>NC_082641.1:15112735-16362735 GCF_028023285.1 Balaenoptera ricei | reverse complement strand
AATCAAGAAAAATTAGTTGCAAGGCAATGATACATGTGGTAAAAATTAGAGTATCATGATGTTATTCTGAGACAGAGGCTAACTATTCCTTTAGGTTAAAATAATTCACATGTTATTTATTTGGATTTTGTTTGAGATACTGGGATCTAGACCTCAGTTATTTTATGGTTCAAACACCCTATATGAAAAAAAAATACTTATTCAGTGATTGAGCGATAATGGCCAGTTACCATTTATTTTACAAAATGCCATAATATTAACTACAGAAAATTTCAATATCAGGTTTCTTTTTGAGTCTAACATTTTATTTATAAATTATCTATATCTACTATTTCAAATTATATCAGGCAATATATTCTAAATTTAGGTTTCATAGATATTTTAATGCTTTTTATATGAATTTTAAAAATATTGAATATATTTCAAACACATACTGCTTCATACATGAATAGTTATCTGTTCCAAATTCAGTGAGCTGTCCAGCCTTTCTGAAACTGGGAACTATCCACCCCACGTTTAAGACTTATTCTCAAAGGTCACTTTGCTTCTGATGCAATTAATGTAGGGGATTCAAATATAAGGAGATAAATTGAAGGTTAATTAGTTTGGCTCATGTTAAGATGAAGAAAGATTTCTTGAAATGAGTGAACAAAAGAGATAAAGTAACAAAAATGAAAATGCACAATTATATATTTTCTTCTATTATAAATTTAAATTTATAAATTTTTGAAGCAATTTCTTCTTAAATGATAAAGTTAAAAATAATTATATAAGAATGAAGTAAAATATCTACTTTTAGAAATATGTGTTGATTTGTAATTAGAGGTGATCAACAGTGAATCAAAATATAATGCCCAAGGGTTTCTCCAGTATATTAATAATAATAGCAGTAATCATATAACTATAATTTAAGATGAGACAATAGTATACTCACCAGATCTTATACGATTATTTTATTTTACAAATTTTATAGAGGAAATTGTCGCCCAGAAGTTAAATAAATTTCTGAAGGCACAAGTTTTTAAATACCAAGCCAGGGTTTTTAACCTACTCTGCTTGACTCCAAAGTTTGTTTTGATTCTTCCACTTACTCAGATGAAATTTTTGGAAGTCCTCTCTAAAACAAAGCCTTTATCGATTTTTTTTTAAATGAATATTATTCTCAGAGGAGAAAAGGCAGATTTGCACTATAAACATAATTGTCTGTAAAATCTTAGTACAGTCGGCCCTCTGAATCCAGGAGTTCTGCATCCTCAGATTCAACCAATCACAACTTGAAGATATTTGGAAAAACAATTTTCCAGAAAGTTCCAAAAAACAAAACTTAGCTGCACACTGGCGACTATTTATATAGTATTAATGTTGTATTAGATATTATAAGTGGTCTAGAGTTGATTTAAAGTATACAGGAAGATGTGCATGGGTTATACACAAACACTACACCATTTTATAGAAGAGACTTGAGCATCTGATGAATTTGGCATCTGAGGGGCATCCTGGAAACCAATCCTCCACAGACATCAAGGGACGACTGTACTAAAGGGTATATTTTTAAAATTCAGGAGAACAGGTAAAAATAATTAAACAAAAGTGATCATAACCACAAGACTAATATATTACTATTGTCAATAATTAGTATGTGTCCCTTCAGACTCTTTTTCAGTTACTTATATTTAATTTGGCTCACCCCACACATAACATTTATAATATGCTATTTCACTTAGCAATGATTTCTTCTCATTTTCCACATAATTAAATATTCATATACTACATCATTTTTATTGGCTCATTAATTCTTAACATGGTTGTACCCATTTTACTTAAGAAAGCTTTTATTAGCAATCATTTTCCCTAAATTTTCAATAAGCAGCACCGGAACACATCTCCATAAAGCTCTGTATTTACACAATCCATGATCGATTTTATAGAATATATTTTGAAATCTGGAATATATTTCCTACATATCGTTATTAACCAATTAGAAAATGTGATAAGCTGAAATGTTTTCTTTACAATAGCAACAGTGATTGATATACATGTAAAATTAAGAAAATCATCTCATGAAAAATTCATATGACCTATGTAAAAAAGAAAAGAAAGTCTGAAAAACTTTTCAGAATGGACTAAATCCTGAATAAATGTAAAGCTATAGCATACTCCTGGATGTTATTATACAAAATAACAAGGATAAAAACAATTCCCAAGTCTATAAATTCAGTGCTATCCTTTTTGTATATTTTCTGGAACTAAAGTTCATCTAGAAGAGAAAGCACAGAAAAATCACATGTTCTTTTCAAATTAAAGTGTGGTGTATATGTATAAATATATATATGTAAAAGAGCAAAAATCTTAAGTACCTAGTTCACTGAACTTTAATGCGGTGTAAACTCACTCCTGTTCCCTTCACCCAGATTTAAAAAAAAAAAAGAAAAGCAGAATTGCATCAAAGTACCAAAATAATGCTGTGCCCCTTCTAAACACTGCCCACCCTTTTCAAGGTATCTAGTTCCTAAGTTTTAATTCCATGACCTAATTTACTATATTTTGAAATTTTTATAAGTAGAATTGTTCATTTTGTACTCCATGTTCTTTTTATTTCCTTTAACATTCTTTTGAGTGATTTATCCATGATAGTATATATAATTGTAATTATTTGGTAATTTTTGCTCTATAGTATTACTCTGTAGGAATGCAAGAAGACTGAATGATTCAAACATAGAAGAACGTTTGGGTTGTTTCAAGTTTAGTATTATTATGAGTAGTGTTGCTCTTACGTGTATGTATCTTTTGGTGAATATATGTACTCATTTTTGTTAGACATATAAATATGAGTGGAATTACTGGATCATAGTGTTTATAATTTAATCATTGTTTAATGTTCTCTGGTTATTTGGATATGCTTTCTTGTGAAGACATTCCATTTAAACTTTTTGCCCATTTCTTTTCTCATAGTGGCTTTTGAATTGTTTTCTAGGAACTCTTTACATAGGAGTAATTTATAGCATACATGAATGGCAAATATTCTTCCATGCTGGCTTGCCTTTTCTTTCTCTTAATGGTGTTTTTAAAGTTACATCTTACATTTCTTAATTTGAATGTATTTTCATTTAATGTATTTCTTATAATTAACTTTTTGTGTGTTGTATTTAAAATATTTTTGCATACCCTAAGGTCATGAAAAATATTCTCCTGTTTTTTTCTTAATAGCTCTTAGTTAAAAAACTCTGCCTCTGTCTCCCCCATTTCCACCCTGTCCCTAATCTATGACAACTACTTAGTGTGCTCTCCATCTCTCTATGTTTCTCATTTTGACAATGGTATATGAGTGGAATCATATACTCTGTGACTTCTGGGATTGGCTTTTTTCATTCAGCGTAGTTTCCTGGAGATTTATGCAGCTGTTGTGTTTATCAGTAGGATATCCTTATTGCTGAGTAGTTTTCTGTGCTATTGATATACCACAGTTGGTGTAACAATTAACCCATTTAAGGAAATCTGCATTGTTTTCCAGTTCTAGGCTATAACAAGCAACCCTGCTAACAACATGTGTTTATGGGTATTCGCGTGAACATAAGTTTTCATTTCTCTGGGATCAATTACATTCCTGGGTCATTTGGAACTGCTGGGGGTTTAGAACTCTGTCATTTTTAAATCTTGGGCCCCTTGACGCTTGGGGTTTTAGAGCAGAGAGAAATTCAAATATATCTAATGATTTCCTTAGATAATCTACTCCCTTAATAAGATCAAGTTCAGCATTTATGGCTTCTTTTTCCAAGAAGTTTCCTTAAGCTCCCTGCAAACAGACTTTTATTGGGGGCCATATGAGTTTGCACGATATTCTGTGAAAAATCTATCTATCGCAACTAAAATTCTTTCTCCAGGAGAATCTTCGTTTTATTCTCCCAGTGCCACTTCTTCTATTTTTTCCCCGCAAGTTCAGCTGACATGTCTCTACTCTGACAGTGAACATAGTTTAGACTGAAGCTAAAATATCTACTGCCAAGAATGATGTGTATGGCCAAGAATGATGAACTAAGTTTCCATTAAAATGAGGATATTAAATAGGCTACCTAAAGCCTAAATTTTGGCAGTGAGAACAAAGATCCAGAAGCAAATCTTCAACAAAGACAGAATTATCTGTGTACGTCAAAGAGAAAAATTCACCTTCAGGAACTCTCAGGGCTTAAAGACTAACCTCATCATTCTTCTTGAGCCCCTAAGAAATTCTGCAGGCAAGTGTGACATAGTGATAAATTACTTTTTGGTGTTCACTAGTATTGGGCAAGTCTGAGAGAAGATAGAAATAGTCAGAGGTCAAATGTTACTGACTTTCTAGCTCCTGAATGTTCCTATGAACAGTTGTGAAGATAAATGGGAATTCATTTGGAAAATGTCGTATGACAACACAAAAAAATTCCAATTTTTTTACAGCTGACAATGCATATATGGTTTCTTAATTTTCTCTAATAATGGAAAACACCTCCATAGTAAACATAAAGAATAAGTTACCATAAGGGAATTTAAACATATGTGTTTTAATAATTAAAAACTCGGGCTTCCCTGGTGGCGCAGTAGTTGAGAGTCTGCCTGCCAATGCAGGGGACACGGGTTCGAGCCCTGGTCTGGGAAGATCCCACATGCCGCGGAGCGACTAGGCCCGTGAGCCACAATTACTGAGCCTGCGCGTCTGGAGCCTATGCTCCGCAACAAGAGAGGCCGCGATAGTGAGAGGCCCGCGCACCGCGATGAAGAGTGGCCCCCGCTTGCCACAACTAGAGAAAGTCCTCGCACGGAAAGGAAGACCCAACACAGCCATAAATAAATAAATAAATAAATAAATTAATTAAAAAAAAAATTAAAAACTCAAGTTATACATTTTGAATACCCCCCCCCCATTTTTTGGATGTGCCCAGCCATGTACTTAATCCTAGAGACCTAATATTTTGTCAGTACTATGTCACTTTTTAATATATCTATTTTCTTAATACTATGTCACTTTTTAACATATCTATTTCTCAAATTAAATAGGTAATCAGAACACTAAATAGACATGAAATATATTTACTTAATTTATTAAAGTATCTTGAATTTTTTAGAACCTATATTCATATAAAATATTAGTTTCATTTAATAATTATATATAGGTATTAAATAGTTACTAATTTATATTTTTTATGTGCATACATTGAGACCTGTCATTTTTTTGCTTCAAAAAAGAGCTTAGAAAAAATTAAATAGATCCAATTTGAAAATATCAGTGAATCTCCTTCTAGTGATTTCTGATTTTTATACTAATATGCTTTAGGATGATTAGAAATTAGAGAATCCTTGCATCTCTCCTTTTATAAAAATAAAGATAAAATCTTACCCCGTAATCAGTACAATTAGTCTATCTTAAAATCATTTTTAAGAATACAAGAAATTCAAAATAATAGTTGCACAACACAAAACTGAAAACCTTCACGATGCAAGTTTCTGCTGTAAAATAAGAGAACATTTTTTCCCACCTCTGACCCTTATTATAGAAGCTTTCAATATGAAATAATGAATTAAAAATACCAAGAGGCTAAACATGTGTTTTAACTAGAAGTCATTCCTTACTAAACTTCAACATTAAAAACTCCCTAAAAGAGAACTCAGCCAAGCAAAAACAACAACCAGCATGTGTTGAAGGATTATAACTTCAACAAAACTTCCATGAATAGTAGCTACTATTCTCTAACTAGAGTAAGCAAGACTGAAGTTCCTTTACATTTGTCCCCTTGCTCATTTTTCCTTGAACCTACTGTAATGTGAGGCTTAAATAATGTGTGTGGAGTGTGTGTGTGATCATCTCTGCTTATAAACTAGGGATACTTTTTTATTTTTTTTTTAAATGTATTTATTTATTTTTGGCTGTGTTGGGTCTTCGTTTCTGTGCGAGGGCTTTCTCTAGTTGCGGCAAGCGGGGGCCACTCTTCATCGCGGTGCGCGGGCCTCTCACTATCGCGGCCTCTCTTGTTGCGGAGCACAGGCTCCAGACGCACAGGCTCAGTAGTTGTGGCTCATGGGCCTAGTTGCTCCGCGGCATGTGGGATCTTCTCAGCCCAGGGCTCAAACCCGTCTGCCTTGCATTGGCAAGCAGATTCTCAACTACTGCACCACCAGGGAAGCCTGGGATACTTTTTTAAATCATTATTAAATTATGTCGGTCTTTGTGTGGCCCAAAATATATAGTTTGGCTGTTTCTTTTTAAAGTACCCCTGTGGGATTCAGTAACTTGCCATGTCTAGGAATAGTGTGGCTACTTGCAAGGGCTATTCAGGGAAGAATCTTCTCACTAAGGTACTGATTCTGCGAACTGATTAACATAATTTACATAAATATTTGCATATTTACAAAAATGTTTTATGTTATCAATTACCTATTGCTGTATAACAAATAACTCCAAACCTTAACGGCTTAAATCACAATAAATACTTAATACCTCACATAATTTTTGTGTGTCAAAAAATCAGGAGCAACTAAATTGGTTGCTTTTGGCTCTGGTTCTCTGATGAGGTCACCTTCAAAAAGTGCTGACTGGGGCATCCATCTTCTGAAATCTTGACTGGGTCTGAAAGACGGACTCATCTGTATGCTGTTGGTGGTTGGCAGGAGGCCTCAGTTTCTACCTATCTGGGCTTGTGCTTGAGTGTCCACATGGTATAGTAGTTGACTTCCCCCCAAGTGAATAATACAAGAGAACACAAGGTAGAAGCTTTCTTGAAAGTCACACTCCATAATTTCTACAGTATTCTGATCGTTTATACAGCTTGACCCGCCCCACTCAGTGTCAGAAGGGAATACACAGGTACATAAATACCAGGAGGCAAGACTCATGGAGGTCATAGATCATTACAGACAAGATCTTAGCTCAAATGGCCAATTCTGTTAAGAATTTAAGACAGTATAATTGATAATTGTACGGGCAATAGCATCACAAAGTCTGTACCCTACACAAATGTTTGTTTCCAACCCCTTTACATCCTGAAAAAGTAAATTTAAATTTGATTATTATTTATCATTTTAATATGCCAGAAAGTAGTGGCACTGTATATCACAGCATTAAATTTCCTTACTAAGGGTAAACTAATGTTAACTACAAGACTTTACAGATGCTCTTGTCCGTTGTATTTCTAAGTAAGTGGAATTCTAGTTCTATGGTTATTTTCAGCTTAGTCAGACAGTGTCTTTTAACTTTTGTTTTTGATAGAGTTAATCCTTTTTTATTCCTAACATTGACTATTGTATCAAATGTGCAAATTGAATCTAGTTTTTATTTTGCAGTTTTTGCTCTCTGATATCTACCCAATTGTTCATTTTCTACTCATCCTCATTTCCCACAAAGTGCTGGGACTAGGAGAACACAGAAGTCAGCTAGAAACACAGTCAAATAAGATGTTGGCTGTAAGGCATTTCATCTGTGGTAACCCTTCATTTTATCTTTCTTTCCTCTTACTAAGAGTCCCTCTCTCCTACTTTGCACCTAGGAAACACTTTTAAAAATGAAATGTGTAATTACATTCCATTCTCTTGATGAATGTGTGAGTCAGTTAGAAAGCAAGTGTACATACAACAGGGAGACAAGATCTGTCCAGGCTGGAGTTTGTATCTTTTCCAAAGCTGATATTTCTATTCTGAAAACAAAGCATCTAAGCTTTGGGAGAAATTCAAAGGTTATATGGACCTCACACCAATCTGATGCTAGAATATTCTCCATTGTCCTTCTGCCAAATATAAGCCAGTCAATGTCAGAGGGCATTTAGTCACAGGGAACTCCATTATTTCCTGAAGGAAGCTTGAACAAGTTGTTTTGTGAGTTCTTCCTTATACTGCGTTTTAGAATTATAATATTTTTCAGTGTAATCATTTTTCATTTATAGGTATAACATACCTCTAAACCAGTGCCCATTCATAGTGAATGTCTCTAGTTCCTGTAACTGTTTTTCATAAGAAGTCAGGATTATGCTCCTGATTATGTATCTTTGATTCAGGAAAGTTTCCCACCTGTACTTCAGGCCTAGCCCCATTCCTCTGCTGTTCCAACTAGGAATTCTGAAGTAAATGAAATTATCTTGCCATTAGAAATTGAAACTATAAAATCACTCATTTCATAATGAAGATGTACTGTCACTTTAATGAGATAGAAGGGCTCATGGGCTAGTAGGCACAAGCATATTGAAGACTATCATTTAAAAGAGGAATTGGTGAAACGAATGATACAGAGAGCAGACCCCAAAGGCAAAGGCTGCCAGTGACCATGTTAGAAATTCAGGAGGCAGAAAGAATCTTTGGTAATTAACCTTGGATATTGTGGTCTTATTACGGATGCTATCCACTTTTGTGGAAATAGATGATTCACTGTGTTTTTCCATTAATAGTAAAGCTTACTCTCATGTAACTAAATCCTTTTCTGATTCCACACTTACTCAGAAACTATGATTTTTAAATTGGTTTCCTGTGTAGATCCAACTCTAAGAAATGACTGTAGTAGTTATTCTGGAAAAAGTAGTGCAATCTACATAATATTTTAAGCACATAAATTGGTGTTCTGGGATAACAGTATCCTGAGTTTGATTAATGTGAGTTGGCGACGTTTTCTGTGTAGTGTTAAAATTGTCATTTCTCAGCAAGCCAACTCCCACTGGACTGAGCTAAGCCACTGAATGTTTATCTATTTAACAAGTTTATTGTTAGAGGCTGAACAATGTTTGCCCAAAGATGTCCACATTCTAACCCCCAGGATGTGTAAACACATTGCTTTATACAGCAAATAGAACTTCACAGATGTGTTTAAGAATCTTAAAATGGGAGAGAATATCCTGATTATCCAGGTGGGCCTAATGTAATCACGCAGGGCCATGTAAGAGGGAAGTAGGAAGATCAGAGTCAGAAGAGATGTGAGAGTAGAAGCAAAGGCTGTAACAGTAAATTTTGAGATGGAGGAAGGAGCCACAAGCCAAGGAAGGCAGGCAGCTTCTAGCAGCTAGAAAGAGCAAGGGAGCAGATTCTCCCCAGTCTCCAGAAGGAATACAGCTCTGCCAATAAATTGATTTTAGCCTGTAAGACTCATTTTGTACTTCAGACATCCAGAACTGTAAAATAATAAATGTGTGCTGTTTTAAGCCACCAAGTGTGTGTTAACTTGTTACAGCAGTAAATGGAAATGAATACAGTGATTCATCTTTTGAAGACTCTCAGATGGTACCCAGTTGACCTTTTCTTTTTAACAGCTCCGTCTTGCATTGAAAAATTTCTTCTTAAATGTCTGCATATATATCTGATATCACAAGTAATTCTCTTCTGGAAAGAAAAAAAACAACTTTTTGGACAGTTTGATATCTCACATTCCTTTTTATTAAATTCTATGTTTTATGTATGCATTTTAAAATCAGATGAAGAGCGTTTAAACTTATTTATTGGTAAAATAATAAAAATATTCCTGTTAGTCATGCTTCTCCAGAAACAGAACAAATATAAAGACATCATTCACTGTAACCCTCAAGTAGAAGCAATGCAATGAACATCAATAGCAATATGAATAAACAAATATTGGTACATACATCAAGGCAATACTATATAGCATTGAAAAGATCAAACTACTGCTATACATTATGGAATGAATGAATAAATGAATGAATGAATATATATATACGTATAATGTTAAGTAAAAGAAACCACACACAAATGATGACATCTCATACCATTTAATTATGTCAAGTTCATATGCAGCCGAGAAAATCCATAGAAATAAAAGTTAAAGGTTATTTTTGGTAGGGAATCAATGATCTGAAGAAGGCATGTGCACGGCATGTGGAACACTAGTAGTGTTCTAATTTTTGAGCTGGGCGGTGACTACACAGATGCTTTTACTTTATAAACATCATTAATGTGTATATTTAAAATGTATATGCCCTGCTACATGTGTGTTATATTTCAATGAAAATTTATTACACAGACAGATACATTTTCAAAGTAATGCAAATATCTAAAGGAGAAAGATTGATGGTGAGGAAACACAGCCCCTCTTAAGAACATCCTAAATCAGGAAATACAGTTGAACTAGTTCATGGAGACTGGGGCTGGATGTTAGTAATCAGGGTTGCTTCTTCCTATTTGGCAGCTAAACTGATTGCCTCTTGTCTCTGTTTCTCTTTCCATGACCTCTCCATAATTTTGGTTCTTTTTGCCAACTAGCTGTCTTTGCTTAGTCATGCTATTTCCACTTCTGCATAATTTTGGTGCTTGTGCCTGGCTTTGGTTCACCATGTCACTGATGTTAGATCATATACGAGGTTAATTTTCACTTTACGTACCTGCAATCACCTAGTACACTTTATCAGTCAGAATCTACATTCTAGATTCCCAGGACAATATGATTAGCCAACTTGATTCAGGTACTTATCTTGGGCACAATCTTAGGTAATGAAGATTGTGATAATTAGAGGTGCTTCAACCAAGGTATGTGAATTAAGCAGTTTTTGTTGTTTTTTTAAGAAAGAACATATGATTGGGAAGAATTAATTGAAATATCTGTTGCACTTGCTACCTCTGTGGGTGATTGAAATAAAACGGTAGCATACAGTGGTTCTCAAACCTTTTGTTCTCCTATTGTACAATCTTAATTTATTGATACCACATTGTTTTTATTTACATGGTTTATATCTATCAATATTTTTCATATAAGAAATTATAAAATACTGCATTTACTTCTATAAAATAAGAATAACATTGCATATTAGCATGTCACCTGTTTTATGAAAAATAACTATACTTTCAAAAGCAAAAAAATGTAGTAAGAAGAGTGGCATTGTTTCCCATTTTTGCAGATCTCTTTAATGCCTGATTTAATAGAGGAAATTCATTTCACATATCTCTTTACACTTTCAGTCTGTTGCATTATCACATGTCTTGTAGTCTGGAAAACTCCACTGTACACTCAGGAGGGAATGAAAGTGAAAAAAGAATGTAACATCTTAGTAGTGTAATAGAAATATTTTTGATCTTCCAGGTGTCTTAAAAGAGTCTCCAGCATCCCACCCCCAAGATTCCCTGAACAACTTTTGCTGATGTGCTGGAGGAAGGGTATTTTGGGGGCCAAGTAGACTCAAGTTCAAATTCCAGTTGAATCAGTTATGGTTTTGTCTCTCTAAATCATATTTCCCTCTTCTGTCAAATAGTTTGGTTAATACTTCACACAATTATTGGGAGATGGTTTTGAAGATGACATGAGATAATATGAAATTATTTACTACTACTAATAACAATAACACTATCAATAGAGTTTTTCTTTCATTGAACCTTCACTGCACCTGTTTTTTTTGTATTCGTTTTACACAGATTAACTCTCAACAGATCTATGAGTGAAGCTTCATTTAGTTCCAGTTTATAGCTACAGAAACTGAGACAAAAACATTACTAGCTTAAGATAACACAGCTAGTCAGTAAAGGAATGGAATATGAACTCAGGCCTTAAAATGCCAGAGGCCTTTTTCTTGGTGTTGATATTGCTATCTTTGACAATTACAGCTTAACGAATGTTAGTGTGTTTTCTTAACTAACATGCTTTACTCTAATATAGAACCTAACATGTTATTTTATTTAATGTAGTTAAGGTCAATAATGATTTCAATTCTATGTCTTTCTTGGACTCATATAAAAGCATGTAAAAGGACAGATTTACTCTCCTTCTTAGGCATCATGCCATATGCAATTCTAATTTGTTTCATAACTAATACTTTAACAGCACTTAAAAGGAGGTGGATGCCATTCTAATTTAATGCTCACAACGACCTTCCAAAGCACACACTGTTTTTATAGATATACATTTTACAAGTGAACATGAAGGAATTGGAGACTAAGCCACTTGTTCTCCAGAAGAGAGGCAGGCGAGCATAGAGCTAGAATTGGAACTGACATATTCTAGCACCAGAGTTCATTCACTTAACCACTGACTTATACTTCTCTGTTCACCTATAATATTGTATAAGGCGGGAAAAGAAGGCAGAAATTTAGTATAAGTTTATTCCTCTTTAGTGATATTTTATTATCTTATTTGAACCATTGTATCTTAAAACATCAAAATCACACAGCAAAAATGTACAATGTCTTGATAGTGTATAATATCATTGTTGCAAATTACTTCTTTCCCCAGTTTGCTTTTATTTATTTTATTGAAGTATAGTTGATTTACAATATTGTGTTAGTTTCAGGTATATACAGCAAATTGATTCTTATTTCATTATTTCATTCTTTTTTATGGCTGAGTACTATTCCATTGTATATATATATACAACATCTTCTTTATCCATTCACCTGTTGATGGACATTTAGGTTGCTTCCATGTCTTGGCTACTGTAAATAGTGCTGCTATGAATATTGAGGTGCATATAAATATCTTTTCAAATTAGAGTTTCCTCTGGATATATACCCAGGAGTGGGATTGTTGGATCATATGGTAGCTCTATTATTAATTTCTAAAGGAACCTCCATACTGTTTTCCACAGTGGCTGCACCAATTTAGAATCTCACCAACGGTGTAGAAGGGTTTCCTTTTCTCTACATTCTCTCCAGAATTTGTTATTTGTAGACTTTTTAATGATGGCCATTCTGATCGGTGAGGTGGTACCTCATTGATTTGCATTTCTCTAATAATTAGCAGTGTTGAGCATTTTTCCATGTAACTGTTGGCCATCTGTTTGTCTTCTTTGGAGAAATATCTATTTAGGTCTTCTGCCTGTTTTTTGATTGAGTTGTGTGAGCTGCTTGTATATTTTGGAAATTAAGCCCTTGTCAATCACATTATTTGCAAATATTTTCTCCAATTCTATAGGTTGTCTTTTCGTTTTGTTTATGGCTTCTTTTGCTGTGCAAAGTTTTTAAGTTTGATTAGGTCCCATTTGTTTATTTTTGCTTTTATTCCTATTGACTTGGGAGACTGACCTAAGAAAACATTGGTACGATTTATGTCAGAGAATGTTTTGCCTACGTTCTCTTCTAGGGGTTTTATGGTGTCATGTCTTACATTTAAGTCTTTATGCCATCTTGAGTTTATTTTGTGTATGGTGTGAGAGAGGGTTCTAACTTCATTGATTTACATGCAACTGTCCAACTTTCCCAACACCACTTGCTGAAGAGACTGTCTTTTCTCTATTGTATATTTTTGCCTCCTTTTTTGAAGATTAATTGATGGTAGGTGTTGGGTTTGTTTCTGGGCTCTCCATTCTGTTCCATTGATCTATGTGTCTGTTTTTGTGCCAGTGCCATGCTGTGTTGATTACTGCAGCTTTGGGTATTGTCTGAAGACTGTAAGGGTTATGCCTCCAGCTTTGTTCTTTTTCCTCAGGATTGCTTTGGCAATTCTGGGTCATTTGCAGTTCCCTATAAATTTAGGATAATTTGTTCTAGTTCTGTGAAAAGTGCCATGGGTAATTTGATAGGGATTGCATTAAATCTGTATATTGCTTTAGGGAGTATGGCCATTTAATATTAAAACTTCCAATCCAAGAGCATTGGATATCTTTCTTTCCATTTCCTTGAATCAGCTTTGATTTCCTTTATCAATATTTTATAGTACTCAGAATACAAGTCTTTCTTTGGTCAGATTTATTCCTGTGTTTTTGTTTGTTTGATGCAATTTTAAAAGGGATTTTTTTTTACTTTCCCTTTCTGATATTTCATTGTTAGTTTAAAGAAATGCAACAGATTTCTGTATATTAATCTCGTATCTATATTAATCTTGTACTACCTTGCTGAATTAATTTATCAGTTCTAACAGTTTTTGTGTGGAGTCTTTAGGGTTTTCTGCATAGAGTATCATGTTATCTGCATATAATGACAATTTTACCTCTTCCCTTCTGATTTGGATACCTTTTATGTCTTTCCCTTGTCTGATTGCTGTGACTAGGACTTCCGATACTATGTTGAATAGAACATAGTGGGCATCCTTGTCTTGCTCCAGAATTTAGCAGAAAGCTTGCAGATTTTCCCTGTTTAGTATTATGTTGGCTGTGGGTTTGTCATAAGTAGCTTTTATTATGTGGAGGTATGTTCTCTGTGTGCCCAATTTGGTAAGAATTTTTATCAGGGATGAATGCTGAATTTTTTTTCAAATACCTTTTCTGCATCTATCGAGATGATCATGTGGGTTTTATCTTTATCTTTTCCTTTGTTGATGTGGTGTATCACATTGATTGATTTGCATATGTTGAATCATCCTTGTGACCCTGGAATGAATCCAACTTGCTCATGGTGTATGATACTTCTTATGCATTGTTGGATTCAGTTTGCTAATATTTTGTTGTGAATTTTTACATCTGTATTCATCAAAGATAATGGTCTGTAATTTTTTTTTTTGGTAGTGTCTTTGGGTTTGGTATCAAGGTAATGGTGGCTTTATAGAATGACTTTGGGATTGCTCCCTCCTCTTCAATCTTTTGGAAGATTTTGAGAAGGATATGTATAAATTCTTCTTTGTATGTTTGGTAGAATTCCCCAGTGAAGCCATCCGGTCCTGGACTTCTGTTTGCAGGGATTTTTGTTGTTATTGTTGCTGTTACAGATTCTATTTCACTTCTAGCAGTCAGTCTGTTCAAATTATCTGTTTCTTCTTCATTCAGTTTTGGCAGGCTGTATGTTTCTAGGAACTTGTCCATTTCTTCTAGGTTGTTCATATTGTTGGCATATCACTGCTCATAATATTTTCTAATGATTTTTTAAAATTTATGCTGTATCAGTCCTTATTTTGTTTATTTAGGCACTCTCTTCTTCTTGATGAGCCTGACCAGAGCTTGGTCAATTTTGTTTATCCTTTCAAAAAGCTATATTGGTTTTATTAATTTTTTTCTATTGTTTTTTAAATCTCTATTTCTTCTCTGATCTTTATTATTTCCTTCCTTCTGCTGGCCTTAAGTTTTGTTTGTTCTTCTTTTTCTAATTATTTTAGGTGCTATGTTTGGTTGTTTATTTGGAATTTTTCTTGTTTGAAGAAGACCTGTATTGCTATGAACTTCCCTCTTAGGACTGCTCTGCTACATCCCGTAGATTTTATATGGTTGTTTTCTCATTTTTGTTTGTCTTGAGGCATTTTAAAATTTCCTCTTTGATTTCATCATTAACCCATTGGTTTTTTAGTAACATGTTGTTTAGCTTCCATGTAATCATTTTTTTCTCATTTCTGTTTCTGTTGTTGATTTCTAGTTTCATGCTGTTGTGGTCAGAAAAGATGCTTGAAATAATGTCTGTCCTTAAATTTGTTGAGACTTGTTTTGTGTCCTAGTACGTGGTCTACGCTAGAGAATGTTCCATGTGCACTTGAAAAGAATGTGTATTTTGTTTTATTTTGGATATAGTGTACTGTAGATATCAATTAAGTCTGTTGTGTCATTTAGGACCTCTGTTGCCTTATTGACTTTGTGTCTGGAAGATCTGTTCGTTGATGTCAGTGGGGTATTAAAGTCTCTTACTACTATTGTAGTCCTGTCAATTTCTCCCTTTATCTCTGTTCGTATTTGTTTTATGTATTTAGGTGCTTCTATATTGGGTGCTTATATGTTAATGAGTATAACATCTTCTTGTTGTATTGATCCTTTTATCATTATATAGTGTCCTTCTTTATCTTTATTATGGCCCTCCCAGTTTGCTTTTAATGGTCAGTTGTCTGTAAGTGATGATGATCAATGACACTGGAGTGCTATGTTTAGTTATATTGAACTGCTTTTGTGGTAAAAATCTGTTGAGAGAGGGAGAGAGAGTGGTGGGGTGAAGGGGCAAGGGGGTGGGGAAGGGAGATGTTGTTAGAATTCAAAAAAGTTTGAAATTTCTTACTGCAATTTCCTAGGAATAACCCCCTCCCCTCCCCCCTCCCTGCTCCCCCCTCCCTTCCCCCTCCCTCCCTTCCCCCTCCCTCCCTCCCTTCCTTCCTTCCTTCTGTCCTTCCTTCCTTCTTTCCTTCCTTCCTTCCTTTTATAATGGTGAGCTACTCCAGAACCTTTATATTGGGGTTAGTATTCTTGGTTTGCCTCTGCTAGATTTTTACTTACACAAATCTTTTTCCAAATGTGAGTTCAGGCTTGTTGTTTTTGTTGTTATATCTGTGTTATAATTTTGTCAAATATGGGAATTAGGGATATATTCATTTCTAAAAATAGCATCTATAAGTTTTTTTTTTTAACTTGAGATATTAGTGACATATAACATTATATTAGTTTGAGGTATACAACATAATGATTCAATATTTGTATAAACAGCTAAATGATCACCACAATGTCTAGTTAACATTCATCATCACACATAGTGACAATTTTTTTTCTTGTGATGAGAACTTTTAAGATCTACTCTGTCAGCAACTTTCAAATATGCAATACATTATTATTAACTATAGTCACCATGCTGTACATTACATCCCCAGGGCTTATTTTATAACTAGAGGTTTGTACCTTTTGACCCCCTTCACCAGTTTTGCCCACCCCAACCCTCTCTTCTTTCAATTGGAAATGAAATGACAAAATAACATAGAAAGTCACTCACACAGATATTATTTTATTAAACAAAATGTTGTCATAGGTGTTTTTGAAATTATGTGAGTAGTTTAGATTATTTACATTATTCCTTTTCCATGTATCTTTTTTTGACCTTATGTATATATTGTTAATTCATATAAAATTGTAATAATATGCAATATACTTATTTCTCTTTAGATAGTTTTATTTATATTATTAGGATTTTTATATTTTGTATAGGAACTCCCAGTAGTAAGAAACAAAATGAAATTTCAAGTTAAAATAAGAACTAGCCTCAAAGGAAAACATAGTTGCTATGTTAGGCAGTACTTAATAACTTTTCCAATTTTCTAATTTTTTTCAGAACTGTTTAGTTTTCCTTTCATTGGTCTCTGTTCAATTAATAGGTCTTAAATTTACCTCAGGGTAAACCTCATCAAAGGTTTAGTGAAAACAATTTTGTTAACAGTCTTTTTATAACAAGGGATAATCTGAAGCAGGCAACCTTGTGACAGAATTTATTTTCAGACTTTTTAGTAGTACATGGCCTCCAACTGTAGCTGTAATTTTAACTTCCCATTTACTGTCAGTTGAACATATATAGAAAAAGACATGCTTTTTGCAGAATTCTCCATAAAAGGTTTAAAGATTATACACTTCAACATATTCAACTGGCAACCCATGCTTTACTGCACATAAAAATAATCACACTGAAAAGAAAATAAACACTTGATGAACTATAAAACATGTAGAACAAGTTGTATTCCTTAAACCATGTCTCAAAAAGTCAAATATAAACAAAGATGACATAAATAATAGCTTAATATTATATATTATAATGATGTAGCATAATACTAAGTGGTAGAATTATTTTAATATTTTAAAGAGTAAGCACATTCCTTCAGTAAACTCACTAATCTATTCATATATAACTACAAGTCGAGATTTATTTTTGCATTTAGAAGTAAAAACAACTACAATATGTTTTTGGTCTTAAAAACTGAAAATTAAAACCCTTTATTTTTCAGATTTCGGGTCATGTGGTATTTTCAAACCCTAGTTAATGTTCAAATTTAATCTTTATATAAAAGATATTACATTGAACATATAAAAGTTAATTACTTTTTAAAACTATATAAAATTGTGAAACAAACAAAAATGATTGATTCCAAAACAATAATTTGAGTAAAATGGTAACCTGGATGTTTGTGTCACAATCTATACAAACTATGTCTCTCATTAGATATAGTAAAATTCTTGTAAATTCTGAAAGACAAAACAAATAACTTCAAAAATGTAATACTGGACAAAACAGTTATGACTCTTTCTCTAAATCATTAGAAATGTAAGTGCAAAAGTCAGTCTTAGAATAAATAAATCACAAATACCTAAGGGGAAAAAAATGAGAAATTGGTTGGTGTAGTAAATGATCAGTGGATTCATTATGTGAGGTCCTCAATGCCCATGACTTGGTTTTGTAATATAAACTGCTCTTTTTTTTTTTTTTTAATTTCGTTGAACACTTTAATGGTATAGCAGAATTTTCCACAATAAGATCTCAAACCTAGCTTTAAGTAATCATTTATTCCATTGTTCAAGACCAACAACTGCAAACATTAGTTTTCAAACCTTACATTCCAAATGTTCATAAGGACCAGCTGAAGAGCTTATTTAAAATGTAATTTCTAGACCATGCCCAAAGATTGTGATTCTGTAAATCTAGATAGGGGCTCTAGAATCTGCATTTTGGGCCATCTGGAGCATTTAGTAAGCATGACATGTTTATAGTTTTGTTTTTTTTTTTTTTTCTTTTTGTACTTAAGGGTTAAACTACCTTGAAAAGCCCAAGCATCCAAGCACACATTTTCTTTTTAAGGATTAAATGCATTTGATAGCATGTTATTACTGTTATCAATTTGAAAACACCAGGTATATAAATGATTATAGTTTTATAAAGATGATAAAATACATTCAATGATATCTTTATAACTGATAGAGTTAAATTTCACACTCCCTTCTTTCCTTTTTTAAAGAGGGCTTATATATAATAAAATTCCTCCATAATTATGCATATGTATATTTTCTTCTGGAATTGTCATAGGGCATTATTTCTAAGATGGCAAGATCACATACTAATGAAAACTTTTTTGTTATTTCTTTCCATGTTTTGTTATCTTCACTTGTATCAAAATGAGTATATATTGATGCCATGCTGTCAGGCATTAATACTTCAGGGAATTAAGATACAAACTATTTTTGAAATTAAAGTGAAACTATGAAATGAATCTTTGTATTTTGTATGTTTAGTACATAATTTCTACTTAGGCCATTTATATCAATAATCCAACCTATTATTCTAGTTCACAGAGTACTCAAAATACATACAACTTTTTAATGTGTATGAGTTTCTTTATCTTGTAAGATACACTTTACTTAATTATCCTAAGAAAATTAAATTTTGACTTAACTTTTGAAATAAAACATCCAGAGAAGTTGGTTTATACTTTATGCATATATTTTGTCATAAACATGTATTTATTACTGATTGTGCATCTACCATGTTATATACAATGGAGTATGGAAAATAATGGGATATTCTTGGAATAATTTCAAAGTGAATTCATGAAACTTAAATTCAAAAGAACAGCAAAAAAAAAATTGTGTGCATCACTTTTGAGTGTGCAATTATTTTCTCACAGGTGAGTAAAATAATATTGTAAGACTTATTAAGGTGAGCTACACATATGACTTTTAATCATATGTATTAATGGAAGGAGATCAAACATGGATAATCACAATGATGATGTATCATTAAGAATTTTAATCACCTTAGGATATGGCATCCCCTAAATTTAGATATTTGAAATGTTACTAAATAATAATAGTACACCATGAAGTTTAGTTTCAAAACTACCAAAAATGTATTCACCTTCATTTGCTTGCTAGGGTACAGTCCACCTTGACTATCATATAATATAAAATGAGCATGTATAAAACTTGATTAAGCTCATCAGTGAGAGATACAACAGAATAATAAAGGTGATTCAAAAAGCACTTGAAGATTTGGGTATTTATCAGCATTTAAAAATTGAATGTTGAGCTGAAATAGGATTACTTGGTTAGACATAAAACTGACTGATGTGCTTCAGAACAATAACTTTTGATATTATCTTTTCTAATGGACAACCATTTGCATTTGATCTGACAAAAAAGTCCACGTTATCATGTAACTTACACAGTACTGAATTTTAATCAATAGTAGAGAGCACATAAGACAGAGATATTTTTCTAGATATTTAGATAATCTTTGAGAACTCTATTAAAATAAGGCTTTGAAAGGGCATGCCATCTTCCTGTTGCCTTGTTTCCAAGCTTTAGATAACTTTTAACATTTCTTCTGGCGTCTCCTTTTATACACATCTCGTCTATAATATTACTGTCTAGTTTATGGCACCATTTAATAAACTCTTCCCCTCTCCTTTTGCCAGAATAGCACTTCCCTGGAGAGAAGGAAGTGATTCAGTGTGTAAAGTCAAATGGGCTCCCTACAGGGCTATAGGCATCATGCTAAGTAATAGTAAATAGAAATTGTTTGAGATGTCAACAATTAGAGCAGACATAGTCAATAAGAATTTAGAGGTACAATTAGCAATGGATAAGCCACTATATAAGAAATATTTCTTTTGAGAGTTAATGGAATCTTTATTTGGAAAGTTCTGAGAGTCTTAATGTCTCTCTGTGAGCATACAAATGTTTCAAACAGATTTTTCATTCTAATTTTAGATATTTTGGATGTTGCATTAAAAATGCCTTCATGTTTTGAACAGATATAATTAAATGCTATTTAATGTGCCCTTCAAAACGAGACACTTCAGTAATTTACTGTACTTCATACCACAGTGCTTAAGTCCAGAGCAGTGATTACACCAAATTGATCTCTTGACATTTTTCACAGCACTTCATTTTCAAAGTAGTTGGTCTTGTACACATGCATTTCAACCAAAAATATTGCAATTCAGATGAGCTCTTCAATAAACTGTCAAATAAACCTATCCTTCTTCAATGCTTAATTTACTTGAAAGCTAAATCCTATAGGTTTGATGGTTACCTAAATGAGTGTAATTACTCTTCATTTTAGGGCTTCTAAAAATGCTTCTTCTTGTTTAAAATTACTCAATTTGCATTCACCTCAGTATGTGTGGATGTTATTTGTTATTTGGAAGCCTAATTTAAATAAAATCTAATTTAATATCTTTAAGTGCCTAATATAGCTAAGGCTCTGTTGTGATAGCATGGATTTTTTTTTTTTTCCTTTTAACTTCTGAATTATTTCATCTCTCGTTTCCACAGAATGGAAATTAAGTGTCTGGTTCATGGGGCAGTTAAAAAGTAGAAAAGAAAAGAAAATAAATAGAAATATACATAGAAATTAATCTGAAGGTGACAATTTATTTGGTCATTTTCCCAAAATAGGAGCTTTGCCCCTGCCCTTTAACACTCTCTAAGGCAATGTATTAGGAATTGACGTTGTGTGGATTATTTTCATTAACTCACCTGGTAGGATATAATGGGGTTCCAAGAAAACAATTTACGACGTCACTTTTAAAATATATAGAAGATGGCAGAGGAGTAAGACGTGGAGATCAACTTCCTCCCCACAAATACATCAAAAATACAACTACATGTGGAACAACTCCTCCAGAACACCTACTGAACACTGGCAGAAGACCTCAGACTTCCCAAAAGGCAAGAAACTCCCCACGTACCTGGGTAGGGCAAAGAAAAAACAAAAGAATAGGGATGGGACCTGCACCTCTGGGAGGGAGCTGTGAGGGAGGAAAGGTTTCCACACACTAGGAAGCCCCTTCGTGGGCAGAGATGGCGGGGGAGCAGAGGGGGGAAGCTTTGGAGCCACGGAGGAGAGCGCAGCCACAGGGGGGCGGGGGGCAAAGCAGAGAGATTCCCGCACAGAGGATCGGCGCCGAGCAGCACTCACCAGCCCGAGAGGCTTGTCTGCTCACTCACTGGGGCGGGCGGGGGCTGGGAGCTGAGGCTCGGGCTTCGGTCGGATCGCAGGGAGAGGACTGGGGTTGGCAGCGTGAACACAGACTGAAGGGGCTAGTGCTCCACAGCTAGCCAGGAGGGCGTCTGGGAAAAAGTCTGGACCTGCCTAAGAGGCAAGAGACCATTGTTTTGGGGTATGCGAGGAGAGGGGATTCAGAGCACCGCCTAAATGAGCTTCAGAGATGGGCGCAAGCCGTGGCTATCAGCGCGGACCCCAGAGATGGGCATGAAATGCTAAGGCTGCTGCTGCCGCCACCAAGAAGCCTGTGTGCGAGCACAGGTCACTCTCCACACTGCCTCTCCCGGGAGCCTATGCAGCCTGCCACTGCCAGGGTCCCGTGATCCAGGGACAACTTCCCTGGAGAACACATGGCGCGCCTCAGGCTGTTGCAACGTCATGTTGGCCTCTGCCACCGCAGGCTTGCCCCACATTCCGTACCCCTCCCTCCCCTCAGCCTGAGTGAGCCAGAGCCCCCTAATCAGCCGCTCTTTAACCCCCTCCTGTCGGAGCAAAGAACAGATGCCAGAGGGCGACCTACATGCAGAGGCGGGGCCAAAACCAAAGCTGAACCCTAAGAGCTGTGCAAACATAGAAGAGAAAGGGAAATTTCTCTGTGCAACCTCAGGAGCAGTGGATTAAATCTCCACAATCAACTTGATGTACCCTGCATCTGTGGAATACGTGATTAGACAACAAATCATCCCAAAATTGAGGCAGTGGATTTTGGGAGCAACTACAGACTTGGGGTTTGCTGTATGTGACTGACTAGTTTCTGCTTTTTATGTTTATCTTAGTTTAGTTTTTAGTGCTTGTTATTATTGGAGGATTTGTTTATTGGTTTGGTTGCTCTCTTCTCTTTTTTTTATTACATTTTTATTTTTTAAATTTTAATATATTTTAAAATTTTTTATTTTAATAACTTTATTTTGTTTTATTTTCTTTTTTTCTTTTTTTTCTCCCTTTTCATATGAGCTGTGGGGCTGGCAGGGTCTTAGTACTCCGGCCTTGGGTTATGAGGAATGCTTTTCCAGTTTATGGTTTGTCTTGCCAGCTGTCTCTCTTGGGTTTTTGTTTATTTGTTTACTTCTTTGCTTGTTTTTGATTGTTTCTTTGTTGTTGCTGGTTTTTTTTGATTTTATTTTTGCCACTGAAGAGCTAAGCATTACCATTCTGTATTCTAGCTCTGGTGTCACACTTAGAAAATCAGTGTCTACTTCAAGATTATGTACATATTTACTAATAGGACTTCATTTTGTAATCTCTTTTTTAATCCACTTGGGTTTTCCTTTCAAATAATAAACAAACAAACAAACAAGAAAACCTCAGAGGCTCAGGGTTTCAGGCCTGAGCCTCTGAGGTGGGAGAGCCAAGTTTAGGACATTGGACCACCAGCGACCTCCCGGCCCCATGTAATATCAATTGGCGAGAGATCTCCCAGACATCTCCATCTCAATGCTAAGACCCAGCTCCACTGAATGACAGGTAATCTCCAGTGCTGGACACCCCATGCCAAAGAACTAACAAGACAGGAACACAGCCCCACCCATTAGCAGAGAGGCTGCCTAAAATCATAAGTTCAAAGACACCCCAAAACACACCACCGGGCATGGTCCTGCCCACCAGAAAGAAAAGATCCAGCCTCATCCACCAGAACACAGGCACCAGTCCTCTCCACCAGGAAGCCTACACAGCCAACTGAACACACCATACCTGCTGGGGGCAGACACCAAAAACTACAGGAACTATGAACCTGCAGCCTGCGAAATGAAGACCCCAAACACAGTAAGTTAAGCAAAAGGAGAAGACAAAGAAATACGCAGCAGATGAAGGAGCAAGGTAAATACCCACCAGAACAAACAAATGAAGAGGAAATAGGCAGTCTACCTGAAAAATAATTCAGAGTAATTATGGTAAAGAGGATCCAAAATCTTGGAAATAGAATGGAGAAAATACATGAAACGTTTAACAAGGACATAGAAGAACTAAAGAGCAAACTAACAATAATGAGCACCACAATAAATAAAATAAAAAATTCTCTAGAAGGAATCAATAGCAGAATAATTGAGACAAAGGAATGGTAAGTGACCCTTAAGAAAAAAGAGTGGAAATAACTGCCGCAGAGCAGAATAAAAAAAAAGAAAGAAAAGAATTGAGGACAGTCCCAGAGACCTCTCGGACAACATTAAACACACCAACATTCGAAATATAGGGGTCCCAGAAGAAGAAGAGAAAAAAAAAGGGACTGAGAAAATATTTGAAGAGATTATAGTTGAAAATTTCCCAAACATGGGAAAGGAAATAGTCAAGTCCAGGAAACACAGAGAGTACCATACAGGATAAATCCAAGGAGGAACAAGCCAAGACACATATTAATCAAACTATCAAAAATTAAATACAAAGAAAGAATATTACAAGCAGCAAGGGAAAAGCAACAAATAAACATACAAGGGAATCCCCATAATGTTAACAGCTGATCTTTCAGCAGAAAGTCTGCAAGCCAGAAGGGAGTTGCAGGACATTTTTAAAGAGATGAAAGGGAAAAACTTACAACCAAGATTACTCTACCCAGCAAGTATCTCATTCAGATTTGATGGAGAAATTAAAACCTTTACAGAAAAGTAAAAGTTAAGAGAATTCAGCACCACCAAACCAACTTTACAACAAATGCTAAAGGAACTTCTCTAGGCAGCAAACACAAGAGAAGGAAAAGACCTACAAAAACAAACCCAAAACAATTAAGAAAATAGTAAAAGGGACATACATATCGATAATTACCTTAAATGTAAATAGATTAAATGCTTCAACCAAAAGACATAGACTGGCTGAATGGATACAAAAACAAGACCTGTATATATGCTGTCTACAAGAGACCCACTTCAGACCTAGAGACCAACACAGACTGAAAGTGAGGGGATAGAAAAAGATATGGCATACAAATGGAAATCAAAACAAAGCTGGAGTAGCAATTCTCATATCAGACAAAATAGACTTTAAAATAGACTATTACAAGAGACAAAGAAAGACACTACATAATGATCAAGGGATCAATCCAAGAAGAAGATATAACAATTGTAAATATTTATGCACCCAACATAGGAGCACCTCAATACATATGGCAAAGGCTAACAGCCATAAAGGGGAAAATTGACATTAACACAATAACAGTAGGGGACTTTAACACCACACTTTCACCAATGGACATATCAACCAAAATAAAAATAAATAAGGGAACACAAGCTTTAAAGGACACATTAAACAAGATGGACTTAATTGATATTTATAGGACATTCCATCCAGAAACAACGGAATACACTTTCTTCTCAAGTGCTCATAGAACATTCTCCAGGATAGATCATATCTTGGGTCACAAATCAAGCCTTGGTAAATTTAAGAAAACTGAAATCTTATCAAGTATCTTTTCTGACCACGACACTATGAGACTAGATATCAGTTACAGGAAAAATAACTGTAAAAAATAAAAACACATCAAGGCTAAACAATACGCTACTAAGTAACCAAGAGATCACTGAAGAAATCAAAGAGGAAATAAAAAAATACCAAGAAACAAATAACAATGAAAACATAACGACCCAAAACCTATGGGATGCAGCAAAAGCAGTTCTAAGAGGGAAGTTTATAATAATACAATCCTTCCTCAAGAAACAAGAAAGATTTCAAGCAACCTAAGCTTACACCTAAATCAATTAGAGAAAGAAGAACAAAAAAACCCCCAGAGTTAGTAGAAGGAAAGAAATCATAAAGATCAGATCAGAAATAAATGAAAAAGAAATGAAGGAAGCAGTAGCAAAGATCAATAATAGTAAAAGCTGGTTCTTTAAAAAGATAAACAAAATTGATAAACCATTAGCCAGACTCATCAAGAAAAAAAGGGAGAAGCCTCAAATCAATAGAATTAGAAATGAAAAAGGGGAAGTAACAACTGACACTGCAGAAATACAAAGGATCATGAGAGATTACCACAAGCAACTATATGCCAATAAAATGGACAACCTGGAAGAAATGGACAAATTCTTAGAAAAGCAAAACCTTCCAAGACTGAACCAGGAAGAAATAGAAAATACAAACACACCAATCACAAGCACTGTAATTGTGAAACTGTGAGTAAAAAACTTCCAACACACAAAAGCCCAGGACCAGATGGCTTCACAGGCGATTTCTATCAAACATTTAGAGGAGAGCTAACACCTATCCTTCTCAAACTCTTCCAAAATATAGCAGAGGGAGGAACACTCCCAAGCTTATTCTACAAGGCCACCATCACCCTGATACCAAAACCAGACAAAGGTGTCACAAAAAAAGAGAACTACAGGACAATAACACTGAGATGCAAAAATCCTCAACAAAATACTAGCAAACAGAATCCAACAGCACATTAAACGGATCATACACCATGATCAAGTGGGGTTTATCCCAGGAATGCAAGGATTCTTCAATATAAGCAAATCAATCAATGTGATACACCATATTAACAAACTGAAGGATAAAAACCACATGATAATCTCAATGACGCAGAAAGAGCTTTTGACAAAATTCAACACCCATTTATGGTAGAAACTCTCCAGAAAGTAGGCATAGAGGGAACTTACCTCAATGTAATAAAGGCCATAAATGATAAACCCACAGCCAACATCATTCTCAATGGTGAAAAACTGAAACCATTTCCTCTAAAATCACGAACAAGACAAGGATGCCCACTCTCACCACTATTATTCAACATAGTTTTAGAATTTTTAGCCACAGCAATCAGAGAAGAAAAAGAAATAAAAGGAATCCAAATTGGAAAAGCTCAAGTAAAGCTGTCACTGTTTACAAGTGACATGATACTATACGTAGAGAATCCTAAAGATGCTGCCAGAAAACTACTAGAGCTAATCAATGAATTTGGTAAAGTAGCAGGATACAAAATTAATGCACAGAAATCTCTTGCATTCCTATACACTAATGGTGAAAAATCTGAAAGTGAAATTAAGAAAACACTCCCATTAACCACTGCAGGAAAAAGAATAAAATATCTAGGAATAAACCTACCTAAGGAGACAAAAGACCTGTATGCAGAAAATTATAGGACACTGATGAAAGAAATTAAAGATGATACAAATAGATGGAGAGATATACCATGTTCTTGGATTGGAAGAATCAACATTGTGAAAATGACTCTACTACCCAAAGCAATCTACAGATTCAATGCAATCCCTATCAAACTACCACTGGCATTTTTCACAGAACTGGAACAAAAAAATTCACAATTTGTATGGAAACACAAAAGACCCCGAATAGCCAAAGCAATCTTGAGAACGAAAAATGGAGCTGGAGGAATCAGGCTCCCTGACTTCAGACTATACTACAAAGCTACAGTAATCAAGACAGTATAGTACCGGCACAAAAACAGAGATATAGATCAATGGAACAGGATAGAAAACCCAGAGATAAACCCATGCACATATGGTCACCTTATCTTTGATAAAGGAGGCAAGAATATACAGTGGAGAAAAGACAGCCTCTTCAATAAGTGATGCTGGGAAAACTGGACAGCTACATGTTAAAGAATGAAATTGGAATGAAATGAAACTCCCTAACACCATACACAAAAATGAACTCAAGTTGAATTAAAGACCTAAATGTAAGGGTAGACAGTATAAAACTCTTAGAGGGAAACATAGAACACTATATGATGTAAATCACAGAAAGATCCTTTTTGACCCACCTCCTAGAGGAATGAGACTAAAAACAAAAATAAACAGGTGGGACCTAATGACACTTAAAAGCTTTTGCACAGCAAAGGAAACCATAAACAACACGAAAAGACAACCCACAGAATGGGAGAAAATGTTTGCAAACGAAGCAACTGACAAAGGATTAATCTCCAAAATATACAAGCAGCTCATGCAGCTCAATATCAAAAAAACAAACAACCCAATCCAAAAATGGGCAGAAGACCTAAATAGACATTTGTCCAAAGAAGATATACAGATTGACAACACACACATGAAAGGATGCTCAACATCACTAATCATTAGAGAAATACAAATGAAAACTACAATGAGGTATCACCTCACACCAGTCAGAATGGCCATCATCAAAAAAACTACAAACAATAAATGCTGGAGAGGGTGTGGAGAAAAGGGAACCCTCTTGCACTGTTGGTGGGAATGTAAATTGATACAGCCACTATGGAGAACGGTATGGAGGTTCCTTAAAAAACTAAAAATAAAACTACCATATGACCCAGCAATCCCACTACTGGGCATATACCCTGAGAAAATCATAATTCAAAAAGGGACATGTACCACAATGTTCATTGCAGCACTATTTACAGTAGCCAGGACATGGAAGCAACCTAAGTGTCCATCGACAGATGAATGGATAAAGAAGATGTGGCACATATATACAATGGAATATTTCTCAGCCATAAAAAGAAATGAAATTGAATTATTTGTTGTGAGGTGGATGGACCTAGAGTCTGTCATACAGTGTGAAGTAAGTCAGAAATGGAAAAACAAATGCAATATGCTAACACATATATATGGAATCTTAAAAAAAAACAAAATTGGTTCTGAAGAATCTAGGGGCAGCACAGGATTAAAGACACAGACATAGAGAATGGACTTGAGGACACGGGGAGGGGGAACGGTAAGCTGGGACGAAGTGAGAGAGTGGCATTGATATGTATATACTACCAAATGTAAAATAGATAGGTAGTGGGAAGCAGCCACATAGCACAGTGTGACCAGCTCGGTGATTTGTGACCACACAGAGGGTTGGGATAGGGAGGGTGGAAGGGAGACGCAAGAAGGAGGGGATATGGGAATATATGTATACATTTAGCTGATTCACTTTGTTATACAGCAGAAACTAACAGAACAATGTAAAGCGATTATACTCCAATAAAGATGTTAAAAAAAATAAATAATAAAAGGAGAAATAAAAATCCAAAAAAAAAAAAAAAAAAGGAATACAAAATCTCTACAGTGCATTTATTTTAACAACTGTATTTTTCTCCATATACAAACCCTACTTATGACATAATACCTTGTGATGTAGGGCTAGTAGATAGTCAATAATTTTTTATTGTTTAAAAAATAAAATAAAATGTATAAATAAGTCTTTATGTAAGTCTTTATTTAAGATGTAAATTGACATGAAGTCAAATGAAGCACTGAAAAGAGACCATCATTCAGACCCAAACAAGGAGCTCCAACTAGGTTTTTTGAGTGAAACATCTTATCGAACAAATCAAATACATTTCTTAAATATGTGTCCGATCTCTCTCTGATGTGCACATCTTTCACTTCCTTATAGAAAGTTTAATATTCTGGTATTTTGAACACGTCAACTACCATTTACCAAATGTTTGCTACAGGCATAACATTACTCCAGTAATTATAGTAAATACTTGATATCTGCTGTTCTAGTTCTACTCACAACAATCCCAACTAAGTAAATAACAAAGCAGATATTTCAAGAAATTCACCCACTATCACACAGGTAATAAATGGCAGAACTGAGTTTTAAGTAGTGACCTAGGACTTTTAGGCCCATCTTTTTTCTATTTCATCATTTTCTTTACAAATATGGCAATTGTTGTAAGGTCAGTTTTCAATGAAATTCCTGTCGGGTTAAGAAAAATAAGTTAGTTGGCACAAATATTTTTAAAGAGCTACAAGTCTTCTTACTTTAAGAATTCACACAATTTTTCAGTTCACTTAGGGCATTCTTATCACTGTATAAAAATCTCTCTTTACAACATTACACTTGTTTTTTTTTCCCCAGTTGACTCTGCTTAGATTAAAGCCCTAATGTATTGAGCCAGATAAACTAATTTTAGTTAAAAGGATTAAATTAGAATATCATTCATTGGGCCCAAAAGAAACATTAATATCATATACAAGTTTATATTTCTTTAGTTTATCAAAATGGAAATACATATAATGGTGGATATTTGAATGCATGAAGAAATGAATTCATAGTAATAACACAGAGACCCAAATGTTTCTTTTTATCAGATCTTCTTTGATAGTACTTATTTAAAAATTTAGATAATTTGAAAATTAATTTTAAGAGAGAATTAGTTTTTTGCAGGTTAAAATTTAAGTGCCACAAATAAAGCTTTTCACAATTTTTTTTTTTAGGTATGAGACAATATTTATTATAGACCCTTAAACAAAATAAGCTCTTATTTATTACATCTACTGTGCTACTTGTAAGAGATATAATTGTAGTTAAGTTACTTAATGCTTCTGAGCCTTGATTTTTTTATTTTTTTCTTTCATGGTTAAAATGAGTGCGTATTATACCTTCCTCTTTGAACAATTTCAAAGCTGAATGAGAGAATGAATATAAATTGTTTAACACAATGCCAAGCACCTAATAGGAACTCAGTACTTGTTGGGTCTATTAACTTTTTCCTTTCCATCATCAACAGAAATAACTTGGGAAGCATGACAGTATTCATAACTCTTTCTTCCACTGATAGAACCATTGTATAGGCAGCATGGACAGTTGCGTTGCCTGAGTTTCTTGTAATAGTTTTACATGCCTCATTTTTATGTTGTGACACTTTAACAAAACATGAGTTCATTATATGAGTACCTCTAATTAGTATGTTATAGAATTATGGTTGAAGCACTGCCATTTTGTGTGCTTAAAGCATATGAGTTTTATTTAAAAATTAGAAATCTAATCAAAATATAGTGTTTGATTCTCTGTTTCTCTTTCTTTTTCAAAGATACTGGCAATTGTCGATAAGTTAAACAATTAAAACTGTAAAAAAACAAAAAGAAATAAAACGAGTTGGAATCCTTCCAAATTTCCATACCAAAAGGGAAGAGTATTTTGGAAAACATCTTTTATCCATCCTATCCAGCTAAGTTTTCAAAAATGGGAACATACTTCACACAGTGCTCTGTAGCCACCTTTATACACCTAAGAAATTAGTATATAGTATTTCCATGTCAGTAATGAAAGTGGTAATTAATCATCATAATAACCTTAATGATAAGTCTTTCTGAGCATCTAATATATGTCATATACTGCAGGGGTCCCCGACTCCCGGGATCTAATGCCTGATAATCTGAGGTGGAGCTGATGTAATAATAGAAATAAAATGCACAATAAGTGTAATGCTCCTGAATCATCCTGAAACCATCCCTTCCTCCCCCGGTCCTTGGAAAAATTGTCTTCCACGAAAACAGTCCCTGGTGCCAAAAAGTTTGGGGACCGCTGAATACTGTATGCGACACTTTGCGTGCATTATAAAGGTATTCAGAATGATTTTGAGAACAGTTATTATCCAGTGAAGCATCTTGTCCTAGATTTCATTTGAAGTAGGTAGCAGAGCCTGTCCTCAAACACTTGCCTCTTAGAACCAAAGAACATGCTTCTAATTCCCTACTTTGGTGACTTCATCTGACACTGAAATTCCCTGTTGTGATGGTCAGCGTGAGTCTGTTTACTTGTTCTAGGTCTTACATCCAAGCTATAGTGTTCCAAAAGAAAAGGGGCAATATCTGTTTTTTCAATCTATGCTACTACAAACACACGTGCCTTGCACATAGGCAGTTTTGGACAAGTCAGTTGAAAGAAAATACACAATAATTTTAGTAGCTTCATTGTATTCCTTTGTGTGCACATGCTGTGAAGCATTTAGCTTTAGCCCCTTTTGATTTACACTTTTGGGTCCTTATAAACTCTACTACCATAACATCCTTCTTGTTTACATTTGTTGCACAGTTGTTCAAATTTTTCTTCTTTGGAAGGAATCCCACAATTACAATTGCTCAATCAAAGCATGCACCCATTTAAAATTGAGGCATACTGTATGGTACTGCTACCTAGAAAGACAGTCCCAGTATTGCTTTCATAGTAGTGAATGAGAGTGACTATTTCCCTCACTTTTAACCATATAATGTTGGGTTTTTCTGCACTTAAGGTTATTAGCCAAATTCAGTCCTACCAAAATGGTAGCACACTTGCTTTTTATAGTGAACTCCCAATGTCAAGCAGCTTTAAAACCATGCAGTTCAGATGGGACTTGAACCCATGGTCTTTAAACTGAGATCACACACCTGGTCTCAGGACTTAATGAAGCTCAGGTTCTTGATGTCTTGTAGCAGAAAGAATTCAGCGAGAGACAAAGTAATAGGTAAGAAGTGGATTTATTTAGAGAGAAACACACTCCACAGACAGAGTGCTGGTCATCTCAGAAGGTGAGAGAGGTGCCAGGATATGGGGTTGTCAGTTTTTATAGGTGTGGGTAATTTCATAGGCTAATGAGTGGGAGGATTATTCCGACTATTTTGGGGAAGGTGTGGGGATTTCTAGGAATTGGGCCACCGCCCACGTTTTGATCCTCTGTGGTCTTCCTTGGGACTGTCGTGACGCCTATGGGTGTGTCATTTAGCATGCTGATGTATTACAATGAGCGTATAATAAGGCTCAAGGTCTAGTGGAAGTTGACTTGTCTACCATCTTGGATCTAGTTTTTGTCATGTCCTATGGCTATGTCATTCTTTTAAATGCCCCCCTTCCCCCCTGTTTCAGCTTCACACAGGTGACTGTATTTCTCACTCAAATGAAGTCTTTGGGAGCACTGAGGGCCTCTGCTCCCATAGTCATTTAGGAATTAGTTCCTTCTATCTTGTGGCACAACCTTTCTCTAAGGCCTCAGTGTTTTCTCTGTTCATCCAGAAGACAGTTTGAGCAAACAGAGGATTAATCACAAGGGAGGATTTTATGGGTCATGCCTGGGAGTGACTTAATCATTTCCACCTGGATTTCATTGGCCAAAACTGAGTCATCAGGCCACCTTTAACTTCGAGGGGGACCGCGAAGTTAGTCCAGCTGTGAGCCCGGGAAAACTGGAACATAAGTGTAGTAACCAATGAGCCGGTCTCTACCACAGTTTTCCCTTCTTGTCACCAAATATGTTTTAATCTTCATCTTCCACATAAAGATTGAAGGCATAGTCATACCATCTCAAAGGAGACAGTCATACATCCCAGCTTTAAAATGTCCAAAATGTCTTGGTGGTTGTCTTCCCCAAAAGATCAAGGTCCAAAAGACAATCCCACCCACACACCCACCCTATACACACACCCAAAGTCAAGGGTAGAACTTGGATAGGATCACCACAATAAAAAATTCTCTCCTGAGGAAAAAAACAGAAAGCGAGGCAAGCAGAAGTTCCCAGTCCATATTAATTTTGAAATACTACAGGGGATGAGACTCAGAATCTACCAAATGAGAGGTCTTTGGTCCATTGTTCTGTATAAGGCACCAGGTTTCACTTTATAAGTGATATTTCCTTCTCTGTGTTCTTTCCTGACTACATCTAAAGCAGACACTGGTAAGCCCTTCTCCTCACCTGAGGACTGCCTCTCACAAGCTGCTACCTGTATGTGCCAGCCTCAGGGTCCAAAGGTTGATTTGAGCCTCAAAGTGCCAGAACATTTTAATCTGAGCTCCTTGTTTCATTAATGATAAGATTTCCTCAAAAACTGGCAGACTTCTGATCAATTTGTTTCTAACCATTCCATATGTCAGTAAGTGCAAAGTTATTACCCAGACAAAATTTAAGCTCTCCTTTATTTCCTTACATCTCACCTCTATGCCCCTTCCTTTCTCAGATCAATTTTGGCTACCTTGAGGTGATCTGGAACCAAAGAGTTGAGTGTGGAGGTGAAATTCTTAATCTGATTATTTGTGCAAAGCATGTCATTTTGTTCAGCTGACACATCTCAACAAGTTTTTTTTGTTTTTTTTTTAAGTCAAAGATATTTTCAAACCTACTTTTCAGTTGTTGGGGTCCATATTGCAGTCAACTTTTACAAACTTTTAAATCTCTGGACTATCTCTCTTCCCTTTTATCTCTTTCTACTTAAATACAAAGAAATACTCACTGAGCTAATCTCATTCTCATAATGCTTTTGTGAAGACAACCATTAATAACCATCATTGACTTGTTATTTAGCATGCTGTCGGCCTTACAAGTTACTGCAGATGATAATTTTACCAAAATTTGCTACTTCATAACATAACAGGACCCAACTACAAGGTACTAATACTAATTTTGATATTAGTTAGAGGAATACTAGCAGCTCGAACAGACAAACCCCACAATATTAGTAGTTTAACACAGTAGAAGTTTATATCCAGCTCAAATAAGGCTGGATTGGGACTAAGGGTAATTCTGTTCCACATTGTCATTCAGAGACCAGGGTCCTTCCATCTTGGTTGTCTTACTCTACTCTAAGGGTGTAGAATGCTGTGGGAATCTTTCATGGGCCAGGCCTAGGTGTAGTTTTTACCACTTTCAGCCGTGCTTCATTGGCAAGAACTTAGGGAACATAGCCACACCTGCAAGAAAGGGAAGGCGATATAACACAGCTGAATGTTGAGGAGGAAAGAGAAAATGTTGGTAGACATAAGCCAGTTGTTTAACTTCTGGGGAAAAATAAACCCTTTAAGGAATAACTTTAATTTTAGCTGCCTTGTTGAAGTTGGGTCATAGTCTGAATAGGAAGAACGATAAAGGTACAGTATGGTTCTTTTTTAAAATTTATTCTACTAAGGTATAAAATGAAAAGTTAATAGGAAAAATGTATCTTCATGAATACTTTTTTCAATGAAAGTGATTAAACTATCATGTGACTGTAAAATTTTTAAAATACAAGGAGTTGAAATATATTTACATATAGTATACCAATTAAACTTAAAAGTTAAACATGTTCTTCCTCCTTGATTTAACAACTTGATGGATCCAATTCTATTTTGGTTATTTGCACTTAAAACGAAATAAAATTATGATTATATATACATACATCCTTCATGGAAGAAAAAGCACAATGTATTTTCAGTTACAAAACTGCGATTCCCCAGTTACACTAGAAAAAGTCAAAATTGATGAATTGGGAGATTGGGATTGACATATATACACTAATATGTATAAAATGGATAACTAATAAGAACTTGCTGTATTAAAAAAAATAAATAAAATAAAATTTAAAAAAATTTGACAGACAAAATAATGTACCTCTTTCCATAGTTGAACCTCCTGTTAATTTTGACCCCCATCCAAACCTATTAGCCAAGTATTATTATGTCACAATGCCAAACCCTAAATTCCTTCAATAGTTATGCATTAAGCATCTCCCATATGTGAGAAATGATGTGATTTAATGGGAATTCAATAATAAATGACACACATCTACCTTAAGAGGATTATGGTTGGGTGTAATGGTTATCAGATGTTATTTCTATTATGGGCAGAATCAGGATCACCTGTGAACTCATTAGACGAGCAGTCTTAGGCTCTACCAGCAATCTGTTTTTAACAAGCCTTCTGGGTGATTCTGATGGAAGCTAAAGGTTGAGTGTCACTGGTCTAATGAGATCCTCTACGGGCAGTTACCATGTATCAGAGAATACACTTGCCCTCCCACCCCATCTTGTCCTGAGCATCTTTCTAAATTACAGCAGTAAACAGTCAAACATGTAAGAACAGAGCTTCAGTTTTATTTACCTGCATTATGTCCTATGCACATTATTAAGGTAAATATTCCTATCAGTAAGTGACAGCAGAGAAAGTCTTGTGTGTATTTGGTAAGCAGATTCATAAAATAAAATATATATATATATATATTGAATATATATAAAATAAAGTTCAATTCAACAAGCAGGCTTTTACTTCTCTTTATATCAAATCTGCCTTTTTCCCCTGGAAACTCTACAAATATATAGCTAATGGGGAACAAATCAAAAGGAAAGATCAAGACACTAAAAGAAAGAAAACTAGTCTGTTAACTATGATAGTAAATATAGATTATCTGACCGAGAAAGATTTCGTTCTTATCTTTATTTGAGCTAAGATTAAAAATAAAGTATGATTAGTTACATTGGGATTGTTACTACAGATACGTAAAATGCTTTGTTGTATTTTCATAAAGATGTTGTGGAAGATATTATTAAAGACATTAAGAGTTCCTAAACTCAGTAGCCTAAAAGCAGCAGGCAGATAACTTAAATAAGCAATTAGGACTTGATGAGATGAAAAATGGAGTAGAGAAGGCTCTGGTAACCTGGAGGTGACAAGCCACTTTAAAGTGAGCATGTGCTTCTCAGCTCACAGAGATCTTGCCAAACTGAGTAGACACCAAATTTCAACAGATCTCCAGGTTTCTTTGAAAGAAGTTAGAAATTTGCATTTTTAAGTAAATCTCTAAGTGCTTTAATATTTTAAAATAAGTGATATTTCATACCATTGTGTTGGAGAAATGACATGCTTCTGAGGGAGAATATGCCCTAGACCATCCACTAGTTTACAAATTGTGTACTGCATCATATTTTTTATGCAAATTCAAAAGAATTATTTCTGAGTTTTGTATCAGGAAAAGTAATTTGTTTATATTTTGACACTATGAAGTACAAAAAGTGAAAATGCATCCTTTTGAACTTGGGTGCCCAAAGGCTTCAAGTCTTTGTCTTCAAATTTTGGTCAACTACCAGGAAATATGTAGGCCATGTAGGATTGCATTTTATGAAAGCTTTTATTTTCAACATCTTGTTTTGCCTATGCCTCCATTTGTTGATCATTCCATTTTAATTTTGTTATATCTTATTTTATGGTATATGAACTCAAATATTCCTCTGGCCTCTTAAATTGGTAAGTACATGTACAATTACATTTAAATACAAGCCCCTGTTACAGAGGCTTCCATCCATATTTTGAACAGGAAGTTCAGATTCTGAAAAGATTGCACTCATAAAATATTTCTGAGATTTCTTAGTGTGCCCATCAGTAGGTCTGCATCCTCAGCCCATATTCCACATGGCAGATGCCAGAGAGCTGCACCTGTAAGATTCTATTTCCTAGAGCACAAGCATCTTATTGCTGGACGTGAAGTAAAGTTGCAACATGATACAGTCATGCCAAGGTATTCTGTGTCCCTGAGAGTTCTGGAAATTCTGAGGGTTCCCAAAGAAGTATGTCTCCCAATGACTATGCCTGCAAACTGTAGTGCTTTAATTGTTTACTGTTGCCACCACTGATGAACTATCACTTATTCAGTCCCAGTGTAGACTTTCAATGATTTACATAGATCAGGACAATGATGGTACTTTAAGGTAAGGGGAAAGGTTTTCCTTCCCTCTGAGCCATGCTTAGGTTTTTGTTAGTTTGTTTGTTTGTCTTTAATAAGATTACTGCCTGAATTCCAAAGTTAAAGTCCTTTTCATCTATACACATGGGCTTTCCCCCCAAATTCCCTTGGAGTGACGTCGTGCCTGGATTGATAATCAAAATCAGCTGTGATCCGTAACCAGAAAGACCACTTCTCTCCAGAAACATAAAAGTTAGTCCTCACCTTAAGTCCCCAAGGCAGATGCCCCCTTCATGTTTTATACGTTTTTTTTTTTTTCTGAAAACTTTGTCCTTTAATGAAATTTTACTTCATTCACATCTATCCAATTCTTTCTTTTATGTTCTTATATCTTTGATTACCTCAACAACTGATTAGGTACCTCAGTTAAACTTGAAAAATCCTTTAACTTTTACTACATAAATGAACATTTGTCATCATTTATTGACTAGAAGCAAGTCACAGATTGTGCCTGTATTCAAGGGAGGAAGATGATACAAGTGCATGACCCAGAGGGGTCACCTTAGGGTCTGTCTGCCGCAGGGAGCTTCTGAGCTCCACCTGAATGTTTTAATGCAGGTGAAGACTGACTTCCCCTGCCAATAGAATCTCAGTAGAGGCTCTTAATCAGCTATAACATACTGTTTTATTTATATTTGAATAAGACATTTAAGCACTGTATGGTACAGGGTGGGAATCAAATAAGTAATGAATTACTCACATACACTCTACAAAAATATGAGATAATTTCCATTAAGGACTTAGCTCACCAGTTTCTAAGTGGAGGCAAAATTTCTGTAACATGCCCTATCTCCTTTTACTTTTACAAAAACCCAATATAGTAGCTTTTCATGTTGTAAATGTAAAGAGATTATAAAACATATCCATGCTTAGGAATATATTACGTCCTAGAAATGTGTTTGGAATCCAAATTTCTCTTCTCTGGAGTCGACATTCAATTGTTATGCTCTGTTTCCTTTCCTTGTGTTATACTGTCTTCGGTGAGAAACGGAAGAGGTCAGGAATAGAGGTTTATAGACATAAAAAATATGATAAGTTTATGAACAGATAGGAAATAAACTTTACAGTATTACATGAATTGAACTACAGAAGTGCTAAGCTAAAATAGGCGTGGGACCAGATCTCGATTTGCTATTTTAATATTTACTGGGAGCTGCTTGTATACTGAGCAGCACTTTAGGTTCTGAGATTACACGCATGATACATTTTTCACCAATGCTGAATTAAAAAAAAAAGTTTAGGAACCTGAATTTTGACTTTTGGAGCCATGTGATCCTGGGACAGAATGACAGATCTTCCACTCACAAATTACAGAGCTTTGGTAAGTTATTTAACGTTGCCAAGTCTGTGGATGATATATTAGTATTCATTTCACAAGATTGTTATAAAGATAAGAAAAAATAATTCATGCCTAGTGTTTCGTGCCCTGCATATAATATAGTGATCAATAAATGTCAGCTAAAGAAAATGATGACAGGGAAGAGGATAATTATAAGAAGAAGAAGAATAATGAGCCCAAAATATGAAAGGTAGTGCTGCGTGAAAGAAGCATACAAAGGAAAGCTGACTAAAATGTATAATGTTGATGACAAACTTATGGTAAGTCCATCAGAGTAAATCTGGCCCATGGATGTATATTTCTGGGCTAGCATCATTTCCACACTTGGCAGAGCAGAATGGACTGAACCCTTGGACTAGGCCACATCCAGCTTTCCGCAGTCTGTATTCACATTGTGTACTTGTTTTACTGTATCTGCCTGGGCATTTAAGCGTTATGAGTCATTAAAGTTGAAGTAAAAGTGATGGTTTTCATGAGTGCCTGTACTTCTAGCACAATGAAAACATAAACTTGCCCAGGGGAAGATATAGCTCTAATTGAAGAAATGTTATTCTGTACAAACATTTGAGGAAGTCTTAGAATCTTATAACACTGGAATACTCCAATGCTGAGCTAACAGAATATCACATAAGAAAATCAAAATGAACCCTGGCTGCAAATCTTATATTATCAAAAGGAGATGGTAAAGACACTCATGAAAAATATATTATGGATTAAAAAAAAAAAATCAACCTCTGATTTTGGAATATCTAGAAAAACCTCTTTTCTCCTCAAATTACATCAGAATAGCACAGAATAGACCACGTTTAAAGCAACAAAGTGTATCCCCCATCTACCACTAATAACATTTATTTGGACAGTGAAGTCCACTGGCTTTTTTGACAAGAGCTACAGGATCTCTAAGGGACTAAAATTACATTGACATTCCTCGCAGAATTATGAAACCAACTCAGAGTTAGGGCATGGTGTGTCGTGGTTATCCTCTTACCTACTTAAGATTTCACGTGCTTGTACAGACAGGACACATTATTATGTTACTAGTGTTGATATTTCAGTTGATTTCTCAAAGACTTGTATGAACCTGTAAACTTTTATTTAGAACATTAGAGTTTAATATTAAAATATTTTGTGTGCTGCTTAAAATCTGAAGAAGGACTTTCCCACATGAAAAATTTAATGGAAATAACATTAACAATTATTATAACTCTGAAATTGCAATATATGTTTAGCAAATCTTACAGGAACCATGTCAACTGGTATGAAAAGTGGCCAGAGATTTATTTGCTCATTAAAAATTGAGGAGATTGTATAACAGAGTTATCTAGAAATGTGAATTTAAATGGAACTTCCCATCAGCAATTCCAAACACCTTAGTCTGGATAATGTAATTATAGTTTTGACTAATAACAGATTTAATGAAGCTACTAATGTCATATATATATGTGTAAACTACTTTTGTAGTTTATAAAATGGATTATTTTGTTTAATCCTCACAGCCTCCTCTAAGGACAGAAAGACATAAAGTGAGATTGAAAGTTTTACTTTGGCAATTCTGGATAGAGTTATTTTTCATTAAAATCAGAGAAAATATGTTACAAAGAAACATTGTTAGTTTTTTGGTAGAGAAAATGAAAAGCAACTCTTTGTACATTGTACTTATAATCAAAAGATGCCTATAGTATTCATTTGGTGGATCATCCTAACAGGTGAAATTACAAGATGCTCATAATCAGCCCTTGATCCTCCAGAGTATGTAGAATGAAATTAACACTAAGGAGTCTGGGATATGGCCTATCACAACTGTATTGAGTAGAGTATTAATGAAAGAGAAAGGGACCCAACACATAACTTCTTTTTTTTTTTTTTTTAGAATTCAGGCTTCTTTTTAATTTTATTTATTTATTTATTTAATTTATTTATTTATTTATTTATTTATTTATTTATTTATTTATGGCTGTGTTGGGTCTTCGTTTCTGTGCGAGGGCTTTCTCTAGCTGCGGCGAGCGGGGCCCACTCTTCATCGCGGTGCGCAGGCCTCTCACTATCGCGGCCTCTCTTGTTGCAGAGCACAGGCTCCAGACGCGCAGGCTCAGTAGTTGTGGCTCACGGGCCTAGCTGCTCCGCGGCATGTGGGATCTTCCCAGACCAGGGCTCGAACCCGTGTCCCCAGCATTGGCAGGCAGATTCTCAACCACTGCGCCACCGGGGAAGCCCCACATAACTTCTTATTCCAACAACTCAGATTATTTTTTGAAAACTGGCATGTTGCTTAATGTGTTTACTCCTTAAAAATAGGGTGACACTACTAAGTTTTAATGCCTGTGCTTAGTTAACAAATTAATTTCCTGTTTATTTTCGAAAAGTGCTTAAGAATGCATACCAACGTGTAAATTACATAGTTCAATAAACTAAACAAAAATCGTTTTTAAAAAATGTTTGTTTTACTTTCTCCATATACTGCCTCACAACCACTTTGCCATTTCTAACTTTGTTGTCCCTTAATGATGTGTCAGTCATATTTTAGAATTTTTCTGGCCACTTAACAGTTACAAAAACTTTTTTTTTTTAAGTCTGGTAGAAAATATTAAACTTAAAATCCAATTTCATCCATTTCTATCTTTACCCCACTCTTGCCCCTCTTATTTCTTCTGTTTCCCCTCCTGTATTCTCCGTGCCTGCAGTGCCAGCAGTAGCTGGAGCCCTCATTCTTTGATTGAAAGGGATGGGGTGCAGTCATTTATCCCCTTTTCTAGACTCTGGCCTCCAAGATTGGGTATTGGGGAGCAATGGCGATGGAGATAGTGTTCATTTTATGGAAATGGGCAGATATTTGTGTTGGAGGACACTCCTCACTTTGTTCTGGTTCAGTCCATTTCCATCAGAGGACTCTAGAGATACAGTGGTCTCTAGTCATGTGACAGGCATGGTTTTCATGAGGTGATGGGTTTCTGCCTGACACCACACTACAATTTGTTTGTAAATCAATGTGCATTGATTTAAGTAAGTGGCAACCCCAGAATAAAATACAGTAAAGTCAGTTTGTGTGTGTGTGTGTGTGTGTGTGTGTGTCTGTGTGATCTAGTATGCATGTCTGAGGGCCTGGATTATGACAGATTTTTATAATATATCTCTGAGTGGTGATTCTCTGCTTTTTAAAATATTAATCATCCTGGCTTCTCTAGTTCTCTCCACTTGGGTCAGTGTCCAAGTAATCATAAATAAAACCTACGAGCTGGGTCTGTCTACCCAGAGATAGGAGATGGTGTTAAATTTAGGGAAAGAGATGGAGGAAAATTTGTGGAAAATCATCTATCATTAATTTTTGTTCCTTCAATACATACTTGAAATGTAGTAATTTATCTATAAAATAATGTAGCACAGCTCTAAATATGTATTTAGATAAACTGATTATTTTATAATCAGTAAATATATGTTAGCTATGTCATTTATATATATATATGTATCTATATATATCTCACATTTAGTGTCTTGTATATAAGACCCTTTCTAAGTAAATCACATTGATAGAGTAATATGCTATTAATAAAATCAGAAAGTAAGTCCTTATGGAATAGCCTGTATTCCAAGCTTTTGATTTACACAGCATCTTTTAGGTACATAGCAAATGCCACATTTTTCATGAAACATCCAAAAGTTGGAAAAAGATGGATGAATAAATAGATATTTATATAGATATTCAATCTTTTTTTTCTCACTTCATTGTAAGTTTCTTTACTTTCTAATTACTATCTTATATCTGTATATTTAATTCCATTCAATTCAACAAAATTTTGTGTTAGATGTATTCCTGGCAGGGTCAGAAGGGGAGATTATTTAGGTCCTCCTAACTAGTCCCACATATTATTATTAAAAAAATAAAACTGTCGAGTGACATGAAGTAAAATAAGAATCTGATTTTTTTCTATGATATCTACTTCAATACACCTTTAGAATTATTAACTCATATCATGGAAATGTTTTCTTTGAAGGGATGGTTGGGGGTTGGCTAAGAGTATACTTTTTATGTGCTAAGTACTTGCTTGGATTGCCTACAGAGTAGAAAGACTCTAATTTATTACCCAAACCTAGACACCTTTAAGTATGGAAAGTGTAGACACTAATAGTCATGTCAGGACGACGGGGATAAAATGAGACCTTCCAAGGCAACCTGGGATGTGGCTACCTTATTGAGAAATCTGGCACCAAAAATAATAGGTTCTTTCCTGCACCTTTCCCCTGGCATCTTAAATGCTGCTCTGATTACTTGATACCAGATAGGTTCTCTGCACTCTTGTGTTTTATTGATCTTGACTTTGCACCTGCCATGCTCTCCTCCTTTTCTTCATTATTGGACAAAACTTAGTTGAGTGCCCTGCTGCTTCTGTGCCCCTTCCCCTCGTGGCGCCCTCAATGACACGACTGCCTTTCCTCTGCACACAGGCTGAATTGAGCAGTCACTAAGTGCCTGTCGGGTTTCCCTCGATGCTGGGGTTCGTAAGGACACGTTTCCTTCTTGACAGGATAATAATTCGATTATACTGATTATGTGTTCTTCATGCACAATCCCCATTCCGGGATGATTGCTCTCAGAGTTTTATTGTAGAAACGCCTCAAGGCATAGTTAGTTTTGTGGAGAGAAAATGCTTTCTGCGTTTTAAGAGACTTGGTTTTGTTTTCGAGAGCAAAACTGGAGAACTCTAATCCATAAGTTTATGCCTTAAACAGTAAAAAGGGTTTGGTTTTGTTTTCCCCACATAACCAGATTTGTCAAAGATGCCTCTGGCTGTGGAGGGGAGAAAAGCAAACAAAGAAGCATTGAGTTGGAAACTGGCGGGGTCTCTGAAAAATTATCATGATCCCTGTTATCCCTGAACATTGTCTAGGAAAGAGGTAGCTGAAAGAGGTGGTCACATTTGTTGATTCAAAGGCAGAAGGGACCTAACCTGTTTCCTCGTTGGATCCTGAGGAAATAAGTTCTGTCCCTTAAACACCAACATGCCTTAGTGACAACAGAACATAAATGGCAGCATTGCATAAACAGCAAAAAGGATGGGAGTCAAGCCTGCTCTCCCCCATCTCCTGCAGCCCTTGAGTGATGTCAAAATGAACCAAATTCCCCATATCCTTGAAAGAAGCAAAGGAGTAGCCCAGAGATATTGATGAGCATGGAGAGACATTGAGGACATGGGGAGATCCTCTAGGAGAGAGAGCCAGAGACCCACTGAGACCGCAGGATTCTCCTTTGGAACAAGGTGGGATGATTGCCTCTACCTGACACTAGGTCCTCCTCCACCAACCCCATCTGTCACCTTGAGAAGGGTAAAATCCAGAAATCCAGAAAAGACTATTTTGATTTGCATAGACAGAATTTCCTAGGATTTGACTAAATTCAGTCTTGAAATAGAGATTGAGTTTTTGTTTTTGTTGAAGTAACAAAAGCTATATTTTATACATCTGGCTGTAGATTATACATCAAGCAGTTTCAAATTGAGAGAGAAAGGATCAGGAACTCAAAGACACTAAGTAGCTGTAATTGGCCACGTCCTGTATTTGGTATTTTACATATATTATCTCATGTATCCTGCAAAATAACTAATATACTTATAAGAGTTCTTGCAAAAAGTGTGTCTTTATTCAAGGGCTTATTAGCAGATGGTTTATTTTGAGATGCCATCCTAAGGAACACATGTGACCAGTCGGACCTATGACCCAGAGCAGAAAGGAAGGCCAGTCACAGCTTGTCCTCTGGAGTTGGTCATTGTTTGCAGCTGGGGCTTGATGCAGCTGGGTTCTGAGGGAATGTGGAGAAAGTACTTCAGACTTGTCTGCCCAGGGGCCCAAAGATGGGAATACTTGTCCATCAGTTAGCATTTCCTCTTTGATTATACACTCCCTTGCACTTCAAAGTTTGTGCATGCCGGAATGGCTGAGTTGGTTTCCATAGTGTCTGTGTGCAAGAGTAGCAAGAATTCCTGGGACAGAAAATGGGATGTATGCTGAGCATTTAAGCAAGGCCCTGCTTAGGTTAAGTTTGAGCACAGCTGGTTGCCACACAAAAGTCAGAATAGTTAGGTCTAGAGGACGTGAAATATGACATAACACTTGTCTCCTGGATTCAGAGCTGATTTCATGAGTGTGCAACCAGGGCAGGCACACAGGGCCCTGTGCTCGGAAGGGCCTTGCCCTGGGGGATTAATGCTCCGTGAACTTCTGATGAATGTTACCTTTGAGTCTGTGTTTTCTAAGTGCAGTCAGATGGGGCAGTGGAACACCCACTGGGACTTGGAGTATCACTTCACTCCGGATCCCACGTCCCATAGTGTCCCTATGTTTTTGGCCACTTTGTTGGTGGTTGCCCACTCCCTTGCCTCTGGTACCCTGAGCTCCACCAGGCTGCGTGCCCCTCTTTCGCATCCTGAGACTCCTGCTGCCTCTTCCTGGGACAGTGACCCAGGTGAGTGGGCAGTTGGAGGAGGGGGGACCCTGTCATTGCCCTCTGTCCCAGTGGGAGCCTGGGCCCGGCCCCAGGGAGGTTCAGGGTCGGGCCCACTCCATGCGTCTTGGCGAGGGGGAGACAAGGCAGCGGCTTTCCTTTCCCCAGGGCAGAGCCGTGGATGGGACGTTCAGCAGGAGACTCAGATCTCCTGAACACCTCCAAGCCAGGCAAGCGTACCTCAGTTTGGAAGCGAAGGCAGTCCTTTGAGATTTACCATCTGCAGTGGGTTGCGGGTGTGGGAACAGAGATTGGCTTGCCCACTGTCTTAACTAGTTCCTAGTTTCTAGAACTGTTTTCTAGTTTCTACATCTGACGTTTTGACAACTGGGACCTTGCTGACTGAAAAAGGGACGCTTCTCCCAAGGCTAGTGCATTCTTAGAGAAAGCAAAGGGCTCTCTGCTTGTCATATGCAAAGTTTACCAATGCCAAGTTCACACCTCCTCCCCCACAAGCCTGATCTAGCTCTTCTGCTGCAGGATCGTATTGATTCTCCCGCCCAGATCACCCCAGGGAGAATCCTCCTACAACTGGGAGCCTACCGAATTCTTTCAAGGCAAAATTATTCAGCTTACTTACCCTGTCGCACCCATTATTTCCCTAGAAACCCACCATCAAGCCTTTCTGGCAGTTCCCTTGGCTCGCTGTCTGCCTTGCGCTCTCTCACCCCCCAGCCTCTGTCTTCTCTCGTGTTGTCCTGTGTGTCATGGTGTGGCACATTTTTCCCACTCTTAAGTACTGTGGGTAATAAACTGTCTTTTCAATGGCAGTCATCTCCTGATCTGTTGCCTTCACCATACCTGAATAAAAACAAAAGTTGCAGGTACATTTTAAAATACTCACTGGCTCCGTTTTCATTTTACACTGGGCCCTGAAATTATGTACCAGATCCTGCATTAGGAAAACTGATACAAATAGGTTTAAGTTTCTTTTTCTTTTTTTTTTTTTGAACTTTGGGTTTATTTATTTATCTATGGCTGTGTTGGGTCTTCGTTTCTGTGCGAGGGCCTTCTCTAGTTGCGGCAAGTGCGGGCCACTCTTTTTCTTTTTTTTTTTTTTTTTAAGAAATGAGCGTTGAATGTATAGTATTTTTTTTTATTAATTAATTTATTTTTGGCTGTGTTGGGTCTTTGTTTCTGCACGAGGGCTTTCTCTAGTTGCGGCGAGCGGGGGCCACTCTTCATCGCGGTGCGCGGGCCTCTCACTATCACGGCCTCTCTTGTTGCGGAGCACAGGCTCCAGACGTGCAGGCTCAGTAGTTGTGGCTCACGGGCCCAGTTGCTCCGCGGCATGTGGGATCTTCCCAGACCAGGGCTCGAACCCGTGTCCCCTGCATTGGCAGGCAGATTCTCAACCACCGCGCCACCAGGGAAGCCCGGTTTAAGTTTCTTAAAGTCACATCTGTTAAGTGGCAGGGCTCAGATTCTAGTCCAGTTCTGTCACCTTTGGGATTTTGTTCCACTTACACCACTCTGCCTGCAGTGCTAAAGTACTGTGCACCCAAGAGGCTGTTAAATAATATGAGTTGAGAGAGTAAAGTTGGGATGTGGTGTTGACATGAGGAACACACAGGCACAAAGCAGATTCTAATGTATTAAATGGAGAAGTCCTCTTAAAAAGAGAAATTATTTGGGGACCACGGACAGTTCAGAACAAGCCAGGGATTTGAGGATGATAGCCTGGCAAGAGCATCTCAGAAAGCTCCGAGAATTGTTCCACCCATTAGACGTCAAGGCACAGTTACATACATTTTTTTTGAGACACACGGCTATACATCAAATGATATACTATTGACAGTTTACATAATCCAGCTCTAAGCAGCATCGTGGTAGCCCCTTACAAGATGAAGAAGGAGCGCTATCTTTAAGGAGTTGTCTTGTTGGTGCTACGAGAATGTTGCTCTCTACGGTTGAGCAGGTATTCCTGCTGACATGGGAGCTTTGGTCGATGCAGAATGCACACACACAACACACAGTAGAGGGGAGAGAGGAGACCAAAGGACAGAGAAGCATTTTATGTTGAATTTTTTCTTGGCTGTCCATAAAATACGAATAAGTAAAATTTAAATTTATTTCACGGTTTTCCTCTTTTATGGGCATAAAGTAGTATATTTGAGATAATACAATATAGAACAAAAGAATTTTGTGACACCTGGCAGAACCCCTTTTCTTAGCACCTAGGAAAATATCTGTTTTAAACATTTGATTATTTTGAATGATTCTGTTATTTATTTCATTTTAAATATATAGTAATAATTTAGTCTTAGGTCATCAGATTAATATCAGCATTTGAAAGAGTGACTGCTCGCCTCCTCCGTGGGGCATGCTCTTCTTGGGGCCTCTAGGCCACCATATTCTACAAGTTTTTTCTTACCTCGCCAGTTTCTCTTTCTCAAGCTTCTTTGATGGTACTGCTGCATTTCCTATTCATCTAAATATTAGGGATCCAAGGGCTAGTTTCTTTGATTCATTCCTATCTATACTTGTTCCACAGATGATATTGTCCAGCTTCAAATATTCAAATATCGTCTTTATTCTGATAACTCACAGCCTGGAAATCTTTCTGAACTCTTAGCTTGAATATCTTTCTGCTCACTCATCATTTCCAAGAGCCGATCAAATAGGCACCACAATTTTAAGGTGCAGAAAACTGTCCTCTTAATATTTTCCCCTATACACCATTAAAAAACCCTGCATCCTTAGAAATTTTACAGTAAATGGAAACATTTTGTAAATGAGAACGTGACTTTTCTGGTTGTTCAGCTCAAAGGTATTGGAGTCATCTTAGAGTTACCTCTTTTTTTTTTTCTTTACTCTCCACATTTTAATTATCAACAAATTCTCTTGGCTTGACCTTCAAAATATATCCAAAAACTGACCCCTTCTCACTCTCTCAAGTCCAAGGTGCTCTCATCTCTCCCCTGGCCTCTGGTCCCCAGATTTCTGCCTCTGTCCCTCTATAGTCTGTTCTCTACAGAGCGGCCACAACGTTCCTGAGGAAAAGCAAATCGTGTCCTTCCTGTGCTTTAAGCACACTCCACTCAGATTCAAAGCAAAGTTCTTACTGGGATCCTGACAGGATCTACCCCTTCCTCACCTCCCCACCTTTATCTCCTTACTCATCAGCCACCGTCCTGCTCCTGGAAACAAGGCTCAGGGCCATGAGGCCATGCTGGTCCCGACCCTGATTCTCTTCCCTCGGATTCTCTACAACAAGCATGCTCACCTCCTACAGCACCTAGATTAATGTCAAAAGGGAAATTTAAGCTCAACAGTTAATTTATGCCTATAATCTCTCTGTCCAATGGGAGGCAATTACTACTACTTACAAATTTATCAACAAATGTATGAGGCACTGAGACCCTCAGTTGCTAAGAATCTAGGTTCTCTCTGTGCAGATTTAATTACATTCTATAGGATAGTATATGTTTCTTTTTGATATGATGAAATAATTTTTTTTTTTATAATTGGTTATTTCTACCCACACATTGATGTAAATTAGAAAGTAAATTAGATGTCTTAGTCCTGATTTCAGATGGAACCAGCTTTTAGTTTTCATCCAGACCTACTAGCCAACCTGACAGGTATTAAAAAAAAAAAGAAAAAAAAATATGAGCTAAGAAGAGAGAAGCAAATACTTTAGGAAATATTTTCTTTTAAATCATATTATAGAAAGGTTGTTAGAAGCTGTTTAGAGTGTATTGTGAGTTATACATATGTAAACACTTTTTTCTCCGTATTGTGAAAGAAAAAGCAAAATGGAGTCAGTGTTGCTATGAGCGTTCTCTAAAATGCAGCCAAGAGGCCATCGAGGAAGTAGGACTTATGAACATTTCAGCCTGGATGGAGTCTGTACTTTTGACGGCTTATTATCTTAACATAGACATCCAGAACATCTGTGCAATATTCTAGAAACTCAAGGTACTTATAGGGCTCTTACCCTAAATAACTCATGATAGCGTATCCTTTAAGGACAAATATTTCTTTCTTTGCATCAGAGCCAATCCTAATTCTTGCAAGACAACTTTTAACAACCTTTTGGCTTTTGCCTTTATAAGCCCCTGACTCTTTCTCTTTCCCAAATCACTTGTTTTTATCTGAGTCTGTGTCTCCCGAATTGCAGTTCCTAAGACCCCAAATAAAGCTGTTTGTTCTTTTGTAACATCGATACTGATTATTCAACAGCATCTATGTCCACATGGATCATGTTCAGTGGCAATCATCTTTATAAATAAGCTAATTTCTTCCTAAATTACAATGAGATTTTTTTGGATGACTTAAGCTCAAATAACACTAATATTCAAATATTTGTCTAAGTCTTTGAAAACTTTTCCTACTTGGAAAATGAGGAACATAACCTTGAAGCATAAAATATACTATATATTTTAAAACATGCTATGTAATGAGAGGAACAAGTCAGACCAATAGAAAAATGATATGTTTTTTGAAAAGCAAATGATACAAAGTAGAATAAAATTATCTGCAAATATGTGAAAATTGCCTAAAAGTGCTATAAAAGTTAGAAAGAAAAAGACGCCAATGAGAAATAAACATGGAGGCAATTTGATGTGATGGGACTTGGGATAATCTTTGAAGGACTTGGATATGTACAAGGAACAGAAGATGAGGAAACCACATGGGCAAATATGTGATAGTCGAGGTGATCAAAACTTGCCTTAGCAATATTGAATGCAGTGGAACAAGCAAAGCAAAGGATCTGGTTGAGAAATATTAGAAAATAAAGCTATTCTTTGGTGGGTTGTAGTGTAGAGATTCTTGAACCCAGGCAGGAAACTTTAAATTGCTAATGGTTAGAGTCATTTAAAATTTTTGAATGGATTCTCACAGATTATTATAAAGTTCCAGTAAGAAGTGAAATATGAGAGACACCTAACTGAGCACATTTATCCATAAGAATGTCAAACAAACAAGGGCTTTTTTCTCACTCCGTGATATTGCAACAATCTTTTGCTTTTAGCCAGTTTAGAGTCTTAAGTTGGAGTTTGGTTTGAGGTGAAATTTCTAAACATGTGACATTTTGTTAAATACATTGCTAATTTGAATGTAGTGTATTGCATATGAGATTAAATTGTTTTTAATTTGGTGTTTTAATGTTTGCATAGTTTGTCCTTAGTAATTTCATTTTAGAGACAAGAAAAATGAGAGATCTGTTAATAGGATCTTTTTGTTTGTTTTCTTTTCTGCCCCCTCCAGTTTGGTAACAATAATGGTTAGATTTAATGTAATTTAAAACAGGATCAATTAATTTTGATAAGTCCATCAAACTTTAACTCTAGCTTCTCATCTGGGACTAATTATTTTGCTACTTTTAGAAGAAAAAAAAATTGAGTTAGTAGCTGTATTAGTTTTCTAGGGCTGCCATAACAGAATACCTCAAGTTGGGTAGCTTAAACAACAGGAATTTATTTTCTCACATTTCTGGAGGCTGGCAGTCCAAGTCAAGGCTCTGGTAGGAGCAGCTGGCCACCCTCTCGCTGCCTTTTCACAGGGAAAAACAAATTTCCTTCTTTTAAAAGGACACCAGTCATATTGAATTGGGGCCCACTCTCACAACCTCCTTTTAACCTAATCCTCTCTTGAAAGAACTTGTCACCAAATAAAGTTACATTCTGAGGTACTGGGGGTTGGGACTTTAACATATGAATTTCACGGGGATAAAATTCAGCCTGTAACAGTGGTCCTTTAATAGGCTTTGTATCCATCACCCCGATTTTGAATCCAATATAATTCACAGGTATTTAGTGTTGGAAAGATGTGCAGTCTACCATCGTTAGAAATGACAGTGCGTATTTACATGTGTGCCCGGTCTTTTATTTTCTTACAGGAAGATTGCTCATGATTTTTTCAAACATGAGAGACAGGATACACTGTCATTTCAGATGCATAATATTTGGGGGCAGTACTTCTTAAACATTAGTGAGGATCAGAATCACTTGTTGAAACACAGACACCTGGCCCCGTCTTGAGAAACTTACTAGATGTGGGGAAGGGGGCTTGGGAATTTTCATGTCTAATCAGCTCCTAGTTGAAGCCAATGTTGCTTGTGTATGGAGCACAATTTAAGTAAATACCAAAATTCTAAGACAACCACACTGACTCAAGTAAATGTCATTAATTCATTTAGCATGTTTATTGAAACCAAGTGAAAGCTTCAGACAATTAGAAAGTCTTTTGCTGTGATTCTTTTGGCCTTACCTAAGCAAATGCAATTCCTCTCAATAAAGAAAAGAATAACTTTGCCTTCTCCACCATTATCCCTAAATCCTTCTCTTTGTCTAAAAATCACCTTGAAGATATCTTAGATGAGTTATCAGTTGAAAGACTTTTTTTTTTCTCATTTAAAATCTGGCTTCCCAAATATAGCAACTTCTTAATCTACATACTAGTTGATGAGTTCTTATTTGTTTTAGTGGCGTTAAATCAACATGCAATTTTATCTGTTGCAGCTAAAATGGATAATAATTATTAAAACATTACTACTGGAAAACATACTGTGTTTTGAGTATCAAGCACAGCCGGGAGCTGCATACTACCTCCAGCACCAGATGCTCTATCTGCTCTCATTGGCTTAGAATTATTTACACACATGAGCAGAAGAGTGGGGCAGTACCAAGTATTCTCATTACTGCAAAATTTGTTAAGTTTTTCTAGATAATACATTTATATGGCTTAAAATAATACAAAAAGGAAAAATAAAATATATACAAGAAAATGTCCTTTCTATCCAGTACATTCCACCTGATTTCCACTCTTTTCCAAATAGGAGGTACTATAAATTTATCATATATTTTTTCGAAGATTTGCATGAGGAAGTAAATATACATGCATATTTTGTTGCATTTTTCAAAGAAGCATTTAGTAGCACACTTGATACACTCTTCTGAAACTTTTCCTCCTTTAACAATGTATCTTGGACATCTCTCCATATCGGTACAGAAGGAGCTACCTAGTGCTGGGGGACCTCTCATAATCCCTTCAACTAGTCATCTGTGTATAGATATTAACAAGTAAATGTTAACAGGTAAACTTTGGCTGTAACAAAAGATTTCCTTTCAACATGGTGTTAAACATTGCATAAGTTTTACATAGATGATTTCCTGGGCCTATGATTAAATCTTACACAAGGTGTTCCTCATACGGCATGAAAAGAATCTGCTGACTACCTTTTATTCTTCTTTTCAATTTTAAATTTTATTCTTCTTTTAAATAAACAATCTGTAGGACAAACTACTAGCGTAAATTTATTAGTCAAGAATAAGCTTTATAATTTTTCTAGAAACTGATGATTATCCTCAAAGGGATGCGCCAATTTTATATAACCATAAGTAATGTGTCAGTAAAGTAATGTGTCATGCCTCCTCCCACAGGCTTACCAAAGGAGTTAGCAAAACTTGGGATTGATTGATTGATTTACAGTCTATTGAGTGAGAAATTGGATGTCAGTGTAGTTTTAAAGTTTTAATTCCCATGTCTTTTATTATGAGTGAGGTTGATGATTGTCTTAACACATTTGAAAGCTTTCTTATGTTTTCTTCCTGAGAATTGTCCATTATGTCCCTTGCCAAGTTTAGGGGGATGGAATTTTTGAGCACTTTGCCTCCTTTGCTTATTATGTTCAGGCCATGTAGACATATTCAGTTTTTATAAATTGTTCTTTGTTTTGTTTTCGGTTTTTTGGTTTGTTTTAAATTTTATTTTATTTATTATTTTTAATTGAAGTATAGTTGATTTACAATGCTGTGCCAATCTATGCTGTACAGCAAAGTGACTCAGTTATACATATATATATATATATATATATATATATATATATATATACACACATTTTTTTTTATATTCTTTTACGTTATGGTTTGGATATAGTTCCCAGCTATACAGTAGGACCTTGTTGCTTATCCAGTTTAAATGTAATAGTTTGCATCTACCAACCCCAAACTCCCAGTCCATCCCTCTCCCTCCCCCTTGTCAACCACAAGTCTGATCTCTATGTCTGTGAGTCTGTTTCTATTTTGTAGATAGGTTCATTTGTGCCATATTTTAGTTTCTAAATATTGATATAAGTGATATCCTATGGTATTTGTCTTTCTCTTTCTGACTTACTTTGCTTAGTATGATAATCTCTAGTTGCATCCATGTTGCTGCAAATGGCATTATTTCATTATTTTTTATGGCTGAGTAGTATTCCACTGTATATATGTACCACATTTTCTTTATCCATTCATCTGACATTTAGGTTCTTTCTATGTTTTGGCTATTGTGGATATTGCTGCCATGAACATAGGGGTGCATGTATCTTTTTGAATTATGGTTTTGTCCTGGTATATGCCCAGGAGTGGAATTGCTGGATTATATGTTAATTTTATTTTTAGTTTTCTGAGGAACCTCAGAAAACCAACTTACATTCTCACCAACAATGTAGGAGTGTTCCCTTTTCTCCACACCCTCTCCAGCATTTGTTATATAAATTGTTTTATAACAATTTTTTTTTTTATGAGTTCATTGGAAAAAAAAAAAAAAGAGGTTTCCCACATTACAGCCTAATACATTAATAGGGGTAGCACTACAGTTATCAAGATTAGTTTGCTCATGCAAGTCAACTTCATCTCTCACTAGAGACAGATGACTTTCGGAATATCTGCTATTTGTATGATTCTGGGTACAGTCTTTCTTCCTCTGCTTTGCTGAACCATACTGGGTCCAAGAGGGTTTTTCTACCAACCTGACACCTTCCTTCCCCACTCAATGTCCCATTGCAGATAAGGTGTTACCCCAGGGTGTGCACCCTCACCCTCCGCAAGTTTATTTTGGCTGAGATTCACTCCTAATGGCTCCACTTGCTTCTGCAATCTCTCTTCAACGGTTCGGTTCCTTGCCTCCATTCCCTTCTATGTAGCTCATGGAAAGTGCTTAGGTTCATTCCTACAGTTTTCGGAAGCCCTTACATATAATTTAGATTCTAGGGATTAAATGTTGTTAAGGAATGGATGTTAGTTTTTCCCAGAATTCATATGTTGAAGCCCTAACTGCCAGTGAGACTGGATTAGGAGCTGGGTCCTCTAAGGAAGTAATTAAGGTTAAGTGAGGTCATAAGGGTAGTGATCTGATAGGATTACTGCACTTATAAAAATAAACAACAGAAACCTCTTCTCTCTCCCTCTCTCCTCACATGTGTGAACCAAAAGTTTGAATTCTAAGACAGATAATGAGAATTAGAAAATATATGAGTTTCAACATAGCTATTAGAGCAGATGTGAAACAAAAGCACTTTAGGAACACATGTCCCTCCTATTTGGATGTATGTGCTGACATGTAAATCCACACGGTCCAGCCCTGCAGCAAATGTTTCACAACTGGCTTTTATCCCCAAAAGAATTCAATAGAATGATCATCGTTTTACTGGCAATAATAATATTGTTACTAATTACAGTTGAGAGATTTATACATGCCAGGCTCTTGGAGATATGATCTCATATACTAATTGTATTATTCATGCTGGATGCTGTTATTATACTTATTTCAAGCATGTGAACTCAGAATCTAGTGGAAGTTTATCTTGCTTAGTTGACCCAGTTTACTAGTGATAAGTGGCAGAGCCAAGACTGAAACTCAGATTACTCTGACTCCAAAGCCCTTGGTTTTCAAGTCTACCAACTGGCTAATCCAGATAGTCTCTCAGGACAAGGTGAATCATGAAGATTTGCTCTCTATTTTGATAATTTACAAAGTTAACATGATGTAGGTGAAAAAGTGTGGACAATCTTTTGTTTCCTATTTAACCATATTTCAAATGAGCTTAGTTATCTACATTTGCAAAACGATGCTAATAAAGACACATTGCAGAAACAGACTGCTTTTTTAAAAATCATGTAACATAGTTTATTCTATCAAGTAATAAACTAAAAGCCTGTTTGTTTTTTCTTGAAGATTTTACATCTTTTGGAAGAAAAGAAGAATGTTGTCTACTGATTTGAAAGAGTGTATGCTTTTCAAGGGTTCAGTATTTGTATGTTCATCAATAAGATAGGGAGTATTTAAATTAATGTACATTCTTACATTTGTGATTTGTGGTAGTTAAAATTAACTTTGGGGACTTCCCTGGTGGTCCAGTGGTTAAGACTGTGCACTTCCACTGCAGGGGGCTTGGGTTTTATCTCTGGTTAGTCGGGGAACTAAGATTCCCACATGCTGTGTGACGTGGCCGGAAAAAAAAAATTTTAAACAAATAAATAAAAATAACATAAGGGCTATAGAAAACATCAAATGCATTTACTATTTGGGCAAAAAGCAATTTCAAACATTAGTATAATATGATTCAGTGTAAAAATATATCAATTTAATTTTCTTCTTTCATTTATCCTCTGTTGCTACAGCAATTATTATGATTTATCTTCAGGACTATATATGGATATTAATTTTTATATATGGAAAGTAGAACTTAGAATCAAGTGAAGAAGGAGGGTTTTTTGTGGGTTTTTTTTTTGTTTTGCTTTGTTTCTGTTTTGTTTTTTTGCTTTTCTCTTTATACCCAATTGTATTGTTTTTATTTCTTTATTTTCATACCTTGAGGAGGTAAAACTTTTATAATAAGAGCAAATAATAAAATCACCATCATAATAAATGTCTCCAGGATAAAAATCTAGACCTAGAGAATATACTTTTAATTATTTGGAACATGGATATAAATGCCTTCTAAATATTCCCAATAAAGATATATCAGTTAAAAAGGCTTTATTTTTATGGGACCACAAGATAGCAATTATGTTGATATTAACAATGTGGTAAATTCCGCATGTAAACATATCAGCAAGTTATCTAATAATACTCTGGAGGACATTTTACAGTTTTGTTGTTTTGTTTTCACCATAGTTCAACAAAGTTATACTTTAGCTGCCAACAAGAATTCACTGGAGTATCCACAGGGACTTTATTACAAGAGACCCTTCCTTATATTCAGTCTCTTGAATGATTTTATTATGCAAACATATTACCTGCTTAATTCTCTAATTGCTAAAAGCTACAAAATAGCATATACAGGAAAATGCAATAACTAGAGATAAGAACACCAAATTGCAAATAAGAACTCTGAGATTTCAGAACGTAAAAGTAAAACCCTTTACTTTCTAAGCTCCCTCAAAAAAACAAATATTTAATGTATCTCCTTCTATTAATACCTCAAAATTTAGTAATGCCTTGAAAATTTTAGGGTTAGTTTTCCTTTTATAGGTCTGAGAAACTAATAACAGTATAGATGATGAAAGTCTTCTGTAATTTCCCTGTGTACTTTTTATTTACCGTAAATCATCTCAAACGAAAATTTTCCTACCATTAAAGAAGAACCCACCTATGTAGAGTTTGTTCCTCGAGTTTATCCTCATTTGCAAGGATAGGAGAATCAGACTCATTTAAACCATAAGCTCCTTATCTTATTGAAGCTATTAGAAGACATTTGAATATGTATGACTTTCATTTTTCTTAGTTGGTAGAAATATAGATAATGGTAATATGTGAGAAAACTCACATTTATCCTAAACATTATGTGTAGTTGAGTATCAGAGTGCACACATTTACTTTTTAATTTTAGGATAGTATTTAGATATAAAAAAGAAAAGGCCCTCCTTATCTTTATATTTAAATTTTGTGGATAGAAAAAGTAACATGTAATAAAAATAAATATGAGTCAAATGCTTAAATGGGATATCTATATAACAAAAAATTATAACATTACTGACTGACACATTTCAAGGGCTTATTATGCGTTAGAAAGAGTTCTCAATGCTTTATCTTCACTTGACTCATAATACTAACTACAACTTATGGGATAGTTACTACTATCATACTCATTCAACAGCCAGGGAACTGAAGCTTTGAAATATCAAATAATTCTCAGCTCAAGGACCAACAGCAAAAAGACAAGCATAGTGATTCAACCCTATGTCTATTTAAATCCAGTGTTAGAGAAAGACATTGAACTCAAGTAGAACTGGCTTCAAATCTCATGTCTCAAGCAAGCTATTTAGATGCTGTGAGTCTTAGTATCTTCAAGTAGAAAATGATCATGAAACAATTTAGTTAAATAAGGTAATGGCTTTAACATATAGCTCATTATATAGCATGTAGTATCCATGTTTAACATGCTAATTTCTGTACTTCATTCTATAAATATATTAACATAAATTCAATGTTAAGGTAGGCTGATGGTCTCTGGGTCTTGTTTAAAAGATACTGTTTTAATTAGTTGTGTAATTCTTCCCCCCCTAAAATACTTTATTCTCTAGGTTTCTATGGTATATCACCTGCCCCCTATCACCACTACCATATTTCCCCCATTTTTTATGCAGGCTATTGATCTTCTGCTTTTAACTCTCAACGTTTGATGCCTAGTACTGAGCTCTATGCCCTGCACCCTTACCTACTTTAATTTCTTCCAACATGAGTTTATTACCCCGTGGCTTTAACTTACCTTAGTATCCTGCTGACTCTTATGCGAATACCTTTAGTCCTGATCTCTCCACTGAGCTACATACTAGTTTAGTTGGCTGCCCCCTTGACATCTTTTAGATGCCTCATAGGTAGCAGATACTAGGTTTAAAGACAAAAGTCTTCATTCCTACCTTGTTACTCTCTACCCCTTTTAATTCTTTTTGAATTTTAACTTCTAATCCAACAATTATATAGTCTAACACATAGTCTTAGCTTATCTATCTTTATGCCCCCTTTGCTAGTAACTTATTCTTAGCTACTATCAACTTTTTTTTTTAAGGGAATATTTTAGTTTAATTAATTTATTTTTTTCTTCTTTTTTTTAAAATTGAAGTATAGTTTATTTACAGTGTTGTGTTAATTACTGCTGTACAACAAAGTGATTCAGTTATACATATATACTTTTTTTTATATATTCTTTTCTATTATGGTTTATCATAGGATATTGAATATAGTTCTCTGTGCTATACAGTAGGACCTTGTTGCTTATCCATCCTGTATATAAAAGCTTACATCTGCTCACCCCAACCTCCCTCTCCATCTCTCCCCCAACCCCCTCCCCCTTGGCAACCACCAGTCTGTTCTCTATGTCCATGATTCTGTTTCTGTTTCATGGATAGGTTAATCTGTGTCATTTTTTAGATTCCAAATATAAGTGATATCATGTGGTATTTGTCTTTCTCTTTCTGACTTACTTCACTTAGTATGATAATCTCTAGTTGCATCCATGTTGCTGCAAATGGCATTATTTCCTTCACTTTTGTGACTGAGTAGTATTCCATTGTATATATGTACCACATCTTCTTTATCCATTCATCTGTTGATGGACATTTAGGTTGTTTCTGTGTCTTGGCTGTTGTGAATAGTGCTGCTATGAACATAGGGGTGCATGTATCTTTTTGAATTATAGCTTTGTCTGGATATATGCCCAGGAGTGGGATTGCTGGATCATATGGTAATTCTATTTTTAGTTCTCTGAGGAAGCTACTATCATCTTTAACCTGCACTTCTGAAGTAAGCTTCAAATTCTTTCTTTATTTAATCCTGTTGGTTTCCCCATATTCCATTCTCCCTATGAATGGTAGAGTGTTCTTTTAAATCAGTTTATGTTATACACTCCTCAAAATATTCCAGTATCTTCTCATTTCAATTAGCAGAAAATCAAATGTCCTGAGGGATGTCAGCAAGATGGCAGAATATTAAGCTCCAGATCCTCCTCCTTCCCATGTAGACACTGATTCAACAACAATACACAGAAAAACTCCCATTACAAGAAATTCAGAAACTGGTTACAAGGCTTCTGCACTCCAAGGAAGTGTGAAACCAGACATATCAAAGTCAGTAGGAAAATTTGTGGCACTCTTTCACCATAATCCCTCCTCCTGGAAGAGCACCATGCAATTGGGAGGAAACTCTAAGCTGTTGGCTTCTCCCTGGGGAAGGACAGAAAAGACTGGACCATATGTCTATTGCTCTAAATTTTTTAGGGCACTTTCAAGAGAATGGCTTCTGTCTTCTGTCTTGGAATGTTGACAGGACCCACAATAATGCCCACTCTCACCACGTCTATTCAACATAGTACTGGAAGTCCTAGTCAGAGCAATTAGGCAAGAAAAAGAAAAAGGCACCCAAATAGTAAAGGAAAATATAAAATTATCTCTAATCACAGGTGACATGATCTTATACATGGAAAAACCTAAAGATTCCACCAACCCCCCCCAAAAAAAACAAAACACACCCCCCTCAAAAAAATAATCCTGTTAGAACTAATAAACAAATTCAACAGTTGATGAATACAAAATCAACCTACAAAAATCAGTTGTGTTGCATTGCCGTAGACTTACAAGCAGCAATCTGGAAAGGAAATTAAGGAAACAGTCTCATTTACAATAATATCAAAAGGAATAAAACACTTAGGAATAAATTTTACCAAGAATATGAAAGACTTCTACACTGAAAACTATAAAACACTACTGAAAGAAAATTAGACACAAATCGGAATGATATGCCATGTTCATGTGTTGGAAGACTTAATATTGTTAAAATGTCCATAACATCCAAAGCAATCTATAGATTCAATGCAACTGCTACCAAATGGCATTTTTTTTACATAAATGGAAAAAATAATCCTAAAATTCATATGAAACCAAAAAGAATTCTGATAACCAAAACAATCTTGAGAGAGAAGAACAAAGCTGGAAGTATCACACTTCCTGATTTCAAAATGTTACAAAGCAATACTAATCAAAACAGCATAGTTCTTGCATAAAAACAGACATTGAACAGAATTGAGAATGCAGAAGTAAACACAACGGATCTTCAAGTGTGCCAAAAATATGCAATGGAGAGAAGATAGTCTTTTTAACAAATTGTGCTGGGAAAACTGAATATCCACATGAAAAGAATGAACTTGGATCTCAGTCTTGCACCATATAAAATATCAACTCACAATGTCTTAAAGACCTAAATGTAAGACCTTAAACTACAAAACTCCTAGAAGAAAACGTAAAGGGTAAACTCCTTGACATCAGTCTTGGCAAGGACTTTTTTGGATATGACACCACAAATAAAGGCAACAAAAGTAAAAATAAACAAGTGGGACTACATCAAGCTAAAAAGCTTCTGAACAGCTTCCAACAAAATGAAAAGGTAATGTATGGTATGGAAAAAATATTTGTAAATCGTATATCTGATAAAGGGTTAATATCCAAAATATATTTTTAAAAAGCATACAATTCTAACAAAAAACAAAACAAAGCAAAAATTCAATTAAAAAACTAGGCAGAGGATCTGAATAGGCATTTTTCCAAAGAAGACATACAGATGGTCAACAGGCACATTAAAAGATGCTCAACATCCTTAATCATCAGAGAAATGCAAATCAGAACCACAGTGAGATATCACCTCACACCTGTTTGAATGCCTCTTATCAAAATGACAAGAAATAACCAGTGTTGGCAAAGATGTGGAAAAAGAGGCTGTCATGAACCAGTGATGGGCATGTAAAATGGTCCAGCTGCTATTGAGAACAGTTTGGAGGTTTTTCAAAAAAATTAAAAATAGAACCACCATATGATCCAGCAATCTCATTTCTGGGTATATATCCAAAGAAAATGGAAACAGAATCTGAAAGAGATATCTGCATTTCCGTGTTGATTGCAGCATTATTCACAATAGCCAAGAGGTGGAAACAACCTCTTGTTGTTATATAAGGTATTTAAAGTAGTCAAACTCATTAAAAAAAAAAAAAAAGAATGATGGTCGCCAGGGGCTTGGGGAGGGGGAAAGGGAGAGCTGTTGTCCAATAAGGTTTCAGTCATGAAAGATGGAAAATTCTAGAAATCTGTACAACATCATATTTATAGGAACAATACTGTATGGTTAAAATTTGATAAAAGGGAGAGCTCATGTATGTGTTTTACATTAATATAATAAACCACATATTCTAAATGACAGGGCTACACTGCCTCAGAAAGCTTAAAAAAATAAATAAAAAATAAAAATTTCATTATCTCAAAAGCTCTTAGTGCATTTCCTTCTGTCATTCTCTGATGCTATAGCTCACCTCTTCCCAGTCTCAGCTCCACTACCTTTGAGCACAGCTGGGTTGCACTTTTTTGTTCATTATAAGCTCATCTTGAACTAAGGACCTTGGAGTCCACTGTTTTCTTGGTCTGGAATGATTTTCCCTTACATCTACATTTATTTTTTTGTGATTCAGGCCTATTCTCAAATATCAGGCCCACAGGAGAAGCCTTCTTTCTAAGCACTCATTTCGAACTTCCCTAAATTCACTCGCCTTTAAAACACCATGTTGGTTTTCATTTGGTTTTCCTGCCATGGTATATATTTATACCTAAAAACTATTTGTATATTTGTTTACTTTTTAAGTATAATATAATAATTAACATAATAACAAGAACATTCTTTTTTTAGTTAATCATCTCCAGCATTAGAGCAGTGACTGACCCATAATAGATGTTCAATAAATCTTTGCTGAATATTAAATGAGTTTAATATTTGAAATCAAAATCCTTAGGTGAAACCCTTGAAACCCACATGAAATGATATCCTCTTCTAAAACTTCCTTAACTCTTTCAAATATGGAAGATGCTATTTCTCATCTCAACTCCTTTTGCATGTTATTCACACATTTTTAAATATATTATCACTTTCCAGTTACCTTACAGGATTACTGTGAAAATCAAATAATAAAGAATATGAGAATGAACTTATACATTATAATGTAGCATACAATTCTTTTGCAGCAATGTGGAATTTAAGCTATTTATATATGTTCTATTTCTCTTGTCAGTTTCTGATTACTTTAGGGGCTGCCTTCATTTCCATTTTTAAAATCTTGCTGTCTTGCAAAACAACAGTACAGTAAATTGCATGTTTTGGAAGTTGATTAAAAAATTTTATTGGATACAAAACAGAGAGGCAGCAAATGTCCCTGCAGTATTGGATCTGCAATAGTTTGGTTCATATTGGCATTACTGAGTATACTATAAATTATCAAACCATATCAAAAAACAGTTTAAATTGAAAACCTCGATTGCTGTTTAGACCTCTTAGGCCATTATTTTTTAACTATGTAGTAAATTAAGTTTATGTTTCTTATTAGATGATGCAGAAATTCATTCAAACTTATTTCTTTATGCCCACTCTGTTCCAAGTATTTGAGAAATGACAGTGGATATCCATCTTGTTTTTAAAAATTCACACTCTAGTTTGAGAAAACAAGAAAATGTGATAAATTTTTATAGAAAAAAATGTTTTCAGTGTGTTATGTGTGGGTGCAGGGAAGAGGAAGTGGTGGGGATTGCACTTTGGGGAGACACAGAGTGAATGGTGCGTGTGTTTGAAGGACGAGTATAAAACTGTTAAGGGCTAAAATTGTTAAAGCATCCAAAAGTATGTGGGCAAGCATTGTGCATTCAAACTACTGTAATTATTAAGCATATGGAGTATAGAGTTTTAGGGGATATGGCTTATGATAAAGTGTCTTCTTGATCTGTCTTTTTGATCTTTGTGTAGGTTGTAAAAATTGACAATTGGGTTATAATTAGAAAAATTGTACAGACAACATGGTTTATGGCATGCACTAGGATAAAGGAACACTGAGAACCATTCATGGTTGGAGATTGTGAATCTCTGGTGACACCAGTGCACGGATCTGTTTGATTGTCTTCACCATGCAGATGGCATATAATGGGATAGTCTTGGGGCTTCCCTGGTGGCGCAGTGGTTGGGAGTCTGCCTGCTAATGCAGGGGACATGGGTTCGAGCCCTGATCTGGGAAGATCCCACATGCCGCGGAGCAACTGGGCCCGTGAGCCACAACTACTGAGCCTGCGCGTCTGGAGCCTGTGCTCCGCAACAAGAGAGGCCGCGATAGTGAGAGGCCCGCGCACCGCGATGAAGAGTGGCCCCCGCTTGCCTCAACTAGAGAAAGCCCTCGCACAGAAACGAAGACCCAACACAGCCAAAAATAAATAAATAAATAAATAAAAATTGTATAACTAAAAAAAAAAAAATAATGGGATAGTCTTAGGGTATAACGGGCTTATAATGTGATGTAAAAGTTGGCTGTATTGGTAAGAGTATGATTGTAATGGTAGAAGGTAAATTTGAACCTGAATAGAAATATAAAGTTCTATTAATTATCAGACCATTTGAACGTAATATTTTATGTATATATAAAAACATCACATGTGCCTTTTTCTGTGCAGGACATTTTATCATATTTTCTCATCAATTAAAATTCAGAAGTGCAATATCTCAGAGTTAAACGATATTATGGCTCCTATAGATTTACATTTCCTAAGGAAAACTATCTGGAATACAGTTTTAAATTCAAAGTTGGTTTGACTCCATATTTTACAAACTTTGACATATATGTGGCATGCTAGAAAAATTTAGCACTTTATTTTCTTACAAATTGGAATCAAGATGTTATATATTATATTTTAATTAAAGCAACAAACTTTCATATAAGTTAAAGAAACTGAAATATTCCAGAAAAGGGAGAATCATATTCCTACACTTTTTATAGGAAAAGATAAGCCAGTTTACTGTGGAAATAGTTGAAGAAAATATACTAGAGAAAAGCTAAATTCTTTCCATTCCATTGTAGATTTATGATACCCACCACTAAGTATCTTTTTGTGTATGCGTCAATTTGAAGCATTTATGTAGTTACTTTATAAAATGTGTGTTTTCAAAAAGTTTTTCAGAACATATGGGAAACTGTTTTAAAATTACACATAACACCATACATTATATGAATAGAGAACCAGAGCTCTAAGAAAAGGCACACAAGTATTAAATATTCATTATCAAGACATTATGCAAGTACTCTTGTCTCTTAATGTTTAACTTTAATTTCCTTCCAAAAAATATAAAGTCCAAAATATAATTAAAATACTTTGCTGTTATCTGAATCATGGGAAATAATTCCAATAATACATGCAAGTTGCATGTATTGTATCATGTAAGGAGTAATGCTACTCTTGCTTTTAAAAGACATACTTTATTTCCCCAGCAGTGGTGGTAGATTTTGACAGAGTAATCCAGGTACTCTTGACTGCGTCCATACCTCTGATTAATTCTTACAGAGCTTTCATGAGTTATTAGACCTCTTTTACATAGGAGAAAATTTGGCTTAGGTCACATGACTAATAAATAGGACACTCAAAACTGATAGAAGCACAAACCTGGTTTCAACTGACTCTTGACTGCCTGCAGCAGGTTATGCTAATCATTGAGGGTATGAAGATGACAAATTCTGGCAGGAGGTTGTAGTCTCGTATGGAAGACAGACAAGGAAATGTGTAGGTCATGTGATAAATATCACTATAGGGGAAGAAATGCAATCTTTCCTTTTACCTTTTAGGTTCTTGACTGGGGCTCCTGGAATAAGACCAGTTAATAAGAGAAAAAAGCATACAGATTTATTTAATATAAGTTTTCTGTGACATGGGATCCCTCTTAAGGAAATTAAGACCTGAAGAGGCAGTTTGAGGCAGACACTTCCATACTGAGTCGGACAAAGAGGAGGAAATCGTGAAAAAGTGACAAGACAAAGGGGCTTGGGCCATTTAATTAGGTAGAGAAGTGACTAGATAGATATGAATAAATTTAGCAAGGTTTCTTTTTTTTTTTTATAAGGTACAAATTTCTGTTTTTCTTTTTCTTTTTCTTTTTTTTTTAACTTTTGGGTTTATCTATTTATTTATTTATTTATGGCTGTGTTGGGTCTTCGTTTCTGCGCGAGGGCTTTCTCTAGGTTGTGGCAAGTGGGGGCCACTCTTCATCACGGTGCGCGGGCCTCTCACTATCGTGGCCTCTCTTGTTGCGGAGCACAGGCTCCAGACGCGCAGGCTCAGTAGTTGTGGCTCACGGGCCTAGTTGCTCCGCGGCATGTGGGATCTTCCCAGACCAGGGCTCGAACCCGTGTCCCCTGCATTGGCAGGCAGATTCTCAACCACTGCGCCACCAGGGAAGCCCTAGCAAGGTTTCTTTATACAGATTTCTCTTGGTCTCCATTTGCCATCTCTGGTGAGAATGTTTCTTTACTTTACAGAACAAGGAGAACATCTCCTATATTTGAGTTTTATGTCCTGCTTTTAGTAAGATCGAGGTGCTCTTTTGCATCTGATGATTTTCAAGTGTCTTTAACTTCAAATCTCTACACCAGGTGGCGTATTTTGGGGTGGCAAGTTCTGACCTCCGTCACGACAGTAGAGAGAACAGGGGACCTTGGGAACAGAGTGATAGTCGCTGAAAAACTCACTTGGGAAACTGGTGATGTGCTGGTTATTAAAACAGAATAATGGGCTTTTCATTTAGAAGAAACAATGTATACAGAGGCATAAAGGCTAGCAGGAGTGCAGCCTGGTCAGGAGACAGTGAGTGTGATAAAATATGAGTGGGTCGTGGGGTTTCCCGGGCAGACAGCAAGGATGAGAGGGGAAGTGAAAAGGCACCAAATATTGAAAAGTCATGAATTTCGTGTGAGTTTTTTATTCTCTTTCACAGGTGAGGCAAAGGCATGAAGGAATTTCAAGCAGGGGGTTGAGGAGATGATAAGTAGCTAGAGGGTAGATTTCAAAGGGAGAGGCATTGAGGGAGACCGTTGTCACCCCTTCTATTTGTGTAGTGGTGCATGCTGGGGTTGACACAGTTATAGCATAAGATATGGCTTCTGACTTCAGAGGAAAAAGAGGGGGAAAAGCAAGACCTGCACATTTTCATATTTGTGATGAAAGCTGCAGAGAAGCCTGTCACCAAAAATAAGTTCTCTGGAGTTTAGAATAGCTGTCATCCAGCATTGTCCCAAGTTTTTATTCTGATTTTCCTTTCCTTCCTTTCCTTCCTCTGTATTTTATTTCCCAAAGCCTCCTTCATCTCCAAAGTCGTGGAGAATATACTGTTTCAGCTCAATGGTTGTTAAATCAGGGTTATGGGCAGCTCTGAGTAACAGAAGCATGAAATACCTGTGGCTTTACAAAGACTGAAATACTTTCTCTCTTAACTGAGCTCAGAAAGGCAGCCCAGGGCTCACATGGCAGCTCTACTCTACAGTGTTCTCTGGGATAAAGATGCTTGTTCCTCTCTCTCCAGGCTATGACTCTCATTCTCATGGTCCAAAAGGGAGCTCCAGCCATCACATTCAGGATTCTAGTGGCGAGATGGAAGGAGGGGAAAGAATAGGTCAGACACATGCCAACAGTCTTCTAGGGAAATTTCCTGGAAAGTTAACAGACAGTACTTCTGCTTGTATTCCATTGGCTAGAATTTAGGAATTGGACCATGCTCAGCTACAAGTGAGGCTAGGAAATGTAGTCTTTATTCTGGGGGAGTGAGGTACAGAGACTTATGTTTGGCATCAGATAATTGGGCCACTAGGAGTCTCTGTACCAGTAGGATGCCTTTAGTATTTTTTCATACTTTAAAGCAAACCAAATAATCCTTTTAAAATTAATTTTATGAATCCTATCATGTGAAATACAGACACACACACACACATACACAAGAACATAAATCACAAAAATAGTGTGATAGGTAGAAATATTTTTGGAAGACATGAAGAAATTAGAAATATTCATCACTCTGACAAATACAGATAAGCAAGGAAATATTGCATTTGATACCATCAGTTTCTTTTTCTATTTTCATTTTCTAATTTTTTGAATAATGATCACTAGGCATTATGAAGATTAGAATCAGCAACATGAAAATTGGGAGTAATTCTGTGATATTAGCTGTTGCAGCCGGATCGAACAATATGGTGAATATCATCTTATGTATACATATACTTTCAGGACATTGCTCTTCCTACTTCTATGTATAATTTCAGGAATATATGAAATATTAAAATAAAACTCTACATAAGCATGTTTGCAATAATCTAAAAATAAAGTGTATCTTGAGACAGAAGAATAATGACGATGTGAATAGTCTCTGTTTTATATATATATATAAATACACATATACACATATACACACACACATATGCCTATGCCAATGTAGTAGGAATGTTCATATACGTATTTGATCTATCTATATATGAATAAAATATTACTCATAATGGCATACAGTATATGTCATTTGCAAAGTTTACTCATGCATATTTGGCTCAATATTTGAACAGCTTCCTTAATTTCCTCAAACTTAGTGGGAAAGCAGGATTTGATTGATGAAATGAAACTTTGTTATGTAGTACCTGCACTTCTTTGATTGTGACAGGCTTTTAAGTAAAAAACAAAGTATAATGTTAGCCACATCAAAGCATGCTTTTAAAAAGTTGTTGTTTTGGGTTTTTTTCTGTAACACATTCTTAGAATTAAACGTTCTAAGTTGAAACTTGGTATTTTAACACCACTCTTGCTGCACAAACCCTGAATTAATATGTCTATTTCCCATGTATTTATCCCTTCATTCAACAAATAATATGAAAGGTACTACAATATGAAAGGTACTTCACAAACCAATACAGGAAATGGAAAATACATAAGACACAGTGTGAGAACTCTAAAAAATCTGACACAAAGACAAATTAAATAGCACCTATATAAAAAATTAAAATGGTGGTCTGCACAAGTAAGAAAGAATTAGGTAAATGTTATAGTAATTCAGAGAAGCAAGCAGTTACATTGAACTATGTTATCCAAACTTTCAAGTGAAGAATTTGAGATTTTATCTTACCATGAAGCTAATAAGTTAGGTTGCCACAGTTTTATAGATGCTGGCAGAACACACAAAACTCTGGATCAAAGGCTTTATTGCCCACAGCACAGCAGGCAGCATGAGTTTCCCTTGCCCCTCACATGCCATGGGGAGACAGGAAGCAGCTAGGTATATGCCACACACATAGTATATTTGGATCACAGCTAAAGGACCCTGATTTTTGAATCCCCTGTCTTATAAAGGGTCTGCTAGCACACCTCTCCAACCTTCTTCCTAGAAAAATACGTTATCTTTATAATCCAGTCAAAAAACAAATCTACCCACTTCCCCCAAAGGAGAGGGAAGTATCTCTTTTTTCCAAGGCTGTTTGATATACAGACATCCTTGAAAAGATAGCATGAAACAAAGCTGTCAGTGCCTCTTGCTCAGAAAATGTGCAGAAACACAAAAGACCCGAAGAGAATTGTCTCCCAAAATAGAGGAGTCTTTGTAAAGAAACACCCTTTAATCCAGGCCTCAGAGGATAGGTTTTACTAAATGGAGTTTGGAGAATAAGGCTTTTAAGGCAAGCAAAGTTGAATGAGCCATGTCAGGAAGTAATGCCTACAAGTACACATGTAGTGGTTTTTTTGTTTGTTTGTTTGTTTTTTAACATCTTTATTGGGGTATAATTGCACATGTAGTGGTTTTATCACCATCTCCGTGAAACTTAACATTTCCAACAGAAAAACATTATGTAAAAGTTACTGCTTCTTGTTTTATGTATGTTATTATTTAGATATTTCATTATATTTTAAACAGAGCCACATTTTCAAATAATATAAAGCATTTTACCTTTAAATACATATGTTTTAAATATATAGTAAATATATATGTTTTAAGTGAATGCAATTGATTATGTGCAAATCTTGGGGCTATGAGAATATCCTAAAATGGTCAGATTGAAATCAAAAATATTGATTTGAGAGCCAACCTGGAAATAAAACTTGCAACAAATTTAGGTGAAGCCCTCTGCAATTTCATGTGATTTATGAGTATTTGCATTTTGACTGTAAGCAAGAGCTGTTTAATCCAGTTGACACCTATGGAGAAGAGTAAAATGAATTATTAAACAAATAAATTATCAATTAAGGCAGAATAAAACACTAATGGAAAAAATAGTAAAATTGAGAGTAGAGAACAGGAAGGTAAAACCAAAATTTAGAAGCCAATATCATTGGAAATTGAATAAGAACTAGACTTAGAACAAGAGAATGATACTGATATTATTTATCATTGGATCTGAAAATGATGGAAACCATAGTTTCAGGGTCAGATATATACCTGAGAGTGCATCTTGCCAGCAATAGCTATTATGCCTGTAAACACCAACCTAAAGGATAACTTAAGGTTTTAGAACACAACATCCTGAAGGTAGGTAGTAAGTACACACATACATACATACAAACACACATGCATACACACACAGATAGATAGTAGTAAATTTATTTTTATTAAACTGAAAAAAAAAGCTTTTGTTCAGTATTTGTAACTTTTTCTTTATATATGTACCCCAGAATTCAAATATAATATAAATTTTCTTATATTTAAATCTGCCTGGCAGTATGATGGATTTTAATAATTTACCATGGAAAAGTTAAGTTACATCATTTTCAAGATGTATCACCCTCTCGTGAAGAACAGCCTTCTCATCCAATAGATTTACAGGTTTGACATTTGGGAAGACCCCCTTCTGTGCACTGGGCATCCTACTACCATTAACACGTATTTCTCCACACAAGATGTCCTTATATATCTACAATGAAAACATTCCAAAAATATGAACTTTCCATCATACTTTATCTTCTTTTGACATTTTCTACTTTAGCTAAGCTTGCTCTATGCAAAGTCAGGTCAATTCCAACCAGTAATATATAATGCTAAAGTTTAGATGTCGGTAGCAATTATAATCCTAGGCTTTTTGAACATGTGAAATAGTATCTTACATAACCCCACACATATGGAGAATGGAAAGATACATTCATAAAATAAAGCTGACAGAGTATTTTTTACAAAGAAATTTTCAAAACAAGAAAAAGAGCAAAGAAATCTTTTTAAAAAAAGCAAACAGAAGGCATTCTCTAGACTTCTTTGGATTCCCAGTTTTATAAATTAAGAATGAATTGGAAACAAAATCCAGTCAAAGGCCCAAGTTACAAGCAATACATTTGGAGTGAATATGACAATATTTTTCTTTGAGAATGGTGCTTACTCAGAGCCCTTTGAAGGAATGACTATACTTATAAGCTATAAATGGCTGATCATTGAATCTTGGGTGATGTTCACATAAGTCAGCATAAGAAAAGTCTTAAATGATACACAGTTACTAAATCATAAACTCAAAGAATTAACTGAACATGCTTAAAGATAATCCAATAAAAATTTTTATTCATAAATGAGAGATGTGAAGCTCAGAGAATAAAATGCTCATAAACTGATATTTTCTACAGAATGAGCATTTGAGGTCATGTCTCTTAACTCAGTACAGTGTCATTAATTCTACTACAGAAGAGGGAGTAGTTACAAAAGCAAGAGGACTAGTATCTGGAAGCAGCATTGAATCACTACAATTAGGTACTGCAACGGGGAGAGAGGTCTGCGTTACACATGAGTGCAGGTAATGCATTATTCGGAAAGAACTTTGTGTTTAGAGTATTATGGGAGTAATGCTTTTTATAAGAGAATGTTTTCGTTTTCAAACAGCAAAAGCCAACTTTGGCCAAGGAAAGCAACAAATCAGTTTATTGGAAGAATATTATGTAGCCGTCAAAATTGGTGAGAGGCCTTAAAAATCAGGTTTGGCAAGAAGTAGGAACAAACAGAAGTTAGGCAGTAAGAAACAATGTCAGGTACTCGCCACTGAAACTCCATGTCCAAAGTGACCCTTAATTCATGCAGCTGCCACTGAACTCTGTCCATCATGGCTGCTGAGCTCACCAGGGCTACATCTGGGTCTGAAGACCTTTACCGCTGCTGTGAAAAATAATGTCTCATCTTTGCCTACATCCATCCATCATCTGCTCCAGGGTATGGGAGCCTGTAATTAATATGCATATGTCATTGGTGCAAGTTCTAACTAAAAGGTTAGAAGAAAGGAGTATCTGGTCCCTAGGTGTTATGCTTATGTCTCTGTTTATCAGAATTCATATATTGGAGTGTTCCAGGAAAGCAGGAAGGGTGTTTGAAGGCTGCATGCTGCTTAGTTTAAAAAAAAAAAGGAAAATGGCTGTAACATATTTTTATTATGTTATTCTCAACCAGTGGTTTATTTTATTATTTTTGCATTTTAATTCTAACCTATACAGGGATGGATTTCTTGATATAGAGTAGACAATTTTCACATTTGGATTTCTGTCCTCTCATTATGTAGTATATCAAATTGCTTTCAAAAGTACAGTAGTGATGTTTACATTTGCTTTTTTGTTCCACGGAGCTTTACTTACCACTTCTCATAATTGTCATAATAGAGATTCATAAACATATAATGCATAGGTAGATTAAAATGTATTTATGTATTTTGGGGATGCCATTCAAGATCATTTTTGTAAAGAAAACACTCATTCTACATATCTGTAATGCATTACAAAAGACACTTTCTTCACCTTCTACTCATGAATTATGCTTTGTTAAATAACTTGGCATAAAAGGCAAAGATGTTAATTTCATTTAAAAATCACACCAAATGGTGTAAAAGTATTAAGAAAACAACACCTTTTATATATTAATCAACTTGATTTCTAGAAGAAAGGCTAGTTAAAGTCTCTTTCTTGAGATCTGTGACTTGAAAATTAAGAAACTTTTGATAAATTAAAAATAAAACTTTAAAAGTATCCAGATAATTTATTCAGTGAACTGAAGCAAATATTAAAATCAATTATTCATCACAAATGAGAAAATTGAGACTCAAAATTAGATGTTTCACATAAGTGCATATTGTAAATAAATTGTCAAAAAAAAGAGAAAGCCTCTGTTTTCTGACTTTCCTTCCATTGCTCTTACAATGTTGGAGCTAAAATGGTATTGCTCTTTTTTAATATGTTAGGAAAGTTTTTGAGTCATTTTAATTTAAATCAATGAAAAATGTATCTTTGCCCTTAAAAAATATTATACATTTTAATTTATATTTGCCAGCTGACTAAAATAAATCCCAGTTCAAATCCAGTATAATTCTTACACAATTGGTGAGGTAAGTATTATTATTAACCCTAATTTATGGGGAGAGATACTGATAGAGAAAACCACCTTGCTCTGGGTCTTGTGATTTTTTTTTTCCATCCCCTACTTAGTTTTCTCAATTGAATAGAAGAATTATACTATGACTGATTATTTATATTCAGTTTTTTAAATCATTTATATTTTCATGTCAACCACCTTGCAATTCATTTAGGTATACATTTCCATTTGTGCTGATTTGCAAGGGTGAATTTTATGGAGTGAGAAAGTGATTCATCTAATGTTTTTTTACTAGATGGGATAGCTATAATCTTGAGTCATTATATTTTTTTCTAAACACATGTTGAAACATGCATATATAAACATACAGCAAAACATGCTACACAGTTTTATGTGTTTTCAATAAGCTAATAATCTTAGTCAAGCTTTTCTCTCCCAAATCCTGTCTTTTGTCTTCCAGAAATGTTTCTCAAGTTTTACTTTATTGTCCAGTTGTACTAAAACCTAAGTCCAAGTCCTCAGCATTCCTTATTTGAAAATCGAAATATTTTCCCCTCTGTTCTTTTTGCCACCATCCTTTTCTTCCTTATACCTCTCTTGGCATAGCTGCTAGAATTTTGTGTAGTGTCATTCCCAAGCTTGAATCACTGTCTTGCCTGGAGGTAAAGACCACATCCTAGAGCATCATCTGAAGGCCTATTAAAACCCATGCAAGCTCTGATTCAGTTGTTAATATTACTCATGTTCAATTGTGCCAATCTTATCCCCAAGCGTGGAGTAACTTTCAGTGACATACATTTTCAGCCATCTTCTTTCTTCTATTTTACTTCTATTTTACTTACTAAACAATTTCAGTACATACTTGATTGCTGTGATAGTTTGTGAAAACTTTTCAACCCTAGGGAGTATTTTGTTGAAATTGTGTGAGTCATATGTAGTAGAAAATCGATGTACACAATGTGCAGTAAGTTGTATCACATCTAACAAAAGCAAAATAAACACAAAAACAAATAAACAATTTGCACTTAGAGTGGAGTCCCTAATAGATCAGGTAGTGTAAGAGATCATACTAACTCAGGTCTGGGCACATACTCATGGTCAATTTTTGAGCATTTTAACACTCCCTAGGGCTTCATTTTTGTTGTTTCTATGTATATATTCTTTGAAATGATATATATATAATATATATTGATATATATGTTCAATTATATATATACATATATAGTTGAGAATTAAAAATACAAATATGTATGTCCCTGTAAAAATGCAGCGTGCAGGCTTATGCCTGGCTGTGTGTATGTATGCTTGTGTTTATTTCCAAAAGAACTTGCATGTGTTCTTTTCCTATCATCATCACCCTGCAAAACAGTATAATTTGCATTCAGAGCAAATACTTAAAACTGCCATGTTTTGTAATGTATATAATTTTCTCTCTTTCGATTAGGTAGGAAATGGTTGCCCCAGTTCACCAACTGTGAAGACCTAGGATCACACAACTACAGCTTTGCTTCTCCAAGTGTTTCAGGATGTAAATGTAGTCTGACCTTTCCCTGCTGGACAGTTAAATCATGGACACGCTAAACAATTTAATTTGGAATGTCCTTCCAAAAGATGCTTTGGCTTCTCTCTCGAATGCTCACTAAGCATTTGTAGCTGACAAGGAAAAGGAAGAAAACTGTGAACTGGAAAGTTATCTTACAATGAAAATTACGAGCACATCTTGCATCTGTCCAGTCCTCGTGTGTCTCTGTTTTGTGCAGAGGTGTTATGGAACTGCTCAACACAGCTCCATCAAGGGGACCAGAAACCAAACCAAACACATCGAAGGTGAAACCGAAGTCCACCACCGTCCCAAAAGGGGATGGGTTTGGAATCAGTTCTTTGTTTTAGAAGAACATATGGGACCAGATCCACAATATGTTGGAAAAGTAAGTTTTTCTTTATTGGTTTGTTTTTTCCTCTCCTGGGAAATTGGGAGGTGGGATGAGGGTGGAGTTGCAGTTGGATTTGAAGAGACATGGCACTTTAAGTGAATTATGTTATAGAATGCTATTTCTTATTCTAAACATTTTAAAATAATAATTATAAAAAATGAACTTCACCAATCATGTCACATCTCCCTAAACATCGGTCCATACAGACTAGACTGAATGTTCTTTACCAGCATATTACTCTTTCTGTTCTCTCATGTAAAATGGAGACACTTAATTAAACACACAATTCAGTTATTTCATCTTTATTACCATGAAGATATATTAGAATTCACCGTGTCATTTATTGGTATGTTGATACTTACAGTTTTTTTAATCTATTGCTATTGCACATGAGGCTAAAAAGAAGACACTATATACGGCATCTAATATATTTCTGCTAACTGTTACAGAGACGGTATTTGAATTTATGTCAGCCTTTAAAAACACATGGATATTTTTCCAATCCCCCAAATTAATTTCCATACAAATATCGATATATTTAAATATAGATTAAATATAAACTGGGTGTACAGGTTTTGTTAAAATCCCAAAAGAATGAAGTTGACAAAATGACCAGTAACTTCAGACCAACTTCCCTTTCTCTCAGAAATGCAGACAAGACAATTTAATGGCGTGTCAAACCCTTTAGGAAATTGTGCGCTCAGTAATAAGGGACAGTTTAAGCATGTGTCAAGGCTCCAGGGTAAAGAATAGAGTGAGAAGTAGAGAGACCTTCTAATAGATTACTGATTGTTGGAAGCAGGCACACTTAGGTTTGTTCAGTACCTATGGGAGAAGCAGCAATCACAGCAGTAGAATCTTTATGACTGCAGGCTCAGTGACTTCTGCCTCCCTGCTTGACTATTTATTTTCACTTTAACACTGTTAGTACTAAAAAAAAAAAAAAAAAAAAATAGTACTCCATCCAAGCCACAGTGCTTCCCTAATGTGTAGGCAGTACAGGAGCACAAGCCATCTGTTCTGCCCCTCTTCCAACACGGACTGGGTGGCAGCTATATTTTCCGTACAAGGCAGGAGCTACGGAGTCAGAATGTGAAACACAAAAAAGATCTGGAACAATTCTATCATTCTCTTATGTGCATATTAAAACAAGAAGGAAAACCCCTCATATTCATCCTATGCTTTTTTCCTACAGACTGTTCCATGAAGTAAATGTAGATAAATGTACTAAAGTAAAAACATAATATATTGAATTACTATAAAGTTATTTTTGTTATGAACTTCAAAATCCTTTTTCTATAATCCTCTCAATCCTTGAAAAGGAGGGAAACAAAAAAGGAACAGAAAAATGTTTCCTTTGTAGAGTACCAAAAGGAAAAAATATATATTATTAAAAAATTTTTTATGCATATTTATTGTCACTTTAACTAAAAAACGGAAACAAAAGTTGCTAGAAAAAGTTAGGGAAAGATCAGATAGCTTCTCATTTTTTGGTGGGTCACCTAGTTTGAGTGAAAAATGAAAGCTCAATCAGTAGATTAGTTGCAAACAGTCTTTCTGGGCTTGGGTGCCAATGAACATATGGTTGAGAGCTTGTTAGCCATCAGGAGGTGGTGAGGGCTGTGAATCTGTTCCTTTGTGGAGGTTCTGCGGAAATCGGTATCCATTCTGTTGTAGTATTAACAGACAAATTTAAAGGGTCACACCCAAAGGTGTGGCCCCCCTACTCCCTATCTGACCTGGGGCCCCTCACTCATTCATAATCTTTCTACTCAATATTCATCTGCCTTTATGAGCAATTCTAACTTGATTGTGTGGATTCATTCCCCTCATCCATAACCCCCTGCATACGTACAAACACATGTACATACATACATACATATACACCTACATACATATATATGTACATACACAACTGTGACAGTTCAAAAAAACCTGCAAAATTCAACAATCCATATGTACTTATAATAACCTCCTGTTCCATTATTTTTATTAGAGAAGAGAATTTATATTTCACACTTATAAATACATTCATAATGAACGAGAGCCATATATTTTCAAAGTGTTCCTGAATAGAAGATAGAATCATTACAGTTACTATAAGCATGAGACGGGAGTACCTCCAAAGAGCTGAAAATTATCTCCTTTACTCCCTTCTGTCACTGAAATTCCAGCAGGAATTTTGTCAACAGAAACAAAATAATAATCATATAATACAAAATAATAATCATACAATACAAGATAATAATCATACAGTAATCCAATGCAATATTTGTTATTAAAATAATATATTTTCTACATGAATTATATAAGTTTGTTTCCAGTCATCCTTGAGCTCTGGATAGTAATTTTTTGTATCTATAGTTATATTTCACATTATAAAACAACATCTGAAACTTTTGATAAGAGCTCGAGCCAAACTGTTTTGATACTTACCAATTTCTTTTATATTTTTTATAATAATTTTCTTTGACTTTTCTTAGTGATTGGGTTTATTATGAGGGAATTTATTTTGTTGACATTGGTCAATATGCATTATTCACTACTAAGAGATTTTTTTTTTTTTAATGAGGCTAAGGCCATGAACATACGGCAGTTTTAATGGTACATAGTATAACTATATATACATGTATAATACATACACCATCTCACCATTAAAATATATATATAATTATACATATATACAGATAAATATAATTGACAATCCATAATTTTTTTTCAGAGTGTAATGGCCATGAGAAATAAAATACCAAAACTAGTGTATGAATATATCTCACGGATTTAACCTCATGGACTTATTAAAGATCTTTTTAAATACTTGAAAGATTAGAGTAAGGAAGCTATAAGTAGTAAGTAAGTCCTTTCTTTTTGGAAAGAAAGGACTTTTGTTTGCAAGTAAGTCCTCTCTTCTTGGAAAAAATTATGGTAATGTCATTATAGTTTTACAACAAAAATGTTCTCTCTTTTCCAAAAATTATGTAAAAACTAATATAGACCATTTAATCTGTTTTTATTTTCAAAATTGAACAGAGCTGAATGAATTCCGTTATAACTAAGAACATAATTTTGTATAAAATATCACACACATCCTAAAGTGCAGGCCATGTATCACACCTAGCATTAGAGTAGACTCATTGCCTTCGTGAGATAGTAATGATTAGTGAGTAAAGAGCCGAGTTTGAGTTAAGGCTTCTCTGCTTATTATCTGTATTACAACTAGCAAGTGTCTTGATTCCCTGCATTTCTGTTTCCTTACACGTAATGCTGAGAAATACTGTTTGACATTTCTGTTACTAACTCAAGTGTGTTATAAAGTTTAGTTTATAGTTTAGATTATGGGTTAGTTAAACCATAGCCTGTGTGCAGATTCATCTAGTTGCATGTGCTGGTATTGCTTGCATATTAAAAAAAAAAAATTAACTATTGAAAAAATTTAAGCAATAATATTTTGTGATACATGGAAATGAAATGAAATCCAAATTCAGTTTCTGTAAATAATGTTTTATTGGAATACAGCCAGACTTACATTTACATATTGTATATGGCTGTTTTCAATCTACTATGGTAGAATTAGGTAGTGGCAAGAGAAATTACAGTCCACAAAGTCTAAAATATTTACTAATGAACATTTCCAGAAAATATTTGGAACCCCTCTTTGAGATATCTGCCTCACCTAGTAGACTGTGAATGCTTTGAAAGCAGGTTCTGGGACTACTTCATCTTCATTTGCACAGAATCTACCTCAGTGCCTATTGTAATGATCAAATGTGGTAATTCACTGGAAAGGGCTCCATAAACTATAGCCTTTTGTAGTCATGTTAATGGTTGTGATAATTATTTGAAATTATTGAGACAAAAATCTCTGTTTATAAACTCTCTGTTTATTCATCTCTGTTTATCAACTTGATGTTTTTATTTTTATTGTTTTGTTGCATTACATGCAGTAGTGTAATGAATGTCCTTTTACACACATCATTTAGCGTACATATAGGTGTATCTGTGGGAGAGATTTCCAGAGTGGGATTCTCATTTAAAAATAAATAAATCTTTAATTCTGGTAGATGTTACCAGATCCTCCTCCATAGGTGGTGGTGTATTTTGCACCTCTTTGATGTATGAGAATAAATATTTCTCTACAGCAGTGCCAACAGATAGGATTGTAAAACTTGGAATTTTACAAATATTATAGGTGAAAAATTGTATCTCTGTGTACTTTCAATTTACATTTCTGTTATTATGAGTAAAATTGATCACCTTTTCATAGTTGAAGGGATATGAATATTCCTTTTTTACTAACTGACGCTTCAGGCCCTTTTGTTAGTCTTTTTAACTTATACTTGTTGATATTTACATAATAGATGAAATAATTCTTTGCCAGTGATGTTACCAATAATTTTTTCACAGTTGCCATTTGCCTTTTGACTTTGTTTATAATTTTTGCTTTATAGAAATGTATTATTTTAATTTGATCATTCTTAGCATTCCTTTGACTGAAATTACATTTTTATTTGGTTTGGATTCCTCTGAAATTTGAGGATTTTGGTGTTCAGAATTAGTGACAGTAGATTAAAAATGCATTCTTAAGGTATTAATATCTACAGTTTATTACATATACTAGAAAATATTACTTAATGAATAAAAAAGATGGTGTAAAAGTGGAATTGCTTACTTTAGAGATCAGAAATTATAATTTAAAATACACATGATTTCTTATTTTTGGACACTAGCTACTGGCTGTATTGCATATATGTTTCATATTTACCAGTAGAATATATCCTAGTGTGCAGGTTGTAACTGCAAAGTATATTGACTCTTACTGGTACATGCTAGGAATATTTAAATATGTGTAACTATTAGAATTTAACTAAGGACATACATTGGAAATAATGTCTTTTAACACACAAGTGCTGGAAATGAGCTTCATATATTTCAAGTGATAATTGCTTGCGACTAGCTAGGTGTTCTGCTCCATAAATATATATTATTTTCATTTTAAAAACATTGAGGATGACTTCTTTAACCAAGAATTCTTGTATGAGAAATAAAGGAAACTCTATGTTTGCTTCAGTATATCTTTAAGTAGATATTATCCACATTGCATTATTTAGTAATTAAAGAGAATAGAATAAAAAAATCATAAACAAGAGGTAAGACACCAAAAACTGTGTTCCTACTTAGTAGCATGTTTTAGGCTAAGGTACCTAATCTATTAACAATGTTACATTAGGGTTTGGGCTATATTGACATTAAATATATATTTGACAATAAAAGTTAATAAGAACTTAGATTCTTTTCAGGATAAACAAATGAATTATAGTCTCCGTCTTCACTTCCCTTCATTTATGGTGTATGTTCTTATAAGTGTTAGAATTTTTTCTAGATATAAACTATAACATGGAGAAGATATTGCTTACATCTATGAAGAATTTAGTTACTAAAATTCTACCTCTCACTCCCCTCTTTACCCATGTCCTACATGTGTGAGTAGCGAGGTGTAGACTCTAGGCAATTATTCCCAATTTGCTTTATTAAAACAACAACAACAACAAGCATATAGAGGGTAAGAAAGGAATTCTAGCAGTATAAAGGAACTAAGACAACATCTTGCCAAATTCCTCAAGTAATAGAAGGCAATGATGCTCGAAACAGTTAAGTGACCTCTTCATGGGAAGGGGGATTAATTATGACAGTGCCAAAGAACAAATTGTAAGATATCTGATTCTTTAATGAAAGTCAGTTTCTAGTATATAGTGCATAAAATTCCCCTCTCATCATCACTGTTATTGCCATTAGTTTATATTTTTTTCTTTCTTTAAAAGAGCACCTTCAAATCTCTTTTAATATGAAGTACTGTAGCTTCAAATTAAATAAATGATTTTGAGGTTGAAGAGAGAATAAATCATGTATGAAGGAATGGGAAGGCTCAGGCTTTTCAGAAAAAGAAAAGATAGCTTTAATGTCATCATGAACTCTGAATTAAAAATTAAACACACAGCAAGAAAAGGTCCCAATTGTCATCTGATATTGTAAAGACAATAATTTTATGAATATTTTTACCATAACTTGTTTGAAATGGAAAACGTCCTGTATCAAAACATGACATTTGAATTTTACACAAGTGACAATGTGATGACATGATGTCATGTGAAATTAATTCATGGCATACAGTTCCATTATGGATATAGAAATTTCTCAATAGTCATCGTGGAAATTTAACTCTTTAGATCCGGTCCTAAAAGAAATTGGGTGCATAAAAGAGAAATTTGATTTTGCATATACTTCATTTAATTTGTAGTGATATAGAACCTGTTTCTTTTTTTTTTTTTTTAAGAGATCAGATTTCACTAAGTTTAATTTTACTTTTAGAGAAGAGTGACATTCTATCTGAACTGTTTAAAAATGTTGAAATTAATAGCATTAACACTCATTATATATAGTGTTTCTCAATGCTACACCAGAAAAATTTTAAGCATCATCAATACAAAGCAGTACCTATTATGAACACAATGTATGCATTTATTCACCTCGTGAACTTTTTATCACTGTGCAAATGCACCCACCTGTGTCTGTGTGTGTATGTGGGCTTGAGTGTTATCCATGGTGCTAAGCCAGAGGTGACTTTAACCCCTGGGGGTGTTTGGCAATGTCTGGACGCATTTTTCGCCCCTGATAAATTGTCTGTTTGTTTCATTTGGCATAATCACTATGGTTACGGCTCCTTAAAGGGTTCAGGAAAATGTCATAATGTGCTTTCAAATCAGAATAAAATATGAACATGAATATAGCTGTCTATATTAGTCTTTATATAAATGCAACTGCAAATAGAATTTATCATTTTAATTGGAAAAAAAAAAAAAAGGCCCACAAAGGCAAAAGGGCCAAGGGTCCCTGAAAGTTGTAATGTGGACCTGATTTTTGGTTGCAACAAGCAGGGATGTGGTGCTACTGGCATTTAGTTAGTAGAGGCCAGGGATGCTGCCACACATTCTGTAACACACAGGACAGCCCCCACCAATGAAGAATTATCCAGTGCAAAGTGGCAATAGTGCCAGCCTGGATCCGACATTGACACCCATAGAACACGTTTTTCTTGATCAAAATGTTTTTGAGTATATTGTCCATACTATTACATCACTCTAATGACATTTTACATGTGTCATTTATAATACACACACGAATGACTTTTAAACTTAAGTTTTTTAATGCAATCTGATGATTTATTTTTCTAAGCAATGATTTTATTCCATTGTTTATTTTGATTTCTAATATGCTTGGACTTATTACTACCAATTTATTTTGTATTTTATGGGCACTCTGTTTTCTGTTTGTTGTTTTGTTTTTTTCTCCTTTTATTCTACTATAATAACTTCTCTTGGGATTTTTCTCTGCTGGTTTGAAAGTTTTATGTTTTATGTTTTTGATGTTTGTGCTCGCTCTTAATTTTTTTGTGCATTCTTGACTTCACGTCAAAACTTAGTGTCTCTATCAACCTCCTATACAATGACATAGAATGACCACATTTTGATTACATTATTGTGTTTTCTACTTTTTACGTGCCTACTAGCCAAACTGTTTTTAAGCCACCCAATCACTCATTCTTCTTCTTATTGTTATTGTTGTTAGTATTAATGTATAAAGTATATACTTATTTATATGTTTAACATATTTAACAACTTTTTTACTCGCCTTTGCTTCTATATCAAACTTCTTGGGTTCAGTTTACTTCTTACTGAAATATGAGCCGATTTCTTTTTAACAGGTACTTTAGAAAGCTTAAATTTGATACCAGTACAGTTACCCTAAACAATATAAATATCTTAGGATGTTTAAACACTAATCACTTTCTCCTTTTTCATATTATATTTGTCTAGCATCTTCTTTTCTCATTTTTTAAAAGAAATTTCCAGATTTCTTTAATTATTATTAAAGTCATTTAAACATTGTCTTGCTTAGATTTACCCAACTTTACCAGTATCTTTGTTTGTTACTGTGTCTACCACTGTTCTTTCTCCTGGTTTGATTTACTTATTGCCTATATATGGCCTTTACTTATTTATTTATTTTTCTATTTAGCCTGAAAGCAGTAAAAGCTTCCTTTCTTTCTTTATTTGAAGGATTGTTTCTTGTGTATAGGATTCTAGGTTGAGTTTTTTCATTATCATTTTATTGAAGATATATTTTATATTGGACCCTATATTTGCTAATGAGAAATCTGCTGAAATTCCATTTTAAATTTCATCCCTTTCTCTTAGGTTGATTTCAGGATTATCTCTATGTCTTTTGTTGTCTGTAGACTTACTAATGTGCTTAGGCGCTGAAGATTTTTTTTTTATGAAGAGAGAGGACTTTCTATTTTTACTGGTCTATGTATTAATTAGCCAGAGCTTCCATAGCAAAATACTATAAACTGAGTGGTTAAACAACAGAAATTTATTGTCTCAGTTCTGGAGGCTGGGCGTCAAATCAAGATGTTGGCAAGGTTGGTTGCTTCTGTAGTTTCTGAGGGAAGGATCTTTTCCAAGCCTCTCTCCTTGGCTTGTAGATTGCTGTCTTCATGTTCACATGGTGTTCTCACTATATGGGTATCTGTGTCCAAATTTCCTTTTTTCATTAGGACATCAGTCCTCTGTAAAGATCCTATCTCCAAATAAGGTACTGGGGTTAGAATTTCAACATGTGAATTTTGTTGGTACAAAATTCAATCCATAACAGACTGAAATCAGTATTTTCTGTTTAATTATTAGGATTTTTGTACTTTACAGAAATATAGCATCCCATCTATTATTTTTTTGAATTTTCTTCTTCCTCATTTATTGTTTCATTCTAAAACTTCTATTTGATATAATTTCTCTCAGATTCATTTCTAGCATTCTAATCCTCTCTTCAACTAAGTTGAATAGTTAGTATATTCTTTGACTTAAACACAAATATTACCTAGAATATATTTTTAAATTTTTAGTTCTTTTTGGTTCCTTTTCTCCTTTTTATATGCAACCTCTCCTTTCATTTTGACCTCTATTTCTTCTCTTATGACTTTAATTATTGCAAGCCACCTATTTCAAAATCTTGTTCAAATTTTATTATTCTTTTTGTGCTTGATTAATTTGCATATTTCCTTTGTCTATCCACAGTCATGGAAATTTGATCCTGGTATGCCTTTTAAAATTTTATATTCACTTGTCTTCAATAGTGTGTGATAAGTGGGAATGAGGATTTTGATGGGATTTCTCTAAAATATAGCTTGAGGAATATCCATAGAGAGTCACTTATTTTTTTGTTTCCTGACAACAAATTGGTTTCATAAATCTGAATAAATTTTATTTTTATTTAACATTTTTTTTTCTTTTTTTCTTTTTGTTAGTTGAAGTATAGTTGATTTACAACATTGTATTATTTTCAGGTTTACAGCAAAGTGATTCAGTTAAATATATATTAATTTTTAATTTTTAACTATTGATTCTTATCCATACCTTTAATGAAAACAGCAACAAAAGAACACTAGCAATACAAAAATAAATCTTGTATACCTTTCTTCTGGGCTGCAAGTTTGGGTTTCAGTTTATCACAGGAAACTTTTTTTCTACCAAGAGCTCTTAACAGGCCACAAGCTTCCTTGCTATTTTTTTAAGCTAGTGGGTAGATAGTCTAATTTTCATTTCATGGAGTTTGTTTTCAAGTAGTCTTGCTTTGTTCAGATATCTCCCTTCTAATTTTATAGCTTGAGGGACTGAAAGTCATAGTTTCTAATCTCTAGGAGATGTAAAACCAAATCTTCGTGCTCATGGCCTGTATCCAGTTTAATTTTCCCCAAAGGCATCTGACTATCTGCCAGTTGCAAATGACTTTCCTGGTAAAAATCTTCTCTTCCTTCCTTTCTCCAGTGAATTACCTTTCAATGTTTCTGTCTCAGTTATATTGTACTTTAAATTTATAATTGTTTATAGTAAGAGATGTCTTTATTAGCTTTGTCTGCCATTTTTATTGTCATATGTTACGTCAGGTTTTTCTTTACACAAAAACAATCTTTGGATTAGATAATCTTTTTAATATTTCTTCTATATATAAATAATATTTTTTTACCATGATTCACTATTTTCATGCAGAAGTAAAATGAAAATCCAAATACTCCCAAAATGTGAAAGAGTAGAAATATGCATTCCAAAAAATCATATTGTACTTCATAACTAATTGTGGACTGATTTATTTCAACATGTATTGGCCCTAAGGAAATGAATAGTTTCAACATAGGTATTAGATTATTCTCAGGAAATGTTTCATTATTTTATTGATTTTTATCCAATGAATATTTGAACATTTAATTGCACCAGACCTCACATAACAAAAGCATTTAGTTTGAAGTTGAGCCTAGACAGTCTTCAAATACATCTAGTTTTTACTTTTTTTGAATTTCATAAAGAAAATACCAGGCATTTGTTACAAGAATCACAGAGTGAAATATAATGAATTTCTTTCCTCTAGGATTATTTATGTTTCCTATATATATATATTTTTTAATGTTTTAGCCATCTCTGCTTTTGTTTTTTATTATTTATTTATTTGGCTGCTTCAGGTCTTAATTGTGGCATGTGGGATCTTTCGTTGCAGCGTGCAGGCTCTTTGTTGCGGCACACGAGCTTCTCTCTAGTTGTGGCGCATGGGCTCTAAAGTGTGCAGGCTAAGTAGTTGTGGCATGCGGGCTTAGTTGCCCTGCTGCATGTGAGATCTTAGTTCCCCGACCAGGGATCGAACCCACGTCCCCTGCATTGGAAGGTGGATTCTTAACCACTGGACCACCAGGGAAGTCCCTATATATGGTTTATTTGTCACTATATTTATAGACATTAGAATGGTATATGGTGTGAAATCCTATTCTATGCTAAAAATAAAATAATATAAAATATAAAAAAATTAAAATATACTAACTTAATATAGTCTTCTCTTTGGTTTGCTTTGTTTGGAACCATAGCTTGATTTCAGTTTATTTATTTATTTTTTTCAAATTTTTATTGGAGTATAGTTGATTTACAATATTGTGTTAGTTTCAAGTGTACAGCAAAGTGAATCAGTTATACATATACATATATCCACCCTTTTTTTAGATTGTTTTCCCACATAGGCCATTACGGAGTATTGAGTAGAGTTCCCTGTGCTATACAGTAGGTCGTTATTAGTTATCTATTTTATATATAGCAGTGTGTATATGTCAATCCCAGTCTCCCAATTAATCCCTCCCCCCCTTACCCCTTGGTAACCATAAGTTTGTTTTCTACATCTGTAGCTCTATATCTGTATTGTAGATAAGTTCATTTGTATCCTTTTTGTAGATTCCTCACATAAGCAATATCATATGATATTTGTCAACTGAGTTTATTTTGACAAAGGTTGAAGACTAGGTCATATTCACTCATTTAAAATTTATTGAATACATCCTCAGTTCTCGTCACTCTACAAGGCATTGTGTATATAGTGGTGAATGAAGGAGGTATCTTGGGAGACATTGACATTAAGCCAACATTCATACAAATAAATATTCAACTATAAACTGTGATGAGGATTTTGAAAGTATGTTGTACTTGTGTGTAGTGTTAAACTTAGATTGGGGGTGAGGGAAGAACTCTCTGAGGAAGAACAGGCCAGGATCGAAAAATGAATAGGAGCTAATCACACCAAGTTGATGCTATGCTTGTGTATGACATTTGAGAATGGAGGAGTGTCCATTATGAAGGAGTAACACATATAAAGATCCTGAGATGGGAAGGAGTTTGTGTATTTGAGGGTCAAAGAAAGACCGGGTAACTCCAATTTAGGTAATGAGCAGTAGAGAAGAGAGAGATGAGGCTAGACACAATAGGACATGGATATTACAGGGTCTCTGGAATAAAGAACTGTGGGCTTCATATTTAGAGAAATGTGAAGACATTGTTGACTTTAAGAAGAAAAGGATGTGGCATCAATATATTTGTTGCTAAGCAATCGCTCTTCTATATGAGCAACAGAATTGCAGGGAAAAAGAATTCCAGGAAAATCAAAGGTAGGTTTCTGTAAAGGAGCTAATATAGCATAAAAAAGGGGGTAATAAAGCATAGTTTGCTTATTTACTTTTCCATAATGATTTAAGGGATACTATATTTATGGACCATATAATGTATTATCGACTCAGGGCAACACTTGACACATACTTGCAACACATATATAAGTAGCAAGAAGTAGCGGAAGGAACATTGGACAGGTAGCCTTGATTTTTCTACTATGTAATTTTTTGACCTGGGTAAATCCAAACTTTCAGAACAAAGTTTTATTATGCACATTAAAGAAGTGAATGAATGAGATGATTGCAAGAATCCTATTTCATTTTGAAAGTTACTGCTTCAACGTAAATTCAACTGTTAAAAAACTAACAGCATGCCATACACTGTGCTAAATGTGGATATTATACTAATGAAACATACAATCTTAATAATTAATGAAATGAAGGCAAGAAGAGGTGATTTCAAGAACAAATGATAGCATCACAGTACTAGTGGTGCAGTAGAGGTGCTAAACATAGTGGATCATGGTGCAAGGGGAGGAGTAATATACTTGACTTAGCTTCATTTAGGGAACGCTCCTCAGAAGAGGAAGAATTTGACTAATATTTTGCCATCAATAGAAAATGGGACAGGTAAAGTATATTGGTTAAGAGAGACCTGCACTGGAATTTTAGGAATGACATATCAAAAGTATATAAGTAGAAATTAAGGATATACAAGCACAGCAGTTGGAGCACAGATCACATGTTGAGAAGTGGAAGTGGGGCTGAAGCTAGACAGCATGACAGGCCACCGAGGGCCAGTGCTGGTTGGAGATTCAAAGGAGAATATAGTTTATCTCCAAGTGTTTGGGAATGAATTGAAGGATTTTCAAGTGTGAAGTGACATGAGACATACAGAACAAGTTTGAAGGCAGAGAGGATGCTTTACCATTGCATAAATCTAGACTTGCATCTGGTAATTGCAGAATAATTGGAGAGAGTAAATAGATTAAAACTTTTTTATTTTAGGATGTAGAATTGACAAGACTTTGCATCTGTTGAGAGTGAGAAAGGGGGATGCAGGGCTGTTTGAAGATGTTGGGCAGGCACCTCCTTAAATTGGGGGGCGACAGCTAAAGAGTAAAGGAGGAGGATCACGTCTGGGAGTGATGGTGATGGAGCTAGGTTTGGATAGTCTATGTCCCAGGTGCTTCGTGGGCATGCAGGTGGGCAGGTATGGAGAGATGCAGAACACTGGAAGAAGGATGCAGGCTAAAGGGTAGAAATGGGAGATACTGGGGTTTAAGTGGTGATTGAAGCCCCGCATCAAAATTTAGGGAAACATACATGGACTTCTGGCTCAGAATGGAATTCTGTGGAACAAAATGTTATAAGGGAAAAGAGAAAACTTGGTCTAAAGTTTGCAAATAAAATTCAAGAGGACTTAGAAACAATGGAACAGAAATGGAATCAGAGTCGATAAATAGGGAGAAAATCTCAAGAAGGAGCAAGCGATTGACGAAATCTGAAGCATGAGTGAGAATAAAATAGCACTGTATTGTATACTTACAAGATTGCTAAGAGGGTAGAATTTATGCTGTTCTTATCACAAATAATAATAACAACAACAAAAGAGGGCAGGAGGAACCTTTTAGTGGTGATGGATATGTTTATGGCATAGATTGTGGTGATGGTTTCATGGATGTATACTTATTTTCAAACTCCTCAAGGAGTACGCATGTATAAATATGTATAGTCTTTGGGTTTAATCATACGTCAATAAAGTGGCTTTAAAAAATGAGTAACAGTAAAATATTTAAAAAATGAGAATTGTATTTCCACAGCTAATTTTTTACCCAGGAAGTTATTTTCTCTGAAGAACCTTATTATTTACAGGAGTCTGGCCCATATTCAAGAAGATCCAGTAGTGATAGAGAAGGAGGCAGTAAATTAACATGAATCCATGTAGTCTTTACTTATTCGTAATAGAGCTATTCATCTTCTTCAGAATATCTAGTTGGTGCCCTCTAGCCATTACCAATCCATAGCATCTAAAAATTTAGGTATTCCTCAAAATGCTACTCATCCTGAACTCTTCTCATCTGCCTTAGTGATTGACATGTCTGTGTTGGTTAGTAATACCCTGCTGGCTGTTGAAGGAAACTATCTGGAACTAGTTTAATATGGGAATTGATTTGCCAGCTTGCATACCTGAAGAGTAGGACAGATTCCAGGCAAAGGCAGAATCAGAAATACAAATGATGCGATTAGGATTCTAGCCAATCCCCTACAGCTGCACACTCAGAAAGTATGTGAAGCCCGAGTCCCAAAATTGGCAGGCAACAGTTCAATCAGTTTCTATGCTCTGTTATAGAAAGGATTTCCTTGCTTGCAGCTAGATAGAGAGTTTAAGTGCCCAAATATTTTTCAGATCCACATTTTAGGTTCTGTCTTTTAAAGCCTCCCATTTCTAGGTACTACTTTCTCTATGAATCAGAGTCCTATTGTTGAAACAAATCTACATTAGTTAACAAATATATATATATGTGTGTATATATATGTGTATATATATATATATATACACATATATATACACACATATAATAATAAGATAAATTCATTTTATGGAGAAGGCATAATTTCTTTCAGCCTTATTGGACTACTGTTCAAGCACATACTGAATTAATGACAGTCAACCTGTGCTGAATAACTTAAGTCTGGATTTCTGATTTAACCATGGGGAAAGTTGAATTATCATAATGTGTTTAGACCGGAGCTGTCCAGCAGAACTTTCTGCAATTATAGTCCCGTTTTATATCTTCACTATCCATTATGGTAGCTACTAGCCACATGTGACTGTTGAACATTTCAGATGTGGCTATTGTAGTTCAGGTTCTGAATGTTTGTTTTACTAATTTAAATTTAAATAGCTACTTGCAATTTTTGATTAAAATGTTGGACGATGCAGGTTTAGACCAATTAGATAGGAAACCTAGCCCCATGTGCATAATATACACAAAAGTATGAGTCTGTGAAGGTCACATACAATTATAGGCAGACAGAATGAGATTAAACACTGTGGATCTAAAAGCTTGATTCGAATATGTAAAGAAGGTTATGAAGACTGGGAGGGTCAAGCCTGGCTCTCTTCCCCTTGGTTTCAGGCATCAGGCATTTTTATTGTTCAAATCGTTTGTATCTGTGGAGGTGTGAGTGGGTGTTGCCCTCAAAGGCATGATTTAGTAAATCATTTTCTCGACTGCAACAGAATGTGACTCAGTAACTTAAGTGTAAAAGTAACTTTCCAGATGATTATTGGCTAGATCACAGAACTGGCAGAAAGGCCAGTGAGTCAGTGTTGAATTAGAGCAGGAACCAAGGGAAGTTGAGTGGCTATAAATGAAGCCAAGTTGATAGGCCAGGGACAGTTGAGTCAGAAGATTGCCATTGACACTTCTGTCCTCAATATGCACTGCTACTGTTCGTGATAACACAACTACAAATAATATCAAATCTGTCCCTTGGTCTTTGTGTCACTTGGTCACGTTTCAAAGCTCCAGACAAGAGAGCGTATGTTGCCTCAGCCTAAGTCACGTGTCAGTGGTCTGGCTGCCCAAGTGGGGCAGATGCAGTCTGGCTCCTGAAGTTTACATAATTGAGGCAGAACTGTCTCCTACCAAAGTCTCGCAATGGGGTATCAATGCTTGCAAAATAAGATGGGGTTCCATAAAAGATACACTTATACACACATGCACACACACATTTGGCACACTGTGTGGGAAAGCTCATTATATTTGACTTTTGTTTTATTTCATTATTTTATTTTACCTATTGCGTCACCAAGATATAGTAAATGTCATTCATTCTATTTGAAAATAAAGAGACTCAGAATAATTATAGATCACTCTTTCTTTTTTGAATTCACTTCAATGTCCACCAACTTTGTATATGTATGTTTGTATATATGTATATTTATATATCTGTGTGTGTGTGTGTATAAAGCTAAAAGTAATGATTCGTAAACTTGTTCTACAACATCTTGTATGCTCAGTAATTGCTTGTTCAGTTCATTAGCTGCTTTGCATGCATGGGTTCTTTCTATTGTTATATCAAAATTATAAGAAGTATTAAATATATGTATAGTGTTCAAAGCAATAGAAACTACTTTTAGTTAAAATAGGAGGACATTAAGCAGAAAGGAAATACTATAAGAGAGACATAGATATTTTACTGGAAATTACATTTCCCTCTTAAATATGACCTATGTTATGGTCCCATGCCGTTTTTTTTTTTTTCTTCTTCTTCTGGCATTGCCATTGTTATTCTTGTTCTTTGAACCCTGTTATTATTGTTCCATTGAATTAAATTGACCATGAGGAGTTTTTAGTTTTATTACTATTTTTATAAACATTGAGATGAGGAAGGGTAAAATAATATCTAATTACACATTGATTATCGGCACAAATAACACTAAGTAAATATTTATGTTGGGGTGGGTGGAGCGTCAGTGCAGTACAGCTGTGAGGGACTAAAGACTCTCTCTGGAGAGCTCTTAATTTGCCTAGAAGTTATTTCTATTCTGTGCTTTACAGCTGCACTTTCCTTAGTGTCTACAGACACTAAGGAAATGTTAAAATAACAAGAATGAAGGTACAGAAAATCCTACATTTGGGTTAATGTATTAAAAACAAAGCTTTGATCTGGTATATATTACTAGAAGACAAATATTCATAAGGTAGATACCCATAGTTTTCAACCTTCTTTGAATATTAGAATTAGATGGGAAGTTTTTAAAAATCCTCAAGCCCAGGGTGAACATCCGATCAATTAAGTCAGAAAATCTGAAAATAGAACCCTGATATCAGTATTTTTCAAGCTACCAAAATGCTCCTAAATTATCTTTCAGAACTACTGGTCTTTAGGTTCGTTTTACTAATGATACATGAGGATACCTTGAATAAAGTGACAAGAATCTTTAATTGTGTTGTAAATTGCTACTTTGTTTTAGAAATTGACATCTATAAATGAATGCTTAATGTAACATATATGTGCTTAATCTCATGGTCTTGAATAATTCCTCTTTTAAAAAGAGGAATTAAATGAGCCCAAGTATTTTTTTCTCTACATATATGTCTTCATAACACCTTTATTATTTTAATATGCTTATTTTTATTTGTACTGATATATAATACATGTACATAGGGAAAAAAGGCAAATGGTACAAAAAGTTATCACAAAATTGATATTCCTCTTTTTCCCTTCCATTCCCTTCTCACAGCTTTTCTTACAGATAAAAAGCAATCTGTAATATTTTAGTTCTTTTATTTTAACATGACTAGACTTTATCTTGATTTCCTGCTATAGTATCAATATATGAGGATCTACTACTTTAATATTCCTGCCTCTTTTCCCATTTTTCCCATGTCATCTATCATTAATTATATAGTTCTTCCCTTGGTTGTCTTTTTATTTAAAATATGTAAAATACCGACATGTTTATTCCTACTCTTGTTAACTATAGATAGGCTATAATTACTTCCCACCTTTTAGAATGGAGATACAGAAAACCCTACCACTGTACAGAAGACCTTGAGATAGATGATGAGAAAGACCTTGAGACAGATGATGAGAGTTTGAGGTAATTTCATCACTATCTCCTTTTGTTAGTTGCCTCAGACATCATAAGTTTTTCTTAAAAATGTTTTACATTTGGACTTCTCTGGTGGTGCAGTGGTTAAGAATCCGCCTGCCAATGCAGGAGACACTGGTTCGAGCCCTGGTCCGGGAAGATCCCACATGCCGCGGAGCAACTAAGCCCGTGCGCCACAACTACTGAGCCTGCACTCTAGAGCCCACGAGCCACAACTACTGAAGCCCGTGTGCCTAGAGCCTATGCTCCGCAACAACAGAAGCCAGCGCAATGAGAAGCCCACGCACTGCAACGAAGAGTAGCAGCCAAAAATAAATAAATAAATAAATTTATTAAAAAAAAATTTTTTTTACATTTAGTTTTTCCAAGAATGTGCACTTTTGTTCAGAGAGGTTAATGGCTGGCCGTTGAGTGTTCTGCTTGGAGACATCAAGTACTTTTCCATAATTTTTCCATGTACCTTTATGTTTTAGAACTCCATCTCACCCCTACCCTCCATTATACTTAGCATTTTTGACTCCTAAGCTTTTCAGGAAATATGCAGGACAAGGCAAAATCCTGCATGGCAGGGCTCTTCCACACGTGTTTAAGGATATAGTTTCCTTTGTCTTTCAATGTTAGTCATCATCGTTTCATTTATAATTTGTCGTTGAGGAACTTACTAAAATGTCTTTTGTGTTGGGAGCAAAACTTACCATCTTTAATTTGCAAAGTATTTATATATTTTAAATACTTCTTAGAGTTTAATGAGGCTTCAGGAAGAAGAAATAAAATGTTTTTTTTCTCAATCCGTCGTCTTGAGCAGAAAGACCTCAGGAAACCTCACATGAAGGAAAATATGTATTGTCTGTGCTTTAATGTTCCTTGAAAATGATAGGTGGTTTGCAAACTTTACATGTGCTAAATATTGGGGCTATACAAATGTGTGAAAGATACATATATCAGCATTGCTGTCAAAGCCAACTAAATAGTCACCAATTTTAACATATTGACTTCACTGATTTCCATTGTGTTAGATCTTAGACAAGAGGGGAAAAAAATCCCCTGGGACAGTAATGTAGCAGTGAAGGTATTATCATGCATTTTCACATCAGCAAATAATTGTGTTTACATACGCTATGTAAAAACTATATATTCTACTCTCCTTTTCTGTAACTTTTAATGATAGTTTATCATTTAATGTATGCTTTATAGTGTATTTATCTGAACATCCAAATTACAGAATTTAATTAACATCTGTACTTAAAGAATTAGCAGAAATAGAGCTTTCAAAGACCCTAAGATTTATCTATTAGTTTTGGAATGAGTGGAAATTGATTCTTAACATCTGATACAGTTTACACTTAAAATTCTGATAAAAGCATGGAGACAAATTTGATGATCTTTAGAGATTTCTTCTAGATTTGCATAAGACTTAAGATGAAGAATTATTCATGGTAGTAAGCAGAGACTTTGTTCATGCTGCCTGCTCCCACCCCAATTACACAATAAAGATGCTTATCCATTAAGAGTATTGCCAAAGTTCTGGAAACTCATCAGGATTATTTGGGTTTTTTTCCAACTAAGTATACCTATTTTAAAATTAAAGAGATAATTATATGTCCACATGCACTTGTAAGAAATAATACAGAGGGATATCTCTTGAAAATTCTGTCTGCCCACTTCCTCTTAATGGTAATATTTTGCAAAACTAGAGCATATTGTCACAGCCAGGATACTGACATTGATACAATTCATCAATTTCATTCAGATTTCCCAAGCTCTCCTTATACTGTTGTGTGTGTGTGTGTGTGTAAGTTTTATAAAAATGTTGTCTGCGTAGCTTCATGTATCCCCACCAGCACAGTTCCGCTACTGAACACTTGCAACACCTCATGATCCCTCATGTTGCCTTTTGTAACCACACCAATTTTACTCCTGCTACCACCTCATCTCCCTCACTCCCCAACTATGTTTAACCCCTGACAAACAGTAAAAATTAGCTTCTTTCTTCTCTACGATTTTGCCATTTAAAACATGTTATAGAACTAGAAATAGAAAAATACAACATACAATATGTAACCTTTTGGGACTGGCTGCTGTTCGTTTGATGTAAGTCTGGAGATTCACTCAATTTGGTGCATGTATCAATAGTTTGTTCCCTTTTATTGCTGAATAGGACTCCATGATAGACCTGTGCCACCGATTGGTTAACCATTCATCAGTCGGGGGACATCTGGGCTGATTCCAGTTTGAGCTATACAGTAAATCTGCTATGAACATTTGTTTTTAGCTGTTTGTGTGAACATGCATAAGTTTTCATTTCTTTGGGACAAAAGCCAGGATGTGCAGTTGCTGAATTGCATAGTAGTAGCATGCTTACTTTTTTAAGGAACTGCCGGACTGTATTCTTCAGTGGTTGTGTTATTTTATATCCTCGCCAGCAGTGTATGAGTGGTCCAGTTCTTCACATCTTCCCCACCATTTAGTGTTGTTGCTATTTTTTATTTTAACATTTTGATAAATGAGTAGTGATATCTCATGTGGTTTTAATTTTCTTTTTCCTAGTGGATAATGATATTTAACAGCTTTCCACATGCTTATTTTCCATCCGCATCTTTGGTGAAATGTCTGTCCAGGTCATTGCTCATTTTCTATTTGTTTTTTTTTTAACTGTTAAGTATGAGAGTTCTTTATAAATGCTAGACAATATTTGTTGGATACGTAGTTTACAAATCCTTTCCCCAGTCTCTAGGGAGCAACTAAATTATCTTTTAATTCTCTTCACATAGGCTTTCACAGAGAAAAAGTTTTTAATTTCAACAAGGTCCAATTTATGAATATTTTTCTTTTATGCATCTTGCTTTGGTGCCAAATCTAAGAACTCTTTTCCTAGTGCTATGTGCCAAGATTTTCTCCTCTTTTCCCCCCACAAGTTGTATAGTTTTAGGTTTTACATATATGTCTACAGTGTAATATGAGATAACTTTGTATACAGTGTGAGGTTTAGGGCAAGGTTGTTTTTTGTTGTTTGCCTGTAGATATCCAGTTGATCCAGCACAATTTATTAAAAAGACTATCCTTCCCTCTTTGAATTGGTTTTGCACCTTTGTTAAAATTCAGTTGAGCATATTTGTGTCAGTCAATTTCTGGCTCATCTTTTCTGTTCCATTGATCTACATGTCTCTTTCTCAACCAATAGCATATCTTCTTGGTTACTGTAGGTATATGGCCAGCATTGATATCAAAGATAGCAAGGTTTCTTCTTTGTCAAGATTGTTTTAACTAGTTAAGAGCCTGTGTCTTCCCATAGAAATTTTGGAATAAGTTTGTTTATGTCTATACAAGATCTTGCTGGAATTTTGATATGCATTATATTAAACCTATAGATGAATTTGGGAAGAATTGACATTTTACTATGTTAAGTATTCCAGTTTGTGAACATGATATCTTCATTTAGTCTTTGATATCTGTCATCAGCATTTTGCAATTTTCAGCATATGGTACATAAAATACTTTGTGCATATTTTATCACTGTGCAATTTATTAAATTTATGATTTTCCTTGGAGTGATTATAAATGGTATTGTGTTTTAATTTCAGTTTCTGCATGTTCATTGTTCCTATTGATTTGTGTTTGTTCATCTTCTAGCCTGCAAACTTGCTAAACTCATTTATTCTAGGAGTTTTTTTTCTTCCATTTGTTTGTTTGATACATTTTCTACATAAATAATGATGTCCTCTACAAACAGGGAGACTTTTGATTCTACTCCTTGATGTGTGCATTTTTATTTCCTTTTCTTGCCTTCGTGCTTCACTGGCTAGCACTTAAGTACTATGCTGAATTAGAGTGATAAGAGATGGCGTTTTTGCCATGTTCTTATCTTAGTGGAAAAGTATTCATGATATGAATATGATGTTAATTGTAGGTTTATTATATAGATGCTGTTTATCAAGTTGAGTTAATTCTTCTGTATTTCTAACTTGCTGAGAGTTTTTATCATGAACAGATGGAGTTTGCCAGATGCTTTTCTGCATTGATTAGTATGTTTTTTCCTTCCTTATCTTATTGACATGGTGGTCTACATTTATTGATTTTCAAAAGTTGAACCAGCCTTGCATACCTGGACTAAATCCCAATTCATCTTTTATACATTGATGAATAAATTTATTAAGATTTTTTTGAGGACCATTGCATTCAATTTCATGAGAGATACTAATAATTAGGTTGTTTTCGTATTGACTTTTGTTTTGGTATCAGGGCAATATTGCCTTGTTAAATTAATTAGAAAATGTTCCCTCTTCTTATGTTTTCTGAAAGATATTTTGTAACATTGAGATTAATATTGATATTAAATATTTGGTAGAATTACCCAGTGAAAACTAGACTTCCAACATAACGCTACTGTCTGGGAGCTTTTAATCGTGTATACAATTTCTTTGATGGTCATAGACAATTCAGATAATCTTTTTCACTGTGGTAGTTTGTGGTTTTCAAGGAATTGATCCATTTCTTTTAAGTTTTCAAATATATGAGCATAAAGTTTTTCATAGTATCCCCTTATTATCTTTTTAAAGGCTGCAATATCTGTAATGTTATCCCATCTTTGACACTGAATTAGTGATTTTTGTCTTCCTGCTTTTTTAAAAAAATATTTTTTAGTCTTCCTAGAGGTTTATCAGTTTAATTGATTTCTTGAAGAATCAGAATTTTGTTTCATCAATTTTTCTATTTTTTTCTTGTCTTCAATTTTATTGACTTCTGCTCTTATCTTTGTTGTTTCCTTCCTTCTATTTACTTGAATTTATGTTTCATTTTTTTCCCTAGGTCTTGAAGTAGAAACTTAAGTTATTGATATGAGACCTTATCTCATTTCTAATGTAAGCATATAGCTATAACTTTCCTTCCTAGCACCACTTTAGTTGCGTTCCACATATTTTGATCTGGTGTATTTTGTTTTCATTTAGTTATAAATATTTCTTATTTCCTTTGAGACTTCCTCAAAGGAAATAATTTGTAAATGTCTTTTAAAATCTCCATGTATTTAGAGATTTTTCTGTTTTTTTTCTGTTGTTCATTTTCAGTTTGATTCCATTAAAATCAGATAACACATTCTGTATAATTTCAATATGTTTTTAAATTTTTTGAGTTTTGTTTTGTGGCCCATGATATGGTCTATCTTGGTGAATGTTCCATGGGTACTTGAAAAAAAATGTATATTATGCTGTTATTTTAAAAGAGTGTTTTATATATGCCAATCAGATCCTTTTGGTTTTTCCTATAGTTCACATATGTATCCTTGCTCATTTTCTGTCTGTATTTCTATCAGTTGATGAGAAGGGGGTGTTGAAGTTCCCAACTCTATCAGCTTTTGTTTCATGTATTTTTGAAGCTCTCTTGTGCATCCATATTGAGAATGTAATGTCTTCCTCATGGTCCTTTTATCATTATTTTTGTCTCTTGTACTTTTCTTTGCTACAAAGTCTCTTTTGTCAGATACTAAGATAACCACTAGTTTTTTTTTAATAAAATAATATTTCCATGCTATCTCTTTTCCATTCTTTTATGTTCAACATCTACCTATGTCATTTAATTTGAATTGAGATTTTTGTAAGCAGCATATAGTTGGATTTTGTTCCATTGTTCAGTCTGCTTTCTCTATATTATCATTATTATATTTAAGACATTTTCATCTAAGGTAATTATTGATATGTTAATCAATAAGAGTTCAGTTTTCTTATACATTTTCTATTTGTTTTCTCTGGTTCTCATTTGTCTGTTTCTTTTTACATGCCACTATGTGGGTTCATGAACATTATTTAGGAGTCTGTCAATTTATTTGTAGTGTTTTTGTGTGTATCTCTTTGTATAGTTTCTACTGTAGTTGATCTAGTTGTTACCATATATATATATATATAATATGTGGCTTATGAGAGTCTACTAATGTCAACATTTTACCATTTTGAGTGAATGCAGAAACCTCATTTTCATTTTGGTCCCTTTATTTTCCTTACTTAAAAATATTATATTCTTGGATATCAGATGATGTTATAATTTTTGTTTCAATATGTAAATATGATTTTAAAAATTCACAAGGAGAGGAGAACCTATTGTATTTATTTGTATTTCTCTTTTTTTTTCCTTATTACTCTGCCTTCCTGATGCTTCACAATTACTTAATCTGTTATTTCCTTTCTGTTTGAAAACTTTCTTTCGCCAGTCTATAAGATTAGGTCTAATGTCAACAGATTCTTTTTGTTTTCCTTCATCTGAGAATGTTTTTACTTCCCTTCATTCTTGAAGGATATTTCTGCAACATAGAATTCATAGTTGACCGTGCTTTTCTTTCAAACTTTCAAAATAGTGTACCACTTCCTTCTAGTCTCCCTTATTTCATAGGAGAAATCCACTGTCATTTGAATTGTTTTTTCTCTAAAGGTAATGCATCATTTCTCTCTGGCTGCTTCTAACACTTTATCTTTCATTTTCAGAAGATTAATTATAATAAATCATAGTGTGGATTTCTTTGCCTTTAACTTGTTTGGAGTTTTCTCAGCTTCTTGGATCTGCTGGTTGTGTTTTTAACCAAATCTGGGAAGTTTTCCATCATTATTTCTTCATAATCCTTCCAGCTTCAGTCCTTGCACCTCTCCTCTTAGAACTGTAGTAATATATCTGTTAAATCTTTTGTTATTGCCTCTTGGGTCCCTGAGGCTCAGTTTATTATTTTTTTTCCAGACTATTTTCTCTCTATTTTTCAGACTGGGTGGGTTTCATTCTGTCCTCAGGTTAAGTGATTCTATCCACTGTCATCTCCACTATTATGCCTATACAGTGATTTTTTTTTTTTTCTGTTTCTACAAATTCCATTTGGCCATTTTAAATAACTTCTCTTTCTTTGCTGAGATTATCTGTTTTTCTTCTTTTTTAATTTGTTTCAAGATAATTTGTAATTTGTTATTGAAGGATTTTTATAAAAGCTACTTTAAAATCCTTGTCAGATAATTCCAACAACTGCTTCATCTTGGTGTTGGCATCAGGTGATTGTCTTTCATTATTCAGGTTGTGATTTTCTTGGTTCTTGGTATAATGGGTGAGTTTTTATTATTTCCTAGACATTTTTTCCTATAATTAAAGGAGACTCTGAGTTCTGTTTAAATGTTCTATTTTAACAGGTAGCCACCCAGTTTAAGTTTAGCATGTGGATCTTGGGTTTCTTTTATGGACTGTGGTTCAAATGGCCGTAAATATTCAGTGTCTTTGTGGCAATATTTTGGTCTGCTCGGTTTATCTAAAGTCCCTGGAGTCCCCCATTATCCCAAATGGTGCTCTTGCGAGGACCAAATGAGTTTTCCCAAAGCCAGTCTGCTAAGTGTCTCTTGGTAGTGGAGTGGTGTGGTGGAATTCCCCTACCAGTGACCTTCGGCTTCTTTTGCATCCTTGGACAGGGATGGAGAATATTGCGACCATGAAGTCAAAGATGTTTCTGGGGCCAGATCAGCTAGTATTGGGTCTCTCCAGCAACTCTACCCCCTGTCTCAGTAGCTCTTGGTAGAAAAAGGGGAGTCTCACATTTTATGAGGAAGCAGAGTGCTTCCACTGGCTATTTATTCTTGATGGGGCTCCCAAGCAATCCCCCTTATCGGTGTTGTCTGCTTACCTGATGTGGTCAGAGGGAATTCTGTTTGATCCAGGGAAGAAATGGGCCTACTCAGGTAGCTTCTTTTCTCAGGGTTGGGAGTCACAGAAAACCAGGTCTGGATGGCTTTCCCATGCTGCTGTCCTGTTCCTCCAGACCTAGGGTTACAGACAAGCTCTCCTTCTTTCCACCTTTCAGATTCCCTGATGATTGTCCCCAGTGCCATTTTCAGGGTCTATAATTGTGCTTATGAGGAAGGAATGGGAAAATTGGGTCTACACCATCTTTTCTGAACTAGAAGTCTAACAAATATTTTATACATTGAATTACCTTATTTACCAGTGTGAATACCCTATTATCAATTTATCTTGTTCTATCAGTGTGTTTCATGCATGCTTTTTTAACAATAAATGCCATTAACATATGCTATTAAATCTAGTTTAATTATAGTGAGTCCTATTTCATAACGTAATGCTATTTACAGCACTATTTCAAAAAAAACCCGAGTCCATTGGGTTGTGGCTGAATCTTGGTAATGATTTTGAGAAAGAATAGTTTGTTCTTTTATACATAAATATTCAAATGTTTTTCAAGAAGATACATGTTTGAATCTGGATCACTTTTCCAGTTGTAGTGTCCGGGAACTAATTTAAGACAGGGAATAATTTATTACCAAACTTATCATTTCCTATTTAGGTGATGGCTTTCCATGTATGCAGAGGTACGGCTACTCCTTCTCCCAAAACCTGTATTGCAATGAAGCTTTCCCTTCTTCCAGAATACATCCAAGCCAGAGCAGGTTTATCAAGCCTTCTTCTATAACCCTCTCCCTCAGATTCTATCCCAACGCTCAAGAATACAGCACCAAGACCCTGTTTTTTATTTGTTTTCCTCACCCTCTCTTTTCTAAGGCTAAATTACAGACAAATTATGTCTGTTCTCTTGTCCTCCTAACCTTAACTTTCACGCATAAAATTCTTTTTTTTCCTGTTGCTGATACCAGAAAAATCCACAATGAATGTAACAGGGTAACAGCAGCTAAGATTTTATTCTAGGATTGTTCTAAGTCAACCGTGCTTCTATTTTTCCCCATTGGGCCTGGTTTGTACTTGGTTTACACACTGCTTTCCCAAAATAAAATATAGAGAACATTTGATGATAAATTTTACGATCACTTTAGCTCTGGGGCAGTAAATACTCATTTTTGACACAGTCCCAATTGTATTAGCTAAATGACTTAAAACACCCCTAACACATTACACCCAGTTACATAAAACTCATTTAATAATTTACTTACGTTACGTATTTTGAAATTAGTACAATGTCAATAATCAGTGACTAGTTTAGAGTAGGCTCAAGGTAGGTAACAAGTTCAATCTATTTACCACAAATAACAGCCACAGGTCACTATTTGAATGCTGACTACTTTATCCAAGTTATATGGTTTGTCTGTAGAAGAAACCAGCAAAATATGAGTGGGAATATAGGTGAAAAAATATAGACTCATGGGATTTTCTTTCATAGCAAATGGAGTAGTAGCAGTAGTTGTTGCAGAAGTATAGTAAGTATTTTTTTTTTTTTAAGATTTTTTGGTTATTTAAATGTTCTTTTTTATTTTTTTATTTTTTAATTAATTAATTTATTTATTTATGGCTGTGTTGGGTCTTCGTTTCTGTGCGAGGGCTTTCTCTAGTTGCGGCAAGCGGGGGCCACTCTTCATCGCGGTGCGCGGGCCTCTCACTATAGCGGCCTCTCTTGTTGCGGAGCACAGGCTCCAGACGCGCAGGCTCAGTAATTGTGGCTCACGGGCCCAGTTGCTCCGCGGCATGTGGGATCCTCCCAGACCAGGGCTCGAACCCGTGTGCCCTGCATTGGCAGGCAGATTCTCAACCACTGCGCCACCAGGGAAGCCCCAGTAAGTATTATTTATTCATTGCCCAAGCCACACTCTAGGCTAATGAAATGGTTTCATTGTTCTGAATGCCATGCTATAAAGTTTGTCAAAACAGCAGGGAAATAAAATGCAAGAATCAGGCTTATAATCTGTTATATTCAAGAGTGCCTCTGTGCATAGATGTCTAGATGTCTTTCTCTTGAAGGAGAAGTAAAATTTCTACCATAACTGGTTCACCTTTATGAAAGTGTAAAAATGATTTGTTCACATAAAGTATAGTTTTTGCATGTTACATATAAGTCTATATGCTAATGTCTGTTGTCATAATTTTTTGTAGATATATAACAAATAAAGTTGTACTTTATTGTGCACTTGTGCCCCGGCTTGCTTCTCTCAGTGAAGTGACAATACTTCTAAAAAGCCTGTGACAGAGACTTCCCTGGTGGTCCAGTCCTTAAGACTCCGTGCTTCCACTGCAGGGGGCATGGGTTTGATCCCTGGTGGGAGAACTAAGATCCTGCATGCTGTGTGGCCAGAAATGAAAAATAAATAAATAAACAAACACAATAAATAAATAAATGGTGCATTGCATTTCTAAAAAAATAAATAAATTAAAAGCCTGTGACAGAGAACTATCTTTAGGTCCCATTGACTAAAATTTAGAAACCAAATAACGCCTGACATTTTACTGTTTACCTGTCATATGTGGTTAAAAAGAAATATATACTTTTAAATTCCTTAATGTTCCTGTAAAAGTAGTCTGATGTAGAACACCACGAAATGAAGTGATGGAACAAGAGCTGTGGAAAAGTGGAGAACGTCTTGCTGAATTTTTCAGAGTATTGACTCTGCTTCAGCAGCGGTAGATGAATAAGTAAATCTATTTCTTTTCCTCCTGTTTCTGTCACATTTCTGGTGAGAATCTGATTCACATTCAGAGTTTGAAATGGAAAATAAAAATAGAGCGCTGTTTGGCTTCTGCTGTGTCAGATAATTACTTTCAAAATTCTGTAACTGGAAGCCATTTGGGTTAGGAACTGTGTTTTTGTTCCTGTGAAACAGAAATTCTGTCATGTGCAGCTACAGGATTTGACTGATAGCTCTGGAAGTTACCTCTCTACTGAGTGAGACTGAGTGACGAGCTTATCCAGTTACAAGTGATGGGAAAGCTGTTACAGGAAAGATAATTCCAAAAGTTAATGTGTTTTCACATAATATAGATATTATTTGTTCAGTACATTTCTTATTTTGGATATAAAGAACAATGCATACAACTTTTATTAAGGGAAATATTTTTCTTTCTGCCCCTATTAAATATATGTTGAACATTACATATGTGTGTATGTATGCATGTATACACATGTATATTTTTGAAGGTGCAGGAATATCATTAGGCTCACACATCCTCTGACTGTGCCCAGTGTTTTGTGCCTGGCATTTTGTACATGTTCATGTTTTTTTTTTTTTTTTTTCATATTCGAAATCTTTATAATTATTAACTACATAATAAATTAGATTATATTTTACATACTGCTTTGTAACCTAATTCTTTTTTCAGTCAATGCTTTCTATCTTTTTTTTTTTTAACATCTTTATTGGAGTATAATTGATTTACAATGGTGTGTTAGTTTCTGCTTTATAACAAAGTGAATCAGTTATATATATACATATGTTCCCATATCTCTTCCCTCTTGCATTTCCCTCCCTCCCACCCTCCCTATCCCACCCCTCTAGGTGGTCACAAAGCACCGAGCTGATCTCCCTGTGCTATGCGGCTGCTTCCCACTAGCTATCTATTTTACATTTGGTAGTGTATATATGTCCATGCCACTCTCTCACTTCATCCCAGCTTACCCTTCCCCCTCCCCGTATCCTCAAGTCCATTCTCAACATGACGGGAATAAAGACATGTTCCTGTTTTTTGTCACACACAGTGCCACCCTCATTTTCACATGAGGACACTGTTGACGATATAGACATTGATATTTCTAACTGAAACCTCTCTTCTGTGCATCAGACTCCTATAGGTAACATACACTTAATATATATGTTTGGAGGCTTTGCTGGCACCTCAAAAATTAACCGGTACAAAATTGAGCTCTAAGCCTCTCTCCTCCCATTGACTTGTCTCTGGATCCCCTGCAGAGTCCTGTTTTCAATAATTACACCTCCATCCGCTCAAGTGTTGAAGCAAGTCACCTGAGAATCGTTCTTGACACCCCTTTCACGCTCACCTCTCCCTCATCCCAGTCTGTTAGTGAGTCCTGTCAGCTGCTCATCTAAAGTGTAGCTCACATCTGTCTTGTTCTCTTCGTTCCACCTCTCTCCTCCTTAATTTATTTTGCCATCGTCTCTCACCTTAAACACTGCAGTAGCTTCCTAATTGGTACCCACCTCTCTTTCTGGCGCCATCTAAACTCCTCCCAATCTGGCTGCCAGATTGATCCTTTATAAACAGAAATCTGGTCTCATCATTCTAGGGTTTAGAATCCTTCTGTAGCTTCTAAGTGGATTCAGATTAAATTCCAAATCTGCAACCCAGGCTGAATGGCATGGTCTGGGCTCTGGGTGCGTTCCCATCCTCATCTATTGCTACTCCTTCTTCTGGTTCTCTCAGCTACACTTGCTTATTATATCCTCTCGTAGCAACTTCCATTGTTCCTTTATAGAACTGAGCAAATTAGAATTCTTTAATTTTAATTATCTGTGTATCAACAGCTGGCTTCATCATTAGATTCCAAACTCCTTAAGTGTAGGTACAATATGTCTTTTGTTTACCACGTACCTCTGGGTGGTCAGCCGATAGCCAAGCATTGCCATATAGTAGATAATCTGTAATCATTGAATAAAGGAAAGCTGAAGGAAATAAAATTTTAGAAATTACACACAGAGTAAAAGGAAGAACCAGAATTGAAACATAGGCATCCTGGTTTCCATTGTTTCATCTCTTGTAACATAGTGACTAGAAAATTTTAAGATTAGATCTTGAAAAATTAGGGATTTTAGGAAGAGAGTAAAGAAGATTCAAGGCATAACAGGGGTATTTTGATCAGATATTCAGCCCATGAAAGACCTGGAATATGGTTGAAACCCAAAATCGTGCAATATGCTTGGTTATGTTGACATTTATGGTATGGTGTATATGTTACATGTATAGAAGAGTCATAATAATAATGGTAATTATATATAATTTTGTCAAGTGCTTTTATCTGCATCTATTGAGATGATCATGTGATTTTTCTCCTTCATTCTGTTAATGAGGTGCATCACATTGATTGATTTGCATATATTGAACCATCCTTTCATCCCAAACTCTTTTTATGAAGCCAGTATCAACCTGATACCAATACCAGAGGGACATCACAAGCAGATAAAATTACAGTCCAATATTCCTGATGAACATGGAGGCAAAATCCCTCAACAAAATATTAGCAACTTAATTGTACATTAAAAGGATCATAAAACATGAGTAACACCTTTCTGATTACAGTAAAAAAATATGAGAGCCACTATTATGAATCTGAAAATTGATAAATAGGCAAGAGACGACACAATATGAACTTCTTCCAAATGAACATATGGGAAAATTTCAGAAAAAGCTTATACTGGGCTGGCCTTTTCCCATTCCTTCAACTGTGGAATTTATTGCCTTAGAATTGGTGTTTTCCAGTAGTACTGGTTTCAGAGTTCTATGTATGGTTGGAAAGTAGCAACATTAGTAAAAATAATAAGCAATAATAGTAATTACAAACATTTATATATAATATATGTCTATATACAAATGTATTATACAATTGCATATATTCTATATATATTTCATGTTATATGTATACCTCTGTATATATATAATATATCCATTATACAATGTATATTAATAACACACGTATATTCAGTATATGCATATATTATATATGATTTCTTTATATATATAAGATTTCTTATATATAATTTCTTTAAAGATTTTAAACATTTCTCACAGATTTTAAAAGAAATACAGTGTAACCCAAGTTTGTCTCTCTCCCTCTCCTTCTATTAGCTATTTTTGGTACTAGCTCTTTTGGAAAACATTTAAAAAATATATACTATGAACAGTTTTTATAGTGTTTTGCATACAAGAAGTAGCAAAGTTGTTTTCATTTCTTTTTTTAATTCCCCTTGGTTCTTTGCTTTCTAATTGACTACTGAGTTGACAACTTTCTAACTGACGTCTTAATTGACTACAGAGTAGCATAAATGAACTGGAATTATAAATGTATTAATAATCACTACAATTATAGTGTCTAATATTTTTAAAGTAATTATTAATGCTACACATTATTCTAAGTGTATGTATCAACTCATATTTACCTCATTGCAACACTCTAAGGGAGATAGTACTATTGTTTTCACTTTGGGGACAAAATAATTGAAAGGCAGTGAATTAAATACCTTGCCCAAGATCATATCATCAGCGGCTGGAATAGTCAGCATTTGCGGATGTGGTCTGGCTGCAGAGTTCTGAGAGATTAATATTTGTAAAGGCAATTATTTTATGACAATTAGGGCGGACAAACTATCATTTTAATGTTAGTGCAGTCCAGACGGTTCCCTCAGATGCCTGAGCTCACTCAGAACACAGGGAGGTGAGGTGGAGAAAATAACACACATGGTTCAGATATAGGTGGCCCTTACCCTTGAATGCACATTGATTGGCACTCTCACAGCTAGTCCCTACCATTAGGTAAGCAGTCAAAAAGCAGCTAAAACCCCCGTTTGGGGGAACTGGAGAGAAAGACCATGGTGAATGCGGAGATACAAATATATTTTTTAAATTGATTCCAAAGAGTTTAAACTTCTCCATTAACAGCGAGTCATGATTTCACATCATGACTAAAATATATTGGAAGTTGGAGTCATTACTGTGAAGGAGGTACATGATCGTCCATTTATTCCATTGAATGGTGTTGATATTTTTGATTATACAAAATTATAGGTCTTATGTCACTTACATACTGGACACCAGTCTTGTCAATGACAAAGCACTGATACATAATCTAGTAAGAAGCTCGTTTTGCTAAAGCCAATGCAACGAGTGAGGTGAAGATGCTAAGTGTAAGTTTGAATGGCTATAAATTCCAGTAAATTAACAACATCCATTTCACAGTCAAGCAAAAATGTGGAACTAACCCCAGAATATTTTCTTAGGTTAAACTGTTTGAAGAATGACACATTCCACCAGTTACATGTATTTATTTATGTTCCTTTCTCGTTAAGCACTTGAAGTGAAGATTTTATTTTTATTATGGAGAATCTAGTGATGTAAATGAATTAGCTGACACAAATTTCAACAAATCTTTTGTAAGAATGAAATCTCCCTTTTCATCTCAGGTCGTCTCATTTATGGCCTTCTTGAAAGGTCTATGTGTCTCCAAAGTAGACAAATTCCAGCCTCTGCTGCAGTTGCTTGGTTACCAGTTCTCAGCATCCAGAGAGTAACATAGAATATTTGAGCATTTGAGAATAACAAAAAGGTTCAATTTTTCTGTGGCTTTTTCATACCCTATTATAAGCAAACTGGTAAGCACAATCTAACAGATTTTTCCTTTGGCATTAGTAGATTATAGGCAGTGAGTGGTAGAAATTCAACAAGAATAGGAGGGAGCAAGAGAGAGATTCCACAAACTGGTAAATATCAATAGGTGCTTCATCCAATAAAATAAGTATTACTTATCTGACATAACTTTGGAAATATTTAATTGTTTTATATTCGTTTTAAAAATAATTTTAATGGAAGTTACTACTATTCACTGCACATTTTTAGAGGTGTCTTTAAATTCATTTAATTTGCCACTCTACCTTGAACTTTTGTCTGATGTTTGCTATTTTATTTGCTCTTTCTCTCTCTCCTCTCATGCTAGATTTTTTTGATTGCTTTCTGAAGGTCTCACATCAGACTTTCATCTTTTCTGCTTTGTCACGTGGTCTTAGATTCCTTCATTTGTCTTTTCTCAATTCTTTAGCTTTATTTCGCTCTTAGAGGCATTGTCATGCAGTGGCGGCACCATTCAGGGATTTGGGAAAAGCCATTTTAAATAGTAATCACAAGAATAACAGAAAGTTTACTATTAAAATACAAAATACAATGAAATATAAATTAGTGTTAATGTATGATATAGAATGGATACATTTTTACTTTTAAATGTTAATGGTATAACATATGGAAGTTATTGATACCAGTATTTGTGTATGTAATGCATTGTTTTGATTTTCAACTATGTTAAGACAGTGGTTGATGATATCCTTTTAGAAGACATACAAGATATTTTCTTAAACATACATCATTTACTTATAATCTTATTGTTTTAAAAATACTAGATTTATTGCGTCAACGAATTTGAAATAATAGCTTATAAAATATGGTTTATTTCAATTTTCTGGCAATATATGTATTGGAATTCTGCTCTTTTCAGTACTAATATTTGAAGAAAGGCTTTGGCATTTTTGCATCTTGGATCACCAGAGAGTATCATATCATTTTAAAATGATACAATTGTTGCCATATTGAGACTACGAAGATTGTAGTGACATTTGAAAACAAATAAAAATAGCAGAGACCCAACATATGGGGAGGAGTAGAGATTAATGTAATGTGTGTTGTATAATCCTTAAGCTTTTCAGAGGTTGTAACTTTCTTACATCAGAGCTTCCCCTCTTCAACCTTAGGTTTCTTGGGGTTTTTTAAAACTATTTCTATCATTGGGAATTACAATACTCTATGGCTATTATTTCTTAGATTATCCTGCCTTGTTAATTCTGTAAAAACTTATCAAATGATATTTGTCACTATTTACATTTATACAAATATGCGTTTTTCACTCTGTAGGTTTTTCTTAAGTAAGATATTTGTCTGTTTTAAAAACTAAATTTGTTCTTGCATTGTTTACTATTGCTTACCATGCAAATTATTCCTGAGAATATTTTAAAACTTCCAGAAACATTTGCCTCAGGATATAGTTTATATTTTATATACATGTATTTTAAAAAATGCTATCATTGACTTGCTATTTCAGATTGTATAAATATTGTTTCCTTCAGTATTTCACGTATTTTTTCTTTTTTGTTTTAGCCTTTAATGTTGCTTTTTCTAATTATTCTGAGAGATTATGCATTCAGGGGTACAGTTATAAAAAGATAACTGAGAAAAAATGAGCCTTGTGGTTCCATTTATACAGTTTACCTTAGTCCCAAAATGTTTTTTCCCCATTATTTATTCCTTAAATGAAAAAAAAAAAACCGCTGCTTTTTAAAAAATAAATTTTGATTTTTTAGTGCCTATTTTTTATTAGTGACAATTCTACATACGACTATGTAGCATACTTTTTTAAAAAAATTACCCTAGATGTGAATTTAAGTCTCTGTGTGAGATAATAACATGCAAAAAAATTTAAAATTCTGCTATTGAATAAATGTGAAATTTTTGAGAGCCTATAGCGACAAGTTGCCCTAAGCAATATTCTGATAGTTTGCAGTGATCTCAGTTGGTATTTACCAATATCAGTAACTGGTATTATTTACCAGTAAGTAGTGATAGACAGATATCCATAATTTTGACAACTAATAAGAATAATTATGCTCCTTTGCATTCCAAGATTCACTCACTCATTAAACAAATTTTGCAAGCTTTGCCACGTACCATCCTAATTTGGTATATACAAAAATGAACATCTGGTCTCTCCAAGAGGTCAGCCCATGGTGAAAAGATCTTAGATTTGTGAAATGGTGCATGCCAGAGTCAGCTAGCTGCCCACAAAGATTCTTGCTCTCCGTCTATAGAGGTACCCCCTCAGTGCCTACATTTCCCAGTCCTAATTCCATTTGTATCTATTTCCCTCAAACGGAGTAAGAATGGAAGGGATAAATTTACACTCCATCCACAGGGGATCTGTACTCCCTGTTTTCCTTCTTTTGCCTGTGGGGTGCTGAGGGTCCAGCAGAGGGCCCTGAGGCCCCAGGTCATGTCAGAGCTGCAAGCTGGAAGGAGCTAGAATAGAATCCACTCCCATGGCCGCCATCTGCCGCCAATGACTACTACACCGAGGCTGAACTTCATGTGAGCTGAAGTATATCTCTCTCAGGGTAACCCTCTGGGATTCTAAGGGTAGCTCTAGCTGTACCTTAACTAATCAAATATCCAATATGTGATGTATAGCATACTGAGTGTCTATAGCGAGTGCAGTGAGGACATGGGGAAGTTAGAGTTCACGTGTATAATATCCGGAGCATTGATGGGGGGTTATTTTGGAACTGACAGGAGCCTATACCATGCTGCCCTCTTCTGCTCACTTGAATTTCAGTTTTTGGTTATTTTCCTTTTTAGGGTTAGAGTCTGTGTATTCCTGGAGACTGACTGGAAATACAGGTCAATATCTTGTAGAACTGATTGACTCACCACACTGACATAGCAACCCCAAACCTCATTAACAAACCAGAAGATGTTACTTTCACTTCAATAGGTTTGCTTTAAAATATGGAGGTGAAGCAATTACTCTATTTCTCTAAAATCAAACACAAAGTAAACTAATGTATTATATAGTAATATGGGGGACTGAATAGAGCACTCAGTGCAAACTAAAAAATCTGTCATGTTGACATTTTTACATCAATGTTGAAACAGCAGGGCCATCTTAATTTAGAAATAACTGAAGGCCTATTACATTATTTTTAGCATGCTTTATTGACTTTTTTGTTTTCCTTAATTGGTTATTCTAGACTAATATATTCTTAAAAGTGTACCATGAAAAGCTGGGACCTAAAGATTTTTTTTCCCATTACTTTTGTTGTGGTGATGGTGGCACTGTTACGTAAAAAAATCCTGTTTGACCATCTCTGAATGCTGAGCATTTTTTCTCTTCTGAATTCATTCTAGTTCCGAACGTTTTAGAACGGTGCTCTACTCATAAATGTGCCAAGTGTCCATCCCATGCTTCACTGTATTTTACACTGCTTTTTGAAATACAAAAAAAGACTTGAATGTTCATTATTGCTGAGTTCCTGAACTTTACTGAAAAAAGAGCACAGTGTATATGTAAGATGATGTTAGTTATGGCATGTTATAATGATTATAGATACATGTTGTTCATTTTTATTTCACAAGTAATAAATGTATTCATTGTAGGAACATTGAAAATGCAGACAAAAGAATCATTTTTAAATCACCTTTTGTACTATATTTCAAAAATTTTTCCCATCGACACTTTTCTATGCCATTGTAGAACTTTTTCTGTACCTATAAAATACACTTATGTTGAAAAAATAGGATCATTCCTGTCCTAATTATTTCTAGGGTTTTTTTACATTTGAAAACTTATGTAATAAGTTTCCATCGATAAATGTATTGATACAATAACATTCTTAATTGATAGATAATATTCCACTTTCAAATATACCATAATTTATCTAACTAGTTACCGATATTCAACATTGTATTTCTTTTCAATGATTCATTATTATATAGAAAGTTGCAGTGAACCTCATTGTGTACCCCATATTATAAACCGACTTTGGTTTAATTTTGTTTTCATTTGATACTTCTTAAATAACAAGCATTGTATGATGACCTGAGACAGGTGTGAGTGATTCTGAAAGTGCAGATTCAGGCGTCATGTCTCCTACACAACAACAATTTACTAGTATGACCTTGGGCAAGATATTTAACCGTTTGTCCATGTTAATTGATCTTCATAATGTGTAGTGATATTAATCTTTTAGGGTTGGTTTAAAGATTAAATGGGTTAGTGCAGATAAAGGACTTATAAGTTTTAGGTTCACAGAAAGTGTCACTATTACTTTTGTTTTTAATTAATGAAGTAAAAGAAAGAGTGATAAGAACTAATAGTTGCAATGAAAAGACAGTGACTCCAGGCAGTTGAAACTGTTGACAAAAAACAAAGTAGAATATGAAGACACAAACCTCGCAACAGACTGGGGATTCCAGTTAGGTCAGGAACCAATTTTAATATCTGAAGTGATTGAGACGGGTGGAAATCTATATGGTTATTTTCAAAATTACAAAAAAGACAAGGATGTGATATCCTAGAGTGGAGGCAAGCGTTTTTTTGTTCAACATGTCTGTAAGTGATTTTGTAAAAGTAAAATTGCTGGCTCAAGAACTATACATGGTTTGATGGGTTTTGGTACCTATAGCCAAATGTATAAACCTTGAAGAATGGTTCAAGCATGTACACCCTAACCAAATAAAAATTGTATATTTTTTTCTTTATGTCCTGACCATTTATGTCTGTGTGTGTGTGTGTGTGTACAGAGAGAGAGAGAGAGAAAGAGATGCAATTGACATATAGCATTATATTAGTTTCAAGTGTATAACATAATGATTTAATACATGTGTACATTGTGAAATGATCACCATAAGTCTAGTTAATGTGTGTCACCACATATTGTTGCAATTTTTTTTCTCGTGATGAGAACTTTTAAGATATACTCACTTAGCAACTTTCAAATATGTAATACAGTATTAACTATAGTCATCCTGCTGTACATTATATCCCCATGACTTATATAGTTATTCTTCCTGAATTATCTACCACTTTTCTATATGCTTATATGTCAATTTTCTTTTTCTTATAATTATTAAATGTATATAAAATAAATCTACCATTTAGTGGTAACATCTATGCTAAAATCTTTTACGCCTCAGTTTATTATTTTTCTCTATTTTGGTGATATTTATTGTTGTAATATAAAGATATGTTAGTAATTTGGGGTCATCATCAATCTTTTCCTTTGTTGTTTTCTTTAGAAAATACAAATTATGCTAAAAGACCAATTCCAAGCCATCAATATCTCTTTTAGCTCCTTAATATTTATATTTAAAGTTTTAATGCAGTGGGATTCATTGTGGGTATTGTGTGAAGAGTCTTAAGTTTATTTTTTCCAAGGAAGGAACATTTAGTTATTTTGCCACCAATTTTAACTAGTTGCATCATCCTTTTTTTTGTCCCCACGGATCTGAGATTTCATTTTCATAGTTTAAATTCTCTCTCTCTCTCATGTATATCTTTATTCTATTCCACTAGAGAATTTTCCTTCTAGTTTTTCAACAGTATCAAACATCACAGTTTTATCCACTTATTGATAATTGCTACATGGTTTATATATAATAATACTCACATTTAAGAATAAGGGTCAATGAATTTTGATGGATGTTTATACCCTAGTAACAACTCCCTTGATCAAAGTACAGAGCTGGTTGTTCAATACTGTAGTCACAAGGGTCTACTGAACAGCTTGAAGTGTTGCTAGTTCAAACTGAAATGTTCTATAGTATAAAATGAGTATAAGATTTTGAAAACAGTGTGAAAAAAATACTATAACATATCTAGTTAATAATTTAAAAAATTTTTGATTACAGGAAGAGATAACATTTTAGATATAATAGATATAATGAATGTGTTGTTAAAATGAAATTCACTTGTTTCTTACACTTTTTAAATGTGACTAATAGAAAAAATTAAATTGCATATGTGACCTACGTTATATTTCACTTGGCCAACACTAATAGAGATCATTTCTACCTCCCCAGATATTGTCTTTCTCCATTTTTCCTGAGAAGCATTGACCTGATTTCTGTCACTATAGATTTTTTTTCCCCATTCTAGGATGGCATATAAATGAAATCATGCTGTATGTACTCTTTTGTGTTGAGATTATTTTGATCTAGTTTATCCTCAGTTTTTATCCCTATTGTTATTTGTGGCCATTTATGAATATATTATCTTTTTTATCAGTTCACCTGCTCATAAGCATTTGGGTTGATTCCGGTTTGAGCTAACATAAATAAAGCTGCTATGGCCATACATATATAAGTCTTTGCAGACATATGGCTTTCTTTCCTTTGAGTAAAGTGAAATTTCTAGGTCATATGGTAAGTGTATGTCTAACTTTATAACAAACTGCCAAACTATTTTCTGAAAGGTTGTATACTTCACATTCTCACGGTGATGCATGACAGTTCTTATTGCTCTGCATCCTCACTTGGAATTACCAATTTTTTATGTTAGCTATGTTAGAATGTGTGAAGGGGTATGTTACTGTGGTTTTAATTTCTCTGCTGACATCTTTTCTGGTACATATTCTGTATATATCTTCTTTTATGAAGTGTCTGTTCACATATTTTGCATATTTTTTATTAGGAGGTTTACCTAGTCACTTTTGAATTACAAGAATCCTTTATATATGCTGGATATAAGATCTTTGTAAGATGTATATGTTAAAAATATTTTCTCTTAGATTGAGGCTTACTATTTCATTTGAATAATGATATCTGAAGAGAAGGTTAAGTTTGATAAAAATCTAATTTATATACTTTTCTTTATGTAGCTAGTGGTTTTTCTTTCTTCCTTTCTTTCCTTCTTTCTTTCTTTCTTTCTTCCTTCCTTTCTTTCTTTCTTTCCTTTCTCAGAATTATTTGACTTACAAGATCCTAAAAATTTGACTGTATATTTTCTTTTAGATGGTTGACATTTTAGCTTTTGAAAATCTATGATCCAGTTTGAATTGAGTTTTGTATTAGGTTTTGTTCATTTTTTTTTCTAGACAAATATCTAATTGTTACACTATCATTTGTTGAAGGAACACCTTCTCTATTAACTTTGTCTAAATTGTGAATCATTTGTTGAAAGAACATCTTCTCTATTAACTTTGTCTAAATTGTGACCACATACGAGTCTCTTTCTGAACTCTCTTATTCTATCTCACTGACATATATTTGTTTACTGTAGTTTAAAACTAAGGCTTGAAGTCATGTGGTCCTGATTTCCAAGAGCCTAAAATTTGTTCTTTTCTTTTTCCCAAATGTTTTGGCTAATCTAGGTCTTCACATTTTCATGTGAAAATCAAAGATTTTTATTTGGATTCATAAATATGTAAAGTTTTTATATATATTACATAATTATATATATATGACATATATACATATATATATAAATTTAGAGAGAAAAGGTATTTTACCAATGTTGAGTCCTCAAATCTGTTAACATGGCATAATTCTTAATTCATTTGGATCTTCTGTAATTAAATTCTCTGGGTAATATTTTGTAGTTTTCAGTGTAGAGGTTTTACACACTTCATTAAATTTATTTCTAATTATGGTGCTTTCTTGATGCTATTGTAAATAGTATTTTTAAAATATGGTTTTATAAGTTTTGCTGGAAGATGGAAATGCATGTTTTAAAATATTGATTATTATTTTGTTACTTTACTAAATGTACTTAATTTTGGCGATTTTTTTGTAGATCTTTAGAATTTTGTAAATAGACTCTCATGCTCTCTGTGAAGACTGCCAGTGAAGTTTTGAATAGAAAGAATTAGAGTGAATATTCTTGCCTTTTTTCTTAACTTGAGGAGAAAGCATTATTATTTTTTTATCATTTGGTATACTCTTAACTGTGCTTTTTAGTGGTAATTCATTGTCAACATGAGATATTTATTTCTGTTTCTTTTTATTTTTTGACAATTTTATTATGAGTGTTTGTTGCATTTTTTCACCCAATGCTTTTTTGCATCTATTGAGTATTCTTATGATTTTTATTCTTTATTCATTTAATGGGATGATCTATGTTGATTGAATTTCAAATTTTGAACTAATATTCCATCCCTGGGATAAACCTACTTAGTCGTTGTATGTTATCCTTTCCATTTAGTGGTGAATTTTTGTTGAGAATATTCATGGAGAATATTTGCCTATAATTTTCTTTTGTTTATTATCTTTTTCAGTTTTGGAAATCCAAGTAATAATTATACTTAGAAGTTGTGTATAATAATATTAATTCTTCTTTGAATGTATGAAAAAACTTAACAATGAAAACCACTGAGTCTGACATTTACATTTTATTAAGAATTTTGAATTCAAATCAATTTATTTTTAAAATATCTTTTTGTTCCTTCTTGAAGCAGGTTTGATATGTTATTTTCATATTTAATTTAACATGAGTATTGATGTAAAAATCTTCATACCTTTAGTATCTTTATTAAAACCACTTTATTGACTTGTAATGGACATATAAAAAGCTGCACATATTTAATGTATATTGGGTTGGCCAAAAGTTTCATTTGTTTTTTTCCATAAGATGGCTCTAGTAGCACTTAGCTGTCTTTAACTTCATTCCAAACAATTTTGTTAGACTGTATGTGACAGCTGTCATGTCAGCATGCATTTAAAAAAAGACTTATCAAAAGACTTTTTGTGTAACCATTTTAATATTGAAGCTGGAATAAAAAAGCAATATATTTGGCATATTATGCTTTATTATTTCAAGAAAGGTAAAAATGCAACTGAAACACCCAAAAAGATTTTTGCAGTGTATGGAGAAGGTGCTGTGACTGCTCGAACATGTCAATAGTGGTTTGCAAAGTTTCATGCTGAAGATTTCTCACTGGACCATGCTCCATGGTCGGGAAGACCAGTTGAAATTGATAACTATTAAATCGAGACATTAATTGAGAACAATCAACATTATACCACACAAGAGATAGCCGACATACTCAAAATATCCAAATCAAGCATCGAAAATCATTTGCACCAACTTGGTTATGTTCATCACTTTGGTGTTTGGGTTCCACCTAGGTTAAGCAAAAAAACCTTCTTTACCATATTTCCACATGCAATTCTCTACTTAAACGTAATGAAACGTTCCATTTTTAAACCAAATTGTGAGAGGTGATGAAAAGTGGATGCTGTACAATAAGGTGGAACGGAAGAGATCCTGGGGCAAATGTACCACCACCAACCACACCAAAGGCTGGTCTTCATCTAAAGAAGGTGATGTTGTGTATATGGTGGGATTGGAAGGGAGTCCTCTATTATGAGCTCCTTCCAGAAAGCCAAACGATTAATTCCAACAAGTACTGCTCCCAATTAGACCAACTGAAAGCAGCACTCAACGAAAAGCGTCCGGAATTAGTCAACAGAAAACGCATAATCTTCCATAAGGATAACGCAAGACCGCGTGTTTCTTTGATGACCAGGCAAAAACTGTCACAACTTGGCTGGGAAGTTCTGATTCATCCGCCATATTCACCAGACATTGTACCTTCAGATTTCCATTTATTTAGATCTTTACAAAATTCTCCTAATGGAAAAAATTTCAGTTCCTTGGAAGACTGTAAAAGGCACCTGGAACAGTTCTTTGCTCAAAAAGAAAAAGTTTTGGGAAGATGGAATTATGAAGTTGCCTGAAAAATGGCAGAAGATAGTGGAACAAAAGGGTGAATACGTTGTTCAATAAAGTTCTTGGTGAAAATGAAAAATGTGTCTTTTATTTTTACTTAAAAACTGAAGGCACTTTTTGGCCAACCCAATACAATTTGCAGAGTTTGGAAATAAGTATACCATAATCAATGCCATTAATATATACACCAGCTCCAGAAGTTTCCTAAAGACCTCTTTATTTATGTGTTTTTGTGTGTATGATAAGAATACTTAACATAAAATCTACCCTCTTAGCAAAATTTTCAGTATACAGTACATTTATTTTTAAGTTTAGGGATGAGGCTGTACAGTGAATCTCTTATTCACCTTGCATAACTGATTCTCTGTATCCTTTGACCAGTACCTCCCTGTGCCCCTTCCCACCCCCAGCCCTGGTAACCCTCCTCTCTGCTTCTGTGAATTTGACAATTTAAAATTTCTCATCTAAATGGGATCATGTAGTATTTGTTCTTTTGTGTCTGGCTTATTTAACTTAGCATCAATGACTTAGGGAAAAATTAAAAGATGTGACTTGGATCAAAAAAAGGTGGCATGTATGCAGAGAGAATGATATTTCTCACTTTCAACATTTCAGGTTTTTGTCCATCATCATAATAATTTTAATAATTATACTGGGAAAGTCCAGGTAAGATTTTATCCCTCACTGCTCCCTTCATGAACTCTCAATTTCAGACCCAGTGGTTGCTTCTTTATGTTTCCAAAGGAGCATTATTACTGCTGCTTCAAAGTTCAGTATTTGGCCTAATTTCCAAGTCTCTAAGTAGTCCAGTAATACAACAAAATTTTATTCAATACTCACTATATCAAAACAATTTTGGAGTTTAAAGATTTTGGCAATAACTACCATTTAGTGAAGCCATGGCCTATAGGCTCAAATATATGTGTACACACACACACGAATTTTGTTACACATATCAACTCATTAATCTTCATGAAAACACTATGATTCATTTATTCTGCATTTTACAGCTGAAGAAAATCAGGCTGAAATATTTGTGTTTCATTTAGTCACAAAATTCCTATGGGATGGTTACTATTTTGTGTTTCATTTTATGTTCTGATAGAAGCTGGCAATACAACACTGAGAAAGAGAAATATTCTCTCTGAGTTAATGGAGTAGTACGTCGGAAAATAAGTAAACAGGCAAAACAACAGTAACAACAAAAAATACCTACACACACAAATTGTGACTATGGAAGTTTTAAAATAAGTCTGAAAATGCTTTGACATCCTTCTCTTTAAGAGATGATTGATTCTAAGCTGGCTTTGGTGACTCACTCAGTCTTGATGTTATGCTGGCCTCTGTGACTCAGTCTTAATTCTAAGGTGGTCTCAGTGACTCACTTATGACTAATGGAAAGTGGTGAAGGTGATGCCGTGTGATTTCTGAGGCCAGGTCAGCAGAGGCCAGCTCCCAGTTTTCTTGGGTCACTCACTCTGGGAGAAGCCAGGGACAGTATAAGAAGGCTGAGTCCTGAGACCACTATGCTGAAGCCTACTTTTTTTTGCAGGCTTTAGCTAGATAATCATGTGCCCAGCTAAAACCCAGGAAATATAACATTAATAGGAAGAAGTAAGACGGCATACTGGAAGAAATTTAATGGTCTTTCCCTAAATGTGAATACTTATAGCCCAGGGCCATTACAAGTATAATATATAATATGCATTATATAGTATATAAATTAATTATATATGCACATATATACAGTTGCAAATAATAGTTTCTCTTTGAATTCCAGAAGGAAATAATACAAGTTGAAGAGAGATATTTGGTCATTAAAAATGTATGCAGAATATTTTCTAGAGATCTAAAATAGCTCAAAATATCACAAAGTATATTTTAAAAACACTAGTTATGTGACATGCTACACACATCCATGTGATGTATGGTTATGTCTGCAAATAAGTGAGGGAAATATTACATTAAATTTTATTCTCTTGATTCCCAAAAATCATAAGCAAAATTATTTTATGTCCTCTGTCTCATCAAATAGCATGTGGATTTAGTCTGTCACCCAAGATCAAAACATTCATTGATTTGCAAACATTTCATCATCATATACTATATCCCAGACTTTTAGCTCTTCAGAAGGTGTTAATTTGATGTAATCACTTTCCCCCAAACCTATTGGTCAAAGGACAGTTTGTTCTTTAACTTTTATCTAAAAACAGTTTAACCCTAATTTAATCATTTTTAATCTCAACTAAAGAAATGTACTTATGAAAGGCTGAAATATAAAATATTTTAAAATTGGCACTATATATTTATTTTGTGATTAATGCTGAAGAATTATAAAATATCACTAAATCCACAATGTCTACCAAGTAACAGGCCACGTGACTTCATAAATATTTGAATTTCTATCGTACATCTACACATGAGTTCCTTGTCAAAATATTGTAAGATGAATGCCTGGCGTGTAGAGAATAAAAATCAAAAACTTTTCTGAATGATTCCTAATTATTTGTCTGTACTATAAATTTTGGAAATAGTCTAACACTTCTCAAAAATTTATGCTCTTTTAAATATAGTTTTGTGTATATTTTTCTCCATTTAAATATATTGTAATCTACAAAAGACAGACTATGCATTTTTAAAAATAAACATACATTTGTTAAAAAACCAGCACCGTGTTATACACCTGGAACATAATTTAAATGGATATTGAATGAATAAATGAATAAACTTTTTTAATACAATCCTAGAAGTATAATATGTTTCTACTTCTTTATAAAATGAAGAAAATATTAGTAATAGCTACCTGTATGATATTTGTATATAAAGGATACCAGATTATATCTAGCAAAGAATAGGCACTCAATAAATAGTACAGAACATTTTAATGTCAGTAATGTATACATAATTTAAAATGCATGAAAGGCACATTACTTACAAAAAAAGTGTATCATTCTCAAATCCTCTAGTAAATGTCTCATAAAATTCAAGTAGGTTTTAATTATTTGTACTCAATGCCATGACATTAAACAATGTGCCACGGTTAGATAAGACACTTATAGGCTCCAACAAATGAAACAGAACTATTCCTGAAAGCATGTGGAGAGGGGCAGAGGGAAGGGAGACAGAAGTGCATGTAGCTCCATTTGATGAATGAGCTTTCCTCAATAAAAGAAATGTTTGTCTTTATTATCCAGAAATTCCTAATTGAAATGGCATTTCGTTTGAAATGTAAGAGCAACAGCCCATGCCCATGGGTTATTATGAGATGTGGTTATTTAAAATTAGTCATGTTCCCCCCTCACTCTTGCTGCTTTGAAAGTTGAAAATACCTAAAATAATAATATGTAGATATGAGTTTTATGGATGTAATTTATGTCTTTCATGGTCTTATTTCATCTGATCCATTCTTTCCACGTCCATAGCTCTCTAAAGAACCCATTTCAGAGCCGTTAAGAGACTTCTTATCTAAGTGTGCCTTACTAATAAATGGTGGAATCAGAATGTGAACAGAAGCTCATCAGATTCTCAATTTCATATTCTTTCCACTGCGGACTCCTGCATTCGTGCTATGAATGGGAGTGAGCAGATTAATTTATAATTCTGAAGTATAAACCAGCAAAACCTTCTAAAAGATTTTATCAGGATCTGTCCCTGCTAATTAGGCAGAGACAAAGTCAATGCAGCTTAGAGCAGCAAAGAATGTTTATTCAAATAATTTGACATTCGTGAATCAGATGTCATATGCACAAGTCTCAGGCTACGCAAAATATTGATACTAAACTACTCCCAAGAGAAGAGAGGGGTTTAGTGAAATTAAATATTTTATACAAACAAATATTGATACATTATTGCTATATGTAGGCAACACAAAGTAAAAATCTATTCCTTATAAGGTTTCCTGATAAATTCAGTAAGGTTTGAAGTTATAGAAAGGTTAACTGTGTCTTCTCCATCAGTTTTATCAGAACTAGGAGAAAAATCATTTATGTCATTAGGAATGGAGTTTGATCCAGCACACCTAGCAGTTAGGGAGAACTGTTTTCATCCTTATTTTACAGTGGAGGAAACTGAGTGACGGAGAGGTTAAGGAACTTATTTCAGATCACAGGGCAAGTAAGTATAAGCGTCCTCCTGAAAATTCAGAAATTTTGCCACCAGAACTAGGCTCTTGACCGTCATTCTGCTATGTTGCCTCTGCTGTAGGTAATATAGTCTTAAGAATATGGCTTTTATTATGTAAATTTGGACGTGCTCCTTTCTGCATCATAACGCACTAATCTAGGCTACGCCACATGGAATATCCATTTTGTCCTCACTCATCTCTGGGTAGGGAGAGGGTGATCCTTTTAGTTTTTCATTTATATGTCCCGTGCTAATCTAATACTTGAATTGAAAATATAGTTTAGGCCAGAATATACATTATCTCTGCAGAAAATAATTCAGCTGATTATAATGATAAGGAGAAATATATTTACTTGTTAGTAGAGGTCTGACGCCTGTGTACATTAATGAAGGATGCCTTAGATGTAGTGAAAAAATGCAGAAAATACCAAAAGTTACAGATGTGAAAAACTTTCCGCTGCCTCTTGCTTTTCATTTAAAATGAAAGAGAGCCAACCATTCTTTCCTCCTCTGCTCCCATGGTGTTTTCCATTTTCACCTACAATTCTCTCTGGACTCAGTCTACTATGAGTTTTTAATGTATATGCTAGAAACTCTAATGTTTTAAAAAAATGTGGAGATATCAAATCACTTAATCATTCTTCACTCTGTAAGACAAATGATCTTAAAGCAGTTTCAGTAAAACCTAATTTTATATGAGTAAAAGATAAATAATCCAACAATTAGTTAAAATGTATTCATCAATCCCCTTGGCAATTATATAGAGTCCTGTATTAGAGAATTTTGGTACTGCTTACATTATCTGTCTTTTCATTACTTTTTTTTCTATAATGGTCATAATTAATTTTTCAAGAAAGTTCTAGGTCATAGATACATTTCTATTTTCCAGTATCCACTATAGGGTTAATGGTACCTATTTTTCCTCTCAAATGTAAATTTTAAAGACTTTCCTGATATGTGCCTTGGAATAACACATTTATTTGTGAGCTTTTCTCCCTTCAAAAGGCATTTAAAATTTTTAATTTGCTCGATTTAATTCTATATCAGTCAATAAGAAAAACACTCAACAGGCCTGATTTGATCAGTTAGAGCATTTATTCTCTTATAAAAGGTATAAGTTCTTCCACTTGTGCCACTATAGTTCTCATGACCAAATCTTTGTCCAAAGCCATTATAAAATGTGATTTGAAAGTAACTCTAGCCCATATTTTAATTTAGGAGGCATCATTAACAATCTCAAAATAAATGTGGCCATATAGAAATAAACTTCAAAGAAAGAAAGAATTTACAATAAAGCTAGAGAGCCTATAGGTAAATTTGTCTCTAGTGAATTTGCTGCTGGCGATGGAAAATCATTTCATTCTTCAGGGAAGCTATTGAAGCAGAAATGAAAAAAGAGTTGGCATGAACCAGGCTGTGATGTTCTGGTATTTGGTAGATTAGATATCCAAGAAAAGAAAGTATCGACAAGCAGTATGAGGCATTTTCAAGGTAGAGATTTTTTCTTTTTTTTTAAGTTTGTAAACTAAACAGTTATATGTAAATATGTTATGAAAATTAATGTAGAAGATAAGAGTGATAGCAGAATTTAATGTAGTGATAAAATCAGAACAAAAATAACTCATGAAATTGAGATACTCTATTGATTTACAAAGAATGGGAAAATTGCATCATGAAAAGTACTAGCATAATAAGGATTCGTTGTTACTTTTTACTGACAAAAAACATAGATATTAATTATGTACAATTAGTCTTAAGACCTAATACAGCAGGTTAGTTTGGTATCTGTAACTATACTGAGCTAAATGATGAAAATCTTCTGTATTTGTGAAAGTGTGAGTAATTCATGAAGATGTGGATAACTTTGATTGATGGTTGAAAACAAAAACTATAGTTACACATTGACAATTAGAAGGCAGGTGATGTTGAGGAGGATGATAATGATGATGATGATAGTAGAGAGATGATATCTGGGCACATAAATAAAGGATGCCTTAGACATAACGAAGCAATGCAGCTCATTTACCTTCCTATCTTGGTGATTATGTAGCAGGAACTTCAAGCTAATTTCTGCTGATTCACATTTCCACTATATAGAAGCAAAGGTTCCCAGTTGTCAGGAACAGAGGCGTTCAAAGAAATCTTAGGGATTGTGGTTAAGGCAGAGTTGGAGACATGAAATCTTACCCTCCTGATCTTACTTTCACATGTCAAACGCACACTCTAAAAATTCCTCTCTGGAGGGAGACCATTATATAGGACTAAACAAGATACTGCCCAATTCCCACCTCTTAAACTGGTAAGCTGTCAAGAAGGTTATATTTAAGAGCACATTAAGAAGGTTATATAAGAAGAGACATTAGGAGTTCCTTTCTACATCTTTCTCAAGAATGCCTGAGTTCTTGGCATATATATAATTCATAAGTTGCCACTCTTATATGGAAGCACCTATATATCTGTACACTGTGCACAGAACTAAACTTTGTAGTCTATGTCATATTGTGAGGCAAAAAGAACTTTTGAAATCAGACAAAATGTTCAATTCTATGAGCCACGCATTTTTGGCTATATGAAGATGAGGATAGCCTGCTAGTTGTATCCTAATATCTGATCACCTGTTGTACAATTTAGTGATAAAAGCATCCCTTTTGCATGTCTGCCAGCTAGGGAATACCTTATTCATTATATTTTGTATGGCCATGATTAAGTTTTAGCAAACTGGCTGTTAGTACAGTGGTATGTGCAGCTCTGCTACAGACTCTTAAGGAGGGAACTGCATGCATGCTTCCCAGTTTCTCTTTTCTTTCCCCCCTTGGTTGGGACATGCAAATACAGGAATGATAATTTTGGACCCAGACATGGAAGCCATGAATTGAGGATGGCAGAGTTGCCATGCTAGAAATAGATTGCTTACCTCTAGAGTCAATAAGACAAAGAAGTACTCTGATACTGTATTTTACCCCTATCTGTTTGTTACAGTAATTTATTCTCTACTTAAAACAATGACCTTAAGCAAGTTTCTTAATCTCTCTGATATTAGGTTCCCTCATTAGACAAAATGGTAAAAGCAGATTTGTAGGGGTGTTGTGACAATTAAAATAACCAAAGGCATTATTCAACTTCTCTTTAGTGATATTATCCTATGAAAGTTAAGGTCATGGACTTTGGTATTGTACCAGCCTTTGTGTGAGTCTGTCTTAGCTATTTGCTGTCCTACCCAGGTAAGACTAACTTTCCATAGCCTCAGTTTCCCCTCTATTAAATGGTATAATACCTACCTCATAAGATTGTTAAACTATGCCCATATATATTATTAAACTTACTGTAAAACATGAAAATTTAGTATGTTTTTCTAGCCCAAAGGGAGAACATCTTTTGTTTATGCAGAGACAAGATTTTTGAATAAGAGTATTGAATATGATTTCTGACCAGTAGAAGACAGCTTTGGATCCAGTGGAAGGAGGTGGTATCTTTATATAACACAAGTAGATAAAGAGGGGCTGAGCTGTCCCCTAAAATCCATTGGCTGGAGATGAGATACCAGTAAGAGAAGATGGTACCCTATTGACCACAGAGTCCGTGACGGACTTACGGAGAACAGGGAAAAATATTTTTGTTTCTGTGTTTTGTGGTGTGTCTGTCTTTTGGGTTTCCATGTGATTCTTCGTAGAGGGAGTTTCCTGAGCTCTGTGTTAAGACCGGCACTCAATAAAACCAGAGGTTACCCATGCAAAGACAGTCTCATATAGGTTCAACTATTAAAAACAATACATTAATACTACTTATTGCAGAACTGGAATAACAGTTACTCAAAAAAATACCTACTAGTTATGTACTATTATGTTTATTTTTTTAAAGCTCAGTTACTTTAATTTTATTTATTTATTTATTTATTTATGGCTGTGTTGGGTCTTCGTTTCTGTGCGAGGGCTTTCTCTAGTTGTGGCAAGCGGGGGCCACTCTTCATCGCGGTGCGCGGGCCTCTCACTATCGCGGCCTCTCTTGTTGCGGAGCACAGGCTCCAGACGCGCAGGCTCAGTGGTTGTGGCTCACGGGCCTAGTTGCTCCGCGGCATGTGGGATCTTCCCAGACCAGGGCTCGAACCCGTGTCCCCTGCATTGGCAGGCAGACTCTCAACCACTGCGCCACCTGGGAAGCCCAAAAGCTCAATTACTTTTAAAAAAATTTTATTTATTTTTGGCTGCGTTGGGTCTTCGTTGCTGTGTGTGGGCTTTCTCTAGTTGCGGCGAGCGGGGGATACTCTTCGTTGTGGTGTGTGGGCTTCTCATTGTGGTGGCTTCTTTTGTTGTGGAGCACGGGCTCTAGGCACATGGGCTTCAATAGTTGTAGCATGCAGGCTCAGTAGTTATGGCACTCGGGCCCTAGAGCACAGGCTCAGTAGTTGTGGCACACGGGCTTAGTTGCTCCAAGGCATATGGGATCTTCCTGGACTAGGGATCGAACCTGTGTCCCTTGCATTGCCAGGTGGATTCTTAACCACTGCACCATGAGGGAAGTCCCTATTATGTTTATTTTTAAATGTGAATAGCTTATGTGAACCTAGATTTTGCTTCTGTGTTCAATACCATATGCTCAGAACATAGATGACTACAGAGAGAATACTCAATATTTCTGAATGAGTAAATAAATAACAAATGAGTGAATTATTAAATGTATGATTACATGAATAAAAGAATGGACAAATGATGACTGATTAAATAGATAGATGAATGATTGTTATCAAGATGTCGTCTACATAGTTTCTTGAATATGAGGAATTTATGGCCTCATTGACACTTTTGTTGCTCTTTTGCATTTTATCAAGGTGTAAGTGACATGTAATAATCTCAATTAAGCATGTGATTTTGTAAGGTTTGTCATACATATACATAGTCAAAAAGATCAGGATATCCACCACCCCAAAATTTCCTCATGCCCATTGAGAATCCTTTCTGTCTGCTCCATCTATTACTATAGATAAGTTGCATTTTCCAGTGTTTGGTGTAAATGGCATCATGAAGGAAGTGCTCTATTTTGTCTGGCTTCTTTTAATCAGAATAATTATTTTGAGATTTATCCATGGTGTAACATATATAAATAGTTGTGGTTTTGATTTTTTGCTGCAAATGATTCTACACTGTGTGTATAACGTGGTGTGTTTATCCACCCACCTGTTAATGGAGAGATACTTGAGCTATTTCATGTTTTTGGCTATAACAAATAAACTGCTAAGAACATGTGTGAACAACTCTTTATATGAACACATGCTTTCCTTCTTCTTGGAAAAATACTTAGGAGTGTCAAGGCTGGATCACAGAGTGCTGTATGTTAATCTTTCTAAGAAATGGGCAACTGTACCATTTTACATTCTCACCAGTAGTGTAGGGGAATCCCAGGGTTCCTTCACATCGTTGCCAGCATTTGGCATGGTCAGTCTTTATTATTATTATTAAAAAAATGTTGTGATACCTCATGACAACTTTTAGTTGAATTTCTCTAATGACTAATAATGTTGAGTGTTTTCCCTTGTGCTTATATTCCTTCTTCTCTGGTAAATTGTTTAATCAAATATTTTACTGACATATTTTATTGGATTGTTTTTTATTGTTGATTTAGTTTCTTAAATATTCTGGAGAAAAGTTCTTTATGACATGTATGACTCATACATAATTTCACCCAGTATACAACTTATTTTTTCATTCTCTTAACAATATTATCCAAAGAGCAATTTTTAAAATTTTGATGAAGTCCACTTTATCAATATATCCCTGAATGGATCATGCTTTTGATATTATATCAATTTTTTTTTTTTTGCCTAACTCAAGGTCACAAAGTATTTAAATACTTTTTCCAAAGTTTTACACTTTTAGTTTCACTGTTAGTACTATGGTCTATTTTGAGTTAATTTGTGTATATATGTGAGTTATGGAAGGATGTTTACTTAACTGTGCATGTATATCAATATCTCCTGCTTCATTTGCTGAAAAGAATATAAATTCTCCCCTGCATTGCCTTTGCATATTTGTTGAAAATCACTTGGCCATGTATGTATGTATATATTCAGGGTCTCACTATTGTTTTTCACTAATGTATCTGTCTGTCTTTGTGCAATACCACACTGTCTTGAGTACGACAACTTTATAATTAGTCCTGAAATGGGGTAGTGTTAATCCCACTGGGCGTTTAAATGACAATATGTTAAACCTATGGATTAATTTTGGAGGCTAGACATCTTAAAATATTGAGTCTTCTCACCCATACACAGTTATTTCTCCTTATAATTATGTTTTCTTTATTTTTTCTTAGCCATATTTAATTTCTCTTATTCATGTTCAGGTACTTCATATCTTTTTAACATTTGTTCCTGATTATATATAGTAGTTTTATACTATTTAAATAATATTCTTGGTTTCAATTTTTGTTTGTTGGTTACTCGTATACAGAGATAAAATTGATGGTTGATCTTATATCCTTTCATCTGGCTAAACTGACTTTTATGTTCTAACAATATTTTTGTAGATTCAATAGGATTTTTTACATAGATAATAATAATATCTCTGAGTTCACACAATTTTACTTCTTTCGAATCCAGAGACCTTTTATTTATCTTTTTTACCTTATTTCCTAGGGTAAATCTTCCAGTAAAATGTAAAATACAGGTGATGATAGCATACACTTTTGTCATGTTCCTGATGTTAGAGGGGGAAGCATTCCATCTTTCAAATTTAATCATGAGGTGTTAGATGTAAGTTTTTCATAGACGACCTTTATAAGGTTAATATGCTTCCTTCTGTTTCTAGGTTGCTGGTAGTTTTTTATTTGTTTGTTTTTATTTTTTTGTTTTGTTTTCTTTTATCAGTAATGAGTGTTGGATTTTGCTAGTGTTTTGTGTTATGTCTATTGAAATGTTTGTGTTTTAATTTTTATTTTTAGTTTAATATGGTAAATTACATTCATTTTTAAAATGTTAAATCTGCATTGCATTCTTGTGATACTCTCAACTTGGTCATGATGTTTTGGCCTTCCATATGTTTCTGGATTTGATTTGCTAATATTTCTTTAGAATTTATCTGTGTTCATGAGCGATATTTACCTGTACTTCTATAGTAATATTTTTGTCTTATTTTGGAATCAGGTGGAATTACAGAATGATTTGGAAAGTATTTTAGTCCATCCTCTTCTATTTTCTGGAAGAGTTTAGGTAGAATTGCTTATTTTTTTTTTTAATGTTTGATTGAATTTACCAGTTAAGCCCTCTGGGCCTGAAGGTGTTTTTGTTCTTGAAAAATTTAAACTACAACTTCAGTCTTTTAATAAATACAGGGCTATTTGTATTATCAGTCTTTTTGAGTGAGGTAGAAGGGTATTACTTGGGAATAGCAGAGAATTGCAATTAGGACAAGCAGGCTCTGTTGAACCATAGGCTGGTCCATGAACAGAGGAGAGGGGCTACTTTTATACAGGAAAGAAAGAGCTCGGGGAGGGCTGCAGTGGTTCTTCATTGGCTGAAGGCAGTGGACAGCTGGTTGTTTCTGGGTCTGGGGAAATCTTTCTTCCTGGTGGGGTCTGCAAGCTGTGGTGAGTGATGTGTTGGTGAGAGCTGCCCCTTGGGACCTCACTACTCCATTTTAAATGAGGTTTCCTTTACTCATTTTCACACCTTCAATATGCATTGTGTAGGAAGAGAGAAAATAAAGATATCCATATAAACCTGTTTATGATTTAATATTTGCATTTCTTCCAGTACTTGTGTAGAGATATGTGAATATTTAAGTACAGTTGACCCTTGAGCAACCCATGTTTGAGCTGCTTGGGTCCACTTATATGTGGGTTTTTTTCAATAAATATACAGTTGGGCCCTCCATATCCTCAGGTGAAGATTCAATCAACTGTGGATGGTGTACTGTGTTTAAGATACCCAGCTGGTTGAATTTGGGTCTGTGGAATCCACATATATGAGGGCCTGACTATGGAACTTGTGGTCTGTGGATTTTGGTATCCAAGGCGGGTCCTAGAACCAATCCCCTGTGGATACCAAGGGATAACTGTGTTATGTTATATAATATTTTATTAATATCATCTACTCTTGAAGGACTTGTTTTTGGTTACTAAGCATTAGAATATGTGATTTACTGGTATCTCATGACTCTTTATCCCTGTGATTATCTTGACTGTTAGTTATTATTACTTATACATTTTAAATGAGAAAATCAAAACTATGGAATATTTCCATTGTTTAATACTACAAAGATATCACACTCCAAAGCACCCACATTTATTGTCATATTTTTTTTCTTAATTTTTATTTATTTATTTATTTATTTATGGCTGTGTTGGGTCTTCGTTTCTGTGCGAGGGCTTTCTCTAGTTGTGGCGAGCGGGGGCCACTCTTCATCGCGGTGCGCGGGCCTCTCGCTATCGCGGCCTCTCTTGTTGCGGAGCACAGGCTCCAGACGCGCAGGCTCAGTAGTTGTGGCTCACGGGCCTAGTTGCTCCGCGGCATGTGGGATCCTCCCAGACCAGGGCTCGAACCCGTGTCCCCTGCATTGGCAGGCAGATTCTCAACCACTGCGCCACCAGGGAAGCCCTATTGTCATATTTTAATGTGGTGTCAGTCATGAAAAAGAATAACAGCCTGTCATTACTACATAAAAGAAGTCTATGGGCTAACTTAATGTAAATATAGCCCAGTTGTTCTAAATCTACTCATTTTCTAAAATAGCCCACTGACAATATATGATGCTATTCATTACTCCATTTTTCTTCCATTTTAATTTGAGCATAGTATTATCATTGTGCCCTGTATGAATATTTCCTCTTTCCCCTTCCCTTCTCTCTCCCTACCTCGATCCATTTCTCTTTCTTTCATTCCTTGCTTTCTTTTCTTCTTCAATATTGAGTACCTGTGAACAGATTATTTAAAAAAAGAAGAAATAAGCCATTACCAATGCTTTGCATCTCTCTGAATTCCTACTGTGGTCAGTGATCCCTCCTACTCTTGCATAAATAATGACTCTGGTAGAATTAAATACATTGTGGTGGAATGATTGCCAGAAGTAAGAATGCATTTGGGAGGTAGAAAAGAAAATTAGCTTTTGCTCCCCTTTGTATTCATACTCTTACCTTCCAATTCACTCATGTTTCCTCTATGTTGTCAAATCCACTGTTAACTCATCCACTACAAAACTTGATTCCTATGCTATTTTTTTATTTCCAGATGGTATTCTTTCAGATGTCTGTTCATTCTTAATGGCTTTTTGTTATTCAAGCATCTTTGTAATTACATCCTTTATTCCTATAATCATTTTTGTGTGCACTATAATCTTTCTCTTATCTGATTGTACATCTGCAGTTTTTCTCAACTTCATTTCTCGCTTGTGCTTGTCCAGGCACCTTTTCATGTATTTCATAATTTTTATTGTTGTTGTGAATACATACTTAGTTTTCATGGGTAGTATTCCTGTGGGCCCCACTTAGTGAAACTTTCTTCTATAGAGCATGTGCATCTATCAATATCTCCTCTGATAATAGGACCCTGCCCCTGTCCCTGGACTGCTTCAACTCAACTCTCTTCCTATAATTTTGTCAGAGAGCTGGTGTAGTAACCATTCCAAGCATCTTCATCTTCACAGCCTGGTTGTCATGGGAGTTTACCTGTTGTTCCAGTCTGAATCTTTGCCCTTTCTGGCTAGTGGTCTCTCCCATTCACTGCTGCTCCTACTCCGTCTCCCAGCATCTGCTGCCTCAGCTCTGAGTACCACTTTGGTGCCCAGACATTCCAAGGATTTTGAGCCCTGGCTTTTGGGCTCTGAAATATAGGCATTTGTCTGCTTTAGCTTCTCATCACCTCCCTACCATCCTAAACTCTTGTGGCTTTGGAGGGATTCTTGAAGACCAGCAGTATCTCCAAGTGATTGATACCCTGGATCTTGTTGAGCAGAGAAAGGGTTCCACAAAATGCTCCAGGAAGTTCTTTCTTTCTTTTTTTTTCTTTTTTTCTTTTCAATATATGTGTGTGGGAGGTGAGTGTTTATTGGCTTTTTCCTAAAATATTGATGTTTCCATGTTTATAGAAGTGTTTTTGGCTCTCTTACCTGTTTTCTGGATTTAATTACCATCTATGAGAGCCTTTAGATTTATAGTCCATATCTTTTATTTTCTGATGTACCATTTGCCTCTCTACTGCCCAGATCTACTTATGAGTTTCCAGATAGCTCAAAACTCATTTTTCCCCAACTATTATCATATTTGTATCTTCTCTTTTAAAACCATCACCTACATTTTAGTGTCTCCTGCATTACTTTTCACCTGTAAAAGGCACAATCCTCCCAGTCTCCAAGATAGTAAACAAATTGCCACCCATGACTCTACCTCTTCTTTCTTATGTTATAAAATCAATCCATTTTTAGGTTTTGAATATAATGCCTATTTACTGTATCTCTAATGTGTCCCTGTGTTGCATCTCAAACCTTTGTGTGCGTGTGTGTGTGTGTATGTGTGTGTGTGTGTGTGTGTGTGTATGTGTGTGTGTGTGTGTGTGTGTGTGTGTGTGTAGCCTCTTAACTTGTCAGGCTTTCCACAGTCTGCCCCTTCTAAATCAAATTCTACGTTGCTTTATCACTCTAAAATTCAATTTTGCTTCTGTCATTTGCTCTCTCTCTATATATACACCTCCCTTCCAAGGTCAACATAATTGCTCAGAGTTTTTTTCTTTTTTCAATAAAAACCTTTAAACTCCTTGACATATCATTCAGAAACCTGAGCCCTACCAACCTCTTCAGACTTCTCCTGATCTGATCTTGTTTTGTAAGCTCTAGAACTTAAGCACAAATGCCATTTTATTTGTACTTGAATTTGCACTTACTTTTATATTGCCTAGTCCTCAATAGTTGTTCAAGTTAGTTGGTGCTTAGTAAGTGTTCAATATACAGATGCTGACATATAAAATAGACACATGAAATCACTTTTATGTACTCTCCAATAATGTATATATAGATGGGATCTATGTAAATAATACAGGGTACATTAGGAATATCAGAAGAAGAATATAATAGAAATATTATACAATTCGTCAACCTTCGATTGTTCACATTTAAGAGGAGACATATAATTAATGTTTAAACTTAAACAAGTTGGATATTTAAAATATGACTATTGCAGAAGATGTGAAAATGTATCTACAATTTAGGACATTTAGACTTTTCATTAACTATATATGTGTATATGTAATAATGTCATTTGGCTAAAGTGTAAGAGTCCAGGTTCTGAAGTTAAGGGATTCAAATCTAAATTGCCTTACTTAATAGCTTTGTAACCTTGGGCAAAATTAATTAATGGCCACATGATTTGGTTTGTTAATTTAAAAAATAGGGGTGTAATAATAGTATTTAACTCATCACCTCATCGAGTTACTGTAAGAAAATATATGTCAGTCTTTTAGCAGGATATATGACACAGGCACCTGTATAATTTTCCTACTGCTGCCATAACAAATTATCACAAACTTAGTGGCTTAAGTAACATGAATTTATTATCTCACAGTTCTGGAGGTCAGAAGTCTTAAACTTTAAGTGGCAACATAGCTGCATTCCTTTTGGAGACTCCAGGGGAAAATCTGTTTCTTTCCAAGCTTCCAGAAGCTGCCTACTTCCCTTGACTTGTAGCCCATTCCCAAATCTTTAAGCCAAGCAGTATAGCATCTTCAAATATTTCTCTTTCTGTGTCTCTCTCACTGACTTCTGCTTCTGTCATCACATCTTTTCTTTTACTCTCCTGCCTCTTTCTTTCTCTTATAAGAACACTTATTACATTGGGCACATGGGGATAATCCAGGACTATCTCCCCTTAATTTGTTCACATCAGCAGAGTCTATTCTTTCATGTATTGGGTTGGCCAAAAAGTTCGTTCCGTAACATCTTTGGCCAACCCAATAAAATGACATTAATAGGACATGGGCATTTAGAGAGTATAGTAACTGCAAAATAAATGTGGTTTCTATATTGTTTGTAAGAAAAAGAGTGACGGTAGGGTTCTATCACTCCAAAGTTGGCTCCAAGTACTAATTAATTAATTGTTGGACATAGTTTTATAAGAACTTGGAAGGAATATTTTAAAGGAAGATTAGCCAAATGGATCCCACAAAGAGAATACAGAATGGAAAAGAATCTGAACATTTCTTTATCTAGTAAGCTGTAGAAAAATTATAAACCTTTACTTTTGAAGGTAGAATTTCTATTTTCAAGCTCTAAGTTTTAAGTCCTACAAGGCAACTTGAAATAATTCATTGTTCTAACCAAATTTCTAAGTATTCTTTTTTCTTACCAGGCCTAATATAGTTAAGAACAATGTCTGGGTATAAGTGAAAAAGGTCATGTTCAAAACCTTATTAACATTGCACCTGAAATGATGGGTCATTTTACCTCACTCATTTGCCAAAACAACCATTAGTAAGTGGAGGAAATTTTGAGGTACACTTTACAGCATCCTTGTTGTATTTCATTTTAGATTGTAAGCTCAATGGCAAGGATACTATATCAATGATTACGTTTTTATGTAGTAACCATTGCAGTATATTCTTGATGGTTAATACATTTTTATAATTGTTAATAATAAAAAAGAGTTACACTTACATGCAATATAAGGGGCATATAATAAGTGCATACTTTGAAGACATTTGAAAACTCTGTAAACCATCCCAATCAAGGTAATTAAAACATTGCACTCAATCACTTGCACCCCTCATTCTGACAACCACTGATCTGATTTATCTAACTATAGCTTAGTTTTATCTAGTCTATACTTTTATACAAATGGAACAAATATATATGCTTTTTTGCATTTGGCTCATTTTATTCAGCATACTGTTTTGAGATACAGCCTTGCCTTATGCTTCAGCAGTGGATTAATTATTTCCCCAGTGCTCAGTGACTTAAAACAACAAAGATTTATTATCTCATAGTTTCTGCAAGTCGGGAATTCAGGCTTGGCTTCTCTAGGTGTCTCTGATTCAAAATCTTTCATAAGGCTATGATTAAGTTGTCTGCTGGGGCTGCAATCATCTTAAGGAAAAAGTGTGCAGAAAATCCACATCCAAGTTCACTCACACGTCTGTTAGCAGGCCTCAGGTCCATGCTGTGTACTGGCTGGAAATATCAGTTTCTTGCCATGTAAGCTTTTCTGTAGGGATTCTCATGCATGATAGCTTGCTTCCCTCAGGGCTCCAAGAAGGAAAGAAAGTAACAAAGAGTTAAGCATGACAAGAATGGACACGCATGACAGAAGCCAATGTCTTTTTATAAATATTTTTCAAAATGACGTCCCATCACTTTTATCTAATTAGAAGGAGTTTCTGTGTCCCATTCATACTTTAGGATGGGAATTATATAAGTGTGTAAACAGCAGGAGATGATAATTATTATGGGTAATTACAATAGCTGCCTATCACAGCCTGCTCACTGACACCCCAGAGATGCATGTTTTTCCTACAAAATACACTCATTTCCACCCAGGGTCCCCCCAAGGATCATCCCATTATAGTTTTAGCTCAACACCCAGCATTTCATCATCTAGTTCAAGTCCAGCTGTAGATGAGGCTCCTTGGGTGTAGGTCTTTAAGCACATATCCTCCAGTATAGTTCTTCTTGATCTGCCATTCTGTGAAAATCTAAAGATGTCATTTGCCCACCACATACACAATGATGGGAGAGGCATAAGAAAACTAATAAATATTCAGAAAGGACAAAATTGGAGACACAAAGGAGTCACTGGTCCATAGCAAATTTGAAATTCTGTCAGGCAAATACTGGTAGTTCCTTAATTAGGTCTCAAGGTGTAGGAATAATTTTCATGACACCACCCTCAGGAGTCTCTTTTCCGCAGGCCATGCCATCCTTCCTCTTTTTGTATAAAAGTTAGAATGTGTTTGAGCTGGGTTGTTTTCTTAGCTGGCATCTTGCTATTAGAATTTTGGACATCATCAGCTTCTTTTCCTTAAATTTTAGAAGAAATGTCCCTATTAAATTACAATGTTTCATTAAATTAAATTATGAAGTTTTGTTATGACCTTTGTTGAAATTTAAGTTATGATATATAAGTATGTAGGGTCTATTTTTTGACTCTCTATTCTGTCTCTTTAACCTGTATGTCTATATTTACACCAATGTAGTTTTCTTTTGAGACCTGAAATCAAATAGTGGAAATCTGCCAATTACATTTCTCTTTTCCCAAACTACTTTGACTATTATAAGTCATTGGCAATTTCCATATATTTTTTAGAATCAGCTTGTCAATTTGTACAAACAAGCCCATGGTGGTATTGATTAGTATTTCATATACCCTATAGATCAATTTTAGCAAAAAAAAATTATAATTTTGTGGACACTTCCAATCTATGAATATGCTAGAGCTTTCTTTTTGTTTTCTTCTAAAAAAAAAAATTAGCAATAGTTTGTAGTTTTCAGTAAAGAGATCTTCACATATCTTTTAAAAAAATTATTCCTAAGTATTTAGGCTTTTTGGTGCTATCATAAATGGTATTGCTTAATGTCTTAATTTTGTTTGTTGCTAGTATGTAGAAATGAATTCAATTTTTAAATATTGTCCTTGAATCCTCTGACTTTGCTAAAGTCACCAGAAGTGTACTCTGTGTGTGTGTGTGTGTGTGTGTGTGTGTGTGTGTGTGTGTGTGTGTATCTATGTGTCTATATACATAGATTCCTTAGTATTTTACAGGGAGATGAACATATTATCTTTGAGTACAGGGTGGTTTACTTCTTTCCTTCTAATCTGTATAGTTTTTCTTGTTGTTTTTTTGTTTTTATTTTGTTTTATTATAATGTCTAAGACTTTCAATACAGTTCTGAATATAAGTAGTAAAAATGCATGTACTTACCTTCTCAGTCTTAGCAGGAAAGGTATTTGTATATTTGTCTTTCATGACAAAGTCTGATGGTTAGCTTTACCTCTTTAAGTACTGATTATGAGGTTGACAGTTTCCTTCTATTTTTAATGTGTTGAGTATATCATGAATGCACATTGACTTCTGTTGAATGCTTATGCATTCATTGAGATAACCATATAATTATTCTCCTTAATTATGTTAAAGTTGTTAATTTCATTGTTTGGTTTTTGAGTGTAAAACAAACTTTTCATTAATGTGATAGACTTCACTTGCTCATGGTATGCTACTCATTTCATATAATTCTGTATTTGATTTGCTAATTAATATGTAATGATGAATATTCCATTTATTTTTACAAGGGGGTATTGGACTCTAACAGTTTCTTGGTTTAATATCAGAATAACATTGTTTTCATAAAATATATTTGGAAGCAGTCTCTATTTTCTGGAAGGAGCTATGTCCTGTTGGTATTTTCTTTTGCCTAAATGTTTAAAAACATTCACTGGTGAAATTGTCTGTGGCTCAAGCAGGTGTTCTCAACTGGTGACAATTTTGCTCCACAGGTGACATTTGGGAATGTCTAGAGACTGGAAGAAAATGCTACTGGCACAAAGTGGTATAGGCTAAGAATTCTAGTAAACATCCAACAACATGCAGGATGGCCTCCCTCAGTAAGAATTATGTGGTCTAAACTATCAAAAGTGTTGAGTTTGTGAAATACTGCCTTAAAGTTTTCTTTATGGCAAGGATGTAGGTTATAAAAGCAATTACTTTAAAATATAATTAACTATATATCAGATTCCTTATGTGGACTTTTCTGACTTGGTTGTGTGGGAAGTTCTAAACTAAATTTCATATTTAATTGCTTTAGCAACATTCAACCAGGATTATTTAATAGCATTCTTTCTCTCTTCCTTTTCTTTGTAATTTTAACCTTTCTTCTTTATCTTTTGGCTCTTCTATTTATTGGGCCAACAGTTTTATTGTAAGTTGCCTCAAATGCTTTTTGAAAGTGGATGAATGTAAAAGAAAAATAAATATGTAAACTAAAAAATCCCCCAAAAAACAAAAAACTTTTTTCCATTTTTTTTAGTCAGTTTTGATGAATTGTGTTTTTAAGAAATTTGTCCATTTCAAATGAGTTAACATTTTTGGCAGAAACTTATTTTTATTTATTTTCTTATTGACATTTTAATGCTTGTGTTATCTGTCATGGGATTCCTGATATTGGTAAATTTTTTTTCTTTATTTTAAAAATTTTATGTTTTTGGCTTGCTAGGATTTTGTAAATTTGTAATAACTAAATTTTGACTCTTAAAATATTCTTCATTTGTCTGTTTTTTTCCCTTTTAAAATGTCTTCTCTTAACTGTATTTTTTTGTTTTTTAGTTTACATTCCTGAAGTTTAATTTTCTCTTTTTTCTATCTTCTTGATGTGGAAATTTAAATCACTGCTTTTGGGCACTTTCTATGATACAGTAGACCCTTGAATGACATAGGTTTTAACTGCATGGGTCCATTTATACACAGATGTTTTTTCAATACATACTTACTACAGTACTACACAATACATGGTTGGTTGAATCCATAGATGCAGGACCATGGATATGGAGGGCCAACTATAGTTATCTGTGGATTTTCAGCCCCCCAATCCCCATGTTGTTCAAGGGTCAATTGTATATACATTTAAACCATAAATTTCTCTCTAAACATAGCTTTAGCTGCATTCCATACTTTTTGATATATTGCGTTTTCCTTATATTTCAATTCAATATGTTGTTAATTCTCCTTGATTTTCCTTCCAGTTTTATTGAGATATAACTGATGTACTGCAGTGTATAAGCACAGCATAATGATTTGACTTACATACATCTATGAAATGATTATCACAATAAGTTTAGTGACTACCCATCATCGCATATAGATTCAAAACTAAAGAAAAAGAAAGAAAATTTCCTTGTGATGAGAACACTTAGGATTGACTCTCTTAACAAGTTTGATATATAACATACCACCATGTTAATTATATTTATCATGTTGTACATTACATCCCTAGTACTTATTTATCTTGTAACTGCAAGTTTGTATCTTTTGATCGCCTTCATCCAATTCCCATTCTCCCCACATTCCACCTCTGGTAACAACAAGTTGGATCCCTATTACTATGAGTTTGCTTGTTTGTTTTCTTTGAAGTATAATTGACCTTCAACACTATGTTAGTTCCTAGTATACAACATAGTGATTCAGTAGTTCTATACACTTCAAAACGATCACCATGATAAGTCTAGTTCTATGTCACCAAACAAATATATTACATTGCTATTGACTATATTCCCCTCACCGTACATTTTATAGCTGTGACTCATTTATTTCACAATTGGACGTTTATGCTTCTTAATCCCCCTCACCTCATCTTCTTTCCTCTGCCCACTACCTCCCCTCTGGCAACCACCAGTTTGTTCTCTGTGTCTATAACTCTGTTTTTGTTTTGTTATTTTTGTTCATTTGTTTTGGTTATTTGGTTGTTTGGTTATAGATTCCACAGATGAGTGAAATCATTCAGTATTTGTCTTTTCTGTTTCACTTATTTAATAGCATAATACCCTCACGTCCATCCATGTTGCTGCAAATGACAAGATTTCATTCTTTTTTTATGGCTAATATTCCATTGTGTGTTTGTATATACACCACCTCTCCTTTATCCATTCATCTATTGATAAGCACTGAGGTTGCTTCCAATATCTTGGCTATTGTAAATAATGCTGCAATGAACATAGGGGTGCATATGTCTTTTCTAATTAGTGTTTTTGTTTTCTTCAGATAAATACCCAGGAGTGGAATGACTGGATCATATGACAGTTTTATTTTTAACTTTTTGAGGAATGTCTATACTATTTTTCATAGTGGCTGCTCCAATTTGCATTCCCACCACCAGTGCATGAGGGTTCCCTTCTCTCCTCATCCTTGCCAGCACTTGTTATTGGTTGTCTTTTTGGTAATAGCTATTCTGACAGGTGTGAGGTGGTATCTCATTGTGGTTTTGATTTGCATTTCCCTGATGATTAGTGATGCTGAGCATCTTTTCATGTGCCTGTTGGCCATCTGTATGTCTTCTTTGGAAAAATGTCTATTCAGGTCCTCTGCCCATTTTTTAATCAGGTTTTTTTTTTTTTTTTTTGATGTTGAGTAAAATGAGTTATGTATTTTGGATATTAACCACTTATTGGATATATAGTTTGCAAATATCTTCTCCCATTCAGTAGGTGACCTTTTCATTTTGTTGATAGTTCCCTTTATTGTGTAAGAGCTTTTAAGCTTGATGGAGTCCCATTTATTTATTTTTGTTAAATCTTCTTTTGACTTCTTTATGGCTTATGGTTTATTTAGAGGTGTGTTATTTAACTCCAAATATTTGTCCTTTTCTATATATCTTGTTTTGATTCGTTTGTATTTTTCCATTTTCATCAGATAGCATAATCTGTAAGTTTATATCCTTTTGAAATTTATTGTTACTTGTATAATCAAGCATGTGGTCTCTCTTGGAGAACGTTCCTTGTGAGCTTGACAAGAATATGTTGTTGAGCACAATGTTTTGTAGGCAATTTTGTTAAATTGAGATAGCATAATCAAGGTTTTCTCTCTCCTTTATAATTTTGTATATTTATTCTATCAATTACTGAGAATGAGGTGTTAAATATACCACCTGTAATTGTATTACCCTATTCCTCCTGTTAATTATGTCAATTTTTGCTTCATGAATTTTTGTGTTCTATAATTAAGTTTATGCATATTTTGGATTTGTTTTTGCTCTTGATAACTCATGAAATGGTCTCCCTTATCTCTTGTAATATACTTTGTATTGAAGTATAATTTGTCTGATATTCATAAGCTTTGCTTTTTTATACTTATAATTAGCCTGTATATCATTTTTCATCTTTTACTTTCAGCCTTCTTATGTATTTTCATTTAAAGTACATTAATGTAGGCAGCATGTAGCTGAGTCTTATTTTTTAACTCCATCTAACAGTTTCTGCCTTTTAATTGGTGTATTTAGTACATTTATATAGTTTATTAGTTTTTTATTGAGATGTAATTCACAAAATATAATATCTGTCTTTTTTAAAGTGTACAATTCTTTGGCTTTTAACATATATGCAGAGGTGCACAACCATCACAACTCTCTAACTCCAGAACATTTTCATTGCTCCAAAAAAGAAACCTCATACTCATTAGTAGTCACTCTCCTTTTCTCTTCTGACCCCCAGTCCCTGGAAATCACATTTGTTTAGAGGTTGTTTGAAATTTGTTTTCATTTCTCTTGGGTACATACCTAAAACTAGTATTACTGGGTCATATGGTAACTATATGTGTAACTCTTTGAAGAGTTGTTAAATGTTTTTCCAAATGACAACATCATTTTACAATTCTGTCAGCAATGTATGAGCATTCTAATTTCTCCACATCCTTGTCAACACTTGTATTTTCTATCTTCTTAAAATTTCAGCCATCCTAGTGGGGACGAAGTATCAGCTCATTGCAATCTTAGTTTGTGTTCCCTAATGACTAATGGATGCATTTTTTTTTTTTTTTTTCTTAGTTGCCCTTGCTAGAACCTCCAGTGTAAGGATGACTAGAAGTGTCAGAGTGGACATTTGTCTTGCTTTTGATACTTGGAGGAGAGCTTTCAGTCTTTCACTATTAATTATGATGGTAACTGTTGGTCTATTGTAGATGTATGTTATCAGGTTGAGTATGTTCCCGTCTATCCCTCGTTTATTTATTGTTTTTATTGTGAAAGGGTGTTAGAGTTTGTCAAATGGTTTTTCAGAATCCGTGAGATAATCATATAATATTGGTATGTTTTATGATATTGATTGATTTTAGTATGTTTTAAGCAACCTTGCTTTCCTGGATAAATCACACTTTATCATTGTGTATAATCCTTTTTATGTGTTGCTGAATTTGATTTGCTAGTATTTGTTGAGGATTGTTGTGTCCTATATTTATAAGGTAAATTGACGTGTAGATTTCTCTTTTTGTGATATTTCTACCAGGTTTTGGTGTCAATATAATGCTGGACTCATACAATGAGTTGTAAATTATTTTTTGGAGAAGTTCACAAAGAAGTGATGTTAATTATGTCAGTGTTTGGTGGAAATCACCTGTGAGGCTACCTGGCCCTAGACTTTTCCTTGTGGGTTTTCACTGCAATTTCAGGATGTTGCTTTTCAAGACTGCTGTGGAGCTGAGGGAGAGGGGGAAGGATGAAAGTGGGGGAAATTAAAAGACCACCAAAGCTAACAGTTCATACAAAGATTCAGCTGTTTTTCTTGCTTACATTCTCCCTGGAATTCTTAAGTCTTTGGTTAATTTTCAGAGCTCTGAAAAAGTTGATTCTTACAACTTTTTGCCAGTGTTCTCATTGTTTTTATGGAGGAGAAATTTTTAGCGGTCCTTACTCCACCATTTTTGCTGAAGTCTACGGTATATTTACATTTAATATGATGATTGATAGGGTTGGTAGACATTGGCAATATTGGTTTTGTACCTACTTTGTCTTATCGGTTTTTATTCTCTAACATTCCTTTCTACCTCCTCTTGGTTTATTCAATTTTTTTTTTTTTTTTTTTATAATTCTGCTTAATTCTTCTATTGACTTTTTAAGTTATGCATCACTTTATTAAGTTGTCATGTTTGTTCTAGTGCCAAACAATGTGCATTCACAACGTATAAAAGTCTATTTGGAATCAATATTGTACCACTTCACACCTGACACTTCATGTTTGCTACACTATTCCCTCTGCCCGCTTCACACATGATACTTCCTGCTTTTCAACTTCCACTTCACCCTTCAAATTCTCCCCTTCACAAATTCAATACCTCATGACAGTGTCTACTGGAGGAAAAGCACACAACATAAGAGCTGTGAGTTTAAGTTTTTTCATGGTCTTACTGAAGACTGCCTTGGGAGACAGCCCCCCAGTAACCCCTCTGAGGGGACTGCTCCAAAGGGATAGTGGAGAAGCCAGGATATGTATGATTTTTGGCTAGGGAGTACGTGCAGTCAAGCATACATCTTAGAAATAGAGTTACAGATGTAGAAAATAAACTTATGGTTACCAGGGGGTAAGGGGGGATGGTTAAATTGGAAGATTGGGGTTGACATATACACACTACTATGTATAAAATAGATAACTAATAAGGACCTACTGTAGAGTTCCTAATAAGAAACTCTACTCAATACTCTGTAATGACCTATATGGGAAAAGGATCTAAAAAAGAGTGGATATATGTGTATGTATAACTGATTCATTTTGCTGTACATCTGAAACTAACACAACATTGTAAATCGACTATACCCCAATAAAATTTTTTTAAAAAGCATACATCTTGGTAAAAGATTACTGTTAGTTACAAAGAACAGATATCTCAGGTAATGTTTTAATGCTTTTCTATATATGAAAAAATGCAAGAATCTGGGTACATTAAAATTCTTCCTGAGGTGTACATCAAACTATCTAAGGGGCCTGTTTTTCCAAAGCACAGAGTGCCTCATCCTGTTTTTCATCCTGAGCTCCTCTCAGGGTGCAATGTCCATCAGCGACTGCAGTGGCTAATGCCTTAATCCTTGTAGAACTGGGTGGTGAGCCACATTCTTTGTTTTACAACAGTATAATTGCGTTTATTTGCCCATTCCATTTTTTTCTACTTCCGTCATACCTTTTAGTCAAATAACCTTATAAAACCCATCTTACAATGTTATTAATCTTGCTTTAAATAATCAGTTGTCTAAGTTGATTTTTTAAGTGTTTTTTTAAAAATATTTACCTCTCCACTCTCCACTTTTAGATCTCTTCATTCCTTCCTGTTAAACCAAGTTTCCTCTTGGTATTATTTTAATATCTTGACTCTATTTTATAACTTTGTAATTTCTTTATTTCCTATTTGATACACTATAATATATCATGAAATTATTTGTGAAAATGTTAACAATCATATTTCATTCTTTGGTAATATTCATTGAAAAGAGGTGTGTTAGGTACTGGAAACATGAAAACGAATGAAATGTGGCTCTTGCCCTCAATGAGAGTCAAGTAAATTGGGAGAGCTGGGGAATTTCATTAAAAAAAAGCAGTAAGTGCTGAATGACAGGTAAACAAGGGGTTCTTTGGCATCACAAAGGAATGGCAGCTTATTTGAATGAAAAGTTCAAAGGATACTTCACAAAAGATAGGAAACTACTTATCTCTGAGCAGATAAATAGAAAATATCGAGTTTGAAGGGGATCAGCTGTGGACAGTCTGGCTCTTTTGGAGCTAGATTATCTAGTTTAGTTTGACTGAAGTTTAGTGTCCATGGTGAAGTGTGAAAAGATCAAGTTGGGCACACAGACAGGAGCCAGATAGAGGGGCATTCCAGCTGAAGGCCACGGGATGCTCTAAAATGGTTTATTCAGGAAATTATCAAATTCAAATTTTATAAATAACATGCTGAACTGTAGTGTGAATAGAACTTGGATGGAACAGAAACAGAAAGAGATAATAGGAGCATTTAGGGGATAACAGCCATAGTCTAAGTTAGTGTGAGAGCATGAATTAACTCAGTGGTAACTGTGATGGAGAGAAGGGGGTGGAGGGGTGGGAGGTTTTAAGGAGATGGAATCAAAGAATTTAGAAAGTTTGAATGAGGAGAAATGAAGAAAGAAATCAGTATTAACACATAAAATTTCATCTTGAGTGACAGGAGAGTAGGATAGCTCTGGTTATTCAATCTGATGATAAACACAACAGAAGATACAGAAGATACAGAATGAGTTCAGGCTTGTAACTGAGCAACTTGGATTTTACGGTTCAAAAATTTCTGAATAACATTTCTATCCTTAGCAAGCTTAACTGAGAGGAAAATCTGTGCACAATTGCAGACCGCAGAATTTTTATTTCAACATGCAGAGTTATGTGGGCTCAACGCCGTGTGGAATAACTTCGTATTCCAGCACAGAAAAACTTAGCAAGACAGCTCGTACTGTCTTCCTCATTGATCCTCAATCCACAGTTTATTCCATAAAAAAAAAACTTCACTATTTCCATTTCTGCATTTCCAGAGTGAACACTCAATATTTGAGAGTTTTGCATTCTGTCTCCTGTGTTGAGTTACCATCATCGTGTTCTTAAAATGGCCCTTTCCTTTCAAAAATATGTTATTCGCTAACATAGTCAATAACCAGGATATGTTTGCTGACCTTAAAACAATTTCTGTTGAGTGATAGGGTTAAATCCAGAATGCAAATGCTTAAGGAAAAAGTTTGATGAGAATTTTTTAAAAATCTTGAAAATCCTTTTCATCTTTTTATAGAAATGGAGAAATACGTCTATAAATTGAGAGTCAGCGCCCTTTGGGAAAACTTCCCAGCAACAGAAAGTTGGTTTCAACTCATGCCTCTGTCAGAACATTGACTACTTTGTGGGTCTGATAATCTTTATTGCTCACTGTGCTAAAAACTTTATAAATTTATAGCTCTCTATGATTCGTCTCAGCATACTGCTTGTTACATAGTGGGGTTGCAATTAATTTCTCCCATTTCATTATATCAAATTGGTTTTTAACTTAGAATAAGCACAAGGCCAGAGGGATAGCTAAATAGAGTTGTAGAAATTATAAAGCTTAGGTGAGGGACATGTGAGATGGGAAGGGATACATATCCAAAAATTTCAAGACGGACTAAACATGCAGACAGTTATGAGTAAGCTTTAGCTAGCAATACTGGGCAACTTAATGCAGTAGCCTGAGAGATGTGGCTGAATTCAGGACAGAATTTAGCACCCTGAGGCATGGCCATAAGAAAGATCAAATTCTTAAACATCTCAGAATGAGAAGTAAACAAAGATTAGAGGCTATGCGTGGATATCAAATGGTACCTGAGATTTTCTAATTATTCTTACTGTTTTGAGAAACTGCTGCAATATATTATGGATTTTCCACACAATTGGCCTTAATAAAACCCAGAATCCTTGTTTAATAACAACAGCAACATTTATACTAAAAAGTAATGGATACTCATTCAATAACTTAAAACTATGAAAGAAATATAAAGGAAAATTGACTAGCTCACTGCAGTGTAGCCTCTTTTTCTGTCTTCCCTCAAGTGTAAAATGCCTGGATTATATCTTTCTCTAATTTTCTACTTGATCATGTTAATAAATAGGAATATATTATATATGTAGTTTTATTGTTATTTATATTTTTTCTCTAAATAAGATTTGTCTTCTGTATTATTCTACAATATGATTTTCTCAATGAACAGCAAATTATGGATAGTTCTTCAGAGCTAATATACTCACATTATTATTTTAATAATTCATAAGTTGTAAAACCATCTCCCTCCAGCTGAAACTTCAGATTTCTTTTGCCTCTAAAATAATCAATAATTATTATTTTCATATAGCTATCTTTATACACAGGTGCTTAATTTTCCATTTCATTTTCTCCCCCAGGACACTAACATGCTTTATTGATTGCTCTTTCTCAGTATCTTCTGGTCCCTCTACCTTTTGAATTTTGAAACCCTACAGGTTTCAATCATCAGTCCTTCCACTTTTTTTCTCCATTTATTTCATTGATAATATCATCCTGTTTCATCGCTCAAAATACTACCTTTGTCCTGATACCTACCAAGTTTATAAAGCCAACAACATTTGTCGTCTGAACTCCAGGCTGCATATACAAATGACTTCTTGGAGTCTCTACTGGTATCTCTAGTAGAAATATCTCATTTAGCATGTCTGAAGTTGAATTCCTAATCTTCTCCTTTCAACTTCCTGTGCCTGGATCCTTTCACATCTCGGATGATTGCAACTTCATACTTTTAGCAACTGTGGCCAAACACCTAACATTTGTGCTTCACTTCCCCTTTCACTTATACCCCATATCATCTTTTTTAGGAAATCTTTGCTTTTTCCCTTTCTTTCATTTTTTTTCCAGCTTTACTGAAATAATTGACATATGACGTGTAAGTTGAAGATGTACAACATGTTGATTTGATACAATTGTGTATGGCAAAACAATTACCACTGTATCCTTATCTAAATCCTCCATCCCATCATATAATTATCATTTTCTTTCTGTGGTGAGAACATTTGAGATCTATTCACTTAGTATCTAATAGGCTCTTATTAGCTATAATCATTATGCCGTACATCAGATTCCCCAGAACTTGTTCATTTTATAGCTGGAGGTTGGTACTCTTTGACCAGCAACTCTCTTCCCCCACCCCTCAGTCCCTGGTAACCACCATTCTAGTCTCTGTTTCTATGAGTCCAGCTTCTTTAGATTTTACATATAAGTGATATACAGTATTTGTCTTTCTCTGTCTGACTTTTCCCTTTTAGCATAATTCCCTCCAGGTCCATCCATGTTGTCACAAATGGCAGGATGTCCTTTATTATGGCTGAATAATATTCCATTATAGGTATATATACCACATCTTCTTCATCCATTCATCTCTTGACAGACACTCAGGTTGTTTAGTATCTTGGCTATTGTGAATAATGCTGCAATGAACTTGGGACTGTCCATATCTCCTCAAGATCCAGTTTTCATTTCCTTTGCATATATACCCAGAAGGGTAATTGCTGGATCATATGGTAGTTCTATTTTTAATTTTTTGAGAAACCTCCATACTGTTTTCCATAGTAACTGTAACAATTTACATTCCGACCAATAGTGCAAAAGTGTCTTTTTCTCTGCATTCTCACTAATGCTTAAATCTTGTCTTTTTAAAATTTATTTATTTTATTTATTTATGGCTGTGTTGGGTCTTCGTTTCTGTGCGAGGGCTTTCTCTAGTTGTGGCAAGCGGGGGCCACTCTTCATTGCGGTGCACGGACCTCTCACTATCGCGGCCTCTCTTGTTGCAGAGCACAGGCTCCAGACGCGCAGGCTCAGTAGTTGTGGCTCACGGGCCCAGTTGCTCCGCGGCATGTGGGATCTTCCCAGACCAGGGCTCAAACCCGTGTCCCCTGCATTGGCAGGCAGATTTTCAACCACTGCACCACCAGGGAAGCCCAAATCTCGTCTTTTTGATGATAGCTGTTCTAACAGGTGTGAGGTGATGTTTCATTATAGTTTTGATTTGCACTTCCCTGATGATTAGTGATGTCAAGCATCTTTTCATGTACCTGTTGGCCATTTGTATATCTTCTCTGGAAAAATATCCATTCAGTTCCTCTGTCCAATTTTGAATTGGATTGTTTGCTTTTTTGCTATTGGGTTGTATTGGCTCTTTGTATATTTTGGATATTAACCCCTTACCAAATATATGAGTTGCAAATAATTCCTCCTATTCCCTAGGTGGCCTCTTCATTTTGTTGTTGGTTCTGTTTGCTGTGCAGAAGTTTTTCAGTTCAGTGTAGCCCCACTTGCTTATTTTTGTTCTGGTGTTGTTTGCTTCACTTTCAAAATATATTCATGATTGCACTATTTCCTACCACCTTCACTACTACCCCTGGTCCATGCTGTTGTCATCAGTCATCTTGTTACTGCAGTAGCATTCTGTCAGTGCCCCTTGCCTTCACTTTTGTTCCTCTAGTTCCTGTTCTCAGTAATGAAGCCAGCAGCGTCACTTTGAGATGTAAATTGACGATGACACGCCACTGTCATAGCCATCCAGTGTCTCCAGGTCATACAGTGGTCCTTCATGATCTCACTTCCAGTAAGTTCTCTGATGTCTTCTCCACTACCCTCCTCTTTGCCCATGCTGCTCCAGTTACACTGGCCTCCTCCTGGTTTCTGGAACCTGCTAGTAATGTTCCTAACTTGGTCCTCTCGCTCTTTGTTGCCCCTGCCTGGAATGCTGTTTCCTGAAGTGTGCATTTGGCTATCTCCCTCACCTTCTTCCAGAATTTGCTAAGATGTCATCTTTTTAATATGCCTTATCTGACTCCTTTATTAGTTTCTCATTGCTGCTATAACAAATCACCACCAAATTAGTGGCTTAAAACAACAGTTTTTTTTTCTAATAATTCTTTCGGTCAGAAGTTCAACATAGTTTTCACGGGGTTAAAATCACGGTGTAGGCAGGGTCTCGTTCCTTCTGTAGGCTCTGGGGAAGAATCCATTTTCTTGGCTTTTCCCGCTTCTAGAGATGTCTCTTGGGAGTTGCACAAAGTCTCTTACATTTCAGACCCAGCAATGAAGCGCTGAATCCTTCTCACACTTCCATTTCTCTGTCTCACCCAGCTGGGATGGATTCCTCCCCTTTAAGGACCCAGATATTCAGATCTGTCCAATCTAAAGAAACCAAGGTAATTTCCTCATCTCAAAAGACCTCAACTTCAATCATATCTTTCTTTCATGTAAAGCAACATATTCAAACACTCCCAGAATAAAGACATAGACATCTTTGAGGGACAAATATTCTACCTACCATATTCCTTTATTTAATATCACCACTTCTATTTACCACCTGACCACTTCTGATATTACTTCATTTATTCTCTCTTTCCTTTTTAAATGTGGGTCTTGCGTATTGTATATTGTCATGTTTTCTGCTTACTGTCTGCTTTTCCGCAGTGGAATGAATGTAGGCATTACCCGGGCAGGGATCTCAGCCTGCTTGTTCAGTGATGGATTAAAGTACAGAGTACTATGACTGGTACATGGTGGACATTCCAAAAAATGTTTGTTGGATGAATAAACTCCTCAAAGTGATTGACAGATCAAATGAGAATCTTACATTTTATTGTCAGATGAATTTTCCAAAGGACTGAAGCTACTCACACGTCCATTATCTTTCTTTGCCCTCCCTTCTAAGTGCAATTACTGCTTTCTTACCTGAGGAAAAGGGGCTAAAATGAACAGTGATGGCCAAATTTAAATGGGGATAAAATCACAGCACACTGGAATGTGTGGGCAATGGTTTGGGCCAGTATTTTTATGGAATTATAATAATGTTTAGTATTCTGTGAGATTTTTTTTCTTTAAAACCAGCTGCCAGAGCCACCCCTTTCTCAACTAGACCTTGACTGGGAGATAAAAGAAGGCATGAACTCTGACAGATAATAGGTATTCCTGTGCCTTATATATATCTCCCTTCAATTCTAATCAGTTGGTCACTTTTTGAGGCTTCCCAGAAATTAATAGCGAAATTCTCAACCACTGAATGCCTCCTGCACTGCCCAAATATTTGGCACACCTGAATGGGGCTCTCTGAAGTAAAGCTGATGCCTACAGAATTAAAACAGCCTCAGACTTTATAGAGGTATTTTGTAGTTTTTCATCTTGTGTGTTAGTAGCCCTAAGCTGCGATTCAGGGGTTATAATAGTTAAAAATGTGTTCCTTTCTTCTCCTTTTCCCTTCCTCCTTTTCATTCACTTGTTTCCTTTTCTAAGAATACCAATAAAGCAGTTAAAAGCTAGAAACTAAAATTCAACATGTGACCTTTGCATGTTTGCAAAGACCTTGGATGTTTCTAGTTAAACAAATGCAAACCTTATTTTCTTACCCTCATCTAATTTCTTAACCTTTTAATTGATTAACATTAGCTTTGTGGTTGAACACAATGCTTTATTGTTACTGTTTTTAACATATCCTTTTACGTATTGATGCATAATTAAAACTGATGGTTATGTATTCCTTTTTTTACATGAAGAGGCTGATGTGTTAATTGCCAATAGGCTGTTACTCTTCGATGTGTTTTTTCTTCGCATCAATTACTTATTAAGAGTTCAATTGAATTTTGTTTTATCTGCTTATAGTTTAAAATATAGCACATTCTGGAATGAGAGATGCATAATAAGTTTTAATGACATGTCTTTCCTATGATCCTCACGTAGGTCTCACATTGCATCACTTGTATTTTATGTGGTGGAGAAAATGATTATAATGGAATTACTGTATAATATTTCTGGCTGTTTCTGGTTTCTACTGGAATTATTATTGTAAATAGAAGTTTCCTACTCATAAAAATGCATAAATTATGTAGTCCAAAATATCACAATTTTAAGTTAGTGACCTATTTTTATAACATAGCTTGAAGTCCTAACTAAAAGCAACTTTATAAATTAATTGCTCTGACACCATCTTCTTAACCTTTTAAAGTTATTCTTCCCCAAAGGATAGAATATTATCTCAGTGAGGAATTCTGCATTAGAGTAAAAGCTATAAATTTTTAGGTCCCCATCCTAATGTGGTCCAGGGTGAATAAATAGTCTTCTGGGGGGAACTCATGTGTGTCACATTAGCTTTCTAAGTGCTGTGGGTAACTCCTTAACACTAAGGAAGAGATAATTTATTAAAAGAATGTCAGAGAAGTGTTCATTTTGCTTCACTTGGGTGACTATGTTTTCTTTCTGCATTCTCCTCCCCTTTTCTGTTCTTTAAAGAACAATTAATTAACCCTATGTTTTTATGTGATCAGATACACAAAGATTTTTTTACTCTTGCTTTAGGACAGTATAATAGCTCTTCTTTAGCATAAAAATATCACTCACTTTGCAAAATCTCATGACTCTAAAAGTATATTCCCACCACTGTGTGTTATGATAACACCCTGCTACTATTCTGAACTATATATGATGAAAATCAACTTTATCTTCCAAATATTTTTATATATTTAATGTAAAAAACATAGAAATCTCTCAAATAGTCTAGTAGCTAGCTAAATTTACAATGTAATATTTTACTGGTTACTAAGTCAGTACCGTGCTTATATCCAGAGCATTCCTACTTTACATACTAGACTCCCAGTCTCTTTCATTTGATGTCTCATTGCTGCCCACCCTCGAAGATAGCGCATTTCTAGTCTGATTATCTGTATAACCTGGTTATCTGTATCTAAAAGTTTTCTCTCCATGTCTTAAGATTTCTACCTCTACTGCACTCGTTACTGCTCATCCATTTCATTCACGTGTTCATTCACTCACTCATTCACCATTTTTTGCCTTACAAAACCTAATACAAAACGTGTTCTTCCAGAATCTTAAAACCTACTTGTTAAGGAAAACAAGACAGTGTAGCCAGTGTTTCCCCCAACCCCTGTTGCAGAGTGCACGTTGTAGATAGAACTGAAGATTTGAGAATAGGTCCAATGGAAAAGAAGTAATCCTGAGGGTGGATCACTGAGAGGGTGGGATGAATTGGGAGATTAGGAATGACATATATACACTACCATGCATAAAATAGAGTCTGTCATACAGAGTGAAGTAAGTCAGAAAGAGAAAAACAAATGCCGTATGTTAACACATATATATGGAATCTAAAAAAAAAAAAAAAAAGATGTTTCTGAAGAACCTAGGGGCAGGACAGGAATAAAGACACAGATGTAGAGAATGGACTTGAGGACAAGGGGAGGGGGAATGGTAAGCTGGGATGAAGTGAGAGAGTGTCATTGACATATAGACACTACCAAATGTAAAACAGATAGCTAGTGGGAAGCAGCCGCATAGCACAGGGAGATCAGCTAGTGTTTTGTGACCACCTAGAGGGGTGGGATAGGGAGGGTGGGAGGGAGGTGCAAGAGGGAAGAGATTTGGGGATATATGTATACATATAGCTGACTCACTTTGTTGTACAGCAGAAACTAACACAACATCGTAAAGCAATTATACTCCAATAAAGATGTTAAAAGAAAAAAAAGCTAGTGGGGGCACACTATAAAGCACAGGAAGCTCAGCTCCGCGCTTGGTGATGACCTGACCTAGATGAGTAGGATGGCCGGGTAGAAGGAGGGAGGTCCAAGAGGGAGGGGATATATGTATACATATAGCTGACTCACTTTATTGTACAGCAGAAACTAACACAACATCGTAAGACAATTATACTCCAAAATTTTTTTTTAATTAAAAAAAAATCATATAAACTATTAATCAATTGACCTACTGCTACTGTGCTGGGTTTCCATTAATGTTACATGGTAACTATCATTTCAAGATTCCAGCAGGCCAGATGAAAGATTTTTAAAAATCCATTAATAAAATGATCATCTACCTTAGTAAAACACTCAAGCTAAGTATTATCAACAACTTATGTAATCCAAATACATAGTTATAATATTTTGATGTAACTTTGTGTTGTACAGTAATATAAATACTGGTGAAATACAGTTCACTGATTGTATTGCACGTTTATTTTCTAATTAGACATAACTTCTGAAACATGCTAAGTTATATGTTAATTCTCAAAACTTTATAAATGTGAAGTCAGGTTCAAGTTTTAAAATCTAAAGCCATAAATCTACTGGCATTTATCTTTTATTTGAATTATTTAGCATAATCAGTATAAAGCACAGAACATATAATTTTTTAACAGATGCTTTAGACTGACAACTTTACTACTTCTTTTACATATTTCTGTTTCTGGTCTACATCCATACGCCTATTTAAAAATATAAATATAGTTAACCCTTTGTAATGTGAACCTTTAATCCAAGACTAAATAATTTCAAATTAACCTCACTAAAATATAAAAGAGTATGCGAATATATCCTGAGGAAAAGAGTTAATTGTCACCATTGTTATATCTTTCAAAAATTAGTTGTTAGAAGGCTTAACCCTTGCCCTCAAGTGTTTTTAATTACTTATATTTATAATATATAGATTTATAATTTATACACAGTATAGCAATAGCTATTAAAGCGATCTCACCTTTTGTTAATTTAATAACACAAATGTTCCAGAAAAGGTTTTAGAAACATTTGTTCAATGAATTTGTTGCTTTACTTTGCTGTGCTTTGGTCATGGATAGAGGCAAAGTTGGAGAATGTGAAATAGACCGCTCTGTCGATGTTGTGTAGACGTCTGCTGCATAAATGATAAATCTTTTCTTGTAGGTGCTAAAATTATATGTCAAGAGACATAAATAAATGAATAAATTCACTTTCATACATGCATACATCTGTCTCTATGCAACTCATTTTACTGCTTCTTTTAGTAGTTAATTTACTAATGAAGTGTGAATCTTTGAAAGCTGTGTTTTTTATATTTTGCTAATGTATTTTTACTCCTTTTTAGAAAAACTCCAAAAAAGCAGTTTTGAAATGATTTAATTTGTTTAATCTAGCTGAGTGATTCCCATCAGAATTTTGTCCCTGATTATGTCCTATGTATTTTCAATAAACAAGTTAAACTTTTCCTGATGTAATATTATTTATGTTTCAGATGCCTTCATTTTCCCATATTAATAGTTCTTTCCTTATATTGTCTTTTTCTATATTTTATATTTATTTATTTATTTATTTATAGCTGTATTGGGTCTTTAAAAAAATTTTTTTAACATGTTTATTGGAGTATAATTGCTTTACAATGTTGTGTTAGTTTCTGCCGTATAGCAAAGTGAATCAGCTATATGTATACATATATCCCCATATCTCCTCCCTCTTGCATCTCCCTCCCTCCCGCCCTCCCTATCCCACCCCTCTAGGTGGTCACAAAGCTCCAAGCTGATCTCCCTGTGCTATGCAGCTGCTTCCCACTAGCTATCTCTTTTACATTTGGTAGTGTATATATGTCAGTGGTACTCTCTCACTTTGTCCCAGCTTACCCTTCCCCCTCCCTGTGTCCTCAAGTCCATTCTCTACGTCTGCGTGTTTATTCCTGTCCTGCCCCTAGGTACATCAGAGCCATTTTTTTTTTTTTTTTAGATTCCATATGTATGCGTTAGCATTTGGTATTTTTCTCTTTCTGACTTTCTTCACCCTGTATGACAGACTCTAGGTCCATCCACCTCACTGCAAATAACTCAATTTCATTTCTTTTTATGGCTGAGTAATATTCCATTATACATATATGTGCCACATCTTCTTTATCCATTCATCTGTCGATGGACACTTAGGTTGCTTCCATGACCTGGCTATTGTAAATAGTGCTGCAATGAACATTGTGGTACATGTCTCTTTTTGAATTATGGGTTTCTCAGGGTATATGCCCAGTAGTGGGATTGCTGGGTCATATGGTAGTTCTTTTTTTAGTTTTTTAAGGAACCTTCATACTATTCTCCCTAGTGGTTGTATCAATTTACATTCCCACCAACAGTGCAGGAGGGTTCCCTTTTCACCACATCCTTTCCAGCATTTATTGTTTCTAGCTTTTTGATAATGGCCATTCGTTGCTGATGCGGGCTTTCTCTAGTTGTGGCGAGCGGGGGCTACTCTTCATTGAAGTGGGTGGGCTTCTCATTGCAGTGGCTTCTCTTGCTATGGAGCATGGGCTCTAGGGCGCGTGGGCTTCAGTAGTTGTGGCACATGGACTCAGTAGCTGCGGCTCATGGACTCAGTAGTTGTGACCCACGAGCTTAGTTGCTCTGCGACATGTGGGATCTTCCCAGACCAGGGATCGAACCCCTGTCCCCTGCATTGACAGGCGGGTTCTTAACCACTGTGCAACTAGGGAAATCCCTATATTTTATCTTTTAAAAAATATCTTCTAAGAGTTCAGAGACTTCAACATAAACCTTGAACATTTTCACTTTACTGTGGCTAGAAACCAAAACGCTATGTGAACAAGGTTATATATTTTCAATGTTTGCAAGGGTCAGAAATGTGCAAAAAGTGAGTAGTTGAGGTTATGTGACCAAAAAGGTTTCATATGAAGGATAACTGTTCAGGTCTCTTGGGAGAAACCATTCTTCAAGTATGTGTTTGCAATTTAAGAAAATACTGATGTCGTTCTTAGCTAGAAATATAGCAGTAGTATTCATGGAAATATTTAACTGAACTTTGATGCTATAAGTTATAGCAAGATATTAAGTGTGAACCATATGCAGTTTAAAAGCATTTGCTAATATATAAATGATAAAAAGAGGCTTATAATTATCTTACCGTTATTTATCTTTCTTGTTGAAATTCTCTGCTGAAATATTACTCTTATAATGTCTATTCAAAGAATATTCGATCATTTTAATTTAATAAGTGAAATTTTTTAGTGTTTCTCAATTAATTAAAAATTAGGGCCTATGTATTGATTAAATCTATTACTGTTATTTAAATTTTGAGTTAAAGTTTCATAAATTTTCAAGAAAGAGAATATTCTACCACAATTTTTTTGTAAATTCTAAATGTAAACAATTAATCTAGAAAATATTTATTTTTCCAAATTATAAAATTAATGCTTCTGTGACAAATAAGTGCCTCTTTTGTGGAATTTTTAATAAATAATTTGAATGTCAATTTTTTCAACAATTTTCTTTTCTAATTTTAATGTTGAAATAGAATGACAAGCTATTAATTAAAAAAAAAAAAATCCCTACAAGTATGGAAGGCAACAGTGATTTACTGGTAGTTTCTTTTTCCAGTTCTATTCTATGTAGGTAGTAAAGTGTGGATTTAGTAGAATGACCGCAAGGGTTATTGTTTTTCTTTTAATAAGTATTGCTTATTAATTTTTCTTACATCAATAATTGGATCTTAGGCAGATCATAATAAAAATATCCATATTAATACCAAGTGGAGAAAAACTGCAGACCAATAGATGATTGTAGCAACACATGGGACACTGTGGAGAGAAGAAAAGTCATAATCAAACTAAGTATTAAATTATAGATAGGCAGTTTTCAGAGAACACCATGTGAAGTTGGAGTATAATTTCGTGTTAAATTATTCCATCTTTATTTACAGCTGCACTCCAATTCTGACAAAGGTGATGGATCTGTGAAGTACATCCTTACTGGAGAAGGTGCTGGGACTATATTTATCATTGATGATACCACGGGTGACATCCACTCAACAAAAAGCCTAGACAGAGAGCAGAAGACCCACTATGTGCTTCATGCTCAGGCTATTGACAGACGAACAAACAAGCCCCTTGAACCTGAATCTGAGTTTATCATCAAAGTGCAAGACATCAATGACAATGCTCCGAAGTTCACAGATGGACCATATATCGTAACTGTGCCTGAAATGTCAGATATGGGTAAGAGAAATCATTTTTATATTTTGGCAGTTAATATATTTTTGATGATCCAAAAATCATCTTTTGAAGACCAGTTTTTAAATTTTGGGAGGGGAGTGAAGAAATCTGAAGAAGTTCCAAAATATTTTCATAATTTCCTATGGCCTAAAGTGTTAAAGAATATTTGGCCTAGCTATTCTAATACTTATTAAAACAAATTTCTGAATCTGTAAGTTTTAGAAACAGCTTGATCTCAAGGAAAAACAACCATACATGAGAAAACACTTGCAATTCTTGCTTAACTGGCATAATTCTTTGACCATACCAACACATTCAGTGACAATTTGTATAGATACAGATAATATAATGTTGGAAATCTATTGCTACGTCTTTTATGCTTGCAGGTTATGATCAAATTATACTAGTATTAATAGTACAAGCAATAGCTACATTAATCAATAAACTTTGCAGATACTCCTAAACATTTACATCCCTTATTTATTTTAAAATATATGACAACCCTGTGAAGTATTTTGAATACCGCTTTAAAGCTGTGCAAAGTGGTGTACAGTATGTAAGTAACTTTCCCAAATTCTTTCCCAAATTGCTAGAAGAAATTGACTCTAGGCTCTCCTGAATGCAGAGCCTACACTGCGTTTGATAAATCGTGATTGAGGTCTCCAGTCTTCTGATCATCTGGGGCTCTCCCACCACTCACAGATTTCCATGGTTTAGCTATTTTATTTTATTTTTATCTCAGATGATAAATTTCCTAAATATAATTAAAATAATGTTCAGCTGTGATAATAATATTTTTATTACCTCTGTGAGGCTCTCAGTTTGGATTTAGAACGTATATTTTGAATAAAGGTTTTACATATTTAAGTTTCCTGTATATGTATGGGTTTTAAATTAAGTATTATAGTCACGAATCCAGTCACTCTGTGTAATTGGATATATATATATGGTTTTTATAATTTGAAAATTTTTCCAGTTTTATTGAGATATAATTGACATACGGCACTATATGAGTTTAAGGTGAACAGCATGATGGCTTAACTTACATATATTGTGAAATGATTACCACAATATGTTTTGTTAGCATCCTTTGTCTCATATACATAAGGTTTTTTAATTCAAGATTGCAGTTTATTTTTTTTTTCCCAGATCCACTCATCTTAGTTCTCCTGAGATTGGCAGATAGCTTCTGAATCCATTGGGGAAGCAGGTTAGAAAGAGAGACTAAGTTCTCCTCCTTAACCAGAATCTCAGGGGAGAAAGCCATTGCTAATCTGGCTCCCCAGGGACCAGAGTAGAATGCAGGATCTAGCCTCAGAGAGCCTGTGGAAAGGCCCAGAAGACACTCATGCTCGTTGGTCTCTTAGGAAAGTTAAACAGCGCAACACCATTATTCCTGGCAGGTGAGAGTTTGTGTGAAAACTCCAGAACAGCCTTCCTCCTAGCACCTTGTCAAGGGACTGACAGCGCATCAGCCAGTCATCTTCTCCTATGAAAGCGAAGAGCTCTATGACTCCGCCACTTGTGAGAATGCCATTGGTAAGGTACTGCCAGGGGCCAAGTAAGAACCCCGGGGAGCGCAAAGGAAACGACGGTCACCAGGGCAGGCAAAGCACCATAGAGAGAAAAACGGGCACAGCAGTCATTACCAAGAAAGAGTATTGAGCGGTAGATAATCAGAGCACTAGTGTTTTAAGGACACTGCAGAGAGATTTCTGTAACTCAAAGCCATGTTTTCTATAAACAAGTAAACAACAAAAAAATCAATTGTATGCATTGAGGCATGAAGGGTCACTGATAAGACCCAAATTATTTTTCTGGAACTTAAGAACATCCCAGACTGGAAGAAAGAGCTAAAAATCAGAGGGCAAAAATACAAATATATGGCAATTGTGAGAAATAGATGAGACTTAGAGTATATGTTAATTAGACCTAGCATGTGAATAACACATGTTCCCAGAGAGCAGGAAACAGCAGATGAAGTAGAGGAGCAATAACATTTTTTTCCTGGAGGTGAGGAATATACAGAATTTACAAGTTTAAGAGACTTCCAGAGTTCCTGGAAAGGGTAATAGGATAAGAATCAAACTTAGGCTTTAGGAACTTTGCCAGGATTCACCTAAGGATACAGAGAAAATTTTTACAAACTTTCAGATATGTAAAAATTACCTATTAGGAAAAGATATTTTCACATCATATTTATCACTTGAAATATTGGAAAGTGGTTAACGATTGAATACCATTGTCATCCTACAGAGAAAAGACTGAAACCCCAAATCTTTCATTCAGGCAAAACATGATTCATCTGTTAGCATGAAAGAAATATGTGGAGAAGGATCCAGAAAGTATATCATCCTCCCACCTTACCTAGAAAAATATTTAGGAAAACAGTTGACATTGAAAATAGTTGAAATGAATCAGAACAGAGATTGAAAAGCCAAGGAAAATGACAAGGGGAGGAAAAAAGTTATCAGAAATGTACCCTGAAATATATACATGTGTGTGAACACAGTGAAAGCTAAGTGGGTACATGTGAGCCTGTTAAAGAATGCTGGACATTTAGGAATCATGAAGCCTAAAGGAATCATTGCAGCAAAGGCTGGAGGACTTAGGAACAAGCCAAGACATCTCAGTCCTCATCTAGGACTTGGAGAGAAAGGTAGGAAGGGGAGGGAAATACTAGGGAAGCTGACCCTTGAACTAAACGGGTGTGAACTGCGTGGGTCCACTTACAGGAACCTCCTACACAAAGGCCAACCGTAATAGCTTATCCGTGGATTTTTGACTGCACAGGGGGTTGGTACCCCTAACCCCCAAGTTGTTCAAGGGTCAACTGTATTCTTAAGTTCTTTTATGGAAACGAGTATGGTTGAAGGAGAAATATTTAATGCCTGAAAGTAGTGGAGAAAAGGGACAAAGCAGAGTAGGCTTTCAGTCTCTTTTGTACCACAGTTCCAAGCATGATTTCTGGTGAAAGAGTATGGCAAGCTTTAGGCTGAATATTGGAAATCATATTGTGTGTGTGTGTATGAACTCATTGTGGAAAAACAAATACATAAAAATTATAATAGCATCTAATGCACATTGTAATATGAACATATGGAAGGTGATATAAAAGTTAGTGGAGTGAGAAACTCACTTTACATTGTGGGCTTAAGAATGAGTGGTATTTGCACTGCCTCTAATTTTAGAAGTCAAACAAACAAACAACAACAACAACAACAAAAAAACTAGTAATGTGGTGCAGGACAGAAGAGCAAACCATGGCAGTGGAGACAAATCCAGCCTGCTGTCTGTTTTTATGAACAAAGTTTTACCAGAACAAAGCCATACCCATGCATTTAAATATTGCTTATGGTAGTTGGGCTTTGCAGTAGCAGAGTTGAGTTTGCAGCCAACACTATGGCTCACAAAGCCTAAAATGTTTACTATGTTGCCTTTTACAGTAAAAGTTTGCCAACCTCTACTGTAAGGGATTTTAGAGAATGACCCTCTAATACTCTTGATAGACAGGCACCTGTTGATCCAGGGCAGTTAGTGTTCTGACAGCCCAGCTGACTATATACACATATACAAAAATATGGCATTTGTCACAAACAATAGGATCATGCTTCTTCTTCCATTTAGGTAAATGCTGTTAATTATCCGATATTCAGCTTCCCCTCCTATTACTAAGAGAACTCAGTTTTGTTTTTTTTTTAAATAATTATTTATTTATTTATTTATTTATTTACTTTTTTATGGCTGTGTTGGGTCTTCGTTTCTGTGCGAGGGCTTTCTCTAGTTGCGGCGAGCGGGAGCCACTCTTCATCGCGGTGCGCGGGCCTCTCACTGTCGCGGCCTCTCTTGTTGCGGAGCACAGGCTCCAGACGCGCAGGCTCAGTAATTGTGGCTCACGGGCCTAGTCGCTCCGCGGCATGTGGGATCTTCCCAGACCAAGGCTCGAACCCGTGTCCCCTGCATTGGCAGGCAGACTCTCAACCACTGCGCCACCAGGGAAGCCCGAGAACTCAGTTTTGATCAGGGTGACACTGTGCAGAATTAAATATTCATCTCCTACCATACCTTTTCATCTAAGAATGACCATGTGATGTAATTCTAGATGGTAAGATGTTAAGCAGAGGCAATTAGGTGGAACTTCCAGGAAAGATACAGGTTTCCTGCCAAAAAATCACACCTGGCATGCATATTTCACCCATCACCATTTTCCTTTCAATTGTTGCCTAAAGCAGATGTGGTACAGAAATGTAGCAGCCACTTGCAACCATACAGATGAAAGCCTGCTGCTTAGTGCAGAAAGATAAAAGGGCCTGGAAGAATGATCCATTACAGAACTGACCTCCAGCTCTGGTCTGCGAATCCCAAGAGCCTTCTTAAGAAAGTAAATCTCATCTTTTTAAGCTATCGAGTTGGATTTCAGATACGTGCAGCTGCACTGAATCTGAATTGATAGCTGGACAAATTCTAGGTTTTAACATGAACCCAATAACCAAAGAATTGAACCTAATACTGAATCCAAAGGAGTGGTGAGTAAGGTTTTAGCATCAGAAGAGAAACAGTGCTGTCAGTTTCTATTAAGTGGCTTGATTTGGGAATGATACAGAAAATCATCCCTCCTTTCCATTTCTACTATGTAATTGTGATGCTAGATGATTTTGCTATGGCACTGCATGTGGTGAAGCTAACAGTTGATTTCAGATATCTAAATCATGTTTCCTATCAACTGTAGAATCAATTGGATCCATAGAAGTTCTGATGAGTGGATAAAATGACTACAATCAAATAAACATGGGGAAATTACATTAGCAGGAGATTCTTAGGAAAAATAAACACATGTTAATTATACAAAAAAATCTCAAATTTCACTAGTAATTTAAGAAACCACGAAGGAGAAGGAGATAGCAATGTTCACCTACCAAGTATGCAAATTTGATAATTCACAAAATTGTTAATGTGCAGAACCATCAGCAGAAAGGTTGATTTTCATAGTTTTTTGGAGGGTAATTTGGCAATGTCTATCAAAATTTTTAAAAGAACATATATCTATTGTAGAAAGCTATTTTATAGATATACTGACATGGATATGCAAAGATATAAAAGGAAGGATGCCCATTGTAGTATTGTTCACAATAGTGAAAAATAGACTTAAAGTACACTAATAAAGAAGTTCTCAAATGAATGATTCTTCATATACTGATACCCTAGGCAGCCTTAAAATGAATGAATTTAAACTGTGTATGCTGACATTCCAAGATCCAGAGTATTTTAGTGAGAAAAAAAGTTTTCAGAAATCCATGTGGAATAGAATCTACTTTATTTTTAAAAATAAATACGAGTTACAGAATATGCATACTCATACATAAAAAATATCTGAAGGAGACACACACAAGTAAAAGTGATTACTTCTACAAAGAGGGTTGCAGGTTTATTTGGTATGAGAGAAGTACATTCTTCTTTATTAAAATAATATATACATGTTATTTATGAAATGATAATGAAAAGTAAAAAGTAGATTTGTGAAAATAGACATTAATAATATTTACATTTAAAACTATACATTTTCAATACTAATAATAGCTAACAAGAGTGTGATAGGTGACAAAATTTTCGCAACAGAAAGTGACTGATAAGATCATTGTTTTTACCATATACGCATTAATTGAGTTTTGAGTCATCCTGTCATTTTAAAAAAAAACTGTATCCTTTAATGTCTCCGGTTCTTTCTGGAAAGAAGGAGAGAGAGAGTGAAGGCATTTAGTGTGCTAAGAAATGTGATAGTGGCTAGTAATAAAACGGTAAATAAAACAAGGCCCCTAAATTTGAGCAGACTGCAGACATGTAAACAGACAATTTCAATATGGCGTTTGATAAGCAAAAAAATAGAGGGCCCATACAGTTGGACTGGGAGCCCTGCTTGCAGACTAGAGAAGACATCCTCTGAATCTTATATAATGTATGGGGCTTTTTCAATTAGACAAGGAGAAAAAAGTGCATTTTACATAGAAGACACATGATGAAAAACACTCCTCTCTCTTCCCTGTGGGGTTGTATAGTTTAGAGTGTGTGTGTGTGCGTGTGTGCACGCACGCCTGCTTGTGTGATTACGGGGGCATAAGCAGGATCATCGTGCAAATGATGGATTCCCTGTAGAGCTTTGCAAAATGTGATATGAGAATACAGAGCGGGCAAGAGAAGGCAGCACCAGGGACCTCTTATGTGTGCACGTTTTTATCAGATGACTGTTTCTTGTATATCCATTGCTAAGAAATGGTCATGGAGACCTCCAAGTAGTTGCCGGGTGTTATACTGCCAGTGAGAAAAGCATAACGTGATAGTATATTTCTGTCAGTGAGTAATAACAAGCAGACAAAGTCTGTGGCATTCTGGATGTTTTCAAAAAGAAAGATGCAAAATAAACTGAAGTGGTTTTTGATGCATGTTTTAAAATAAGGTTTTTCTTTATCTCTTAGATTTACATACGCCATGTAATTTCAGCTATTATCTAGGGAATCATATCCCCCTAGAAGAGTTTTGCAGCCTTTCCACTATTGACATGTGGGACTGGATAATTCTTCGCTATGGGGGCTATCCTGTGCCTTGTAGGTTCTTTGCTATGGGGGCTATCCTGTGCCTTGTAGGTTCTTTGCTATGGGAGCTATCCTGTGCATTATAGGATGTTCAGCAGCATTCCTGGTCTCTCTACTCATTAGATTTCAATAGCATCCCTCCCACCGCTGCCATATCGTGATGTCTTCAGACATTGCCCAAAGATCTCTGGAGGCCAAAATTGCTCTCAGTTGAGAATCACTGCCCTCAGAAACATGCAAAATAAAAGAATGAAAAGATTTCAAAATAGAAACATGAATGGGAGAAAAGATATTTGTTAAATTTCGAGTCACTTCCAAAGAGAATCCCATAGTGTTGGAATGCTCATGCCATATATTTTGTGACCAAAACCAATTCTATCTGCCCAGGTAAGCAATGTTCATGTTTAGGTATTAGTTGCCATATTTAAATGGATAACATTTTGAAAACAGTGAGGAAAACCATTGAATAAAGTTAGGATATTTGTGCTCACAGAAAGAAGAGTAACAGGTGTGGCTACATGAGAGTCATTGTGGTGCTTGTTTAAATCTGCCTGTTTTTGTAGCACTGATTTAGAAAAGGACCATTTGAATTATGATGGGTGTCTAGTAAGCTATTGGCTGTCACATTGCTTTTTTCAAAACTTATCTAAAGATGTGATTGCCTTCAACAAAGTGAACATATGTGGACAGAATGACATTATAATATTCTGGAGGGCAAATGTAACCTGATAGGACTATGAAGAGACTGGTACATATTTTATCAATACACACTTAACATTTTTTGTCTTCTTTTTTCTCTGATATGTGGTTTATTATCATTCCAATCTTGATGACTTTACCACCTCTTACCGATTATTCTATAGAAGTACTTCTTTAATTTGATTTTCTGTAATTTTATTAAAAGTCTGTGTTTTTCAAAGAGGGCAGTGACCATGAGATGAAATTATTCCCTTTTTGGAGTCAGTGTTCAGGTGCATGTGTGGCTTTCTGAAAATGAAGATAGAATGAATAAAATCTTATTTGTAAATAGCATTGCCATTCTCAGATGGAAAGGGAACAATTGTCTTAAGACCTTTAGTGGTATTATAATAAAATATATTATTATCATAAAAAAGCTAGCAAAGGTTTATTTTTAATTGTGTGCATTGGTAAATCTCTTTTTTAAAAAACAATAATTTTGTCTCTTCTGTTTGTGTGTAAGTATACCCACATTTCTTCAGTTCTAGTATTGTTTTTGCCTGGAATCAGAAGTACAAATTTAAATTTGGTTGTATTGCAATCACCTTAAATTTTCGAAAAATTGCTTCACATATGGAAATTGGTTCAAAGAAAACCATGCCAGATCACAGTCTAATTTGCTTGAAAATAAATTTCACATCTTCTTTGTTTTTCGCAGAAACATATTTATAAGGAAATATATAAATCTCTACCTAGTCTCTTCTATATGTTAATAAAATATACCAATAATTAAACATTATTTAAAAGCATTTTTTAAATTGTACCAGATTATAGGAATAATGGTTTTTAATTAATTGGAGAGAGAGCAGAATATACTTTATGAAAATTATGAATATATAATTTATGAACTCTAATTTCAGTGGAGTACTAAAACTTAATTTGGCATATCAGGAGAAGATACAAAGTTTTACTCTATGACCCTTAAATTCTGCAAGGTTCTTTGTCTTTGGAGATGTATTAAAACATCCCCAATCTTTTTCCTGTTTTCTTTGTTCCCTTCCAACCTCTAAACCCCAGACCTGTTTCCATTTGCAGCTGTGTTCTTTGTTGCAAAGCAACAAGAAGAGACACCAGCTGTGCTTATTTTATTGCGCTGCTTGTTGGGGAACTAATTTAATTCTTCCCAAACATCTTGGGAGCTTCACCTGGATATCTTCCAGGATTCTAGTAGCAATTTTATAATTATTACCCTGGGGCATAACTTCAGAATGAGATAATTTCAGTAAAGTGAAGCTGACACTGCAATCCTACATGGTAGATTAGGGTGCATATGAAGAATCACATAGAACAAGTGATGAATCATACATTGGACAAAATTTTCTAAGGTTCATAAGCTTTTTCCTCTTAACTTCTCATAACTTTTCTTCTGTATCAGTTAGCTTTTGTTTTGTAACAAACCAAACCACAATTGACTGGCTCAAAATATCATTCATTGTACATGGACCATCAGAGAGAGAAATTAAGAAAACAATCCTGTTTACAATAGCATCAAAAAGAATAAAATACTTAGGAATAAATTTAACAGAGGAGGTGAAAGATCAGTACACTGAAAACTATAAGACACTGAGGAAAGAAATTGAAGGAGACCAAATAAATGGAAAGATAGTCTGTGTTCATGGATTGGAAGAATATTGTTAAGGTGTCCATACTACCTAAAGTAATCTACAGATTTAATATAATCCCTATGAAAACCACAATGGTGTTTTCCACATAAATAGAACAAACAATCCTAAAATTTGTATGGATCCTCAAAAGACCCCTAGAAGCCACAGCAGTCATGAGAAAGAATAAAGCTGGAGGCATCACACTTCCTGATTTCAAACTATATTATAAAGCTGTAGTGATCAAAACAGTACAGTACTGGCATAAAAACAGACACATAGATCAATGGATCAGAATAAAGAGCCCAGAAGTACCCATGCATATATGGTTAATGAACTGATGACAAAAGAACTAAGAATATGTAGTGAGGAAAGTATAGTCTCTTTGATAAATGGGGTAGGGAAAACTGGATAGCTACATGCAAAAGAATGAATCTAGACCCCTATCTTACACCATACACAAAAATCAACTCAAAATGGATTAAAGACTTGTTGAATGTAACACTTGTAACCATAGAACTCCTAGAGGAAAACATAGTGGGTAAACTCCTTGACATCAATCTTGGCAATGACTTTTTAAATTTGACACCAAAAGCAGAAATAAACAAGTGGGACTTTAGAAAGTTTCTACACAGCAAAGGAAACCATCAACAAAAAGAAAAGACAACTCATGAAATGGGGGAAATACTTCACATTCATTCTTAGGGCAGCATTTCAAGAGAGTGAGAGCAGAAGCTTTAAGGGTTTTTGAAGAGAAGGCTCAGAAGTTCCACTACTCTACTTTTGCTGTATTATATTACTGTACATCACTTGAAACAATGTTCTGTAAATATTTATTGAATGATAATATGTCAGCCCTTTCCACCTACACTTATGTTTAGAGGAAAGAGTTTGTAAAAATACAGCCTCTTAATTTTTTGAACATCATTGTTCGGATATCTGGTAAAAAAGTTTTATTGCTTTATGTAGTAATGATTCTTTTTATTTTCTTGTAAATAATTACATTTGTTTTTTCAAGAAGGACCACAAAACCAATTTATTTTCTCACTTTTATTCAATGATTGATATAATCTACCAGATTTCACTTTATGCTACTTCAGATTCCTTAGTTTCTCCATTTACTTTTTATGAAAGTATACCAGACTTGGAATTCCCCAATAAAACTGATCAATTCATAATAGAAAGTACTTCACTGGAATAGATAAATTATTTCACTATAAGTTGGACCCAATTTACAAAAATTAAATCTCCACGTTATGTTTTTTTTTGTTTTTGGCCGCACCATGGGACTTGCAGGATCTTAGTTCCCTGACCAGGGATTGAACACAGGCCCTCTGCAGTGAAAGTGCAGAGTCCTAACAACTGGACTGCCAGGGAATTCCCAAATCTTCACGTAATGTTTTAAAAAATATATTCAAAAATGATTTTCATGTATATGCTCCTCAGTGTAGGAAATGTGAATACAAAGCCAACCAATCAGTTTTGGCAATTCTAGATACAACTTATGTTCAAGTAAATGTAAAAAATATAATGGGTGAAATTTTCATAATGGCTAAAGGAACATTCTGGTGTATAAATTAGCCTTGGAACTTAATACTTCTCTTCATGGAGATAATGCGTTTTTTAAAAAAAATACAACTAAAAATTTTTACTACAACTGACCTTAGGGCATCCTGGGCTTATTACAGTGGTCCCCAACATTTTTGGCACCAGGACTGGTTTTGTGAAAGACAATTTTTCCATGGACCGGGGTGTGGGGGCTTGGGGTGGGTGGGGGGATGGTTCAGATGGTAATGCGAGACATGGTTCAGGCAGTAATGCAAGCAGAAGCAGTTGGGAGCAATGGGAGCGGCAGATGAAGTTTCATTCTCTCGCCCACTGCTCACCTCCCGCTGTGCGTCCCAGTTCCTAACAGGCAGAGGACCAGTACCTGTCCATGGCCTGGGGGTTGAGGACCCCCAGCTTATATTTTATTGCTCACTACTTTATATTATACATTAATTTGAGCTTGTCTGATATTTTGCTAATTTGTAGGTCCTTCACATTTTTTTATTATTTTATTTCTGTGTCATATGCACCTAACAAAGTATCACAAATGTAATAGTCAATAAATAAATAGACTCTATATGGAATAAAGACAAAATATACTTTTTATAGAGGTGAAGAGCTATTATTCCATGTGATATTTTTCTGTATACTTATCACATAAATTTATAGATATAAAATTTTCTTATTAAAATCATTCTTAATATTTACAAAATGTACTGACGTTTTATATAAATTTATCCTAATTATGGCCACTTTTGTTGTTTTTCTCCCTCTCCTCTCCTTTCCTCTCCTCTTCTTTCCTTTCTTCTTTCTTTCCTTTCTGGAGAAATAGCCCAAACCAAAAATCTCATATTAGACACTAGCCATTACTTAATTATCACTGATAATATTAATTAGTATATGCTATTACCCCTATATTTAACAAAGGCTCATAAATTGAAATTGCTGTGAAATATTATAAAATGAAAAATATGGGAATTCCCTGGTGGTCCAGTGGTTAGGACTCCGCACTTTTACTGCCGAGGGCCTGGGTTCAGTCCCTGGTCAGGGAACTGAGATCCCGCTAGCTATGCCAAAACAAAACGAAACCAAAAAAGCCTTGAGGCAGTCTTTCTGTCACTAAGCCTCTCTGAGTCTAGAATCACTGTCCTAAAATAAAGCAGCTCTACATTCCCATCATTATATTTAAAAAAAAAAGAAAAATATTTTTAAGTGTGAAATCATTGTATTAGAGCGCATGCTCCTGAAATTTCATTCTAAAAACTCATGTGCAGTAAACTCAACCTCACTTTTTTGGGTAGTTTTTGCCATTTTCTAGGGGTCAGGTATAGGATAAAGGCATAGCAATCAGGTGTGGGGTGAATGTTCTGTGTTCAAGTATACAGAGAAGGCTCAGCATGAGGTATAGGGAAAAGGCCCAGCAAAGAGGACTAAAGTGAATATACAGTGCCCAGCAAACAGGTACAGAGTGAACATACAGGGATCAAGGCTAGAGGAAGTCATCGTGACCACGTGTAGAATGAAGGCACAGTGATTAAGTATAAAGTAAAAACGCTGCGGTCAGGTATAGCAAGAAGGTATAGTGATGAGGTGTGACAGAAGGCAAAGTGATCAGGTAGAGAGTGGTGGCACAGTGGGAAAGAGGAATGTCTGTGCCATTGTAGATTCCTGCTGCCATCTACCAGATGTCTTTATTCCCTCTGTTTTTCAGGGCTCAGTCCTTCAGGGTCATAATTGCCTGCCGTCTGTCTTAATTGAGAGTGCTCTTGAGGTCCGTTAAGTTTCTCTCAGCTAAATTTCATTTCCCACCTTAGTAAATGGAAAATATATTCTTGCTCCCATACACTGGTAAGGAGAGAACTCTGTGAAGGTCAGTCTAGATCTTCTATGCTTTCACAAGTTAAATGGCCCCTTTATTATTAAAACATTTTATGGTCTTTATTATGCTGAGGTATGTTCTGTTTATATCTACTTTGTTCAGATTTTTTTTAAGATAAGGGAATGTTGAATTTTGTTAAACACTTTTCTGCATCTATTCACGTGACTTTTATTCTTCAAATTGTTAATATGTTGTATCACATTGACTGATTTGCAAATATTAAACCATCCTTGGGTTCTTGGGATAAATCCCACTTGATCGTGGTGTATGACCCTTTTAATGTATTGCTGAATTTGGTTTGCTAACATTTTGTTGAGGATTTTTAAACCCATGCCCATCAGTGATATTGGCCTATATTTGTGTGTGTGGTGGGGGCAGTGCTGTGTGTGGGTGTGTGTGATTTTCCTCTCTGGTTTTGGTATCAGGGTGATGTTGACCTAGTGGAATGAGCTCAGAAGCATATTTTCCTCTTCAATTTTTTGGAATAGTTTGAGAACTATATACATTAATTCTTCTTTAAATGTTTGGTAGAATTCACCTGTGAAGCTATCTGGTCCTGGATTTTTGTTTGTTAGGTGGTCTGTTCATATTTTGTACTTTTTCTTGATTCAGTCTTGGAAGATTGTATACTTCTATTTCTATTGTATATTTCTTGGAAGATTGTATATTTCTAGGAATTCATCTGTTTCTTCTAGGTTGTCCAATTTGTTGGCTTATAATTGTTTGTAATAATCTCTTAAGATGCTTTATATTTCTGTGGTGTTGGTTGTAACTTCTCTTCCATTTCTGATTTTATTTATTTGAGCATGTTCTTTTTTTTTCTTCATGGGTCTGGCTAAAGATTTATCAATTTTCTTTATCTTTTCAAAGAACCAACTCTTAGTTTCCTTGTACTTTCTATTGTTTTTCTAATCTGTATTTCATTTGATTCTGCTCTGATCTGAATATTTCCTTTCTTCTACTAACTTTGGGCTTTGTTTTTCTTCTTTTTCTAGTTCCTTTAGGTGTAAGGTTAGATTGTTCATTTGAGATTTTGTACTTGTTTCCTGAGATAGGTCTTTATCACTACAAACTTCCCTCTTTGAACTATTTTTGCTGTGTCCCATGGATTTTAGAACACTGTTTTTCCATTTTAATTTGCCTGGCTGTTTGTGAGGCCCAGCCGTGACTTCTGTAGGCATGTTAGTGGGCAGGGCTGGTCCCCAGCTTGGCTGGCTTAGAAGTGTGATTGCAACTGCTGTGAGAGTGGTGATGCACTGGGTTGGCCCCAACATGTCTGGCTGTGAGGCACCGCCACAACTGCTGGTGTGCTAGGCTGGACCCCAGAGTGGGCGCTGCTTTAGAAGGACTCTGGTGGCAGCTGGGGGCACACACTGGATGGGGTAGGGTGGGAACTGCTTTAGAAAGACTCTGGTGGCAGCTGGGGGCACGCACTGGATGGGGTAGGGTGGGAACTGCTTTAGAAAGACTCTGGTGGCAGCTGGGGGCATGCACTGGATGGAGTAGGGTGGGAACTGCTTAGGAGGGGTGCTGGTGCCAGTCCTCAGGGGAACTCCAGGGCAGGGCACATGGTGTTAACTAGGTAAATGGAGAGTGACAGAAATGGTGCCCCCAGTGCTGGGCCAGCTAGGTGAAAAAAGAGTTAAAAAAAAAAAAAAAATGGTGCCCACCAGCACTTCTGTCCCTGGAGAAAGTTTCACCTGCTCCCTGCTCCTTCAGTACGTGTCCTAAAATTAGTCAATGAATCTCCTTCTCACATGACCCAGGCACATTTTAAGCTGCTGCCTCTGCACTAGGACTTGGGGTGAGTAAGTTTGTATGTAAGGCCTTCGTTAGCGATGTATCAGTTTCCTCTGGCTCTCCTAGACGTTAAGCCCCACTGGTTTTCAAATCCAAATGTTATGGGGGCTCGTCTTCTCCATGCAGGTTACCCAGGCTGGGGGGCACAGTGTGGGGCTCAGGCCCGAGGGAGGCCTCTGCAGTTGTGATATCCTTCCCACTTGTGGATTGTCACACCAGGGGTACGGGTTTCACTAGACTGCATCTCTGCCCCTCCTATAGTCTCCATGTGGCCTTTTCTTAAATCCTTAGTTGTAGAAATTCTGTTCTGCTGGTCTTCAGGTTGTTCTCAGAGATAGTTGTTCTATATGTGGTTGTAGTTTTAGTGTGTCCATGGGAGAAGGTGAGCTGAGGATTTTCATCCTTTGCTATCTTGAACGGGACTTGGAGTTATCTACTATTAAATTTCAACTAATCAATCCTTATCTGACTTTGCCATTGACTTTCTTCATGGAAGAAAATTAGTATTGAATTTTTGGTAGCACACTGAACAATTGTTGGCAAAGGAACCATACAAGCCATGGTTCCATTTAGCTAAGGCCATCACAGTGGAATGTTTCCAAGTCTCACTGATGTGTTCATTAGTGTAAGTCTAACTAAATGATCTCAGTAAATCTTCCACTGCTGTATCACACTGAAGTGCCATGAAATATTGGAAAAATTCTGCTCCTTCTGAAGGGGGCACTGCTTTGGAAGTTTATCACAACATGGCATGTATATATGGCAAGGAAGAAGCAAACAGAAAAATAAGAACATGTGATGGCTTTTGTTTTACCCAACTGTTTGTGGTAAGTTGTTATCAGCAACAGAAAGAAGCTCAACTAGAAGAATCTAAGTGCACATCAGTAAACAATACGGAATATCATGTAGCTGTGAAAATTATATTTACCAAGATGGCATGGACATTTCCATGCCATGTTCTGTTATTACAGAAAAAGCTGCATAGAGTTCAGTTTAGTATGTACATAACTACAAGACAGACCTTTGAATGAGTGGAGAGAGTTATGAAAAGACATGTAAGACACTGCTAAGATTGCTTTTCTTAAGGGAAATGGCACAGGAGATATATTTTTCTTACTAAGATCATGTTTGACTTCTTTAATTTAAAATATTCTGTAAGATAAATACAATTAACAAAAAGAGATTGCTTTGAGTAGGAGTGTTTCTGTATTGTCCTCTCAGCCAAGAGATGTAAGAGCACCAGTCTTGGAATTGCTTTGTAACTAAATTTACACTCTGTGTGACTAAAGCAGCTACTGACAAAGTCACGGAAACCTTGCTGGTTCCAAGCAACATTTCATAAACCTCTTCCACCAGGTTTAATTTTCAGTCTTAAAAACATATATATACACATATATATATGTATAGATATGCACACACACGCACATACACAAAATAACACTTATACACATTTTATAATAAAATTACGTATAATTTTATATATATATATATACACACACACATACACACACACACACACACATATATACAATAATAATAAAATAACCAGCCTAGTGAGGCAATAAAACTCTGTGGTCTATACTTTGATTTACCTGATTCAGTGCTTTGCAAACACCTGTATGTACAGAACCAAAGTAGCTCGCGTGTGATATATTGATGTTTGTATATTTTAAATAATCTAGATCATATGTTTAAATAATTTGATCTCAGGAATTAGTTTTGGTATACATCAAGAGAGAAAACAGGAAGAAACATTGTATATAGATGAGCCAAAGAGCAAGAACTACAATTATAAAATATTTTATGTAACTGTATCATAAAGGCCATTTTCCCCAAACATTGTGTAGTATTTTCAATTCAAAAGAGTCATTGTCAGCAAAGTTCCACAGCAACATTGTAGAGGGTGGCAGTTCAGTAGACAGTGCCCCTGAGGGCCGATAAGTTGACACAAAGTAACACTAGCCCAGCCATAGTTTGCAGTGTGAGTGAGAAATCAACTTTTATTGTTTAATGCCTCTGAAATGTAGGGATTGTTACTGCAACATAATTTAACCCACTCATTTTGATATTTCTCCCCTTGACACGTCAGAGAGGATATTCCAAAAGTATTTTGAAATACATAAGTATTTCAAAAAGGAATCATAATAACAAGATAGGGTGCCAACAGTGGATAAATCCAGAGATTCCAAAAATTCCAGAGCATTGAAAACATTAAAAATTAATTAATGGGGTAAAAGAGACAGATCAAATTTACAGGCCTAAACACTAAAGGTGAAAACTGTTCTGCCCCCAAATCCCTTGTAAATCCAAAAAAACAGAGGAAGTCACTTGGGCAACTTATTAAATTAAAGATTTCAAAGCAAGGAAGAATTTTTTCAACCTATTCTGTACATACAAAGAAAATGTGTTTTATTAAAGCCTTTGATTTTGGTTTGGTTTGGTTTGGTTTGGTTTGATTTTCCTAAGGATGGCTCACATAGGGGTATTGGGACATAAGGATGAAGCAGAAAATAGCTTCCAGTAAACCAAAAAACCCACATAAGAGGGGAACAAAAAAGAATAAAAGAGCTCTTACCAGTAGGTGAATATCACAAAGTCCTTGCTTCTGATGCAAACGACTCCTCCCTCTGGGGACACAAGAGTCCTTGATCTGCCTGGCAAATATATGAACCCATTCTGCCACACTTATTAAGATGTAGCACTCCAACTTAACAAGGGAAACATCAAATCCATTTTTGAAATTTCTATTTTAAATGTTATGTTTTTTGCTTTATTGAGGTATAATTGACAAATAGGAATTGCATATATGTAAGGTGTACAACTTGATGTTTTGATGTATGTGTACATTGTCAAATGATCACTATGGTCAAGCTTATTAACATCTATCACCTCACATAGTTACCATTTTCTTTTTTCCTTCCTTTTTTAATGTGTGTGTGTATGTAGTGAGAAGACTTAAGATCTACCCTCTTAGCAAATTTCAAGTATGCAATACAGTATTGTTTACCATAGTCACTTTGCAGTACATTAAATCTACAAAACTCATTCATCTTGCATAACTGAAACTTTGTATCCTTTTCCAACATCTCCTCATTTTCTCTCTCCCTGCCCTACCCCTGGCAGCCACCATTGTATTCTCTGTTTTAGGAGTTCGAATATTTTAGATTCCACATATAAGTAAGATAATGCAGTATTTGTCTTTCTGTGTCTGGCTTATTTTCCTTAGTATAATGCCCTCCAGGTTCACCCATGTTGTTGCAAATGGCAGGATTTCCTTCTTATTTTAAGGCTGAAATATAACTATATCGGTATCACATTTTCCTTATCTATTCATCTCTCCGTGGACATTTAGGTTGTTTCAAATATATAACTGAAAAAATTCAAAGATGAAAAGATGATGAATTATATATGTTTCCTCAGAAATCATTACAGGAACAACATCTGCTGCCTAAAATCAATGTAGCAAGAGATAGGGATTTAAACATTTTATCTATAATAATAAAAGTAATGCTACCATAATTAAAATTAATAATGTAATTAAAATTGCATGGTGGGCGAGAGATATTGGGAGGTAATGTAGATGCAGTGCATTCTTCATCTTTAATTATATCAATGACAATTTTCAATTGTGATACAATCAGAAAATTTTAAATTAAAATGAAAGATCAAATATTAGGGCAAAGAAAATATTGCTACTTTTAATAGTAGATCTGGTAGGAGTAGGTATGGGACTAAGACATAAAGAGGATTTTAATTTTATATCTGTATTGTTATGTTTTATTTTTGCTTACTGTAAAATATGGAGACTGTGCTATTAAAATATTTAAAAATCAATTTTTCAGCTAATTGGTGATAAAGAAATTGAAATTATTATATTTCCTCAATGATTGATATTCATGACTGAATGTCAGTTGTTTATGTGAGTGGATATGTACACATATATTTACATAAATATGTATATATAATATATAGCATATACTTTATAATCTTCTATTAAACACTTCTGAAAAATTATTGCAACTTTTGTGGCAAAGAAGGACAAAATATTTCTGTCCCTGGTATTCTGTTTGGTAGTAATTGTTTCATAGTTTATTGGTTTTGATTTTATTTCTGTTTTTGTTTTTATCATTGAATGAAAATTCAGCTTAAATAATAGTGTGTTATTCAGAAAAATGCTGAGTTTGTTAATAACTTTTATTTTTTAAATGGAATACTTGGTAAAGCATGAGCATTAAAGCAACTTATACAAATTCTAATTTTTGATAAGAAATTGATATAAAATCAGCAATTATGCAGTGGACTTGATTATCACACATGCTAAACTAGGGAATACTTTAAGAAGTATTGAATTACTGTTCTTCTATATCTGTAAATAAATAGATTGATAGAGTGTATATATGTATGAATTTTCCTCCACATTAAAAACATTCTCCCCGAAAGTCTCATTTTTAAATTTTGCATAAAATAGACAGCTCTCCAAATGATATACTTGTCACATTTCAATATGTTAAGTAATTTCAACTTATTGAATGTAAAGAACACCCAGATTCTCATTTGAAAGTAGTAACTATATTAGAGTCAAGTACAGAACCTAATCTTTATATTTGGTAAAGTATAGTCATTATCCAGAAAAGAAATGAAGGATACTTGGGGAGAAACTTGTTAATACCTTCTGTATGCATTGGAGCTTAATCAGGAAAATCAAATCCACTGTCATTTAGTTCAACAGAAGGGACTGAGTCTGTGGAACAAGTTACAAACATGGTAGGAGAAATGAAAAGCCAAATGGTGAACTGTGAGGCAACCACTGAAGGAACTGAGCATCCTTATGGCTGGGACGGTGGTGTTACCTGACCCAGGAGCTGGGTTTTAGTGGACAGACATGGGAAACACTAATCAATGTCAATGACAGGTGTAAGATTCCTACAAACAGCAGAACAGGGTAGGAAAGGAATGTGAGAGCAACATGCAAATGGATTTAGAAGATATGCAAGACTGGTGGGGATATGATAGTCAAGTCACTTTTTACTGCAACCGTTTACTCTGTACAGAAATCAAGAGAATTGTGAGCATTCTATAAGGCTACAGAAGAGTACATCACTGGTGTCGGTACTTGAAGATTTCTTCCCCCGAAGTATTTTATATACAGCCTCTGCTGACAAAATATATTTACTGACTTGGCCTTTGGCTATGGTGTGTATGTGGGGTGAAATATAATGCTGCCTCTCTACAAGTAGATGCATCTGGACAGCTGTTACATACCACCAAGGAAACAGACAAGAACAAGGCAGAAGATCTTGTGACTATTAACACTCAACAGATCATGGCTGAATGGAGCGATGGCATATATGGGAAAGAACGTCACAGCAAAACAGATAGGACCAGCTTGAATTCTGCCTTCTCAAATTGTCAACTATATAACCTTTATGAACCTCGATGCTCCCACCTGTAAAATGGCATTGGGTGTAATTTTCTCAATAGATTTATCTTATTATTAAATTAAATGGCATATAGCAGAGGGATCCCACATTACTGGCACTTAAATACATATTATTTCCTTAATTTTTTCATTTATGGAATATGATAAAAAGTTTACTTGAGTAATGTCAAATCTCACATTAGGTAGTTCCATAAAAAGGATCTAATTGAAAGAACACAGAAACTAACAATAGCTGTGATTGAAAATATACAATTAGAATAGTGAATTCTGCTCTGTTACCCAGATGTTTCATAAGTGTACTTGCAGAGGATTTTTTTTAATCCAGTGACTCTTGGGTGAATACTCAAGGCTTTACAAAATTACACGATGACTGGAATACTGTGCTATTTCTCTGTTGGTGAAATTACAGCCCTCCTGTGAGGAATGAAATTTAAGTTGTATCTTGATGACTATTACTTTGTCACAGTCCCTGGAAAAATCTTCTGGGAATTAAGCCCTAAGAGATTCCTTCAGAGAGATACTCTCAGCCTTCATAAATCTCCAGCTTATTTTTACTTAGAGTTCTTGCTCAATGTTAATTCACTTGAGATTTTAACAGAGCTGTGAACCCTGACAAGTCATGCATAATGATTTGCAATCTCAGAGAATATTTGCTTGGTATTAAAATGCCTTATTAAATATTTCAAATTGATCTTCGGAGACTTTCGGGAAAGTCCCCTCTGTTTCTCATTGATATGTAATGTTACAAAATGTGTGCTGTTTATAAAACAGTAGTACAAAAAGAAACCACATGGAAAGACTGACACACGGCAGTCCCAAAAGGAAACAAGACAAGTTTTATTGTAGAAAAGAGATCTTGAAACCTTCTGTATGTACTTGATTCTTTTCAGATTTGTTTCAAACATCAGCTGAGAGGCTCTAATCCCTAGCACGGGATTAACTAAGTGTGCACCGTAGGAAATATTTAATGTGAAAATATTGTACACTAAATAGACGATGAAACTTTAAGATGCAGTGCTTCTGTGGTTATTGTTTTTAATGAAAACAGTTGTAAAAATTAAAAATGCGGGCTTCCCTGGTGGCGCAATGGTTGAGAATCTGCCTGCCAATGCAGGGGACGCGGGTTCGAGCCCTGGTCCGGGAAGATCCCACATGCCACGGAGCAACTAAGCCCCGTGGCACCACAACTACTGAGCCTGCGCGTCTGGAGCCTGTGCTCCGCAACAAGAGAGGCCGCGATAGTGAGAGGCCCGCGCACCGCGATGAAGAGTGGCCCCCGCTTGCCGCAACTAGAGAAAGCCCTCGCACAGAAACGAAGACCCAACACAGCCAAAAATAAATAAATTAATTAATTTTAAAAAAAAATTAAAAATGCTTATATAGCACTTTTTAAAGTTTTCTTTGATTGGAAGCCAGTTATGTAGGGAAGGGACTGTTAGTTTAATATCTATTGACCAAATCCATATAATAATTTCCAGAGAAAATTAGATAATTATTTTAATATTCTAGTGGAATAATGGACTTTTAGGTATCTTTACGTATTTTTCTTTGGAAATCTAACACTGTAGAGGATAATAATTTTCTCTCTTCTATTATGTACACAGTTAGGGCCCATAGCATGAATAAAGGAATTGAATTGTCCAATGTGGGATACTTTTCTGAGACATAGATATATCCATACTGATAATTTCTTTTTTACTTAAACTTCTAACCAGGAATAAAAAAGTCTTTATTAAAATGACCAATGTAACTAATTAATTTACTTAGAATGCTAATAGGTGGATCGCTAGTAATGCCTAATATTCAGAAAAAATATCAAATACCATTAATTCCTACCTAATTTAATTTTATCTACTTGTGAGATTAACTTTTGATTTTATCTCCTTTTTGATGTATCTGGCATCAAATAGTCTAGGATATTATCCATCATTTTTTTCTTGGCTTGTAACTTCAGACTCTTGTCCAGAGTCAAAGAACAACCGTAAATTCTGAGAATAAATGTCACTTCCTTCCACTGCAGCCGTAGTACAATGTATCAGTTTGCTAGGGCTGCTTGCACCAAAGGACCACAAACTCGGTAGCTTAAGCAGCACAAGTTTATTGTATCACTGTTCCTGAAGCTAGATGCCTGAGGTCAAGGTATCAGCAGGGCCATGTTCCCTCTTCAAGCGCTGGGGAAGCATCTGTTCCAACCCTCTTCTCCAGCTTCTAGTGCTTTGCTGGCAGTCTTTGACTTACCTTGGCTTGTGCAAATATCACCTTGATCTCTGCCTTCATCTTCACATAATGTACTTCCTGTGTGTGTATGTGTGTGTGTGTGTGTGTGTGTTTGTCTGTCTCCCTCTAAATTTCCTGTTTTTATAAGGACACCAGTCATGTTAGGGTAGGGGCCCAAACTACTGCAGTGTGACTTCATCTTAATTAATTACATCTATAATGACCCTATTTCCTAATAAAATCACCTCTTAAAGCACTGGAGTTCAGAAATTCAACATATGAACTTTGAGGGAAAACAATCCAACTCATAACACACACCCTAAGGCGTTTTATGTTTTTATTATTTATATATTTCTAATGAAAAAAAAAAAAAAAGCCTTTTTTTCCTAATGTAAAAGAACTTCCAAAAGCACCAATGGTTCTTAAAATGTTCCCATCAAACCTTCAAATAAACAAGAAAATAAAATAAGTATAATGTTTTCCTTTTGGTTTAGAACTCCTTGGTAGGGAATCTTTGAACAATTTATTTTCCACCCCTGCTATTTAACTCACTCCTGCTGTATTCTGGGGCAGGTTGATTTTTGGTTGAGTTGTGCTGTGCATATATACCTATGCTCCCTTCAACCAGCAACCTGTTTACTCAAAGTGGCAGACTGATACCTTCAGATGCCACCAAAAACAATGATAGAGGTAATTTACTGTTCTTTGCTTTACACACAGATAGAATTGCCCACTACCCTTGCGACCAATGGTACAGAGGTGTCTGTGATTGATAATGACCATACTTTTTGACCACGGTAGAGAGTTAGTATATCTTCTTTCTCTCCTCTGGAACTCTTTTCTGCTCTGCCCACTTCTTTTTGGTACTTTAAACCATCACTTAGTCAACACCACCATACTACCTTTATTTCTTTTCTTCCTCCTTTTCTCCTTTTTCTTTATTTCATTTGTCACTCCACTCATGCATCGCAGCTTTCACTTAACAAGCCTGGGCTTTTAAAGACAGCTCAAGCCAAGCAGAGCACTCTTTCTTTCCTGTGGTGGTCCAGCCTGTCACAGTAAATGATGCGTGATCTTGCACTATTTGCCTTTCCCAGTTTTCTTCATGGAATGGTTGCTTTGGGGCTACAGTTTAGACATTAAAATTATTTAGACCTAAATCACTATTGTAAGGGCACAGCAAGTTTTAAAACCTGAGTATTTTATAACTGGTTTCTTAAAAGATGGCCATTATTTTACTGCTTTCTATCTATACTGTTATTTTTTTTTTGAATCCTAGTAATTCTTGTATGCCCGGTATGATCAGCATTTTTCCTATAAGATCAAACATTTGACTGGTATAATTTTATAACATTTTAACCATAGTATGGGCTTTTTTACACATTTTAGAGTCTGACCTGGGTACCTACTACAGATTTTAACTTCTTCAGTGAGGTACCAAATGAAAATGCCTCCCTCCTAAACCAACATTTTTGGGTAAATATCTACCTACTGGTATTCTCTGAACAAGTTGGAGAGATGAATATGGGTATGGAGCAGGTGTTGAGATGTCACAGCAGAAGTGTTTAATGTTCTATAGTAATTATTATACTTAGTCATGGAAGAGGTAGTCTACATGTGACTAGCTCTGAAAAGTTTATCAAGCCAGAAATCATAGTGCTATAATGAGAAAAATTATGGTACACATCCAAGCCCAAATAAGGCTCTCTAAGAATGGACTAACAGTGAAGCAAGAAGATATACATTTTAAACTTTAAAATTTGAGGTCATCATAGATTCACATGCATTCATGAGAAACAATATAGATTTCTTGTACCCTTTACCCAGTTTTACCCCATGCTAACATCCTGCAAAATATCCAATATAAAACAATATCATAACCAGGTTATTGAAATTATTTACCAATTTTATTTAGATTTCCCTAGTTTTACCTGTGTGTGTATGTATGTGTTTAGTTCGCACGTATCCATAATCAAAATACTGACCAATTCCAGCATCATCATTATCTCTCATGTTGCCCTTTTATGACCAAACCCACCCCTTTCCACTCCTTCTTTCCCGACTCTGGCAACTACTAATCTGTCATCCATTTCTAAAATTGCATCACTACAAGAATGTTAAATAAATGGAATCATACAGTATATAGCCTTTGAGGACTGTCTTTTCCCCTCCTGGGTATGATTCCCTGAAGAATTTATCCAAGTTAGTGCATATATTAATATTCTGTTCATTTTTATTGCTAAGTAGTATTCCATAGTAATACTGTACCATGGTTTGTTTAACCATTTTCCCGTTGAAGGATATCTGGGCTTCTTCCAGTTTGGTGCTACTAAGAATAATGTTGCTGTGAATATTTGTAAATAGGCTTTTATGTGAGCGTACATTTTTATTACTTTAGCATAAATGCCCAAGAGTACAATTTGCTGGATTGTATGGTAAATGTATGTTTGTTTATTTAAGAATTTTCTAAACTTACATTTCCACCAGCAGTGTATGAAAGGCCTAATTTCCTGCCAGAATTTGGTGTCACCATTATGTTTTATTATCCACAATTAGAAATTTCTCTTAGGTATAACACAGTCCTTTTCTTCTGAGTGTGCATAATTACTAGTTATATTTTTGCTTAGCATCTCAATGTAAAAATACTATTTAGAGGCCAAAATCATGGCATTTTATTAAAAAGCTATATACAGTCATCCCTCAGTATCTGCAAGGAATTGGTTCCAGGACCCCCGTGGACACCAGAACCTGCAGATACTCAAGTCCCTTAGCTGGCCCTCCATATCCATATCCGTGGGTTCCATAACCAGAAATTCAACCACTGCAGATCATAGCATAGTACACAATCAGCAGTTGGTTGCATTCGTGGATGTGGAACCATATATATGGAGGGCCAGCTGTACATTTATGTTCTGCTAATAAGGGTTGTCAAATGAACTTGGCATACTAAGTCTATTAACTTTTCTAGGATCCTTTGAAGGTACAGAAAAAGTTTTGCTTAAAGTTGTGTATGAATTCCAACATAGAAGTAAAAACTTTGTAGTTAAGTAGATATTAGACCCTTAGTAGGTGTGTCAGACCTAAATCATAGACTTAATTATTAAAATTAAAAACTGAAAATTGTCAGTACCCCCAGCATTGTTCAAGAGTCAACTGTGCACTCTCAAAATACTTTTGATTTTTATCCCCAGTTAACACCTATTTGATTCTTGAGCATTGACCTAACCCGACGCTGATTATGTGAGGGTTAAAAGAGACCCTTTATAATGGTATCAGCATATAAAGAATCACATTAAACTATCTGAAACCAAACACTCCATTCTGGGCTCTCATTTAGGACAATTAGTGGCACAGAAAGAAAGCAGGGACCGTGTTTGAGAGATAAATCTAAGAAGTACAAGAAATTATCACTCTCCATAAGTATTTCAGCATTACCTTTTTCTGTGTACAAATTAATCATGTGTTTAATGCCATCACACACTAAAATTTGTTTTCCTGAATGCACAGGTACCTCTGTTCTACAGGTGACAGCCACTGATGCAGATGACCCTACCTATGGAAACAGTGCTCGGGTGGTTTACAGCATTCTCCAGGGACAGCCCTACTTCTCTGTAGACCCTAAAACAGGTTAGTGTCTTTATGGATAATTTGTGTACAGATGCATGCTACAATAAAAGAAAGCAATATTTTCATGTCTGTGTACTCTTCCACATTAGACATTGTTATTTTAGCACATTAAAAAATGCCCTCACTTTTTCTAAAACAATGTGATTGAATAATTGAAGATAAATTAACTGCTCTCCTTAATATTTGATTATCCATCATTTATATCCATACCAGTAAAATGCTTCTTATCTTTGCATATTTCTGTGACATTTAAATAAATGCTTTCTATTTAAAACAGAGGTTACATAATGCTTCAGCCCTCAAGTATTGTGTTACGTAAAACAGATTAACTGAGAATAAAGCCAAACACATATAAGCATTTGTTAAGGAAAAATATGAATTCTGCTCCACCTCTTCTCTTTTTCTGTAGCCAAAATAATCATATCATATTATATTATGTGATGCCAAAATGAAAATGAAGGATACTCAAAAATTCATTTTAGGGCTATGATATAGCAGCATAGTCTAAAAACCACAAAAACTCATGGCCTTATTGACAAACAATTTGTAAATAGAAACTTGGCTAAAGCTCAATATAAACCCATTTTTAATGTAGCTAAATGTTCAGTATGAAATGTTTCAAGTTTAATAAACAGTTTCAAGAACGTACACAATCGGGAGACACAGATGGAGCAGAGAGAGGTCCATGATGTTCCAGCAGCTTCCTGGATCCTTTCTGGTCATGTGAGATGCATTCTGAATCAAGTTAACATGTGGGATCTTCAAGTAAAGGGCACTGCCACATAACTAACACAGAAGAGTCATATTTGGTCATAAATATCCCCTTATCCTCATATTGTTACATAGCATACAACAATTTTTCAGGGAACCCTGCTCAGTAAGTCTACAGGTTACAGTTTATTAACCATTGTCTCAGACGATGAGATACATCAGCTGAAACGATGCTATGGACAATCAGACTCCAATAGTTAAGCCATTAGATTGCTAGGAGGATTGTCATTACCATGTTTACAAGAAGGTGCCTTCTTTCTTTCCCTGGTGCACTCCAACACAAAGTACACTGGCACAAAGAGGTCTCAGACATACTGCTTAACCCCTTAAATTTCTATAATTTAAGAAGAAAAGAATGAAAAAGGTGTATAGATATAGATATGTAAATGAAGAATATACACATATATATCCACGTATTATATGCATTACAATTATAAAATGAATTATAATATTTAATTAAGTGAAATAAAAAATAAGAATTGGGAGATAATAAAAACAAACAACATAATGTGACCTAAAGTGAGTATGAGATATATACGTTCTTGTAGTACTAAGCTATTACTGAATAGTTAGAAAAATATTGTTTATTAACCGAATAATCAAAATTCTGGGGCAAAAATTATATATCTATATATATACGTATATATACACATATATACATATATACGTGTATGTATAATGCATATACGTATATATATACGTATATATATGTACATGTTGTTCTGGTAGGAGACTTTTAAATTAATTGAAAATATTTTTTATTGAGGTGTATTTGACATATAACACTGTAAATTTAAGGGGTACAAAATGTTGATTTAATGCACTTACATATTGTAATATGGTTGCCATTGTAGTGATAGAAAATCTTAAGCCAAATCATTACTTGATAATAGCATTGCTCATTTTGTGGTACTTTCCCAATAACCATGGTTCTTTTATATATGAAAGATGTGTATTTCTCACTTTAAATATGCATCTTCCTGAAGGAAAGAAATGAGGAGACCATTCCAGTTACCTTGTTTTAGGATTACACACACACAAACACATGTCCATGCATGCACACACGTGCACACATACATGGATTTACTCAACTGTCCTTATAGAAAGCCAAATTTTTATTTATACATAAATATTATATTTACTTAATAGAACATGGCTAGGGTATAGACATCTTATATGGATTTTAAAACTTTCCGCACACTTCTTGATCTTCTTTAATACCAAATACCAAATTCTGTGTGTTAGTGTATGTCTGAGTTATCTGTCTGAGTGTTTGCATGTGTTGGTGTGAGCACATGCAAGTAGGTGTGTGTGTGTGTGTGTGTGTGCATGCATATTTACTTTGGACAAAGAAAGCAGGCCACTGAGGACAAGATTTGACTAGTGTTAGACTCTGCTGTAGTTTGTGTTTTAGTGAAGCAAATACATCAAACACAATATTCAAATAAAAATTGCATTTGGTTGTACATATTTATTATGGGTTAATTAAGTACTTCAGTAAACAAAAATAATTATCTGAAATATAAATAAGCTGCTATTCAGGTACTGCTCTATTGAAATGATCTTTGCTCCTACAATTTTTTGTTCCTTTCTTTAAGCAAAATGATTTGTTGAATGAAGTGTATGCCTCCACGTTGATATGTTTTAATTTCAATATTGTATTGTCTGAAGCATCATGGGAGTCTATGGATATATGCTCTACTACAAAGATTGTTTAAATATGCAAATCTCTTAGCCTGTTGTCTGTAGAAAGTGCTAAGAGCAATTAGAAAACAAAATGCTGAGTATTCTCTTCAAAGCTAAGACTTTTTTGGTAATTTAAGCTCAAAAGACCTCTTACAATGCAATTAAACATCCTTAGAACTAATAAATTTAGTGAAAATTGTGCCTTAAATAACTGGAATAAAATACAAACATACCTAGAACTAAGGAATCAGTTGCTATAGATGAGATGTTATATAATAAATGTTGGGATAATAGTTACTTAAAAATGTACATTTTAATAGTAATACTTTAATTCTATCCTCTCATTTGGCATGACTATATTATAACGTTTCCAATTAGTACTTTCGATGAAGACGAATTATAATAAATCAGAACTTTTGTGCCCAAATAGAGTTGTGAGTGATTATGGTTAAGATCAGGACTTTGGATTGCCTTGTTTCCATTATGTTAAAAGGTACATCTTGGTACTTAACCTGATTTTCCAATAACAAGCTGCCAATGAGGCCTTGCTTCCTATTATATTAACTATGTATGAATTGCTGTATCCAGAGAAAATAATTTTGTGGCTCTTGAGTTACTATACTATACACAATTTGTTTAATAAGGTATGTATTGTTTTCTACTGGAATCCCATTAATCAATATGATGAAACATAAATCTTGTGAATAACTTATTGTTTCAAATAAGTTTTCTTGCAGAAACTATTTCACGATGTTTGCTTAATGTATAACGACAAAAGAGGAATACCCATTAATGAGTGATTTAACATTAACTACTATTTGAAAGATACAGAAGACTATGAAAAAATAACTGAGATGACAATGAATTGTAAAAGACATATAATATTTCCAGCCAGACTCATGTAGAAATCGTGTTAATGTAGGCTTTATGAGGATAATTCTACTTAAATATATTCATTTTAACTCAGCAAGAAAACACTTTTAGAATTATTATATGGAGGAACCATTTTAATGTTCATGAAAACTACTAACCCTAAGCAAAGTATTTTGAGGAAGGCAGCTGAGTAAGAAAGCCATATGAAGTGGTCAGAGAACTGAAATGAAGAGAAATCTGGGCTTATGGTTGTTTATTAACACGACTCAAATGTCAATCGTACTCTAGTTAATACACTGTCAACTGCTTTAAAAATAAATCTGTATGTACAAGGACTCTTTGCTTCTTTAGAAACTACAAAATTTAGGTCAGGAGGTGATAACAGAAGCTTGATGATTGAGTTGCTATAAAATAACTACTTCCCTTGACTTAGGTGGAAGACAAAACCAGAAACCTACTATGTTTCTTTCCAGGGTCTTAGACTGGAGGATTCACAAAGGGCAGGTATGAGGTTTTTAAATGAGAATGCATATCTTTGAATGGTCGTGGTATTTATAGCCACATGATGATTTTCTCCACTAGCTGTTTCATAGTCCACAACTTATGAATTACTTCTTGTTATTTTAGCTGGTACGTATATGTTAACGTATGCCTGTACCTATTTCACATGGGAATGTGTTGAATCTTCCTTATGGTCAATTCAGGAAACATGAAAACCTGGATTAAAACCTGATGTCAGGGAAAACAAGGGTATGCAGGTTTACAAAATCCTATTTATTCTTTATTTACAACTGCTTACAGCACTAGCAGTGGTGAATACCAGCTCTTTTGACCATAATTAATATGAAACATAAATCAGTGATAGTCAATGATGGATTCTGCGTAAATGAAACTCATAGTGGTTTTTTGCCACACACCTAATAAAGACTATTGACACATTTATGCAGTTTAATATAGATGCACTTATATTTTAACTTGTGAATCATTTTTCATACAATATTAATTTTTACTTATTTAAAGTGAATATTTAATTAGAAAATATAGTAGCTTAAAACATTTCTGTTGATAAATTCTACATTTGATTTTCAGATACATACGAACAGTAATACTAGAAAGACTACCTTTTAATTATATATATATATATTTTTTTCCGTTTTCTTTTTTTTTCTTCTTTTTTTTTTCCACACACACACACATACACACACACTGTATTTTATTTTTACAAGAGATAAATAGACTGACACCAAGCATTGTACATGGATGACCACAACAAAAGCAACAATGATTGCAATTACCAAACATGAAACACACTCATACTATGTCATAATATTGACATTCAGTCCAGTAATCCATTAATTATATATTGATACAAAGAACATACCAGATTTTTTTCAACACTTCTAGTTCACTTTAGTATTTGAATGTTTCTGTGACATGATGTTAAAAAAAGGGTAGACGTTGGGTTTCAAATCTCTTGTCTGTCAAACCTTTCTGCATTAATGACATGCATTCCACAGGGAACAGGGCAGTTGACATCAAATAAAATGCACTTCACCTAGTGATGCCTATTGGTTCTAAAGGCACAAATAATATTACTACTTATTTTTAAAAGGCATTATTGTAAATATAATAAAGAAATATTTAATTGGCCTTCCTATGAAAACAAATAAATATTTAGTCATGTTATAGTTTAATTAGTATAGTGAAGTAATTCATATTTATTATTTTTCCAAAATACCAAGGGTTATTCCAAAATGACTTGGGAATACTTCATGGTCAAATCTTAGGATGTACTTAGTATCATAGTAAATTGATCAAGCTACTTAAATTTTATGTTCTAGTTTCCTTGTATATATATTTATACTGATAATGCCAATTCCAGTGAGGAGGGTAATGCAATGCTGTTACTTAAGCCAGTCATTGGAAAAACATAGGTACTCAGTAAGGTTCTCTCATTTTGCTCTCTTTCCTTTAACATTGACAAGAATTTCCAAAATTACTATATAGTTCACCATGATGAGTTTGAAAGAGTCCATCTAAAGTAGAAAAAAAAAGATTTCATTTGGAAGAATATTTTTAGTCCAAATAACTACACAAAATTTTAAAAAGTAAGAGTTCCACTATTAAATCTTATGTAAATTCCTTTTCTGAAATTTCAAGAAAGTTGTGTTTATAAATATTATTTTTTCTTGCTTATTGTAATTTTTAAATTTAGTTTTGAAATTTCCTTTTTTTATCACTTTTAATTCTCCACTGAAATTATTAATCTAGTCTTTTTAAAAAAATCTTTATTGGAGTATAATTGCATTACAATGTTGTGTTAGTTTCTGCTGTGAATCAACTATATGTATACATATATCCCTATATCCCTTCCCTGTTGAGCCTCCTTCCCACCCTCCCTTACCCACCCCACTAGGTGGTCACAAAGCACTGAACTGACATCCCTGTGCTATGCAGCTGCTTCGCACTAGCGATTTTACATTTGGTGGTGCATATATGTCAATGCTACTCTCTCACTTCGGCCCAGTTTACCCTTCCCCCTCCCCATATCCTCAAGTCCATTCTCTATGTCTGCATCTTTATTCCTGTCCTGCCCCTAGGTCATCAGAAGCATTTTTTTTTTTTTTAGATTCCATATATATGTGTTAGCATACAGTATTTATTTTCTCTTTCTGACTTACTTCACTCTGTATGACAGACTCTAGGACCATCCACCTTACTATAAATAACTCAATTTCATTTCTTTTTATGGCTGAGTAATATTCCATTGTATACATGCGCCACATCTTCTTTATCCATTCATCTGTTGTTGGACACTTAGGTTGCTTCCATATCCCGGCTATTGTAAATAGTGCTGTAATGAATATTGTGGTACATATCTCTTTTTGAATTATGGTTTTCTCAGGGTATATGCCCAGTAGTGGGATTGCTGGGTCATATGGTAGTTCTAGTTTTTAGTTTTTTAAGGGACCCGCATACTGTTCTCCATAGTGGCTGTATCAATTTACATTCCCACCAACAGTGCAAGAGGGTTCCCTTTTCTCCACACCCTCTCCAGCTTTTACTGTTTGTAGATTTTTTGATGATGGCCGTTCTGACCGGTGTGAGAAAATACCTCATTGTGGTTTTTTTAATTTCTTTTTTTTTTTAACATCTTTATTGGCGTATAATTGCTTTACAATGGTGTGTTAGGTTCTACTTTATAGCAGAGTGAATCAGCTATACATGTACATATATCCCCATATGTCCTCCCTCTTGCATCTCCCTCCCACCCTCCCTATCCCACCCCTCTAGGTGGTCACAAAGCACTGAGCTGATCTCCCTGTGCTATGCAGCTGCTTCCCACTAGCTATGTATTTTACATATGGTAGTATATATAAGTCCAAGCCACTCTCTCACTTCATCCCAGCTTACCCTTCCCCCTCCCCATGTCCTCAAGTCCATTCCCTACATCTGCATCTTTATTCCTGTCCTGCCCCTAGATTCTTCAGAACCATTTTTTTGTTTGTTTTAGATTACATATATATGTGTTGGCATATGGTATTTATTTTTCTCATTCTGACTTACTTCACTCTATATTACAGACTCTAGGTCCATCCACCTCACTACAAATAACTCAATTTCATTTCATTTTATGGCTGAATACTATTCCATCGTATATATGTGCCACATCTTCTTTATCCATTCATCTGTCAATGGACATTTAGGTTGCTTCCATGTCCTGGCTATTGTAAATAGAGCTGCAATGAACATTTTGGTACATGACTCTTTTTGAATTATGGTTTTCTCAGGGTATATGCCCAGTAGTGGGATTGCTGGGTCATATGGTAGTTCTATTTTTAGTTTTTTAAGGGACCTCCATACTGTTCTCCATAGTGGCTGTATCAATTTACATTCCCACCAAAAGTGCAAGAGGGTTCCCTTTTCTCCACACATTCTCCAGCTTTTATTGTTTGTAGATTTTTTGATGATAGCCATTCTGACCAGTGTGAGAAGATACCTCATTGTGGTTTTGATTTGCATTTCACTAATGATTAGTGATGTTGAGCATCCTTTCATGTGTTTGTTGGCAATCTGTATATTTTCTTTGAAGAAATGTCTGTTTAGGTCTTCTGCCCATTTTTGGATTGGGTTGTTTGTTCTTTTGATATTGAGCTGCATGAGCTGCTTGTATATTTTGGAGATTAATCCTTTGTCAGTTGCTTCATTTGCAAATATTTTCTCCCATTCTGAGGTTTGTCTTTTCCTCTTGTTTATGGTTTCCTTTGCTGTGCAAAAGTTTTTTAAGTTTCACTAGGTCCCATTTGTTTATTTTTGTTTTTATATCCTTTTCTCTAGGAGGTGGGTCAAAAAGGATCTCACTGTGATTTATGTCATAGAGTGTTCTGCCTGTGTTTTCCTCTAAGAGGTTTATAGTGTCTGGCCTTATATTTAGGTCTTTAATCCATTTTGAGTTTATTTTTGTGTATGGTGTTAAGGAGTGTTCTAACTTCATTCTTTTACATGTAGTTGTTCAATTTTCCCAGCACCACTTATTGAAGAGGCTGTCTTTTCTCTATTGTATATTCTTGCCTCCTTCATCAAAGGTAAGGTGACCATATGTGTGTGGGTTTATCTCTGGGCTTTCTATCCTGTTCCATGGATCTGTATTTCTGTTTTGGTGCCAGAACCATAGTGTCTTGATTACTGTAGCTTTGTAGTATAGTCTGAAGTCAGGGAGCCTGATTCTTCCAGCTCAGTTTTTCTTTCTCATGATTGCTTTGGCTATTCGGGGTCTTTTGTGTTTCCATGCAAATTATAAAATTTTTAGTTCTAGTTCTGTGAAAAATGCCATTGGTAGTTTGATAGGGATTGCACTGAATCTGTAGATTACTTTGGGTAGTATAGTCATTTTCACAATGTTGATTCTTCCAATCCAAGAACATGGTATATCTCTCCAGTGTCTTATAGTTTTCTGCATACAGGTCTTTTGTGTCCTTAGATAGTTTTATTCCTAGGTATTTTATTCTTTTTGTTGAAATGGTAAATGGGAGTGTTTCCTTAATTTCTCTCTCAGATTTTTCATCGTTAGTGTATAAGAAGGAAAGAGATTTATGTGCTTTAACTTTGTCTCCTGCTACATTACCTAATTCATTGATTAGCTCTAGTAGTTTTCTGGTAGCATCTTTAGGATTCTCTGAGTATAGTATCATATCATCTGCAAAACAGTGACACTTTTACTTCTTCGTTTCCGATTTGGGTTCCTTTTATTTCTTTTCCTTCTCTGATTGCTGTGGCTAAAACTTCCAAAAGTATGTTGAATAATAGTAATCAGAGTGGGCAACCTTGTCTTGTTCCTGATCTTAGTGGAAATGTTTTAAGCTTTTCACCATTGAGAACGATGTTGGCTGTGGGTTTGTCATATAACGGCTTTATTATGTTGAGGTAATTTCCTTCTATCCCTACTTTCTGGAGAGTTTTCATCATAAATTGGTGTTTAATTTTGTCGATAGTTTTTTATGCATCTGTTGAGATTATCATGTGGTTTTATCCTTCATTTTTTTAATATGGTGTATCACATTGATTGATTTTCATATATTGAAGAGTCCTTGCATTCCTGGGATAAACCCCACTTGATCATGGTGTATGATCCGTTTAATGTGCTGTTGGATTCTGTTTGCTAGTATTTTGTTGAGGATTTTTACATCTATGTTCATCAGTGATATTGGTGTGTAGTTTTCTTTTTTTGTGGCATCTTTGTCTGGTTTTGGCATCAGCGTGATAGTGGCGTGGTAGAATGAGTTTGGGAGTGTCCCTCCCTCTGCTATATTTTCGAAGAGTTTGAGAAGGGTAGGTGTAAGCTCTTCTCTAAATGTTTGATAGAATTCACCTGTGAAGGCATCTTGCCCTGGGCTTTTGTTTGTTTGAAGATTTTTAATCACAGTCTCAATATCAGTGCTTGTGATTGGTCTGTTCATATTTTCTGTTTCCTCCTGGTTCAATTTTAGAAGGTTCTACTTTTCTAAGAATTTGTCCATTTCAACCAGGTTATCCATTGTATTGGCACATAGTTGCATCTAGTAATCTCTCATGATCCTTTATATTTCTGCAGTGTCAGTTGTTACTTCTCCTTTTTCATTTCTATTTCTGTTGACTTAAGTCTTCTCCCTTCTTTTCTTGATGCGTCTGGCTAATGGTTTATCAATTTTGTTGATCTTCCCAAAGAACCAGATTTTAGTTTTGTTGATCTTTACTATCATTTCCTTCATTTCTTTTTCATTTATCTCTGATCTGATCTTTATGATTTCTTTCCTTCTGCTAACTTCGGGGTTTTTTTTTTTGTTGTTGTTGTTCTTCTTTCTCTAATTGCTTTAGGTGTAAGGTTAGGTTGTTTATTTGAGATGTTTCTTGTTTCCTGAGGTAGGATTGTATTGCTCTAAACTTCCCTCTTAGAACTGCTTTTGCTGCATCCCATATGTTTTGGGTATTCGTGTTTTCATTGTCATTTGTTTCTAGGTGTTTGCTGATTTCCTCTTTGATTTCTTCATGATCCCTTGGTTATTTAGTAGTGTATTGTTTAGCCTCCATGTGTTTTTATATTTTACATTGTTTTTTCCTGTAATTGCTCTCTGGTCTCATAGCATTGTGGTCAGGAAAGATACCTGATACAATTTCAATTTTCTTAAATTTACCAAGGCTTGATTTGTGATCCAAGATATGACCTGTCCTGGAGAATATTCCATGAGCACTTGAGAAGAAAGTGTATTCTGTTGTTTTTAGATGGAATCTCCTATAAATATCAATTAAATCCATCTTGTTTAATGTGTCATTTAAAGCCTGTGTTTCCTTATTTATTTTCATTTTGGATGATCTGTCCATTGGTGATAGTGGGGTGTTAAAGTCCCCTAAAGTCCCCTGTGTTACTGTCAATTTTCCCTTTTATGGCTGTTAGCATTTGTCTTATGTATTGAAATGCTCCCATGTTGGGTGCATTGTAATTGTAAACAAATATTTACAATTGTTGTATCTTCTTCTTGGATTGATCCCTTGATCATTATGTAATGTCCTCCTTTGTCTCTTGTAATAGTCTTTATTTTAAAGTCTATTTTGTCTGATATGAGAATTTCTACTTCAGCTTTCTTTTGTTTTCCGTTTGCATGCAATATCTTTTTCCATCCCCTCACTTTCAGTCTGCCCCTAGGTCTGAAGTGAGTCTCCTGTAGACAGCATATATATTTGTTTTGTTTTTGTATCCATTCAACCAGTCTTTGTCTTTTGGTTGGAGCATTTAATCCATTTACATTTAAGGTAATTATCGATATGTATGTTCCTATTACCATTTTCTTAATTGTTTTGGGCTTGTTATTGTAGGTCTTTTCCTTCTCTTGTGTTTCCTGCCTAGAGAAGTTCCTTTAGCATTTGTTGTAGAGCTGGTTTGGTGGTGCTGAATTCTCTTAACTTTTGCTTGTCTGTAAAAGTTTTAATTTCTCTGTCAAATCTGAATGAGATCCTTGTTGGGTAGAGTAATTTTGGTTGTACGTTTTTCCCTTTCATCACTTTAAATATGTCCTCCCACTCCCTTCTGACTTGCAGAGTTTCTGCTGAAAGATCAGCTGTTAACCTTATGAGGATTCCTTTTTATGTTATTTGTTGCTTTTCCCTTGCTGCTTTTAATATTTTTATTTTGTATTTAATTTTTGATAGTTTGATTAATATGTGTCATGGCATGTTTCTCCTTGGATTTATTCTGTATGGGACTCTCTGTGCTCCCTGGAGTTGATTGACTATTTCCTTTCCCATGTTTGGGAAGTTTTCAACTATAATCTCTTCAAATATTTTCTCAGTCCCTTTCTTTTTCTCTTCTTTTTCTGGGACCCCTATAACTCAAATGTTGGTGCATTTAATGTTGTCCCAGAGGTCTCTGAGACTGTCCTCAATTCTTTGCATTCTTCTTTCTTTATTCTGCTCTGAGGCTGTTATTTCCACTATTTTATCTTCCAGGTCACTTATCTGTTCTTCTGCCTCAATTATTCTGCTATTGATTCCTTCTAGAGAATTTTTAATTTCATATATTGTGTTGTTCATCATTGTTTGCTCTTTAGTTCTTCTAGGTCCTTGTTAAACGTTTCTTGTATTTTCTCCATTCTATTTCCAAGATTTTGGATCATCTTTACTATAATTACTTTGAATTCTTTTTCAGGTAGACTGCTTATTTCCTCTTCATTTGTTTGGTTTGGTGGGTTTTTACTTTGCTCCTTCATCTGTTGCATATTTCTCTGTTTTCTCATTTTGCATAACTTACTGTGTTTGGAGTCTCCTTTTCTCAGGCTGCAGGTTCATAGTTCCCATTATTTTTGGTGTCTGCCCCCACTGGGTGAGGTTGGTTCAGTGGCTTGTGTAGGCTTCCTGGTGGAGAGGGCTGGTGTCTGTGTTCTGGTGGGTGGTGCTGAATCTTGTCCTTCTGTTGGTCATGGCCACGTCTGGTGGTGTGTTTTGGGGTGCTTGTAAACTTAGTATGACTTTCGGCAGCATCTCTGCTAATGGGTGGGCTTGTGTTCCTGTCTTGCTAGTTTGGCGTCCAGCACTGGAGCTTCCTGGCCATTGGCTGGCGCTGGGTCTTAGTGTTGAGACAGAGATCTCTGAGAGAGCTCTCGCCGATTGATATTACGTGGGGCCTGGTGGTCTCTGATGGTCCAATGTCCTGGACTTGGCTGTCCCACCTCAGAGACTCAGGCCTGACACCCAGCCAGAGCACTAAGACCCTGCCAGCCACATAGCTCAGAAGAAAAGGAAGAAAAAAAAAAGAAAAGAAAAAAAAAAAGAACACATAAGACCCCAAACCAAATGGTAAAAGCATAACTAAACAGACAAAATCACACTAAGAAAGATACACACACACTCATAAGAAAACAAACAACAACAAAAAACGAACAGTCAGAATCCCAGAACAAATGGTAAAAGCAAACCTAAAGAGACAAAATCACATAAAAAAGCATACATATACACACTCACAAAAAGAGAAAAAAGGAAAAAAAATAATAAAAAATAATAAAATTTTAAAAAATTAAATTAAAAAAGTTTAAAAAAAGAGGAGAGCAACCAAACCAATAAACAAATCCACCAGTGATAACAAGCACTAAAAACTAAACTAAGATAAATATAAAAACCAGAAACAAATCAGAGACAACAAGCAAACCCCAAGTCTACAGTTGCTTCCAAAGTCTACCACCTCAATTTTGGGAACATTCGTTGTATATTCAGGTATTCCACAGATGCAGTGTTCATTAAGTTGACTGGGGGGTTTTAATCTGCTGCTCATGCGGCTGAATGGAGAAATTTCCCTTTCTCCTTTTTGTTTGCACAGCTCCTGGGGTTCAGCTTTGGATTGGCCCTGCCTCAGCATGTCGGTCACCTGGGGGCATCTGTTTCCCACCCAGACAGGAGGGCGTTAAAGGAGCGGCTGATTAGGGGGCTCTGGCTCACTCAGGCTGGGGGGAGGGAGGGATACTCTAGTTATAATTGGAATACGGGGCGAGCCTTTGGCAGCAGAGGCCAACATGACATTGCAACAGCCTGAGGCGTGCCGTATGTTCTCCCAGGGAAGTTGTCCCTGGTTCACGGGACCCTGATAGTGGCTTGCTGCACCGGCTCTCAGGAGGGGAGGTGTGGACAGTGACCTGTGCTTGCACACAGGATTCTTGGTGGCTGCAGCAGCAGCGTTAACGTTCCATGCCCGTCTCTGTGGTTGAAGTTGATAGCCACGGCTCACACCCATCTCTGGAGCTCATTTAGGCAGTGCTCTGCCTTCTGTGGGCAGATAGGGAAGGAATCTGCTCTCCTTGCACACACTGAAACAATGGTCTCATGCCTCTTAGGCAGCTCCAGACTTTTCCCCAGACTCCCTCCCAGCTAGCTGTGATGCACTGGCCCCCTCAGGCTGTGTTCACGCACCCAACCCCAGTCCTCTCCCTGGGATCTGACCTCCAAAGCCCGAGCCTCAGCTCCCAGCCCCCGCCCGCCCCGGCGGGTGAGCAGACAAGCGTCTCAGGCTGGTGAGTGCTGGTCGGCACCTATCCTCTGTGCGGGAATCTCTCCGCTTTGCCCTCCACACCCCTGTTGTTGCACTCTCCTCCATGACTCTGAAGCTCCCCCCTCCGCCATCCACAGTCTCTGCCCACGAAGGGCCTTCCTAGCGTGTGGAAACTTTTCCTCCTTCACAGCTCCCTCCCAGAGGTGCAGGTCCCGTCCCTATTTTTTTGTCTGTTTTTCCTTTTTTTCTTTTGCCCTACCCAGGTACGTGGGGAGTTTCTTGCCTTTTGGGAGGTCTGAGGCCTTCTGCCAGCGTTCAGTAGGTGTTCTGTAGGAGTTGTTCCACATGTAGATGAATTTTTGATGTATTTGTGGGGAGAAAGGTGATCTCCACGTCTTACTCCTCCACCATCTTGAAGGTCTCCCCTATAAATATTTTTAATAAGAGAAAAATGCTTTTAGAAAATGTGGAATGGTAATTTAAAGGGAAATAAATTAGGCAAAATAACTAGCCTTTTAGCTTAAATATGACTGTCCCAACTCAGAATAGTGTCTCTAGATGAGGCAAAGTGGCATGCTTACTGTGAAGTAATTGTCTTTAATGCTTAGGTCTTAACCAATAATAGCTTTGATTCTCAAAAATGAGCTTTTCTTAACTTCTTGTAGTAGAAATCAATCAGCTATGAAAAAAGCACTTAGTGGAGGGCCTCAGTGCATTTCCTAGGATGTAACTGAAAACAAAGTTTGTAACATTCTTCAGTCTGCATGATGTAATTAAATACATCAACAATTTTGGTTCTATTTAACCTCAGTATTTAACTTCAAATGTATTTCATTTCAAAAATGAACAAAAAAATGTTTGTAGAAGATCATGATGTATGTTTGGTTAAAAGATGTAAAGGCTCTTTAAATGTTTTATAGATTTCAATATTAATTTTTCATAATTCTATATGAAAATCTACTTGCATACAGTTTTTCCCCAAAACTATATTTTATATTTATTAATAACTAAGAAGTTAAAACATTTAATTATGGCCCACAATATCTGTAGAAGGTAAAGTATTCCACAGTAGAATATGTTTTGTCAGTTTTTCTCCTTCATAGCCCATCCCTAATTCATATAATAACAATAATAATAATTGCATGAACAAAAATTTTCAAATAATTTTCCTATGATTGAGTACATAACACAGAAAAATATTAATTGGTAATCCCAATGCTAAAAAATTCGCCTCTTTTAGAGAAAAATTCAATGCAGTAATTCAAAGCTGTGTCATATCATCAATTTGCTGAAAGAAATATTGTCATACTTTGTCTTCTTTAGGAAAGAATTCTAAAGAGTTCCTGAACTGCAGCAGAGTGTATGGGGATTAACAACACAAGAAGTCCATTTTATATAGCATTTAAGAAATAGTTAACGCACTATGGTAGACACAAGTGGTTGTCCACTCAATACTGATTTCTTACTCTGCGGATCCTATCAGAACTCTGATTTTCTGTGTAGTGACATAACTCAGTTAAAATATTAGATTTCCTAGCTTCCCCACAGCTTCTGTCACCCAGTTCTGGTCAGTGAGATATAAAGGAAAGACCACTGGGGTTTTTAGGAAAGTTTTGTTATCTCTATACAGGTGCCAGTGCTTCCTCTTTTGGTCTTTCAATCTTCTAGATTTAAGTAGCATTGACATATATATACTACCAAATGTAAAATAGATAGTTAGTGGGAAGCAGCTGCATAGCACAGGGAGATCAGCTTGGTGCTTTGTGACCACCTAGAGGGGTGGGATAGGGAGGGTGGGAGAGAGACAGAAGAGGGAGGGGATATGGGTATATATGTATACATATAGCTGACTCACTTTGTTATATAGCAGAAACAAACACAACATTGTAAAGCAATTATACTCCAGCAGCATTGTCACTCTGGATATGTTATTTTTATGTACAGGCACATTCAATGCTGATAGCTGGATCTTTGTGAAATGTGCTTTGCAGGACGATAAATCACCTTGATAGCACAATGCACTGCCCAGGCAGGTGTAGAGCAGGCTCCCCGAGATGACCTTCATTCCTCTCAATCCAAAATCCATGATCCACAGAGAGCACACTTCTCTCTGTGTATGAGTAGCCATTTTATAGTTCTCATACCAGTACTAAACTGGAAAAGGAAATTTGTCATACTGGCTTAAGCTAAATATCAAAAGTTATACTAAAAGTTGATATTTGTGACATCAGAGAATGGAACCAAAGGCAGTTTTCTCTGATACTCCATTGAGAATGCATATTTGAAAAAAAAAAAATTACCGTCATCTTGAAGTAGCAAAGTATTTTAAAGACACTATAGATGTCCGATAACTCTCCTTCTCAATAGCAAGGATATCATCATGTCCTATGACATGAACAAAATTAATAATATCTATTGAATTGAATTGCTATGGGTATAGTTCTCACGAAACAAAATTATAGATTAGTGTTCTGTGTTAGTCAGTTAAACTGTTTGTTTTAGCCTTAGATAGATTCATATAATTGAATGGGCTTAAATTGGACACTTAAGTGAATTTCATAGTATGTAAATTAAACTGAAATAAAGCTGTTGAACAAACAAACAAAGAAATGAAACCAATTGAATCTGCCTTTTCACAAATATCAAATTCTTGTAACAAAGTTTACTAGCTGTTACCAGGAAGGGAAAACAATAATTTCACTGACTGTAAAATAGAAGTGATAGGAAATGATAGGAATCACTGTTGGTTAGTTAGAACATGTTTTATACTATTTCTTCCTGGTAAAAAAAGAAAACACATAGATTTATCTTCTTTTGTACTTCACTCTGTGTATCCTGCTCAATAGCGACTGTCGCAGAAAATGCCAGGAATTAATACATTGGTATCTTGAGTCCTATTAGCTGCATGGTAATTAATTTTTGAATACTGAATAGATGGATGACAGGAAATATTCCAATTGTATTGTTTAATCTTTAAACCTCATTAAGCATCATCTATGGAATGCAGTCACCAAGCAATTCAATTTTTCTCCGTATATTTATATTTATTCTAAGAGGCTATTTCTTCCCCTAAATGTACTGCAATCACGTTGAATTCCTTAGATTTTCTCCTAATCAAATATCTTAGATATTTAAAATGAAATCTAGACTGCCTTAGGATAATATTATTTCTTTCTGTCTATTTATCTATCTATCTAGTATCTATTATAATATGATTGCTAATGTAGTGATATTTATCACATGACATAAATATGGTACAGGATTATCTATATTCACTATACTGTGCATTGGATTTCTATACTGTTCATTGGATTGGGCTTATTTACTACTTGTTACAAGTTTGTACCCTTAAAGACCATCACTCTTATCCCCTCAGCCCCTCCATCCCCTGGTAACCACCATTTTACTCCCTGTTTTTTACAAGTTTAATATTTTTAGATTTTGCACATAAGTGATGTTATGATAGCTCCTTTAAGATGTGGACATGACTGTGTTCTTGTTGCCCTCCAAACCAGATCCCACATAGTGACTTACACTTGGAAATATGTTTCTAATTGTCTTTACTCAGGAGATATATTATCTAACTGTAACTACAAAATTAAGTCTATAAAAGTTCTGTAGAAAAAAATGATTTTTTTATCGCGAATTTGATTTTATGTAATTGTTATTTTTATTACACTTTCTAACGTGTGCCTCATCTTTGGTCTTCTATAAACATCTTTTTAAAATTTTTCTATTTCTGTCAGTCATGTAACCTTATAGTTTAGGATCTTTCTTAAATGAATGACAGAAAATTAGTATCTAACTGCTGTTAGAAAACTAAGTATTTGGGGGGATCATCATAAAAAAAATCATTAGTGAGTTGCAAGATCACAAAGAAAACTATTCCTGACAAATAAAAGCAACATATTTAATATGTATATAGTTGAAAAATGAATTCCTAGAATGCGAACTCCTTGAGAATTTCCATTACTCATCTTTATATCTTCCATAAGGATTCGTACATTGTGTGACATATACATGAGAACACTATATTTATAGAAATAAAATGTGATTCACAGAGGGTGGTTTCCAAAATAACATGAGTTTCTAATATAACTCTCATTTTATGTTATTACCATAATTTACCATAATTATTTCATTTTTCAAACATTTTCCTCTTATTGAATTTAGACAGGTTGAGTGTCTGAATCAGAAAAGAATAATGAAGTTGTAGTCTTGAGAATATTTATTTTTTCCTCTCTCTCATTTTTTTTTTCCCTTTGGTCTTATGTACCTCTTACAATTTTTTGCAATAAGCCTGTCTTTTAATTTTTATATAAATGGCTGAAGCTCCCATCCCATGCAATTTGGGAAGAAAAGTGCTGTCCCCAGTATTTTTTTGAAGGTTCAAGTAGAAACAGGGAGGAAGATTCTCTTCCGCTTGCCAGGTCCCAAGTCCAATTTTAGCTCCTAGGGCTACTATCTTCATCTGCCTCTGCTGGAGAACAGAGTCCCCATTCCTTTAATGCCCAAAACACTTTTAACACAGGATCCTGGGGGAACTAGAATTTTTTGAAGGTTCAGGAAGTATGGGAGGTAACTATGACTCATGCAAAAAGAATCAACTGGAAACAGAAAATTAAATGTTACAAATTCTTCACTAATCTGTCTCACTGGAAATTTAAACCGCCATTTTATTTCAATGAGGCCCCCTCTCACTCACTCTTTGGGCCACTTTTTCTTGTTTCCATCTTCTCAACACCTTCCAGAATATTCTACACTCAATTGTTATTATGCAGAGAAATATGGCACTTCTTTTACTTCTCTTTGTTCACCTGACACCTACAAGGGGGCTTTCCCCTTCTCCAAGCAACAATACAGTACGAGTGTTTTCTTCTAAGAGTAATTGTCCTTCCTTCACAGAGATCCACGTCAGCCTTCTTTTAAAACATATGCATTTCCCATTTTGTTAATGAAATATGTCCCCAAAATGCATGGCTTAAACATTTCAATATCTCAGCCATATTTCTCATCCTTTTCTATATCTCTACTACCAGTTATCATTTTTATTTACAGTAATTTATACATTACAAGAACTATTTGTTCTCTTTGTATTTCTTGACCCTGGCTTGTTTTTCTTCTTCACCTTTGTTTTTTTTTTTTTTTCCCCTCACTGTATTGCTTCACTTTAGTCACTAAAATTTCATATGCTTTTTTTTAAAAAAAAGGCTTTTCTAATTTTTCTCTAAATCTGATGATAACTAAGGAGTTTCACAGAATGAGAATTATAAAAAACTGCTATGATATCGACAAAGCCTATGGGCTATTCTTGTGGGAAAAAAAACCAAAAAACAAAAGACCTTCCTACTGGGAATGTTCAGGTACATGAATACATGCACAGCCCTGGGAGTCCGCCAAAATGTACTGACGGCAAGCTTTGGTGTGGGCACACCTGTGCTTGCAAAAGACCCATAGGAGACTGTCATTCTTAGTTTGTGAAGCATTCTTCCAAAGCAGGAGTAAGTTAAGTATTAAGAGATGAGGGCTTTGTGGTCCCAATCCTTCCCTGTGCAGAAGCTGTGCGTGCAAACCTCAGAAAACAAAAATAAAAGCAAATGTCATAAATAGCTTTGAAAAGCCCTCTGCTATCTATCGACTTATAATGTTTACATATTATAAATTGTGATATACTTATTAGAAATTATGTGTATGTGTGTGTCAGTATCATACACAGTTATGGCCCACAATTGACATTTGTTCCACATTCTTGAAGCATTTATTCATGTATTCATTGTGTGAATAAATATTTATGATGCCTTATATGTGGCATTTCCTCTGTTAGCTGAGCATTTACGGTTTTACTTATGGTTTTACTGACATGGCCTCTACCCACTCAAAATGCTCAGTTCCCTCTAATGTCATCACTTGAAAACAAATCCAGCAACAGCAGTATGCCTGTCAAGATGGTTCACTGTTGTTCACATTCCTTCAGTCCTGCCAAACACTGGTGAACTGCTCCCTCCAGCTGACTGCTTGATTGACTGCTAGATGTAGCTGACTGATAGGGGTGGTAGACCCAAGGGAATAGTCTTTTGTTTAAGGCACTTGATAATTATATGTAAATACAGTCAATAATATTAACACTTTTGCTTCTCTGAGTTTAACTAAAAACCAGGCAAGTTGAATGACTCATGGAAACCGATTTGATTTTTAGAATTAATTGTTCTCTACCCAGTACTTCTTAAGTATATGGCTTTTTATCTATAGCTGTAGTTCTCAATCTTTGTGTTGCCTCAGCATCTTTCAGTATTCACATTTATAGCACATTCTCTTCAGGAATATTAAAAATGATGATTCTCAATGGACGAAAGAGAGAAAGTATTGGACAGTAGGGCAGGAGCATAGAATACTCAACAAAATAATTTATTGAAACATGGAGGCTAAAGCTTTTAATTTTTTTTTCAATTTCTTTTGTTATCGCTTTCTCAATGAACCATTCTGATATACTATTTGTGGGCTACCGCAATCAAATCATGACTTTCAGTAACTACATTTAGGTAAGAAAATGAGCATGGTATAGTGGAAAGAGTTAGTGGTTGTGACTTCAGAAAAGTAATTTATTCTGTCTGAGTCACTATTTTGTCATCTGTAAAATGAGGAAACCAATGAGTACCTTACATGATTATTTTAGAGATGAGAGACAATATATTCATGATACCCTGGATAGCTCCTAATGTTTGCCTGCAGTTATGATTTATATACCCATTTTGAGTAATATAGTCATTGTTTGTATTTCTATGCTATATATGTGAATACACTATATTATTCTTGAGATGCAACATGCCTATCTTGCTTTTGTTTAAACACACCTCCTAGCATAAAACATCACATTATGATAAGTGACTAAAACATGCCTGTTGCCATTTTGTGTTATGTGTATTTTACCACAATAAAAAAAAGAAGCAAATGTTTGTTGCCTTAAATTTAATCTTCTCATCTCCATAAAACTTTTCTTACCTTTGATATGATTTTCCAACTGTTTAGATATGTGCCATTGAAGACCACTGGTGTTGTTTGTTTCATGCAGGTGCAGCACGGTATTCTAAGCAAGCAATTGGAGCTTGATTTATAACTCTCATTCATAGGATAAATTGTACAGAGTCTTATATACTCAGAAGCTAAATAATTTTGATGGGGCATTGTTTAATGACTACTTTAGGCAAATAATAGAACCTATTTTTTCAGAAGGTAAAATAGGACAGGGATATCTCTGGGAAAAAAATATTGTAACAGTACATTAAGTAATATCTAGAACAAATTGAACATACAAAACACTTTTGGTCTAAAGATGTGTCTTCATATCAAACATACAAAGAAGAACTTTTGCTGATCTTTCTCAAACTCTTCCAGAAGATTGAAGAGGAGAGAACACTCACAAAGACATTCTATGAAGCCACATCACCCTGATATCAAAATCAGACAAAGATACCACGAAAAAAGAAAATTATAAGCCAATATCTTTGATGAATATAGATGCAAAAATTCCCAACAAAATACTAGCAAACTGAATCCAACAACACATAAAGAAGATCATACACCATGACCAAGTGGAATTCATCCCAAGTTCACAAGGATAGTTCAACATACGCAAATCAATCAATTTGACACACCATATCAACAAAAGAAAAGAAAAAAACACATGATTATCTCAATAGGTGCAGTAAAAGCATTTGACAAAATTCAACATCCATTCATGATAAAAACTCTTACCAAAGTGGGTATAGAGGGTATGTATCTCAGCATAATAAAAGCTATTTATGACAAACCCACAGCCAATCTAATACTCAATGGTGAAAAGCTGAAAGCCATCCCACTAAACTCTAAAACAAGACAAGGATGCCCACTCTCACTTCATCTAGTCACCATAGTATTGGAAGTCCTAGCCACAGCAATCAGACAAGAAAAAGAAATAAACTTTATCCAAATTGGAAGGGAAGAGGTGAAATCATCACCATATGCAGATGACATTATATTATATATAGAAAATCCTAAAGACTCCACACAAAAACTATTAGAACTGATAAATGAATTCAGCAAGGTAGCAGGATACAAGATTAACATAAAGAAATCGGTTGCATTTCTTTACACTAACAATGAAATAGCAGAAAGGGAATGTAAGCAAACAATAACTTTTAAAATCTCACCAAAAGAATTAAAATTCTTAGAATAAACCTGACTAAAGAGGTGAAAGACTTACATGCTGAGAACTATAAAACATCAATAAAGGAAATTAAAGATGATTCAAAGAAATGGAAAGGTATCCCATGCTCTTGGATTGAAAGAATTAATATTGTTAAAATGACGATACTACCCAAAGCTATCTACAGATTTAATGCAATCCCTATCAAATTACCGATGACATTTTTCATGGAACTAGAACAAATAATCCTAAAATTTATATGGAACAATAAAAGACCCAGAATTGTCAAAGCAATCCTCAGGAAAAAGAACAAAGCAGGAGGCATAGCCCTCCCAGACTTGAGAAAATATTACAAAGCCACAGTAATCAAAACAGCATGGTATTGGTGTAAAACTAGACATATGGATCAATAAAACAGAATAGAGAGCCCAGAAATAAACCCACACACCTATGGTCGATTAATCTTCCACAAAAGAGGCAAGAATATACAATGGGGAAAAGACAGTCTCTTCAGAAAGTGGTTTTGGGAAAGTTGGACAGCAGCATGCATATCAATGAAGTTAGAACACACCCTCATACCATACACAAAAATAAACTCAAAATGGCTTAAAGACTTAAATATAAGACAAGACACCATAAAACTCCTGGAAGAGATCATAGGCAAAACATTCTCTGACATAAATCATATCACTGTTTTCTTAGGTCAGTCTCCCAAGGCAATAGACATAAAAATAAACAAATGGGACCTAATCAAACTTACAAGCTTTTGCATAGCAAAGGAAACCATAAGAAAAAAGACAACCTACAGAATGGGAGAAAATATTTGCAAACAGTGCAACCAACAAGTGCTTAATTTCCAAAATATACAAACAGCTCATACAACTCAACAACAGTAACAACAAAAAAATCCCAAACAACCAAATTGAGAAATGGGTAGAAGACCTAAATAGACGCTTCTCCAAAAAAGACATACAGATGGCCAATAGGCACATGGAAAGATGCTCAACATTGCTAATTATTGAAGAAATGCAAATGAAAACTACAATGAGGTACCACCTCACACCAGTCAGAATGGCCATCATTAAATAGTCTACAAATGACAAATGCTGAAGAGGGTGTGGAGAAAAGGGAACCCTCCTATACTGTTGGTGGGAATGTAAATTGGTGCAGCCACTATGGAAGACAGTATGGAGGTTCCTCAGAAAACTAAAAATAGAATTGCCATATGATCCAGCAAGCCCACTCCTGGGCATATAACCAGACAAAACTCTAATTCAAAAAGATACACGCACCCCTATGTTCATAGCAGAACTATACACCATAGCCAAGACATGGAAACAACCTAAATGTCCATTGACAGATGAATGGATAAAGAAGATGTAGTACATATATACAATGGAACACTACTCAGCCATTAAAAAAACCCCAAATAATGCCATTTGCAGCAACATGGATGTAACTAGAGATTATCATGCTAAGTGAAGTAAGTCAGAAAGAGAAAAACAAATACCATATGATATCACTTAGATGTGGAATCTAAAATATGGCACAAATAAACCTATGTATGAAACAGAGACAAACTCACAGACCTAGAGAACACACTTGTGGTTACCAAGGGGGTGGGGGGTGGTGGAGGAGAGATGGCCTGGGAGTTTGGGGTTACTAGATGCAAACTATTACATAAAGAATGGATAAACAAAGTCCTACTGTATAGCACAGGGAACTAATTTCAATATCCTGGGATAAACCATAATGGAAAAGAATAGAAAAAAAGAATGTGTATATGTGTATAGCTGAGTCACTTTGCTGTACAGCAGAAATTAACACAACATTGTAAATCAACTATATTTCACTAAATAAATAAAGGTATATCTTTAGAATATGGACTTTGATCCTTAATGGAAAGACTTGGAGTCAGCAAACTGTGGTCTGGATCCTGATTTCACTGATTATTTTTGAAGTATAATTTGGAAACGTTATTTAGCCTTTCACAGACCCATTTGAATGGCATTTGGGAGCATTGAATAAGACAACATAGATGAGCATATACAACCCAGTACAAAATATGAGCACGTTAAGAGATTAAAGATGTGTATATAATCAGTGAGCATGCCTGTGCATACAACTGTATTGAATAGATGCTGAATTAACCTGTTAAAAACCCTGATCATTGAAATACTTCTATATTAGAAAAACAAAGACAGGTATCAGCTGGAATGTAACTCATGCTGTATTTCAGGACAGAGGGGATGCTGATTAAGGTCCAGCTAGTGTGGTGCTCTCCTCTGCAATTGTTGGAAAAGAGGGGCCTCCGTTATATTAGGGGTCCTGTAGAGAAGAAGACTCAATCATGTTTGGGACCCTGTAGAGAAGAGAAACAGACTGACTTGACTATCCTAAGGAATATATATGATGGAAACTACGATTATATCCTATGCTAAGAGCATCCAGTTCCTAGTCGTGTCCTGCTCTTTCACCTTCAAGTCAAACCCTAGTTGGTGAGCACTCCTCTGAAGTCCAAAGGGTGTAATCACCTATCATGATCTCTTCAAGGCACATAAACATTGAAACACATACATTTAGAACTCTCTCTCTCCTTCTCCCATTTCTCTTTTCCCAGAATCGTCATTTATATAGATACATTGTTTTATTTTAATTTCACACACAGTTATCAAAAACTATTCAACTTTTTTATGGATGGAAATTATGCCTATTTTGCAATTATTACTCTACTGTTTCCTATTTACAACATTCTCCTCATGCAATAACTTTGGATGTATGGTAATTTTTAACTCATGTCATAATTTCAAACACATAGGTATTTTAAAGATAAATTTTGGAAATATTTTATTATTTATTGAGTCAAATTAGACACATGCAATACAGAAAACCACTTTCTTGACTTTTGGATTCCAAGGATTACTATCAGAGATTTTATTATTCTATATATCTACTAAGTTGTAATACAATTAGCTATAAAGAAAACAATAACAAGTCTTTGATCTCAATGTGCAAAATTATAAAATGGTAGTGATGTTCTTAAAAAAGACAGATGAAACTAATAATTCTCAGAAGACTTCCATATTTGAAAATATGGGTTCACATCAATTATTTCACCAAAATAATCTCATTACCAGGAACATGACCAATTCTGGAATATAGACTGGAATTTCTGGTTCCCAAATGAATACAGCTCTTCACAGAAATGATAAAACAGCCAGAGTTTGAAAAGACAGGCATATATAACAGACATAGAATTTATCTGCCATTGAGAAGCTGCAGCATTTACAGTATTTAAAAATGTTCCCACTTGCCAGGGACAGAAAGAAGATTCCATGTGGATTTCCATAAGGCATCCCTGACTAAGAGACCTGGAGCAGGCAACACTAGAAACCACTTCCCTAGACGCGGCCCATGTTCATCTGAGGAAGATAGAGGCACCATAAAGGCTTAGATGGATTGACTCTACTTTCTCTCTTTCTGGGAACTCATGGAGTACATTCAGGGCTGTCCACATTGCTTTTCTCTTTTCTAATATTGATAAAGCCTTTTTTTATTACCATGCCCATCATGTGGGTCATTGGAGTGAAAGGTTTTTAATCTTTTCTCTTGTGACTTGAAAAAATATATATATTCTCTTATTCTAGAAATATTGAACTTTCCTCCTTGTATTTTCTTCCTTTGTTCAGAAGCTAGGGCCTTTTCTCAGGAGTATTCAATCATACCACTGTGTCAGTTTTCTTCTGATGATTTTATATAGTATCATGAGAAGATATTGTCAGATTTATGAATAATCCTTGTATACAATTATCCACACTGTATAGCTTGCTAGTACGCTGACTAGTAAAATGGAATTTTAAAATCCATACATTAAGGATTTAAATATAAACCACTTAACTAATATGCCTACAGCCAAAATGAATACATATTTAATATACAATTTTGCATTTGGAATACAATTTAAATAATGTGTCAGTTTTATGTTCTATTAACATGAATTATGCGAAATATGCCACTGAGATTGATCTATAGCTGATTATTCTCATTCCAATAAACCAAGAGATTTAATTTTCTTTTGTATTTGAAAAGTCAGAGAATCACCTGCAGCAATTGCCAAATATTGGGATATATGTGGGAGGAGAATCATATTTTTAGAACATAAAACAAGTGTTATTTTCTACTTCTCTGGATATTTTCCTCTTTTTAAAAATAATATGTGTTTCAACTAAAGCTTTCAATTATTTCTATAACTCATATAAAAGGAAAATCACACATAAGATTCATTTCAACTAATTCGTTCATTCAGTCAGTATTTGTTGCTTGCCCTGTATGTGTAAGACTCTGAAATGTTAACTTTTGTTCAGTTAATAGAATAAAATCAGGGTCTAAATTGCTGACAACATCTTCCTTCTCTGATTTTAACAAAATACTACCAGGAAACAAAAATGAAGCTTCCAAACTGGCATTCACAATTATTTAAATTAACTATGCCCATCATATTTTCCATAGAATGATACGAATATGCCCAATCTTATTTGAAGCCACTTTTATAAATAGTAAATACGTTGTCTTATTGAGAACAACTGGGTGTATCCTGTGATCTCTTTGCAGCTGATAAATCATGTTCAAAACAGGATTCAACCAAAAAATGTTGTCAGTGGTGACAGCATTTAGACAAATTCAGCTCTCTGTCACTAAAGCTTATGCTGATTATGCAATATGCCTGTATCCTGTGTAGCATATCTTTGCCCATAAAGCACACTGACACAATTCCTTCTAAATTTATCATAAATATATTTTTAACCTCCAAATCAAGACACAAGTTTTAAAAAGAGTGTTTAGAGAATTATTTACATGAAAGCTTTAGAGAGATGAAAAAAATCTATACTTAAGCTAATGGTCTTTATTAAAAAATATGAATAATCCATTACAGTTATCTGAAACACAGTTGGTCTATAGTTACCTAATTTTTGAAATCTATGAAATAAAGCAATTGATTTGCTTTAGTAATTAAATGGTCTTTTCTGTGGGGACATGTAAAACTATATTGGGTAGCAAAACTCCCTCAAATTCTAATCAAAATTCTAGGTTTTCATTTGCTTCCAGGGCTCCAATTTAAAGAGATAGTTATTTGAATGAGATGTAATATTGCATTTTCTTCGAAGTCCAGACATGATCTGAAACAAGAAAAAATTACTGGTGAGCTCTGGGAAGCAAATTTTACAAGGGAGTGAACACTGGACCCAGACTCAGATGACAGAGTTGCATTTCTTCTCTGACATATACTCCTCATGTGGCCCAATTAAATTAGTTCTTGACCCTGAGCATCAACTTTCTCCTGTATGAAATGTGAATAAATATGCCTCCCTTAATTTCCTGTCAGGATAGATACGAACATTAAAAATCTTACACACTTAGACACACACATGCAGGATCAGACACATGTAAAGCTTTATGTGTTCTAAGGAATTATCAATATAATTTAATTGCAGTAAAGTGGTGCTGCAACGTATATTCTAAGTAAATAAGTGTGGAAATGCATACTCTTATTTGACAGTAGGTAAACAGCAGTGCAATCAAACCTATTTTGACTTCTATGTTTGAGCTTTTGATTGGTGATGTTGAAGATGAACTCACTTCTGGAAGTTGTTTATCCTCTTCACACACTTAAGGAAATTCAACTTTGGTTCTAATCAAAGTTAAAGGTTGCTATAGCTGGTGCTTGCAATAAATTCTGACTTCGACTCTTAGAGTTGAAGTTATCCAAAATGTCAGCTTGAAGAGCACTAACCTGGTCCTGATTGCAGCCCCCAGGATGCTGATTGCCATGGGGGAAACCTGTGTAAAGGACAAGCCCAGGTGTCATTGTCAGGGAAGGAACAATAATTGTGATTTTATGACTAATTTTATAACTGATTGTATGTCAGGCAAAATAATTCTATTACATTTTTAGGCTTTGAATGTGTAGACAAGACATGGAGTAGACAAATTATTTCTGCTGTATAAGCAGATCAGTGATCATTGATTTGGTCTCTTTCTGGCTGGCAAGATGATATTTAACATGCAAGAGCCCTGCATCCTTAGAGTTAACACTGCAGTGATATTTTTGTAAAGTATCCTTTGTAGCAAAGATACAACATGACCACAATTTATGCCCCTAATGTGTACTTGTTCAATAAAAAAACCATTAGTTTGGAGACAGAAGGTCAATGCAGAAAAAGAAAATAATTATGAGTGTATCCTTCCAGCAAATTGTGGCATTGTTCTATATGCACACACAGTCCTGGAGCTATAATTCTATTACCCGTCCATTTCACACATGCACGCATGAATGTGCGCACAGAATCGCACACTAGGAAAGAGGTATTTTATTGTACCACAGGCAATCAAGTAAGATAAAGGACAAAACTCTGGGTTCAGTCAACACTAATTACCTGACACCCCCTCTGTTTCAGGCCTTGTCCTAGGTATGCACTACTCCCAAACTGTAGCAAGATTGCCTCTCCTCATGATATAATTTCTCTTCTAGATATCCTTCTTAAGTGTCACCTAAGCCTCTGACCTTATTACATTATGTGATCCACCATACATAGTTGACCTTGTCATTCATTTCTTCAACAAAAATTCATTAACATTCAATAAGCACTAACATTCATCTCCCACAAAATGCCAGAGACTCTAGTGGGCAATAGGAATAAAAGATAAAGATTACTCACCCCCCACACACACATACACACACAGAGATTAATTATAAATTAATTATACCAAGAATTTCTTTGGCATTTTATTTTAAGATACCAAGAATTTTCAGGAATGGATATGGAGGGAAGTACAGATTACTAATTATATAGAAATAATAAAATATTTCCTAATTAGAAATTCCCAAGAAAAATGCATTAAATTATTTTAGATGGTTTTAAAAGTTTTAACTGTTTTTTTAACTTTTCAAAACATTAAGTTAATTTCAATTATTTTACACAATTTCTAAGAATATTTATTGTTTGCAGTTGAAAAATATGGTTTATCTTTTACTAATTCTGAAAGTGGAGATTTAGAGTTAGTATGAATTTAACAAACAGTAAGGTAATTGCCGTTGAAATAATTATATGTTTTGAAACTTAATTTTAAAAAGTGTTGTTGCTAACTTCACTGTCTAAACTTCAAAGATGGTTCAGATGTTGTTTTATAGTGCCCTTGTTTCTTTCTGAGTGTTCTTTGCATTTTCAAAGAATTTTATGCAAATACTTAATAAAGCCCTCTGTAGTTCAGAAATCTAGGTATAAACTTAGAATCTACAATACTTAAGATCATATAATCAATTCCTTTGGTATTACAGGTATAATCACTTAACCAAATTATACTTAAAGAAACACGAAAGCTACTTTTGTGTATACTGAATCACTTTTCCATCTTAGGTGATTGTCTTTGATGAGTTGAAATGGACAAGGTTTTCCAATTTTTTCAAATAAATTTAAATTAGTACAGAGTTATTACTGCTTTATGTAATATATCTACAGTAATGGCTTAATTAAAATCACATCATTTTTGAGACAAACTATACAATTTATTTTTCTTCATTCTTTGTAATAATATTTTTAATCCCCCAACAATTTTCTCCACAGATTCTTATCACTAGCTTGAGGTGGAACTTGATTGAGTGCTCACTGTGGAGAAAACATTTATGATATCTCTAGTTGTAGCCCCATGGGTTTTTTTTGCAACAATGCAAATAGTAGTGATTTAGTGAATTTGAAATACAGTGAGTTCTGCTATAAAGCCTGTTTTGTAAACACAAATGTACTCCAATGTGATAATTTTTGCATAATGCAAATTTTGCATTTGTTTATGCACTATTTTACCCATAAGAAACACTAGGTGAACACAGAAGACTGCGTCCAGCGGAATACACAAAATGTGCAAACATGCACATTTCAGACATCTACCACCTACCTCACTGCATCTGTAATGAGCTCCACACCTACCCACATCAGGTGTTACAACTTTCCCATCTGATTTCAGAGAACCCTCCTGCCATCACTTGACTGTAATTTAAGTTGCAGCTCTTGCAACACCCATTTTCACATGCGAATGTCAGGTTTTCTAAAGGAAAAGTGCTATATTTATTGCAGTATTAATGCATTTCTTAAGCATTTAGCAGGTGTAAATGATTTTCATTAAGTTCCTAATTTGTAATTTGTTACTGACAAACTTTCTGAGTATTATTTTCCCATCTGAACAAAGCTATAATTTACATATTTCTACCCTTTTATTATTCCTATGAAAATATTTAAATATATATAATAATACATATAATTAGTTCTATAGCTGAATGTAATTACATTTTATTATATTAAAACATGGTTCTATTAATGAAGTTTTCTTTTTTCTCAATACTTTTGTCTTGTAAATAACACCTTGATCAATATATATTTATTCATATACATTAATATATTGGTTGCGGGGGATGAGAGAAACAGGTGAGAGAGATTAAGAGGTACAAATTTCTATTTATAAAATAAATGATTTGTGGATGATTTTATATAAAAAGAACAAAATATATATTTAAATAATATTTTCATCCAACTCTTCATATTTCCTGGGTAGAAAAATTTGTTTGCAGATTAAGTTGTTGCTATTTTTAATAAAATTATATATTTTACATTACAGTATTTTGAATATTATAAACTGACATCTGTGTAAAATGTAGGCTATGTTACTTTCTTAATTTCTCCTGATAAGTAAAAGCAATAGAGCAATGAGTTTATAGAAATGATTGGAAGAGTTTCTCAACTGGAAGGGAAAATGATTTAAAAAGGAAAACTAATAAAGTTTTGGGACAGAGAAGTTGATAGAAATGATGACAAAACTATAAAACAACTCTCTAGATCAGAGCAACTCCTTTCTCTTTCCTCCCTCACTCACTATGTGCCATTCTTAGCTTCTACGAGCTCAAGGCTACTTGGGCATGCAGGCATTGCACAAATAAAATGGAGAGTGGTTTGAGCAATAGTAAAACAGGGGACAATGTATAGACAATGCCTAGAGGGAGGAAATTTGAATTATCTGGCAGGAAGATTAGAAAATGTGCCCAAGTAAAATTTTAGTGAATTTATATATCAGGGAGATCTTACAGGTGACACTTTGAGTGGACATGGAAGATGAAGTTAAATGACAAATAATTTTAATAGCTACCATCTGTTGTATTCCTAAATTATGTCCACTTCACTACTAAACACTAATTTCATTTAATATTAACAGAAACTCTATGAGATAATGATAATGATCAGATTATTGTTAAATAAACCAAGAGTTAGAGTTTAAATGACCCCTTCAAGATCATAATCTAGCAAGACTGAAAATTGGCATTCTAAAACAATCTCTAACATTCAAAAGCCCGTGCTGTTAACCAGTATGAAATTCTACTATCTTTTCTCCCAACCCTGCCCTCATCACACAACAATCACCAATATACAGTAAAAGAAGAGAAAAAGGAAAACTGCATTACAAGGATTAAACTTGATGGATATCCATGAAGCTGCAGAAGTGGCCACATGGATGAAAATAGTGATCACATTTCTAAAGGACCCAGCATATACTAGGAAAATAATATATGAGAAAATTATTAAACTACTATAGTACAGTTTCTGATTATATAGAATATAGGGCATACATAATTGCTAAGAAAATATAAGAGATTTCTTTAAGCAGCAATGTCAGGTTAGGCTCTTCCTTTTTAACATAAAAGGATTAGTGATCAACAGCACAACACAAATCCCAGAAGGGTTAAAGAGTCAAATGTATATGAAAACAAACCTTATAAAATGGAAGAAAGTATGTGAGTATTGTTCAAATATCTAAAAGGGAAAGAGCTTTCTAAGCAGTAAAGTATTGGAAAATATGACAAATAATAAACATATATACGAGATAAGTAACTTCCATAGTAATAAAATACATTATGCTTTTATTCACCTATAAAATTATAATCCTTTCACCTATCAACTGAGTTAACATGATACTGCTCAAGAGGGCTTGATGAAACTAACAATTCCTATCCTGCTTATATAAAGAAATTTGGTATTATCAATTTATCAATCGATATCTTGTCAGAAAAAAAGTTATTCTGTCAGTTATTTTAACAGAGATGAAATAAGATAAGGAATCTTTCAAAAATGTGTTAGAGAACAGTAAATACAAAAATAAAAAAAGACACTGATTAACTCAAAGATAGCAACTGCCAGGAAGCAACTACCCTCTGCCCCTCCCCATCTAGGGCTTGGAAACAGAGCAGAGAGACTGGAGTTAATAGAACAGTAGAAGTTTAGAGAAGGGGACCCACCTAACTCTGGTACTCTGAAATGGGGAAACAGGTCTCTGAGGAAGAGGCGCTGTCCAGATGCTGTTGGCATTTCAGAAGCTTGGAAGAGGGACCTCATGGAGATATGAGGGATCTCTAAGGAGTGATTCTGCCTTACTGGGGCTGATACCTTTGAGGGATACACAAGCTGGTTCTGGAAGTTCCAAACAACAAAAACAATATCAGAAAGGGAGACAGGAACAAAGTGATGGAGGCAGGGGGACAAATAAAAAAACAAGAAGGAGCGTGTCCTTCTCCCTCCTCCTGCCTTCCTACTCCCTCTAGCGTCCCTATTGATAGACTCTAAAAGGGAACAGCTGTTAAAGCAGATATGTCATTTGCAGGGTCTGACCCTTAGCATCAGGAATCAAATGAAAATAAAGTTGTAAATAAAGAGAGATGTGGAGCTGAGAAACGAGAGCTTTAAAACTGCCCCATGTCTCAAGGATCTTAAATCCTTTATATCCTTCCTCTAGGACTCAATCTTAAGGGAATAATCAGAAACTTAAAGAAAATTTGTGAACAAAGATGTTGTCTATGGTATTGTGCATAAGATCATATATTTTAAACACAACCTAAATCTTTAAGAATAAGAGAGTGGAAAAATAATTTATCATCATTTGATAGGATAGAATATTACATGGTCATTAAAAATGATAAGAGCAAAGATTTTTTTATGACACGCAAACTGTTTAAGGAAAATGTGGATATTCTAGGTTAGGGTAATGTTAGTGTTCTGTGGCATAGAGAGTGAAAATATAGTAGTTAAATAAAATAGAGGATTATTTCTCTCTCAGAAAAGTAGCCCAGCTTGTTTGGGTTGGCGAGGCAACTCAACTTCATGTGGGCATATAGGGTCTCATATTCTTTTTATCTTATTACTCAGCTATTTATGAGGATATTTTTCTTGTCTGCATTTCAGCTAAAGGAAAGGTAAAAGATGCTTAAGCCCTGGAAATGCAACTGATCTTTAAGTTATTTTTGAGCTATTGCCACAATATAAGGAAGTAGTTTCGAATGATTACAGTAAATACTAATTTGAGAGCATTGCATTGGTAGCACAATTACTCAACTCTTTAGTGATGTTAAAGAGGGATTTGTATGCCAGAAAAGTAAATGGGTAAAAAGACTGTCAAGTATCTTTTTAAGTTTGTTTCTGCGATCTCACAAATTATAAAATATTATTATTTTGGAGGCTTTTTAACTTTTCAAATTTATGACAAAATTTTATTTACATGGACATTTGCAGGCTGAATTATCAAAGCATTTAGCTATATTTAATTCAGGTTTATCTTTGATATACCTAATATCCTTTTTACCCCTGTGTGGCGTATATAAAGTTTATGATAATAATTGACTGGTGACATATAGTTAATGTAGTTAAGAGACAATCAACTAGTGACTCATGTAGTTAATATAAACTTAAGACATGCAGGTACAAATGATAAAAACCTCCATCTGAAGAAAAAATTTGGAGGAAAAAATCGTAAACACGATAGGAAAAAAAAAGGTAGATAAAGAGAAATAAGATAGTTTTTTATAGAAGTCAAACTTTTAAACGAATTATGAGTGAACACCTACTGATGTTCTTTCTTTTTTATCTTTCTTTGGATTTTATTTTTTTGTAACAACGTTTGGATTTTTAAAATGAAATCCTTAAGTGAAAATCAGTTTTTCTGTAGTTCCTTCATTTTGCAAAGTCACCTTTTAAATGTGCTGAACTCTTAGGTTTGCAAATCCTTGTGAAGAACATTTCTTATTTTCTGCCTATTAAGTTGAGCCCTGTGCTCCTCACCAAATTCACTATGATGCACACTTATGAGTTTAATATTATCTCTTCTCCTGCCACGTCAGAAAAATATATAGAAGCTGTAATCTAGAAAATTGTTCCTTTTCCTCTTCATTTCCTATTCCGTTTGTGAGGCCCTTGTGAAATTTGGTTTGTGTAAATGAATTTCTTTGTTAAATTGTGACTTGTGTAATGGTTGAGAGGTCAGAATGCTGGGACCCTAGTGTGACTTCACACTTTTTGTCTATGTGAACCTGGCAAAGTCATCTAAATGGAGAATATAATAACAGCTCTCTCACAGCTTTATTGCAACAATTCCATGTGTTTATAATTGTGGAGTTTATTGCATAGAAAACCACCATAGTATTTTAAGCATTGTTATTCCAATTACAGGAGTAAGATAGATTTGTGAAATTTAAACAATGAAAAAGTAGAATACAGAAAGCTGATGGAAGTTATATGAGTTAATTAAAAGAAATATTTCAGTAACACATTTTCTAGAGATACTTGAATTCAGTATCCAAAGAAACAGCCACAAGAAATATCTGGGAATTTATATTTCTTCTCAAAACTCTGGTTTATATTAGTGTATATGTGGGTTAAGAAAGGCTTAAATTATCCAAAATTCTGGATATAAACCAGAACTAAAACCTTTCTCCATTATAATCATCTGGTTTTATCAATAAAATATAGTTTAATTGCTAAAATAAATAGTTAGAAACACATAAATACCTACTTCAAAAGACTATTGTGGCTTTTAAAATATTTCAGAAGTGATACAATATTACTCCTTAGTAAATAATTTTGTTTCTGTTGATATTCGATCTAACGATATTGAACCTGACAGTTTCTAGTAATTCCTAACAGTTTAAGAAGAAGCAAAACAAAGAGGAAAGAGCAGAGTACAGTGAAAGGACAACTATGGATTATCTCTCATTTCCTTAGCATCTCATATTGGAAAAATGTAATTCATTAATGTGGCAGAATATTGTTTAATGCTAAATAAAATAAACCATTACTGTTCTTGGTGGAATACGGATGGGCCTCACCTAAAGAAATTTCTCTTTTAATTATGTCCCAACCAATATATGTCTTAAGAAAAGTCATTTCTGAAAATAACTCTGTTGAGTGCTCTTTATTGTATATTATCTATAATAATAGAGTTTGAGTCTAAATATCTTGGCTTTTAAAATACCCCTGACCAACAGATTATAAACAAACACTACAATCAAATATTATCACTGACAATAACCCCATTCCCAATAATGCTATACTTTTGGTTTTCAATACAGGTATTGACAAAATGCTTCTCACAACTTCTAATCTTTCCATCAGATAATACCTATATTTTTATCATATTGCTTTTTTTCACCCACATCACTATTCCTATGGGAGTGGTCTTTCAAAGTAAGCTCTCCTGAACTTTAAGGGATTGACACCACCATCCAGTAAAGAAAATTGTACTAATTTACTTGGTCCTTTATTAACATTTCTGAGGATTAAAATGCTTATGGGAATCATATAGAGAAAAATGGTGAACACAGATAAGTTTATTTTAGAGAAAATGAAGAATTATGATTCGTTTTCTCAAGCGAACCTTCTCAATACCAAAGGCTTCAGTAGGATAACATGAGAGAAATGTCCAATCCTCTGAGTAAAAGGAGTAATCATTGATTTACTAAGCACTCTTCCAACTGCATTACTTTAATTCCCATAGCAGCTCTATCAATGCTACAATATTATTATCTGGATTTTATAGATGGGTAAGCCAGAACACAGGAAAGCGAACATACTTCCCCAAGGTCACACAGGTAGCCAGTAGTGAATATGCAGTTCAAACTCTGCAGGCTGGCCCTTTACCACTATGTGATGTTGCTGTTCTATCAGCCTAAGGGTTGTCCGTGTGTCTTGATGCAGCTGTGGAATCAGATTCTACAGTGGCTTTGTTGAACACAGTTCCAAGCACTGAGGTCTTAACACGTATTTTATGTTTCTCAATCTTTTGCAAAACAACATCTTGTTTAGTTTTTGAGGGAAGGAAAGCTAGGTGTACACTATACAATAATAATTATCTGCATGTGTTTATTGAAAAATATCCAGGAATTGGTCCTACATGCCAGCATTCCTTTCTCCATCCTTGGTGGTGACTATATGTGACATAAAGAAATCATCATGCATGTGCATTAGGGTCTACTCAAGTCATGCTCTTGACCTGTCTTTGGAATTGAGCTAGACACATATCTCGTTACATTTACGTGCATTTAGGTTTCAAAATTAGGTTTCTCCATTATATACATGATTCTTCTGCCTTTACTCTGTTCCACAGTTTATTTTTGTTCTTTGTTTTCATGATCGTTTATCCACCGTATAATTTTCTATTATGCATGAAGACAAACTTTGAGACTGAGTTAAATTTAAATTGATTTACTTAATAAAATTCTATTTGACAAGGTCCCATGTCAAAATTCTGTAACCTAACACTAAGACCATAAGATTTCACCAATTTTCATCAGGCAAACTTTGCCCCCTTTCATAACTCCGAATGGTACCACAGAGGAGTCAGGTGTGAAAAGCACAGTTAACCTAATATCAACCCTACAGTAAGTAGTCTAACTCTAACTCTAATAAAATATTAGGATGTGAAAGGATCTGCTAGATTTGATGAAACAAGCACAGAAGGTTGTGACCCGAAAGCTCATTAATTCTCATAAGTTTTCTCTGACTGCTCAGTGTCTGAACTTTACCTGCTTCTTACATTGATAAATTACATAAGATAATTTACTCTTCTTTTTTTTAAGCAAAACCTTACCCCTTGCCCATAAATTTCAAAGGAATTTCAAGCTGGTGTATCTAAGTGCTTATCAGGTATTTCTAGTTAGAGATACACCAGTACTACACGCTGTGATATGCCCTTACAGTGCTCTATTTCTTTTCTTTTCTCATCACTCATTCATTTGGATTAGCCAGATAGTAACCTAGGCATTCTTCTAGAATTTTCCTTTTATTTCACCTCCTGATAGTTAATCTTTCTTCATGGAATTTTGGTGTATTCTCTGCAATGCATTTTGATTCTGTCAACTCTTCTTTATTCCCATTAATGATACATTATCATTTGTCATTTTCCTCAAAAGTGCTACAAAATCCCCCAGTTGGTCTGCTGTTTCCCAGGTTGTGTTGCCTGGATTCTCTCATAACTGTTGAGCAGAAATCCTGGAACGGGCTTCAAAAAGTATGTGAATATCTTGAAACTTTTTGTAAATATTGATATTCCCACCAAATCATAGACTTCTGCATATTCATACAGAGTGAGAATGAGCTTTTTAATGTATATCTTTCCATGTTATGAACCTGCTTACAATTCTTCAGTATCTCCCAATCCTTAGAAATAAAAGTTGAAATTGTCCTAAATGTCACAGAAGACCCTTTTTGTCCAGATACTTGATTCAATCTTTAGTCACACATCTAACTATCCTTCAGTGCAGCAACACAAACTTTGGCTTTCGTTCTTTGCCCTCCCTCATAATAAGTGTTTATGTTCCTTAAAAATCTATGCAGATTTACTGATTTCAGGTATTTCTTCTCACTAACAGAATTTGCTTACTTAAAATTTCTATATTGAAAGCATAACTAATTTGCACCATTTCTTTAATTACCTTAAGCCATTAAGCTATTTCCATATTTTATTTGAAAAAATTTTAGCAATTTTTAACGAAAGACACTGCATCCATATAAATATTTCAGTAATCTCAATTGCTTTAAAACTAGTCTATTTTGCTGTATTAAACCATAATTGTTTGTGAGGCTATATTTAAATATGGAATAAAATAATATACCAAAAACTGAAATACTAAATATTATTCCATTCCCAGCCAGTTTTTCACAGTACCTTGAATGTAACACACTGTGTTTATATAGACATTCACAGAGTAAAATTAATTTTCAGAAAAGAATATTGCATCAATCTTGGTTTGTGCATTCTTTTTTTTTTTTTTTTTTTAATTTTATTTATTTATGGCTGTGTATGGGTCTTCGTTTCTGTGTGAGGGCTTTCTCTAGTTGTGGCAAGTGGGGGCCACTCTTCATCGCGGTGCGCGGGCCTCTCACTATCGCGGCCTCTCTTGTTGCGGAGCACAGGCTCCAGACGCGCAGGCTCAGTAGTTGTGGCTCACGGGCTTAGTTGCTCCGCGGCATGTGGGATCCTCCCAGACCAGGGCTCGAACCCGTGTGCCCTGCATTGGCAGGCAGATTCTCAACCACTGCGCCACCAGGGAAGCCCCTGTGCATTCTTTATAATGGGCACTTTGCCTGAGAAAAGGAGAAGAAAATATGTATTACTGGAAAAATCAATAGATCTCAATAATGTATATATATGTATAGGTATATAAGTATACCTATATATATCTATCTATCTATAGAGGGAGAGAGGGAGAGAGAGATTAGTGTAATGAGGTTATAGAATAAGAAGGGCAAGAGAAAAAACCAGAAAAGATTTCACCTGTGTTCAGCAAATATTTACCCAATGCAAGACCTTGTACAAGTAAAATATAATGGTTAACAACAACAACAACTAAAAACAAAACAATTAATTTCTGGATCTTAATATGTGTATGGGTCTTGGGGTATATATAGGGGTATATGTATGGGTCTGAGTGCGGCTTGAGAATGTGCATGTGTACAAGTTCTCAGGCAATGCTGATTCTTCTGGAATCAGCATTTCCAGTGTTAACACAGGGAAACAGATGTTTGTCCTGGTAAGACTGTTTCAGGACTGAGGTGTCATTCAGTCAGGGAACATAATACCATGTAGTGACCTTCATTTCTTATTTTTGACAATTAAGAAACATCATTCATTACAAGACTGTGTTCATTTATTTTAAAAAAATCTCTTTCATTCATATATCTTTGAAACCACACTGAACTCTTTGACTTTCATTTATTTTATTCAAAACTGAGCTAAGCTGATAAGTCTTATTATTTTATTTAATAGTGACTAATTCTCTGCAGCCATTCTTGATAGACAGTTATCTCTTATTAATTAAATGGATAACATTTACATTTCAAATTACTATAGCAGGTCTTTTATGATAGTGGTCTAATGCCCTAGAAGAATAGAGAAACATTTAAAATAAGTGGAAGGTCATTATCATCCTATTTGTTTTTTCAAAGCTAATGAGAATCATAGAAACTAATAGAATATTAATGAGGGCTTTATGTCAATTTAAAAGTCTGGGTGAAAATATAACAATACACATGCAAATGCCTTCATAAGTGCATGCAAAGACCACAAACAGCCTCACAGAGAATATCTAGTATTGTCTCATTCAAAAATGCATAGGAAAAATAAAATGTAATTGCATAAAGAAGTTTTTAATTTGTAACTACCCAAGCATTCATTTCAGATGATTTGTCCCATTTTAAGTTTTCAAATTTATATTTTTACATTGAGAAAGTCCTTGTTATTACATCGAAGAAATCAATAAACCAACCACAATTTTAAGAGAAAATGAGGGAATAGTTTGTAATTTTTGATTACCTTTATTATTATTGGTAAAACTAAATGCCCCAAAATATGTTTAATCTGTTTTTTTTTTTTTATTATGGTACATGTCACATGGCTAGTTAGGAAGAAGAAAATACAACTAAAATGGTGCTTTAGCATCATAAGGAAATTCCTATTGTAAATGGCATTTGTTTGGTATATCAGCCACATTAAGGTGAGAACAATTATCAACTGGATTTTAATGTAAGGTTAAAATAATTCGTCAATGTGAGGACATTCATATTTATAAAACCTTGTAAAACAGGACATTTGAGTAAAAATATATTTGATCCTTTGATAAAATAATAAAAATACATGTATAAATTTACCCGTTGTTTAAAATGACAAATATTACTGTATAAATTATCTGTAATAAATAGTATTTAAATAGTCTGTTTAATTACTTTGAATATTACTCCTACATTTGAGTCACTCAGGATTAGTAAACTAGTTTATGTATATGTGTATATATATACTATTGCTTACCTAACATACATTGTGGTTATAAGTCTCATGAAAAATATTAGATTTTAAAATCCTAAAAGATGCTTTTATGGTTTTAGGATAAGAACAATACATAATCTCTTATAATGAACTGATTAAATATTAAATATAGTCATTTACATATACAAAATAATACTGACAATAAATTATCGAATGTTTAATTCATCAAACTGTTATTTTATATAGTAGGAAATAGTTTGATCTATTCTGTCCAGATAAAGTATGAAATACTTGAATTCATCATCAACTTGACCTGTGTACATAAAATTTCTTTACTTCTGTCATTATCAATTTAGTTTGGGGGCACAAAATTATTTTCTCAGCAAATTTTAATTCCTAATTTAAAAATGAAAACATGTTTCATCCAAACACAACAGATTAAGGAATTGGGATTTAATTCAAAACTTTATTAAAATTGATGATTTCAACATTTAAAAAAACATAATTGAGTGTCAATTCATACCATAATTTTATTTTATTTTAAATTTTTATTAGAGTATAGTTGATTTACAATGTTGTGTTAGTTTCAGGTGTACAGCAAAGTGAATCAGTAATACATATACATATATCCACTCATTTTTAAATTCTTTTTCCATACAGCCCATTACAGAGTATTGAGTAGAATTCCCTGTGCTACAGAGTAGGTCCTTATTAGTTATCTATTTTATATATAGTAGTGTGTATATGTCCATCCCAATCTCCCAGTTAATCCCTCCCCCCCCCCCCCGTACCCCTTGGTAACCATAAGTTTGTTTTCTACATCTGTGACTCTATTTCTGTTTTGTAGATAAGTTCATCTATACCCTTTTTTAGAATCCACATATAAGTGGTATCATATGATATTTGTCTTTCTCTGTCTGACTTACTTCACTCAGTATGACAATCTGTCTATCCATGTTGCTGCAAATGGCATTATTTCATTCTTTTTTTATGGCTGAGTAATATTCCATTGTGTATATTTACTACATCTTCTTTATCCATTAATCTGTTGATGGACATTTAGGTTGCTTCCATGTCTTGGCTATTGTAAATAGTGCTGCAATGAACATTGGGGTGTGTGTATCTTTTCATTTTTATTCGATACATTTCTTCCTCTTTTTGCATATCTTCTCCTATCCTCCAACACAAACTTTGACAAGGGCACAAGTAACTCTTTCATTAAATATAATGGCCTGTATAAGCTCTTAATCTCCTCCCTCTTTCCCAGGTGTGTGCCCTTACTTCTTTATGTCTTCCCCCATTACTCTTGCAGGTTTTGTGACATTGAAATATTCTAGTTCTCTTTAGATGCAGAACATTTTGCTAAAACACAATTTGCTTTTGGGAGATTGATTTGAATCAAATGATTTTTGGAAAATTGACCTTTATCTATTTCTATCTGCCTACAAAACACTTTCTTAAATTTTTTACTTGTGCACAAATTCAACATGTTTAAATATAACAGAAATAATTCTTTAGTCACATGTTCTTCATTGGCTGTTGTCATAGAATTTCATCTATTTTCCCGGAGTGGACATTGGAAGGTATATTTGATTATTCTTTTCCATTTGTCATTTAGGATGGGTCATCTAAACATCATTTATTCCTGAAAACCTGTCATGGATATTCTTTGTTTTAGTTCTGTTAAAGATCATTATTACATTTTCCTTAGCTTTTCTTACTAGGCTAAATAAGTTCAACTTGAATTTAAATACCTTTTTCTGAATCCATCCTGCAGAACAGTACAATGTTCATACTAAATCACTGCTCTGTGTATCACATATTCTGACCAATATCTTATTGCAAGTAATTTAAAATCTAAAGTTCCATACTATCAAGACATTTTTTAAACTCTCACTACCATAATAATAACTCTTTTATGGTATAATCACACTTCTTTCTTAGGTTAAGTTCCTTACTGTTCCCTAATCTAATACCATATTTCCATGTGCAAATGATTTCTATTTTCAGGAGAATCCCTGTTTTTCATGTTAATATCCTGATCCGTTCTCCCTTTCCATTCATAACTTACATATTGCCTGAGCTTCAAAAATTTAAAGATCAAAACAACTTGCTTTTGTTAATGAAGATCTATAATGACTTAAGCAGTAGCATAGAATTTTATTCATGTATGCTATTGCCTAACCAACATAACTGAAAGTTGCTGATAAGAAGAAGCAGTTATTTAATTACCAGGTGTCTTTTAGTTTCCCATCCTACAAAGAATAACGTTGAGCATGTAGCAACTATATGAATATTAATCAATAATTTTAAAGTTAAGTCTTTTTAGGCAATAAAATGTAAATATAATTTGGCTATTTGATGATTCATTCCCCAGTTTATTACTTATGTAGAAAATAATTTTTACTCCAGAAAACAAAATAATGTATCTAATAATTAAAGGTGTCTAGAATTGTTTTCATTTATTTTGAGGTAGTTTATATAATTTTATAATGTATTATTTCATCCTTCATAAAATGACATTCATAGTATTGATACCATAATAAAATAATTTTATATATATTCTTTCTACAACATTCCAGATAAGTGATAATATAGGTCTAAGGTTTTCTTCTTCTTCTTTTTTAATGTTTGTCTTTATAAATATGTCAAGAAAGCTTTTATGGAAATATTCTACCAATTATTATCATGGTTGTTGTCTAACCTGTGGAAATCTTCTTGTCTATATTTCCTTAAGCCATTCAGTCTTTCTTTCAAACATATTTATGAATACTCAACTCTATGTCATTCATTCTTCTACATATGGATATACAGAAAAAAATAAAACTGATATGATTCTTGCCCTCAAGGAAAATTACAGAAATTCTTCATGCCTTAGTTTCAAGAGCTGTGAAATGGAGGTAATGGTACCAACCTCAGGTTTGTTTTTTGAATTAACTGGTTTAATGCCGTGAAGTGTACAGTACTGTGTCTCACACATAGGATACAGTCAATAAATGCTAGCTTATTTCAATGCAACCTATGCTGCCATCACTCTTTTTGATGGACACATCATAGAGGGGACTCAATTTGAGCATATATTTAAATAAACATTCTAAATATCTTTGCACATGATTTGGGGCTGTTTTTAAAACATGCAGTTGATTTTTTCATCCTTAGTTTTAGAATTTTACATTATTTTTCATCCTTTCAGTTATAATTGGTTTTTCTACCTAGATTGGATTTTGATTTAGTGAACCTGAGTTTCTCTCAATTTGGCATAGTTTGTACATTTGATCAGCTTTCCACCTATGTCAACATATTAATCACAAATACAATAATAACTTACAGAACTGATTAATCATCTGAAGGCCTTCTAAATGCTGCTACAAATTTATCTTGAGTTTCACACTAATTTTGCCATAAGAAAATTGGATCATGGGAGAGAAATTTAGGATATTTTGAGTGTCCCTAAATATTAATTTCTTCAGAACAAATTTTTCTATTTGTTTAAAAGGCTAGTAGAGTGATCGTGTCAAAAACATTATTATAATCAAAGTCACTATTTTTTTTTAAGATTTCAGGATATACTGTAATTAGATTAACAAATCGTGACTTGCTGCTGAATGCATGTTACTTCACAGAGATTAATGCATTTCTTCAAAATTCTTGCACACTGGTTCTTGAATAATTTATTCCATTGTTCGGCATTCATTTTGTGGAATCGATTTCAGGAAATAAACTTGTCAATATGTTAATTAAAAACCTTATAAATTCTAAGTATCTTTTTTTTTCCTCAACAAATCTATGAACTATATGCAAAAGTTAAATACTGGAGTATCTAACTTTTTTTTTTTTTTTAATTTTTAAAGTTTCTATTGTTCAAGGCTAAAGAAAAACTCTCTGAGAAAGAATTCCATTCTGTGACATAGAATTTCAATTCTCAAAACATTTCCTGTGAAATATTAATAGACTCATTGAAAATGAATAAAATGAAGAAATGTTCACTGGTCAAGTAAACTGAGAATTGGAGTTAAATAGGTTTATTCAGTGCAAAAGTTATCAATGTGTTTAGTACATAACAAAGTGAAATAGCCCAGAGGGAGATGGGGTAGCTTCCATTTTCTTATTGATTAAACAATCATCTCATTTTCTTCCCTTTAGAGATTATCACTCAAGCTTGGTGTTCTACCAAATTCACTTGAAAAGTTTTGGCTTAGGAGCATCTTAGCTTAAAACTGCTCCCAAACTCACTCTAGCAGGCTAAGAATTTAATATTTAGGCGTAGAAGGACGCAAAATCAAATGACTCCCTTAATCAATATCCGTGTACTTGAAAGGATTTTATCATTCTTATAATACTTGAAGGTATAGGGGATGATCAAGTTCATATTTGTTTGTAAATGTCAGATATAGCCAACACATATTTTGTATATTATGAAGTATTGAAAAAAATTGTAAATTATAATTTTGCAGGAGGATAGAACCATTTTATTTCCTCGCTAAGGCATTTTCTCCTGATACAATTCTGTCATTATTTGAAAGGTTCCCAAAATGCCCAAATGGCCATTAGCAGTATAAAAAGAAATGTTTTTGAAAGCATTAATTTTGTTAATTTTAAGGCACAGTTGCATTATTGTAATATTTAAATATCTGCAAAACAAAAACTCCTCAAAACTGTGAGATGAGTACTTTAGTGTAATTTCCAGCTTCAGTGTAATTTCCAGAGTTTTATGTGACCTTTTCTCATCAGTGTTAAAACAAAATGGGGAATTAACATAGATACATTCATTCCCCTAATTTTTATACCAATTTCCCCAAGTCCTCTTTGTTCATTCTGCATTTTTTCTAAAATTATACCAGCTAGATAAGCCTACCTACTTATTCTCACGTACATAGTATTTTATTTGCTATGGAAATGAAAACATAGGTGCATTATGCTATAATTTTAAATACAGTGTTTTTTTTCCTGCACACTTTGCATTCATTTCACATACCCTACATGTCATGAGTGAAACAAAAGCTCATAATAAATGCATGGATGGAGAAAAATAGTAGAGATATAATAGTATGTCATTTACAGCTTATCACACTGCCATGAATTGTATAGGAAAGGTGGAATAGATAGAGAATGGAAAAGACATTTTAAGTGTTTTATTAAACAGGATGGGGGACCCCAAGCTTCTAGAACTAAAGCGTGGAGATAATGCACGCTGTGCAATTATGTACTTTTCAGGTGTTAAACTACATATCTATGGCATTGAAGCATAAAGTCACAGCAAGAATTCTTGTATGGCGATATTTACCTCTATTACGCACAGTAAGAAACAGCACACTGGGAGACTAGATGACCCATTTGTTCTTTCTTTTCCTCAAAATATCTATGTGACATTTCATCAGCACCACTGTTCAAATGGGTAGCATATGCTCACTTGAAATAAATGCCAGAATATCAAGATAAATTCCAAAGGCTGAATAGCATCTTGAACATTCCGGGTAAGTGCTTAGATAGATTTTCATGTGTAAAAGAATGACCAGTTTTTAAAAGAACATGCTCCCTTGTATGAGATTTAAAACATTTAAAACATCTGTAAATAAGTTATATGTAAAAAAAAAAAGTCAGTATATATATTTTTAAATGTTAAAAAAAGTCAGTGAAAAAAGTAAGCCAAACTGATGACTGTGTTTTATTAGATCCCACATATTTTCTGTTACCCAATGGGCATGAGAGTCTCAAAAAACATGAATTTGAATTTGAACTGAGACATGCATATTATGAATTATTTTTTTCTCCTGAGTTGAAGTAAATGTAAAAGTTGACTTGTTGTATCATCCACTTTGGGTTTTGGCTTCACACAAACCTGCAGTCTAGTCTCAGATTCTAAAAGGGGGGTGGGGTGGGATGGAGAGTGTCAATCATTAGGTGACCCCTAAACTCAAGAGCTGATAGCAGAGGGTAAATTGAATACTCACTGTGCATGTGAGCTTGAGTGTATGTGGGTCAGGCTCTTAGAAAGATCTTATTTCTCCTTGTAAAATCTTTCTCATCTCCAAAATATGGTATTACATTTGATGAAATCCTTTTCTTCCAAACTCCATTCTACAGGTCATTCTGTGTATTTTATTATGTCTTTATCTTGTTTTGCAAAGTATTTCCAAAAATGTAATTACCAACAGGAGACTTTGCATTTGAACCTCACTTTACTAATTGACTTTTTGAGTCTGTTCTCTCACTAGTTTTGTTGAAAGGGAAATAAGTAAAAAGTAGAAGAAACTTAAATATTATTTTATTTCAAAACTAATATCCCCTGGTCTATGAACTGCTTTTTATAAATGCAACATATTGTATTTCTTTTTTGGTTACCAAGTTGACTAAAGGATGCTATAAGCTATCATTCATATTTTGCCTTTTCTACAAAAGTACATTAAGAAATAAAATTTGTCCCGTTTACCATTGCAACAAAAAGAATAAAATATCTAGGAATAAACCTACCTAAGGAGACAAAAGACCTGTATGCAGAAAATTATAGGACACTGATGAAAGAAATTAAAGATAATACAAATAGATGGAGAGATATACCATGTTCTTGGATTGGAAGAATCAACATTGTGAAAATGACTCTACTACCCAAAGCAATCTACAGATTCAATACAATCCCTATCAAACTTCCACTGGCATTTTTCACAGAACTAGATCAAAAAATTCCACAATTTGTATGGAGACACAAAAGACCCCGAATAGCCAAAGCAATCTTGAGAAAGAAAAATGGGGCTGGAGGAATCAGGCTCCCTGACTTCAGACTATATTACAAAGCTACAGTAATCAAGACAGTTTGGTACTGGCACAAAAACAGAAATATAGATCAATGGAACAGGATAGAAAGCCCAGAGATAAACCCACGCACATATGGTCACCTTATCTTTGATAAAGGAGGCAAGCATATACAGTGGAGAAAAGACAGCCTCTTCAATAAGTGGTGCTGGGAAAATTGGACAGGTACATGTAAAAGTATCAAATTAGAACACTCCCTGACACCATACACAAAAATAAACTCAAAATGGATTAAAGACCTAAGTGTAAGGCCAGACACTATCAAACTCTTAGAGGAAAACATAGGCAGAACACTCTATGACATAAATCACAGCAAGATCCTTTTTGACCCAGCTCATAGAGAAATGGAAATAAAAACACAAATAAACAAATGGGACCTAATGAAACTTAAAAGCTTTTGCACAGCAAGGGAAACCATAAACAAGACCAAAAGACAACCCTCAGAATGGGAGAAAATATTTGCAAACGAATCAACTGACAAAGGATTAATCTCCAAGATTTACAAGCAGCTCATGCAGCTCAATAATAAAAAAGCAAACAACCCAATCCAAAAATGGGCAGAAGACCTAAACAGACATTTCTCCAAAGAAGATATACAGATGGCCAACAGACACATGAAAGAATGCTCAACATCATTAATCATTAGAGAAATGCAAATGAAAACTACAATGAGGTATCACCTCACACCAGTCAGAATGGCCATCATCAAAAAATCTAGAAACTATAAATGCTGGAGAGGGTGTGGAGAAAAGGGAACACTCTTGCACTGTTGGTGGGAATGTAAATTGATACAGCCACTATGGAGAACAGTATGGAGGTTCCTTAAAAAACTACAAATAGAACTACTATACGACCCAGCAATCCCACTACTGGGCATATACCCTGAGAAAACCATAATTCAAAAAGAGTCATGTACCAAAATGTTCATTGCAGCTCTATTTACAATAGCCAGGACATGGAAGCAACCTAAGTGCCCATCATCAGATGAATGGATAAAGAAGATGTGGCACATATATACGATGGAATATTACTCAGCCATAAAAAGAAATGAAATGGAGGTATTTGTAATGAGGTGGATGGAGTTAGAGTCTGTCATACAGAGTGAAGTAAGTCAGAAAGAGAAAAACAAATACAGTATGCTAACACATATATATGGAATCTAAGGGAAAAAAAAAAAGGTCATGAAGAACCTAGTGGCAAGACGGGAATAAAGACACAGACCTACTAGAGAACGGACTTGAGGATATGGGGAGGGGGAGGGGTGAGATGTGACAGGGTGAGAGAGTGGCATGGACATATATACACTACCAAATGTAAAATAGCTAGTGGGAAGCAGCCGCATAGCACAGGGAGATCAGCTCGGTGCTTTGTGACCACCTAGAGGGGTGGGATAGGGAGGGTGGGAGGGAGGGAGATGCAAGAGGGAAGAGATATGGGAACATATGTATATGTATAACTGATTCACTTTGTTATAAAGCAGAAACTAACACACTATTGTAAAGCAATTATACTTCAATAAAGATGTAAAAATAAATAAATAAAATTTGTTCAAGAACCTCATTTCTTTTCTGATCTTAAAATAACTGGTATATAATATGTTTGGGGTATTTAAAAAATTAGAAACTAAAAAGGAAAAGGAAATTTAAAAGATTAGAAAATAAGTGCTGTTCAAATTAAATATATGTGAATGTAATAGTAACTTTTCTTTCAAAGCCTAAAGGATAATCATATAGTCAATATGCTTGTCAGAATTCCTACTGTTTTGTTTTCTGTTTAAATTTTTTTTGCCCTCCCACAGGAAAATAAGTTTGCCTCCTCAATCCCCTCTTTCTTCTCACCATTACTACATTAGTATTAGTTTTCTATGGCTGTTTAACAAATTACAATTAAGAAGCTTGAAACAGTAACACTTATCTCACAGTTTTCCAGGTGGGCTACACTGGGTTGTCTGCTGAGAGTCTCACAACGCTGAAATCACGGTGTCAGCTGACTCGGTTTTTTATCTGTATCCTGAGGCTCTGGGGCTCTGTGAGGGAGCTCCTTCAGGTTGTTGGCAGAATCCAGCTCCAAGCTTTTGTAGAACTGAGATCCCAGTTCTCTTGCTGCTCTGAGGCGGAGGTGGTCACTCGCCTCTCTGAGAGGCTGCTCTGAGGTCCTTCCATTGCAGATGCCCCTCACTCTTCAAATCCAGCAACACAATAGCTCTTTTGTCAAATCTTTCTCAACTTCAAATATAATATGATATCACATATACGTGGAATCTAAAAAAAGGGTATGAATGAACTTATTTACAAAACAGAAGTAGAGTCACAGATGTAGAAAAGAAACTTATGGTTACCAGGGGATAAGGCGAGGGGAGGGATAAATTGGGAGATTGGGACTGACATATACACACTACTATATATAAAATAGATAATTAATAAGGACCTGCTGTATAGCACAGGGAACTCTGCTCAATATCCTGTATATAGAGGAGAATCTATATGGGAAAAAAACCTAAAAAAAAAAAAAAAAGTAGGTATAAGTATATGTATAACTGATTCACTTTGTTGTACACCTGAAACTAACACAACATTGTAAATCAACTATACTCCAATAAAAATTTAATAAATAAATGAATAATCCCCCCTTCCCCCCCACAAAAAAATAACTCTATTTTGACTCCAGCTATCAGTCAGCAAAAACTCTGTCTGCTTTTAAAGGGATCAGGTGATTAGGTTAGGCCCACCTGAACAGTCTTCCTATCAGGTCAAATGCTTAGTAACATTACTTATACCTGAAAAAGCTCTTTACAGTGTAAAATAACATAATCATAGAAATAACACTTGGGAGCAAAGGTCATGTTGACCATCTTAGAAAAGCAGTTATTTTCCAAGTCCAAATTTTCAAGACATTTGTACTTTTTTTTATCTCTGAACTGTTCCTTTCTCCTCTAATCCAAATATGTTTAATTTATTTCAAGAAAAAAATTCCCAAAAGGCGAATTAAATTTATGTGGACTCACACTTTGAGAAAATATGCAGGGACATCAAATGTATTAATTCTTAAAAAACATTTAAAATATTATAGTCATAATTATATGCTCAAGATGTTTTTAAGTAGATAGTCTGGATATTTTTCATTATACCATTTAGAATAAGAAAATATTTTTACACTTCAATTAATAAGTGGTAAAGTAACAGAATCATAAAGTACCATGTATTTTTCCTCCTAAAAAAATCAGTAATTTTCTATTTAATGTCCCACTACAAACTAGGGACATTTTTGATGGTGAAATATACTTTATAAAGTTGAAATGCATTAAACTGAATTCCATAAATATAGAATTCTAATAATTTGGAGAGCATATATGAATTGCTTAAAATTTAAAGCAAATTTACAGAATTTTCAAGCAGTTCAGAGTTCAGGAGCAGTTATTTTTCTGTATGAAAGAAAAGATTAGTACACTGATTATATATAATTTCAACTTACTTATTAAAGGAATTCTCCCAACATTATTTATCAATATTTATTTAATTATTTTCTGTACTTTGGCCAAAATAAATACAGATTATAATCCACATCATGTGTCATCAGGGAAATGCAAATTGAAACAGTGAGCTACCACTGCACACTAGTAGGGTGGACACAATCTAGAACACTGGCAATAGCAAATTCTGGTAAGGATGTGGGGCAGCAGGATCCATCTTTCATTGATGGTGGCAATGAAAACTGGTACAGCTGTATTGGAAAGCAGTTTGACAGTTTCTTCCAAAACTAAACATCCTCTTACCATCAAATCCAGCCATTGTACTCCTTGGTATTTACCCAGAGTTGAAAATTTATGTCTATACAAAAATCTGAACTTGGATGTTTATAGCAGCTTTATTCATAATTGCCAAACCTTGGAAGCAACCAAGATGTCTTTCAGTAGGTGAATGGGTAAACTGTGGTATATCCAGACAATGGAATCTTATTCAGTGCTAACAAGAAATGAGCTATCAATTCATGAAAAGACATGAAGGACACTAAAATGCGTATTACTAAGTGAAAAATGTGAATCTGAGAAAGCTACATAGGATGTGATTCCAACTATATGACTTCCTGGAAAAGGCAAACTGTGGATGTAGAAAAAAATCAGGGGTTTGGAGTGGGGAGATGGAGAATAGGTGAAGCACAAAAGATTTTTAGGGCAGTGAAACTATTTTGTTTATACTAATATGGTGGATACATGTCATTATACATTTGTCCAAACTCACAGAATGTAAAATACCAAGAGTGAACCCTAATGTAAAATATGGAATTTGATAGTAATGTGTCAATGTAGGTTCACCAATTGTAACAAATATACCATGCTGTTGGGAGATGTTGACAGTGGGAGAGGTATGCATGAGTAGGGACAGGGGTATATGGGAAATCTTGGTACCTTCCACTCAATTTTGCTGTGAAACTAAAAGAACTCTAAAAAATAGTCCTCTAAAAAATAATACAATACAATAAAATATATGGTGAATTTGGATGTTGTGAAAACTTTATTTTTCATAACTTAAACAGTCTGAAACAAAAAATCTGAGTAATATTGGGTTGACCAAAAAGTTTGTTCATTTTTTTTCTGTAAGATGGCTCTAGTAGTACTTAGTTGTCTTTAACTTCATTTGAAACAATTTTGTTAGACTGTATTGTGACAGCTGTCATATCAGCGTGCATTTAAAAAAGAAAACTTAGCAAATTTGGTGAATTTTTGTGTAGCCATTTTAATACTGAAGATGGAAGAAAAAAAGCAATACTTTCAGCATTTATGCTTTATTATTTCAAGAAAGGTAAACACACAACTGAAGCGCAAAAAAAAAGATTTGTGCAGTGTATGGAGAAGGTGCTGTGACTGAACGTGTCAAAAGTGGTTTGGGAATTTTCTTGCTGGAGATTTCTTGCTGGACGATGCTCCATTGTCTGGTAGACCAGTTGAAGTTGATAGCGATCAAATCGAGACATTAACTGAGAAAAATCAACATTATACCACACAGGAGATAGCCGACATACTCAAAATATCCAAATCAAGCGCTGAAAATCATTTGCACTGATTTGGTCATGTTCATCACTTTGATGTTTGGGTTCCACCTAGGTTAAGCAAAAAAACCTTCTTGACCATATTTCCGCATGCGATTCTCAACTTAAACATAATGAAAATGTTCCATTTTTAAACCAAATTGTGACGGGTGATGAAAAGTGGATACTGTACAATAAGGTGGAACGGAAGAGATCCTGGGGCAAATGAAATGTACCACCACCAAACACACCAAAGGCCCGGTCTTCACCCAGAGAAGGTGATGTTGTGTATACAGTGGGATTGGAAGGGAGTCCTCTATTATGAGCTTCTTCCAGAAAACCAAACGATGAATCCAACAAGTACTGCTCCCAATTAGACCAACTGAAAGCAGCACTCAGTGAAAAGTGTCCGGAATTAGTCAACAGAAAACATATAATCTTCCATCAGGTTAACGCAAAACTGTATGTTTCTTTGATGACCACGCAAAAACTGCTACAGCTTGGCTGGGAAGTTCTGATTCATCTGCCATATTCACCAGACACTGCAACTTCAGATTTCCACTTATTTCGGTCTTTACAAAAATTTTCTTAATGGAAAAAATTTCAATTCCCTGGAAGACTGTAAAAGGCACCCGGAACAGTTCTTTGCTCAAAAAGATAAAAAGTTTTGGGAAGATGGAATTATGAAGTTGCCTGAAAAATGTCAGAAGGTAGTGGAACAAAAGTGTGAATACGTTGTTCAATAAAGTTCTTGGTGAAAATGAAAAATGTGTCTTTTATTTTCACTTAAAAGCTGAAGGAACTTTTGTCCAACTCAATATATGGCTCAATATGAAGTAATAAAACTACATTCCATTTTAATTTTATTTTATTGTGATATAATTTACATAAAGTAGAATTCTTTTATTTTTTGATGAACATTTCTAAAAGTTTTGACAATACATGTAGTCATGTAGCTGCTAACAATCAACATATAGAATAGTATCATCGTCCCTCAAAATTCCCACCTGTCTCTGAATAGTTAATCACTGTTTAATTGCCAGCTCCTATAAGCCACTGAAATGTGACCCATTCCTATAGTTTTGTGGGGGTTTTCCCCCAGGATGTCATATAATTGAAATTATACAGTATGTAGTATTATGTCTGTATTCTTTTGATTAACATAAGGCATTCGAGAATTATCCATAGTAGATGTATCAATAATTCTTTTTCTTTTTATCTCTGAGTTGTATTCCACCATAAGGATAGACAATAGTTATTTGATTGATTTACTATTTCAAGAATAATTGGGGTTTTGTCAGTTATTAATAAAACTACTATAATCATTCATGTACAGGTTTTTGCATGAATATAAGTTTTTATTTACCTTGAGTAAGTACCTAGTAGTGGGATTGCGAAATTGTATAGTAGGTATATGTTTAATTTTATAAGAAGCTACAACTGGTCTTCCAAAGAGGCTGCAATATTTTACCTCTCAATAATCAGTTAAATTTCAGTTGTTTATACCTTTGGAAGCAATTGGTATTACCATCTTTAAAAGTAATTTAATTTTAGCCATTCTAATAGATAATGATATTCCATCATGGTTTGAATTATCATTTTCTTTTTTTTTTTAAATTAATTAATTAATTTATTTATTTATTTTTGGCTGTGTTGGGTCTTCGTTTCTGTGCGAGGGCTTTCTCCAGTTGCGTCGAGCGGGGGCCACTCTTCATCACGGTGCGCAAGCCTCTCACTGTCATGGCCTCTCGTTGCGGAGCACGGCTCCAGACGCGCAGGCTCAGTAGTTGTGGCTCATGGGCCTAGTTGCTCCGCGGCATGTGGGATCTTCCCAGACCAGGGCTCAAACCCATGTGCCCTGCATTAGCAGGCAGATTCTCAACCACTGCGCCACCAGGGAAGCCCCCCCCATCAGTATTTTACTGTGATAGGTAAGAAATGCTCATAATGAGGCAAACATTTGTCTTATTTTATTTACATTTTAAAACAACTTATAAAAACTGAACGATAGATTAATAAATATGCTACTAGAATTCTTCTGAAAGTATGACATGAAATCACTTAGAAAATGAAAACGAGTGTTTAATCTCTATCCACATTGCTTTCAGGTGTACAACATAATAATTCAATATTTGTATATATTGCAAAATGATCACCACGATAAGTCTAGTTAATGTTTTGAATTCTATTATAGTGATTAAACAATATTTTAAATAAGACAGACAATAAGAATAAGAGTGACTCCCTCTTGCGAGAGCACCAGAATCACAACTGGCTGCTGGACAATCATTGACAGGAAGACCCTGGACTTCACCAAGGAGGATACCCCACGTCCAAGGACAGAGGAGAAGCCACAGTGAGACGGTAGGAGGGGTGCAATCAGAGTAAAATCAAATCCCATAACTGCTGGGTGGGTGACTCACAGACTGGCGAACACTTATACCACAGAAGTCCACCCGCTGGAGTGAAGGTTCTGAGCCCCACGTCAGGCTTCCCAACCTGGGGGTCCGGCAACGGGAGGAGGAATTCCTAGAGAATCAGACTTTGAAGCCTAGTGGGAATTGATTGCAGGACTTTGACAGGACTGGGGGAAACAGAGACCCCACTCTTGGAGGGCACACACAAAGTAGTGTGCGCATCGGGACCCAGGGGAAGGAGCAGTGACCCCATAGGAGACTGAACCAGACCTACCTGCTGGTGTTGGAGGGTCTCCTGCAGAGGCGGGGGGTGGCTCTGTTTCACTGTGGGGACAAGGACACTGGCAGCAGAGATTCTGGGAAGTGCTCCTTGGTGTGAGCCCTTCCAGAATCTGCCATTAACCCCACCAAAGAGCCCAGGTAGGCTCCAGTATTGGGTTGCCTCAGGCAAAACAACCAACAGGGAGGGAACCCAGCCCCACCCATCAACAGTCAAGTGGATTAAAGTTTTACTGAGCTCTGACCGCCACAGCAACAGTCAGCTCTACCCACCACCAGAGCCTCCCATCAAGCTTCTTAGATAGCCTCAACCACCAGAGGGCAGACAGCAGAAGCAAGAAAAACTACAATCCTGCAGCCTGTGGACCGAAAACCACAGTTACAGAAAGATAGAGAAGATGAAAAGGCAGAGGGCTATGTACCAGATGAAGGAACAAGAAAAAACCCCAGAAAAACAACAATGAAGTGGAGATAGGCAACCTTCCAGAAAAAGAATTCAGAATAATGATAGTGAAGATGATCCAGGACCTCGGAAAAAGAATGGAGGCAAAGATTGAGAAGATGCAAGAAATGATTAACAAAGACCTAGAAGAATTAAAGAACAAACAAACAGAGATGACCAATACAATAACTGAAATGAAAACTACACTAGAAGGAATCAATAGCAGAATAACTGAGGCAGAAGAACGGATAAGTGACCTGGAAGACAGAATGGTGGAATTCACTGCTGCGGAACAGACTAAAGAAAAAAGAATGAAAAGAAATGAAGACAGCCTAAGAGACCTCTGGGACAACATTCAATGCAACAACATTCGCATTATAGGGGTCCCAGAAGGAGAAGAGAGAGAGAAAGGACCAGAGAAAATATTTGAAGAGATTATAGTCGAAAACTTCCCTAACGTGGGAAAGGAAATAGCCACCCAAGTCCAGGAAGCGCAGAGACACATAGTAATCAAAGTGGCAAAAATTAAAGACAAAGAAAAATTATTGAAAGCAGCAAGGGAAAAACGACAAATAACATACAAGGGAACTCCCATAAGGTTAACAGCTGATTTCTCAGCAGAAACTCTGCAAGCCAGAAGGGAGTGGCATGATATACTTAAAGTGATGAAAGGGAAGAACATAAAACCAAGATTACTCTACCCGGCAAGGATCTCATTTAGATTTGATGGAGAAATCAAAAGCTTTACAGACAAGCAAAAGCTATGAGAATTCAGCACCACCAAACCAGTCTACAACAAATGCTAAAGGAACTTCTCTAAGTGGGAAACACAAGAGAAGAAAAGGACCTACAAAAACAAACCCAAAACAATTAAGAAAATGGTCATAGGAACATACATATCGATAATTGCCTTAAACATGAATGGATTAAATGCCCCAACCAAAAGACATAGACTGGCTGAATGGATACAAAAACAAGACCCATATATATGCTGTCTACAAGAGACCCACTTTAGACCTAGGGACACATACAGACTGAAAGTGAGGGGATGGAAAAAGATATTCCATGCAAATGGAAATCAAAAGAAAGCTGGAGTAGCTATACTCATATCAGATAAAATAGACTTTAAAATAAAGAATGTTACAAGAGACAAGGAAGGACACTACATAATGATCCAGGGATCAATCCAAGAAGAAGATATAACAATTATAAATATATATGCACCCAACATAGGGGCACCTCAATACATAAGGCAACTGCTAACAGCTATAAAAGAGGAAATCGACAGTAACACAATCATAGTGGGGGACTTTAACACCTCACTTACACCAATGGACAGATCATCCAAAATGAAAATAAATAAGGAAACAGAAGCTTTAAATGACACAATAGACCAGATAGATCTAATTGATATATATAGGACATTCCATCCAAAAACAGCAGATTACACGTTCTTCTCAAGTGCGCACGGAACATTCTCCAGGATAGATCACATCTTGGGTCACAAATCAAGCCTCAGTAAATTTAAGAAAATTGAAATCATATCAAGCATCTTTTCTGACCACAACGCTATGAGATTAGAAATGAATTACAGGGCAAAAAACGTAAAAAAGACAAACACATGGAGGCTAAACAATATGTTACTAAATAACCAAGAGATCACTGAAATAATCAAAGAGGAAATCAAAAAATACCTAGAGACAAATGACAGTGAAAACACGACGACCCAAAACCTATGGGATGCAGCAAAAGCAGTTCTAAGAGGGAAGTTTATAGCTATACAAGCCTACCTAAAGAAACAAGAAAAATCTCAAGTAAACAATCTAACCTTACACCTAAAGAAACTAGAGAAAGAAGAACAAACAAAACCCAAAGTTAGCAGAAGGAAAGAAATCATAAAGATCAGAGCAGAACTAAATGAAATAGAAACAAAGAAAACAATAGCAAAGATCAATAAAACTAAAAGTTGGTTCTTTGAGAAGTTAAACAAAATTGATAAGCCATTAGCCAGACTCATCAAGAAAAAGAGGGAGAGGACTCAAATCAATAAAATCAGAAATGAAAAAGGCGAAGTTACAACAGACACCGCAGAAATACAGAGCATCCTAAGAGACTACTACAAGCAACTTTATGCCAATAAAATGGACAACCTGGAAGAAATGGACAAATTTTTAGAAAGGTATAACCTTCCAAGACTGAACCAGGAAGAAACAGAAAATATGAACAGACCAATCACAAGTAATGAAATTGAAACTGTGATTAAAAATCTTCCAACAAACAAAAGTCCAGGACCAGATGGCTTCACAGGTGAATTCTATCAAACATTTAGAGAAGAGCTAACACCTATCCTTCTCAAACTCTTCCAAAAAATTGCAGAGGAAGGAACACTCCCAAACTCATTCTATGAGGCCACCATCACCCTGATACCCAAACCAGACAAAGACACTACAAAAAAAGAAAATTACAGACCAATATCACTGATGAATATAGATGCAAAAATTCTCAACAAAATACTAGCAAACAGAATCCAACAACACATTAAAAGGATCATACACCATGATCAAGTGGGATTTATCCCAGGGATGCAAGGATTCTTCAATATACGCAAATCAATCAATGTGATACACCATATTAACAAATTGAAGAATAAAAACCATATGATCATCTCAATAGATGCAGAAAAAGCTTTTGACAAAATTCAACACCCATTTCTGATAAAAACTCTCCAGAAAGTGGGCATAGAGGGAACCTACCTCAACATAATAAAGGCCATATATGACAAACCCACAGCAAACATCATTCTCAATGGTGAAAAACTGAAAACATTTCCTCTAAGATCAGGAACGAGACAAGGATGTCCACTCTCACCACTATTATTCAACATAGTTCTGGAAGTCCTAGCCACGGCAATCAGAGAAGAAAAAGAAATAAAAGGAATACAAATTGGAAAAGAAGAAGTAAAACTGTCACTGTTTGCGGATGACATGATACTATACATAGAGAATCCTAAAACTGCCACCAGAAAACTGCTAGAGCTAATTAATGAATATAGTAAAGTTGCAGGATACAAAATTAATGCACAGAAATCTCTTGCATTCCTATACACTAATGATGAAAAATCTGAAAGAGAAATTATGGAAACACTCCCATTTACCATTGCAACAAAAAGAATAAAATACCTAGGAATAAACCTACCAAGGGAGACAAAAGACCTGTATGCAGAAAACTCTAAGACACTGATGAAAGAAATTAAAGATGATACCAACAGATGGAGAGATATACCATGTTCTTGGATTGGAAGAATCAACATTGTGAAAATGAGTATACTACCCAAAGCAATCTACAGATTCAATGCAATCCCTATCCAATTACCAATGACATTTTTTACGGAGCTAGAACAAATCATCTTAAAATTTGTATGGAGACACAAAAGACCCTGAATAGCCAAAGCAGTCTTGAGGGAAAAAAATGGAGCTGGAGGAATCAGACTCCCTGACTTCAGACTATACTACAAAGCTACAGTAATCAAGACAATATGGTACTGGCACAAAAACAGAAACATAGATCAATGGAACAAGATAGAAAGCCCAGAGATAAACCCATGCACCTATGGTCAACTAATCTATGACAAAGGAGGCAAAGATATACAATGGAGAAAAGACAGTCTCTTCAATAAGTGGTGCTGGGAAAACTGGACAGCTATATGTAAAAGAATGAAATTAGAATGCTCCTTAACACCATACACAAAAATAAACTCAAAATGGATTAGAGACCTAAATAAAAGACTGGACACTATAAAACTCTTAGAGGAAAACATAGGAAGAACACTCTTTGACATAAATCACAGCAAGCTCTTTTTTGATCCACCTCCTAGAATAATGGAAATAAAAACAAAAATAAACAAATGGGACCTAATGAAACTTCAAAGCTTTTGCACAGCAAAGGAAACCATAAACAAGACGAAAAGACAACCCTCAGAATGGGAGAAAATATTTGCAAACGAATCAACGGACAAAGGATTAATCTCCAAAATATATAAACAGCTCATTCAGCTCAATATTAAAGAAACAAACACCCCAATCCAAAAATGGGCAGAAGACCTAAATAGACATTTCTCCAAAGAAGACATACAGACGGCCACGAAGCACATGAAAAGATGCTCAACATCGCTAATTATTAGAGAAATGCAAATCAAAACTACAATGAGGTATCACCTCACTCCTGTTAGAATGGGCATCATCAGAAAATCTACAAACAACAAATGCTGGAGAGGGTGTGGAGATAAGGGAACCCTCTTGCACTGTTGGTGGGAATGTAAATTGATACAGCCACTATGGAGAACAATATGGAGGTTCCTTAAAAAACTAAAAATAGAATTACCATATGACCCAGCAATCCCACTACTGGGCATATACCCAGAGAAAACCATAATTCAAAAAGACACATGCACCCGAATGTTCATTGCAGCACTATTTACAATAGCCAGGTCATGGAAGCAACCTAAATGCCCATCAACAGACGAATGGATCAAGAAGTTGTGGTACATATATACAATGGAATATTACTCAGCCATAAAAAGGAACGAAATTGAGTCATTTGTTGAGAAGTGGATGGATCTAGAGACTGTCATACAGAGTGAAGTAAGTCAGAAAGAGAAAAACAAATATCGTATATTAACGCATGTATGTGGAACCTAGAAAAATGGTACAGATGAGCTGGTTTGCAGGGCAGAAGTTGAGACACAGATGTAGAGAATGGACATATGGACACCAAGGGAGGAAAACTGTGGTGGGGTGGGGATGGTGGTGTGCTGAATTGGGCAATTGGGGCTGACATGTATACACTGATGTGTATAAAATTGATGCCTAATAAGAACCTGCAGTATAAAAAAACAAACAAACAAAACAACTAATACTAAACTTTCATTGGGTTATTTGTATGGAAATATGTTAATATAAATGTTTCAGACATTACATGAAATTTCTAAAAATCTTTTATTTGTATTTGTATGGAAATATGTATGGAAATATGTTAATATAAATGTTTCAGACCTTAAAAAATAAAAAGAATAAGAGTAGTGGGAAGTTGGAACTGCCAATGTTGAGAAATTAAATTCCCGCATGTCTTAAAAAAAAAAAAATAACATTTTACCTTGTGATTTTGTTATGAGTCCCAAATTCTTCTAACATGATATTGACATCATCAACAGCTTAAGGAGTAACAAATTGGATAAAGAGTAAGTGTCTGTATGGTACTGGACTGTCATACTTTTCACCAATGTTTAAAATAGTTGAAATTGGTTCTGTAGATGCAGTTCATCTTATACTGATCAAGCAGCTAAATAGTTCATATTTTTCTCATTCACTATTTATTTAATATGAGATCCACACATAGTAATTTAGCTATATTTATAGTTATTTGTTTCAAAGAATTTTTCATCCAAAGCCATACCATAAAAAAACCAGAAAGAGTTTACTATATGGTAATTTAACAGCAAAGCACTGAGATAGACAGCCCTGGTTTTCTCCCCCAATTACTTCTGATTGTGTGCACAGTCACTCTTATTTAACTATAGAATTTGGAAAGACAATTTAATTTGACCTGAAAATATTAACTTGATTTTCTAAAAGATAGATACTAAAGTATTTTAGAAGCTGATAACTATCAAATAAATATTCTAGGCACAATAAATTTGCTTATATTTAGTAGTGTTTATCAACAGCAATTGTATAATTAAAAGTATTAATTATTACCACCATGGATGCCTCCTATATTACAAACAGTTTCACAGACAGTTTGTGTACTTTATATAAGTAAATAATACTGAAGGCTTAGAAAGTAAATATTTTATTCTCCTTTTAGAATTTGGGAAACTGGATCCTATTAATGAACTTTTTCCAGAAATACAGTTTTTAATCTGTTTTACTCAAAAGTCAGTGTTGCACTAAGTTAGCTCCTTGACAAACCATGAGATATAATATAAAACTTTCCTATGTGTTGACATGACATGTACATGCTGTCATTGTTTCATGGGAAGAACATAATCTTTTAAGCTCCTAAGCCACATATAAAAATGATCATATCCAGATAAACAAATGCAAATGTAGATGCTAAATCTCAGTACAAGAAAACTGAATAAAGCAACGGCAAAGAAATAACTTTGATGCAGGAGAATAATCCTATAAGAGTTTCTAAATATTTGCAATAGTAGCTTCAATTTTGAGTGAAGGTAACAGTCTAGTGATCAGATTGACTAATTCTAGATACAAAGCATCCTCAGTTCCCTCCAGTGTCATTTATCCCTGGGTAGGGCTTTTATACCAGGGATAAGAGCTGTACATTGTAGGAGGCCTTTCTGCTCAGAATCTCAGCTGGCAGGCACACCATCCCATAGGGCAAACTGCAAACGTTCTGTTAAGAGTCAGAAAAGACCAACTCCTGCAGGGGAAATTGCTATTCCTCACCTAGTCCAAAAAACATGAGTTTCCCAGAGTAAGAATAGTTAATGAGTTTCAGTTTGTTTCAAAGCACAATTCTCTTGAAAATAGAGAAGATGTTTTATTGAAATGAATGATACTTTGTTTTTCGGTTGGAAAAATGCATCTAAAGCTGATTCAGCAAAACTAAACCTATCTTTTAGATCAATTATTTTAAACTTCACAATATTTAAAACAAATGGAAACCTTTACATTTCTTTAGAGACCATGGATTACAAAAGGTCTAAATATATTTATTGAAATGAATTGATAAACAGTTCTATTATAAATTTCAAACTGTATAGAAAATAATGTCTTAAAAATAGTGTTATTTCTAAGAGTATATGAATACCTTATAAGGCTCTTATATAAAGGCATTGATGATACCAAGTCTTGAATGTGGGCTTTATTTTTCAAAGTTTTATTTAAGAGTTAATATTATTGAAAACTGGCATCTTTTTGCTTTCTTTACATACAATACAGGATAATTTATTTTTAAATTTATAATTTTAAATAATTGTTTCTAGTTACAAGTTATCATCTTCCTTGTTTGATACATTACCTCCCAAGTAAAAAACTCATAGATATGCACATAGATTTGATCTCTAGTTAGGTAGGAAACTGAATATTGATGACAAGAGAGTACAGGTTCAACTAACTAAATTCTGATCTAACATTTATACATTTCACAAAAAAGATTACTGCTGTCATATCCTTGACTTTTAACATGTTATATATTCTTCAGGACCTAAGATCAATGCTAATTTCTCCAAACCTCAAAATATATTTAATTATCTTGCCTGTTCAGCCCCATACCATGTTGTTTGTTTTTCTATTATACAAACATCTATTATACAAATAATAGATGTTAGTATATTTCTATTATACAAACAAGTAGGGAAATCATCTTAAGCCCTACTTGCTGTGAGGTGGTTGTATGATTTAATAGCCACACACAGGCTAAATTGTCATCTATCTTTTTTTAAGCTTTATTGAGGTAATGGGCATATAACATTGTGTAAAATTTGAGGTATACAACGTGATGATTTGATACACACGCACATATATATGTATATGTACATATATACGTGTGTGTATATATATACTGATAAATGATTGCCACAGTAGGGTTAGTTAATACCTTCTTCATCTCATGTAATTACCATTTTGTTTTGAGATCATTCAAGGTCTACTCTTTAGCAACAGTTAAGTATATAATACTGTATTGTTAACTCTAGTCACCATGCTGTACATTAGATCCCCAGATGTATTTATCTTATTATCTGGAAGTTTGTACTCTTTTGACTGACATCTCCCCATGTTCCCCCTCCATTTTCTGGCAACAGCCCTTCTACTTTCTGCTTCTATGAGTTTGGCTTTTTTAGATTTTTACATGAACATGATACCATAGAGTATTTGCCTTCTCTAACTAACTTATTTCACTTAGCATAATATAATGTCCCCAAGTTTCAGCCATATTGTCACAAATGTCAGGATTTCCTTCTTTCTCATGGCTGAATATACTCCATTGTGTGTATGAGTGTATACACACCACATCTTCTTTAACCATTCATCTGTAGGTAGATACTTACGTTTTTTCCATATCTTGGCTATTGTGAATGACATTGTCCTGAACAGGTCTTGATTTCATTTCATTTGGATATATATGCAGAAGTGAAATTGCTGGATCATATGGTAGTTCCATTTTTAATTTTCTGAGTGACCTCTATACTGTTCCATAGTGGCTGTATATTCCCGTTAACAGTTCATAAGATTTCCCTTTTCTCCACACTCTCACCAGTACTTGTTATCTCTTGTCCTTTTGGTGATAGCCATTCTAACAGATGTGAGGTGATGTATCATTGTGGTTCTAATTAGCATTTTTTGATGATTAGTGATGTTGAGCATCTTTTCATGTATCTGATGACCATTTGTATCTCTTCTTTAGAAAAATGCTATTCAGTTCCTCTTGCCATTTTTGTTTAGAATTGTTTGTGGGTTTGGTTTTCTTGTTTGTTTGTTTTCTTTTGAGTTGTATAAATTCCTTAATATTTTAAATATTAACCCCATATCAGATATTTGATTTGCAAATATTTTCTCCCATTCTGTAGGTTTTTTCATTTTGTTGACTGTTTCTTTTGTTTTGCAGAAGCATTTTTAGTTGATGTAATCCCTCTTATTAATTTTTGCTTTTGTTGCTTATGCTGTTGGTATCTTAACTAGAATATCATTGCCAAGGTCAAAGTCAAGAAGCTTTTCCCCCATGGTTTCTTCTAGGAGTCTTATGGTTTCAGGCCTTACGCTTAAGTCTTTAACCTACTTCAAGTTAATTTTTGTGAGTGGTGTAAAATAAGAGTACTATTTCTTTATTCTGCATAAAATTATACAGTTTCCTCAGTACCATTTATTATTGAAGAGACTATCCTTTTTCCCATTGAGTATTCTTGGCTCTGTTGTCAAATATTAGTTTACCTTTTATGCAAGGGTTTATTTTGGGGAACTTGATTCTGTTCCATTGGGCTATACATCTATTTTTGTGCCAGAACCATACTGCTTTTATCACTATGGCTTTCTAATACAGTTTTATGAAGAAGTGTGACAACTTCATCTTTGTTCGGGATTGCTTTGGCTCGTTGAGGTCTTTTGTAGCTCCATACTAATGTTAGGAATGTTTTTTCCTATTTCTGTGAAAAATGACATTGAAAATTTGATAGGGATTGCATTGAATCTATAAATCTCTTTAGGTAATACAGATATTTTAAGAGTATTAATTCTGTCAGTCCATGAACACCAGATAACTTTCCATTTGTTTGTTTCTTCTTCAATATCTTTCATCAATGTTTTACAGTTTTCAGTTTACAGATTTTTACCTCCTTGGTTAAATTTATTTCTAAGTGTTTTATTGTTTTTGATGATATTGTGAATGTGAGTACTTTATTTCTTTTTCAGATATTTTGTTGTTAGTGTACAGAAATGCAACTGATTTCCGTATGCTGATTTTGTATCCTGCAAATTTACTGACTTTGTTGATTAGTTCTAATAGTCTTTTAGTTAAGTCTTTAGAATTTTCCATATATAAGATCATATCATCTGCAAACAAACACAGTTTTACTTCATTCTTACCAAATTGGTTGCATTTTATTTCTTTTTCTTGCCTGTTTGCTCTGAATACGACTTTTAGAGCTATAGGTAATAAAAGTGGTAAGAAAGGGTATTTTCGTCTTGTTCCTGATCTTAGAGGAAAAGTGTTCAACCTTTCTTCGAGTATGATGTTAGCTCTGGGCTTGTCACATGTGCTGTTTATTGTGTTGAGATGAATTCCTTCTATACCCAATTTGTTGAGAATTTTATCATGAAAGGATGCTGTATTTTGATTTTAATCTTTGAAAATTTGCTAGGTTTTGTTTTGTGACCTATCATGATTTATCCTGGAGGATATTCCATATGTCTTGAGAAGAATGTGCATTCTTCTGCTGTTGGATAGAATGTTCTGTATATGCCTGTTAGGTTCATTTGCTCTAAAATATAGTTCAAATCCAATATTTCCTTATTGATCATTTTGTCTGGATGATCTATCCATTATTGAAAGTGAGGTATTGATGTCCCCTACTAATATTGTATTGTTGTTTATTTCTCCCTAAAATTTGTTAGTATTTGCTCAGTATATTTAGGACTAAGATGTTGGGTGAATATTTATTTATGATTATTATTTGCAGTTGATGAATTGACTCCTTTATCATTGTATAATGGCCTTCTTTGTCTCTTGTGATCATTTTTGGCTTAAAATCTATTGTTTATGATATAAGTATAGCTACCCCTGCTTTCCTTTGGTTTCCACTTGCATGGAATATCTTTTTCCATCCCTTCACTTTGAGCCTATGTGTGTCCTTAAAGCTGAAGTGAGTCTCTTATAGGCAGCATATAGTTGCTTCTTTGTTTTTGTTTTTCCGTCTAGCCACTATGCCTTTTGATTGAAGAATTTAATTCATTTATATTAAAAGTAATTTTTGATAGGTAAGAACTTACTAATGCCATCTTCTTGTTTTTGGCTTTTTTGTAGTTCCCTTGTTTTCCCCTCTCTTCCTGCCTTCCTTTGTGAATGGATGACTTTCTTTGGTGGTATACTTTGATTCCCTTCTCTTTATCTTTTGTGTGTCTACTGTAGGATTTTGCTTTGTGATTACCATGAGGTTACATAAAATATCTATTGATATAATGCTAGTAACAACTTAACTATAGTCACATGCAAAATTACTATCCCTTTTGTGTTTTTGATGTCAAAATTTACCTCTTTTGATATGTGCATTCATTAACAAATTATTGTAGCTGTAGTTATTTTCAATACTTTAGTCCTTTAACCTTTATACTAGAGTTAAGTGTTTAGCACACTACCATGTTATAGTATTAGAGTATTCTGAATTTGACTGTACACTTACCTTTACCAGTATATTGTATATTTTCATATGTTTTCATGTTACTAATTAGTGTCCTTTTATTTCAGCTTGAAGAACTCCTTTCATCATTTCTTGTAAGGCAGTTCTGGTGGTGATGAACTCCCTCAGCTTTTTCTTTTCTAAGAAAGTCTTTATCTCCCCTTTAGTTTTGAAGGACAGCTTTGCCAGTTAGAGTATTCTTGCTTGGTAGTTTTTTCTTTCAGCATTTTGGATATATCATCCTATTCTCTCATGGCCTGTAAGAATCACCTGAGAAATCTGTTGATAGTCTTATGGTGTTTTTTTTTTTTTTAATTACAAGCTTTTTATTTTTTCTTAAGATTCTCTCATTGTTTGTGATTTTTGACAGCTTTATTATAATATGTCTTTAAGAAAATCTCTTTAACTTACATTTTTTGGTGACCTGTGACCTTCATGAATATGCATTTGCAAATCGCTCCATATATTTGAGAAGTTCTTGGCCATTATTTCTTTAAATAAGTTTTCTGCCCCCTTCTCCCTCTCTTCTCCTAAGACTCCAATACTTCGATGATTATTTCTTTTGAGGTTATTCAATACATCACATATGCTTTAATTCTTCTTTTTTCTTTGTTCTCCTCTTACTGGATAATTTCAAAGTTATTGTCTTCTAATTCACAGATTTTAAAATTCTTTTTGATCCATTCTGCTGTTGATTTTCTCTGTGGCATTTTTCATTTCATTTATTGTTTTTTTTTAGCTCCAGAATTTTCTTTTTTATGATTTCTCTCTTTTTGTTAAACTTTGTATTTTGCTCATGTAGTATATTCCCGATTTCACTGAATTGTCTTTCTGTATTTTCTTGTAGCTAATTTAACTTCTTTAAAACAGCTATTTTTAATTCTTTATTGGGTAAAATGCAGACGTTCATGTCTTTGGGGAAGATAATTGCGATCCCTTAGTGGAGTCGAGTTTCCTTGATTTTTGCATATTTCTTGGAGTCTTGAGATCCTGTTTTTGTATTTTCAGTAGTGATCGCCCCCTCCAGTTTTTACTAACTGACTTTGGGAGAGAAATATCTTCTGTCAGCCCTGGTAGGGATTCTGAGGCTTTCTCAGACCTTCTGTAGAGATGCCCACTTCACGCTTCTTGCTCCCTCTTGTGGCAAAATTCTTAGATTTGTATGCCTTCTTTTGATCATGCAACACATCAGGCCAAGTGCTGACAGCCTCTTTTCACTTTCTCCAGAGTGCCCTAAAGCTCAGCTCTGTGGTTCCTTCCTGGCCCGCATAGTCAGGCTGGCTTTCGACAGGTGGTCACCAGCCATCTGCCAAAGCTCACTCTGGACAGTTTCATGAGTGTGTGCAGAGAGCCAGCCAGAGGGTGGGAGTGAGGCGTGTATACTAATGGAGGTGCCTGTGTGCCATTTGGGGAATTAGCAGGCAAGCCATCCCCAGTGGCTCATGAGCTGGCTTCTTGATGGAGTCTGTGATACCTTTAAGAGGATCCATGTCCCTTTAATGCTCTTTGACAGTCCTCTTTGTTGCCCTCTGGCTTCTTCCCACCCCCCATTCATAGAGCTCACTTCTCAGTACTCTGGGTGGGGCGAGAGACAGTTGGGCCTCTTTGGCAAAGTCCCACACAGCTGGGCCAGCCAGGCATTCACTCACATGCTCTCACTTTCCCCCAAGGGTAAATCATGGGTCGAAAAGGTCTCACTTGGCACTAAGCTGTGCCACCTCAGGGGGGGAATGACTCAGGTAAAGTAAAATGGCTCTTCTTACCCTCTCCAATGTATTCAGCCTCAGGTGTTTTTGTTCCAATGATGTACTGGAACTTCTATGCTGGAAACCTGGACTTCCACATAGAAGGCATGGGTGATTATCTAAGATCCTTTTCTCCAGGGGCTCTTAGACAGCAGTTGAGAGGGGCTGGAGCCAGTTCATTGGCCACTGCAGGATCCATAGCTGTGACTGAGGTCTCTGTGACGATTACCCCATTCATGGGTAGGCGAGACTCTTCCCAGGTCCCTTGGCATATGGTGCGGAATCCCATAGCTCCCACTAAGGCATTTTTGTCCAAGGATGGATGCTAAATCTTTGTTGTTGAGGAGGGATACTAACTATGTGGGATGCCTTATTCAGCTGTGTTGCTGATGTCACCCCAGCACCTATCTTTTTTTTTTAACATCTTTATTGGCATATAATTGCTTTACAATGGTGTGTTAGTTTCTGCTTTATAACAAAGTGAATCAGTTATACATATACATATGTCCCCATATCTCTTCCCTCTTGCATCTCCCTCCCTCCCACCCTCCCTATCCCACCCCTCCAGGTGGTCACAAAGCACCGAGCTGATCTCCCTGTGCTATGCGGTTGCTTCCCACTAGCTATCTATTTTACGTTTGGTAGTGTATATATGTCCAGCATCTATTTTAATTGAGACATTAGTGTTCTCCTTGGAACCTGAACTAGCACTAGGTACTCTATAATACTGTACAGAAGTTAATTCCATTTGTCATTCTCTGTACAAATGTCAAAAGAGTGGTCAGCTTGCATGCACATATTTGTCAGCAGAAATTTAGTGTTTTCTGTAATATTTCATCAGTTTCTGTTTTTGTTTGATTGCTTGTTCCTTCTCTTCCTTGTTAACATTTGGTCACTCCAACCTGCAGTTTATATATTTACACATCTTTAGCAAGTTCTAATTCAGTTGAAATAATTCTCTTAAATTCGTCTACATATCTGTGCTGCCCAAAACGAGGAAGAAAATGTGTATCTACACTTTCCTTATAGTCAACCTCAATAGAACTTGTTTAAATGGCAGCATAATCCACCTGTAGTTGTTTTCTTGTTTGCAAATCGTCTTAACTCAGTTTTAACATATCTTTTTCTATTTAAAAATTATATTTCAAGAAAACGTTTATTAAAAGATTTTAAATGCTATTTCTGAATTTGTTCAATTCAATTAAAGAAAAATACAAAAATATGATTATCACTAGATTATGGGAGATATAGTAAATTAAAATTGAATATGATATCCTGGCAATAATTTCAGTAAAACGTTAGAAAGAATTGCCTTATTTTTTAAAACATGCTCAGAGATAAGTTATTCAAAAATAAATTTCCTGCCTACCTGCATGAAAGTAACTTTAAGGGAAATTGTATTCCTGTTGGTTATGCCTGAATATATTTCACAGCCAGAATTTCAATTACTAAGAACTTTACATTAGTGAGCCAGGAGAAATCTGTCAGTAAAAAAAAAAAGTAAGTGAGTAGACTAGAAGTATCTCTTCTCTTGTGCTTCTTCTGTGTATGGGAAAAATCAATTTGCTTTCATCGTAATCCCAAATAGAAGGAGCAATTGGCTTTGGGGAAATCCTGTAAAATTTATTGCTGACAACGTGTCAGAGAGTACTTTCTAAGGATGACAGAATACATGAATTGATTTTGCTTCCAGTGACACTGGGATAACGATTCTCTCAATCACATAGTGTAGCTCTGGGGTTTGTTGTCACTTTTCCCTGCAGTTTAAAAGGTTTATATCAAATATGTGGGAGGACAATCTGAAAGGAGATATCTAATGTGGTACTTAATTAATATGCTATATCTAACTGCCATTGCCTGCATATAGATACTATACAGAGTTAGTTACTAAATATATAGGAAAGGAAATGTTGACTTAAATATAACAACAGGGTTTAAACATTAGCAAATATATTAAGGGATAAAATAATGTACTCCACAAATATTAATTGAAATTCAATTTAAGAAAGATATAATTTAGAGAGAAACTCTCTTATTTAGAAATATATTCCCTTATGCATCAACTTTAATATTTATAGTATACAAATGCATATAGTTATCATATACAGTGGTTGATTTTGGAAGACTTCATGGAATTCTCGAGTAAATAATATTTATATCTTGCCACCTTCACAGGGTATTTGTGAGGTGTAAGGACACAGAGTGTGTGTGAGGTATAAGACAATATGGTGTACATAGACATATGCATACCTCTATGTATATGTATATTTTATTAGTATACATTGAAACCTACACACATATACATTCACAGACATTTATCCATGCACATATACACATACAGACATGCATCAGAGATATTGCGGGTTCAGTTTCAGACAACTGCAATGAAGCAAATATCACAATGATTTGAGTCACAATTATTTTTGGTTTCCCAGTGCATATAAAAGTTATGCTTACAGTATACTGTAGTCTACAGAATATGAAATAGCATTATGTCTAAAAAAAGTACATACCTTAATTTTAAAATACTTTAAAATTGCTAAAAATTGCTAACCATCATCTGAGGCTTCAGTGAGTCATAGTAGTAACATTAAAGATCACAAATCAGCATAGCAAGTATAATAGTAATAAAAAAGTTTAAAATATTGTGAGAGTTACCAAATGTGACACAGGGACATGAAGAGAGCAAATGCTTCTGGAAAAATGGCACCAATAAACTTGCTCTACCCGGGGTTGCCACAAACCTTTATATCTGAGAAGCCCAATAAAGAAAAACATGCTAAGATGAGGTATGCCTGTAATCAATTTCATATATGCACATGTAATTTACATATTATAAAGTATTTTCAAATACATAGGATGTAAGCAGGATTTTTTTAAGCTATGCAATAGAAGAGAAAAGAACAGAATATTATAGATGTTTTGTAACTTCTTTTCCTCCTCCCACTTATGCCTCCCCCATCTCCAAAAAGAACCTCATGGGAGTCAAAACCAGGATTAAAATACAAACATTCTGTTTTTAAAGGCCTATGTGACAGATTGCAAGTTAGCCCATCCTATTCTCTCAACAGTTCCACAGAGGACTCTAAAGAAAGGCTGAGGGAAAAACAATAGGGCTATTTCATCTCCCTCTGAGGAGAAGTAGGAGATGTCTATCATTACTTCCAAAAGGAAGGACTCAAGTGTCCTTTGGGGAATATTAAACAGTCACACGCCTGCCTCCTTTAAGAGAGTTAGTGGTCAAAAACATGGAAGATACGACCTTAACAGAGGAAATTGGCAGCAGACTGCCCATCAACCACTTCTGCCAACCCCTTCTTAGGCAAAGGCAAAGAATCCTTCCCTTCATCTTAAGCCAAGTAAAGGAGGTTTGAACGTAAGCACAGCAAGAGTGTGTCATATGTTCGCTGGGGCTTGAGGACCCCAGGGGCCAGCAGAAGAGGCTACACATCATAGGCTAAGGTGGCAGAGAGAGAAAGCCAAACCTTTACTTCTAGCAAGATGAATGTGCTCCACACACAGCAAAATAAGACAACCTTGGGGATTCTGCTCAAGAGCACTGCCTGAAAGTTTAAAATAACCCTCAGTGACAGAATGTTAGCTTCCCTTGACACAAAGGAGGAGAAGTGGTAAGTAAGGTGCTGGAGAAGTTTTGGACATTGTCTACATCAAGACAACTGCTTTTGCAGGTCCACAAAAATGGTCCCTGAGAAAGATCCAGCAAGGGTGCCTCAGTGATGGAGAGGACACAAATCCAAGATCACAGCTGACTCTGTCATGTATGATTGTGTTGCCTTTAGCAAATCCATCCCTTCCTTTGGGTCAGATTCTGGAAGGGTTTAAAACTGCAGCTAAGTTGGGAGTAGAGAAAAAATGATATCTAAAGAAGAAACCAACTAGCTCATGTCCCACTGGAGGCTTACAGGTCTTAAGCAGACCCAAGCTTGGGATCTGCTGTTACGGACCAGATTGTTGTTGTGAAAGGATTTAATGAATATCCTATCTGGAATTTTTATGCCAAAGCAAGGAACTATTTATATTGTATATTATATTGGACTGCCTGAAAAGCTAGAGGGCTTGTCTGAGGTTTTATCCAGGAGCATAAAAAAGGATTAGACCCCAAAGCAGATGTAAAGGCGGGAGTAAAAGTAGTTGGGTTCCTCATTACAAGCCAAATCTAGGTCATTAAAAAATCCAGTGTTCAAAGGTGTGAAGCCATTTTGATGTCTAGTAACTCTCCTTGTAAAGAAACGCATCCTTTTATCTAAACTTAAAGAAAACATGTATTTTCTATCTTAATTATAGATGTATTATAATTTGTCCCCTCTTAGCCACTCCTGATACCCCCTTAGCTCATATACCGTCATGTCTCCATGGTCCCTCTGAATGGTTTTGCTACCTGTGGTCTTAGAATTCTTAATGTATACTCAACACTTTCTCCAGCTGGTATTTCAAAAAATCAGAATCCAGTCATTTCAATTTTTGCTTCATAAACTCCAATCTTCACCTCCCCAGCACCTTCAGAATAAAAGCCATACTTTTTTTTTTATCAACACATGTCAGACTCTTTTGTGATCTGTCTCTTATTTTGCCTTTCAAGGATCATGTTTTCTATCACTAAATAACTCCCTTTGCTCAAATATTTCCTCAAAAATATGATGCCTGCACATTTCTCTGTAAAATGTCAGTATCACTGCCTAACTCCTTCCACCATTTTTGTAACCTGACTAATGTCTACTTTTCCATCAAAATTAGTCTCAGAGGCACTTCTAACTGATGATTTCCTTAAAAGCCCTTCCTAACTTTTTTCAGCCACCACTCTGAGCTAAATCTCTCTACCCTGTTATGTTAACCTCCCACAAATTTCTGTCATAGCATTAGGTCTGTCATGAGGAGGTAATAAATATATACTGCTAATAACATAAAAATTGTCAGTAAAATAAAACTTCTACAGAAAATCATATTCTAATCATTTGTTTCCACCAACATGTGAATATGATAAAAATGGTACAGATTAAATGAAATTTAAATAATAAAATTAATGGTAAATCATACCTACCAAATAAAAAGTTGTTATCTTGTATGAAAAAGTATATAAAAAGTTAATACGAATAGCATTGATAGCTACTATTTATTGAGTGCTAACTTAATCCCAAATAAGTTTTATAACCTTACAAAGAACATTACATAAGTTAATTAAACTGCAAAAATTTGTAGCTTACTCTTATTTTTCCATTCTTTATATGAGGAAACTGCTGTTCTGAGAGATTAAGTAAATTCACAGAGCTATAAAAGAGGAAGAGAGCGAACACTATTCCTGTCTGATTCTGAAGTTCTTTCAGTTAACTTCTAGTTTTCACAAAAGAATTCTTATGACCTATAATTCTTGTTTTTATTATATCTGCTTATCATAGCTATGTACCCTTTAAATAAAAACAGAAATGCAGGTTGATACTTTTAGCTTGGTTCCTAAGTGTGTTCAAGGGATAAGGGAAGAAAGGAAGAGTTTTGTCTTATGGTTTTGATGAGACTCACATTGAAGTTCCATTTTGGACAATCTTTTAGATTAAATCCTTTCTCCGGTTAAAGGTTTCTTTTCTCCTTTAACATCTTTTTTTAGACAGAACTTGAATTCTTGTGTTGCTGCTTCTGATGGAGTGTGTGGACCTCTAAATTGTTATGATGCTGATGCTGAGAGGCAGGTCTTTCTACTTTATGTCTCCATATTTTAAATGTATTTTTAGAATTACATATACAACTAGCTATGAAAAAATGTCTTTGACAAGCAATTCTGTTTAAACACTTTTTTTAAAATATTTTTTTTAAAAGGAATTCCTTTATTTTTATTATTTATTTTTGGCTGTGTGGGGTCTTCATTTCTGTGCGAAGGCTTTCTCTAGTTGCGGCAAGCGGGGGCCACTCTTCATCACGGTGCACGGGTCTTTCACTATCACGGCCTCTCTTGTTGCGGAGCACAGGCTCCAGACGCGCAGGCTCAGTAATTGTGGCTCACGGGCCTAGTTCCTCCGCGGCATGTGGGATCTTCCCAGACCAGGGCTCGAACCCGTGTCCCCTGCATTGGCAGGCAGACTCTCAACCACTGCGCCACCAGGGAAGCCCCCGAAACACTTTTTTTAAAATCCAGATATACATTCTGGCAACTTTATTCCTATAATTTTGTCTGGAAAATATTCCCTTCATGTGTTCATTGTTCCCACATTGACTTAAGAAGCATATACTATAGGGATAAAATAAACGGGGATTACCTATTTGTCAGTTAGTGTTAATTTTTACTTAATCTTAATTGAAAGACTTTTTTGTTTTACAATTACAAACATTGTAATTGTAAAAGTAAAACTGTAAAAAGTCCTAAGCAAGGACTTTTCTATATGGATACCCACAGATTTCTAAGAAACTGATTTAATATTAGAATTTATTATGTGGAGTTTTTAATGTGTAGTTCAGAACAAGTGGTTTATAGATTTCCATGGCATGTGCTGTTTCTCCTTGCCTTGATTGAAAACTCTTGAAAAAATCTGTAGATTAAGGAAATGTTTCAGGGTAGCGATAAGAGGTAATTCACTGGGAATTCCTTATTTAGCTTCTGCCATAAAACTATCCTTGCTGTAAGAGTAAGCAAAATATGCAAACACATCAAAAATATATACTAGGGTCACAAAATAAGGTGAATCTTTTCATTACATAGGAATAAATATATATTTTTCCTAATTTAAATTAAAAATATCCCTCCATGTATAAAACTTAATTCATCATGAAAAACGTGAGAGAAGAAGATTTGGAGTCATAAAACTAAAAGCGTTATAATATTAGTTGAAAACTAAGTTTTTTCTTGAAGTCATTATTAAAATTACTGGGAAGGGCTTCCCTGGTGGCGCAGTGGTTGAGAATCTGCCTGCCAATGCAGAGGACACGGGTTCGAGCCCTGGTCTGGGAAGATCCCACATGCCACGGAGCAACTGGGCCCGTGAGCCACAATTACTGAGCCTGCGCGTCTGGAGCCTGTGCTCCGCAACAAGAGAGGCCGCGATGGTGAGAGGCCCGCGCACCGCGATGAAGAGTGGTCCCCACTTGCCGCAACTAGAGAAAGCCCTCACACAGAAACGAAGACTCAACACAGTCATAAATAAATAAATAAAAGAACGTGAATTTCTTTAAAAAAAAAAGCAAACTGGGCTATTCATTTCAGTAACAGTCAAGTGGTCTTAGTTTGCATTCAAAAAAAAAAAATTACTGGGAAAATTTGACACCGGATTATAAATAATTCATAATCAAAATAGAGATTTCATGTACAAAATGATGTGAGCATCAGTTGAATAGCTAAGGGGTGAAATACAAAAGAGGAACATTTAATTAGGCAGCGAGCAGTATTTGGTCCAAAAGTTGAGTCTGAAAACAAACAACAAAGTAAAATTGAAAATTGATTAGTAATATTTAGTTACTTACAAGACCTTCCAGAATGTCTAATCTGACTTCTTCCCTTTATATTAAGACATTAAACGTACAAGGCATTTAGCTGAATATGTTTAGATCTGTTTATAGAATAAGATTCTAACCCAATGGATACTTTGATAGTTCTACCCTTAAGTATCTTTAAAACACATCATATCATTTTTTTTCCTGCCTGTATACGTCTGTTTTTGAATAGTTGGTGTTTTCAGATATTTTCAATTACAAATGCATACCTAAAGTATCTAATAAGAATAGTTTATTGATTTTCTCACTTTTCTTATACTGGTAAGTGAAAGTAGGGTTTTCAGAAATGATGGTTGAACCCGCTGGTCTCCTGATGGCATATCACCATCAAATACAAAACTAGTAGAAGAGAACGCAGCAGCAGTATAAGTGGTCAGTGATGCATCTGGGGCTTGGCTGACTTGGACTAGGCTTTTAGGTACACTGACCCTCCAATCTACTGGACCTGTTCCCTGTGTAAGTATTGCTGCAGAGAGGAGATTGCTGCTTCTAAATTGTCTCTGCCTGCTTGGGGCTGGCCTCTGGGACTCACTATGAAAGGCTTTCTTAAATTGCATCAATCGCTAATGGCCTAAGGGATTCGAAATTTTGCACTTCTTGCCCTTAAGTTAGGAATGTCAGTGAGAACCATAACTCCTCTAACTTTGTGAGACCACACTTCTTTCCTGGGGCGATGGGGTATAAATATGCCCAAATCTGCAATTAACCTTGAAATTGGAAAAAAAACACAAAAAAACAAAAGAAACAAAATCCTTGCATCAATACCTTTCAATGCAATTCCCTTTTATTATAATTCTCTCTTAACTATGAGCATTTTGATCGGAAAATTCATTATCTTCCAGTCAGAAAAATCCGCCCCCCCCTCGCCTTATCCTCATCTGTCTTTTCCTCCCCTCCCCATCTTCTATCTTTGATCAATGCATGTGTTGTATTTTATCATTTTTAACAACTTTGTTGTCACTTATTAGATACTGAAGTCTATCCCCTGTATTGGCTTTTCTCTATTATTCTCCACTTTTTTTTTTCACTCTTCTCTATGAGAAAGTTTCAACATGTTTTCTACATCATTTATTTGATTTGAATTTTTCAGTACTGATGCTGTAGTTTATTGCTTCTAAATTTGTAATTTAATTTAAATTCAGTAATAAATTTTGTGGGTTTTTAAATGTATTTTTTCTCATGTAGGCCACATTTTAATTTATATTCCGGTTTCTCCATCTCAGTAAATGACAAATGCATTCTTCTTGTTGCTGAGGCCAAACAACAACAACAAAACAAAAAGTCATCCTGAGTTTTTCCTTTCTCCCACATCTTACAGCCCATCCATCAGCAAGCCTCATCAACTCTACCTTCAATATATATCCTCAATTACTCACTTCATTTCTCCTCTGTTTCTAATATCTTAGGTGGAGACATTATCACTTTACATAGAAGACCTCAATATCATCTGATCTCATCTCCCCAATTCTATCCTTGCTCCCATATAGTGCGTTCTCCACAAAACATCCATTAAAGGATCATTTTACTTCATTTTATTTTTTAACATCTTTATTGGAGTATAATTGCTTTACAATGGTGTGTTAGTTTCTGTTTTATAACAAAGTGAATCAGCTATATGTATACATATATCCCCATATCTCCTCCCTCTTGCATCTCCCTCCCACCCTCCCTATCCCACCCCTCTAGGTGGTCACAAAGCACCAAGCTGATCTCCCTGTGCTATGCAGCTGCTTCCCACTAGCTATCTATTTTACATTTGGTAGTGTCTATATGTCCATACTACTCTCTCACTTCATCCCAGCTTACCCTTCCCCCTCCCCATGTCCTCAAGTCCATTCTCTATGTCTGCGTCTTTATTCCCGTCCTGCACCTAGGTTTGAAGGATCCTTTTAAACCTCACCCAATCATGTTAACTTTAACAGATGGTATTATTGTTAACAATCACCTGCTTCTTCCTTTTTCTCCGGTATATGTTCTTCCACACCTGTTACGTTGAGAGTCTCAGGAGAAAGAGTACATATCCTGACGCCATCCAGAGGCTTGGTGATGTGACTTGTGGGGTAATTTGATGTGAACGCAGTGATCTGGGCCAGTTCCCAGCAGAAGTAACTCCATCTCTCTTGCTCTTCCTGTCTGCCTTGGCGCATGGTTGTTCAGTCTGGGCTCCAGAATGGAAGGACACAGAGGAGAGCCACAGCTGACCTCTATCCTTGGATGTGGAACATGAACAAGAAATAAATCCTTACTGTTTATGTCAGAGCTCAGCCTATCCAGGCAAAGAGTCCTCTACCTTCTCTACCAAAACCATCCAACGTTTCCTGCAAACTGGAAGACCAGTTTCGAGGGCCTGCAGGGCTTTCTATGAGTTAGCCTGTCTACCTCTCTGCTCCGATTTACTTTCCCCGTATACACTCTGCTCCAGCCACACTGACTCCTAATGTTCCTGGACTCCTCCAGCTCCCTCTAGCTTTGCATAGTTTGCATTTACTTTCACTTCTGCCTGTAAGGCTTTTCTTAGATTAGCCCATGGTTCATTCCCTCCCTTTATTCTCACATCAGCTCTCACCTTTCATAAAGGTCTTTTCTGACCAGTCAGTAAAATATTCAGACTGAGTCAACTTCTTGTTTCACACTCTGCTTTGTCTTCGTACAACCTATTGCTTATATCTTTAAAAACAACAGTAACAACATTTATTGATCAGTTACCACATGCAAGCACTGTTCTAAGTCTTTTCTGTGTTTCATCTCATCTTATCCTCTCAATAAGACTATGAAAAAGGCACTGCTATTATCTTATTTTACAGATTAGGAAACTGAAGGACAAAGAGATTAAGTAACTTGGCCACATTCACAGAGAATTAAGTGAAAACGCCTGCGACAAACCTAGGCATTCTCATTTTAGAGAACAGGCTCTTAGCCATTATGCTAAGCCAGCCTGAAATTGTCTCAAGTGTGTGGATGACTTCTCCTTGGGGCTACACACTATTCATCTAGAAGCTGTTGAGAGATTCCTTGCCAGGATCAGAAGTTGAAAGCTGGCGTGATGTAACCTGGCATTATTATTTCAGAGGTTTAGCAGCCTTAGAGAAGCAAAGATGCTATTGGGGCCATACCAAACCCCAGCAAGGGGAACAGACGTTCTGTTAATTCTGTTCCTGTTTTTATGTTTTAAAAATTTTTCTACTCTTTATTTTTGTAATTTTGGGGAGGATCCACATACAGAAGATCAGCATTTCAGTATCTAGCTTATTCACAACATCCATGGAATAATTATATCAAAACTTCTTCCTAGCTATGACCCAATGTCAGGGAAAAACCTTGAACTCCACTGTATGGGGAAAAGGAACAGCAGTTCTAATGAGTCATTTGCTTTCTGTTTATTGTTGCTTTGCTAGCTCTAGGCTTCCAGATATAGGTGATTCAGAATGACTTATATACACAGCACAGGAAACAGGCTTTGAACACATTGCTTTCATCTCTTATAGCCCCAGCTCATTTGGGTATGTTGGTGAACTTAGATGGTGTTTTTGTGTTTCCTGTGACACAAGCCACTGTATTAGAAAAAAATGTACACTTCATCCCTAAGAATTTTTCTATCATTTGGTTTTCCAATCCATGACCACCTGGCTTGCATTCAATTTGTCGAGGGCGGTGAGGAGTAAACAGACAATAAACAATAAAAACATAATAAAAATAAAATTACATAGAATGTTAGAAGCTGGTAACTGCTATAGAATAAAAAAAGCAATCAGAACAAAGGGATTAGGAGTGCCCAGACTAGGACAAAACAAAAAGTTTGGTATTAAATAAGGAGTCAGGGTTGGTGTATCGGCAGTAATATTAGTATGTCCAATCTAAACGGATAAAAATCTACCTGCAATTTGTAGAGTTCCAGAGCTCTACTTTAATCTTCCCCAGAGGAGTAAAACTCCGTTAAGAAAAGAGGCACAGATGGTTTTCATTCAATCTTTTCTCTCAGGTTTGCTTGAGAGGCGATGGTATTTACTCTGTCATTTTTGGCTGAGTCACATTGCTTAGAAAAGGTAACTCCATCATTACGGAAATACGATACAAAAGAAAATATATGCTTGCAAAATGCCAATAGGAGTAGAGATTTGGCTAAGAGCAAACATCATCCTGATTTCAGCTGTTTTTTTTTTCTTTCTTGTTTTTAGTATCTGAATGATATACTATACTAATATGTGAGTAACTGTGAACGTAGCATGAGAAAATTTTGACAGAAGGTGAAAGAATGCATAGAATACAGAGTAGTGGGGTTTTTTTTAATAGTGACTATGGTGATTCCACAATTTTATATGGAGAGTTTTGTCTTTATAAATGAAAATAGTTTGAATTTAATTTATATTGATAATATATCTTGGAGTTTAGAGATAGCAGTGTATGTGAAAATTACTAGTCAAACGTTTTAAAAGCAAATAATTAAATTTAAATCATAAATAAATTTCTTTATATCCTCAAGATACATCATGTGAACAAAACATTTACGAAACACAGAAATAAAGCACTTTTGCTAGGGAAACATTTGAATTCAAAAAATCATGCATTTTTAGTTGGAAATATGTTTGTGCATGGCATTTGAACCATCAAAGAGGTGATTAATATTTATTAATTAAGCTCCAGAACTAGGTGTATTTTTAAATCCACAGCTTATAATCCTTTTCTGTAGTGTTTATTGCCCTGAGTGAATCAGACTATATAAAAATCAGGGGAGAGCTTTTTAACTTAGTAATTGAAAATCATCGATTGAGCCAAGCCTATTTCAGTAAATAGTGGTTTTACGGGTAATATTTCACAATTCATTGGCACTTTACTAAGAGAAAAATCCCACTTTACTTTTAGGAAACTTTCTCTTGCTGCCATCACCTGTAATAAATATACAGTTTTGACTAAAAATTAATGGAAATGCCTATTTTTCCTCTGCCAAAGCACATAAAAATGATTGTAACTCTTGGCAATTTCTTTGAAGAATTATATTCTATACACCATGTCAAGCTTGTTAAACATACCTTTGAACTTCCCTTCCAAAATCATATTCAGAGACAGTTTGTAGTGCAAAAGTAAAATAGAATTTAGGTAGATAAATACATATATGCATACATATAAATACATAAAGTCTGCTTTCTAAGAATTTATACTCTTTTTTTTGGTTCAAACACGTCATAATCATTTTCTTTAATTTCTTATTAATTAGATTTAGCTTTAAGTTGCTACATGTATTTCCAACCATCAGATGCAACTTCCGAAGATGAAGGACTTTATTATTAAGGGTTTACAAAGCAATCACTTCTCATTTCTTCTGGTCTTCCAGGAGTGGTTCCAAAAAAATATCACAATAGCAACATCTTTGGCGTGAGAATTAAACCAAGAGAAGACAACATTTGGAGTTCCCATATGTATTTGCCTATGTAAATTTTGGTTTTATATAATTTAAGAATTACATAATGATCAAAATCACCTAATGATCAAGCATCAGTAAAATTATCAAATATATACTTATGTCAAAAAATTTGCCTACTAATTTATGTAAGGAACATCCTACATTCATTCATTTGCTCTGGAAAAACAAATCTGTCATCAATGATCAGTAGAAAATCAGTAAACACTTATCAGCTAATCCAGATGAGTCATGCAATATTTTGTGTCTTTCTCTTCATCAATGAATTAAGAATAATGGAAAAATATGTTTTCCTGTCAAGTCACTGGGCCATATGGAGTTGAAAATTAGATTGTTTATGTTACAAAACTCAGTAAAGGTTGAAATACTATATAAAAATTGTGAGAACAGTGTTCACCTAAGCATATTCTTTGGGAGAAAATTATCTGACCTTCCTGACACGTGACGCTATATAAAAATAATAAGAACAATGTTCAATTTTGCTTATGATTTTGCTCGTGCTTTTCTGGGCACTTTTCTGTGCTGTGCACATGCTATTTTATTTAATCATTATAGTAGCCTTATGACAAGATGAGAACTCATGATCCACATTTTCTAAAGGAGGAAACTGAGTCACAGAGAAGTAATTTTCTTAAGGCCACACTGTTAATCAGTGAGAATAGAATTTGAATTCCATCAGCCTGTCTGCAGAGCCCATGTTCTTAATCCATACACTGTTTTCAATATCGTCTAGATTTCTAGTGTGGAGGAAAACATCATCTTGCTCGATTAAATAACAGTATTGTTATGTATCAAAATATAGTTATTTACAGCTTTTTTCTTTCACACATTATAAAAATTGTTCTGCAGAAATAGCTTAATATGACATTAGATGAGAGAAGAATAGAATTTTTCCTTTAGCGTAAATTCCCATATGCTATTACAAGCATACTTCAGGGAAAAAGAATTTGTCTTGCATTTGACTGATGTTTCTAAACTTCTAACAAGTTAGAAGTTACTGGAGCAGTATAATTGCACCCGAGATCTTCTCACTCATTTCTAACCACGGCCTACATATTTTGGTAGCCAGAAAATAATTTAAATATTAATTAGGAGGTATCCCACACCTCAATGCCTCATTCTCTAAATAAATTTTTTTAAATGTTTGAAATAATCCCGGTTGAACTAACTTGGTCATACAATGTTAGTAAAAAGGTCATTGTCTTTAATCTGTAAGCACACGTGTTTGGGGATTGTTTTCTGTACCCCTTTGTATTCTGAGCACTTAATATATGATAACACAATCAACTCTCACTGAACTATTTACTTCATTAAGTGAATTAACTGAATTATTTTGGTGATTTCCAATTTGTTAGAATTTGGTTCTTTTAACATGTGAAGTGCAATTGGAGGAAATAGGCTGTGTTGAATATCTATTGACATATGGAGATTAGGCTGATGTCTTTGTTTCATTATTAATTCTGTTTAATGACAGGTTTGCAAAGTAAAATCTGAAGACAATATATAGTAAATCTACTGTAGGGAAAAGAGACATTACAGGGGCCCAGATATACAGAAATTTTATGATTGTCTTTATTTGCAGTGAGGCGCTAGGTAAGCAATTGTACAGTGTAGATGAATACACCGCCTAGGGCACCACTTACAACATCACACGGTGTTCTCGACTGAGAGGGTTCCAGCAGTCAGAGCAACCTTTGCAGCCTGTGGGGAAGCAGGGAGCCACAGCAGGCAACTGGAGAATGCATGCAAAAGCATGGGTGCGATGCTTCAATGGAAGGCTTGCACCTACAGAGCACAGGGAGGGAGGGACACAGACAGTAGAGTTCATCTTCTTCACCTAAATGATGGTGCCCCAATTAAAGAGAAAAGATGGAAAGCAGTTTCTATAAGTTTAAGTTTTGATAAGTAGGAACTGGGATCTCAAGATGATTAAGTGAACTAGCTGCAAAGTCATATTTAGCATATTCTTGGCACATGGAAAATTTTCATAATTACATATATATATACACATACCGAGAGATAATGACCATCATGACAGTATATAGTAAAGACTTGCTAATATAATTGGGATTGCAGGAAACTCTAAAGAAAGGGATAGCCCTGGATTTGGGAGTAACAAATAGGCTTTAGAAGCAGCAGGAAGAAAATCAGAAAGAATGAAGGGAAAGTAACTCTACATTCGGATAAGAGAAGTTCGATGTAGTCAACCTGTTGAAAACATGGTTATAAGATGCATTTCTAATTGGAATTGCAAACAAAAACATGCAAACCTCTAGAACTACACATTGAGATATTGCCAATGCCTAGGCAAACAAAACAAATAGCTCACCATTCTAAATTCACTAGGGGAAAAGAAAAATCAGAGAACAGTTCAGGAATTGTGAGGTTTTTGACTTGCATATTCGGTTTGGAAAAAATATATATACCCATTTTGAATAAAACAGAAAAACAAATGCCTGCAAAGTAGATGATAACTATATTAATCATTTGATATGTGATATGCACGTTTCTAAATGTGTTCATGAATTTACTAATGTAGTTTCACATTAATCAAGTAACATATGTAGTATTGGTGTTTCCATGTACAGTTGAGGAAAGTTAGACAAGATAATGGTGGAACCGAGATTTGAGTGTAGGCAACTGGCTGTAAACCCCGAGGCCTTCAACCATATCATATTGCCAAAATATGTCATTTTTGTAAATAGTCTACCCATGTAGCTAAGGGAAAATTCTAATGGTTAAAACATGCAATTAATGACCAAAAAGTGAAGTTAAAAAGAAAAAAAAAGATACAGTAGATCCCTCAAAATATTCATGTAGAATAAGAGATATTTTTATTTTGTACTGAGGTATAATTGACGTATAACATTATATTGGTTTCAGGTGTACAGCACAATTCAATATTTGTATTATATATTGCAAAATGATCACCTCAATAAGTCTAGCTAACATCTGTCACCATACATAGTTACAGCTTTTTTTCTTATGATGATACATCTCTCTACTCTCTTAGAACTTTCAAGTATGCAATACCGTATTATTAACTATAGTTACCATGTTGTACATTACATCCCATGACTTATTTATTTTATAACTGGAAGTTTGTACCTTTTGACCCCCTTCACCCATTTTGCCTACCCTCCACCCACACCCTGCCTCCTATTTTCTGTATCTATGAGGTTTTGGGGTTTTTGTTTGTTTGTTTTAGGTTCCACATATAAATGAGATCATACAGTATTTGTCTTTTTCTGTCTGACTTACCTCACTTAGCATAATGCTCTCAAAGTCCATTCATGTTGTCACAAATGATAAGGTTTTATTATTTTCTTAGCTGAATAAGAGATTTTTTGAAATAGTCCTTTATAAATATAACTTTTAATGATATTAATAGCCTGTAGTACTTACCTCTGAATGACTTTAAATGTAGTATTGGATGCTGGTTAGCTATATTTCTTCTGTATTTCAAAAAGACAATATTATCTTCAATTTTTGCGAATAAAATGTGAGTACATTTCTTAAGACAGCTCATAAGCCCTTCAACAAAGCTCTGAATATTTTTGTGGTATATAGCAAAGTCTCTTGACCCAGTCTACAACTCGAAAATAGCCCCAGAGTTTGAGAAATGGTTGGTCCAGTGACCTTGCCAAAGTTACTACAAGGAGAGATTAAGAAGTAAAAATATATTTTTAAATCAAGGGCTTGAGTAAAAAAAATTCTGTTACAAAGCGAAGCAAAAATTGACAAACTGAGAATCAGTTTGGATCTCAAATGACATAATGAAGGAGTAAAATTGGAAAGAGTTATGTTTATATATATATTATGCTACTGCTTCTGAACTAATGTCAAAATATGTCAAAATTCCTACTTAATACACCTCAATTGCCCATATGCATGAAATATCTCAGGCTTATGACTTACCTTTACTCACATTTGGTGCTCTCTGTTTAGTTAATTCCTTTTAGAATTATTTCTGAAAGGGAAATACTGCAAAGCAAGATGTATAAACCCTTGCTTGGTGAGCTCATGCAGTAACTTTGATAAATGGTGCCTGAGGCACTGGAGAGACATCTATAGGTTCTCTGGAACCCTAAGAGTGAACAGCGTTAAAATAAGCAGTGAAAAGTGCTAAATCAACAAAAGCGATATGATTTCTGGGTTTATTCTAATAGAAAAAGTTTGTAAATAACTAAATTAATGCCTCATTTAGCCTTTCTTCCTCAGCCATTATTTGCCATGTTAATTCTCTTCCTGGTTCAATCCTTGTTCCATAGTCTTGTCTGATTATTTTCTTGTTCTCTAATATAACTCATTCTTCAAATTCTAAATAACTCTATATGAAGAATTCTCAAATATTTCCAGCGAAACAGATTGTTATATTCAGTCTGTAATATATTACATTGATTAATACAGTATTTGTTCTACTTACTTAGGCTGCCTTAGGTTCTTTCTTTGCCTGGTTCTTTTTCTACCTGGTCTTCCTACTAAGAGACAAAATGAAAATATATTGAATGGCAAGTGATTCAGTGAAAAAAAGATCTTGATACGAAAATTAGAAAGCAGCCACTTCCAAACTGTAGAATCCTTGTCCAACGCACAAGACACAAACATTCTTAGCTACAAAACAAAGACAAAACACATACATACGCACAAAACGAAAAAACAAGAAACAATGGATCCATACTAAGCCTATATGCTACTTTAGGGAATTTAGAAACGACATTAAAAATATAAAGCTACAACAGGGCAGGTTTTATATATTATATTAGTTCTAGTTGCCAGATGTCTTGTAGGACATAGCTTGGCAAAGGAAGGGCCACATTGATAACTAATTAATAAGTGGCGGAAGGAGGCTATGGATAGACAGTTCAAATTAGTGACTGAAAAAAAAAATCTACTCCCCGCTTCTTAAATTATTTTTTTCTACAAATCATTTTTCTTCCACCTTTGGGGTCACGTTGTGTACTTTTCTAAGTATCTCTGAATGATCTTTATATTGTGCAAGAAAAATCCTTCAAATTTGGTTGAGGAAAGTTCAGTGTAGTCAAGCTGTTATAGTACTTTCTGACTACACTTGAATTATACCTTGCTAACATAAAGGACTAATTTGGGTAATTCTGTCCATCCAGTAGTCATTTTATAGAAGGAACAAAGTAATGATATTTTCAGTCAAAATAGTCATTTATTGTTTGACATTCACTAAGATTAGATACATTGATTTGAATTCATTTGCCTTTTTTTTTTTAGGTAAATTTTTTCTGTCCTGATTGGTAATTTTTTAGTACATGATACAAGGAATAAAGATTCAGTAGAGAGCAATTTAGGTCATTAATTATAATAAGTGGCACTCTCTTCATTATGTTGGGCAAGAGTGAGTTTATATCCATCCGTCTCTTTATAAGTATCATTATTATCCTGACTCGCCAACCCAGACCTTTCTACAAACGCCATGTGTTCAACTACCCATCAGTCTTTTTCACACAGATAGTTCTTAAGCACATAAAAGTCAATAGAGCTGTGAATTAACACTCTCTTCACTGATCTTTGTCTTATACTCTTAATCTTGTAGACGGATTCCCCACTGACCAAGTTCTTAAGCCAAATGCCTGCCCGAGTGTCATCTGAATCACTTCCTTTCCCTCACACCCTACTTCCAATAAGTCATCTTGTCCTTAAAAATGTCCTTCAAAATGCCTCACATATCCTTTTCTTCATTTCATATCTACTGTTAAATTTCGATCTGGCCGCCACATTCCCTGTTATGATGTCCCTGACATCGTACTTGACTTAGCAACAGCATTTGTCACGCTGGATCCATTTCTCTTCCTTGAAATACTTTTTCCAGGATGCCACACCCTCTTGGTTTTCTCCCTGTCTCAAGTATCGTTGCTTTTGTGTTGCTTCTACCTTTTCTCCTAAACTCACTGGCATGTGACAGTGTTCAGTATTTGAGCCTCTTTTATACACTCATTCCTTTGCTAATCTCATCAGTCTTAATGAGATACTAAGATATTCTTTTTATGTTGATCACATTATAATGAGAGTCTGAACTGCTTCTCTAAACACCAGCATGCTGTATGCCAACTGAACATCTCTGCCCCGGGGGGTTGAAGACACATATGACAGAGTACATCCAAAACCGCTTTCTGAAACTCCACCCACCTCCCCACAAACAGTTTTTCTAACAGTTTTCTATGTCTCCATCCAAAAACCTTGGATCACACTCTATTTCTATTTTTCTTTGATACAACACATCTATTTCATCAGCAAACATTACCTTCAAGACATCTCCTCACTTCTGTTTTAACAAACTTTATTGTAATTATCTCTTGACCTATCTCCTTAATTCCACCCTGTTCCACCTAGTCTATTCCCAACACAGCAGCCAAAGCACATGTTTTTTGTTTTTCAGCCAGGGCACGCAGCTTTTGGGATCTTAGTTTCCTGACCAGGGATTGAACCCAGGCCCTTGGCAATGAGAATGTGGAGTCCTAACCACTGGACAGCCATGTGAAAATATGTCAGATCACATCACCCCTTTGCTCAAAACCTGCCCATGTCTTCTCATCTCTTTTATGGCCGAAGTCAAAAGCACTACAATAATGCACGTGCCTGTAAATGATCTGGCCTATAATGTCATTCTGATCTCATCTCCTCTTCTTCTTGTTCTTTTTGCTTTAGAGATGCTGGCCTCAGAGGTTTCCCTCCAACAAGCCAGAAAGCAGCCACATTAGAACATTTGCACTTGTGACTCTTTGCCTGGAACTCTGTCAAGTCTATTTAACGCTAGTCGTCAGTGGTGTGCTAGTAAATATTTAACAACCAAAAATATGTAAGCATGTAAATAAGCAAATTTCACTGATTAAAAAAAGATACATATCACCCCATTTACAAACAATTATAATGCATACATTACTCCTTATTATAAATTCCACATAGCCTATTGATTCTTACAGAATGCTTGCATTGATTTTTTGCCAAACGATTGCATCCACATACAACCTATTGTTGCAATCCAATGAATATTGACTAAATCCTACTGCAAATAAATGCTTGATTACTATCTGATTCAGCAAAGAAGTTGCTCAGGTCATTGACAAATGAGTTTAGTTCCAGCTTGGGTGTTGGTTGATACTTTTGTTTACATTAGCCTGTAGATAAAAGATGTTTGTAAAAACTTCAGTTTTTCATCAATTAAATAAGCCACTTTTTTTTCTGCTAAGTTGAACAATAGGTTTCATTAGTTAGAATAGTATTTCTTCAAATTTTTGTGTTATTTGCATGTAATAGCTACACACGAGTTTAATATGCTTTATTTATGCTTTCTCCTTTACTTTTTCAAGTCCAGACAATCACTAACTAAATAGATTAAGCCTTGATTTAGTCAGCATTTGCTGACTTTCATAATAAAAATATTTCCACTGCCCATGATTTTCAAGTTACCAAGATGACACCACTGAACATATAGTTGACAAAGGATGAGCAGTAGTATATAATTCTGTAGTATTTCTACCACACAGATAAAATAAACAAATAACAAGAGTATATATAATAGTAAAATATAGTAATTCACTTAGAAAGAGATGTTTTCAGATACTTTTAAAGATATGATGTTGAATTGTAAATTTATATAATTTAATTATTAGCAATGGCTATATTTACTAACCAGCTGTCCAAATTCTTTTTTTTTCCCCACATCTTTACTGGAGTATAATTGCTTCATAATGTTGTATCAGTTTCTGCTGTACAACAAAGTGAATCAGCCATATGTATACATATATCCCTATATCTCCTCTCTCCTGAGCCTCCCTTCCACCCTCCCTACCCCACCCCTCTAAGTCATCACAAAGCACCGAGCTGATCTCCCTGTGCTATGCGGCTGCTTCCCACTAGCCATCCATTTAACATTTGGCAGTGTATATATGTCAGTGTCTCACTTCATCACAGCTTCCCCTTCCCCCTCTGTGTCCTCAAGTCTGTTCTCTACATCTGCGTCTTTATTCCTGCCCTGCCACTAGGTTCATCAGTACCACGTTTTTAGTTTTCATATATATGAGTTAGCATACAGTATTTGTTTTTCTCTTTCTGACTTACTTAACTCAGTATGACAGACTCTAGGTCCAACCACCTCACTACAAATAACTCAGTTTCATTCCTTTTTATGGCTGAGTAATATTCCATTGTATATATGTACCACATCTTCTTTATCCATTCATCTGTCGATGGACATTTAGGTTGGTCATTTGTATATGTATATTTTATAAAGCAATGTTTTAGTATTTTCCTTAATTAAATGCCTGTAAATATAGTTGTCGCAAAAACAAATATTCCAAAATTTTTTGATATAATCATATTAAGTACCATTTCTTAAATAACATCTGTGACCCAAAATATCCTATATAAAGCATTTTACCTTTTTAAATTCATTTTAACCATCATATGAAAAAAATAAATTGTAGAATAAAATAAACATAGTAATAGAAAAATATATCAATATTTAAACAAGGAATATCTACATAGTAAACTTAGTATTCCTTTTTTGTGTTTGTATTTTTAGCCCCTAAATTTCTAATAAACCACATGAATAAGCTATTTTGGGAGAATTATACTTGACTACTTCTAGATTTCTAAATTTCTTTCTTATTATTTCATTATTATTTTCCAAGACAATACATTTATATTTAAGTTAGAGTATATCTGGATTCACTATCTTGTAATAAAATATTTTACCTGATATTATAAAAATTTGAAATTACATTTATATGTAATTCTCTTAATTAAAAATATCACATATAATTTTATTACTCCCACAGAGTACAAATTACCAGATGATAATAATCTTAATAATTTCAGTGTTTACAGGAAGTTTTATTCCCTGTGTTCATTACACATCAGTTATATGAAGGTCAATTTTATTTTCCCTCTTCTCTTTATCTTCCAAATACTGTGTTTACCTGAACTCATGAAATACGTATACATGTACCATAACTGTAGTACTTTAGACATAGGCTTTTCTGTATAGTATGTGTACATGCACTCCAGCTCTGGAGAGAAGGGTGGGGTGGGAGGAAGAGAAGGAGGGGAAGGAAGGAGAGAGAAAGGGAGAGGGTAAGGGAGAGAGAAGAGAATATAGTATTTAGGGAATACCTAGTCTTGGTTTAATGGTGTTAAGGGTAGATCTAGAAAGCCAACCATCATTTATTTCCCTGTGAGGAATATATGTGTGTGTGTTTGTACATATGTGTGTATGTATGTATGTATATGTGTGTATATATGTGTGTATGTGTATGCATAGGTATATGTATATATGTATGTTTCCAAATTTCTATGTGTGTGTCTGTGTGTGTATTCCAAATTTGAATGCCATTGCAAACTACCCCAACTCAGAACTTTCAAAGCAACAGTGATTTTGGAAGTAAAGAAGTTGAGCAGGAGTTATCTGGGGAATTTCTTGATCCATGCGACACTGACTGTGTTACTTGGTAGCATTCAGGTGGCACCTGCACTCATTCAAAGATGAGTTCACTCATATGCCTAGTGCTTCAGTGGGAAGAGCTGGGGAACTGGGCTCAGATGCATCCCTAGCCCTTTCCATCTCACGGCCTCTCTATGTGGTCTCTAGCAGGGTAGTTAGACTATTTATCTGAAGGCTCAGAGTTCATACATACCAAGGTAGAAGCTTCCAATCCTCTTAAGTCCAGGGCAGAAATCGCCATACTGTCACTTCCACTGCACTGTATTGGTCAAAGCAATCATAGGCCAGCCACAGTTAATGGTACTGGTATTTGATACCCTGCAAAAAGACCATAAACAGCTAATGGCCACTTGCAGCAAGATGAATCTTAGGTTTCTAAGTTTCTCACTCTTTCTCCTGTTGAACAAAAGGCTGAAACCTCATCTTTTGGAGTCAGATCATTTGGTTACCCATTGTATCCACCGTTTTCCTGACATCTCCTTGATTATAATCAGAACTTTGATACCAGTGTTATTAGGACCCAAACTGGCCAAGAGAAACAGAGATTTCTTCTGATATCACATTACTAAGATGCAGACATTCTCCCAAAATCTACTTCAGGCTCTTTTGCAGTATTTTCCTCGATTGACTCACAAGGAATCAGAAGCTCAGAAGGTAGTGATTGTGACAGCAGGCTGTGAATTCTAATTGTATGGATTAAATACTGACTATATGATACCTATCTGTCCTTGGGCACTTTTCTTAACCTTTCTGTTCTTGGAATCCCTCTTTGATAAAAAAAGGGGATAATATGAATAGCGTCCATAGTCAGTTGATGTGAGGACTTAGCGTGAGGATTTAGTGATTTAACATAAATATTCCTCATTACGATTAACAAATACTTAATAACTGTCAGAGTTCTATCATCATCATCATCATTATCATCGTCACCATTGGAATTTCATCACCCACGTAAGCCTTTTTTGAAGTTTATTATTTATTTTTCTCCCCAGAGTGCTGTCTCAGTACATTCTTGCTGACTGGAGTAGTTAAGCTGAAAGCCTGCAAGTCTATAGAGTATTTGGCCTTCACAAATGCCCTGGCAAACCTATGATTTTATCAGTGTGGTTATTAAATATATTGACTGGAAAGATTGGTCTTTGGAAGTTGTAGATCACATTGAAACCTTAAGAACAGATATAAACAGTAAGCATAATGCAAAATGGAGAAAAATATTGAAATAAAACCTTCTAGGTCAGAAGCATATTTATTGATGCATAAACACAACTACATTCTCTTTGAATCTGTCTGATCTATGTCCCCAAATCCGTAGAGAAGGTAATGCCCATTTTTTTTATGATACTGTTCCTCTTTCCACCTCCTCTTCTTCTCCCTCTCTCTCTCTCTCCCTCCACAAACACACCCCTCCCTATCTCTCTCTTTCACAATAGTACGAGCCTCTCCTAAGGGTCTACAAGGTCAAGGACTTCATTACTTGAACTAATGACACTGTGGCATTCTGATTTTACTGTCAGGAAGTCCTGGCTAATATTTCAGCTTCTGCAAATTTCTGATCTGGAGAAAGTTATTTAAACGTTGAGCTTTCTCTCTCATGAAGAATATGGGGAAAAAATATGAGCTATATACCTGAAGAGAGTGCCTAGGTCACAGCCCATACTCAAAACCTGTGAACTCGCCACCCTTTTCTGCTCACCAGAAATAAAACGCTTCACCGTCCATTTTAATGGTAGGAAGAAAAAAATGTAGAGGAGGAAAAATTGAATCTTCCTACTAAATCATAAAAGTGTCTACATTCATGAATTTAGGATTGTTAATTCCATGAGTCATAGCTTGAAGTTAAATTTTTTTTTTTTATTCTGGGATGCCAGTGTTTCATATATCTTATATTTTTTCTTTAAAAATAAAATATATAGTATAATGAAAATATAAATAAAATTCTGAAGTTTAATCAGTTATCCACTGAAGCTTTAGAGTCTGAAATGTGCTAAATTTATCCGTAGAGATAATCATGCATCTGCCCAACCACAGCCTGTAACAACTGACCAGTAGTGAAGTGTAGTCAGTCTTGACTTTCCACGGGGGCATCAGTGGAGCTATTCAAACTTTCAGTCACTTGAGGAACAAGACCTAGAAATATTCTGAGAGTATTAATGAGTACCTAATCTCTGTTATTCTCCTACAGTTTTTTCCCATGAAGCCAATGTTGTCAATACAGCCGTGCACATTCTATATCCACACCTTTGTTCATGTCAGATCCCCTCTCCATGGATTCTCTACTTCTCCATCTATCTTTCCATATCCTACAAACTTGTCATTGTCCCATAAAGTACTCCTTGGTCATGCTCATCCTTTTCAATAACTAAAACCTTCAAAGTCTGTGTTTTGTCTTCCATTTAATAAAATCTATTTGCAGTATTACTTAACTTTCCATATTTGCATATTCATTTCCCTGTCTGTAAACACTCTAATCATGACCTTCTAAAGTCATAAGCTCTATCCTATATGTCTTTGTATTCCACATTTTAAACAGAGCAGAGACACATTCAATATACATTGGATTGGTGACAAATGAAGAAAAAAGGTTTCTGAAACTGTGGTAATGTTACATACATATAGATTCAATGTCTAGATGTTTTTTATTTCAGTGTAGACAGGAATTTATGGAAGCCACATTATCTTTACAAAGTTAGTAGGGAGAATTCATAATGTGTAGTTGAATAGAAGTAGCATATAATATACTAAATGTTGAAACAAATAGCAATTTAATATATAACATAAAAAATCTCCCAGGTACCTAGATCATCACAATTAGGTAGTTGGAAAGATGATTTATTACTGCCAAGATATTAAGTGTCATTGTGTAGAAATTGAAACTTCTAAACATTTATAAACCTCTCAGTGTTCATATTAATTATTTTAAATGGGCAAATTCTCCAATGAAATATGAGCACCTTGAGGCCAGATATCATATGTTCTCAACTGTAGGTGGATATCTCAAATTGGACTGCTCATGAGAATCACAGAAGGGGCTTGTCACAAATACTGATTGATGCCGGGCCCACTTCCCCAGATTCTGATTCAGTAGGTCTAAAATAGTGCCCTTGGAGTTGCATGATAACTGTCACTTCATGTGATTTTGTTAAATGGCCCTTGTGCCCCATTAGAGAAACATTAGGGCTCCAATACATTTTAATAGACATTACAAAGTGACATAATAGACTTTAAATGAATGAATGAACGATTGAACAAATTCAGAGGCAAAACAAGCAGTTGAGCCAAAATGAGTATGTGTAGTTAAAACCTGGAAGAAAATTTACCAGTTCCTCTTATAAATGCATATATGTACCTTGAAGATTTTTGCAGGAATTTGAATATCATGCTTGTTTATTTGTTCCAAACTTTTAGGGGTTTTATTTTGAAGTTTTCTGTGGTATTATCTAATCAACTAGATTTGTATATTTCCATCTTAAATACTTTTTAGTGGGTAAAGTACAAGAAAAATTTTTGGAGGGTCTATTGCTCTATATGAATATCATCAGTCAGGAAACAAAAACACAAAGTGGGTTAGTGAGTCAGGTTCACTGAGTAATGTTTATGACCACAGACGAGTTTCAATGTTATGAGCTTGTATTGAACAGAGAGTCATTCCCATTTACAGGCCCCTACACAGCAACGTGATTGGGAAGCAGTAGTCAGAAGGTAATTTGCAGGCAGTGGGGCACCTACAATTGTTTAAAGGGAAAGTAATAAGAAACAAAACAAAATGATACAAGGGTAAGCACATCCTGTTGATTCAACCCAGCATCACAGGAGATAAGAGGAAAAATTCCTGTTAAAATTTTTGAAGTAAACATTGCTAGTGAAGATATCAAACACTCAGAATATGCCATTACCAGTTACCTAGCATTTACTGAAAAGAGGAGAGTTTTCTTTGTTTTTAAACAAACAAACAATGCAATAATTTATGGTGATTAATTTAGCTGCTCTGAGTTGTTTTCTTCACAAACTTACTTAATAAAAAGGCCATGTGGTAAGTCCTTATTATGTTTATTTGGAAGGCAAAAATAAGTTATATTACAACTACTGGGTCCATGGGTACATGGCAGAAAAGCCAAACAAAAAAACAAAACATCATTCTTATTTGGACTGTGTAAATATAGTTTATCCTAGTCTTGTACATGAGTTAAGGCTTCACAATTTTGAAAAATGTATATTACTATTGCATATTGTTTGTTGTCTGTGCGCGTGTGTATATCCTCATACATGCTTTTATTGACATGACAAGATGGCAATAAAAAGTGAAGAAATGTATGAATACATAATGGCAGAACTTCATCTTTCTAATTGTGGCTTTTTAAAACATAGTTTTGACCCACTTGCCCTGGAATCACCTGTCGTAGTTGTTATGGATATTGGGGGAGGTCATCCAGAGGATGTGAATGCCAGTTGACCAGCAAGCTGGACCCAGACAATCAGAGGCTCCGCATCCCCTTCTCTAACCTTGGAATGTGCGTTCTGTCCACATTTTCCACAGTGGGAGTTATTTTCAAGGATGCAGTCTTGAGAGAGCAAGGTTTCAGGATACAAGGTTAATATATAAAAGTCAATCTCTTTCCTATATGCCAGCAATGAACAAGTAGACTTTGATTTAAAAACACAATATGATTTAGGTTAGCTTCCCCTAAAAGAAATACTTGGGTATAATCTAACAAAAAAGGTATGAAATTGATATGAGGAAAACTACAAAACTCTCATGAAAGAAACAAATAAGAAGTATTGTTAAATAAATGGAGATATATTTTATGTCCATGGATAGGTAAAACACAATATTGTCAGTTCTTCTCAACTTTATCAATGGAATACCAATCAAAATCCCAAAAGGTTATTTTGTAGGCATTGAAAAACTTGTTTTAAAGTTTGTATGTAGAGGCAAAAGACCCAGAATAGCCAACACAATATAAAGGAGAAGAACAAATTAGGAAGACTGACAGTACCCTACTTCAAGATTTACTATAAAGCTATAGTAATCAAGGCAGTGTAGTATTTATGAAAGAATAGACAAATATACCAATGGAACAGATTAGAGAGCCCAGCAATTGTTTCTCATGCATGTAGTCAACTGACCTTTGACAAAGAAGTAAATATAATACAATGGAGAAACATTTGTTTTTTCCACAAATGGTGCTGGAACAAATTGACAACCACATGCCAAAAAAATGACACAGATATTACACTCTTAGGTAAAAGTAACTCAAAATGGATCACAGACCTAAATATAAAGCTATAAAATTCCTAGAAAGTAACATAGAAGAAAATCTAGATGACATTAGGTATCTTAGGTATCTTAGGCTGACTTTAGGTATAACACCAAAGTTGTGAGTGATGAAAGAAATAATTTATAATATGGATTTCAAAGTAATTAAAAACTTCTAAACTGTGAAAGACACTGTCAAGAGAATGAGAAGACAAGTAATAGCCTGAGAGACAATATTTGCAAAAGACTTATTAATAGGGGACTGTTATCTAAAATATACAAATAACTCTTAAAACTCAACAATAAGAAAACAAATAACCTGATTTTAAAAAATGGACAAAAGACCTTAACAGACACCTCACCAAAGAAGACATACATATGGACATAAACATATGAAACAATTTTCATCATTATGTGCCATTAAGGAAATGCAAATTAAAACATCAGTGAGATACCATTACACACCTAATACAATGGTGATAGTCTGAACACTGACAACACCAAAACCTGGCAAAAATGTGAAGCAACAGAAATTCATTCATTGTTGGTGGGGATGCAAAATGGTACAGCCATTTTGGAAGACAATTTAGCAGTTTCTTACAAAACTAAACAGACTCCTAACATAAGATCCAGCAATCACACTCCTTGATATTTACTTCAAGGAGTTGAAAACTTATGTCCACACAAAAACCTGCACACAGATGTTTATAGCAGTTTTATTCATAGTCACCAAACCTTGAAAGCAACCAAGATGTCCTTCAGTAGGTGAATGAATAAACAGTGGCACATCCAAATAGAGGAATATTATTCAGCACTAAAAAGAAATGAGCTATCAAGCCATGGTAAGATGTGGGGGATCCTTAAATGCCTTTTACTAATTGAAGAAGCCAATCTGAAAAAAATTGCACACTGTATGAATCCAGTTATATGACTTTTTGGAAAAGGCAAAATGTGGAAACAGTAAAAAGATCAGTGGTTGCCAAGGTTGAGGGGAGGGAGGGTGAATAGGTGGAACAGAGAGGATTTTTAGGGCAGTTAAATTATTCTGTGCAATAGTACAATGATGGATACATATCCTTATACATGTGTCCAAACCCATAGAATGTACAACACCGAGTGATCCCTAACGTAAATTACGTACTTTGAGTGATAACGTGTCAATGTAGGCTCTTCACCTGTAACAAATGCATCATTTTAATACAGAATGGTGCTAGCTGGGGAGGCTGTGTGTGCCAGCAGGAAAAGGGTACATGGTAACTGTCTACTTTCTTAATTTTACTATGGACCTAATTGCTGTAGAAAATAAAGTCTACTTAAAAGGAAAAAATGTGTTATTGTGCATCAGCTGTGTTCTAGACTACCCTGCTTACAAGCATCTGGGCCACATGTTTGAATAAGATTATTGTATACAGGGATCATGTTGCTATGGCAATTTGCCTGAACATTCCCCAGTTACCTATGTGCCCTCAGGGGAGGTCATAGCTAAGCACATGCAACTGAGCCATTCTCAAGAGAACCGAGAGTTTAAATGAACCCTTAAACAATCGTTTCTGAGAAAGATGTGTCAATTCTGGATATGCTCTTTTCTTTCCATAAGCAAATTTAGCTGACAAATTTCTTCCCATTTCATGTCAGAGTAGCAGTATTATAAAAGAAGGGAGATAATGGCAATTGCAATGAAATTATTAAAGTCCATGCTGTAAAACAGGGGTTGTGCTAATTCCTCTTCTCTGATCCTCTGAAATGAATAACATTCAAATTGCATAAAAATATCTATCATTCACTTTTTTAATGACAGATTTTATTTTCACATATGTATATTCTGCAAATATCATTGTAATGATTTCATTGTAAAACATCCTGGACAGTAATCTCATACTTCTACATATCAGAGGCAAGTCCCATTTCTAGTGTATTCTTTTTAGAATGGCATCTTTTTTCCCCCCAAATATCAGAGAGTATACATTCTTTCATTAAATATTTTCATAAATTCTTAACTTGTTCCTTTCTGCATCAATTTAATTTTTTCTTATATAATTATCATATGTGATAAAACGTTCTATTTAATCACGATGCTTGAGGCTTTTTCATATGCACGAATTAGATGAATCATTTATTATCATATTATTATAATTTCTTTTGATAAGAATAATTTTCATTCCTATTCAGCTTCAGGAAAGTTCTCCTAAATTCCCTCAATTATATGTTCACAAGTTTTGAAAGTACGGAGAGCTCTTTTCCTGGGGCCTGTGGCTCTCCTCTCAGAGCATTGCATATGCAATCAATTCAGTGAAAAAAATAAAGAAGTGGTTAAGTGTTCTATATTCAAAACAACTGATTGACTAATCCTTTCCACTTTTAAAAGACTATCTTTTCAACTTGGATATACAAACCCATTTTCTCCCATTATATCAACGTATTGTCTGCAAAAGTGGTTGTCAAGCTCTATAGTTGGCAGTCATTATAAATGGCACTGTCCCGTGAATTGTGCTGCTAACTAATTAAGTGTGAGTTTGATTGAAGCCATTGGTGTCTTTCTCAAAAGTGACATGATCCAACTATTTTGAATAAAAGTAAAAAGGTGGTTGTTAAATGGTGACCTATGTTTGGAGTAGCAAATATATTTATAGTGTATATTTACATGAATATAAAATATAAATGTATACACATGTATGCTTATATATTTATATGCTTATGTTTAATATGGCTCATGTATATGAGGACAATTTTTTATTTTAAGACATGTTTGATAGTCCTTGCATAAACTTGACCTGCTAGAAAATGTGTTTCAATTTCTAAATTTAAGGCTTTATTGACAAAGCTATCTAATTTATGTGTGCGTGTGTGTGTTTACCTACACATAACTACATATGGATATATAACATTTTGTATCTCTTTATTGAATCCAGTATTAATTAATGAGAAAGTGCATTAAATGTCTTTTCTGGTACTACAAGACAAAGAATGTGACTTTTACATGCAAGTTTTAGAACCAATCTCATCACTTTCTTTATTTTGCTTGTGTACTTAGATCTAGTTCTTATTGTAGTTGCTATTTCCTGACAAAAAGTCAGTTTCTTAGTCTTGATAAATGTTAAAAGCCTCCTGCCTGTAATCTTTGTTCAAGTGTCTACACTCCGCCAATGTTTTTCATCATCAAACTTTGACAACCCTGTCAGAAAACTATGTAAATTGTTCTGTAAGGAGGAAAATTAACCTCTGCTCGAAACATCTCAGCTGACACTTTTGAGGAGAATGAGTTGTGAAATATTCAGGCCACCAGCAGAAGGAAAGAGCAGGGACTGCAGGGCCGCACTCTAGAGGCCAGTGACCCCAAGGACCGCCAAGAGATGGGTATCTTCATTTGCCTCTAATAGATTGGTTTGGGATGCGTGGTTATAAATAAATATTTCGATGAGACAGTTTTAATAACATTGTCAAGGTACTGTTTGTCTCAGAAGCCTGGTGTTCTCTCAAAAGCATTTCAGTTAAAACTACTTTTCTTAAAAGAAAAAAGAAAAAAGAGAGAGATACCTATGTTGCTTCTCATTTAATGTATAATCCATACTGTTTTGTTTAAAATATGTATTACAGGAGTTATTAGAACTGCCTTACATAACATGGACAGAGAAGCCAGAGAACATTACTCAGTGGTCATTCAAGCCAAAGACATGGCTGGGCAAGTTGGAGGGCTGTCGGGATCCACCACGGTCAACATCACCCTGACAGATGTCAATGACAACCCCCCACGGTTTCCTCAAAGTACGTACCTGTTTCTTCTGATTTGCACTTATCACTATTCATTTATGTAAAACAGATTGAAGTACAGTTGACCCTTGAACAACACAGATTTGAGCTGCAAGGGTCCACTTTTACATGGATTTTTCTCAGTAGTAAGTACTACAGGACTACATGATCAGATCTGTGGTTGGTTGTATCTGCAGATACTGAGGAACCTGGATACAAAGGGCCGACTATAAGTTATATGCATTTTTGGACAGCATAGAGGTTGGACGCTCCTAACCCCCATGTTGTTCAAGGGTCAACTATACTTCAACATATAATATCATGTTACTATTATCTTAAATGAGAATATTTTGTTTTGTATGGTCTTCCTTTTATACACAAGACTAAAGAAATCACTCCATCTGTGGTCTCCTGAACCTGGTAGATAACTGTCATTGTGTTAGATATCCATTTCAGTTGGCATCACAGTTAAATACTAAAAATGAGATGGTGGTACTAAGGAATGATATCCTGCATTTGCTGAAGTAGTTACGTATCACTAAGGAATTCATGGAGATATTCATGATACATTTTGATATGGGCATTCTACTCTTGCAAAATAGTCAAAAATGCGCGCTTTGTGACTGAAATTAAAAAAAAATCCTGCAGATTAGGAATGAACACTTTTCACATACACACACACACACAAACACGCCATCCAACCACAGGGTATGGCTAATGTAATAAAGTCTGATCTCAAAGTAGAATATGAACCTTGTGAATACACAGCACAAACTATCAGGCAATTCAAGGGGAGAGAGTGTCAGTTCTGTGAGCTCAGAATGAAATGGTGTTTATGACACCCTCAGAAAGGGAAAGAAACATATATGAGTATTTCTAATGTGGCAGAAACTGTGGATGGCATTTTATAGAATAACTATTAATTATCATAAAAGTCCTGTAGGGGAGCTGTCCTTCTTACACATGCTGTTTAAAAACTGTAACGAAGTAGACAGCATGGGATGTCAATAAAGGCTCTCCACAAGTCAGTATGAAAGGCCGTCCCCAGCCTTATCTCTCAGCATCGCTCTCAGTACACTCAGTACACAATGGATACTGCCTGTTCCGAAAACATAACAGTTTGCACATCCTTAAATCAGCCCAGAATTTTCCACACTCACATTCCTTTGTTTAAAAGCCCACTTACAAGTTTCTCTGAACTCTGTTGCAGAATTAGCAGAGAGTTAATTAACCCTCGTTTCCTTCTACATAGCACTTTCCCATGAACGTTTATGCTACATTTATTTCCATAGGTGCATATCTCCCCTACTGTGAGTCTCTCTAAGTAAGAATGATGCTTGATTTGTCTTTGTAACCTTAAATATTCATATCATTGCCCAGCCCTGGATAAATGATTACTAAATGAATGAGTAAATTAGTCGAATTTAAATACTCTGTCAAACTACTATTGTTAAAAGACCATTGTGAAAGAAATTCAGGACTAATTCATAGTTAGGTAAAGCCACTTTAAAATATCGATTCTAAGGATAAGATTATGTGACCTGGTTCTTTTATGTGGCTTTTGCTCCATGAAGAAAATATGTTTGAAAGAAAATTATAAATCATAGATAAGTCCACATTATTAAGCCATGAAGTATAATTAAATTTCAAGTCATTTTACAAAATTACAGTGTACTTTTGTATTCATTTTATCCCTTATTCCACACAATATACATATACACATATTTCATTATGAGAAAAGTGCTGTTGAACTCAGCTGAATATAAACTTTATTATAATTTACAACACCAACCTTATTTTCAACCTACCTTATTTTCAAATAGATTCTACCACCACTATTTTAAAGGTATATATTAATATTATAACCCTTATTATAATAGAGTGAAAAACCCAAACTCTACACAGTAGGGGCTCAATAAATGCTTGATCTTGGTACAAATAATATCTCCCATTCTTTCTCTCCCTCCTTCTCTCCATAAACTGATTTTTAAATTGACAAGTCCATTAAAACTGATTTTTAGAAATCAACAGAAAATTGTAATGGTGATGAATATAGAAAAGTGTATTCCTAATTTATTTTGGCTGATGATAGTTGCTGAAGCATCAGTTCATAGGAAAAGCAATTGTTTTACCTGTCAAGGACACAGAATAAACGTACACTCATTGAATGAACTCATTATATCCAATGGGATCTACATGTCTTCAGTCTGTAGCAGTCTGTGCAGAATGACTGACAACTGTCAATCCTGCCACATGTTGAGATGCTCTTAGTGTTTTGAAACAGAGGCAGTACACACCCGGAACCTCACACTCTGATTTGTTTAAAAGATATTTTATTGTGCACTCATATTGCACTAAACACATTGCTGCTTTCAGAATGATTTGGTGTCACCATGACAAGAGTAGCTTGCAGTAAAGTATTCTTTAATTTTCCCACAAGCATTATAACTCACCAAGTGGCTAGATATATAGTGGGAAACTTTGCAAACCGCATGGAGGAAAAACAAATGATGTACTATGAGGACTTGCGTTCACGAAGCACCATGAAATGCATCATGAACTCTATATACAGTTCAGATTCTATAAAGATCAGTCATCAAACGGACCCAGTATAACTTAAAGTCTAATTTACCTGATATTAATATAACTATTCCAGATTTTTCTTTTTCCTTTTTTTGGTTAACAGTTGGATGGTATAATATTTTTCATCATTTTACTTTTTTTACTATATTGTTCTTATTTTTTTAAAGTTTTATTTAAGATACTAAGTTTTTATTGATTTGTTGTAATCTGGTTTCACATTTTTGTTGTTTATTTTTATTTACTATACTTATAATTAATTACTGGTACATTTCTATTTAAGTCTATCATCTTGCTACTTGTTTCTTTTCTCTCTTTTCTTAATTTCTATGAATTATTCATGTATTTAATTTTGTTCATTTTATCCTCCATCAATATTTTTTATTTTACTTTCTTCTATTTTTCTTTAATGTTTGCTCTAGATATTTCAATTTATTTCATTCCACCTTAAAATATAATTTATCACTTGAAAAATGGAATAACTTTAAACTTCAAAAATCTTTGATTTTTGCTATTTTTGTCCTCTTATAAATTAAGCCTTATGTGAAATTGTAATTTTGTTTTGTTTTGTTTTGTTAAAGAATCATGTTTTAAGTCAATTATAATTTATCCTTCCTGGTGCTATTTATTCTTTCTTTATTTTCCATTTTTCCTTCTATAGTCATTAATTGTTTTTAAAGGAAATTCTAAATTTTCTTTAAAAATCCCTTTCTGTTCCTTTAGTGCTAGTCTACTATCAATGATTTTTTTTTCCTTTTTAGTTTTTCTCATAGACATTCTTTTTCCTACATTTTTAAAAGGGTAATTTCCAATGGAAATGGAATTCTAGCTTTAAGGATATTTTTTTCTATTTCAATAATTAATGATGTAATGTCTGCTGACCACCATCTTGTCTGTTAAAAAAATCAGTCTCAGTCTTATTATCATTTTACTATAGTTTATTCTACTTTAACGGATCTTTCTTATTTTAAGATATTCTTTGCTTAACTTTCCAGGAGTTTAACTATGTTGTACCTAGGAGGTATTTACTTTTTTTAAGAATCTGCTTTTCAATTATAAGGCATTTTAAAGCTATCTTTTATTGAATTCCAGGGAATTTTGATAAGCATTTACTCAAATATTTCTTCTATCTTATCTCCTCACTTCTTAACTACTGGTTCTGCAAAAGTATACGTTTGGTCTTTTAACTATGCACCATCAGTCTACTCTTCTATATATATATATTTTTTTTCTCTCTCTTTTTTAATCTAGCTATTTTATATTGACCTATATACTAGTTCACTAATCTTTTCCACCATGTTTATTCTCCAATTAAACTTGTGTATTAAATTTATTAACTCTATGCTTCAGCATTGACGTATTTTGGCTCTATCGTTTTCCTTGACTTATTAAATATACATTATTGGTATTTGCTACAATTTTTCACCTTTTTTCTATATGTTCTTAAGCCTTAATCTTAATTATTTCAAAATCCTTTCCTAATAATTCCTACATCAACATCATATCTGGGTCTTTTTATTGCTTGTTTCCTTTTTGGTTTTGGTCATTTTCCATTTTTAAGCATATCTTATTATTATTGATTGAACATTATGGATAAACGATTGTAGAAGTTCCTGATTATGTCACCTTCCTCCACAGAGAGTTGTTTTTTTTCTTGCAGATATGTAGAGTATGATTACCTAAATTAGTTAGACTTTGTTATAACTGGTCAATTTCATTTTTCCCCTTATTCCTGGGAAGTAGCTCTTACTCCTAAAAACTAATTTTTCTCTAATATCAACTGGAGTCACAAGCATTTACGAATTCTGATTCCTGGTGCCTCATGCCTGCTGAAATGTCTGCTTAGGTCTTTTGTCTTCCAGCTTTGCTTTCCTTGAGTCTCCACATATGCAAATGTAGTATATATATCTATAATTATCACAGGGAAAATTGCATTCAGATTTTGGGGTTCATTTCTCTGAAGTTTCTTCTTTGTGCCTTTATTCTCATTTCAGCTACTGTGCCAGCCCTTTAACCCCAACCTCTGTTTCACAAAGTACGTAATTTCTGTTTGGTCTCTTTTCCACAGCACAGCATATTCAAAAAATGCCCTGAGTCATTGAGAATGTACAACTCATCTTGTTATGCTTCCTTTCCCTCAAGGACCATACCTCATCCAAGCCTCGCTGCATTGAATTCTCTCCAATGGCAGTCATTTTATGTATATTGTGCAGCTTGTATAGTTGTATTTGATGGGAGAGTTAGTCAGATATATACAATTCCATCAAGTCCAGAACGGAAAGACCACTCCATTTGTTTAAGTTGAAATATCATGGAAGATACTTAAATAAATAGTATACCAATTTGATATTTAACCTGGCTAAATTGAAAGTATACATTTTGAAAGAGAGCTGGAATTCTCTAATTAATAGTAAAACAGGCAAGTAATTGGTCTACTATAAATAGTTTTTCATTCAACCTTATTAAAGACAAAATATATTTATCTATGTTATGAGATAATATACAAAATAAAAACTATTGAAAAAATTATTTTATTATATATTCATTCTATTAAACAAGATGCGTACACCTGAAGAGAATATTCTTTCAGACAAGATAACAGCTATAAATAAATAAGTTTGTGGAATTCTTTTAAGGTTGGATATTTTGGAATAATTTGAAATTGCCTATTTAGAAACTAACTGGTTATAACACATCAATCATTTTATGATTTGTTTTTATCTATTTGGCTGTATGCTATGACAGAGTTGTAGGCTGATTTTTTTTTCTTTACTTATTCTGTTTTGTATAGATATGTGTGTTTATGGACATGGGCATATATTTCTTAGAAATGATTTGATTATTACTAGTTAGTCTTTATAAATCAATTTCTAATTCTTCATAGAATGCTGAAAAAAGTAGGAATGATTTTCAGTTGGGATTTATAAGTTTACAATTTTTTCAGTTTTTTATGAGTCATGCTTATGATTAAAAGTGACAGAGTGAGTGTTAAAAAGTGGCCCATTGTATCACTAGTTTGAAGAAAAAAAATTTGTACAGGAGAATCAGCTTTACAATGCTTCATGTTGACACGTGATAACACAGAATGTAGGTTAAGCAATTTTAAAGGTATTATTCCCAATTACAGTGAATATTCTGATATAGGACAATTGTCCTTTTAATGTGTGGCATTTGAATAGCTGTAGAATTAGTCTTTTATTTTATTCATATATTAAAAACATTGCAGGCAGAGCTTAACGTAATTCTTAATGATTAGTATTCAATACGAGTATCTTAGATTCAGGGAAATCCCAGATTCCTTGTGTGTCTTTTTCTTAAATTTGAAAGTAGCATTTCCAATGTATACTATATCTGCATAAAACAATTTAATGTAGAGATTTTGAAACTCTCTGGTTAACCCTATGATGTCAGACATCCTGGATAAATCATATTACAGTATCTTAACCACTTACATGTCAATCAACTTTCTCCCAGAATCATCTATAAATAAATATGTATCTTGTGTAAAGGTGGTCACTTTCCCAAATAAATATTATTCATGTAATAAAAATATTAACTAGTCGGAATAAATGTAATGATCAGTTGATTACAGTTCTTATAGGCTAGGGCATGGGGTTAATCTTAGGAAATGGCTTATTTGCTCACCTGGTAAAGCTACTGAAGCAAAGGTACGAGGTCTTTTAAAAAGCAATTAGAATCAAGACTATCCTGGGAAAAAAGTATATTAAAAGGGACAAGCTTCAATGAACCAAATTCTCTTTTATTATTCCCATCAAGTCTTCCTTTCTTAAATGTGCTTCAGCTAATCATTAACATTTTATGATGGAGTCTAAGAAGTTATTTGAAAAGGATCACATATGGCATATGAAATTACGGAATATTCAGAAAAAAATATGAAATAATATCTGTATCTCTATGTCACATAAAATTATGTAGTCTTAACACCAAAATAGGTAACATTAGCACTATTTACAGGTATCTTTAAAACTTGCTAATGAGGTAGAATATCACTTAGAAATTATTCACATATATTCAAACTAAGAAAAAAAAGACACTACTAATGTACTATAAACAATTTGATACCTAAAATTCAATAATACACATTGCACCACCTCATAGCTCAGCAAGTCTAAACTTCACATCCAGGCATTTAAATCATAAATGTTCCAGTATATTTAACTTTCCCAGATAAGGAGAAATTCTATCTTAAAAGAATTTAAGACATCAAAAATGCTATAGACTCTGTAGTAGACATTTGGTGTAATAGACGTTTCATTCATAGAAAAAATTGTCTCTACACACTTTCTAATTTTTTTCCATGGAAAATATCTTATAGTTGCCAAGAGTGAACCAACCTTCATGATATTTACAAAAAAAGAAATGTAGGTGTATACATAATCAACATTTTGACAACAATTAGGTAGCTAATATTAAAAAGGAGCTTAAATTTAGAGGAATGAGGAAAAACAATTTGAAGACTTGTTTGATATGACAAGTCTAGTCTCTATAAGCTGACACCAGCTATAGAACTCAGAGGCTCCTTCTTTCCAATATAGCCACCTCTTCAGCTAGGGAACTTCCCCTCTTGCATATTTGCCTAGATGCTGTAGTGCTGTCTCCTGACCTTGAAAATATAGAGAACATTATAGGAGTGGGAGTTCCTTTCTACGGGAGCTCTGTTGTAGAGTTCTGTGAAGCCTAAATGTCATACTCTGTAAAAATAAGAGATTACGGAATTATGTGCATTCTGCTACTGATGTAATTATAAGTTTTCCCTCAATAAATTTTAATTTATATTTTCATGTGGTTGTAGTAGTGTGAGTGAATCTGCACTTCAAGTGGGAAATTTGCAAGCTGATGTTGTGAGAGCCCAGAGAGAGTATAAGGCAGGATGTAGGCACTGGGAGCTAACATCTTAGCTTGTTAACCCTGGAGAAAGGAGAAAGTATACAATTACAGGAATTTATTAGAGATGTTACTAGAGTTAGGTGTCTGGCGTGAAACCAGGGCTTGCTCTGAAATGAAAAATGGAAAAACTGTACTTATCAATCAACAGAAGATGCAACATAGACATTGACATTGGGGGAATAGATTGGACACAGCTGAATACAGAGTAAGTAAACTGGAAGACATGTTTGAAGAAGATTAACCAGAATGCATCTGAGAAGCTGAAGATTAGAGAGAGAGAGAGAGACAGAGAGAGAGAGAAATATGTACCAAAGGAAAAAAAACTTCAATGTAGAATCATAGGACTTTCATATGAAGACACCAAAGAAAATGGTGAGGCAGTGTTCAAAACAAAAAAGTAGACTAAGAGTTTTCAAGAATAAATACAGACATGAATCCTTAGATAAACAATTATTAGAAGCTCCAAACAGAGTGGAAAAATACTATCACCTAGATGTGTTATGGTGAAGTTTAGAATTCCAAAACCAAAGAGAAAACCATTTAACTCACTATGAAGTTACCATCAACAAAAGCAGAGTACAGATGACAATAGAGAATTGTCTTCAAAATTGATGCGAAGGGGGAAAAGCTGTTACTCTAGTAATCTTTAATATGCTAAATTGCATTAAAAATGAAGATGATATAAAGATACATTAAAACAAAAAGAATGACTTCATTGTTCAGAGAACCTCATTGGAAAACTACTTAAGATGTTTGTGTCAGAGGCTGCAATCATTATACAACATTCATTCTCATTTGTCTTCCTCAGAGAATTCTGTTTGGAATAGTATTTTACTGACTTCTCATCCTCAAATACTTGGTGTCTCTCTTACCTTCCCTGGTAGATTTAATTGTTCTCTCCCTGTCTCTGCCATGCTTTCCAGTGATTAGAAGATATTTTCCCATTGAATTTAGGATTCACCAGTTAATTTGACCAAGGCGCCACCAACAACAAATTATGTGGATTTGTGTTTGAAGAAGAACAAAGTATGAAGTAATGCTTATAGGATGCTAGAAGGTGACTGTGTTTTGCTTTGATAAATATTTTCCTAGGATAACTTGGAAGACAGAAAATGTACCTAATGAAGCCATGGCTTTAGGAGAAGAGATATTAAGAGAGAATGTATAATATGAGTTGATTTTTATTAGCTGTATTTGATAAGATACTACAAGAAAGAGATCAGCTCAGAAAAAAAATCGTGTATTTTCTAATAGACATGAAAGAGAAGAGGAAGAAACTAGCAATTTCATGACTTTTAGGGCTAAAAATGCAATTGTAAAGGGTTCAACAAATAAATTAGCCGTAGAGCCTTAGGGACAGAAACCCTTATAATGATTGCAGACAATAATTTCTGAATTGCTATGAGCCACTGACATATTTTCCCTTTTAAACAGGGTGTTTATTTCAACAATTTTGCCCTTATTCATCCCCAATTATATATTGAATTTTTGGTGGGCAAATAATGTGTCCTTCTAATTCAGTGGTCTCTGGAACAAGAAAAGCCACATTGTATATGATTATATCAAAAGGTCTTGAAATCAAGACTGGTGCCATGTTTTAAAGAGATTTGGGGGTGTCAGGGAGCAGGTAAGTGGATTTTACCTCTAAGGGGCACATAGTTATTTGAGTCTAGAGAGTAGACAGTGAACGGACTGTATTATTTGTTCACAATTATTTCTTTCCCTCCCTTATCATGCTTTCCTGTAGGTGGCATATATGTCCCTGCTACTTTAACTGTGCTTTGCCAATGACTTTGTTTTGCCAACAGAATATGAGAAGACATGCCATAAGCCACTTTAAGTTGCCTTTAAGTGGTTTCATTCTGTGTTCCTGATCTTGCCTTCCCAATGACTGCCTTTTCAGCTCATATTCTGAAATGAAAATTCACTTGGCATTGAGCCTAACCTAGTAGTTGTAGCTTAATCATAGTTCTCATATAATGCAAGATAGAATTAAATATTTGTTGTTGTAAGCTACTGAGATATTTTGGTGATTAATCAGCACATAAATAGCTGATTAATAAACATTCTGTATCTGTCATCTTTAGCATTATCACAGCATAACATACTGTATAGTTTTGTCGTATATCTTGCCCATTTTCTTTCTCATAAGAATGTACACTCCGTAAGGATGAGGATTTTTGTCTGTTTTGTTTATTGTATACTTAGTACCTGAAATTATGCTGGCACAGGTAAGTAACATTTACTGAATGAGTCAATAATCTAGACTGATCCGAAACTTCATGTGGAAGAGTGCATATTCATAAATAATCAAGAACTCTTAACATGGAGAATTAAGAATTAAGTCTCTTGTTTTAAATTTGTGTTTGTCCGTATGGACCTAATTATAAAATTTATTTCTGGGAAACGAATACATGATCTCTCTCTCTCTCTCTCAAGCTAATACATAAATAGTGATATTATGTAACACACACTCAAGTAATATGTTTGTGTGTATATATATCATATGTTTATGTGCGTGTGCTTATATGTGTCTGTGTGAAATAAAAATCTCAATGTGTTTTTTTTTTTTTTAGTCCTCCTTACTCCTTTTGAAAATTGGATAACACTCGTACAATATATAACCTTTTTTTGAGCTCAAGCAGAATACTCTAGGGATTTTTTGGCAACTATAGAAATGCTGATTAGACTGTACTGTAAAATTATCCAAGATAGTGTCTTTTTTTTTTTTCCCAGAGAGAGCAATTACTGAGCAAAAATAACATGGAAAGGCACAAGATCATTTACCATGTATATGAGTTATGACCTTTGTTAATCTTATTTAGATAAGAGTGCATTGTTTTCTAGATAATAAACTGACTCTTTCTATGTGATTGAATTATACCATGAATAGCAAAGGCAAAACTTTAGACTATTAGTCAAAGATTTCTAAATACATTTTGAACCATATCTCTTAAAGTTTCTCCCAAGTGTTTTTTACTCCTATAGGGAACGCCAGTTTTCATAAAATAACAGGTAAACAAAAGTTCATGTATTATAATTATTATTCAAAGTTGATAATACCTAGTTATTTATGGACTATTGACTCTCAGTTGTCAGAATCCTTAAAGGTGATTCTACATGTTATATGTCTTCAGGATTGATAGTTGCATGTGTTTTGTTTTTTGTTTTGTTAGAATTAGTGTTTAGAGTAAGTTTTGTCTGATATCTTTTGTTATTTTAGGATAATTTTATATATTTCCTCCCATGGTTAATCATATTATCCTAAAAATGTGATAGAACATAAAGGTATTATATTTAGGATTAAAGTTTCAAAGGTACATGTGAATATTTATGTTAAACACAAATACTAATAAAATATTTGAGCATTAAATGCACACTGGACTCTTAAGAATATGCTTTCTACTCTAAAAAATCCTGGGTCCCAAAGACCTTGGTTTCCTTGAAATTATTTAATTCCTAGTAACTCTATTTTTATATACTTAGTGATCTTTATTGTCAGAGACATCCAATGCTCATTGAGTTCATCTCCATTTATCATAATATCTCTGTTTTTTCTAATTTCCTCTTTTAGTAATCCTATAATTATCTCACTAGAATATCATATACACACACACATACATACACACTCAGTAGTTTTATTTTCCAAATTGCTGGTATTTTTTATCTTATTAGACAGGCTCTTTATTCATTCTTTTTATTCATTTGCCTATCAATGGACACTCAGGTTGTTTCCATATCTTGGCCATTGTGAATAATGCTGTAATGAACATGAGAATACAGACATCTCTTTGAGATCATAATTTCAATTCTTTGGGATATATAGCCTGAAGTGGGATTTCTGGATCATACTGTAGTTCTATTTTTAATCTTCTGAGGGACCTCCATACTGTTTTACATAGTTGCTACACCATTTTACATTCCTACCAACAGTGTACAAGGATTCCAATTTCTCCACAACCTTGCCAACATTTTTTATCTTTTGTTCTTCAACAATAGCCAGCCTAACAGCTATGAGATGGTCTCTCACTATAGTGTTAATTTGCGTTTCCCTGATAATTAATGATGTTGAGCATCTTTTCATATACCTGTTGGCTATTGGTATGTCTTCTCTAGAGATATGTCTGCTCAAATCCTTTACCCATTTTTAAAATTGGGTTATTCATTTTCTTTGTTTTGTTTTGTTTTGCTATTGACTTTAGGAGTTACTTATGTATTTTGGAAATTAACCCCTTATCAGATATATGGTTTGCAAATATTTTCATGCGTCCTATATGTTGCCTTTTAATTCTGTTGATTGTCTCCTTTGCTGTGCAGAAGTTTTTTTTATAGTTTGATGTAGTCCCACTAATCTACTCTTGCTTTTATTGTCTATGCTTTGTGTCATATTCAAGAAATTTTTGCCAAGACCAGTGTCAAGAAAGCTTTTTCCCATGTTTTCTTCTAGGAATTTTACATTTTCAGGTTTTACCTCTAAGTTGTTAGTTCATTTTAAGTTGGTTTTTGTGTATAGTAACATAGGTATCTAATTTCATTTTTTGCATGTACGTATCTACTTTTCCCAATACTATTTGGTGAAGAAACTCAGTTCCCCATATTCTTACTATTGACACCCTCATGAAAGATCAATTGACCTTATATGCATGGGTTTAATTCTGAATTCTCTGTCTTGTTTTATTGGTCTATATGTCTATATTTATGCCAGTACCATACTGTTTAATTACTGTAGCTTTGTAATATATTTTGAAATCAGGAAGTATAAAGCCTTCAGTTTTGTTCTTTTTTCTCATGATTGTTTTATATATGTTGGGTATTTTGTAGTTTCATAAAAATTTTAAGATAATATTTTTCTATTTCTGTGAAAAAGTGCCATTGGAATTGTGATTAGACTAGCATAGCATTAAATTTGTAGATTTCTTTGGGCAGTATGGACATTTTGACAATATTAAGCCTTATAATCCTTGAGTACAGGATGTCTTTCCATTATTCATGTCTCCTTTAATTTATTTTGTTTTATCAATGTTTTGTAGTTTTTAGTACACAGTGATTATATCTCCTTGCTTAAATTTATTCCTAAGTATTTTATTATTTTCAATGCTATTGTGAATAGGATTGTTTTCTGAATTTCCTTTTTGGGCTGTTCATCGTTAGTGTATAGGAACACAACTGATTTTTGTGTGTTGATTTTGAAAACTGCCAATTTTACTGAGTCTGTTTCTTCATTCTAACAGGATTTTTATTTGTTTATTTGGTTTTGTTTTTGTCTTATGGAGTCTCTAGGGTTTTCTACCTATAAGATCATGTCATCTGCAAATAGAGATAATTCTTCTTCCTTTCTCATTGTATCCCTTTTACTTTTTCGTCCTTATTTATTTGGCTAGAACTTCCAGTACAATGTCGAATAGAAGTAGGTGAGAATGGGCTCCTTGCTTTCTTCTGGATCTTTGAAGAAAACTTTTTATTTTTTTAACATTGAGTGTGATATTAGCTCTGAGCTTATCATATATGCTTTTATTATTTTGAGGTATCTTCCTTCTATATCTAGTTTGTTTTGGTATATATTCAATAATAATGGAATATTATTCAACCCTGAAAAATAATAGAATTCTACTATATGTGACATGCATGAACCTGGAGAACATTATGCTAAGTAAAACAAGTCAGTCACAGAAGGACAAGTACTGTATGATTCCACTTATATGAGGTTTCCAAAATAGTTAAACTTGGAGAAGCATATAATTTAATAGTGGTTGTAAAGGGCAAAGAGAATAGAGGAAATGGGGAGCTGTTGTTCAATGGTTGTAAAGATTCAGTTATGCTAGAAGATTCAATTCTAGAGCCCTGCTGTACCACATAGTGACTGCAGTTAACAATGCAGTGTTGTGCACATCTAAATATGTTAATAAGGTTGATCTCACGTTAAATATTTTTACCACAAAAAACAAAATAAAACAAAAACATGCAAGGAAACTTTGGAAAGCATTGATGTATTTAACACCTGGATTTTGGTGATGATATTGCCAGTGTTTGCATTTGTCCAAACTCATGAAATTGTACACATTAAATATGTACAATTCTTTGTATATCAAGTGTACCTCAATAAAGCTATCTAAAAAAAGAGACTCACTGTAGTTATTCTCCTGGAATATAGAGTAATTTTAAGTATCTGGCTATTCATTCAGTCCTTAGACATTCTGCAGAAATATTCTAAACCTCTCTTGATTTATAAATAAATATTATCTATCAGCTATTTTGTAGTGATTAGTAGACATTTCATTTTGAATACTTTGGTATTATGCATTTTAATAGTTTGAATCAGTTTGGGCATTTTATAGTCTTCATTATACACTTTTAGGATATCCACTATACTTAGAATTATCCTTTTGAGTTGTATAATAGCATCTTTAATTTCATGTCTAATTATTATTTCTAAAATATATTCCTCTTTTATAAGGCTTTATTTTTTTAGAGGAGTTTTAGATTTACAACAAAATTGGGAGGGAGATGCAAAGGTTCCCCATGTATCTTCTGCCCCTACACTTAAATAGGATCCCCCATTGTCAACATCAATCACCAAAATTGTACTTTTTTTTTTTAACCAAGGATGAACTTATATTGACAGATAATAATCACCTAAAGTCCATAGTTTAACTTAGGGTTTACTCTTGGGGTTTGGACAAATGTATAATGCAGAATGACCACCATTATAGTATCACACAGAATATTTTCACTGTTTTGAACATCCTCTTTGTTCTGCCTATTCATCTCGCCCCACCCCACCCCTGGAAACCACTGATATTTTTATTGGCCCCATAGTTTTGCTTTTCCAGAATGTCATATAATTGGAATCATAGAGTATGTAGCCTTTTCAGATTGGCCTCTTTCATTTAGTAATACGCACTTATTGTTTCTCCATGTCTTTACATGCCTTGGTAGCTCATTTCGTTTTAACAATAATATTTCCTTGTGTAGATGTGCCACAGTTTATTTATGTATTCACCAACTGAAGAACATCTTGGTGGCTTCCGAGTTTTGGCCGTGATAAATAAAGCTGCTATAAACAGTCTTGTGTAGGTGTTTATGTCAAAATAAAATTTCAGCTCCTTTGGGTAAAAACCAAGGAGCGTGATTACTTGATGGTATGGTATCCCCTAGGAGGATGAGCTGAGAATTTGAATATGACAAGTGGTTCACCTTGAGCATTGGCCGTAACAGCAATAATTTATTTCTTTATAAAATAAGATGTGGAGATTAAAAGACATTTAAATACATTATTCCAAGAATAAATGTTTATCATGATTTTTGTTTGTTTGTTTGGATTTTTGTTTTGTTATGGTTTTGGTTTTAATTTCCCCAAACATTATGCAAAGTGACACAGGATGACAAGAACTAAAATGTGTCCTTTGTATTTTGTAAATCACTGACAACTACAGTGCAGTTGTATATGGATTATCTATTGCTGTATTGCAAATCAATCCAATTTAGCAGCTTAAAACAACCAATATTTATTATCTCACTATTTCTGGAGATCAGAAATCTAGGTTTGACTTAGCTGGGTGCCTCGGGTTCAGGTTCACGAGATCCCAGTGTAGCCAGCAGCAGAGGTTATGGTCTTATTCAAAGGCTTGCCTAGGGGGAGGCAGGGATGGTTTTTGCTTCCAGCTTACTAACATGATTATTGTCAGTTTTCAGTCATTTGTCATATGGTCCACTAGGTAGGGCTTCAATACAACCTGGTAGCTGGATTCCCCCAGGGGAACAATCTAAGGGAAAGTGAGAAAGAGTACCCATTATAGAAGCCATGGTCCTTTCATAACCTAATCTTGAAAGTGACACCTCATTAATTTTGCTATGCTCAGTTTATTAGAAGTGAGTCACTATGCCTAGCCAACATTTGAGGAAAAGGAATTACTTAAGGGCATGAATATCAAAAAGTAGAAAACATCAGGGGCCACCTTAGAGACTGCATACTAAAGGTTGTTTCACAGTTTACAATTCATAACTTCTCAACTATACGGAAAGTGTATAAAATGTTAAAGTACTAATCTTAATATACTCCATTTTGTGTAACGGGGCATGGGGAAAAGTTACTATACTTGTAATACTTGGTGTATCAACAAGTATCAGTTCTTTCTTTGCACTTGATCTTCTTCTTCCAGGGATATGCTTCCTCTTATAAGACTCTACCTAAATGTTTTCTGGGCCATGAATCTTTTATGACCCACTGGTACAGATTTTTGCAACTTTCTTTGTGAAAACAATGTGCTTTGTAATACTACTATCATAATAGTTCTGTGATTTACTTATTTATCTCTGTGTGCTGACTTTTTTTTTGTTTTTTTACAAGTGTCATCATCCTAGTTTTAGCTAGTTGAAAGTCCTTTGTGAGGCTTACTGAATTATGGGAAGTTATAGTTTAGCTGGATCTTATAGACTTTAGAAACCAGGAACTTGACTTCCTAGACTACCTCAAAAAGTTTTAGGAGATATGTTCTAATTTATTTTGGAACATTTCTATATATTTTCTCATCAGAACAGTGTTCTATTTTGTATGTAACTGCCTAGGAACATCATAATATTTTTAAGGATTCTAAAAATTATTATGGCCCTTAGATTAGTTATTTCAACATGAATTTTGGAAATATGGCCATTGTCAGAAGCCCCTTTCAATGTTTCACAGCATTGCCATCAAAGAGGGGCTGAAGTTCTTTCCTAGTTCCAGTTTGAACATTTCAGGGAACATACTCCTTTTGTGAATCATTGTGAATCAGCTGCCTATCCTTTTACCCTTCAACTGTGAAGGGAAAGGTGGAGTCCTGTAAAAACGTGGGTCTCATGCTCTTCCCAGGTCAATTAGCTTCATCAGGAGGGATAGAGCCTTTAGCAATATGACAGATCCTGATAAAAGCACATGATTCAGCTCAGGGGATCATGTGTTTCACAGAAGAAGGTGCTCTGCCCATGAAATGTTATGTAGGTGAGGGCTGTTGAACTAAAAACTAACACTTGAAGTCAAGTAGTGTAAATATATTTGTGGAAGAGAACTGGGAAATATCTCTGTTGAATAATGAATAAACACAGACACACACACACACACACACACACACACACACACACGTCGATGTTCAGTAGCAACATATAGCACTTTAAAACATACAATTGTACCTTTAGAAGAAAATTAGAATACTCCACACACTTACCAGATGCACTAACCTAAAAAAACTTATTATCATACCACAACTAAAAAATTATTACCTCAGACAAATTATTATTATTATTTTTTTAATTAATTAATTTATTTATTTTTGGCTGTGTTGGGTCTTCGTTTCTGTGCGAGGGCTTTCTCTAGTTGCGGCGAGCGGGGGCCACTCTTCATCGCGGTGCGCGGGCCTCTCACTGTCGCGGCCTCTCTTGTTGCGGAGCACAGGCTCCAGACGCGCAGGCTCAGTAGCTGTGGCTCACGGGCCTAGTTGCTCCGCGGCATGTGGGATCTTCCCAGACCAGGGCTCGAACCCGTGTCCCCTGCATTGGCAGTCAGATTCTTAACCACTGCACCACCAGGGAAGCCCCAAATTATTTTTATAGATGTTTTATATTCACGTATCCATGTGGTCTAATTGTATTTATGTATAATGTTAAATCACCATTAATTTAATCATGGTTGAAACTCTTTATAAAATTACATTTTAATTAAAGCTTTCTGTTATTTATATAGCTATTTGAGATTTGCTATAGTAAATAACTTGCTGTAATAGATATGATTGTAACTTGACAATAAAACAATTGGTAACAACATGTCCATTATGCTTAATGTCTAATTCATAAGTGTCTATAGGGGAATGTGAACATTTGTGAAAGAGGTATAAGCATAAATAGATGTATGGTCTAAATATTTTAATGTCCCTTTCTTATAAGATTATTTTATGAACATTATTATCATTAAATAAGTTTAATATGAAATATTTTTCAGAACACTATCAGCTGTATGTTCCTGAGTCAGCTCAAGTTGGTTCAGCTGTTGGGAAAATCAAGGCAAATGATGCGGACACTGGTTCAAATGCGGACATGACATACTCCATCATTAATGGTGATGGTGTTGGGATATTCTCCATCTCCACTGACAAAGAGACCAGAGAAGGGATCCTTTCCTTAAAGAAGGTAAAAAAATATATATATATATACCATTAGTGATTTAGGCAATTCACTCATCTTTCCATGAATGGAAATTTGGCAGAGGTATGAATAATGTATATTGTCATGTCATTAAAATGATCAAATATTTCCTTTTTAATATGAATTACATTTTAATTATGATTATGTCTAACTGTTTAAATCCTCTCTTAAGAAATGTATTTTAGTAGGGTGGGAAGATTGGATATAGAATACACTATGAATGCGTTGCCCCATCTTTGTTTTCAGATAACAGATTTATCATGAATACCTGTTCGATTAATGTCATTACTCTATGCTGCACTAATCAAAGTAGCATTAAGAGACCTTCTAACTAATGTAAAAAACTTCATCATGTTGGCTAACAATATTTAGGAGACGAGTTTGCTTGACAGTCATGGATCTTTTAGTGAAGCCATTAACCTTCTTCCCCATTCTTTTTTATTCCTAAGAATTTGTCATTGGACTAAATCTATTGCTTTTTGCTTTTAAGAGAACATAATGCTCATGTCCTTGTAAAACTGAAGTGGAACACAGGCAATTAGCAAAGAAGGATTTAAATGTAATTCCTAATGCAGTATGTCTCAGTCTTTAAATGTTTAACAACTTCAGCTTGTAAATCTAGTAACATTTAGGTCCCTAGGCCCTTCCCTCCATATTTTGATTCAGAAAGGATGGAGTGGGGGTAAAGAATTGGCCTTTTTAACAAGTACTCCAGATGATTCTACTGTGTAATATGTTCAGAGCACAGGCTGAGAAATTTTATTCTGATGTGCTACTGTAATATCGAAGTGAACCAATCAATCTTTCAATCTATCAATCATCTATTTATCTATTTGAATCTAGCTATCTTTCATCTATCATCTAGCTATCTATCTAATCATCTATTTGTGCGTTTTGTATATACTTTTCGCACGTGTAAATTCTCATTTATTATTCTAATAATCACAATTTTATATTGATTTAAAATTGAGGATGAATATGCCTTTTGTATGTTACAAAAGGGGCCTGCAAAGTAGAGCTTAAAGTGTGTAAATACTTAAGAAGTAGTCATCACTGGTCTATATAAAATATTGATTCTTCACCTAAAGTATCTCATTTTAATCTTTCTGAGATTGTCAAACTTGGATCAAAAATGTGTTAATAAAAATAGTCAACTTCCATGTCTTTATTTAACAAATATGTGAGCTTTGAGTGTCTCTTATGTGCCAGTAACTGTGCTCTACAAGAGTCATGAGAGCCTGAGCAGAACCAAAGTCACTGTCTTCTTGCATAGAGCTTCCAATCTATGGAAGTGGAGAGATACCAATCAAATATCACATGCATTCTTAGATAGGTAATAAAACTGTTCTATGAAGGAGAGTTATACAGTGCTGTTGGGAAAACAAAATCTAGGGTGTTTGGGGCTGTCTGATAGTCAGCAGTGATTGAACAGAGAACTGAAAGAAACTTAGGAGGTAGTTAGGTAAAGAGCATTACAGGAAGAGGAAAGAAAACACAATGAGAACCTGAATGGAGTAGAACATGGTACAGTAAGGACCTAAAAAACATAATTGATCCTGGAGAGAGTGAGGGAGTTAGTGCATAGGTGAGCACACAGGGCTTTGTTAAATTTTACCCAATGGAGAGCCATTGAAGCTATCTAAGCAGGAAGTGACAAGGTCTCACTTGATGTCAGTATTTCTAATTAGTTGTTAATATAAACTACACAAGGACAAGACTATTTTTTAACTCATCGCTGCATTCCCAATGTCTAGCATGTTTTCTGACATTGCGTAGGCATTCAATAAGCATTAGAGTAATTAATGGATATACTATGGACTAAAAAATGAAGTGAGGATTGTCTGCTTTTCATTCCTTGGATGGCTTCTTCACTCAGGTAAATCCAGGTAAGCAGATGAATAACTCTTTCTGAAAGATGAGTCTTGAACCCCAGGGAACACCAGTATTTAAGAAACAAGCAGAAGGCAGGAAAGAAATAGAGTCTTTGAAGAAAATATCAAAAAACAGAGGTGAATTTTATCATTGAAAATTCCCAAGGGATGCTGAACAGGAGGAAGACAGTCATTAAAAATGTGAAGGATTCTAGAACTGAAACACAGTTTAGGATTATAAAGATTCATTCGATTTGGCAAAAGGGGGCAGGGTGATTCTCACGAGCAGCTTTCAGATCTCCATCAGCACCCACGTCATCATTATCATCACAATAGATAGTAACAGCAGATAACATTTGTTGAGTGTTTCCTCTGTGTCAGGATGAGTTTTAAGAACTTTCCCCAAATCTTTTTTGAGCTGGTACATCTGTTATCATTCCTTTCAGTCTAACTGGAACATTATGATATAGGGAATATTATTATTCTCACTGATAAAACAAACTGAATCACAGAGATAAAGAATTGTATCCATGTAGAAACTGATTGACAGAAAATTGAAATCAGGAATCTGTCTCTTCAGAGTCTGAAAAGTTACCCATTTTACATACTTGAATGAAATATATATATTTATTATTTGCTACAATGAAGAGAAGAACAAATTTAGTGTGGTGGAGAGAAAATTGGAGGCAAGGAAATGGGAGAAAAAATTAAAAGAAAAAAAAAAAAAACACAACACTATCCCCTTTGAGAAGCTTTGTAGTAAAGCCAGGGAGAAACTTTAAAAAGCAAATAAATGAGAACATCATAAAATGGAGATTTTTTTTTTAAATGAGGATACATTCTGATTACCCGTCTTTTTTTTTTTTTTAATTTTATTTATTTATTTATATTATTTATTTATGGCTGTGTTGGGTCTTCGTTTCTGTGCGAGGGCTTTCTCTAGTTGCGGCAAGTGGGGGCCACTCTTCATCGCGGTGCGCGGGCCTCTCTTGTTGCGGAGCACAGGCTCCAGACGCGCAGGCTCAGTAGCTGTGGCTCACGGGCCTAGTTGCTCCGCGGCATGTGGGATCTTCCCAGACCAGGGCTCGAACCCGTGTCCCCTGCATTGGCAGGCAGATTCTCAACCACTGTGCCACCAGGGAAGCCCTGGAGATTTTAATTGTAAGTTGGGAGACTGAAAGTGTGTTTATAGCAGATGGATAAAAGGTCAATAGAGACAAGAAACTGAGGATACTAAAGAGAGGGTAATTGAATTTAAAAGATGCTCTGAGGTAGAAATGACCCTGTTTGGGATCTCGATCCCAGGTGGAAAGAAAGAACCTACGATAATATTCCTCCTTCTTTGACAAAATCAAACCGGAGGGAGAAATAAATGTTTGCAGGTAAGTTTGCAACGATCTAGCTGGGATACGTGTGGGGTGTGGGTAGCAGGGGGATCCTTGCCTATTGAGAACTATTGTCTTTATAAAGTAGGAAGTTAGATCATGTTTGCAAAAAGTGAGGGTAGTGGTGGATGATGTGAATACACACATAATCCAAAATACAAGTATATATTGTGGGGTCAAGGACAATGGGGATCTTGCCACCCTGCATGGCCTCAATTAATTTGATGCTGTTTGTGAAAAATGAAGGCAAAATGGTATATGTGCATATGTGTGCACATATATGTAGTTAACATTCTCTATTCTATGTTGCATACACATATACACATACTCAATAGATATTTTCAAGATAAGTGTTTCAATTGCATCAATGGTAATGACTATGCACTGAAAATAACCTTGATAATGAGTCCAAATTATCTTTCTCTTTTTTTCCTGAATTTATTTTCTAATGTAGTCTACACTTCCTCTAAAATGCATTAATGTTTCCATTGACCTATTTTCTTAATCCTTCAGATTAGGATTATCAGTTTTAGAGTTATTCCATTGCTATATATTTTATGTTATAAATAATTACAATTTGAAAACTAAACTGTATAACTCTGTGGATTTTAACCTTTAAGAGGCACTCATTCAGATGGCAGGGAACAGATAAAACAGTCCTTTCCAATCTGTTCCTTATTTAATCTCTAAGGCAGCTCACTTTAGCCAGCAAGGCAGAACAGCTAATCTTCCCAAAGATCAAAATCAGCACTGCTCTATAAATCAGCTTGCAGGAGCATCTGCACGTTCCTGTCTATATCATGCCTTCATCAGAAAATTGCCAAGTTGAATTCACCGGTCCATGGTGTGGTACGTTGTAAATACACTTTGATAACTTGCATTTATTGTTTAATGGAGCCTGACTGGGTGGAAAGGGGGGAAAAAAAAGATATGGATGAATGCAACTTGATGTGCTCTTTCCTCTGACATAAACCCTGTAGCTAGGGATGGGCTTCATAGCATTCTCTCTCAGATTCTCTTCTTGTGGTCCATGTGCCAATTTGCTTTCTTTATAATAAGCAGTTGTTCCATTTTTCTTTTTAATTCAAGGCTCCAATCCTGTTTGCTTTCCTGACTCTCAACAAATATTGTCTGTAGTATCACTTTTCTTCTTCAAGTGTATTTAACTGCAAATACAATGCCTAATATTTTAAGCCAAAAATCTTAAACTTGGTTTTCAAGTCAATGAAGGGTGGTGGAAAATACAATCTTTACTGTCAGATGAAATATAAATTTTGGTCATGCCATTTAAGAGATCTATGAATTATCTCAAGTCTTTTAATCTTCAGTTTTCTTATTTTAACGTTTTACGAAGTGATGATTACAAAGAGATAAAATAAGGTAAAATAGTACTCTAGGCTGTGTCTGGCTAATAAGTACAATACTACTTCAATAACTTTTGGAGATCCAAAAAAGAGGGGATATATGTATAGCTGATTCATGCTGTATAGTAGAAACTAACACAATATTGTAAAGCAACTATACTCCAATAAAAATTAATTTTTAAAAATAAAAAATAAAACCAAAAGTTACCATAAAAAAGTACAATAATACCTCAATATCTACATTTCTTGTCTTCCTTTCTTTTTCTATTTGCATCAAATTTTAATTACACTTTCCAGACCTCTCCATGTGGTTATTTTACTGCCCTCCTTTATTTCAGGTTATCCAAATCACCTATAATCACACAAAGAATGACACATCCTGTGTATATTTTTTTGAATGATGTCAATATTTTCTTATTGAAGCATAGTTGATTTACAATGTTGTGTTAGTTTCAGGTGTACAGCACAGTGATTCCTATATATCTATATCTATATCTATCTAGCTATCTCCTTTTTCAGATTTTTTTCCCTTATAGGTTATTACAAAATATTGAGTATAGTTCCCTGTGCTATAAAGTAGGTCCTTGTTGGTTATCTGTTATATATAGTAGTGTGTATATGTTAATTCCATCCTCCTAATTTATCCCTCCCCACCCTCCTTCCCCTTTGGTATCACATGCACATGCTGTCACTCGTGGCTCTTGGTGATCCACTTCCCCCTCTGTCTTCTATAAAAGATTTTTATCAAAGTTCAAGTTTAATTTTGTCTTTGCAGTGCAACATTTCCAGGGATGTTTCAGTCACAAATACTTTCTTTGAATTATCTTCTCTGTTTTATGTATCAAGGTAGGCATGTCACTAATTTTTCACTGTAGAAAACACAGCAATTCCATATCCCTCTTAAATCTGCTAGATCTAATAGAGTAGAAAGAACTTATTCTAATTATTCATTATGAATGTACTGATAATTTCCATGAATGTGTATCTGTGTGTGCTACAAGTGTATCTCTGTCCACAGTAGTTGTTAAACATTTTTGCAACTGGGTACCTTGCATTTTTTAAAATTTTTATACTGTAGTGTGTAAAAGATCTTTATACCACTTTATTTAACAAAGGATCGGAGATGGATGGTGAGAGTAAACATAAAAAGTTATAACAGTATTTTTTAAGTTTAAATTAATCCTGAGAGAAAATATATGAAATGTTTCCAGCTATAACCACACTAGGTCCATTCCAAATAGCCACATTTTAAATTTTCTAGTGGATTGCATTTATTGAATTTTTCTTTATCATTTCTTTGACTTGCGTTGAGTGACAGAATAAGAATCAGGACTTTCTTTGCCATTGGGTTGTAAAGTTTGGTACTGTGAACCACAATGTGTAATAAAAAATAAGGCATCCCAACTTATTATAAATGCACACACAGGCAGACACGTGCACACTTTGTATATAAGAAGAAATAGGTTTCTAATGCTGATGAACTATTTACAAAAACTAAACATTCATTAGAGATTTTATTATTTAAAAAATCAGCCAAGCTACTATTTTTATTCTTATAAGATTCTAATATCTGGAAAGTGGTCCTCCTGCTCAGCCAGAAGCTGAAGAGGAAAGTCCAACTTTCAATTCAGTGAAATCTATCACTATATTTATAATACCTTTTGACAGAGGACCGCTTTGGGCAAACTTTTGTTCTGACTCTTCATCTATAGGCATAGCCATGGAGTGATAGATCCACTGAAACTATTTTGAACATTAATTAACAGTTTTTAACACATATTCCTACAATATAATTTAGTGTACTAGTTGAAACAGCCTGTTGAGTTAAGCTATCCAAACCCATGAGTTATTGGTAAGTTTTCATATGTGTGGGGCTATTGAAATATCCACACACGTAACACACATGTATATGTGTTAGTATGTAAATATATATAAATAATATAATATAGAATATATAAATATACTTCATATATATTATGTATGTGTATTTGTTATTTAAAATATTTTAAAATATTTAAAATATTTTCATTCATTTCCCCAGTCTTCAAGTGACAGTGAGCAAATATGTAAGATTTATTTGTATCAGTAACCTTGGAATTATACACATTAAATGATCATGACACTCTTCTGCATAGAGAAATTTATAATATGGCTTATACATGTGTTCCAGTCTTCGCAGAATGTCCACCATCCAGGAGAGGACTTTGACAAGGACCACGAATCATGGCATAATAAGAAAGCCTAGCTGATGAAACATTCAAATTCATGCAATTTTTCTTAAGTTTTTGGCAAACTACTATCATTTAAAATATGCCTTTTTTCAGAAAACAATAATAATAATTTCAGTCACTATTCCAGGATTTGGCCATTTTTTGCATAATTGAAGTGACATTTTTTCATGTATTAAAATGTCGGTATCTGTCCTATTATTATCCTCCCATTCCTGCAATGGAAAACCTGGATGATGATGCAATACAGAAACTGGACCAAGGAGAGGTCCTATGGAGTCTCTTCTCTTATTATTTAGGAAAACAGAATTTTAGGACTTTCTTAAACTCCAAGAAGAATTGAGTCATAGAGCAACTTGGCTAAATGCTGTTTTCAGTATCCATCTATTTATGATGGTTATATAGTTCCAGAGGAGGAATATATTAGTGTGATTTAATGAACAGTAGAAGTGATTAATGAGAAACAATTAAAATGTTCCAAATATGTAAAGCTGGCTAGAAAGATGATAACTTATCTACAGTAATATGAAATGTGTTCATATGAAAGAGGGAAAATCATGATTTTAAAAGTTAGAAAGAGCAATGATATGTGAAAGTAATTACTAGGAGTAATAGGATAAAATTAAGAAACTAAAACGTAAGATGAAAATTGGAGTCAACTCAGTGACAGTGAACTGCATTAGGACATTAAACAGTAACTAAAGAAAAGTAAGAGGAGCCCCACTGCCTGGGGAAGTTAAAATTACACCAGGATAAACACATTAAAAAAAATTAAAATTGAAGTTAACTAGTTAATTTCTCATTTCAGATAAATGATAGTTTCCTAGTATAAGTATATCCTATGTGATAACGGACACATAAGTTATTAAAAATAATTTTAATTTACTAAATTTGACATCAATAATCATAGCATTTGTTAACTACGAGCATCAATGAGTTGGTAGCTTTGTTTTCTGACTCTAAGAACTTGGACCACAAGTGAGACTTGTCCAGGGAATTAAACCCAAAACAAATTCTATAAAAATGAATAAAGAATCTGATGGTGTTCCTAGAATATTTCTCTCTAAACATTAATATTATGTTAGTAATCTCCAGGAGAACACCTTTGCCTTAGGCTCACCTACTTCTCGTCTTAAACACTGAACTGGTAATCCAAATTTGCAGTTTCTAAAAAAAAAAAAGGAAACTTGGCACAGTTCTGAAATTTTGTTAAATGAGATTTGAACTACGTTCAAATTGTAAACACTCACACCCCCCCACCAAATATCTTGGTGAGGCCAGATCTATGGAGTAAATAATGGTGAACGTTATCAAAGACCGGAGCCTATTTTTTCCAGGAGTCTTCAAGTAGCTCAAAAGGGAAGGAAGAACTCTTTCCCCAGTTCTTTTTTTCAGCTTGATTGTTTTAATCATCTGTTCAGTCCAAATGATTATTGTCAGAATCCGGCCCAAAAAACCTACAAGCATGGGCAGTTGAAATTTTAATATAGTATAGCTGGAAAAAACTATTTATTATGTGCAAAAACCATCTCTGGCTCTATAATCGCCCTTATCAAGTTCCCACTGTGTCTCATATTTATGGAGTTATTCTGTATCCATTTTTGTTTTGTTTTGTTTTGTTTTAAGACAGGAGAAGGGTATGTTTTGTGTTAGGTAAGCTCGCAGCCAGACATTTCATGTTTTTGCTTTCTTTGGTACTCTGATAACCTGAGTACATTTTCTTTTTTTTTCTTTTAATTTTTTTCCTCCACCTTTTCATCAAAACCAGGTTTTAGATGAATAAGTCTCACTGGTCTTGGTATACTGTTTTTGATAGACTATTTTAGGTAATAAAAAAATCTGCTGGTAACTATGGAAGGTGAAACCCACAGACAGAGTTCTAACTAGTTTCCCAGGAGCAAAAGCTTACTAAGAAATTACTGGAATATCTCTTTACAATGTATGAATGGTAAGTATTTGGAAAGCTTTACCAGGATTTACAGTAAGAGGAAAAATAACAATTATAATCCTAATCTAATCTCTATATACTATTGTAGTTTTAATACGAAACAAAGAATTAACATGCTTTATATTGTATACAAAATCCTGCAGTCTCCAAGAATAAATAGTGTAATTTCTTCCCAGTTTTTCTATACTTGCAATTTAGCACTGCCATGTTTTCTTCATAAATGAGGTTGTTAAAAATATTTCCATCTACATTAATTCATCTGCTTCTAAATTCCTGTCCCAACCTGAAATAATCCTCTCTTTCCTTAGTGACTCAAGATGGGTCCTATCCATCCATCTGCCTGAAAAACAAGTCCTCCAAAATGATTATCATTCTCTTGGGGTAGCTAAATATACATGAGATAATCATAAACATGAAACCATGTGTTCACATAAACAGCCTGTACCTTTGCAGTAGGTAGGTTAGTGTTAAGAAAAATGACATCTAACTTGCCAGGGGGCCTGCTAAAAATGGAAAAAGAAATACCTGTCATATTGGATGCACAGCTTGATAATAATATCTGATGGGGTAGAGGTGGCCAAAAATATCTCCACAAATTTCATTGAGAGTCTTTCTGACTCTCAATGAACCTTAGTCATTATAAAGTCTACCAGATACAGCAGATTGAGCCTAAAAAATTACGTTGATCTGAACAAGTAGTAAACCTGCCAAGTGTGTTGCTTTCCATGAGCAAAATGCCTGGATTCTGGACAGTCCATGCTCCTCTGCACCAAGGGGACCACACCCGTGCACCTAATTCTTGATAGGCAGCAACTGTGTACCATTTCTAGAACAGGTGATTTAAATTTGGATGAGACTTCTTGAATTAGCCTAAGACATTCTTATTTACTAATGTTAAGGAGAGAGGAGTCAAGGAAAGAAGTACGATAAATCCGTGGGTCCAACTGAAAGTAATGCAATCTGCCAAACAAGACGGATGTTAGTTACTTTGTCAATTCATTTTTAGTTTTAATTCCCCGAGAAGGAAATGAATCCCACTTGGTGGGTTATAAACGTCAGATCAATTAACCCTTCTTTAAAGTAAATAAATCTAAAATACATAATATCTGCACCATATATAAATGTATATGTATTGTATATATGGTGCACATTTAAGAATTTTAGTTTTAACATTATTTAAATTTTTATTTTGTCTTATAAACACTTGTAAAATATTGTAATGACCCAGTCTCATCCATGTCCCTGAGAAGTATTCTAGGTTCTTATAATCTGGTTTGGAAATTAAATGGTTTTTTTTTTCCTTCTATGCAATCTCCAGTCTCTGGGAAGGCCACTTTTCTAAGGCAATTCAGAAAAAATAAGGGAAATAATCATCAGTAGGACTGATCATCTGTTTATAAGATCCCATTAAGGATACTCTACAAATTCTCCTTGGCTCTTAGGGTAAAGGAAAATATCTGAGTTCCTCCATAGGGAATGATCATACTCTGATCCTGCCAAGAAAGAAGGCTGCAAGATTGAAACAGGCTACTGAAAAATCAGTGGCAGAAATAGGGATGAAAAAAATATCTATTGTTTCTTTTCATAGATGTTAATCTATAGGTAATTCACAAGGCTCAAAATAAAGGCTGATATCTTTATCACCTGCACTAGCAACAACATGGAGACTTTTGATATAGCTAATCCTAAATCTAAGCTCATTTTAGGTCACAGAGCCTATGTGTGTCATGTTTAACACTTTCAAAACCTTCAGTTCTTACCTAAAAAGGTACTTCCTCTTGCAAATATTACCTACCTGCTCACACACTTCTGTATCTACGTTTGTATCCTTATTATTTTAATACCTACTATGTCTTATAACACTAAATGTACAGTGCTATAAATGTCTATAAATCTTATAATAGACCATTTATTCCCTGGGACAAAACACTAGACTGACCTTATTTTTATTCATTATTGTATGCTAAGCCAAATTCATGACTCCTGACATATATGATTAGTAGAAAAAAAAATTGGCTGGGTGATTTAAAAAATAAGAAAAAAATTAAAAATTTATGAAAAACTATTCATGTAAATTCAAAGCTAAAAAGTAAATGCAAAAAACGAACAGAATACTGTAATAAAAAAAATAAAGTTGATCAAAACATAATAATAAAGGGAATGAACAACAAAACTAATACATGAAATGGTATTAGCAACAAAAAAGAAAGTAAAAAAATATAATACAATTAAAACAACAAAAATGAAATTCAAAAGTCTGTATAAAATCTTTTGCTAAAATTTCAAGAAAATATTGTTGAACTGAAAATGTAAACATTTATCTGATTTTAAAATAAGATACCAAGTTTAAAACCAGCAAGGTGAAAATAAGATGATGATAGGTAAAAATCAATGATATGAGATAAATTGTTTAAATGCAAAATTTAAAAAATGTATTTTTTAAATTTAGCAAATTAGTAGCAAATATTTTAAAAATTAATAATTTAAGCTGAAGAGGAGATAGAAAGAAGTTACCAGAAGAGATTAAGAATGAGTCTGCAAAAATCAATATTTGTTTGACTGCGGGAAATTTCCTTTTGTTGCTAGTTATCATCGTATTTCTGGCTCTGAAAAATCACAATTGATTCAGACTTGAGTTTCCATGATTTCTGCTTTACGTGTTACTGTTAAGACAAACTTCATAGTTTGTTTATAAATGGAAGTAGATTGACCTAAACCTATTCATGTTTGTTTGTTTGTTTCAAAAAATGGAAAAGAAAATATGTTTGACAACGGATGGTAGTCATAATATTGGAAATCTTATTTTTTCCCCACAGCCACTGAACTATGAGAAAAAGAAGTCATATACCCTCAACATAGAAGGAGCCAATACACATCTTGATTTTCGCTTTTCTCACTTGGGTCCTTTTAAAGATGCTACCGTGCTGAAGATCATTGTTGGGGATGTAGATGAACCACCACTATTTTCCATGCCTTCCTATGTCATGGAAGTCTATGAAAATGCCAAGATTGGGACTGTTGTTGGCACAGTTTTGGCACAAGATCCCGACAGTGCTAACAGCTTAGTAAGGTATGGTACACTTCCACTTTTTGACATATAAAGATTTTATTGACTCTCACAGTAATTTAAAATGAATTAAATAGTATTTAAAATATTTCTTTTCTATGTTATTTTCTTTTTTTTGCATATATACAAAGAATACAAAGAATTTGTATTCTTTTTTTTAACATCTTTATTGGAGTATAATTGCTTTACAATGGTATGTTAGTTTCTGCTATATAAAAAAGTGAATTGGATATATGCATACGTATATCCCCATATCCCCTCCCTCTTGTGTCTCCCTCCCACCCTCCTTATCCCACCCCTCTAGGTGGTCACAAAGCGCCGAGCTGATCTCCCTGTGCTATGCGGCTGCTTCCCACTAGCTAGCTATTTTACCTTTGGTACTGTATATATGTCAATGCCACTCTCTCACTTCGTCCCAGCTTACCCTTCCCCCTCCCCATGTCATCAAGTCCATTCTCTACATCTGCGTCTTTATTCCTGTCCTGCCCCTAGGTTCATCAGAACCTTTTTTTTTTTTTTTAGATTCCATATATATGTGTTAGCATACAGTAATTGTTTTACTCTTTCTGACTTACTTCACTCTGTATGACAGACTACAGGTCCATTCACCTCACTACAAATAACTCAATTTCGTTTCTTTTTATGGCTGAGTAATATTCCATTGTATATATGTGCCACATCTTCTTTATCCATTCATCTGTTGATGGACACTTAAGTTGCTTCCATGTCCTGGCTATTGTAAATAGAGCTGCAATGAACATTGTGGTACATGACTCTTTTTGAATTATGGTTTTCTCAGGCTATATGCCCAGTAGTGGGATTGCTGGGTCATATGGTAATTTTATTTTTATTTTTTTAAGGAACTTCCATACTGTTCTCCATAGTGGCTGTATCAGTTTACATTCCCACCAACAGTGCAAGAGGGTTCCCTTTTCTCCACATCCTCTCCAGCATTTATTGTTTCTAGATATTTTGATGATGGCCATTCTGACTGGTGTGAGGTGATATCTCATTGTAGTTTTGATTTGCATTTCTCTAATAATTAGTGGTGTTAAGCATCTTTTCATGTGTTTGTTGGCAATTTGTATATCTTCTTTGGAGAAATGTCTATTTAGGTCTTCTGCCCATTTTTGGATTGGGTTGTTTCTTTCTTTGATATTGAGCTGCATGAGCTGCTTGCATATTTTGGAGATTAATCCTTTGTCAGTTACTTCATTTGCAAATATTTTCTCCCATTCTGAGGGTTGTCTTTTCATCTTGTTTATGGTTTCCTTTGCTGTGCAAAAGCTTTTGTTTCATTAGGTCCCAATTGTATATTTTTGTTTTTATTTCCATTTCTCTAGGAGGTGGGTCAAAAAGGATCTTGCTGTGATTTATGTCATAGAGTGTTCTGCCTATGTTTTCCTCTAAGAGTTTTATATTGTCTGGCCTTACATTTAGGTCTTTAATCCATTTTGAGTTTATCTTTGTGTATGGTGTTAGGGAGTGTTCTAATTTCTGTCTTTTACATGTAGCTGTCCAGTTTTCCCAGCACCACTTATTGAAGAGGCTGTCTTTTCTCCATTGTATATGCTTGCCTCCTTTATCAAAGATTAGGTGACCGTATGTGCGTGGTTTTATCTCTGGGCTTTCTATCCTGTTTCATTGATCTATATTTCTGTTTTTGTGCCAGTACCATACTGTCTTGATTACTGTAGCTTTGTAGTATAGTCTGAAGTCAGGAAGCCTGATTCCTCCAGCTCTGTTTTTCTTTCTCAAGATTGCTTTGGCTATTTGGGGTCTTTTGTGTTTCCATACAAACTATGAAATTTTTCGTTCTAGTTCTGTAAAAAATGCCATTGGTAGTTTGATAAGCATTGCATTGAATCTGTAGATTGCTTTGGGTAGTAGAGTCATTTTGTTCAAGAATGTTAGTTCTTCCAATCTGAGAACATGGTATATCTCTCCATCTGTTTGTATCATCTTTAATTTCTTTCATCAGTATCTTATAGTTTTCTGCCTACAGGTTTTTGTCTCCCTAGGTAGGTTTATTCCTAGGTATTTTATTCTTTTTGTTGCAATGGTAAATGGGAGTGTTTCCTTAATTTCTCTTTCAGATTTTTCATCATTAGTGTATAGGAATGCAAGAGATTTCAGTTCATTAATTTTGTATCCAGCTACTCTATCAAATTCATTGATTAGCTCTAGTAGTTTTCTGGTAGCATCTTTAGGATTCTGTATGTATCATATCATGTTATTTGCAGTGACAGTTTTACTTCTTCTTTTCCAATTTGGTTTCCATTTATTTCTTTTTCTTCTCCGATTGCTGTGGCTACAACTTCCAAAACTATGTTGAATAATAGTGGTGAGAGTAGGCAACCTTATCTTGTTCCTGATCTTAGAGGAAATGGTTTCAGTTTTTCACCATGGAGAACAATGCTGGCTGTGCATTTGTCATATATGGCCTTTATTATGTTGAGGTACGTTCCCTCTATGCCTACTTTCTGGAGAATTTTAATCATAAATGGGTGTTGAATTTTGTCAAAAGTTTTTTCTGCATCTATTGAGATTATCATATGGTTTTTATCCTTCATTTTATTAATATAGTGTATCACATTGATTGATTTGCATATATTGAAGAATCCTTGCATTCCTGGGGTAAACCCCACTTGATCATGTTGCATGATCCTTTTAATGTGCTGTTGGATTCTGTTTGCTAGTATTTTGTTGAGGATTTGTGCATCTATATTCATCAGAGATATTGACCTATAGTTTTCTTTTTTTGGGACATCTTTGTCTGGTTTTGGTGTAAGGGTGATGTTGCCTTGTAGAATGAGTTTGGGAGTGTTCCTCTCTCTGCTATATTTTGGAAGAGTTTGAGAAGGACAGGTGTTAGCTCTTCTCTAAATGTTTAATAAAATTCGCCTGTGAAGCCATCTGTTCCTGGGCTTTTGTTTGTTAGGAGATTTTTAATCACAGTTTCAATTTCAGTGCTTGTGGTTGGTCTGTTTATATTTTCTATTTCTTCCTGGTTCTGTCTTGGAAGGTTGTGCTTTTCTAAGAATTTGTCCATTTCTTCCAGGTTGTCCATTTTATTGGCATAGAGTTGCTTTAGTAATCTCTCATGATCCTTTGTATTTCTGCAGTGTCAGTTGTTACTTCTCCTTTTTCATTTCTAATTCTGTTGATTGGAGTCTTTTCCCTTTTTTTCTAGATGAGTCTGGCTAATGGTTTATCAATTCTGTTTATCTTCTCAAAGAACCAGCTTTTAGTTTTATTGATCTTTGCTATTGTTACCTTTATTTCATTTTCATTTATTTCTGATCTGATCTTTAGGATTTCTTTCCTCTGCTATCTTTGGGGGGTCATTGTTCTTCTTTCTCTAAATGCTGTAGGTGTAAGTTTAGGTTGTTTGTTTGAGATTTTTCTTGTTTCTTGAGGTAGGATTGTATTGCTATAAACTCCCCTCTTAGACTGCTTTTGCTGCATCTCATAGGTTTAGCGCTGCCGTGTTTTCATTGTCATTTGCTTCTAGGTATGTTTTGATTTTCTCTTTGATTTCTTCAGTGATCTCTTGGTTATTTATTAACATATTGTTTAGCCTCCATGTGGTTGTACTTTTTACATTTTTTTTTTACTGTAACTGATATTAGTCTCGTAGTGTTGTGGTCAGAAATGATACTTGATAAGTTTTCAATTTTCTTAAATTTACCAAGGCTTGATTTGTGACCCAAGATATGATCTATCCTGGAGAATGTTCTATGAGCACTTGAGAAGAAAGTGTATTCCGTTGTTTCTGGATGGAATGTCCTATAAATAGCAGTTAAGTCCATCTTTTTTAATGTGTCATTTAAAGCTTGTGTTTCCTTATTTATTTTCATTTTGGCTGATATGTCCATTGGTGAAAGTGGGATGTTAAAGTCCCCTACTGTTATTGTGTTAATGTCAATTTTCCCTTTTATGGCTGTTAGCATTTGCCATATGTATTGAGGTGCTCCTATATTTGGTGCATAAATATTTACAATTGTTATATCTTCTTCTTAGATTGATCCCTTGATCATTATGTAGTGTCTTTCTTTGTCGCTTATAATAGTCTTTATTTTAAAGTCTATTTTGTCTGATATGAGAATTGCTACTCCAGCTTTCTTTGATTCCCATTTGCATGCAATATCATTTTCCATCCCCTCACTTTCAGTCTGTGTGGGTCTCTAGGTCTGAAGTGGGTCTCTTGTAGATAGCATATATACGGGTCTTGTTTTTGTATCCATTCAGCCAGTCTATGTCTTTTGGTTGGAGCATTTAGTCCATTTATATTTAAGGTTATTATCGAGATATATGTTCCTATTACCATTTTCTTAATTGTTTTGGGTTTGTTATTGTAGGTCTTTTCCTTCTCTTGTGTTTCCTGCCTAGAGAAGTTTCTTTAGCATTTGTTGTGAAGCTGGTTTGGTGGTGCTGAATTCTCTTAACTTTTGTTTATCTGTAAAGGTTTTAATTTCTCCATCATATCTGAATGAGATCCTTGCTGAGTATATTAATCTTGGTTTAGGTTTTTCCCTTTCATCACTTTAAATATGTCCTGCCACTCCCTTCTGGCTTGCAGAATTACTGCTGAAAAATCAGCTGTTAACCTTATGGGGATTCCCTTGTATGTTATTTGTTGCTTTTCCGATTGCTGCTTTTAATATTTTTTCTTTGTATTTAATTTTTGATACTTTGATTAATATGTGTCTCGACGTGTTTCTCTTTGGATTTATCCTGTATGGTACTCTCTGTTCTTCTTGGACTTGATTGACTATTTCTTTTCCCATGTTAGGAAAGTTTTCCACTATAATCTCTTCAAATATTTTCTCAGACTCTTTCTTTTTCTCTTCTTCTTGGACCCCTATAATTTGCATGTTGGTGCATTCAATGTTGTCCCAGAGGTCTCTGTGACTGTCCTCAATTCTTTTCATTCTTTTTTCTTTATTCTGCTCCCTGGCAGTTATTTCCACCATTTTATCTTCCATTTCACTTATCCGTTCTTCTGCCTCAGTTATTCTGATATTGATTCCTTCTAGAGTATTGTTCATTTTAATTTCAGTTATTGTGTTGCTCATCACTTTGTTTGCTCTTTAGTTCTTCTAGATGCTTGTTAAATGTTTCTTGTATTTTCTCCATTCTGTTTCTGAGATTTTGGATCATCTTTACTATCATTACTCTGAATTCTTTTTCAGGTAGGTTGCCTATTTTGTCTTCATTTATTTGGTCTTGTAGGTTTTTGCCTGTTCCTTTGTCTGTAACATATTTTTTTGTTGTTTCTTTCTTTTTTTTTTTTTTTTTTGATGGGTGGTGCTGTATTCCTGTCTTACTGGTTGTTTGGCCTGAGACATCCAGCACTGGAGTTTGCAGGCAGTTGGATAGAACTGGGTCTTGGTGCTGAGATGAGGACGTCTGGTACGCCTCACTCCAATTAATATTCCCTGCGGTCTGAGGTTCTCTCTTAGTCCAGCAGTTTGGACTCAGAGCTCCCACCACAGGAGCTCGGGCCAGAACTCCACCCTGGGAACCAATATTTTGCAAGCTCCCATTCCCTAGTTTTATCTCTTGGCTCCCATCTAGTCACTTCGCATTTTTGGCATCTTTATTCAGAGAGACTCTTCTCCTGGAGCCACAGAGACAAACTGTTGCAGCCACACATCCCATCCATGTTATTTTCTATTAGTATAATTCAACTATAATCTTAGCTGATTCTTTAACTGAATAAATAACAGATGGGTTTCTGTCAAATTTAGCATACATGTAGCTATCTCCATGAATATATTGGTGACCACACAGATGAGTTTTTTCCATTTGACTTAATAGATGGGAGCATAATTGACTGGGAAAATTTAGAGAGAAATATTTAATCACAAAGTAGAGAATCTTTGGTATCTTAGCAATAGGAAGTATAAATACACACACACACAAATGAGGGTTTCGGAATAAACATTCAGCTCTGACTCCTTGTTCTGCCACCATGGCTATAAGCCTTTAGGAAATTACTTATCCTTATTTGTGAAAGAACACCACAGATATCTATCTCTCAGAGTTATTGTGAAAGTGTTTCAAGCTATGTGCTTTAAGTGCTAAGCAGAGTGGTCTGCACCTAATAGTCACTCAATAAATGCTAACTTGTCCAAGGCAAGTTAGAGACTCATTTCTGAAGACAGGAAGACCAATGTGGGAATTCTGGTGACTTGATTTACGAGCTGTGTCATCTTATACAGTCATTCAACCTTGCTGAGTCTTGCTATCAAATATATGAACAAGGAATAATAATGTTGCATACATATATTGAGGGAATTAAATTAGATTGACAGAAAGTACTTAGCATAGTCAGTAAGTGCTCACTGACTAATATTTTATTATTGTCATATGTCATGCAAAGATAATTAAATGTTTCCTTGCATAATAAGAAGGGTGTTTGGTTTGTTGTTGTTTTTTTTTTGTCTCAATTATGACAAATTCAAAGAATTGCATAATGTATAAAACTCTTTAGTTACCCTGTATTTATACCCTCAGATAATCCTAAGGTCCTAGAAAGTCTGAACTCTGAAACAAATCTGTCTGCTTTTTCTCAAGTTTGTCTTCTCACTCTCTTTAGTTCTCATCCATTTTAACAAAAGCTAATATGATAAGTATTCTCTTTGATACCTATGTAATGTTTGTAAAGTGTTTCCATTTTCTTTTATATAAGCATGATTGTTCTTAAGTTTTTAAAAAATGGCCACAGCACTCATGCATGGAGAGAAACAATTTTCCAAGCACAGAGGTACGTATTAAACAATTCTGCTTCAACTGTGAATGCAGTAACATTACCTTGTTAGTTGAGAACCCTTCTGTCACACTGAGAGCAAGAGCTGACATTGCTTGAAGCAGGATAGACAAAGTATATGATATAATAGGCATAAACCCAGTTGTGAAAATTGATCTTTAATTAAGCGATGCAAGCAGAAGTTGATATGCTTATTTGTCCAAGCACAGGAAAGACCACGATGCTTCATCATTCCATAGAATGCCATATTTTAATAGCATTTTTGACCCTTAATAGGGAAAATGTGTCTACATTGAAAGTTAACGTTATAAAGATATTTATAAATGTGGCCATTTACCAAAAGGAGCCAACAGCTTTTGATAGTAAAAATATTTCATGCTGTGAGTTTGATGTGGAAATATTTGATAAACATTGATAAGACTTTTTAAAAAAAAACTAAAACTTGATATCAATGATGCATTCTATATTTTTAATTAAAGGAGGTGGGAGGTACATTGATTTTTTAAAAGTGATATTTAAAGCACCTTATTATATGCAAATATTATGATATTCCTCAGGATAAAGAAATTAAACACATGCACACACACACACAGAGCAGCTTGAAGTCCAGTGGAGAGAAAAAATTTACATTCTTTGATAAGGGTGATAAAAGTCTGATACATACATAGGGAATAAGTATGCCTGACATCTTCTGGAGGGAATGAGTTGAGGAAAATTGAATTGAAGCTCAAAACCCAGGTTAAGGATTAGACAGGTGAAGAACAGGGAACATAACTGCAGTTTGTTGTGTACACAAGGAGCTTAGGTTACCTGTGCGGGAATAGCAAATAATGAGGTTGTAAAAAGATGCTTTAGAGAGATCATGAAAAGGCTTTGCGCTTTGCGCTTGGAAAAGGCTTTCCAAGCTGACATCTTGGAAATTTATCCTGACAGCAGTGTCAATGGGGGGAAAAGATAAACCAGAGATGCATGAGTTTAATAAGAAACAGTGATAGGAAGATTTGCATTTCAAAATAAATAATAATGAAATTTCAGAATGCTGTAAAGGGTGGAATATATGTCCCAAAAAGGTAGACCAAAGGAGGAAAAATTGAGGTCAGGGACAAACTTGTTTCAATGTTGCTCTATATATCCCAACATACCAAAAAAAAAAAAACCTATTCCACATAAAACAGTGGTCACCCAAGGGCAAAATCCCCCCTACCGGGGGACATTTGACAATGTCTGAAGATGTGTTTGGCTGTCACAACTGCGTGTGGAGTGCTACCATCATTTGTAGGTAGAGGTCAGGGATGGTTCTGAACATCCTACAACTCACAAGTGAGTCCCCACAACAGAGAATTATCTGGTCCAGAATATCAGTGGTGCTGAGTTTGAAAAACCCTCACCCAGAGTAAACCAAACTGGGTAGTACATTGGTAAAATGGGGGTGCTAATTATACTCATGGAAAGAAATTTTGAAAACATATTTTTGGGAAATACATACCAGCATGTATGTTTCACACATATGTGTATTCATGTGAATGTTTCAACATACGTTTCATTTAGTAAAAAACTACCAAAAAAAATTTATTTATAATGTTCCATTATATTGTTAATTGCCTCGGTAATTGCTCTATATTATTGGGAGCATTTAACTGAACACCAGCTATGTTACACACATTCACCCAGTTGTTGCTATGCAAAGGTGACGGGTATATTGTCTTTAAATGCAAATATTGAGAAGCACAAATCTGTTAGCATGTACATTATTCTTTCTGCTTTGTTTTGGTTAGACAACTAAAATGAATCCTTCCAAAGCTGCCTTAAAATAATCAGTCTCCATAGCTGGTGTTTGGGGGCATAACTTACATAATATTTGTTCTTGATTTTAACAAAAGTGTGTCATTTACATGGGCCTCTAGGTGCAAACAGTGAATAAAGCAGAAAACATTAACAAATACAAAAGTAACCCTCATACTTCCACCTTTCCCAGGGACCAAATGTTTGTACTAATTAAGGAGGCGCACATTGAGAGATGTACCTTGCCATGTGCCCTGAAATGCAATTAACTCCAAGTCGGTAGAATTGATAATGAAAGGGAGTTTGAGTCTTACAGGCATTTGTGAAAAGCTTCCTGACTTTTCTTTTGTATTTCCATTTTCTAAACTATTAGTAAGATTCTTCAGATTTCTAAGAGCATGTCATGTCTAGCTTTTGTCTTTTTTAACTCAAAACAAGGATATGCAATTTACAGCAATATCATCATCAACTTTCTTAAAAATAAAATCAGAACCAGGCTGTTTACCAGTAGTGAAGAAACCTTGATTTAAACTGGCTGTGCTCACTTGCTGGCATATTGGAAATGGAATTCAGGAATTTCCTGAGTAGCTACTGACAGATGAGCAGTCCTATGATGGACACGAGAAGCAGGAGAGTTTTCTGAAAATGTGACCCTATATCATGTGGCTATTAAAAACAGTGACCATTTGCTGCTTGCTATCTGTGGACCAGGGGTTTGTAACAGCCTGCCCCAAACCCTTGTAACAACCCTAATGAGTCTGCAATATTAGTCCCATTCTATAGATGAAGAAACTAAGGTACAGGCAGGTAATTTGGCCAAATTTACATAGTGATAAAGTGGCAGATCCAGAATTTAAACCCAGTTTTGCTTTACTACAAAAACCCTGTTTTTTTAAAGCCCCCAAATCTGCCTCTTGTATATTTCAACTAATAATAATAATAAACTGCATTTACAGAAGTCTGATACCACAAAGTAGGAAACAAACGTTTCCCATGTTCAGATGTGTTTCATACTCTGGGAAAAAGAGATGCTGAAGAGAATTCCATTTTTAACTCTAGCATCTCACGAAAAAAACTGTTATTTATTTTAGAGTTCCTCCATATTGTAAAGTCAAAGACTTATGCCACTTGATTTAGTGCAACATAAAGAAAATTATTGAAGCCCTCAATTAATAATTCTCATAGGATGAAGAGCCTTAGTATGAATTTATATGAGTAAGTATATCCCCCAATCTTTACTTCTTTTCTACTGTGATTTATAATCTGCATTTATCTATACATTTACTTATTGGTAAAAATTTTAATATTTTCTTTGTATAGTAACTTTAAAGCCATCAGAAAGAAATATTAAAAATCTTGCATAATTTTTTCAAATGCTTACCTTGACATTATTTAGGAAACAATAGCCAATATATATGCTAACATAAGAAATAAAATTGTGATCAGGTTTGGAAATATTTGCTAAATTAAAAAAAAATCTTTCTAAAATATCTTTAAAAAAAAAAGAATAGTTGCAGAGAATTAGAAGTCATTACTCATCCTGTTTTGAGTTTAATTGTAGCCTCAGAGAATAAATGATTCCAGTATATTCATGGCATCCTTATTAGTGTGTTGTTTTCTTACACATTTCTGAAAGTTTCACATAGCTCATGATGAGATGGCAGTTAGGAATACCTCATTAATTTGGAATGTTATAATAGCAAAAAATAGATATTTCAAAATAATGACAAGGTCATATGGCAAACTTGAAAAAGAAAGTAAAAATTTTTGATTAAGAAAGTTTGAATACAGGATTCAAACTTCTGAAAAGAAAGACAAGAATACTCAGAAAATGTGTAACAAAATATATTCATATTAAACTGAATTTTTATTCTATAGACCAAATAGACTTATAAAAGTTTAGCTTAGTGAAAGTCAAAATATCTTAATTGGACCTTTAATAGAAAGCCTTAATATACCCTCATCAAAACTGTCATAGTCTTCTGATATAAAGGAGATAACTCATTAAGGATGCTTCATGCAAACTGAGTTCAGATAGAAAGCAGGCTTCCATTTAAAACCGGAAGTCTGTCTTTGACTTGTGTTTTGTCATTTATCACATTGCAGATAACAAAGTTAGCACATTTAGATTGACCAATACTTTACTGTGAAACGTCATGTGACTATGGCATTTGAGAATGTGAAGGAACCTAAAGATGACCAAGACAATCCCGTTCTTACAGAGATGAAGATATCATAGACTGAGATGCCTGAGTGACTGTCTCCCAATCACACAGCTAACTAACCATAGCGATTGGATAGAATGTGGTCACTTTTACCATGCTTCAATAAAGATACAGAAGACCCCTGAACATTTCTCCATTTGGGGCTCAAATTTACCTAACAGCCTAGAATGTGACGGTAACCATCCCAAGTCAGAGTCCTGACACCAGAAGGAGAACCTATTTTCCGGGTGGGCATGTGTAACTCATTTAGCCCTGGAATGAATGCCTAAATCCAGGCTTAGTGACGTCTGTTGGTCTACTGACTGGAGACTAAAACATCCAAATAGCTTTCATGTAAATTTTTCAAAGAAATTTTAAAAAATGCTTAAAATGGTTCCATACCATTTCCAGAACTCAAGATTACTGGAATTTTAAAAATCTTAATTACTTAGAGGCATAAATAACAGGCAGAAACATATTTTCTTGTGTGGAGATTTTACTTCTTTAGGTGCTTTTGTTTCTTTGGATCGAGGTTTTGGCTCAGGAAGTTAAAAAGCTTTCCAAAATATCTCTGTGCTATGTGTGTGCCCATTTTATTAAACACAATACACTACCAAGTGACAAGTGATCCCTATGTTCTATTTTTTTTTTAGAAAGATTATTTTCTGGATGCATGACTTGTGGAATAAATTGCATCCCCAAAGTGAGCTAAGGGAATCTTAAATTTTTTTAATGAATAAAAAAATTATTCATTTTTTCAGTATAGCTATACCGCAGGTATACTGCAGGTGTGTGACTTTTTGTTAAATTAAAGATAAGGCCAAGCTGCTATAATATCCCAAAGGGTGTATATTGATTAAACTTTATCCCATCTATTGATCATAGTCAGTAAAACTTACAAAAACAGCTGTTTGGGAGGCAAAATCTCAAATATATTTGCTTAACCACTCACATTCTGTATGTACAAGTATCAAAAGTGTGACAACTGAAAGACATCTTCTACACTTTTAGCCAACAGATGTTTCTCAAAGTAAATCACTGTAAAAATAGATTTCCATTACATAAGTTTTAAATTAATTTTTATGGTGATATGGACAGACTATAATGAAAATAATAAGTGCCTCTGAGGACTGAAATTTTGTTATCGAAGTGAAAAATAACTTTTCTAATGTACTTTAACATGACTAATAATTATCTTGAATCTATGCCTATATAATCAAAGGGAAATTGAGTGTCAAATGATGAACTGGGTAATTTGTTTAAAGTAGCTTCTGTTGAAGAAAATACTTGAATAGAGGTAATCATTATTGAGATTGACTGCTTCCTGCGATCATAACTTGTCTGCCTATTTGTTTGCCCACAAATTCCAATTTTAACAATAAATTTTCATTTTATTTCAATGTAATGCATTTTCTTTTCACTTTGCCCATTGCACTAAAATGTATTTACTAGAACTATGAAATGGTGCATATATTGAATGACAGAACAGAGAGTAGTTGTAGGAATAAAAATTGTAACCCAGGTTTATAAACTATAGTGGCAACTTTGCAAGATCTCCTGTGTTAAAAGGACCTGTTTCTCTGCCAGCGTGAAATTAGTCAGGGTTTGAATATGGACTTGTCAAATTAGAGGGCTCTAAAGGACTAGTGGACAAATCTGAGCTGGCACAAGCTTAATTGCACTTCCTCTGTCTATAGCCAGGAGATTATCAATCCCCCATAGGTAACATCTTATTGATCATTGATCATAAAATTTCCTAGGTAGCATTTAGTATATTGGGTTGGCCAAAAAGTTCGTTCAGGTTTTTCCCTTCAGAAAAACCGAAGCAAACTTTTTGGCCAACCCAGTAGATATTATCTTGACACCTACTTCACGGAGGATGCGGTGAGCTTATAGTGGTGGTTGGGTTATAATGTGCTGTAATCATCATATTAGAGTAGCCCTTGAATCTGCCTCAATATTTCCACTCTCATACTAACCCTTTTGGTCACATATGCTGTAGATTCGTCTAAAGCATCATCTAGATGTACTATGGAGTGGCTTTTTTTCTTAGATTCAACATGAGGTCTAAAAAAATGGGCGTTAAAAATGATAATTGTATTACAACTTAAAATTAGTTTGAGAACTATAAGTTAAATGAAATACTGTAAAAAGTGTACATTTATTTGTCCTTCTTGCAATGTTTAGATATCTCTCAGTGAAAGGAAAACACAAACTAAGTACACACTGTAAAAAAAAAGTTTATTTCCTGAGTTATTATAACAAATTTCAAACACAATATTAAGAATATGTATAAAGGATAACGTTAGGAATCTATAAAATCGTAATCTCTATATGAAAACATACTGCTCTTGATAAGTAAAGCATAATGATTTATTGGCCTGATTATTTCCACCAAAATATTTACAAAAGAAATAAAGGCTACAATGAAATGCCTTACTTAATTTTACATTAGGTATTAACAGGTTCTTCTTTATATTTGTTGAATGCCTGGTTAGATTATTCATTCGCTTATGAGGCAAAGTCATACACCTATGCTATTCAGGTGGATGGAAAAGAGCTTTATTCTCATAAACTTTCCAAATGAAAGTTGACTCATGTGCATGGAGGAGGAAATTAAAAATAATTTAGTTTTCTGACAGATTTCTTTTTTTTAGAAATGGACAGCAGTTCATGCTATTTGTATGGAGACTCTTGTTCATTCAATAGTAACCCTTATTCAGATCCCACTGTGTTCACATACTTTGCCAGAAGAAAAAGACAAACAAACAAAGAAATGAAAAACAAAAAAAAGCATTTACTATTTTTGAAGTGTCTCAACAAAATAGACCCAAGTTTTCCAAGAAAGGAAAAAAAGAGAAAACCATCCTAAGAGACATTAAGACAAGTAACAGTTATCTACTGAGGCATATCACTTGATACTCAAGCATAAAATACTTTCATATATTACCTCACTTTATTGTCAAAATAAAATTATGATGTACGTGGTATCTCCATTATGCTAACAAAGAAAGCTCAGAGAGGTGATACATTCCTTAAGGTCATAGGGCTAATAAGTGGTTTTATCTGTGATGAACATCACGTTTACTTGGTTTCCAAGCCTGTGTTTATTCTCTTACTATTGATCCATGCCATTTTCACAGTATGATGGATCTATTTTAGGAAAAAATTTCCATAGACTTCATCTTTACGTAGTGAATGAATCAAGGCCAGGATCTACAGTTTATTATACACTGAGGAAAATAATGTAGGAGATGTTTTTCAGTGGGCTGAAGAGGTTATTACCTCTATGATATCTGAAAATTGGGAAATTTGTTTTGGGTAAACCCTGCTTGGCATTCTTTTCGTCTATTAATCTTCGAAAACCAACCTATGCAGAAGTGCACTGTGGGTTGAATTTTTCCCCACCAACCACTTCTAATCTCTCTCTCAAGCATTCTCTCATTGGTTTAGTTGATGATATGACTGAATCAATATTCATTCCATATCAAAGAATATTTTATTTTAAAGTAAGTTCTTCTACTCTAGTGTAACACTGTGTAGGGGTAGTAATGTTGACTGGGGCATTAATGTGGGAGTGAAGGAGGGAACTTCTGTGTCCTACCTACAATCTCAACATGAAGCCTCTCTCCTTCTTCCTCTCTTACTAGTCTAATACCAAAATAATAGTGGTCTGAAAAATGCCGCCACAGTTCACAAACCAGAGCTAAGATATCTCTGTCTCTCTCTCATCTGAAATTACTAAATTTTATACTTTCTAGATAATCTCTAATGCACATCTCTCCTGTTACTTATCCTTCAAGACTGATCACACCCATGTTTTCCCTGAAGACTTGAATTGCTTAGAATTTTACTCTGACCTCTGATTTTAAACTCTCTGAGCATCAATCAGTATTACCTTGCAAACACTTCCTTTTTCTTTTTTGCCTACTTGTTTCCCTAACTAAATCATGTCTAAATAATTCTCAGGTCTTGCTAGTTCCTCTCTTTTAAATATTTCTTGTTCCTTTCTTGTACTCCTTCAAATAAATATCTGTTGAATGAAGGGGTAAAGCTTCAAATATTGTCTACTTTAAAAAAAGATCTTAAAAAAAAAAAAAAAAAAGGTCTTATAAATATTTCTTAATCTTTTAAACTTGTTTTGGGGACAAGTGTTTTTTTTTGTTTTGTTTTGTTTTGTTTTTTAATGTGCTTGCATTTATATATTTATATATTTATGGCCATGCCCCACAGCATGTGGGATCTTAGTTCCCTGACCAGGAATCAAACCTGCACCCCCTGCAGTGGAAGCGTGGTATCCTAACCACCGGACCACCAGGGAATTCCCAATATTACTTAATTGACTGTATTGATTTTTAATCTCTTGCACTAACTAGCTCTTTGATGTTGAATAAAATTCTCCATCACCCTGTGCATCAGTTTTCTCCTCTATAAAAAAGTGTCTATTAATAGTACCTATCTCATCCAGTTGTTCTGGGTATGTAATAAACTAATGTTTAGAACACACTTAAAGCACAATATAGTACACTGTAAGGGGTCCATAAATGTTAGCCTTTATTATCTCATATCAGTTTGCTTTTGTAAAGAACTTATAAATGTGTATAAGTGTTTCCTCCCATTCTCAAATATCATCTCTATATAGTCTTATGTTAAGGGGGAAAGTAGAATTTGAAGAATATCTTTAAACATCTTATCCAGTTATATACACTATAGCCTCAGTTTACGTTGGTTCATTTTTGATAGCTATGAACTAAGATATTAAAAAAAAAAATTCTCAAAACTCTAATTCCTTAGGCTTCATAATCAATCCCTATTTAGAACCTATATCACCTAGGCAAATGGTTACTTTATTTTATACTTGCTGGATATATCTAAAAATGTCAAATTAATATTAACATTTGCAAAAAACCTTCATATATATATATAAGTTCATGAAGTATTAAGATGTTGTGTTTACTTGTTGAAGGTTTGTGAAGGAAATAAATGTATTTTATTACAAAAATATTTTTAAAAGTTACCTACTGAGAATATTTTATCTATTTTTTTTTTGATAAACAGTTTTATGTACCCATGTAACTCCTTAATTTTAAATAATTAGCATTGGATCATTGTACATATAACCCCCCCCCCACCCAAATAGTTTTGAATAGTTTCTTTCACATTTCTGTTTTCCCTTTTTCTGTGTTTTTATTACTATGGCTAGGCAGAAATCCAAGGGTACTTAAGCAGAACAATTTAGTTCTCCTTGAGTCGAAATTCAATTGCAATTCCATGAATAAGACTTTTTGGCTCAAAGCATTGCCCTAATATCTAGCCCTTATGTTGCAGATTTCCCAAGAGAGTTAGGTCATATAGAAAACTAAGAAGTAAATAACTTGAGTCTGAGGACACGTGCCTCACATTATACCTACCATTTAAACATAGGTTATATATTTTTCAAATTCAAATGAAAAATATATGTATTCTAAAAGTATTTAACCACAAGTACTAGCACTTAATGTTAGAAAGCTCTGTGTGAAGTGCCTAAGGGAGAGGGGATTGTTCTGATAAAGAGGCTGTACATTTTCAAAGTCTTAATTTAGCTTATAGACAGAAGAAAACCCATTTTCTTCCAGACTGACAGCTGTGAAGTGATCAGATTTCTAAAATGGGGCATGTTCTTCTATATTACACAGGGTTGGATTGATAACAATGTAATCTGAGTTTTGCTGATAGTTGCTGCAGGAAACATTGAAGTTGAATAATATTTTTCAATTTTAGGTCTAACTTTAGAATTCAGGAACCATTATTCTTAAACTACCCAAAAATGGAAAGTGTCTTGAAGACAGGTTTCTTTAGATGATATAATAACCAGATTGCCAACTGATTACATTTTAAAGGATGTTATTCTTTTCGTGTGACAAGATTTCTCACATCTCCTTAGCAATTCAGCCTTCATCGGCGTCAGGACCCTAGGGGAGGATATTATGAGAAGGTTTTTTTGTGATATAAGCTCAAGTCAAAGAAAGTGAATGAGTTTCAGTGCACCATGGCCTAGTGCTTTGGGAAAGCCCGACGGCATGCCTCTTTACCACTATTCTGTGGTGTCTGGATCGCGTGTCTCTTTGAATCAGATTTGCTTTGTACTCCTATCTTTTCTCATTTAAATTGATTTTGCATGTTGAATTTTCTTTAATTAACCTCTATTTATTATTAGAACAACCGGTACACAAAATAGCCAATTCCTTGTTTTGATCACACAGTTTCAAGTGATGTATTCTGTTTTTGTCAGGTGTTATTTTCATTAAATGAGCTCCTAGATTTCTTGGGACGCTCTAGAACTTGGATCTCTGTGGTGCTATTAATATCTTCTGCTATGTTTGCGCATGTGTGTCCACAGGTTGTTATGAGGTTTATACCTGAGCAATATGTTCTAGGTACCCTGTTAACACCGTATGCCGATGCAAGGCACAGGTTGCATTTCAGTTATGCTTATACTCTGTTCTAGAAAGTATGATGAAGTTTGTAATATTTCCATCACCACAATCACCTATCTTCTGAGATTTTCCTCATGTTAAAATGGAAGAAGTGTCTCTGTTACTTTCAGTGGAAATCCTTATATTTGTGCTCTGGAACCCAGTCTGTTCACCTTCTCATGAATTTTCTTTTTTTAGATATTCCCCCTTTTTTCTTTTTTTTTTTTTGGCTGCACCACATGGCATGTGGGATCTCAGTTCCCCGACCAGGGATCGAACCCCCACCCCCGCATTGGAAGTGTGGAATCTTAACCACTGGATTGCCAGGGAAGTCCCCTTTTTTTCCTCCCTCTTTCAAAATTATTATTTTCTTCAGCAAAGACAGTGACTAATATTTCCCATATCAGAAAAACATTAATTTGTTGAACCCACTTCTCTGATGACATAAGGCGCCATTTTTCTCATCTTTCCTTCAGGTACTGTTATCTGATAAAGTCTCAGGACTCATGAACTTCCTATATTCACATTCAATATACTTTTGAGTCCACTACAGTAAAACTTCCATCCTTTCATATTTTATTGCAACTACTCTTTTCAAATTAACCAATGGTGTCCATCCTGTCAAATCCAATTCAGCCTTTACTAACCTCACTCAACTTAATAAAATTTACCTCAGCTGTCCACTTAGAACACTCCTTTCTTGATTTCTATGCCTCCTCTCCTTCCCAGTTTTCCTTCTCCCCTGGGCTGTTCCTCTCCTTTTGCTGGTACCTTCTCCTATTCAGATGATGGACTGCTTTAGACTCAAAAGATTGGGTGCTGTACTGCTCAATCTTTCCCTTCCTTTTCTCTTACAATTCTCTCCCAGATGAGATTGTTCCCATTACTTTACATTTAGGCTGATCTATCTCAAATTTATATTTCCTGTTCATTCAGAAAGTACGCTTGAACTCCACACCCATTTCTAATTTTCTTCTTTTTATTCCATATGTTTATTTAATTGACATCTAAGATATAACATGTCAAAATCATTGACTTCTCCCAAACTCTTTTTCTCCCAAAGGGAATCTTTCCCCTAACTTTTTATCCAGCTCCATGAATGGGCTTATTAATTACGTGCTAGATCAAATATACAGATACAACACAAAAATTGAGTCATTTGTAATTTCTTCTTTTTACCAATGCCACTATAACAAAAAGCTTTACAGGTTGTAGTCAATATATAGCACTATTTTATACACTTCATTTTCTTCTAATTTTTCCATTTTTTCCCATGATGACATCATTTCTTTTCTGAATTGTTTTTAACATTCTACAATCCAAGATTCAAAGCAGCCACTGTCATTTCTCCAGAATGTAAATAGATCCATTATTTCCTTTGTTAAAAATGTTTTCCCATTGATTTTGTAAAAAATTTAAAACTCTTAACCATGTGCTATATAGGACTTGCTCGTCCTATGCCCTAGCCCTCCACTTCATTCATTCTGCCAGCTACATTGAAACACCTATCTGTTTTTAAACCAAGTCAAGCTCTTTCTTTAATTTGGATCTTTGCACTTTAGTTCCCCATATTCAAGTATTCTGCCCCTTGCACTTCTCACATAATAGTTCATCTTTTTTTCTTCAGGTGTAGATGAAATGTCACTTAAGCTAAGATTAATGATGAGGGAAGAAGTATTAGAGGTTTGAGGAGGAAAAAAAAAACTCATTAAGTTGTTTTAGGAATAGTTTGGAACATTTCTAGAACATATGATGATTGTTGACTGTATTATTTATTCACATTTATGTTAATTAACCATTGCTGAATAATGTAAAACCCCAAAACTCAGGGTATAGAAAAAAGTCATGTATAACCATGGTGTATGTGTCTGTGAGTTAGCTGAGGATCAGCTGAACTAGGCTGGCTTCTCTTTGCCAAGTCTGCTTATCTCCAGGGCATTCATTCCTACATTTGCTCATTTACTAGGTAGCTCTACTCTAGGATGGGAAGCTGACAGTTCTGCCCTTGGGGCTCATCTTTCTTCTGGGAACCAGTGGACTAGCCCTGGAATGTGCTTCTTATGGTAGTGGCAGAGCATAAGAGGAAACATTTAAAGTCTCATGAAATCTAGACCCAAATGTGGAACAGAACACCATCACTTTCAACTCATTCTATTGTCAAAGTAAGCTGGAGGCCAAACCTAATAGAAGAGAGCCCTACAAAATTACATGAACTAGTGAGGGAAGAAGATTTGTGGCTAAGGATGCAAACTACTTCCTGTTTATTTTCTCATTCTTTGACTAAACACGGTGCTAGGTGATGGAGACACAACGGTCATTAATTAAAATGTTTTGTTTTTCATTTTGTATTTATCTTCAAACCTCAGCCATGATGAAATTCCAAGATAAATTAATCTTTAACATCTGTTATCCTAAAAACATTGTACATATAGCAATGAGAAGTTTCATTAAAGGTTTAATTTTTTTCCCAGTGTACTCTGGTCTTCACAGAGGCAGTTTTCTTAATCCTTCCCTTATTAATTACTGTGTTTTTGCTATCTACTACCTACTATTCTATTCATGGAGTTTAGTGTTATGTTTTTTAACTTTTTGAATTAGTAATTGAATTAAACCTTAATTAAAGACTGACAGAAAAATAATTGATATCATTTCTATGCAAATATAAAACAGGTGGGCAAATCTTAAGGGCCAAATATGGGAAGTAAAAATACACATTTCAATATTTGAGTATATTAGATTTAATACCTCCCTTGGTTCAGTTTTCTTTTCTTCATTATAGCATCAAGTAAAAGAGTAACCAATTTTTTTTTTTTTTCTCTAGATACTTTATCGACTACAATGCTGAAGATGACAGGTTTTTCAACATTGATGCCAACACTGGAACCATTAAGACTACCAAGGTTCTTGACAGAGAAGAAACTCCATGGTACAACATCACAGTTGCTGCTTCAGAAAATGGTAAATTTCTTTACATTATGTACCATAGGAAAGATGTCACTTATACATGAAGATTTATGCTGAGACTTTCTCTGGAGCAGGGCTTTCATGATTTCTATTTTTTATGCCATGATCTAGCAGAGTACATAGCATGAAGTAGGTACAATTACTCATTGTCAGATGCAGTGAATAAAGCTTATACCTTTTTCTTTACTTTAATCCCCACATAGTGGTGGAAAATTGGCATCACAGAACACTTAGTCTGCATCGCTGAGTCAAAATATTTGGTTATCTTCTTAATTGTGAGACTTGCTTTGTCATGTGCTTATGCCTTACTTAAGTAGAAGAAGAATACTTCATATACAGTGGAGCAGTTTAGGAAAATAAAGAGAAGAAATGAAAATCTAACATTTTGCTTGAATAATTTTATCAATATAACAACCTTCTTCAAGCTTCAATTAACACTTAGAAATTTTATAGCAAAAGAATAGCTCTTGGAATTTCAACAAGCAGGTCTAAGTTCTTTTCAAGAGACATACATGATATACAACTGAGGAAGGCCATTGTTCCATCCTCATCCAGAACATTGCATTGTGCTAAACACTTAAGTTTTTTTAAAAAAGCATAAATATCAACAATTATCTCTGAGTTCAAAAAGATGTACATAACTGTCTTCAAATGAAATTAGAATAAAACTTTAGGAAAATGGACTACTGTCAAGAAAATGAAGTCTTTCTTTAAATGTTGAGAAATAAATGAAAGGTACAAATTGCCCCAAGTTTAGTATTATATATACTATACTAAAATTTAGTATAGTATACCCAGCTTACATATACATTTTAAAAGATTCCAACATGCTCATGAGTGAACTATAAATATTAAAATTTAGGAATACTTCATGTTAGAAAATAAAGCTATGTAAAATGAAATTATGCTCTCTCTTTCTTTTGCCCTCAGAAAGTATAAGAAATTTTTAAAATATTAAAACTTCATTTAGAAATAATTTACATACCATACCATTCACCTTTCTAAGGTGTATAGTTTAATGAGTTTTAGTAAATTCAGAGCTGTGCATCAATCACCACAATCAATTTTAGAATATGTTCATTACTTCAAAAAGAAATCCTGTCCCCCTTAGTCATCACCCTCTACCCCCCTTCCCCATGCCTCAACCCAAGAAGCGACTAATCTAGTTTCTGTTTCTGTAGATGTCTTAGTCTGTTTAGGCTGCTATAACAAAATATCATAAACTGAGTGCTTTAAACAGCAAACATTTTTTTCTCACAGTTCTGGAGGCTGGAAATCCGAGATCAAGGGGCCAACAGATTTGGTGTCTGGTGAGAACCCACTTCCTGGTTCATAGATGGCTGTCTCCTAGTGGTGTACTCACATGGTAGCAAGGGCAAGGAATCTCTCCGGAGTCTCTTTTATAAGGGTGCTAATCTCACTCATGAGTGGTCCACTCTGAATTTTGGGGAGACATAAACATTCAGTCTATAGCAATAGATTTGCCTTTTATTGGTATTTCATATAAAATAATCAATAACACATGGTCCTTTGTGACTGGCTTATTTCACTTAGCATGATATTTTCAAAGTTCATTTACATTGTAGCATGTATTAGTATTTCCTTCTTTCTTATTGCTAAAATGATTCCATTATATGGATATACTACATTTTATTTATCCATTCATCACTTGATAGATGTTTGGGTTGCTTCCACTTTTTGCCTCATTTGAAGAATGCTGTTAAGAGCATTAATATGAATGTTTCTGTGTGGATGAGTTTTCATTTCTTTGGGGTATATACCTAGGAGTGGGATTGCGGGGTCATAAAGAAACTATATTTAAAATTTTGATGAACGGCCAGACTGTTTTCCCAAGTGGCTAAATTTTACATTCACAACAACTCGATATGGGGGTTCCGATTACTCTATATTATTACCAGTATTTATTATTACATACTGACTATAACCATTCTAGTGGATGTGGGCTGATAGCTCATTGTGGTTTATGCTCTTTTATAATGTCCTTTATCACAAATCAGTAATTAAACTACTCCAGTCTTTTCTATTCCACCTGAATTTTTCATGTTTTGCATCAGAAAAATCAACTCAAGTGGTTTCCATTTAGATATTTTTTCAGCACAGTATTTCCCTTTGAAAATTAGCATTTTCAAAGGGAAATACTGTGCTGAAAAATTACTTTTAAATGAGTGTTATAAAGAATACATGAGTGGGTTCATTTGTTATCATCCTGGTTAATTTTCATTTTCAAAATAACCAGACTAGGTCTAGATTTGCATGGTCTTAGTCACCCAAGGACAATAAAATAACTGTCAAATGATAAAGGCTCGTTTAAAATTAGTTTTACAATAAAAGAATAAATGGATTGATATACTGAAGTAGATGTGATGGAGACATTGAAAAGTTTCCAAAAATATTGTGTAGTTCTTCTTGAGAACAGGTTCCATGTACAGAAGAAGGAAGGGAAGAATCCCTGGAGAGAATGATATTTGCTTGTCAGGAACAATAGGGACTTATTTTAAAATAACATCAAGTTCAACTCCAGAGGTATTTTGATCGGAAGCCATACTTTAGGTCGCTTCTAAATCTCACCTCAGCCCAAATAATATTTGTGTCAAGTAGAAGCTCATTTATAAATATACATGAGTTCAAGTATATCATGAAAATTATATTATTTGTAATCATTATTAAAGGAAACGTTCATTTTTACTGAAGTAAATTCTTAAATATGTACTTACTACGTTCTTTTTTTTTTTTTTACTATCTGCTAGTATTTCATATGGGAAATGAGTTAATACACATCTACTAAGTAAAACAGTACAGTAAAGAGTAACATCCTGAATTTTATAGATGGTAGTAAAGAAGCCTTAGAGACTCCTCAATGAGCACTTCTAAAATATAATTTAATCCTAATCATAAACAGGTATGTAGAAAGAATGAGCACTAATTAAGATTTTATAGCCATATTGGGAGACTGTGTCTGGAAAAGCTCACATTCACTTACTGATTGCTTGGCCTAAGTGCCTATTAAATGGAGTTGGGAGCCCTTCCGCGTACAATTGTTTGTAAGCATTTACTTTAACATGAGCCATGTCATCAAAGTATTTTCTATTTTGGATACTTTTTCAACAGGATCTTTTTAAAGGCTTTATTTTTTTTAGTGCAGTTTTAGGTTCATAGCAAAATTGAGAGGAATGGACAGAGACTTGCCATATATTCTCTGCACCTGCACATGCTTAGCTTTCTCTGCTATCAACATTCCCCCACCAGAGTGATACATTTGTTACAATTGATGAACCTACACGTCATAATCAACCAAAGTTTATAGTTTAATTTGGGGTTAACTCCTTATTCTATGGCTTTGGATAAATGTATAATGGCATAAACCCATCAATATAATATCATACAGAGTAATTTGAATGCACTAAAATATCTTCTGTGATCCACCTGTTCATGTCTCCCCATCCCTGCCCCTGGTTACCACTGATCTTTTTTATTGGCTCCATAGTTTTACCTTTTCCAGAATGTCATGTAGTTGAAACCATACAGTATGTAGCCTTTCATGTTGGCTTCTTTCACTTAGTAATATGGATTGAAGGTTCCTCCATGTCTTTTTATGTCTTGATAGCTCATTTCTTTTTGTACTCAATAATATTCCATTGTCAGCATGTACCAGAGGTTTATCCATTCATCGTCTGAAGATGAATTCATCTTGGTTGTTTCCAAATAAAGCTGCTATAAACATCCATGTGTAGGTTTTTGTACGGCCAGAAATTTTCAGCTCCTTCGGTAAATACAAAATGTGCAATCCTTGGATCATATGGTAAGAGTATGTTTAGTTTTATAAGAAATTGACAAAATGTCTTATGAAGCAGCTGTGTCATTTTGGATAGCCACCAGATATGAATGAATAAGAGTTCCCATTGCTCCACATCCTAACCAGCATTTGGTATTGTCAGTCTTCCCTGGATTTGGGCCACTCATAGATATGTAGTAGTATCTTGCTTTAATTTGCACTTTCCTGATGACGTATATGTGAAGCATGTTTTCATATACTTATTTGCCATGTGTATGTTTTCTTTGGTGAAGTATCTATTAAGGTCTTTGGCCCATTTTTTAATCAGATTGTTTGTTTTCTTAACGTTTAATTTTGACTCCTTTGCATGTTTTGTGTAACTAATTTATTAGATGTGTCTTTTGCAAATATTTTCTCCCAGTATGTGTCTTATCTTCTCATTCTATTGACATTGTCTTTCAAGAGCAGAAATGGGATCTTGTAAAACCTTAATGTAACAGTTTTGAGGTGACTGTTGTTCTATGGAATTAAAATTAGAAGTTAATGTTTTAAAATACTTGTTTAGCCTACCTAAGGGTTAAGAGAAGAGAAATTTTCCTTCTCTGGGCAGATGAAGCAATGCACCAGGATTTAAGAGAAAATAAGAGCAAAGCACCTCTGTGCAAAAGAAAACAAAAACAAAATATTGGTCCTTCCTTCAGGTGAACAGGCCTCCTGCTAGAGGACCAGTGTGAAAGCTGAGGGTGTCACAGCTGAAGTGGGCATCCTTTGAGCATTCAGGTGGGGCTCAGATGCAATGCAGCTGTTAATTACATGATGTTTGGCTCTGCCTTTTTTCATCCTGTGGTTCTAGGTCAAAGTGATTATTCAGCTGCCCAGTCATGCAGGAAAGGCAGGAGACGTGGGTCTGGTCTGTGATATCTTTTACTGCTGCAGCTAAACATAACTAGCAGCTATCTGCACTTGTATGCTGTGCTTTACAACCATGTCATCCTAACAAAAATTTTTGTGAAATAGAGAAAACAGATATTTTCTTATTTTATAAGAGAAAGGAAAGTGAGACTCACACAAAATATGAATCTAAATATTTTGGTTCCTAGATCTGTGCTTATTCTAATATGACCCTCTGTGGCAGCTGATGTCCATTGAACCCAAGTACTGGTCAGGTATTTTAACTGATTGAGGTTTATTCTATTATTTTAAAAATTCATTCTGAGACATAAGATTATTTTCACAATTTTAAAGAATACACTAATAATCAAATAAATTCAATATGTGTCTTTGGTCAGGGAAATAGAAAGTGGTGTCTTATTATCACATATCACAGTTCTGGTGGAAGGGTACTTTCTCAATAAATACCTGTGGAACATTTATGTTACAGGTAACAATGTAATCCATAATGGAGCTATTTGGTAATGTCTATTACTTTTCTATTAATGTGTAACAAATAATCATATGATTTCTGGAGGTCAGAAGTCCAGGAGTGTTCACCTGAGTTCTCTGCTTTAAATCTGGAAAGACTGAAATCATGTATCAGCGGGGCTGGGCTCTTATCTGAAGGCTCCAGGGAAGAATCTGATTTCACGCTCATTTTCCTTGTGGCAGAATCCACTTTCTTGAGGATGTAGGTGTGAGGGCTCCACTCTTTTCCTGGTTGTTAGCTGAGGCAGTTCCCTCCTCTTAGAAGCTGCCTGCATTCCTTTACCTCCTTCAAACAAGCAACAGTGTGTCAGATCCTTCTTATGCTTGAATCTATTTAATTTTCTCTTCTGCTACCATCTGGAGAAAGTCTCTGCTTTCAGTGCTTTTCACCCATTTGGGTCAGGCCCACCCAAATAATCTTTGTGTTTTAAGGTCACCTGATTTGGGACTTTAATTACACCTGCAAAATTCCTTCACAACAGTACCCAGATTAGTGTTTAGTTGAATAACCAAGGGACAGAAATCATGTGCTGGCACCTTTAGAATTCTACCTACCATAACCCTAAAATATCTGTAAAATTTGGGGGTATTATTTTTTTTATAGGATAATAAATATTCTTTCAAACTTATATGTCATCACTTACTTTTCCTCTTATATGACTCCTTAGTAAAATAATAGCACTAGTAGGCACTCAATAAGTAGTTCTTAATATATTTTTCAAGTGCCTAGCTCTCATCTCCCTCAATTTCCATGTTAATGTCTTAGCTCAGGATAACGTATACTTTTATTCTAAGTGCTTTTCAGAAACTGCCAATGTGTTCATCACTTCCCAATGGCTAAACCAATGAGTACTTTTCATTTCTTATCCCCCCTGATTTCTTTGTGATGTTTGACTATATTAATCATCCTCTTTCCTCTTGGAATGTTCTACTTCCTTGGCTACCATTCCAGTACTTTGGTATGGTAAACTTTATCATCTTGGTCCTAAAGTATACCTTAACTAACTCACTCAGAATATATTAATAAATGATACTTGCTAGGTAGTGTAGTATTTTAGGCACTAATGATATTGAGGGTATTATTTTGTCTTTGAGGAATTTAAGAGTCTAATGCAAAAGACAAGTTAAGCAAATAATTGCATTATGGATAATTACTGTGGTGATAAGTTTTCTTTTTTTTAATTCTTAAATTTAATTTAATTTTATTTTTTATACAGCAGGTTCTTATTAGTTATCCACTTTATACATATTAGTGTATACATGTCAATCCCAATCTCCCAATTCATCCCACCACCACGCCCCCACCCCCCGTGCCGCTTTCCCCCCTTGGTGTCCATATGTTTGTTCTCTACATCTGTGTCTCAATTTCTGCCCTGCAAACCGGTTCATCTGTACCATTATCTAGGTTCCACATATATGCGTTAATATACGATATTTGTTTTTCTCTTTCTGACTTACTTCGCTCTGTATGACAGCTTCTAAATTCATCCACATCTCTGCAAATGACCCAATTTCATTACTTTTTATGACTGAGTAATATTCCATTGTATATATGTACCACATCTTCTTTATCCATTTGTCTATTGATGGGCATTTAGGTTGCTTCCATGACCTGGCTATTGTAAATAGTGCTGTAATGAACATTGGCGTACATGTGTCTTTTTGAATTATGGCTTTCTCAGGGTATATGCCCAGGAGTGGGATTGCTGGGTCATATGGTAATTCTATTTTTAGTTTTTTAAGGAACCTCCATACTGTTCTTCATAGTGGCTGTATCAATTTACACTCCCACCAACAGTGCAAGAGGGTTCTCTTTTCTCCACACCCTCTCCAGCATTTGTTGTTTGTAGATTTTCTGATGATGCCCATTCTAATTGGTGTGAGGTAATGCCTCACTGTAGTTTTGATTTGCATTTCTCTAATAATTAGTGACGCTGGGCAGCTTTTCATGTGCTTCTTGACCATCTGTATGTCTTCTTTATAGAAATGTCTACTTATGTCTTTGGGCTATTTTTGGATTGGGTTGTTTGTTTTTTAATATTGAGCTGCATGAGCTGTTTATATATTTTGGAGATTAATCCTTTATCTGTTGATTCGTTTGCAGATATTTTCTCCCATTCTGAGGGCTGTCTTTTCATCTTGTTTGTAGTTTCCTTTGCTTTGCAAAAGCTTTTAAGTTTCATTAGGTCCCATTTGTTTATTTTTGGTTTTATTTCCATTACTCTAGGAGGTGGATCAATAAAGATCTTGCTGTGATTTATGTCAAAGAGTGTTTTTCCTGTGTTTTCCTCTAGGAGTTTTATAGTGTCTGGTCTTACATTTAGGTCTCTAATCCATTTTGAGTTTATTTTTGCATATGGTGTTAGGGAGTGTTCTAATTTCATTCCTTTACATGTAGCTGTCCAGTTTTCCCAACACCACTTACTGAAGAGACTGTCTTTTCTCCATTGTATATCCTTGCCTCCTTTGTCATAGATTAGTTGACCATAGGTGTGTGGGTTTATCTCTGGGCTTTCTATCCTGTTCCATTGATCTATATTTCTGTTTTTGTGCCAGTACCATATAGTCTTGATTACTGTAGCTTTGTATATAGCCTGAAGTCAGGGAGTCTGAATCCTCCAGCTCTGTTTTTTTCCCTCAAGACTGCTTTGGCTATTCAGGGTCTTTTGTGTCTCCATACAAATTTTAAGATTTTTTCTTCTAGTTCTGTAAAAAATGCCATTGGTAATTTGATAGGGATTGCATTGAATCTGTAGATTGCTTTGGGTAGTATAGTCATTTTCACAATATTGATTCTTCCAATCCAAGACCATGGTATATCTCTCCATCTGTTTGTATCATCTTTAATTTCTTTCATCAGTGTCTTAGAGTTTTCTGCATACAGGTCTTTTGTCTCCCTAGGTAGGTTTATTCCTAGGTATTTTATTCTTTTTGTTGTAATGGTAAATGGGAGTGTTTCCTTAATTTCTCTTTCAGATTTTTCATCATTATTGTATAGGAATGCAAGAGATTTTGGTGCATTAATTTTGTATCCTGCAACTTTACCCAATTCATTGATTAGCTCTAGTAGTTTTCTGGGGGCATTTTTAGGATTCTCTATATATAGTATCATGTCATCTGCAAACAGTGACAGTTTTACTTCTTCTTTTCCAATTTGTATTCCTTTTATTTCTTATTCTTCTCTGATTGCCATGGCTAGGACTTCCAAAACTATGTTGAAAAATAGTGGTGAGAGTGGACATCCTTGTCTTGTTCCTCATCTTAGAGGAAATGCTTTCAGTTTTTCACCATTGAGAATGATGTTTGCTGTGGGTTTGTCATATATGGCCTTTATTATGTTGAGGTGGGTTCCCTCTATGCCCACTTTCTGGAGAGTTTTTATCATAAATGGGTGTTGAATTTTGTCAAAAGCTTTTTCTGCATCTACTGAGATGATCATATGGTTTTTATTCTTCAATTTGTTAATATGGTGTATCACATTGGTTGATTTGCATATATTGAAGAATCCTTGCATCCCTGAGATAAATCCCACTTGATCATGGTGTATGATCCTTTTAATGTGTTGTTGGATTCTGTTTGCTAGTATTTCGTTGAGGATTTTTGCATCTATATTCATCAGTGATATTGGTCTGTAATTTTCTTTTCTTGTAGTATCTTTGTCTGGTTTTGGTATCAGGGTGATGGTGGCCTCATAGAATGAGTTTGGGACTGTTCCTTCCTCTGCAATTTTTTAGAGGAGTTTGAGAAGAATGGGTGTTAGCTCTTCTCTAAATGTTTGATAGAATTCACCTGTGAAGCCATCTGGTCCTGGACTTTTGTTTTTTGGAAGATTTTTAATCACAGTTTCAATTTCATTACTTGTGATTGGTCTGTTCATATTTTCTATTTCTTCCTGGTTCAGTCTTGGAAGGTTCTGCATTTCTAAGAATTTGTCCATTTCTTCCAGGTTGTCCATTTTATTGGCATAAAGTTGCTTGTAGTAGTCTCTTAGGATGCTTTGTATTTCTGCGGTGTCTGTTGTAACTCCTTTTTCATTTCTAATTTTATTGATATGAGTCCTCTCCCTCTTTTTCTTGATGAGTCTGGCTAATGGTTTATCAAGTTTGTTTATCTTGTCAAAAAAGCAGATTTTAGTTTTATTGATCTTTGCTATTGTTTTCTTTGTTCCTATTTCATTTATTTCTGCTCTGATATTTATGATTTGTTTCCTTCTGCTAACTTTGGGTTTTGTTTGTTCTTCCTCTAGTTCCTTTAGGTGTAAGGTTAGATTTTTTATTTGAGATTTTTCTTGTTTCTTGAGGTAGGCTTGTATTGCTATAAACTTCCCTGTTAGAACTGCTTTTGCTGCATCCCATAGGTTTTGGATCATCATGTTTTCATTTTCATTTGTCTCTAGGTAGTTTTTGATTTCCTCTTTGCTTTCTTCAGTGATCTCTTGGTTATTTAGTAACGTATTGTTTAGCCTCCATGTGTTTGTGTTTTTTACGTTTTTTTCCCTGTAATTGATTTCTAATCTCATAGCTTTGTGGTCAGAAAAGATGCTTGATATGATTTCAATTTTCTTAAATTTACTGAGGCTTGATTTGTGACCCAAGATGTGATCTACCCCAGAGAATGTTCCATGCGCACTTAAGAAGAAAGTGTAATCTGCTGTATTTGGATGGAATGTCCTATAAATATCAATTAAATCTATCTGGTCTATTGTGTCAATTAAAGCTTGTGTTTCCTTATTAATTTTCTGTCTGGATGATCTGTCCATTGGTGTAAGTGAGGTGTTATAGTCCCCCACTATTATTGTGTTACTGTCGATTTCCTCTTTTATAGCTGTTAGCAGTTGCCTTATGTATTGAGGTGCTCCTACGTTGGGTGCATATATATTTATAATTGTTATATCTTCTTCTTGGATTGATCCCTGGATCATTATGTAGTGTCCTTCCTTGTCTCTTGGAACATTCTTTATTTTAAAGTCTACTTTATCTGATATGAGTATTGCTACTCCAGCTTTCTTTTGATTTCCATTTGCATGGAATATCTTTTTCCATCCCCTCACTTTCAGTCTGTATGTGTCCCTAGGTCTGAAGTGGGTCTCTTGTAGACAGCATATATATAGGTCTTGTTTTTGTATCCATTCAGCAAACCTGTGTCTTTTGGTTGGAGCATTTAATCCATTCACGTTTAAGGTAATTATCGATATGTATGTTCCTATGACCATTTTCTTAATTGTTATGGGTTTGTTTCTGTAGGTCCTTTTCTCCCCTTGTGTTTCCCACTTAGAGAAGTTCCGTTAGCATTTGTTGTAGAGCTGGTTTGGTGGTGCTGAATTCTCTTAGCTTTTGCTTGTCTGTAAAGTTTTGATTTTTCCATCGAATCTGAATGAGATCATTGACAGGTAGAGTAATCTTGGTTGTAGGTTCTTCCCTTTCATCACTTTAAGTATATCATGCCACTCCCTTCTGGCTTGTAGAGTTTCTGCTGAGAAATCAGCTGTTAACCTTATGGGAGTTCCCATGTGTGTTATTTGTCATTTTTCCCTTGCTGCTTTCAATAATTTTTCTTTGTCTTTAATTTTTGCCAATTTGATTACTATGTGTCTCGATGTGTTTTTCCTTGGGTTTATCCTTTATGGGACTCTCTGTGCTTCCTGGACTTGGGTGGCTATTTCCTTTCCCATGTTAGGGAAGTTTTCAACTATAATCTCTTCAAATATTTTCTTGGGTCATTTCTCTCTTTCTTCTCCTTCTGGGACCCCTATAATGCGAATGTTGTTGTGTTTAATGTTTTCCCAGAGGTCTCTTAGGCTGTCTTCATTTCTTTTCGTTCTTTTTTCTTTATTCTGTTCCACACCAGTAAATCCCACCATTCTGTCTTCCAGGTCACTTATCCGTTCTTCTGCCTCAGTTATTGTGCTATTGATTCCTTCTAGTGTATTTTTCATTTCAGTTTTTTTATTGTTCATCTCTGTTTGTTCTTTAATTGTTCTAGGTCTTTGTTAAACATTTCTTGCATCTTCTCGCTCTTTGCCTCCATTCTTTTTCCGAGGTCCTGGATCATCTTCACTATCATTATTCTGAATTCTTTTTCTGGAAGGTTGCCTATCTCCACTTCATTTAGTTGTTTTTTCTGGGGTTTTGTCTTGTTCCTTCATCTGGTACATAGTCCTCTGCCTTTTTACTTTGTGTATCTTTCCTTGAATGTGGTTTTTGTTCCGCAGGCTGCAGGATTGTAGTTCTTCTTGCTTCTGCTGTCTGCCCTCTGGTGGATGAGGCTATCTAAGAGGCTTGTGGAAGTTTCCTGACGGGAGGGACTGGTGGTGGGTAGAGCTGGCTGTTGCTCTGGTGGGCAGAGCTCAGTAAAACTTTAATCCACTTGTCTGCTGATGGGTGGGACTGGGTTCCCTCCCTGTTGATTGTTTGGCCTGAGGCGACCCAACACTGGAGCCTACCTGGCTCTTTGGTGGGGCTAATGGCGGACTCTGGGAAGGCTCACGCCAAGGAGTACTTCCCAGAATTTCTGCTGCCAGTGTCCTTTTCCTCATGGTGAGACACAGCCACACCCCACCTCTGCGGGAGACCGTCCAACACTAGCAGGTAGGTCTGGTTCAGTCTCCTATGGGGTCACTGCTCCTTCCCCTGGGTCCCAATGCACACACTACTTTGTGTGTGCCCTCCAGGAGTGGAGTCTCTGTTTCCCCCAGTCCTGCTGAAGTCCTGTAATCAAATCCCTGTAGCCTTCAAAGTCTGATTCTCTAGGAATTCCTCCTCCCGTTGCCAGACCCCCAGGTTGGGAAGCCTGACGTGGGGCTCAGAACCATCACTCCAGTTGGTGGAGTTCTGTGGTATAAGCGTTCTCCAGTTTGTAAGTCACACACACAGCAGTTATGGGATTTGATTTTACTTGTGATTGTGCCCCTCCTACCATCTCACTGTGGCTTCTCCTTTGTCTTTGGATGTTGGATATCTTTTTTGGTGAGTTCCAGTGTCTTCCTGTCAATGATTGTTCAGCAGTTAGTTGTGATTGCAATGCTTGCGCAAGAGGGAGTTGTGGTGATAAATTTTTAAGGGACTAGAGAAACATGAAAACATGGTGACTTAATCTCTGTAAGAGGACCAGTGAAGATTTCATAGAGTGGATAATTCATGGATTCAGCCTTGAGATGAATAAAGATTAGCCTGCATTCTGCTGTCAGCTGTACCTGTTTTATTCAGGGTGCTACAGAGAAACAGAACCAATAGGATTCAGAATCAATATAGTGATTCATTTTGAGGAATTGGCTTATGTTGGCTCCTGCAGTTATGGAGACTGGCAAGTCTAAAATCCTCAGATCCCATGTCCTAGGGTACATCTTAAGGCCAGAACCAGGGAGAGCCAATGCCTCGAAGGCCATCAGGCAAGAGAATTCTCTCTTATTTGAAGGAGGATCAGCCTTTGGTTCTATTCAGGTCTTCAGCTGACTGCATAAAGCCCACTCACATAATGGAGAACAATCTGCTTTACTCAGTCTCCCAATTTAAATGTTAATCTTATCTAGAGACAGCCTCACAAAAACACACAGAATAATGTTTGACCAAATATCTGGGACCCCCATGAATTAGAAACTGGTTGTGGCCCAGTGTCCTGGGTTTTATCAGGCCCTATCGGTGATTCTCATTCATTCTAAAGTTTGAAAAAACACTGACCTATGTGATTCTAATGTAAATTAAGTTTAAGAAACATTGTTTTTAATAACAATTTGATTTATGTCATAGTTCCATGTAGTGCTACTCTCATGGGCATGCACACATGCGCATGCACACACACACACACAGTCACTCACACACATACACATGTCCTGTTTTTGCCTGAGAAATAAACTTCATATATGACATATATGGTTTTTCTTGATAATATTTGGCCCTCTGTTCTCAGCTTAATCCTCTGAAAAATGTATATCACGCTTTTAGTCACAGACCTTCAAACAGGCCACGTTCTTTCAATAATTTTATAATCCTTTCATCTCTCAAAGCCCTCTTCTCATTTTCTTCTGCTTTACAAACAGCTATTTTCTTTCAAGAACTATTTCAAATGTCACAACATCTGTGAAATTTTTCTCAACTCCTCAGGCAAACTTTACAGCTCCTTCCCTTCTGTACTCTATGTGGGCCTTAGAATAACGTTCATCACTTACTAGTCTTGAATATAGCACTTATCACATTTTATTGTGGTATTTTTCACCTTTACTACATTGTGAACATCTCAAATCTAAGAATCAGGTCTATTTTGTCTTTGTTTATCAGAGTATTCCCAAATTCTTAGTAAATTTCCTGACATATAGAACTGGGTTAATAAAATTTTGTTGAATTCATGAATATTCTTTGCCCTCATTTCTCCACCCACCTTAATTACCCAACAACTTCATCATTCACTACACATTGCAATGATCACTGTATATTTCCCATTTTACCTAAAATATTCGATTTCTCCTTGTTCCATGCACTGAATGTGAGAATGTATTCTATCTGATCAATACACCGAAATGGGACTCTCTTTCATTAATTGCTTGCATGACAGTTGTACTTCCAAAGGAGTCAAAGTCGAAGAGATGCTTGTTTATTCATACTTCTAATGAGTCCAAAAGGTTCTGCTGTCTCCAGAGTTCACAGTTTAAGCAACAATAACAACAACTGCATGTTTGTGCATTGATATGAAGATTTGCCTCAGCTCCCTGTTTCATTTTTTCTCTCAGATTATATGCATAATTCAAGTCCAGAAACCAATGTGTACATGTTCTTTATTCACTGAATCTTTCTCATTTTTCCCCTTCAATTCTCATGCAAACATATTCAAAGATTAGCATCCACAAATTTCAAATTTAGTCCAATTGTTAACTGCAGGCAATGGAAATTAAATTTAGATTTTATGAACTCATTCCTTGTTGTCTTCTAATCTGAAATTAATTTTTGTTAGCAGCTGCAGCTAGCAATATAAAACCCTGTTACTGAAGAGTGGGTGGTTTTAAGTCCCTTTGGCTTCTACACATTCTTTTGTTATTGTCAGTGTGCTTATTTTGATATATAAAATTTGTCTTCCACAATGTGTTCATATTAGCAATTTCCCTCGCACACAAAAGTTCCTAATGGGCCCTTTTTCCTTAGCACACAAAGGGAATAACACACAAAGAAGCTGGCATTGCTTTAACCAATGATCAAAAGTAATACAATAAAATACTTTTCTGAAATTTTTATTTATACATGCATGGGTCAGTGTATTAGTTACCTATAGCCATATGACAGATTACTCCAAAATATCAAAAAAAATTCAATTTGGTCTAAGATTTAAAATAAATTTATTGGTTCATTTACCTGCAAATTTCTTAGGTGAATCGGGCTTCAGGCTTACTTTGATCAGGTATCTATCTCCATTTCTCTGTGATTTTTCCATTTCTGCATTTCTTTTTATCTCATATTTTGCTTTAATGTTGCTATATTATAGTAACAAGCAACTAGTACTACGTTAACTTTTAGTATATTAACAGGATGAATGCCAACTTAAGGTGGGATACACTCAACCTCATTCACACCCAGAGTGAGATAAATTGTCACTTTGGACAACCATTAAAAACATTGCTCCAATTAAGTCATTTATGAACTAACCTCCATTCACTGTCTTTAACAATAATATTTAATACACAAAATGTGCCCATAATTTAATTACTTGGTGTAGCAAAATGTATGGGATTGTCCACATTGGCTCAGGACCTTCGTGGTTCATATTTTTATCTTCACTTGCAGTCAATTCCATTCAAAACTCTTGGATTCTACACACAAGGAGGAGTTTGATCAGACAATTATAATATCTAATACATTCCATTTTTGTCATTGTTTACCCAATATGTCAATACATTGAGGGATTACTAATTGCACTATCCCAATCTCAGTATCAAATTCTAAAAGAATTAGAACACATTTGTTTATTCAAAAGAAACTCAAGTAACTCAAGCAATTACATACAGTCCTGCTAAATATGTATTTTATCGTTTTCCTCTCTCTACAATTCTTCAATACTTTTTCAAATTTCCTTACATACATCAGATAATCTTGCTTCTCTAGTGACATAAAATAAGACCGGTCAGAAAAGAGTGTCCACATTTTCCTTCTATCATATCTACCAACCTAACTAGTACTGTGGGCAATAATCCCCATAAATCTGGCTTCTGTAAAGTTACTGTGAATGAACTCTTCACGCCATGCTTATGGCCATCCTGCTATGTGTGCCCTGAATCCTGTCCTTCCTTGCTCACTCTGAGACATTGCACCAGTAATAATTTCTCCTCTTTCCTGTATTTTTTTTTCCTTATCTGGTACATAATTCCCCTGTCCTCAAAAACAGGCTTTATTTTCTATCTGAAAATAAAATCAACTCAAGCAAACAAAACCCAAAAACCTTCCTTGATGCACTGTTTCCCTCCAGATACACCTCTACTATTTCATTCCCTTGACTGAAAAACTCCTTGGAAGAATTGCCTGTATTCACAGTCTGCCTTTTCTCTTCTCTCAGGCTCTTTCAACCTCACTCTAAAGAATCTTATCTTTATTACTTCACCAAAATCACTCTTGTCCTTCATACTGCAAAATCCAAGGTATAGTTCTCATGCCTCCATTTGCTCAAAGAATTTGCAAATCTGACACAATTGACACAACTCCTTCAAGAAATAAGTTCTTTCTTTAGCTAAAGGAAACAACATTCTTATTCCTTCACCGATTCTTCTTTCTCAGCGTGCTGCTTAGTTCCTCCCAATCTCTTCATTCATTGAATTGTGGCGCCTCCCGATTTTCAGTCCTCAGACTTTTCTTGAGTTATTGCCCAAGTAATCTCATTCAATCTAATGGACTTTTGTTAACATCTACATAGAGATAACTCTTGAATTTAAATCTGTGGCAGCTTGGTCACCTTTTCCCTGAATACCATATTAGCCACTCTGATGTCTTTTTTCCGAGGTCTCAAACTCAACATGATCCAAGTAAAACTTTTCCTCAAAATCCAATTTCTCTGTAAATTTGCTCCTCCAGATACCTTATCCATCTCAACGATGGTCATAGTCTTCAGATCGCTATGTAAATCACCCAGGGTCACATTCGACTCTTCTCTTTCTGTCATGCTGCACTTCTAGTTCATCAGACACTTCTGTCAGATATACTTTAAAAAATATCCATGAGGCCACCACTTCTTCCTATTTCCATCACTCCCACCCCTGTCTAAACAACCATCACTCCCACTGGATTATTGCAATAGCTTTCTAAATAGTCTAAATAGTCTTTAACCCTTGCCTCCTTTAATCTGCCGTAATGCTCCTTTTAAATCATAAGTAATACCACGTAGTTATTTTTTTCAGTATGACAAAATACTCCCAAAGAAATTAAGGCTGCAAAACATGACAGTCATATAGGGTGAACCAAGATACACACACACACACACACACACACACACATTCACACTCACATCCTGCCAAACAAAGCGTAAAGATAAGGCATGTCTTCCGTTTTCAACTTAGTTCTGGGTAGAGGAAGTGAAAATGTGAAAATGTTACCTGTTAGAAACACTGAGTATGTGACACTTCTTACATGTCATTTCACATCACGTTGGCCTCAATGACTCTTTGACAAGTGTGAAACAGAAATGTTTTCAAACAACTAAAGTTGAGGAGGTTAACATTGTTACTTTGGAAGTTCTTAGAAAGAAAGAAAATTATCTCAGAAGGAAAGTTTAAGATTCAGTAAGGAATGATGACAAAGCAAATGGTACACATGAGGACACTGACTCTGTAATAACATAAAATGTCAAATTTGACGGATTAACAAAACCTCAAGCATCATCATCATCACCATAACTTATAGGCATAAACTTGCAAGACTTGATTGGAATTAAAGCATTTAAAAGTTCTTGCAGGGCTTCCCTCGTGGCACAGAGGTTAAGAATCTGTCTGCCAATGCAGGGGACACGGGTCTGAGCCTTCGTCGAGGAAGATCCCACATGCCACGGAGCAACTAAGCCCATGTGCCACAACTACTGAGCCTGCACTCTAGAGCTCGTGAGCCACAACTACTGAGCCTGCACTCTAGAGCCCACGAGCCACAACTACTGAAGCCTGCACACCTAGAGCCCATGCTCCGCAACAAGAGAAGCCACCGCAATGAGAAGCCCATGCACTGCAACAAAGAGTAGCCCCCGCTCACCTCAAGTAGAGAAAGCCTGTGCGCAGCAACAAAGACCCAACACAGCCAAAAATAAATAAATAAATAAATAAATAAATAAATAAATAAATAAATAAATAAAATAACAGTTCTTGTAATGTTCAGGAAGAAAGTGAAGATGCCAATTGTTTTTAGATTTTCCAGAGTTACACAAGCATGTTAACATTTCTAGATTAAAAAAATAAAAGAAATTTAGTATACAGATGTAAAATTAGAACGGAAATTTAATAAGAATAAAACCTTAATCTACTGGAAAGTAATATTAGAAAGGATTAAAAACAGACAAATTAGGACAAATTTGAAGCACACAGTAAAGTGGTAAAAATATATATTAATAACCAAAGTGGCATAAGTGAGATAAACAAACAATGTTACCATACTGGAGTGAAATAAGAAAAAATAATCTTTATGCTATTCCTAATAGGCACATGATAAGATATAAAGATATAGAAAGTTTTAAAATAATAGAATACAATAAAAAAATAGACAATACTAACCAAAAGAAATCTGGCAGAACTGTTAGTATCAGACAAAATATATTTTAAAACAAAAAGCTATCAGGATGATAAGAAAGTCACCCAGTGATGTAACCATTTGGAACTTGTATGTACCTAATTAAATGCATTCAAAATAAACAAAAAACATAATCATGGAGGAAAATGGTAACAGATCTCTCTCAGAAACATTTTATTAAGCAGACCAAAAAGTCAGTAATGATAAAAGTGTTTCAAAGAACAAAAGAAAAACACTTGAGTTTAACTACATATATATGTATATATATTTTACAGTAAACTTAAAGAATACATATCATTTTCAAACAACACATAAAGCAAAATATACTAACATTGATGACATATTAAACCACATAGCAATTTTGAAAAGTAAATGTGTTAATACAATTTGCATCCTTTGAAAACCATGCAAATTGCTAAAAGACAGTTATTGGCAGGCCAGTGGGGAGAATGGACAGCCACTGCAACAAACAGTTGAAGACAGAGGTATGTCATCTGACTCTGAAAATGAAAGTACACTGGGTTTCCCTGGTGGCGCAGTGGTTGAGGGTCTGCCTGCTAATGCAGGGGACACGGGTTCGAGCCCTGGTCTGGGAAGATCCCACATGCCGCGGAGCAACTAGGCCCGTGAGCCACAACTACTGAGCCTGCGCGTCTGGAGCCTGTGCTCCGCAACAAGAGAGGCCGCGATAGTGAGAGGCCCGCGCACCGCGTTGAAGAGTGGCCCCCGCTCGCCGCAACTGGAGAAAGCCCTCGCACGAAACGAAGACCCAACACAGCTAAAAATAAATAAATAAAGTAGCTATTAATTAAAAACAAAACAAACAAAAAACAAGATTATTTGGCTTCACCCTCAGAGTCTCTGACTCTGTAGATCTGGGGTGGGGACAATACTTAAAAAAAAAAAAAAAAAATGAAAGTACACTTATTTAGCTACCTCACAACCATAAAAAATAAGCACTTCCAATTTGTGGAGGAAAAAAATTAAACCTTAAATGAAATGTAGGATAATATGACTATGACTTAGGAAAAGGGAAAGTTTTGTAAAAGTACAAATTGTAAAACCCTTAAAGGAAGACACTGATAAACAAAACTATGAAAATTGTGCTTAGCTGGTAATTAGAACATAATTTGAAATAATGAATGAAGATATGTATATGTATGTGTATGTACACACATATCTCTATTAATATATGGATACATTAAAATAATTGGACCAACTATTTTTCAACTGGTGTTGTAAGATATATCAAATATTGATATACTGATATCTTAAGTATATAGTCAGTTTAAGTAATAAAATAAACACTAATTTAAGAGCCACCCACCTTGAAGAAATAAGCTTTACATGTGCCTCACTGTGACATTCCTCTCCATTCCACCCAGAGCTCATCAATATTGAATTTTGTATTATTTGTTCCTTTGTTTTCTTTATAGTTTTACCAAATACAGTTTGGCCATTTATCTATATTTATGTATATAACTGCATCTTTATATTTATTGACTCATGGGCATTGTAAATATAAGTGGCCTAATATTATATGCAGTTTCTGTGAATTTTCTTTTTTTTTGGTGCTGTGTTTTAAAGATTCATCCATGTAGAGAAGTACAGCAAAAATTTATTCATTTTCACTGTGATGAGAAAATAAATGTATTTTAACTAATGCGTACAACTTCCAATGGCTTTGGGTTGTTTTCTATTTTTTATAGCTTCAGGTATTATTAATATTGCTGATATTACTTGTCTTATACATGGTTCTTATTGCATGTGAAAAACTTCTCTAGGTATATACGAAGAGTGCACATACTAAGAGCATATATGTCTAGAAGTATTCTCAAATGTTTTTCAAAAAGAGAATGTTTAACATATGTTTTTAATAAATATGTAACGATATTCAATGATTGACTCTGAAATTAGTGTGTATGTTTAATATGTGAGTTAAAGATCTCAACCAATAGATTTCATTTTATGCAGAAAAATTCCACTCTAAAATGTTTGTATTCAGTTCCAAAATGACACTAACTGTCCTAAGTCTCACCTTTCTTGTTCCTTGAAATTGTAAGAATTTAAAGGTTATAGAAAAGATGTTTTAATATCTTGTATATGAATCTGGACACATTTTAGATTTTTTATAAATGTAGACTGCTCTGGCTTTTTTATTGTTTTCATTATATATACTTCTCCACTTTTACTTCTATATTCATGAAGGGTATTGATTTATATCTAATTAATTATCATTGTATTATCAATAAAGTTCTTACATTTTCTAGTAGGCAGTAATGCATAATACTTAAGAATACTAAATCTGAAGTAAGGGAGGCTCTAGTTAGATTCTGTTTCCGTTCATTATAAGTAGTTGGAACTTGGGGAAATTACTTAACAAAAATATTACATATTTTCTTATCTATAACAAAGGATTACAGTAAGGATTAAATGAAGTATCTTCACCCAGTATCTGGCACATGGTATCATAATAAATGTCAGTTCTTATCATTATTATAAATATGACTGAACTATATGCTAAATTAATATCAGTCATTACTTGGTATATCTTCATGGGGCTTAGGGACAAAATTACATTTTGGAAACTACTAAAAAGTAGCACACAGATCAAAAAGTTGGAAATACATTTTTATAAATTATTATATATAATGATAAAATATTCTAGCATCTATGTCAACATTTAGAAAATGATTTTACATTGGAGCCCTGTTAAAATACATTAATTAAACTCTCTTAACTATGATTGATTTTGTGTAACACTTACTTAGTTGATGCCCACAATCAACTGTATGCCAGTAATTAGAATAGGATTCTGTCTAGGATATATGAGCATTCTCTTCTCCATAACTAAGGGTCTTTTTTTAAAAAAAGGATAATACTGACATTTACTAAAACGTACAGATCTCCTTACACTTCAATGGATTTTCAAAGGCACACTTCCATGTAATTACATCCCTATCAAGATACAGGACATTTCTGTACCTTCAGAGTGGTTCTCCTTTACAGTCAATCCCCTTACCCTTCATTCCTCAGCGGTAACAAAATTGTGATTTATTCTGTCACGTTCAATTTATAGAATTTCATATAAATGGAATCAACAAGTGTATAAGATTTGGGTTATACAGTATATATACTTTGAGCTGCTTTTGAACAACATAATATTTTGAAATTAAACCATATTTCTTAGTAGCAGTAATTTATTTCTTGTTATTTATAAATAATATTCCTTTATGAATATAACATAATTTGTCTATTTTTCTGTTGATGAGCGGTTAATTTGTTTCCTGTTTGGGGCTATTATTTGTAAAGCTCCTATAAATATTTGTACCCAGTATTTGTATGGCTATGTTTTCATTTTTCTGGATAAATACCTATGAGTTGAATGTTTCCATCACACAATATGTGCACGTTTAACTTTATGAAAAACAAACTATTTTTCAATGTTGCTGTAACATTTTTCATTGTTAGAGATTTCAGTAATTAAAATGGGAAACAGAAGCTTAGGTTATTTTCCTTATCAAAACTATGTTCCTTGGAGCCACAATATTATGATGGTTTTCGTGCTCTTGTACATTGGATGTCTTAAGCTGAGTGCAGTTTAGGGGATCCTTTCTAATTACAGGAAGGTACTTCTTTCCTTCAACACTGTGATCTGACCTGGGACAAATCCGTACTATACACTATGTAAATGGCTAACAAGTCAATTGCAAACCAAGTGAATGTACAAATCTTAGTGCTGGTGCTGAAATCTCTTCAGGAGAGTCATCATGATCTCAAAGTTTGTTTCAAAATTTGCAAGCGTCAAGTGTCAATCATAACTGAAGATGGAACAGTAATGAATGTTGAATTCTCATGCTTTAGGTGTACTTCTTTATTAGAGTTTTTGGTTCTCTGCTACTTTTACCATACTGTTTCATTTAAATTTCCCACATGCTAACTTCATTTGTGCGATTGAAATAAAATTGCAGTATATAAAAAAATATTAAAAAATAAAATAAAAAATAAAAACATGAGAATTCTGGCTCTGTGCCTCATCATTTGGAGTGGATAATCTCTTTAAATTTTAGCCATTCATTTGGGAGTGTAGTAGAGTTACATTGTGTTACTAATTTCTGTATCTTTAATGATAAAAGATGCTAAACAGTTTTTCACATCTGTACTGGTCATATGTATATATTACTCTGTGATAGCATTTGCCCACTTTGTTTTGAGTTGATTTCTTATAATTAAATATTGTAAGAATTATTTTTATATACTGAACATAAATTATTGGAGATATAACATAATATGAATATTTCCATTATGAGCCTTGCTGTTTTGTTTACTTAATTGTATTTTTCGAAGAACAGAAAATTATAATTATCATGAGTTAACATTATCAGATTTTCTTTTATAATGTCATCCCTTTGCCTTGTCTATAACATGTTTGCCTACCCAGGACTGTGAATATTTTCTTCTAATAGCTTTGTATTTTTAGTTTGTAAGTTTAGGTTCAACCCTCATCTAGAATTGTTTGTGCCTGAGTGATGTAGGGATGGGAGTAGATTATTTTCCCATACAGGAAAATGACTGAATCACTTTGGAAAATTTGACAAAAATCAATTTACCATATACGCCTGTTACTATTTTTGGATACTCTTTCCTGTTCTATTGATTTCTTTGTCTACACTACTATATGTGTCTGTATGCCAATGGCACATTATCTTCATTACTGTAACTTTACAGAGAATTTTGAAATCAGGAAGCAAAAGGTTTACAACTATGATCATCATTTTCACAATGGATTTAGAATTCTGGATTTTTTTTGCATTTCCTTATAAGTTTTAGAAACAGTATGCCAATTTCTACCAAAAAAAGAAAAAAAGCTGCTGAGATTTGGATTGGTATTGGATTAAAATTTATAAATCATTTGGGGAGAATTGACATTTTAATAGTGTCAAATCTTCTAATCCATGTATATGGTATATATCTCCATTAATTTAATTATTCCTTGATTTCTCCCAGCAATGTATTGTAGTTTTCATGTGGAAGTATTATGCATCTTTTGTAAAATTTGTCTCTGAGAATTTTGTGATTTTTTTAGGCCGTTTTACACATTTTTAAACAAATATTTATTAATTAAAGCTTTATTTCCATAATATTTAAATTTAAAAATCTAATATCATTATTCATAATACAATTAATATCTAAACTAAGTGATACTGTTTCTTGGCTCCAAATCAAAAATCTCAGAATATATCACTGTTTTGTTTAGAAGTCAGATTTATAAAGCAGTAATTTACATAGTAACATCACTTTTTTTTAAGTATAAATTTTGGTGAATTTTGCAGAGACATCTAGTCATATGAATAATGCCACAAAAATGATATAGCATAATTCTATCACTTTCAGAAAGTTCTCTTTGAAATGATTTCCCTTCCCCTACTTCCAAATCTTAGAAACTAGTGATTGATTTCTGAGTCAATAGTTTTGCTTTTCCTAGATGTAATAAAAATGAAAGGTAAAACATATAGACTCTTTCGATTGGCTTTTTTTCATATAGCATATGCTTTTGATATCTGTCCATGACTTTATCAATAGGTAATTACCAGTTATTCTCTTATATGAATGTATACCACACTGTTATTTTTAAATTTGTTGATGGAAATATGACTTGTTTCCACCTTTTAGCTATTCTAAATAAAGCTTCTATCAATATTTACAATCAGATTTTCTGAGGACATATGTTTTAGTTTACCTTGGGTCAAGAGGTAGAGGTGGAATTTTTGGGCCAAATAGTATGTTTAAGTTATAAAAATATGCCGAATTGTTTCCCAAAGTGGCTATTACCATTGCCACCAACAGTTACTCCTCAGCCTTGACATTGTCAGTGTATCCACCCCCCCATTCTAGTGTGTAGGGACATAACATTGTTATTTCAATTTGCATTTCACTACAGACTAGTGATGCTGAAAATATTTTTATGTGCTTACATCTATATATCTGCTGTGGTGAAATTGCTGTTAAAATTTGTGCACATTTTTATAAGGTTGCTTAGCTTTTTAGAATTTAGTTTTGAGATTTTAATATATTATGGATATATGACTTTATCAGGTATCTGCTTTTCAAATATTTTTTCATATTCTGTGTCTTATCTTTTCATTTCCTTAATAAACATTACTTTACAGAGCTGTTTGAGGAAGGGCAAGTTTTTGGAAAAAGTATAATTGTATATTTTTGGTTTATTTTATGATTCTTGACTTTTTTGGCATTATCTAAGAAATGTTTGCTAAAACATAAGGTAATAAATCTTTTACCATATTAGTTATTATATATTTAAATGTAAGGTTTTACATTTTGGTCTATGGTTTACTTTGAGCCATGTTTTGTATATAATGAGAGGTAAGAATCAAGATTAATTTACTTTACACATGAATTTACAACATACCCACAATTTGTTATAAATGCTAATATTTATCTACTCAATTATCATGACAACTTTGACCGTAAACACTGGACTCTCTTCCATGCATACCAACAGTTTTATTTATATATATATATAAAAAATATATAATTTATAATATTATATAAATTATATAATAAATATATTATAAAACTTCAGGGAATTTCATAAAAAAATGTTGCTGTACTTAAATTATTTTGAATTTATCTTCATGTTTTCCTTCACTTGGATTAAATCAATTTTGGATTCTTCGACGAGGCAGTGCATGTGGTTTTTACAGGACTGATGACAGTAACCCCAAGCAGCCCATCCATTCTCAGAGATAAGACTTTATCTCTACATCCAGAGATCTGAGATTGGTGAATGATTATATAGTCAAATATTTTAATACAAATATTTAAAATATATATGTATCTAATTTGTATTAATGAATTCTTGTTAGCTATTTTGTTATAATTAACAAAACCACTTTGAGGTGTTGGCTGTATATGATAAGAAAATTTTTATTATCCTTATATTGCTCATGCAGAAAATGAAAAAGAATATAAAATGATTTATTTTATTAGTGAACTTTTAGGTAGCATAAAAATATGACTGCAAATATAAGCTCAAAGGACAGAACAATAGTTGATCACAAGCTGAATTTTGGGAACCCTAACAAAGATAAAAGCTATAATAGTTCATAGGCATTACAGAAGAATAGACCAAGATGGAAAATAAATGTTAAAACTGAATTATTACTTAAAACATAGAAAATAAACATTACATTTGTTAGATTTTTTAATATAATTGAATGGGCCAATTGTGACATTTTAATAGAGTTTTTTAAAAACGTATTTTTAATTAATTTTATAATCAATAGCAAATACTTAGATTGCCCAACCCAATGTAATGATTTTCACATAGAGGTGAATTATTTTGACTACAGTTCTGATTTATAGAACAAAGACAGTGTTCATTCTTGAAATAAAAGATATGACAAAGTTTTGAAGCCTCCGACTTATACTAATCTCAGGCAATAACACTAAAGACATATTAGAAGTGTTGGAGGATCTATGGGTAACTAGGAAAAAAATAATGTCCTTAAGGAAGCTGAGATTTATTTTAAGTAATTCACTTCAACCTGGGATCTTTATTGATGACCAGGGTGTTAATAAGATTTTATATTGTAAACTGACAAAAAATTAAATAAATTCATGGAATGAGTTTTGAGTGATGCATTTCTAATTGCCTTATAATTTTTGAAGGTGCTTCTAGGCAAGTATTAGTTTTCTTTAACTATTATGAAATAAGTAAGTGATCTAAAACATGTAGGGTTGCTTTAGTTTTCTATTGTATAATAATCACAGAATGCTTTATTTTAAACCATTTTGTTTGACTACAGGAAAGAGATGTTTGAGGATTAATCTACTAGATATAAGATATATATTCTTATCCATTATGACAAATTATTTTTATTACAATATTTGATTTCTCAATTACTATTTAAACAAGATATAAAGAAGGGAAAGAAGGAGAGAAAAAAGGGCATATTAGGGACACCAGGCACATACCAGACATTGTGATAATTTTTTCCATAAAGTAATTCTTACATATATTAAATACATATTAATGAGTTTTTCTATTACTTATTAACTATTTTATCTTATTTTTTGCCTATATATTAAATGACTTTCATATACAAGATTTTAAAAAGACAAGAAAAAATATCAAAACTACCTTTGTTTCCAAACAACTATACCATGTGGAATATTTGAGGTTCACTTGAGCACTTACTTGTTTGCAAAACTTATTTTTATATAAATTGTTTAAGGAAATGGTGGAAACATGTTTGTTCATAAATAAAATATTAGCCAAGCATGTTAAAATGTTCTGTCACCTGTGCATATTAACTTTTGAGAGTGCAGACTGTTTTGGTTTGTAGATATTTGCTTATAGTGAAAGCTTTTCATAGAAATCAAAGAAGCAGACTACAAAAATAAAATTTATTAATGCATTGTTATAAGCGTGGACATTTATGAAATTTAGACAGCTATAAATGTAATCATTTAATTAAATTTGTAATCACTGCAGTTTAGTATTTTAGAAGTATATAAGCTTTTTCATTGTGAGTGAATTTTCATAAAGAAAAAGAATGAAACCACATTTTCAGAAAAATAATCTACATGATATAAACAAGAAAATTTAATATATTTATATATTTTCCAATTATTTAATGCTAACTTCAGGATATGAATAATTAGAAAGCTACTGAATTCCCCAGTAAACCTTGCTACATATACTAATGAATATGATTTAGGTTTTTAGGAGGGCATATTTAAGTAATAATGGCTTTGCAGTAAACATATGTTACATACATAAGTCACAATTTCAAAGAAGACAAATTGAAAAAATACTAATATTGAATCTGTTTTCTCCAATCCATATTGCTAATGGGAAATCTAGAGGGGGGCATATTTCACCGCTTCTGTGTTCTCTAGAGCCCAACATAGTAGCAAGTTCATATCAGATTTTCAAAGTAACTCACTAGATAAAATCGATTATTCTTCAAGTTATTGTGAATCCTCTACATATCTTTTTTATTTATTTTTATTTTTTAACATCTTTATTGGAGTATAATTGCTTTACAATGGTGTGTTAGTTTCTGCTTTATAACAAAGTGAATCAGTTATACATATACATATGTCCCCATATCTCTTTCCTCTTGTGTCTCCCTCCCTCCCACCCTCCCTATCCTACCCCTCTAGGTGGTCACAAAGCACCAAGGTGACTTCCCTGTGCTATGCAGCTGCTTCCCACTAACTATCTATTTTACGTTTGGTAGTGTGTATATGTCCATGCCACTCTCTCACTTTGTCCCAGCTTACCCTTACCCCTCCCCGTGTCCTCAAGTCCATTCTCTAGTAGGTCTGTGTCTTTATTCCCCTCTACATATCTTAACATGCCATTTGCATTTGCACTGGGATACAATCTTCACTGCATCCTTATCTCCATAGGGGGCGCTCTGCTGATGTGAGCTCCTGTTCCACCTGTACTGCATAAGACCTGGATGATTTGTACATAGTACAGGATAGTTTGTGCCGAAAAGCACATGTATAGGATTGTCAGTGTGCCATCTGTTTTGTTCTTGATTCTGTTTTGTCCTTCATTTTCAGAAAGGATTAAAATTGGTATTCTGCTCTCTCCCAGTCTCAGTGTTTTAAAGTTTACATAGCTTCCTTAATTGTTTCTCAAAAACAGTTTGGCACATTACATGATTCTTATTCCTGTTTACAGATTAAATAATTAAGGTATAGAAATAACAAATAACTTTCCAAAGTTCATGTTCCTTAAGAATTCTGGAAAGGGCCTCCTACTGACGTTTGTCTGAATATGGTGTATTTTATTTACTCTGCCATCAAAAGGACTGAAAACTGATTTTTACAAATGAAGCATGGACCTAAAAATAATAGTAGCAATAATAGAAATGTTGCATTAAGAACTCCAGGGACATTATCCAATTTTTGCCTTAGCAAAGTGCTTCTCACATACATGAATATGCTCACATTTATAGGTAAAGTGATTGGCATCCAAAGGGTAGAATACTAACCCTAGGACTGTGGGAAATGAGAAATAAAAACCCAAAGGAACTTGCCAATTTACTAATATAGATTTAGCTAATTTCATTATTGAGCAGAAAATACTAGAATGAGTGTAGGTAGGCCACAAGTGGTTATAAAACTGTAGTGGGGTTTCAGCTCTAATTATCTGGAATTTAAAGCTACAGGTTTTATACACCATCCTACTTTTAGGAAATAGACAGCAATTATTCAATTTGCATCAGTAATGACGTTAAGCTTACTCTGACATTCTGTTTTTCATAACTCTTTATCCGTATCTCCTAAGGCTCCCTTGAGAGTGCATGTCCTACAGATCATTAGTTGCATCTACAGTAAGGTTAGATTCAGTTTAACTTCCCCGCAGAACACAAAATGGTAGTAAGCCTACAGACAAATCAGTATCTGTCTGATCTCAGCCCTGTACTTTTAATCCTTAAGTGATGGAATAGTAATTGTACACTGGAGATATACAATAACATTGGAGCAACATGGAGAGAGTCTGTTTCCATCCAGAAGGATTTAGTTTCCTGTACCCAGGTATGGAATGTGGCCAGGCTATGCCAGTTCCAAAGGACAGCGTGAGCGATGCAGAGGTGGGGCAGTGAGAAGGTGATGCTTGAAAACGGTCAAATGCTTAGGTGTTTTTTTATTCTATTCCTTCCTCAAGATACAGTCTTTCCAGAATCCTCTCTTACAAAACAGTTTTCTGATACGCCAAGGTTGCTTCTAACACTTTCTGTTCAGAAAAGGAGCAGAGAACTATTTACTCATTTTAAGGCTGCTGATACCAATGATTAAAACTAACAATATTATTCTTGCCTCAGATTTCTGGAACAGATTGCTTTTGTCTGCTCTTAAATGTAAGCAAGTACCTGGTTGAGAAACATAGGACTACACTAACAAATATACAATGGTTACAATAGAAAAGATATATTTTATATAGTGGCAGTAGTGAGGCCTGAGAAGTAAACCATAACCTTGGCTTTGCCAAGATATGTCATTTAAACAGTGTCAATTTCAATTTTGTAATTTACAAAATGAGATTTCAGGCTGAATATTCTCTTTCAGTTTTAAAATTATAAAAAGATCAAGTATTAGCTTCTAGAAAAGCTTAGCAATGCTTTTTCATAATAAATCACTCTAAATAAGCAAATGTTTAAATTAGCATTTAACTAATTCTAATTTCATGGATCTATTTATCTTTATAATATAAAATATTATATTAATTAATTATCTAATATAATATATAAGCATCTCATTATCTTTCACTGTATAGTGACAAAAATTCATTAATGCCAATTCTGGTAGCTATTATATATTAAGCAATCTACACAATATATTAATTTTAAGATGTTTTTGTAACTTTTTTCTGTATAGTTAATGTAGTACTCAACAGTTACAAAGAAGATATTGCAAAACATGATAATAAATAAATTTTAACATATCACTGTACTTAAGAATTAGTGTTATTAGGAACATATCCTCAACAATATACTATTTCATTTTGCAATCAGTTATTTAGTTTTGCATGTTTTTTTTCAGCTTTGCAAAATTCTACCATATTTGAATGCAATCTTCTGAGACATTTCTGAAAAAATATTTCAGTCAACATTTTGTTTCTAAGATTGTCCCTAATGTTGCAGTTATGTTGCTATTCATTTATTTTCTCTATGATATAAATAATCACATATTGTATCTATTCAGCCGTTGCTGGACATTTGTAATTTCCTGTTGTTGTTCCTATTAATTGTGCTGGTGGTGTATGTTTTCAAGAGATTTTCCTTTGGATATGATCCAAGGAAATGGCTGGATCTTGGACGTGAGAGTATACAACCGTATGAATTATTACATGTGGTTTACTTTAATTTGCAGTCATTCCCATTGGTCTATATCCAATCCAGTACTTGGAGAATCTTGTCAAACTTCTTAATATTGTGTCAATATTGTTGGGATTAAATGATAACTTATTTTGGTTAAGCTGTATTTCTTTAAATACTATTGATGTTGAAAACTTTTTCACGTTTATTTGCCATTTATATTACTTCTGTTAAATGTTTGTCCTTTGTTTTACCCATTTTTTTATTGAGCTATCTCTTTTTCTTATTGAGTCAATACATTGCACTATATATTAGAGATACAGATCCTTTGTCAGTTGTGTGTGCTGCAAATATTTTCACTCATTTTGTGACATTTTGTCCTCTTTGTGGCATATTTGAAGGAAATGAAAAAAGTCACATTTCACTGTAATCAAATTTATCAATGCTTCCTTTATGATTAGTGCATTTTATATTTTGAAATCTTTCATGAGCTTTAATATATTACATGCTAATATTTTTTCTAAAGTATGTATAATTTTTGCCTTATATATTTAAGTCCTTAATTATTCAAAATGTATTTTTGTGTATAGTGTAGTTATGGCCCATTTTATAATGATGATAATGACGTGGTAACAAACTTTACTAAAACTATTTATGTATTTATTTATGGCTGTGTTGGGTCCTTGTTTCTGTGCGAGGGCTTTCTCTAGTTGCGGCAAGTGGGGGCCACTCTTCATCGCGGTGCGCGGGCCTCTCACTATCGCGGCCCCTCCCGTTGCGGGGCACAGGCTCCAGACGCGCAGGCTCAGTAGTTGTGGCTCACGGGCCTGGCTGCTCCGCGGCATGTGGGATCCTCCCAGACCAGGGCTCGAACCCGTGTCCCCTGCATTGGCAGGCAGACTCTCAACCACTGCGCCACCAGGGAAGCCCCTAAAACTATTTCTTGATCAATCTGTACTTTCCCCATTGATCTGCAATAGCATCATTACCATATATTAAATTTCTGTATATAGTGGATCTGTGGCTGTGTTCTGTTTTCTGTTTCTGTTTGTCTATCCCTTCGACACTGTCAAAGTGACCTAGGTTCTAATACCAAATAATAAAGCTTGATAAATGGTAGAGCAATTATCCTTTTCTGTACTTCATACAAGTCTGGACAATCTTAGTACTTATAAATCTTAGAATCGGCTTTCAATTTCTGTGAACATTTCTCATTGGATGTCTATTAGATTACATCAAAAATACACATCAATTTGGAGAGGCTGGCTTTATTTATATATTTTGTCTTCCAACCACATAGGCAATATACCTCTTAATTACTTTAGATCTACTTTAATGACATTCAGTAAAATGTTTTGCATATGTCTCTCATATATTTTGTTAGATTTATTTCAAGGATCCTTATAGCTTTGTTTATTAACTATTGTTAGTTTTTGACCATTAAGAATAATGTTTGTTGTACTTTTTGTTGTTGTTTGTTGAACGTATCCTTAATCAGCTTGAGAGGATACATTCTGTTCCTAGTTTGCTAAGAGTTTTTTTTTTTTTTTGATTTTGCTTTGTTTTGTTTAGAATGTATGGATATTAAATTTTATTTTTTGTTTTTTTCTATGTGTATTAAGATAAGCATCTATGTGTTTTTTGTCCCTCCTTTAATTCATTAACTTTTTGGATAATATTTATGCTTTTTAAAATTCCCTTCTTCATTTCTTCTCTCCCTCCCGTCTGCCTTCCTTCCTTCCTTCCTTCCTTCCTCCCTCCCTCCCTCCCTTCTTTCTTTCCTTGGTTTAATGCCAAACTATGCAAACATTCCTAGAACTAAACTGATGACAGGCTTTCATTTCCATTCCAGTAGAGTGGGTTTGGTATTATTTTGTTTAGTCCAATGACAGCTAATATCTCTCATGAGTGGGAGCATATGGTATTGATGTGAAAGTTTTACTGGCCACAAAAACAAGTTGTAGAGTATTTCCTCCTTACTCTGTCTTCTGGGGAAAAGATGTATAAGACTGAAGTTACCTGTATCTTTAACTTTAGATAAAATTATCTAGGCCTGATTTTTTACCTAAAAATTGAGTTTCTTTAGTTATTGTAGTACTACTCTGATTTTCTACTTCTTTTAAAAGTACCTATGGCATGTCTAATCCATCCATTTTCTTAATGGATAATTTAAAAATCCATTATCTTTAATATCTTCTGTGTATGTATATATATTCCCTTTTTCCTAATGTGTTTAGTTTTTGCCTTCTCATTAATTTTTCCATTATGAATTCTTCAGTTTTAGCTTTGATGCATAAAATAAACCAAACATTTATCTTTTCTTATATCTCAGAACTAATAAACTTACTGAAATATGAGAAGACTGCACTCAAGAAGTATTTTAAAATATTAACTGTAATGTTTTGATGTTTACCAGAGTTATATATGAATACCATGCTAAGTTCTAATTTAAATTATTCTTTATTTTTCTGCAAGTATGACTTGACACCACAAACTGCATATATTCTTCTGTAAGAAAAATTTTACCCTGGTGTAAAGAACTTTACTTTCTATTTTCTCCAAGTTGATTTAGACTTGAAACCTTGAATGTTTTAAAGATCATGTGATTTTTTTCCCCAACTACTCTGTTTTTCTTAGATTAATGATGAAACCAGTTGTTCATCCCTTAGACTCTGACAGCATACAATGAATTCTGACAACTTTCTCCCATTTCAGTTCCTGAATAACATGTAATTTCCTTGATATGACAAAATATCATTTTAGCATTCATGTCATGCCTTGGTGTTCATTCTTCATTTTTCTGTAAGTTAATGAGTTCTAACAAAGAGTGTCATCATAAAGATGTCTTTTGCCAAAAGTCCTGCTGCAGCATATGGGGCTAGTGACAAGCTACAGTATTAAGGAGATTGGTTTTAAACCAAGCCTGTAAAGTATGCATGGAAAGACTAAATGCATCCCTATGTGTTTTGCAGACAATCCGAGTTTGCTGAGCCATGTCACAGTGGTTATTAGAGTTCTGGATGTCAATGACAATCCGCCCGAACTTGCCAGGGAATATGATATTGTTGTCTGTGAAAATTCTAAGCCTGGCCAGGTAAGTTAATTTTTTCCTTCCTAACATTTGAATGGAAGAAAAATAAGCAGTTCTATTTCTATTATTCTTAGGTATAATCCTCAAAGATCCCCCAGTGTTATTTTTGTGCTTAGTAAAAAATAATTTTATAAAGCTTTATTTTAAGTACCAAATAGATTTTTTGAGACTCATAGAAAATACATTTTCTGCAGATCCCAAATGTAATTCAACAGATGAACTCATTCATGTATGCATTTATTATACCAATAAAATGATATTGAATGATTTGGGTACAGCCCTGTATTAAATGAGGAGGAAACAGTGAACTTTTCCTGTCCTAATGAAGCTTAGAGACTAGAGTGGGGAGGAGAGACTGGCCTGGTCTACGTATTTTGGAGGGAATGAGGGAGTCACATATAGTGGCCATTGAGTGGTATTGATACTAGAAGATGATTAGGTTTTAACATGAAGAGTGTGAATGATTGGTGGAGGTGGGGAGAGTGAAGGATGGAGAGAAGAGCTTGAACATGACATGAATCTGGATGTAACATGGCAGCCAGTTAAAGGAGCATGACAATTCCGAAGGGAAGCCAGTGTTTTGACGCCCATAAAGCAAGTGGGACATGGGAAGGGAACATGCATCTGTCTTCTCTGCTGTGTAACAAATTACACAAACTTAGCAGCTTAAAACAACACATATTTATCATCTCATAGTTTCTGCAGATCAGAATTCTGCTCATGGCTTAGCTAGGTCTTTGGAGGAGTCTCATAAGACGTAATCAAGCTGAGTTCTTACCTGAGGCTTGGGGATCTCTTCTGAGCTCACGTCGTTGTTGGTAGCATTCAGTTACTTTCAGCTGCAGACCTGAGAGCTTCAGGATGTTCCTTGGCTCTTCAGTGTTCCCCAGAGTTCTGAGATGCCACCCAGAGTTTGTGCGTGTGTGTGTGTGTCATATGGCTTCCCCAACATGGCCAAACAAGTAAAGAGAGTCTTCATCAAACAAGTAAAGAGAGTCTCTCTGGTGAGTCTGACAGTCTCATATAATGTAATGTAATCATTGTAATATATCAACACTTTTGCCACATTCTATTGGCCAGAAGCGGGACGCAAATCACAAAGACTTTAGGGGAAGGGATTACAAAGAGCCATGCATTCCATGATGGACACCTTGAAGTCTGTTGGCCACAGATGAATTGAGAAAAGTCAAAAGGGTCTAGGTCCAGCTGAGTCAGATAGCCCCTTTTACTATCTTTGGCAAACCAGAATAAATATATCATCCAAAATTATTTTAAATCATTTTGAAGCTTGTGACAAAATTATAGTCCTGAGAAACATTGCCTTGTGTATTTGTATATGAGGGACAATCAATTATGGCTTGCTAAAGTTATCATTGATTATATGTTTTTAATATTTCCAGGGGAGGTATTTACATATATATAAATGGAGGGCACTTTATATAAAAACATGAAATTTTCTCATGTTATCTCTCACAAGAAAATTAGAAAATATGAATGAGGACAAAATGACTGAAAATTATATTTGAAAGTATTTACAGGTTATCTGGTTTACTCTTAGCAATGTATTAAGATTATCACTTCAAGTGCTTAAATATTTTTCTATATCACCATTTCAAAAACAGTAAAGAATTTTATGGTACAGATACATAATGATTTACTTACCAAATCATACTTCAATTGTGTTAGAAATGGATGCACACATGCTGGAATTATTTTCTTAACATATATTATACAAGTACAATTGAGAAAAATGTTAAACATGCAAATAGAAAATTTAGATTTTAAAAAATTCAGCCACTTAATATAGGATTTCGATTTTGGTAATAACAGATTAGACATAGCTGAAGAGAAAATAGTGAACTGGAAAGTAGGTTAGATTAAATATTCATGTTAAAGCATGGAAAGACAAGAAGATAGAAAACATTAATAAGAATATGAAAGATATGGAACATGCAGGTCTAATACACAAGTTATACAATTCTCAGAGGGATATTAAAAAAGAGAATTGGGCAGAAGTAATATTTGAGGAGATCATGACTGAAAATTTTTCCATACTGTTGGCAAGCAACAAGTCAAAAATTCAAGAAGCATAGAGAAAAACAAAAACAAAAATCTGAGCAACTGTTTACAAAAATAACTATACCTAGATGAATTGAAATAAAATTTCAGAAATAAAATTAAGTTTAAAATTTAAAACATCTAGAGAAAAAAGACATAATACTGTTAGGGGTAATAAACGGATGTAGTGCCAGGCAAAGAGTTCTTAGATGACACCAAAAGCATAATCCATAAAAGAAAAAAATTGATAAGTTGGACTTGATCAAAACTAAACATTTTTGCTTTCTGAAAGATCCTGTTAAGAGGATAAGAAGAAAAACCACATAGTGGGAAAAGATACATGCAAACCGTTTATCCAATGAAGGATTAGTATGTAGAATATAAAAATAATACTCAAAACCTTTAAAAGAACAATTTCAAAAGCTGATTATTTAATCAGGAAGAATGAAAGATAAAAAAAAAAAAAAAGGAAAGATAAATCCAAAGAGCCAGAGATACTATCTGACAACCATGAATTCTTTTGTGTACCAAAAATCGTCCTTGAAAATAAAGGCAAGGGTCCTGGGCACGCGGTGGCGGTCGCGGCGGCGCCGGGGAGGCATGGTCTGGGAAGCCAGCGGCCGGGGAAGGGGCTTAAAAAATAAATAAATAAATAAAATAAATAAAGACAAGAAAAACTCGTATTTAGGTCAAAAAAAAAGTGAAAATTCCTTGCCAATACACACATTAAAGCTTTTTTTGGAAAAAGAAAAAAGAAAATAATCAAATTGGCATCTTGGAGTGGCAAGAATCCTTAAAGACCAAAGCAATCAGTAAATATATTGTTAACAATAAATTATTAATGAGTGAATAGAAAACAAAGGAATATTTTCTGGGGTTTAAAATATACATAGTATACATGGGAACAAGGTATCAGAAGGAAGGAGACAAAGTTAAAATATTCTAAACTCCTTAAATTTGGGGTAATTGATAAACTACTAATTTATAATAGATTTTATGTGTCAAGAATGAATACAGTAATTTTTAGTTTAAGTAATAAAATAGTAAAAGACTATGTAACTAACAAGATAATAGAAATTGGAATTTAAAATACTCCTAAATAAAGTGATGTTGACAGTTTTATTTCTTGACCTTTATTATGTTTATTAAAATGTTCATTCAATTAAATAATTCACACATATACAAAATTGTTGCATGTGATTTTATCTTGCTTTTTTATATTTTATGATACAAAGATAAAGGGAAAAAAATCGTTTTATATAGGACCTATTTTCAAGGATTCTAGAAGGGCATATTTCAAAACTAAAATGTAAAGAATAAAATATGAAGTTTATAACCAATTTAATATTTCCAAAATAACCCTGTGGATTTCTGTGACGTTTTTAAAATTCAAAGTTAGAATGACAAATTTTCATCTTTGCTGTTGAGATATAGTTTTGTTTTATAACACAAGATAAGCAAAATAAAAGAGAAAGTCTTAGTATACAAATTTATAATAGCTAGGTAGAAGTCATGGTAATTTTTTTAAAAACCAAGAAATAAGATAATAAATATGGAACAAGTAGAAAAATAAAAAGCAAACAAATATAATGTAAACTTAAAGAAGTATATATCAATATTTATGTTAAAATAAAATCACCAAAATATTTAAGAAATGTCTACAGAGAAGATTATTGTGCTGAGAGTTTTAGTATGCTTCTGCCAGAAACTGATAGAATAATCACATAAAATTTTATTAAGGAAACTAAAAATTGAATACCACAATTAACAAACTTTGCTGTTTAACAAATATAGAACATTGCATTGAACAACTTTAGATTATGCATTCTTTCAAAATTTACACAAAACATTGACCAAAATTTACCATATTCAGGACCACAAGGCAAGTATTAATAATTTTCAAAGAATTGGCCTCATTTTTATTACAATAAAATAATGCAAGATACTAATTCAAAAATATTGCTAGAAAAACTCCATCAGAAATGAAGAAAGACACTTTTAAATAAGCCATGAGCCAATAAAGTAATAAAAATTGAAAATATTCAAATGGAATGATAATCAAAATATACTGTATCAAAAAGGAAAAAAGGGCAATCAGTTTTTTACTCATTTTATGCTGACAACAAACTTTGAAATCAAAACCTGAGAAGGATATAATTTGAATTATAGATATTCTCTTTCATGAACATAGAAATACCATAAATAAAATATTGTCAAAGCAAATCCAGAAAAAATAATTACTTTAAAATGAGAAGGAGAAAAATTAAAATTCATTTTGATGGGTGAAGCCAAAGGTTTTGATAAAATTAAACATTCATTAATAATAACAATACTACTAATAATAGTGGTAATACTACTATACAGTAGTTGAATTTGTGAATAAAATTGATACTTGTGCTAAATATAAGGTCAATATAAATGTATTTCTTCTTTTTCTTTATATTAGAAACAATTAGAAAATGAAACTTAAAACACTATACCATGTAATACCACTTTAAGAAAATAAAATATCTAGAAATAAATATTGCTTTACTTAGGTATCAATTACCTAATCTATAAATAACAACTTTTAGTAAACTTAGGACCTTTCCCTCACTGAATCTTTGTTTGTTTGGTTCCTAGGTTATTCAGAGAATTTAAACTTAGATCATTTGAAATGTGACATAAAGAGTCAAAAATCATCAGCTTTTTTTAGATGTTTTCTTTTTAGACTATTTCTTTTAAAAATTTTGTTTTAATTAACTAATTAATTAATAATTTTTACTTCAAAGATAAAGTGTGATCTTGTATTAGGAGCGACTCACATGTACCAGTTTTGTAGGTGTAGGTGACACTACTAGATTTCTGAGCAGATGATACTCAGCCCTTGCTCTTGGATCAGCTGATCCTTCCCCTGTGGATGTAAACATCTTCTCTGTAATCGAAAATGCTAGTCTCAGTTTTCTGGCTTGCACTCTCTTCATATTGGCATGTGACCTTGACTTTTTCCATTGACCTCGCATGTTGTCCACTTTTTGCTCATGAGGAAGTCCATTCAGGCATTCTCACTGGCCATGCTTTCCTCTTAATGTCACATTGTTAGCCTGGGTCCTTCTGTTTTACCCTCTACACTGACCACCTAAACTCTGTAGCCTTCCTAAGAAGTAATTTAATGTGATGTTGACAAGTGGTCTCTTCATCTCTAAAATGAAGAAAATTGTCAGAATTTCAGGGCCCTTCCAAGCCTGAGATTCTATGAGTATATGACTAGATATGTCTTAAATTCCTTTAAGTGTGGGTTGTCCTGTTCTCCTCAGGTGAAAAGTTATTCCATTTTTTAGAGAGGGCTAAATCTGTGACAAACCATTTCTTTTCTGAGCCCCATTAACCATTTATATAGTATTTATCTTTTTTTCATATAACTGTTACTATTTTCAAGAAGTAATTGCTAGACCTAGCCCCCCAAAGTTCTAATATATTTTAAGTTATGTGAATACTGCTTATTCTTTGTAAACTATATTCACATTTAAGCATCATTGCTGTCTTTAGTATTGCATGATTTTCGATGTCACTGTAAGAAAACTGGATTCTTTATGTTATCTGAGCTTTTGTTTCCAACTCTTTCACCAAAATGAATTTAGACATTTCATTGAGGGAATAAAAACATCATTTTAAAAGTATTGCTTATTACACCTGCGTTTAAAGAAATCATTACCCATTCATGTAGTCAATTGTATGATTAACCCATTACAGTGGAAAGTTGTCTGAATCTTTCTATTATTTAATTTTGAGGTCTTTGGTTCATTTACTCTTATGGTTGTAGCGTTTCTGGAGAAACTGTATATTTTGATGCAGGGATGGAATAGGAAACTATTTAAATAATGATTTGTGAAATAGCTTTTCTGAAGCGTATTTGTATTGCGACAGTTCCTCTTTCTATGACAATAGCTTTTAGAATTACAGACACTTCTGTTATGGATGTTGTGCATTTAAATGTAACAGCATGTGGCTACAGCAAAGAGACTGTTTTTTTCTGAAAGCAGAGGTTCAAACCACATGTAAGAGCAGAGTTCAGGTCGATTCAGGTATCAATATAAACTTCAACAATATATTTCTCTGAGTTAATATATTTTCCTGTTCTGAAAAAAATCTTTTAAGTAACTTGCATAAAAAATACTAAAAAGAAAATCATGCATGCATGAAATTTGAAATCAGTTCCCAAAGAAGAGTGAATTCAAAATAGTTGAGATGTGCCTACACCTAGAAACTTTGAGAAATAACAAAGGGAATGCTTTCTGTCTTATTCATATTGACTTTTCCCTCTGTATTTTTTCTTTTTAGAAGTAAACTTAGAAAACATAACATATAAAAGAAAACATTTTATTACATAACACCAGCCTCTGCCCCCATGATATCCATGGTATTACTGATATTATTAACAGTACAACTTTGTATGGAAAAAGTTAACTAGATCAGTAGAGATTTTACATCTTATCGAAGATAAACCTCAGCTAACTAACAAAAGTTGGTATTATTCTCAAATGAAATGATCATTTGAGATCATATTATAAGGCAAACTCTATTAATTAAAAGAAGATGCAATGCATTCCATAGAATTTCCTTTTTAATTTGTTTTAGTTAGGGTTAGCTCATTTACCAAATAGAAGACTATGTTATTTGTATAAATTTCTGACACTATTTTTCCTAATTAAAGCACTCTAGAAGTGATAGATTTTAAATATGTTTTAAACACATTTAAACAAGGGGATACATTTATTTAATAAAAGGAATATAAAATTGGTTTTAATTATTTTCTACCAAAAATGAATCCTTATTCATGGGCATTATCAAAATATTCTGCTAGTAATTATTTGTAAATACCATCCATCAATTTGAGTTTTCTCTCCCTTTGTTAGAGTAAATCTCAGATCTTTCAAAATAATCAAATACTTTGTGTACTTATTGCATAATGTGCAAGTGATAGAAAACATTGGAGTCCAGTTAGAAAGAAAGAGAGTCAGAAAATAAATTTTTTATGGATCATACATAACCAACTAGCTGCACAGAGAGTACAGGTAGCACAGTGTAGATAAATCAATAAGTCTGAAAGAATGGTAGAAAATATTGATGAATGGAAACATGGCAATTATCTGATATCTGCCAGAAGTTTAAATCTTCTAAAAGTCATAAACATGTTAACTTCTTAGGTATGTTTTCTATTAAAAGTCTGAGGAAACAAATGGAAAACCCATTTCCTAATGAAAGAGAAAAGGTCATTAGTAAAACAACCAAAAAAGAAATTGAATATACCTTCTCTCATCAAGAGAATATCTAGGAGTTCTAGATTAAAAAAAAGAAGACCAACATACTAGGTTTTTAGAAACATCTCTCAGAAATATTATGGAAAAATATTTAGGTACAGATGCATGTCCAACAGTTCTACAAAAGTTCAAGATGAATCGTTCACTCTTAAACAAAATGTGGTAACCAACTTATCATTTACTATGTAGATGAGACTGAGAACCCTTTCTGAGGAAGAAAAATTTGCCATAAGTGAGCTTCCTGGTAAATTGAGATTTGAAATTACCTGTATAAAAATGGAAGGGATATTTATATTTTAGAGATAACAAAAAAATAGTAAACAAAATATAATATGAATTATATCAGTGTTTAACAAATTGAATAAGCTCATGTTTGTAAAAATTTAAGAAAATTTAAAATAAGTGATAAATTAACTTTGAAATGAGAAGAAAAGAAAATTGTTCCAAAGCATTGATAACAGAAAACATAAATAGCTCAGTTTATTTAAATTAATTGTTCTTTACCAATCCCCTCCAGAGTTACATCCTAGGATAAGAAGTGAACTTGCAAATGTGTCAGTATGTTATGAGGTATCATTGAGGAAATAGGATTGTAAATTGGAGAATCACAATGAATGAAGAATAAGAGTGAGAAGACATTTATTTTCCCAAAGAAAAATTTATACCGCCGTCCCTTAGAATCTGTGGGGAATTGGTTCCAGGACCCCGCCCCCCTCAAGATAACAGAATCCACAAGTGCTCAAATCCCTTATACCAAATGGTGTAGTGTTTGCATATAACTTACACACATCCTCCCATATACTTTAAATCATCTCTTATAATATCTTATAATACCTAATACAATGTGAATACTATGTAAATTGTTGTAAATACAATGTAAATGCCATCTAAATAGTTGGCACTGCATGGCATCAAGTTTTACTTTTTGGAACTTTCTGGAATTTTTAAAAATATTTTTGGCCCGTGGTGGTTGAAACCACAGATTTAGAACCACGGACATGGAGGGCTGACAGTATTTCTTTTATCTAACCCTGAAAACAACCTTGAAAATTTGATATTTTATTTCAATTTGATACTAAGTAACTAACGTGTAGAAAATGTAGTTGTGCTCTTCAGATTTTGCACACTCTAAATGCTATGGAGCTTTTCCTGCGCTTGAGAAAAATCATAAAGATTGCTTCTGATTATCCATCAGTTTATTCTATTTATAGTCAAAAGGCGATAGCAAGAAAAAATATATGTATCTGTCCAGATACTAGTTGTGCTTTCAATGAAAAAAAAAAAAAGCAACTTGTAAATTTTCAGTTCATAGATAAATAATATGGAGGGAAGTAATGAAGAGAAGAATGATAGAAACTTCTTGGAATATGTAGGGGGAGGGGCTTTCACCCAGGATCTCCTGCTGAGAAAGTAAATTCTGAATGGTGATGGGAAAGGGTATAAGGAATGAGCCACTGGAATATATGGAGGAAATTGATCACTTCTATACCCTGAAGTTCTTTCTTCACTTTCACTTCATGAAAACACATGCTCTTCTGCTCCTACTCTCCCTGACCACTCATTCTCAGTGCCTTTATATTCCTCCTCATCTCCCTCACAAGCTAACAAACAGTCTCAGTACCTGGAGAGGAATTTAGGTTTTAACTATGATGCATTTTGGTGGATTATCTCACCTGTAAAATATTGAAATGTGGTGAAACTGAGTAAAATGTTCTTAGAAATCGTATCAATTTTTGAAATGCACGTACTATATTTCATATGCAGGAAATACTATTTTTCTGGCTCTACTTTCCCTCTGTTTTCAATTTCTCTAAGGAAAAGCTGGAAAGAGGACACTTGAGCATTAGGATACTAATTTTTTTTCAAAAGGAAAACATCATCTTGCTTGTTTGTTTCAATATTACTTTTAAAGATTGTAATGACTGTAACGATTGGAATGTGTATGCTGCTCTTAGGCTACCTGGGATTTTTTTTTTTTTTTATATATATTCTAACTTTCTCTGTTCCTTAATGTGCGTAAAGTCCAAATTTGGGTATTACTTTCTCTCAACCACTAGGGATGAAAAAATTTCATAAAGCTCTGGGCGGTCTAGTTTTACCTCTGCCACATTTTTACAGATTTGAGGCACATCACACTCCTTTTGGGACTCAGAGTCCTCGTCCCTAAAACGCAGGGGCTGGATCATGATCTCAGAGGTCTCCTAAAACAAAAATTATGACTCTAGTGCTTTTGCATTTGCTGACTGAGACCAGCATGTACAGAAAGGCTGTCCTACATCAACACTGGGATATTGGTATTTGTACAAACCATATTTCACATCTCCCCAAACAGATGTTCACACAAAACCTTACAACTAATTGGCCCCAAGGTACTGTGGGTAATAAAGGAAAAAAAAATTAAATGTTTGTGCCATGCTAGAAAATAAAGTGTGAATGATTATATGGTGTGCCATAATACATTTCTTAAAGTCTAATGCAAGGGAGAGCAAATTAGCTGATACTTTTACTAGAATAAGAATTTGAAAGCACTCAAGTTGGATACGGAAAATGTTAAAATATAATTAAAATCAAGGGAAGAAGCCAAATTAAATTTAGTATTTAATTTTGTCTTTTCTTTAGGTTATTCATACCATCAGTGCCACTGATAAGGATGATTTTGCCAATGGACAAAAGTTTAACTTCTTTCTTGATGAACATCTGTCTATAAACCCAAACTTCACTCTGAAGGACAATGAAGGTGAACATGAATACATATATTTTTTGATCTATGTGGTATCTGCTTTGACTTGATATGGAGTAGGCCTGAGCAGCTTTGCTTTATTCTTATATACTCATGAACAGCTTGCAAATCAACATTCAAAGTCAGTTTGATGTTAATGTGTTATGATCCGTGAATAGCTTGTGTTTAAAATTGAGCCATATGTACAAATAACTTTCAATGAGTTTATTCAGAAGCATCCCTTTAAACAAGAAATGTACGTGTAATATGCTCTTGGGCAAATTTTAAGAGAAATCTTAGCTGACAAACATGTTTATGAGAGCTGCTGCAACTGCTAGGAGGTGGAAAAAATTTAAATTAGGAAAAATGAAAAATATGTCCTAGGGAGCATTAGAAGAGGAACTGCAATGTTTGAAATCATCTTGCTTTAGCAAGGCTATCAAGATGTGCTGTACAAATTATATTTCCCCTTGTTATTATGAATGTTTTTCCAAAATATGGGTAGATACATATGCATAATTACAGAGCATTGTGGAAATTTTTGAATTATTTTTGTTTAACCTTCTTATTGCATAGGGAAAAAAGAACATAATAACTAGAGAAGATTCACCATGATTTAGATTCCTTATTTGGTAGATTCCTCAAAGTTGTGTAAAAGTCTTTCTTCCATATGGAAGGGAAACAGCAAGCCACTCAATATGTACAGTGTTCTGACTGGCATCAACTTTCTCTTCTCAAAACTAGTTTTTGATCACATATATCTGAATATACTGTTATTTAGGATTTAAGATGTGCCTCAGAATCACATGAAAGAAACAATAGCACATACATTTTGAAGTAAATAGTTAATTCCTTCTCTGTACCCTTCATGGAGAAGCATTTTCAAATTCAAGCAAAAATAAAATCACTAAATGACAACCCGCTAAACATTTTTTCCATTATCCCTAAGCCTCCTTAAATAATCATAACAAGGATACTAAATTGTGCATGTGGCCATAACAAAATTCATATAAAAATACCAAGCTTGTTTGTCTCTCTCATTTTAACTATCCCTGTGGTCAGCTGTACTTATGGCAATATATATTTATCCATGTTTGTGTATGACAAATTGTATTTAATTGACTGTTGAACATTTATTTACATCTGAACATCACACCCTACAATCCCAAATGTATTTAAATATTATAATTAACTATGCTAAATATCTGAAAATAAATTCATATTTTCCCATATTCAAATAATTGCATAATTTGGAGAGCATTTAACTTTCTGCTTTAGTAGATTGAAATTTACTATATTTAGAAACACATATTTAGAAATAATACTTATATTTCAGTTGAATTTTTTCCATTCCAATAAAAATTTTATTTACTTTTAAAAGTAATTTTAATTTGATGATATTATAAAAATTGACTTAGATTTGAAGATATGCTGTAATCTAGCTATTTAATGTAAATAACTCCCGAAGTATTTTAGAAAAACAAGAGAATTTTACTGTTGTTGAAACCCACATTAGTGACTAAAAGTCCTTCATTCAAGATGATTATGCCTGGAATTTCTCAATTTAACTGATGAATATATTCAAAAGGTCTCATTTTAGTTGTATGACAATATTACCAGTGCTGGGAACTCACATTCAAAAAATTCCCCTCAAATATGTACACACTTTTGAAAGTGTTTATAATGCTGATGTAAATTTTTTAACATTTATTTTAACCATATATATGAATGCTTTAAATCAGCTATGCCATCTCAAGTATGTGATGCCTGTGGGCAGTTGTATGGGAGTAAAGATGTTTTAATTTATTTTTAAATTTATTTAATTATTTTAAACATTTTTGGGAATTGATGAAATTATACATAACGCAAATAATTTCTTTCAGATAGAAAAAGCAGCAATTTTCTGAAAAAAAGATACTAGCACACAGGTGAAAACACATGCTTGAGCAAACAGCCTTGTTTATGCTAGATAAGACAAGCCACCAAACTTCTCTCAACCTCAGTTTTTACATCCATTAAGTTTTGGTTTGAAATATCTACTTTGTAGCATTGGGGGAATTAATGACGCTGTATAAAGATATTAGAGTCAAGATGGACTTTTCTCTAAACAGAAGGCAGTTATGGATAATAAGTTACAAAGATGAAATTTAAAATGGAATAGTTATACCAAAATGAATATATACATATATTCATGGGTACATAAACACCTCTCTGACCAACAACCAGAACAAACTACAAAGAATAAGAGTCAGCAAGTCCAGGCCTACTGGATCCTGCAGCTTGGTCATTGCATCCTGTGAGTTAGGAAACATTTACATGCCCCCAGAACATAAAGAAATCTAGAAGAAAAAATTAAAACCATTGTTCTTCTGTGCCCCCTGCTTACACGAACATGAATATTCAGGGAACAATAGAAACCAGACAGAGACTCCAAGCCAGGATGAGTGATCAGGAAGCCATGGGTTTAGTGGCATCTCCAAAACTGCTTTATGGCAAAGAGTGAGTAGAGACAAAAAGCTGTTTCCAAAATTAGACAGAGAGAAATGCTTATTGTTGTGTATGATAAATCTGAAAGTCAAAGAATTAAAAGATAGTCAATAAATAATAAGAAATAAATCAGAAAATGAATTCACTCTGAATCATGCAAAATACATAAATGAACAGAAAAATACTTGAATATTAGCATGTTTAGCATTTTCAAAATTAAAAAAAAGAACTTTTTTTTTAAAAAGACCTAGAAGTGATTACATGAAATGAGACAATGAAAGAAAATATTTATATAAAAATAATTTAAAAATCCTTATTAAAATAAAACTACAGTTTTTGTATAGATAGAAAAGTATATAAAGTGACATGAAAATATATAGATGTTTAGTGTTATATACATAATTATATATAAACATATACAGAAATTAAAATTTGAAATTTTGTTTATATATATGTATGTATATATGTCATGTATACATAAGATAAATATTAAAATATAGGTATTAAATATATAGAAATGTGTATAGAATTATATCTAGAAATTACATAGATTTATACATATAGACTATATAGATATAAATTATCCATACATTGAAAATTTAATTATGTGTAAACATATATGAATATATACATGTATGATGTATATATGTATATTTGTATATATATGTATATGTTGTATATACACACACACAGATACAAAGAGAGAACAATAAAAAAATGCATTACTTCTAGACTGGACACAGAGAGATTTAACAAGTCAAACGTAAAATCCATTAATTCAAGCAAACAAAGTTCAGATACATCAAAATTTTTAAAAATTGTGAGAACACTTAACAGATATGGAATATAAAATATTTGGCAGAATTAGAAAGAAATTATAGCAACAAGCAATATATGTAGATAAAATTGCATGACAATTTTTCAAAGTTGAAAATATGTGGACCCTCACAATTAACATGAACACCAGGGACTTCCCTGGTTGTGCAGTGGTTAAGAATCACCTGCCAATGCAGGGGACACGGGTTCGAGCCCTGGTCCAGGAAGATCCCACATGCTGCAGAGCAACTAAGCCTGTGCACCACAACTACTGAGCCCGCGTGCCACAACTGCTGAAGCCCACGCACCTAGAGCCCGTGCTCCACAACAAGAGAAGCCACCACAATGAGAAGCCCATGCACTGCAATGAAGAGTAGCCCCCACTCGCCACAACTAGAGAAAATCTGCGTGCAGCAACAAAGACCCAACGCAACCAAAAATTAATTAATTAATTAATTAATTAAAAAAATTGGCTATTATAAAAAAAAAAGAACACCCAAAGGCAAGCAGAAAATCAAATCTATACTTGAATATGCCAATTTAAAAGTGCTAAACCTCAAAGATAAAGAGAAAAAATATTTAATCAAAAAGAAAAGGCAGAATATTTAAAAAGCAATACTAATTAGATCTAAAGTAGATTCCTGTTAAAAAAGAAAAAAAGATGACAGAAGTTGATAACAGTTATACGCTCAAACTGCTAAAGGAAAAGAATTTCCTATAGTCAACATTCTCTATATGTAGTTAACAGTGGTAAGCTATCAGGAATTAAGGGAGGACGGTTATTAAAGACTTTTTTCCAATGTATAAGAAGAGAAACTTTTAATTTTTAGCTACTGACATTTTGGCAAATATTGTATTAATCTTTGCCTTCAGGATCTCTGCAAGAAATAATAGACAAAAAAGCCTTTCAATTAACATTTCATTTCAAATGTTAAAACTTGAAGAGTTAACACTAGAATAATGGAGAGTTAATAGAATAAGAGTCTGTAATTTCCAAAGCAAAGAGAGATTTTTGAAAAGTTAAATAATAAAACTTATTTCATCAGTAGAACAGAGGTCAGAAAGTAGAATAAAAGATGCAAAATAGAAGCAATGACAATTTTATTTGAAGTAGAAAGTAGTTCAAATATACCATAGTCACAGATTAAATATCATTTTTAAATATATTTTATTTTAAAAATAAACCCTTATATGTTGCTTACAAGAGATATGCCAAATTCAAAATGTGATAGGAAATTTTACATAAAAAGTTAGAAATATTTAGCTATTGCTTAAAAAAAACAACTATTGCTGAAAAAGAAAACAATTCCAAAACCAGTTTTCTTAAAATAAAGCACATTTGTTCATTTATTTAGCTCACATTTCTAAGCATTAGCAATTTCTGTTGGGTTCAGCTGGACAATTCTGCTAGTCTCAGGATATTTCAATCACTACAATTAATCAGCAGTGTACTGAATGTTCTCCTCAGTCCAAAAAAGATAAAACAAAACAAAAATAGAACAAAAGAACAATAATACATAGAAACAAAACATAAGATTATCATTGTTAACAAATGAGATGCAATTGTCTTTGTGAAAATTTAAAAGAATCCACAGAAACATCTTAAGAAACAATTGGATAGATTGCCAAATTTTGGAATACAAATAAATGCCCCAAATGGCTAGATTTTCTATATGTAAAAAATATGAATAAATAGCAAATCAGATAAATTTAAAATGGTAAAAACAAATCAAACAAATTAACAAAAAACTCTTGTAAGATCATCAGAGAAAAAATTTCCAATAAATAATGTTCAAGTTCACCATTTTGAAAGGCAATGTTAGTGAAAATATAAAAAACACAAAAATAATATCTTTACCCCATTAGTAAATCAACACTCAATTTTCCAAATTAATCTATAAGTTAAATATAATTTTTATCATAAACTGAATTTAATAATCTGTTAATAAAATGCAAATGGTAAAGGGTTGAGAAAAGCAAGAATGTAGGAAAAGAAGAAAAAGGATGTGTATAGTTAGAGGAAAGAGAAGAAAAGAGGGCATATCCTAACGTATCAAGATATTATAAAGATGGTAAAGATTTACATCTCTATGAAAGGAAGAAATGGCTATCAACTAAAGCAATGAGTGTTTGGAGTACCTTTTCTCTGAATGGATGTATTTGCTTTGATAGATAGGACTCTTGCTTTCTTGAACAGAATGTTAGCTCAAGGAATAATCTGTTAATTGTTTCCTCTAATTATTATGAAGATGATATTGTAAAGATATAAAGGTAGTGTAAACCCTGACGGCTGGCTTTTCTTTTCTTTTTTATTTTTTTGTAATGTAACTGCGTGACTAAAATTTGATTGATTGACAGGAATCCATTTCAAAGAAGCAGCCATTTCAAAGATGGCTGTCTTGAATAAACACATTGTCAGCCACTAGTAGATAGAAAGCCAGCTCTCCCATTCCCTTTTGTTCTAGAGATTTTTGGGTGATTTCAGTAACTGATCACTTGGGCTTTTTTTTTTTTTTTTTTCTCTTCCCCAACTTTAAATTCCTCTTCTTATGTTTTAAATTCATCTGTAAAGAGTGAGCTTGAGAAACTCTAGGCTCCTACCCTTGACCACAATAAAAGCTGAATCCCAGAGACATATACCTTAATAGTGTTTATGCCTGGAATCATAGCTAATGTCCTTATATCAACTAAGAAGATTTTCCTCCATTTTTACCCTGGTGGGATTCTCCTATTCACAGCCCAGATCTGCTTGATAAATACTTAAATTTAAGGTAACGTTTCATGTTGTTTCAGTTCTTCGCCATCTTTGTTAGATCTTTCCTGCCCTATGTTTTATCCCTCATTAATTTGGAATCTGCTAATTTATCTGAACGTTAGAAAACAAATGTCTTCTTAAGTGTTCCATCCTACATATATAAAAGTTTCTTTATTTGGGGCCTATTTTTGTTTATTATTCACTGTGACATAGGTTAGGAATATACTGGTAGAAAACACCAGCATTTAACTAATATTCTGCTCAAGGAAGCAAGTGTCCTATCAAATCAAATACATGCACTCAAAGAGAATGTGGTCCACTCACTGCTTTGGTTGATAGCTGTTTTTTTTTTTTTTTTCTTTTTTCTTTTTTTCCTTTTATAGAGATATAGATCTTGTGAAATTCTCTATAATTTCTTTTATGTTTTCTATCTTTTTTTTCTCCCTCTATTTTCTTGAACATATTAATCTTAATGATTTTACAATCACTGTCAGCTAACTTAACTTTCTTAATAAAGTGATAAATTTTCTTTTTGTCTTTCATCAAGGGGACTGGGGAGACCGGACTGGGATATAATGGTCTTGTTTCTTAATATCTCTAGCAATTTTTAGTTGGGTGTCACACATAGTGTCTAAACCTAGAAGAGTCTCAAATCGTAATACATTTCTTCAGAGAGTGTTTGCTATTTTCTTGGATGAGCAATTAGAGAGGGGCATCATTACAGGTGAACCTCAGAGACATCTTGGGTTCAGTTCCAAACCGCCACGATAAAGCAATTATCATAATAAAGTGAGTCACATGAATTTTTTTATGCTTTCCAGTGCATATAAAAGTTTTGTTTACACTATACTGTAGTCTATTAAGTGTGAAATAGCATTATGTCTAAAAAATGTACATACTTTAATTAAAAAATACTCTATTGCTAAAAAATGCTAACCATCTTCTGGGCTTTCAGTGAGTCATGATGTTTTTGCAATAGTAACATCAAAGATCACTGATCACAGGTCACCAAAACAAGTTATATTAATAATAATGAAAACGTTTGATGTATTGTGAAAATTACCAAAATGTGACATAGAGACACAAAGTGAGCAAATGCTGTTGGGAAAATGGTGGCATTAGACTTGCTCGATACAGGGTTGTCTCAAACTTTCAATTTGTAAAAAAACCCCACAATAGCCACGAAGCACAGTAGAGCAAAGCAAGATAAAAGGAGGTATGCCTGTACTTTAATCCAATCAGGGTAGGATTGAACTAAGTCAAGGCTAAATCAATGCTAATTTGTAGTTTTTTTTAGATTCAGCCTGTCTCTGAACTATCCCTGTCCCTAAGGCATGGCCCTTTAGGGCTTTAAACTGAAAGCCTGTTCAGGGGCCACTCATGGCCATTTAGGGCCATTCACCCTGGTCCCCTACTTTAATCATTGTCTGTTCAACAGGAAGAGATGGAAAAAAAAAAAGCTCTTCTTTTCCACTTAGAGTTTTAGATCTCTGCTAAACTTTCAATTTAAACTTTCAATTTAACAAATATCTTTAGGGAGAATCAGCCATGTGTTTAAGGCCCCTTAATTTCCAGTATGACTGTGGGCCCAGGAAGGTGGGAGGGAGGGAGACGCAGGAGGGAGTGAGACGCAAGAGGGAAGAGATATGGGGATATATGTATAGGTATAACTGATTCACCTTGTTATAAAACAGAAACTAACACACCATTGTAAAGCAATTATACGCTAATAAAAATGTTAAAAAAAATGATTGAAGGGCTAGGACATGGCACAAAAAGCTGATCATTTAAAGCTTGAAACCAAAAAATAATAAAAAAATAAAAAGACTCGGTTAAAAAAAAAAAAGTTCTCCATTTTCTCTGTCCCCAGCTTGGAATTCCAGCCTCTTGTTGGCTCCTAGGATAAACAAATACATTGTAATCCACAGTTCACCTTCCCACATTTTTGCCTTCTCTAGAATTTTACCCCCCTACTTACCTCGCTTCAGCAGTTCTCTAATGTCATTAAACAGAAATTTCCTTGAAGATTTCAGGCTTTTCTCTCAGTTATCAGGGAGAGTATTGGTTAGTCAAAAACTACTGTTTTATCCATATTACATTTTATACCGCAAGAACCATTTGGCAAGTTTCATTAAATAGTTGGGATATAAACTGGGCTTGGAAGAAAGGGCACAGTTCATTAACAATCTAATTATCATTAAGATGCTGGCTGTCTGGTTGCTCATGTATATGCTACAGATATTTGTTCTTAAATTTTAATTAAAATTAGTTCAGAATCCCATCTTATGTACTGAGCAAAATCAAGATCCTCTCCAAAATTTCTGAGGATTATATTATGCGAGTGGGGTATACAACATTGTCACTCTTTATGCCACTCACCAATGCAACCATTTTTTCTCTATTTCTCTGGCTTTTGTTTTCTCTGTTACTCTTCCATGCCTGCTATAATCTTTCTCCTCAAAGTACCACGTGCTCAAAGCACAAACTATTACCAAAAGTAGAATGAACAGAGTTCAGGGAAAGAGAAGCCCAGCTTGGCAGTTATCTGAAAGGGATAACAGAATGAAGAAAACTGTAGCCTAAAAATTGATGTCAAACTCATTCTTTTCTAAAAAAATCTTTACTGAGATAACATGTACAGCTAAATAAACTTAACCTATGGATGGATCCTGAAAATCCCCTCCAAAGCACAGAGGCATTGAGAATCACAAGAAGATATTTAGGTACTGGCCCAAATCTACCCATCAAATCCTACTGTATAGGAGGAATCCCTGGGATTCAGAGCTCAGAGAACCTCCCTAAGTGGATGATCAGAGAACATTGCAGGGTCATGCAGGTTGAAGGACAGAGGCAGTTAACATATAGTGGGATGTACTTAATATTAGAAAGAGAAAACCATACTTAAATATCTAAGGAAGACTTTTTGAGTTGATGCATGAAAATATTACCAATTTAAATATTCGGGTAAGGTGATAAAATTCAAATGGACACTGCTAAAACCTGAATTAGTAACCAGAAAGATCAAAGAGGAGGCAACACGGCTCGAGAGAACATTGCTTTCTCCATCACAGCCTCACAAGGTGAGCTGGGAGGTGGAGTCGTTGTCCTTGGGCACCTCCCTGCTCCTCTGAGTCTTGTGGTATTTAGCTGCCTCTCCTGGTCCCTGTCATCTACCATCCCTCCAATCACTCCCCCCTTTTTGCCAAAGTCTTGGGAGCACTTTCTCCATCCATACTCGAAATCATAACTGGAAAAATTCAATGCCCATAAAAGCAAGTGGGCCAGCGCTTCAGACACCCAACACTCAATACCCCACAGTGATCACCAAAGCAGATCCATGTCTTTAAATGACAAATGGGGTTATTTGATACCCTGCACCTCCCTAATCCTAGCACTTATCACACTGTGACCTCTCTCCCATTTAGACTGTAAGCTCTGTGAGGACAGGGAGTTTTGTCTGACTTATTTGCTGCTATATTCCTAACTGCTACCAGAGTGCCAGACACAGAGGAAAGTTTAGATAAAAATTTGTTAAATGAAAAAAAAAAAAGAAAAACGAAGGAGAAGGAAGCAACATAGAAGAATGTTTCAGAGCTCGACTCAGGAAACCAGTTGCCTCAATCTGAAACCAGGTTCCTCTGCTAACTATGTGTGAGGCCATAGCCAAGTTCTTGCTCACAGTGTGTTTCAGCTTCCTCTTTTGTCAAATGGAGATATGGAAGCAATTATTACCATTTCATTTTTATGAAGAGAGATCAAAATACAAAGACGTTGAAATCATGCACAAAGTGCTGCAAATTATAAAGGGCACAATGACGATAACTAAGAATTAAATAAATAAATAGATGGAAAAATAATAATGAAATATCTGAAGGAATTACCTTGAGTGAAGGAATATATGGGTTTTAGATCCAAAAATATGTATAGTATCCCTAACTTGAGAGATAAGAAATAATTTTACAAATTTCCAGACAATGAATTTAAATTGTAAAGAGAATAATCAGTGCTGAAGTACTCATTTGCAAGATTACAAGCTAATAGTCAATGGACCTTCTTTTAGTGACATTTCAAAGAAACAACTACAATAAAATACATCTCTGCCTATTTAAGATGACACTCATATGACAATTAGGGAAGGATATTTTAAAATACTGAATGCCTCAGAAAATATAAAAACCATGTGTCAATTATAGTAAAATTCTATTGACAAAATATTTGGAGCTATAGCAAACAAATGAAAATAAAATAAAATAAAAATAAATTTCTGAAAAAGTAAAGACAGTATAAAACAAACAATATATGATTAAATATCAAACAGAAATAATGATTTGAGTAGCATATATTCTCATAGAAGAGCAATAATGATAATATGATAGGATATATAATATTTCTTAAGAAATGTCTATGAAATGCACTTTGAATATTTTCAGTAAGAATATACTCATGTATTATATTGAATTAAAAATGAAAAAAAACCCTGAAATACACACATACACACACACACACACACACACACACACACACACAGACTCAGCCCTATCCCTTCCCCTGACATTTTACACGGGGCTGTCCAGTGTGTTCTCCAGCCTCACACTGTATTGCTATTCACGACCATTCTTATTCTCCTTTCTTAGAATGCTTTCCTCTAAAAGAAATTCTATAGTCAGCTCTTAAGTTAACATTGTTTTTTTCCTACCATTCAGTCTTCAAGGCATTGTCTGCTGTGTATGAGACAGTGATCTAAGCTGTCCAGATGCAAGGAAATAAAACACATAGCTCCTGCTTTCAAGTGACTCTCCATCTATTTGGGAAAATAAAGATGAAATGAAATGTAACTTACAATTGAAGGCAGTGAAATGTGAGTTACTTTAGAGAGATCATTGAAAGTCCTATAATTAAAAGAAGTGGAACATGATTTGACTTTACAGGATAGAGTCCATTCCATCAGGTAGAGTGGATCAGAGAATACCTTTCAATGAGGTGGGGAATGGAGACAGCATAGAGATGACAGAATGCAACATTAGTCCTAAGAATCTAGCCAGGGAGATGTGGCAGAGCAGAGACATGAGCATTTTAATTCACTATTAAAAACACTAAATATTAAGCACTGTGCTGTATTTTGTGCTCCCCCCAAACAAATAAGATATTCTGCCATTAATTCTTTAGTTGCTCTAGTACCAAACTGTGGCAGATAGAAAAATTTTTGCTAAGCAACCGTCTTCAATATTTATCTGGAAAGTTATGACCCCTTACCTATTAAATAAGAAACATTTTGATTTGGAAAACAGCCAAGTGATGGATTTCTATTATTTTAACAACATATACAGCAAAACGTATATTGTAAATACATTTTTTGATAATGACCTTATTTTTATCATTAACTAATATACTGGTAATAACACAGTTTTATTTAAAATTAAAAACTGGAGCTCAGATGATAATTTTTAAGTTACAGCATTTAAAAATTATATTACCTTAAAACAACAATGAAAGCATGATATGTTTTCTGATTAAAATGTAGTTTTTTCCACAACCATCTTCTCTTTAAATTGTGATAGGTAAACTTTTCATCTTGGCATCAAAGAAATCCATTGTTTTAACCAAATATCTATAATAAATGAACTATAGCCATAATGTCATAAAGTCTGGGAGTCTAGGCTTACCCCAGGTGGGTCTGTGCATACAGTACCTTTGTTCATTCATTTTGTGATAGAAAAGTGTAGCCTAATCCACCAATATAAAATCATCATTTGTCTACAAGTCTGTTCTGCTTCATGATCTTTATGCTGCCTTTTGAGGGACTAGGTTTTATTTGATGCAAGGAGATTTGCCAGACTAATTCCTAGGCTTAATTCCGACTGTCAAGTGCATTTGTAAATCTTACAGATTTTAGTAGGAGAAGAGATTATTTTTAACTATGTATATGTTTGTATCTCTGTTTATTTTCAGGGTTCTAAATCACATTTCATGTGCCTTTCAGATTGAAAATCCTTATCGTAATTTAATTGATAATTTGCTATCAAGAACACCTACTGCTCATATTTGTCTCTAGGTTATCTTCTTTAGATACATGTTTTCCACTTCTGTAGACATTTCCAGTCTTTAAAAATGAATGGGTTCACTAACACAACATTGTAAAGCAACTATACTCCGATAAAAATTAATTTTAAAAAAGAAAAAATGAATGGGTTCAAATAGCACATTCTTTTTAAAATAGTGAGTGAACTGCATCAAAAATGACCATTGTAAATCATATTAAATGGAAGATTCTGTAGACTGTCATTTTCACCTTGTTGCAGAATTTTGAAGATTTTTTTCCCTTGCTTTTATTACTTTTTATTATTTCCTTGTAATATTACTTTTAAAAGTGAAGGTCTTATTATTTATAAGTTTTATCATTTTTAACAAAATACTTAATAATCAATGTCAGGAAATACTGATTTTCCTTGTGGCTGTTTGGGTTTGGTGAAGGAATATCTAAGTTTATGTTGCATTGATTTTAAGATAAGGGATATTTTCAAATTTGACTATGAGCTGTTAAGAAGATGTCTTTTGGGGCATTTTCGTTCAGATTTCATAGTCCACTGAGAGTGAAATGCAGTTTTTTAGTTTGATACATATTGGAAATCATGAGAAATTTTACATTTGTTTTGTACTTCTTTGGCATTGTCAGATCCCTAGTAGTTGATATTCCCATCATTTATTTTTGTCCTTCAAATGAGAACTCACAGCTGGTATTGTAATGTGCTTAATGTCTCTGTAGATTATAACCATTTAAAATTCTGTTTTTTTTTCCACAGGGCTTCAAGAGACCATTTAGCATTTTTTCTCCCATTCCTAAATAAAATAGCACATGCACGGTCTGTCCTGAGAATATAGTTGCAAATGATGCCTCAGACAGCCTCTAGGGGGTGTGGGAGCACCTGTGCCCCAAGTCACTACTGTCAGTGATGAGGCTGAGACAGGAGACACGTTGTTTTTGTTCAGCTACGAATCTCCTTTCTCCTCCCGGTCAAGTCTCAGTCTTCACTTACTAGCATTTATCCAGTCATACTTGATAGACTCACACTATCCTTTATGGGAAGGCAGAGACTCAAAGCTTGACTAGTGAGAAGGCAAACAGTCTGTAAGCCATCATGACCCTAATATGGGAAAGGGTGACTTGCAAATGTAGTGGTTTGTTTTAGTGAGTCTTTTGCTCTAGATAGAAAAATATGCTTTTATTCTCTCCTTAGTGATTTTTAACCTCTGTTGACTTTTTTTTTTTTAACTTTCATGTATTTTTTTCTAATGGGTTTGTCAGCCCACACCTTAACACCTTCTTATATTCCTACTCACAGTGACAGCAAAAAAAAAAAAGGAAAACAGAACAAAACAAATAGCTGACACATATTCTAAGCAATAAAAATTTGACTAATTTTGCCATTCTGTGACACTTTGTTTTGCTTTCCTATTGTGAAAATGTAGGTTACACTCTTTTGCCTTAATTCCTTCCTTGCTCGGAATCACGTAAATGCTGCAGGAGTCATCAACTCTACCCTCTGCCTTAAGGGGGTAAAATTTATTTAAAAACGGATTTTTAAATAATTTTAAGAACAGGAATATGTGTTTGCTTTTTCAGTCTAAGGATTTATCTTTAGAGTTTCCTTCAGTGTTTATAAATATCATGACTCCATAATTTATTGTACTTGACTCATCCATTTCCTACTAAAAATGTAGTATTTGTTAAAGGTATGTGATAAATATTGGGTAGAGGGTTTCTGTTAAATTCATATACTTTATTTTTTATTTTTTTGGTAAACCGCTGTTCTCTGTACTTCTACAGTGTCTGCAATTATTATATTATTGTGACATCCTTATGAATTATTTTAGATTTTGGGTTGGGTTTCTACTTAAAAAGCTGTTTTTCTTCTTTATTACCCTATTCATCTAAATTAACACTCTTATGCAAATTTATATGTGTTTTTCATGAGCAGATTTGCTGATATTCTTCAAGATTCATATTTTTGTTTCATACGTATTCATGTTCTTTTTTTACGTCACAGAGTCTTGTATGCATAGATAGACATAATTAATAGCAAAGAAGGTTGAGCAGTTTTCAAATGTGGTTTTCATATGTTGATAATAGATGGTAGCTTTTCAGAAAAAGCTGTTTTCCTGCTGTGAGTGGAGGAATAGCACTCAAGAGAAAATGGCAAAATAAGCTTAGAATAGCTAGCTAGTCTATGGCATCTGATGAAATATGGATATTAATAAATTGATTACTAACCTCCTTTGAGAACTTAGAGGAGTTACCCTATATACTTATTGGGGTCACTTAAGATGGTTACAACTATTTACCAGCATTGTTTATGAATCTGAAAGCAGAGTCTTTAGACAATGTATGGTTGTATTTATCTGGGATTTAAAAAGCATCAAGAAGGAGTGTGGCAGGTGGTCAAAGGGGTGACATTCCAGGGTGCAAATAGGAACATAATGACATATTGGATCATGCATTTGTGGTTTGGCAGAAACACAAGTGAGGCCAGGAGAATGTTTACAAACTTAAATGAACTGGCAGAATCCAGTTGAAAATTGAGATTAGGGCAATTCTAGGATTAAAAGAATGGAAAGTCAGGAAGCAGGAGAAAAAGAATCAACCTTCAGCAGAGAGCATGAGGAGATCAAGATAGATTAGTTCATTTTGGTTTTAATTTCTTAATACATGTCAATATAATGAGGAAACTGTAACAGAAGACAGGCTCCTGCTGAGTGTAGTTCAAATCATTATTTATCAAGTACCTGTTATGTGAAAGGTACTTTGCAGGAATGCAAAAGAGCATTGTTTCCTGCATGGGCTCTGATGACAGTTAAATTATGAATGGATCTTATTGCTGCTGGAAGACCAGATAAAAATGAAAATGCTATGAAGCCATGCATATGTATCTCTTTGGTGGAAGTTAAGTTTCTGTCTCCTAGCTTTTCTTCAGCTTTTAAAAAAAGTTTAGTCCAATTACAGAGCTGCATCCGAAGATCTCAAATGTTTCTGCTATTGTGATAGATTTGGAAATATTGCTTTAATAGTCTGCTAGGCTATACTTGAGATAAAGTTTACCTTTATGTCTGCATGATCAGATAAGGAATCCGTTGAAATGGCAGGGAGGGTATGGGCATCTGATAATTTACGAGTTTTGAAGAACACATGATTTTTTTTTTTAATCAATTCACCGTAAATGTAACGGTTTATTTCTCAATTCTATTCCACCCGTCTCTATGTCTGTCTTTATGGCAGTACTACAAGGTCTTGATTACTATAGCTTTGTAGTCAGTTTTGAAATTGGAAGCGTGAGTCCTCTGATTTTGTTCTTCTTTTTCAGGATTGTTTTGACTATTTGAGATTCATTGCATTTCCATTTGAATTTAGGATGAGTTTTTTCCATTTCTGCAAAAAACACCAATGGAATTTTGATAGGGATTACATTGAATCTACTTTTGGTAACATTGTCATCTTAACAATATTAAGTCTTCCAACCCATAGACATGGGATATCTTCTCATTTATTTAGATATTTAATTTCTTTCCATGAAGTTGTGTAGTTTTAGGTATACAAGGCTTGTGCTTCTTTTGTTAAATATATTAAACATTTTATTCTCTTTTATGCTATTGTAAATGAAATTTTTTATACATCTTTATTGGAGTATAATTGCTTCACAATGCTGTGTTAGTTTCTGTTGTACAACAAAGTGAATCAGCCATATGCATACGTATATCTCCTCCCTCTTGAGCTTCCCTCCCACCCTCCCCATCCCACCCCTCTAGGTGGTCGCAAAGCACAGAGCTGATCTCCCTGTTCAATGCTGCTGCTTCCCACTAGCTAACTATTTCACATTTGGTAGTGTACATATGTCAATGCTTCTCTCACTTCGCCCCAGCTTCCCCCTCCTCACCCCATGTCCTCAAGTCCATTCTCTATGTCTATGTCTTTATTCCAACCCTGACACTTTTTTTTAGGTTTTAATACTTTCCAAGATATAAGGTAATTTTGGACTTTAATGTAGGATGTGTTTTTGCCCCACGGAGTATTTTAAAAGCATGCCTTATTTTAACTTAAACTGTACTACAGTTTATGAAAGTAGCACAGAGATTAGAACCTTTCAAGATCTTTCAAACCATTGAACAAAGAAATAATAGAGCACATACTACTAGTTCAAGAAAATTATATCTGAATTTTAGAAGCACTGTGTTACTTGTATTATACTGTTGTATTCTGTAGCCTTCTGTCCCTATAGAAATATAGAAGTTGGAAGTATATCTATCTACCCAAACTTGTATTTTACTATAATATTTTTTGTGTGAAAGATCCCCCCAAAATGATCAATTATGAAGTCCCTGGACTTCTTATAGTTGCAAAAATAAAATTTTGTTATTATTATTGTTTTTCAAAGGACTCAAAATTTCAATTCTTTCACAGTCATCACAATGATATTTGTAAATATCTCCATGATTCAGCTATTGTATATCTGCATGGCAGTCTCCCTGCTTCCTCCTATATGTGTCCGTATCATTTTCTGAACAAAATGGGATATGCAACAAAATAAATAACACATTGTCATCTATTTTGAAAGACTAAACCATGTTCAAGGCTATTTCCACATTGCATCAAAGTTATGGTTGCTGGGAATGTCAGGAAAATATTGATTATATTCAGAAAGACATTAATTACTAAGAGAGTTTCCCAAATTTTTCTTTAAATTTCTAAGTCATTTCAGGCCCCTAAATTCATATAAGACATGTAGAATTTTCACACTGTTTGTTTCAAAGATTCTTCATATGACATACTTTTCTAACTCTTTTATCACAGTCAAGGTCTTCTAAACTGGGTTAAAGTATCACTTTTAAGATAGTAGACCCAAATTTATATGCTGTATTCCAATGAAGTCTTCTCAATAAAGATCTGCATAAAAATTCCATATTGTTATTGAATCCTTCTGAGACTGTTTTAGATCTATTGCCTCATTGCTGCATTCAGATAGTATATGTATTTGAAAATAATAGATGTTACTCAAGATCTCTCCCGTATGATACTTTTCAAACTTTACTATCTAACACATATCTTTAGTTCCTGTCTTCTTGTTAGTTTAAGGTCTTTGTGCTAGCTGTTCAAAATCTCCTTAAATCTTAATCCAATACGTTAGCTATATTAGCTTGGCTTCCAAGTGTTCTATAATCTTCTGTCTTCATTCAAACTCTTGACAGTTAAATTAAGAACCAAACTTGGGTACACATTATTAGAGATTGTCCTTTTTTTGACATTGATAATTAGCTCTTCTCATCCACAGAATTTACATCCTGCTATGGTTTCCCTTTATTCAATTGATATTAGTTTTTTATCCAGTTTAAAGTTATGCAAGACTTTCTGTAATACTTGGTTTATTTTTTAAACATTGTATTTCAAGTTTAGAGATTTGCTGTTCTTCTTGTCACCTAATATTTCAGTTTCAGCAAGACAAAGTTTGTTCTCATATGTATATGTATATTTATGTGTGTGTGTCTGTGTGTATATATATATATATATATATATATATATATATATATATATATATACACACACATATATATATCTTCTTATCCCTTTCATTTTATTTCAAAGTTTCTTGTTCAAGTTCAGTGAGCCTACTGCCAAGTACATTTTTTGCAGTTCCAGGGAGGTACACAATATCCCTCGTCAAGAGTTCATTATTCTGTTGTGCTAAGCCTTTCTGTGTAGGAAGCTCTTTGCTTCCTGAATCCTCTTTTTCTTTTCAAAAGTCAAACCTTCAGCTGGAAAAATGAAAGAATATTGTCATGTCTCCATGTGTGAGAGCTTTCTATTTGAGAACTTAAAATGCACTAGAAACATATTCAGGCTTTCTTCTTGTTTCTCATCATGTTTCTGATTGCATTTCCAATAATTATCTTGAAAAAGAACATGCTTCCAGATTAAGAATGTAAAGTGGACATGAGGCTAGAGCCATGAAAGAGAGTCCCCATCTACCCCTGCATGTTATCATGTCATTCCACACATTATGATATTTACTGAGACCAGGGACCAGTGTCTTACATCTCTTCTTCAGAGGACTGGCAGTGAAATTCTCAAACGTGTTTTTGCCTATGAGCACATATTCATACCTCTTCCTTAGGCTAAGGAATTGTGCATATATGCAAGTTTATATTAATCATGAAGCAACATCCTACACCTGATAGATGTGCTTACTCAAAGGTCAGGTTTCCAGGAGGGTACCTGTGATGGCTATACTCTTAAAAACACACGTGATGCAGTTTCTCCTCTTTTTTTTTCCATCATTCTGAAACCTCCTTCAGAGTAGGCAATCGACACACTTTTCTTTAAATTTCTCTTCTTCCAGGTGAGAAAATATTTTTAATAACTTATTAGATTATTTATTTATGTTCTATAACAAACCTTCAACAACTTATACGTATGTATGTGCATATATGTGTGTATATAATTTTAATTTATGTATATAATGTGTATTATTCATATGTTATTACCTGCATTATATTGAATATTTGAAATATTTATTGTCTTTCTATTGCATTAGTTTGGCAATGTACAACCAAGAGAATATAGCTGTAGGGTGTTGTATCATGACTATCATAAACATACTCATAATTTTAAAAATTCCAGTTTTCAGAATAAGAGAAATTGATAGGAGAAGAAGAATCCCTAAAAGTAATTGTCTAATGATTTACTGACTTTTTAGTGAAAAGTAATTAACTCATATGTGTAGTCTCAGTTCGGATGCTCTGGCAAGCAGGCTCTGGATTGGAGTTTAGGGGGCAGGATGTTTACTGGAGTGTGCCCTCATGATCAACATCTGTGGACCACAGTGGGAGGGGAAGAAAGAAAGGCAGAGTGAGCAACTGAGCTGCCATGCAATTTGAATGTGTCCATGGCTGACCCCATGGGAAAGCTCTGGAACTCAACTTGCCCTTCAGTATTTTCTGCATTCAGCAGAAATGGCTTGACCTTTATAACCTTGCAGTAATGGGTAATTGGTTATGTGCTGCTCCAGAAAAGTGTAACCTTGGGCCAGGTGGCAATCTACAGTTCGGGCAACAAGTCACTTCATGCAGGGGTTCTGAGCAGCACATCCAAGTGTGCACCAAAAGGGCCTTTTAGCTAACAGACACAGCAGGGGGACTAACAATGCTAAGATAAACATTTCCTATGTGCATCTGAGGCATCAATACCAATTGGAAGTGAACTGGTGGAGAAGAGGCAGTATGACATCCTGGTTTTGAACAGGGTTCTAGAATGTATTGGGGTTGTCGCTTGATTATTCACTAGCTCTGTGATTTGAGGCAATTTATCCTCTGGGACTGAGGTTATTTATTTTAAAATTATTATTCCTAATAAAAATGATTTTCCCTAAAATGTAAGGAATTGAACATCCTCTCCCTTATAGGGTTGTGTGGACTGATCAAAATAGATCATGCAATCATTTACTATAGTACATAGCATTTTAAAAGCACATTAAAAAATGAAATTAACTATTTTATTCATCATTAACATACCCATGGTGTGCCCAGTATAACAAGAGTGCTTCAAATCACAAGTTTAAAATAGTTTATCAATTGTTCTGGTGTCTCCATAAATACATTATCTGTACCAATGATTCTTAAACAGTTTTGTACATTAACCTAACCCGAAGTTCGCTAAAACCATAGCTGTCTATTTCTATCACTTATATTCAGAGTCACCAGGTTTGTGGTAGGAGCCACTGGCTCACCCCGAAGTCTGGTATCCACGTATCCTTTTCAGTCCTTTGGCTATGACGCCCATGCCCCAAATGCTTATCGCTTCCTTCCTCCTCTGTCAGCCACTATTTCCCCTCCCCTTCAGCCCAGGCCCTATTAACGTTTCGCATAGGTTTCTCCATTGGAGAATGAGTTTCACTCCCTGGTTAATAATCTCCCCTTCACGTTCCTCTATCCATTTCATAAACGGAAAAGAAATCACACATGCCCATTTTATCCATTCAAGGAAATGTGACTCTTCAATGGCGGCTTCACTAAGTCCATGTTGTTCTGCTTATGTCTGCCGTAGATAACACAGCCAGCATTCTGACAAGGCGGAGGAGATTTAGTCGAACTATTCAGGATGTGTATTACCTCCCCATTATGATCTCTGACGGTGGAATCCCCTCTCTCAGCAGCAGCAGTACCCTCACCATCAGGGTTTGTGCGTGCGAGAGAGACGGGCGCGTGCGGACCTGCCGTGCAGAAGCCGTCCTGTCCTCGGCTGGCTTGAGTACAGGAGCCTTAATCGCTATTCTACTGTGCGTCGTCATTCTCCTAGGTAAGTCATTCTGCGTCTTAATGTGTGATGGCAATCCTGGGTGTACCCTGCAACGGCGCGTTAGAAAAGAGAGCGAAAGAGACACACACAGAGAGAGAAAGAGTCATTCTGACAAAACTTTGGAATTAGTAATGCTTTACGTGATAACAAGACATGGCTGTTTCTTTTCATTAACTTTCTCAATACCATAGTTCATCTGGAAATGATTTGGTTCAAATGTGATGAAAGAGTTGAAATATTAAAAGAAGGGATACAGTAAGAGAAATCTTTTTGGAAAGGACCTATTTTAGAAAGAATTGATATTAAGTATTCTAAATTTCCTGTTGAAAGGGCATTTACAATTTATTTCAAAGAACATAAGTGACATTACTCTGCGATGAATCTAACCACCAAATAAAAGGAATAAATTTCTTGTAGAAATTTCTATCAGCCTAAAGTGAGTTGATCATCAATCTTAGCTGAATTTTAAAGGACTAAATATAAAATAAATTTTGCCTCAGCGATATCAAATTTTATTAAATTAAAACTAATACTTCTTTTAGTTTATTTTTGCATTACATTTTATTTTAATAGAAAATTAAAATAAAGTACTTTCTCTAATTTTATGTTATCTTTTTAATAGTTGGAATCTTATCACAACTGCATTTGAAACTAATATTACTGTAATCTCTTGAGAATTGCTATACAAAACAAGAAAGTAAATCCAGATTATTTTATAAGAAAGGCAGATGTAAATAATCTTTTGCTTTACAGTTTAAAACGGGTACATGTATATTTTTCCAGTGTGTCCTCTCCCTCTAGTTTTCTCTTAGGAGCCTTATCTTTTGTTCTTTTCTTGCTACTGTGCATATATAAGGAAAACAAACAAACTACGTACTTTGAGACACAGATGTTTTTGCAAGGAATATCCCTTGTTTTGTTCCTGGGTTAGAAGACAAATTACCCGTTCAGAGGGGTGGAGATCAAGGTGGAATAAGACTGAGTAGAAAGGATGTTTAGGCAGGGTCGAGGCAGGTTGGGGTAAAATGGCAAAAATGGTAGGCTTTGTTCTAGGAGTTTAAGGAGAAGTTGAAAGCAGGGGCGGCCCATCATAAAATTTGCATGTTGAAGAAAGATGATTATGAATGAAGGGGAGAACAGATCTCATGATGGTAAAGAGAGCAGGTAGGCAAACCAACTAGGAATATGACACATTTGTCTCACTCAGACATAGCATAATTTCGACCAGTAGACTTAAAATGGAGCTGAAGAGAGGTTGCTAATACCAAGATGTTTTAGGTGAAATCAAAAGTGATCTTGGGTAATAGGCTGCAAATCACAGGATGGAAATATTTACCAAAATCTTTACTGAATGCTTACTGGAAGTACCTGAGATTCCATTTGAAAACTGCAGTGTTAATTATTTCAGGTCAGTCAACAAATATTTAATGTTTATGACATGGTGTCTTTTCTTGGAACAAGTTTCCAAGGGCTAAAAGTAAAATAGCCCAAAATTGGGGCTTCCCTGGTGGCGCAGTGGTTGAGAATCTGCCTGCCAATGCAGGGGACACGGGTTCGAGCCCTGGTCTGGGAGGATCCCACGTGCCGCGGAGCGACTGGGCCCGTGAGCCACAATTACTGAGCCTGCGCGTCTGGAGCCTGTGCTCCGCAACAAGAGAGGCCGCGATGGTGGGAGGCCCGCGCACCGCGATGAAGAGTGGCCCCCGCTTGCCGCAACTAGAGAAAGCCCTCGCGCGGAAACGAAGAGGCAACACAGTCATAAATAAATAAATAAATAAATAAAAGAACGTGAATTTCTTAAAAAAAAAAAAAAATAGCCCAAAATTAAAAAAAAAAAAAAGTGATCTTGGATAAATTGGATATGAGACTGAGTTAGAACAGTATCAAAGAAGACTTTTCATCTCTTGCTGAATGTGGGCCCTGATCTTCCCTGAGTTGGGGGACAGCAGAAATGCATTTTGTTGATGTCACCACAGCAAGAGTCTATAAAGAGAGAGAGGATAGACTAGGACTGAGCTGTGATAAACTCCAGTGTGATCGCTAAATCAAGAAGGATGCGATAGCTGAGAGCAAAGGAAAAATCACAGAACAAGGAACAAAATTAGTAAGGTATAATATCCTAAAACAAAGAAAATAAGTGCATCAAGGAGGACAGAGCGTTCAACAGTGTTCAAAGCTGCCCAAAAGTTAAATAAATTGAGTCACAAAAAGTATCAGTTGCACTTAGCAACTTGGAGTGTGGAGGTTTGATTCACCATAAGGAGAACTATTTCACTGCAGTACAGTCTTTTGCAGAAGTGTGGTAGAGATGGTAAAATGGGAAAATCAGGCTTTCTTGATTTTATTAATTTATATATTGATCATTTATATATATTTTAACTGCTATTTTCTTTAGAAATTAACAAATTACCTTTTTTGTCTTTGAAAATAAAAACCAAAATATCACAAACCAAAAAGGAAAACAAAACAAGAACAAAACCCCGAAGAATAAACAACTATAAACATTGAACCCTCTAGGTTTCCTAACTGAAACTGAAAAGCATAGAACTCAGTGACTTTTCATAAATCAATTTTACTTCAATTAAAACAAAAACAAAAACAAAAACAAAAAAACACTCTGACATTACTATAAGTTCCTCCAGAGGCCTTATTCTGAAAGATATTTCAGCTGGTGGAGGCATGTTACCTTTGGCTTTTGTTTTCATTTATCATGATAAAATTATTTTTGCATACTAAAATTAAAAATCTTTAAGATTGAAAGATGTCAATATAAGGTACATTTAGGTGTACTATATAAAATAACATTTTATTATTTCATGAAACATTTTATTATTTCATCCCTTTAATTGACTTTCTGAAAATGTTGTTTCCCCTTTGGAGTAAATAAGAGAACATTTCTATATTTTATGCTGTACCTCAGGGCTAATGAAACAAAGTTTCTATTTGATATGTTTGCTCTCTCAATTTTTATTGAAACTCAAATGTGTCTTTACAGTTTTATCCAAAGTTTGCAGAATTTCTTAGGCTTAGATTTAAACAATCACTATAATGTAATTTATATTTTTCATGGCATTTTAAGGGTTTATATTGTTATTCAGAAAATATCTGGCCCACAGACTTGGATGGAGTCATTTGTAGTTTTGAAATAATGTTGGTTAATGTGTGAGCTCATAGGTTTCAAGAAAAATATCAACAACATCAGAGGCAGCAATACTTTTAGAACTTGTAATTCTGATATAGCATTCAACCTCAACAGCTAAATAAATCATGAAGTTAATCTTTTCATACTGAAAAATGTCTTACTTAGTAGCTGTTTGTGAACAGGACTGTGATTGTGGAAACTCAGCCCTAGTTTTGCCACTAATTAACTGTGTGATATCAGGACCCATGAAGTCTCTTGCTTCTATTTCTGAATCTATGAAAATAAAATTTCAACTAGAATGACCTTAGAGTCATCTGTAAACTTTTGTGGTGCTTATTTATATTTTATTATAGGTTAAGTATGATTCAATATTTTACAGTTTGGTCAGACTCCATCTATGTATATATTGATTGCCAGAAGATGGTGCTTGAAAACCAAAGGGCCTAACTTTAAATGGTAAATGTAAACCTTGTGAGTTGAGTTATGTTTTGTCAGGATTACCTCTTCAGATCCATTTCAAGAAATGGATAGGGAGAATTTAGAGTGAGCCATCATGATGCAATCAGAGGTTGGTGCCAGAGGAGGGGCTTGTCAGAGTCCTCTTTCCCTCCCAGGGATCTGACATTTCTTTCCCAACCCACCCTATTACTTGTCAGAGGGACCAGAATTGTTGGCAGAGTGAACCAGTGCAAGAGACCATTGAATCAGGATCTGCATCAGACCTCTTCCAGCTACCTTTGTAGTCCGTGCGTCACATATAATCTGCTGACCTAGATGAATCCACCACATAGTTTTCTCCTATTCTTGGATGTAAATTTCATCATAAATGGGGATCAAGGTGGGTGTGGTGGGAGGAGAGTGAGGAACTAGGAGAGGAGGTGGAATTGATGAGAAGATAACTGCCAACCTGTTTACCATGAAAGCTATTTTAAATGACCTTGTGGGCTCCCCTGAGTTTGAAAAATTTAGTTTCAGTGAGAAGTGTCATTACCAATTATGGCTACAGAAGCTAATCAAAATCATCTCCCTGACTTGGGTCACCTCATTCTACCAAGTTTAGTACTCACATATGATGGTATAAAGAATCAAGTGATATTTAGGGGTAAACAAACCTGCTATGAAAAGTAATTTGGGGGAGTATGTTAGGAGTCAGTACATAATGTATTCAAATGCAAGCTGTATGTCAGTTTTAGTTATGAAAACTCAAAGCCCCTTAGTACTTCAAGCACTGGAATGATAATATAAGTAAGTAAATATAATATAGGAGAAAACAAAGAGAAAACTGTTTCCACAAATTTGAATTCCTTTATGAATAGAATAAACTACTGACACAATAAATTCATTATAATTTTCTTATATAAAAAGAATCACTTGGGTTTAAAATCCTGGCCAGACTTAAAGAGAAGAAAAGAAAAAGAAATATACTAACCAAGAATAAAATATTCATTAGAATAAAGACACCTCAAAAATACTACAATTAATTCATTTTATTCCAGACTATGTAATCAAACTTGAAAATACCAGAAATCATTTATAATATAATTTTGAACAAAGGACAAGCTCTGTACCCTTCTCTCTCTTTTTTTTTTTTTTAACAACACCATGGCTCTATCATATTATATTTCCCAGATGAACCACTGAAAGAAGTACTGCCCTGTTATACATGTATTGTTTGATATACTGTGGGAGACTCATTTGAATATACTTATTTGCCTGCCAGTTCGTAAATAGGGATTTAACTCTCAAATTTATATGTATGATTATTATCCTCACTTATCCTCTTCAAATAAATTTGGCCTTGGGATTTTGGGGAAAACATTTAGTTTGTTTTTCAAACTTTAAAAAATATTCTCAAGCAAAATTAGGTGTTTTGTATTATTAGGAGCAGTAAGTTGATTTAAAAAAAATATTTAAAAATTATTTTCCTAGTGAGACTATTACTATTCATGAAGATTCACTTAACCCAGTGCCACATTATCACTCTCACAGAGATTATTCTTTTGTTCATCTACATAAAAATTGTTTACGGAGTGTCTGCTGTGTGCCATTTGCTCCAGAAACCTCTACTGAACAAACATGATTGTAAAGAAATTCATTAGGAGTGTACCTTCTCATTCATGCTTCCACATTCTTCTCTGAATTGATTTGAGTTTGCCTTTGACTAAAGGGCCCATATGTCCATATTTGTCCTGATGTCCTGATGTAATTATAGAGGAAATCCCCTTCCACCCTTAAAAAGCATCCCAGATTGTACGGCTATTTATAAATTGATCTTTATAATAAATAGTTATGTAACAAATCTAGGAATCATTTGTCACTGGTACGTAACTCTCTTTGTCTAGAAAAGAGATAGATGTAAAACTCTAAATTCAAACTTACCTAGTATCTATATTTTGAATCAACACATATATATCAGGAATATTTTCTTAAATTCGGGGAAATAAGTGAATAGAAGCTATCATAATAATAAACCCAGCATTATCCACTATGTTTCATTAGGCAAATATGATACTGATATTGGTGAAGGATGTGAATTACCTCCATACTTCGATAATAGTATTGATCACATTCTTCCTGTTATACATGCACATAAAGTCCCTTGGCATCAACTACCAACCATTTCAACATAAGGAAAATAACTTGATTTATTGACAAAAGTAAGAAATTTTACTATAATAAATTAGGCAGTCTGTAGAAATAGATTTTTTTTTTTAAATTAATTAATTAATTTATTTATTTTTGGCTGTGTTGGGTCTTCGTTTCTGTGCAAGGGCTTTCTCTAGCTGCGGCGAGCGGGGCCCACTCTTCATCGCGGTGCGCGGGCCTCTCACTGTCGTGGCCTCTCTTGTTGCGGAGCACAGGCTCCAGACGCGCAGGCTCAGTAATTGTGGCTCACGGGCCCACTTGCTCCGCGGCATGTGGGATCCTCCCAGACCAGGGCTCGAACCCGTGTCCCCTGCATTGGCAGGCAGACTCTCAACCACTGTGCCACCAGGGAAGCCCGAAATAGATGTTTTGATCTAGAACGGCCTCCTCACTTAATCATAAAGATGAGCAGAAATATATAGTGGACGATAAATATAAACCTCTGGGTAGAAAGAATGGAGTGCATTGCTTGAGATACTGCTTGGGCCACTGAATTAGAAAGCTGTAGGCTGGATTTACACTAAATAAACAGTGAGGTATTAAATGCATACTGATGGCATTCAGTGAAATGTTTCTTTGTTGTTGTTTTGTTTGTTTGTTTTTCCCAAAAAGAAAGTATAAGCAACGTGAAGGGGAAACTACTGTATTCTGTAGCAGAGCATTTGTGAAGCAGAGCCACATGCAGCATCGGCATTTCATTTTCTGCTTTTCCTGTAATCACTCCCTTTCAAACACAGTGACTCACTAATTCCCCATGTCTACTATAATCTCCCCATTGCATTTCCCCATTACTTAGGCAGTATCCTCTTATTCCATACTTTTCCAGATGATTCCCTGACCCTCCCTAAAGATGTTTTGTCTCTTTTTCCTTTATTCCCACAGGTTCCCACTTGCCTCTTGTATGCAAAATTAGCTTCTTCCCAGTACACTGTGACCACCTCTTTCCACATACGGTAGATTTCCCTCTCATAATTATCCTTTCCACTTCTGGCTTGAATATCTATTCCTCTTCCTCTCTACATTTTCAAGTCTTAAAATCACATATACACTATGATATCTAGTTCAAATACAGGCAAAGCTTATCTGTGTTGTTTATGGGTATACATAAAAAGGGGTTAAACTATAAAGAGAAGCAAGGAAACAATAAAAAAAAGAAGAATAGAAGTTATTTTTTAGAGGGGATGGGTAAAAGGGTGGATTCGAGGGTTTCAGGTATGTTCTGTGTCAGAGGATAGGTAACCCGGTGTTCGCTTGCTTTCTGACCATTTGTTAAAGCTTACATATAATCAGGATTTCCAGGTAAAATACAGTTTACAGACATAAATAAATAGATAATAGACAAAATACAGTATAGAAATGTGAGTTTTGTATAAAAAAAAAATATCTGTAGGAGTTTCTGCATGTGTGTATGTATACACATACATCTACAGATATATTACATGGGACATACTTATGCTATATATATGTATAAGCTATAATATACTTATGAGATATATATATATATATACACTTATGCTATAATATGTATAGCATAAATATGTCCTATGCATAATATTGGGACAAATATCTAATATATATACTTAATGCATTCATAAAATATTTGCACATTGCATGAGACATACTTAATTGTATATTACACATATATATGTATGTGTATATGCACACATATTATATATAGTATGTAATATGTATGTATACGTATATTATACATGCATTTTTGTTGTGTTTCATCTCGTATTATACATATATAATACATATATATATTTCTGTTGTTATTCATATCAAATTTACATTTAATTGGGTATCATGCATTATTTGCTAAATCTAACAACCCTACATTCCATTTGAATATACCTCTGATTATTATATTATAAGGAATGTTTTAAATACTAGTGAACCTAATAATTGTTATCATAAAGCCTAGATTATCAGCTAACCAAGAAGCAAGCAGTCTGTAGAGATGAAGTAAAGGGTATTGGGCCTAATGACATAAAGTAGAAATAGCTTTCTATTTAGTAATGGTTTAATACCATCAAATAGAGCAATCTGAAACTATTGAAAAACCACCAAGGCAAAATACCCAAGACTTATTTCTATCAATTTATTCAATGGCTACAACATTTTTGATAATAGGAACCTATTCACTGCTTTTGGCTAAGGTGCCCTAAGACACATGGCCAACAGGTCACTCAGTTCCTTGTTCTATATTTTTTAAATAATGAAGTTGATTATGGTAATGGAAACATCATCATCTTTGGTGTGAAAAGTCATAAACTACAGCCCAAGGTTTTCCACCTGCCATTTGTGTGGTCTTATGGTTACATGGTATTTACTCATGTAATCTCTCCTGAGTCTCAGTTTCCTCATTTTAAAAATGAGGAAATCCCCAGCTCTGCTTTGAGGATTAAGTTTAAAAGTTATGTAAAGAGCATTGTGTAAACAAAAAAATTCCTATGAAACATAAACTGTGTACAAATAAAATAACATCTTTTGCAGCTTGATAGATAAGTGTAATAATTAATGCCTGATAATATTATTCTAAAGGATAATGAACAAACGAGATGTACCATGTAAAATATTCCTGCTTTGATTTTCTACAAAGCATCAAAAGGAAAGAGTTAAAGATAGGGGCTCCTTCTTCCTATTTCACAAAAACTTAAAATATCCTGCCTTTAGTGTACTCCTAAGAAGGATAAGTATCTATAGATTGACTCCCACACAGAATTATTTTTCCAGTCAAAATTTCATATTGCTTTTCCATCATCTGTTTCCCTGACTGAATGATTTGACTTCATCACCGGTCGCGAATCCTGAAGCCATAGCCTGGCAAATGAGAATATCACAGCATTCTCCAGAAGATCAGCGATTCCCAATGTTTTATAGAGATAGTCGTTTTCTACATTCTTCAAGATGTTAAAAACTCTTGCGGTGGTATTCACAGAGTGCAGAGATCAGGGCTGTGTTACAACGTAAGCCTAAATGGAATGTAGCTGATGATAGTGGCTGGGAGTTGCTGATGTCCGATCTCCAAGAATGTCCTTCTTCTTTTTCTAACCCTTCATCCTCTTTCCGTTTCTCCTTAGCAATTGTAGTACTTTTCATCACCCTGAGACGCAGCAAAAAAGAGCCCCTGATCATTTCAGAGGAGGACGTGCGGGAGAACGTGGTCACCTATGATGACGAGGGGGGCGGCGAGGAAGACACCGAGGCCTTTGACATCACAGCCTTGAGGAACCCGTCTGCGGCCGAGGAGTTCAAGCACCGGAGAGATATCAGACCAGAAGTGACACTCACCCCCAGGCACCAGACGTTTTCCACCCTGGAAAGTATAGATGTTCAGGAGTTTATTAAGCGAAGACTGGCTGAAGCCGACCTGGACCCCAGCGTCCCGCCTTATGACTCTCTGCAGACTTACGCCTACGAGGGTCAGAGATCGGAAGCCGGGTCCATCAGCTCTCTGGATTCGGCTGCCACACAATCAGACCAGGATTATCAGTACCTTGGAGACTGGGGACCCGAGTTTAAAAAGTTAGCTGAACTCTATGGAGAAATAGAATCTGAAAGAACAACTTAGGGGGTCTATTCTTGCAACCTTCTAGAATTCGCTTCCTGAGCAAGTGGAGATATAACCTCAGCAATGGCAAAGAAGAAGCTTGGAAACAGTACTAGGAACTGAACAAGCAGAGCACAGCTACTGTAGAAACAAGTGCCCTTTTCATGATCGAAACTGGGTTATTTAATCGGAAGAAAGTCAAATTAAAAAAAAAAATACAGAGAAAAAGCTATTGTTCCTTGTGTATATTTTCAATTGCTCAATAAAGTCTGTGTACTGTTTAATGAAGAATACCTGAATTAAGCCAAACGATGATATTTGTTTCAATATTTTGTGATTTCTTTTCAAAAGCAAAAGTGAACAAGAAGTTTCCAAATCACTCATGACTCTGATTTCTAGGGGTGGTACCCTGCAAAATGAAACTGGTGAAGTTAATCACGACCTCTTTTTCCACTCTTTTGGGTGGACTCTTGAGACCCACACCCTGTTTTTGTGACACATCTCATTAGCTTTGTCTTGTGTTGAAATGACACGAGGTATTTCCAATATACCAGGCCACTCTGTCATGGACTTGTATGTACCATTTTCCTTTGCCCTCCCCGCTTCTTTTCTCCATTTGAAACTGATGGAGCACGGGGATTTGCTGCTTGCGCTGTGATGTATGCAACTTCTGTGCACCAGTTGTGCACTGCTCTGAATCACGGAGACTACTGTCTCTGTCCTGCCTGTCCCCCTTTATTTTAACAGGAGAACACCCTTTTTTAAGTGGCTAGAATGAATGTTTTAAGATATACTCAGATCATCTATGTCAGGGAAAGATTTAATTAAAAAAAACAAAACAAAACCTACAAACCTTATCCTGCACAGAACACTGAGGAACTCTATACTTTTTTTTCTCCATTTGTTTTAGTGCATTTACATCAGCAATTCTGATCATTCCTGTACCTAAAATTGGTTGTCAAATATTTGATGATTGATTTATACTTGTCTAATTTGCTTATTTTTAACATGGCAGTCATTAAAAAAATAATGACGCGGTGGGGTGGAGATGGTGGTGTGCTGAATTGGGCGATTGGGATTGACATGTATACACTGATGTGTATAAGATTGATTACTGATTAAAAAAATAATAATAATGAACCTCATATGATAACTATGTAGTCTGAAAAGACTATCCTCCAACTTACATGAACTTCGTAGACTTATGATTGACTTGCCTTTATTCCTCACAGAAGCTCGGACTTTCACCATCTCACTGATTGATTAGCCCTTTATGTTTGAGACCCACAGAAAATGTGTAGGGCTAGGAGCAAAAAAATAGGAGTTTCCCACTTATTATTCTCAGACACGTCCCTTAAAGTCACTTAGAGTCCCAAACTACAAAATAGAGATGGCAAAGACTTCCCCGCTTAACTTACAGGGTTATGTGACGATCAATAAGCATCTGTAAAAATGTTTTGCCAACTGCAAAGTGTTCTGTTATGTAAAGGCTGGCAGACACTATCATTTTCTAATTCCATTAGTCATAATTAGAGAGTTGCATACATTTTGAATAAAATACTATATTACCATGGGAGAATTTCATGAAACCTTCAACAGTGAAGCAACTGCTAACTGGAAATATAATATGAAAGTTTAATTCTTTTGATATTTTCCCAAATAGGCTAATTTTTTCAGAATTTCTTGGGGTTTTCCCCCTAAATTGCTTAGATAACATTTTGTTGTTGTTGATATTGGTCGTGAAATAAAAATTCATAGCATAATGATCCTAGTCTCCAAAAATGACCACATTTATGTATTTTAGATTAATTGGAATTTTGAAACCCCCAAATTAAGATTTATTTTAAGGGGAAGTTTTGCCTTTGCTCTTTAAATATATTATAGTCTAGAGTCTTCAAAAGTTATGCGACATTTTCTGATTCTACTGATGTGCAAAATTTTGAATTTTGCCTCTGTTCACAACTGCCCTGTGCTATTATTTTTCAATTTTGAGGTATGGAAAGTAAGTAAATTTAATTTGAATATTTCTCAATTTGTGTTTGAAGCCTGAGGAATAAAATGTAATTTAAGTTTTTTACAACATTTTAGCTTTCCAGATGCTGCTTTATCATTTTTTATATCATAATGGTATGCATTCCAGTATAAAGCTAAATCAAAAGAGATACTCAGGGGCTTTGGGGAACAACCCCTGGAGACCCATACTCTGATTATGCAAATGCTGGACTACATTCACCCTGACAGAAGGGTCCACCTTTGGAGAACGACTGTGGATGCTGGTGCTTTGACTTTCCTATGCAAAGAGGACCAGGAAAACCAGGTTTTGGATGTTCCGTAGGTTTTTGGATTTAGATTTTTGATAAACTATTCACAGCCTTTGTTTTGTTTTGTTTTGTTTTAATATTCATCTGGCAACTTTACAGATAAAGGCTTGAAAGAGGAGAATACATGTATAAACCATTTAAACGTAAAAGCCAAGGTCCTCTGCATGGTTTTGAGTATGGAAACATTTCCTTGATTTTGTGGAAAAAAAACCCCAGATCCATCTGATTTTAATTACACATTTTAATGGTAATGGATTGCTTCTAAGCCCCTGATATTAAATTTCATATAGAGGCAAAATGGAGCTTCTGTAGTATTGAAATAATATGTTCCTATATTGATTTTTTTAGAATTTTGTTAAGGAAAGCATTCCAAATATTATTTTTATATATATTCTGAAGTGAGGCAATTATATCATTATTATAAGTATGGACTGGGTCTCATATTTTTTAATGTGCTACTTTGGGTCAAAAAAGCAATAATGATATATAAATGCTCTGCCAATGGACTGAAGTCATTTAACATTCAATACCTTGCTTTAAAAACTTCAGTTTATCAGTGTGAAAAGCGAATTCTCAAAGAGTTTAGTGGGTAAAGAGTTTGCACATGCTCTGAACCCTCTCTAGCCACAGATAATCAGCTCTGGAATATGTGATTCCATATGGATTCCACTATGGAATCGCTAATGTGTCTCAGCACATTTTGTAAGCCTTGGTTGATATTTACAGGAAAAATATAACTTTGAAATCAATTTACTTATTTCCAAGAGAAGAATTTTCCACAGACAGACCTTATACAATGTGGTGGCTGCTAAATTAGAGGAAATACAAGCAGTTATAACTTTTTTATCCAATGGCTTTCTTAATAGAATTTATAAATTCCAAATAACCTTTGTGCAGACGTAGGTCTTGCAGAAATTACTAAAGACCTATCATCGTAAATTCTTTCTATGATAAATCTATACATACACAGATTTGCAGGGGAAATTGAAGAGGAAATTTTCCCTAAGATAAGGCTCTATGCAAAGTTATGACTTTCCCATAACCAGGTATAAGAAGGAAAATATTCTGAGAAATGGCATTCATGTAACCACACACCCATACACACACATATGTCTTCTTGAAGAATATTTAGAGAGTAAAAGAATATTCAAAATAGTGACTTAGATATTATGATCCAAATATGTGATGCATACAAAATTTAAGTACCCAGCATATGGAAGATTCAGCAAGAAGTTACCGAACATTTTTTTTGGCTTTTATTTTGTGTCTAGCCTCAATCTAACCTTCAGTGCTGTCCATGATTGAAGCTGGTTTCACAGAGCAGAAAACACTATTAATAATAAATCAAAATTTTAGAAATGATGATTTAATGAACACAGTGTGGCTATTAAATACTAGAAAGTGATTTGACTTAGATTCTTAGTGTACTACAATGTAGTCAGAAGTCTGGGTCAAAGAAGGGCAATGTACTAAGTACACCATTTTCAGCAATGTTGAAAGCTTACATAAACGATTAGTCATTGTTTTATTTGTTCCTACAAACCTATATCCATAACTTTGATTCATTGTCCTTTTGGTTTAGCTGAATATATAGGGAAAACACACAGAAATTCAGGTAGACTCGTTCATGTCAGCAGCCATCAAGAAGTGCCAGTTAAATGAGCATGGTAATAGGTACACTGGAACATGCATAGATCCAATATTTTTGGGTAAAAGCTTCAGCTGCTTTTTAGTGTGGGCAGTGTTTGATCAGCTATTCAACAAAGCAGAACTCTAAAGCTGATCATTCTGGAAAGAGGCAAGAGTCCCATTTTTCAAACTCAAATTGTACTTAGCTTCAAGGTATGGTTACATTCAATTAATTTACTTGCCTTTCAATTTCAAGAATAGAACAAATCTCAGAACCGTCCTTGGTAGATATGTGACTCAAATTTAAATTCTCTCTTTTTTTTACCCTTTAGGATTAAAGGCAAATCAAATATTATCTGAAGGAAAAAAAACCACTTCAACTTTTATTTTCTACCTCATCAGCAGAAGGTAAATTTTTTTTGTAATATAGAATTAGAAATCTCATAAACCCTACAGTCAAAAGTAGCTCACAATCATTTGAAGATAACACTAGCACAGAACCCACTCTTTTTTCAAAGATTCCAAATACATCATTTTGAAATGAAAATATTAATAGCAACAGTTTTTAACATGTCGAAAGATGTATTCTGCCTTTGGCTTCTATCAATGAAAGAAGTAGTGAGGAATTTGTTTTGTTTTTTTGTTTTGTTTTTGTTTTAATTAGAGATTAAAAAAAAACAAGTTGTGCTCTTATTTGAAGCTTGATGAAAAAAAGCTTTTAGGCTATTAAGGAATGATTACATTTATCTGCTTTGCTGAGTCTATGGAAATGAAGGATTTTTGCCCTTCATCATTACAGAGACATCAAACCTATTTTAATAATAATTTGCTTTTAAAGTCTTAGGTGAAAATAAATGGGAAAATAGGAATTCAAATACTCCTGAAATGATATTCTGTGAGGAAGGCATGTGTCATTTACAGATGGAAGTGGATTCATCTGATGGTTTCATCTTATTGCCCAGCAATATTACCTTCAGAAATAAAGAAATGGGCCATAATAGTTAGTGTCACCTTAATGATTTTATCAAGGCGATTTTTCTTGTGTCATAATGCATCAAATTCTTATTCTAAAACATTTATTGCCATTTTCAAAGTGTCACTTCAAATGCCTTCGTTTCAAACAGGAATTCATGCAATCTAACATTGTGATTTACTGAGTAAGCTCTTCTAAACATGCATCATATGTAAGATACTATTCCAGGCACTGTGAAGGCTGTAAAAAAAAAAAGTGTCTTGGTGATAGGTGTTATCATCAATGAAATGAGAGTCTCACTTGAGAGTTAAGACCTACATATAAAAAGCTATAGACAATATAATATAAAGCAAAAAGAGGCAAATGTTCTAAAATAGGCTCAGATATATCTAGAAAAGGTTGAAGGGTCACATTAAAACTGTGTCTGTAGTATGCAAGCTTGAGGTACTCCCCAGGACGTGGGGAATAATACAAGCCCAGAGCCAGGGAGAAGCAGAGGGAGTCGTTTCAACAACTGTCCAAAAGTAGATCATTCAACATGGGATAGAGGACTCATACAAGGCAATAATGATAACATAAGATGTTAGGAGAAGTTAGATTTAGATTTAAGGTGCTTCAATGGCACTTATCCTTTAATCAATGTCACTGAGTTTATTTTTCTCCTAAACAGAAAAATGACCATGGCCAGACATCTCTTAAGAAACTCAGTCTTTCATTAATGTCTATCATTCAGTGAAGATATCTTAAAGAAAGATTACAGAGTCATTTGTGCCTACAGAAGGAATATTAGATTATTTTAATTATTTCCAAAAGATAATACCCATTTTAGGAATATATTTTGAGAAGGCAAAAAATGAACAAAAACGCATAGGTGATTTACATTTCAGGGTTTAATTGTTGGGTCATTTAATTTGATCAATTTATTCATCCTAATAAAAATAAATTTAAATGAGGGCAAAGGAGATACTTTTAAGAACAATATTTATTCATATACATTTATTCTTAACTGGACAAATGTGTCCATCTTCTATAATCATTTTTTTAGGTATAAAAATATTTTTGGACTAAAAAGAAATAATAACCAAATACCAAAGACCAAATTGATGCCTTACTAAAACTGCATCAGTTATTTTTAATTAAAGTCACAAACTTTAGTGTTTGTGACACTAGATGTCTCATACTCTAGTGTTTCATTTTATTAAAAAATTTGCATTTGGATTTGTTTTCAAAAAGTGACTATCGTAAACATGAAGATGCAATGATAGAGGTAGATTTCTTAAACTTAGAAATTCCTACTTTTAAATCTTGTTTCTCACCTTTTCTTTTTTTCACATTTACTTGTTTTTTTAAACAACCCTCAAAAAGCTATATTTGAGCAATTTCTATATCTCATGTATTTTTCAGAACGAATTCCAGAAAATGTTTTTCAGAAATAGAAAGCAGTTATCATGTTGTTGTCAAGGTTTAGATTTTTATCACATTTTCTCTCCCTCTGTCACTAATCATGCCCTTCCTCACCAAAAAGTTATAAAAGAAAACTGCGTTCAGAAAAATACTCTGTGACAGTCACTTTCCTGTGAGCCTGAGGTTTTCTTCCATGATGTGGTTTGGTTTTTTTAGCTCTTTCGGTCAGCACTGTGTATTTCCAATCTCCTGGAAGTCATCCTGTCTTCTGCCTTCCAAAGATAGTTGGGGGAGAAGTCATTTTTGTTCATATGAAATATGTTTCAAATATTTCAGATGGCTTGGATGATCCCTTTCACAAGCCATTGAAATTAAAAATGAAATTGAAATAGTGCTTTCCTCCTTTTAAGCAGTTTTAGTATCATGTTTTAAAAGTTTAAAGTACAATTTTTAAAAAATCAGTATAATTTTATGGATACCCTTTCCTTTACTTCAAAGAGACATTAGAAAATTGTTTTCTCAGAAAAACTAACGCTGAATAAGGCTCCCAAATTTCATCACCTAAGTGACATTTTTCTCTTTTCAGTTGCACATAATTTCTCATTGATTCCACAATGATGATAAATGGAAGTTAACATATCAATAAAATACTTCATGAAAATTTAGTTTTAATCATATCTTCTCATTTAGGTTGTGATACGATGCTTAAGCTTCTTTTAATTTGTATTTCGCTAAATTCCCCTCAGAATATGATTTCCAAGTCATGGAAAGTTTAACATTCCTTCCCTGCCTCTTACTGACATTTGTCATTTCCTTTCATTGCCCCGTCTTATATTTGCTGTCCTACCCATCCTTAACTGTCTCAGATTCAGTTTGAGAGAATGAATAATCCAGGGAAGTGAAAGCCCTGATTGGGACAAATAACTCAAAAAAAAAAAAAAAGGTCAGAACTCAGCTTTCTTGATTCCTAATCAATGTTTTGAATTAAAACATGAAACTGGAAAATATTAACAGAATATACCTATACTTAGATTAATAAGGGAAAAATAAAAATAAAAAACCTTCGGACTTGGAGTCCAGGATTGAGAACATGTCAGGAATCTGCGACTACAACTACTTAAATAAGTTTAAATGTCATTTTAAACATTGTTTAAATTCCCCTTCCATTTAAAGTAGAAATAATAATATCTATATTTACCTCACAGAATTGATATGAATACCAGATGTAATCTTGTGTTTGAAACACAGAAATGAGTAAAGTTCTTGGCAAATTATTTTTATTATTATGGTTTCTTTTTTGCTTCCTCAACCTTCCCCATCTTCTGGCTTCAGAAAATTGTGACTTGGGCTATAAATTACAGGTATGAAGGCTTTGCAAAGTTTCAACACAGACTAGGCACGGTGATGTATTCCCCACCCAAGCAGGCAAAGAATAGAACCATCTACTATAGCACATTTGATCCTTCTTTTCACCATGCAGAGGACAAAGGAAATTACTATCTCTATTACACTATGTGTCTTGGATTTCCTTTAATAACTTTACTGCATAAAAATCTAAATGTAAGATTAAACTAATAAATTAGAATTGTGTTATAACTTATACTTAATACTCTTCTGTGTTTCAGAATCTTTTTTGAATGAAAATCAGTTTCTCTTGTTGATATAATTATTTTAAAAATTTTTTAAAAATAATTTTTCTGATTTTTTAGGAAGAAATAGAATTGAAATGTTTAGAGCAAGGCTATTTGGAGGTTCATTAAAACTCTGAAAATTCAAGAGAAACAAAACTCATTAGCATGGCCATGAAAAACATTTTTCATTATTAAGGAAACACAATTCTATGATATCTGAGAGCTCTTTGCAGGGTGTTACAGGGATTCTATCATGAATAATAACACCATATTATTATATAATAATTAATAAACACCAAAATACAATAAACACTCAAGTGTCATGTAGTGCTTGGAAATTCTTAAATAGAATAGACGTGATGCAGGATCTAGAAGAAAACCTGGCATTTCCTTCAAATTCCATTTTTTCCTCCAACTTATCCACAACCTTAAAATACCAGGGTGTAAATTTTAATTGAAACATTATTTACTGTGATAGAGTTATATCTCTAATAGAGAAGAGAATCTATTCTCCAATTTCAATCAAAGAAGAATGTTCCTATTTTAGGAAGCATTGAACAAAATAAAAATGATTTCTTCAGAGGCTAATCCTTCACCTGCCAGACAATAAAACTTCATATTCCACATGCAGGAAAAGAAACACTTGTTTTCATAAAACATAGCTTCCTTTTGAGGAAATTGACATCAGTAAAATTTTATTAACACACAGTAATTTAAGAATATTAAGACAGGTCTGGGACTTCCCTGGCGGTCCAGTGGTTAAGACTCCGCGCTTCCACTGCAGGGCATGAAGTTTCCACCCCTGGTCAGGGAACTAAGATCCCACATGCCACGTGGCGTAGCCAAAAAAAAAAAAAAAAAAGAATATTAAGACAGGCCTTATTGGAAACAAGAATACATTTTGAGAAAATTTCTTCTTTCCTCTATATCCCCATCACATGCCAGCCCACTTCTGTTAAATGTCAGTCTAATCTCCTTGTTTACTGACAGGGTAGAAATCCCTGCATTAGTCAACAGAATTCCACAACTTTCCCTTTTTCTCTCCCAAATCTTATTTTGTTTCAACAGACAAATTTGACATCTAGGACTCTTCATCAATCCCTTTGAAGTCTACATCCTTAGCTACTTATTTTTCTGTCAGTTAGTTAAAGGATTGTTCTCTCAAATTTTCATTCAGCCTTTACACAAAAAAGACTGTTGAAGAAGTTCCAAAAAAAAAAGCAACGGACCAAAAAAAAAAAAAAAAGTTTCTGTGTTGGTGAAATTGTACAGGTCCCTAGAGCGTTACTCCCTGGCACATTTAATCACTGCTTTTTTGCCAGTGGTTTCTTAAAGAGGACCAACCAACAACCTAGGCGGATTGCACTTAATTTCTGGAAGAAAAATTAAATGAGGGGAACTGAATTTCTTAATCTCCAAAGTGAAGGTTTTGATAATATTACTTACAATAGAACAAACCCTAACTATAGGGAAAGGGAAGTAAACAAGGGATTGTTTTATAAAATGCTAGTCACCACATCAAAAAGATTAAAGCCAGGGGTAGATAGAAAGAAGTTAGAATATTTGGAGTTGGAGATTTTTTCATATGGCAATGGGGGAACTAAGACTCCTTAGGCAGCATTATAGAGCCTGACGATGAGAATTTCATTTTGCTCAGTTATACTTTTAAATAAAAGCACCTGCCTACCACTAGGCACAGAGGCTGACAAAGGGCAGTTGGGCAAATCAAACGAAAAAAGAGGCACAAACCCCCAACATATTTGAGGAATGAAAATACCTCAATCATCGAAATTATTATAACAAAAGACTTTAGTAAATTAGGACAGGTAGCTAATGCCAGTCACTTTTAGTATGACTTTGGAAATCAAATTCTTGGTAATAGGAGAGTTACTCAGTGTAGGGGTCTCCTTAGGAAAGCCTGCTCTGGTTACATTTTCAGATAGAAATTGGAAGGAAAAATAAAGCTACCCCAATTTAAGACTCAGGGAAAAATTTCAGGAATCAAAATCAAATTATTAAAGGAGGCATAAACCATCAGTCTGAGTACATACAGTTTACAGTTGTTCCTAGATCCAGATCACAACTCACAATAGACAAGATCTTACAAGCACAGAGAGAACAACACAGTTTACCAATTCCTTATGAGTATTGGATGTATCCCATGAGAAGTTGCTATGAAACATTTTTTCCTGCATCCCACAAAATATTAAGATTTTCCAGGAAAAGATGGTTGAAAATTTCAACGCTGAGCCATGACTACCCTGAGATAATTCAATATATTATGAACTAGGAAAACAGCAACAGAGAAACCTTATCACAATGAATAATGTATGAATAACAATCAACAACCAGATGTCCCCTGGGTTGTGAGTAGAACGGGGTAAAAAATAGACTTTGGAGGAGATGCCAGGTTTTTTTCTATATTCTGTGTCATATCTATTCTATTCAAGAATTTCCAAACACTGGGTGATATTTGAGTGTTTCTTACATTTGGGTGTTTATTAATCATTGTGTAATAACATAGTGTTATGATATTGATAGGGTCCTTGTAGTTCCCCCAAAGAGCTCTCAGGTTTGAATGGTGCCCCCTAAGATTACCAGATACATGTATTTTCACCTTACAAAATAGTCCAATACCCTAGAGCATAAGTGCTACTGAATGTATTATCAACGCAATCACTAAAGAACAAGCAAGAGACTGCCTTTAAGAGGAAAAAAAAAAAAAACCACTGTCATTGATGAGAGTCAGATTTAATAGTTCATGACAATTTTTATTCATGAAATATATAGATAGATTTTATAATCATTTATACATGTATGAATAAAGAAAAATAAAGAAATAATATAATCTATTTAAAGCTCCCCAGGAGCATATGCTCAATCACATTATCTTCTACCCTCCAAGAGATAGCCACTATCCTGATTTTTGCTTTCCCTTATAATTTCAACAATATGTATCTTTATACCTTATATGAATAGAATAATAATTTCTTCTCTGAGTTTCCCTTCCTAATATATATTTTTGAAAGCTCACATTTTATCACTGGCCAAAATTACTGTCAGTAATCCTGGTGTGGGGAAACTTTCTGGAACATAAACCATGCCAAAGAATTGTCCTCAGTTGAAGCAAGTGTTCCTGTGTTCCTGGCTTTTGTAGTGTGATATCTGTGATTTGCTGCTCAGGGAAATTTCTCAGGAATCTCCCAGAAAGGTGGTTCTTGTCAACCAAGGGAGATTCTGCATAAATGGCACTCAGAGCAGCTTGGATAGGGGCACTAACCAGTAAAGAGGATCCAACTGGGTACCAGCAGTGTCTACCCTGTGAGTTCTCCTCTTCTGGTCTGTTCATTGACAGTTTCTTAGTGTTAATAAACTTTCTAAAAGAGATCCAAATTGTATACATTATTTTTTATAAAAGTTGATGGAATCAGTTTGCTAATATTTTGACTGAGTTTTCTGTAGCTATGCTCACAAATGAAATTCGCTTACTGCTTTAATTTCTCATATTGCCTTTCCGAATTGTGGTGTCAAGGATATTCTAGTATCCAAATAAAAATTAGGAACTTTACCATATTTTTATTTTCTGGAGTATTTTATAGCAGATTGGGGAAACCTGTTCTTTGAAAAACTGATGGAACTCATCTGCAGAATTATCTGTGCCTATAGCGGGGGAGGGGAGAGTGGAGAAGAGTAAGACTTAATTCTTGACTCAGTTGTTTAATGATTATAGAAATATTCAGTTTTTCTAATTCTTCTTGAGTTAGTTTTAATAAAACCACACTTTTCTAGATATTTACCTTTTTAAAATATTTTAAATTTTTAAGAAGATATTCTTCTTATATTCATATTATCTTACAATCTTTTTAATATCTCCTGCACCTGCATTTATCAACTTTTTATTCTAAAATGTTTTTCTGCCTCTCTCATTTTATTTTTATCAAACTTGAAATAATTTTGTCAATTTCATAACTTTTAATGAATAATTTTTAATTTTCACATTTCTTTCTACAGCATTTCCTTTTTATTCCCTAATTTCTGTTCTCAACTTCATGCTCTTCAAATTCCTTCAGGTTTATTTGGCTTTATTAATTGATCTTTACTGCACATTTTAAGTTTGCAACTTAACTAATTTAAATTCAGATTTTCTTATTTTCTAATATTAGCCTTTCAAGATATAAATCTCTCTCCCACCCTCTTATCACTTTTCTATCTATATTTATTAGAGCAGTACTATGTACTATAACAGACAGCAGTCCAAATCTCATTGGTTTATCAGAATAGAAGTTTATTTCTTACTCTGGTAAAGTCTAAGTAAGTGTTCCTGACTTGTAGCTGGATCTACCCATATTAAGCAATGATCCATAAAGCAATGATCTATAAATCCAGTCACCTTCCATTTTATATCTCTGATATACCTTAGGTCTTGGAGACAAATGCTAGACCCTCTGCATCCAGTTGCCTCATGGAAGACAGACAGATTCACTCACATTCTATTTGGTGAGGTCTGGTACCATGGCTCACCTAGATGCAAGAAAAGGTATGAAACATTGGCTATTGCAGTGCATTAGAGCTCATTGCCCAAGGTGGTCATTGGAAACTTATGTAAACATCCTCCTCCTACACATGTCAAAATTTCAGATACTCAGATGTAAAGGAGATGTTCAGAATAAACCATATTTTTTGCACAGTTTAGGTATCATAAACCATGGTTATCAGTTGGGGAACAATGGGAAATGTCCTAAAATCTAAGTTTTCAAATGCCAGCCAAGGGCCAAATTTTAAGCAGGCCTTTGTAAGGAAAGCTGTCTTAGGTTTACTATGCTAATTATTTTCTGCAAACTTGCCTTGTTTTTTGAGGAAAAGTGTCCAATTTCTCACCATTAACTATGTTAGATTTAGGGTTTTGTCATAGATATTCTTTATCAAGTTGAGGAAGTTCCTAGCTATTCCTAGTTTGCTGAAGGTATTTATCATAAATGGGAGTATTAGTCAGGGTTCTCTAGATAAAAAGAACCAATAGGATGTGTATATATATATATATATATATATAGAAGGGTATTTATTATAAGGAATTGACTGAAGCATTATGGAAGTTAGCCAGTCCAACATCTGTGGTGTGGATGGCAAGATGGAGGCTCAGGCGAGCCTATGGCACAGGTGAAGTCCAAAGGCATTCTGCTGAAGCACTACCGCTTGCTCTAGAAGGCTGTTCTTTTTGTTCTACTCAGGTCTTTAACTAATTAGATTGTGGAGGGAAATCTGCTTGCTCAGAGTTCACCAATTTAAATGTTAATCTCATCTAAAAACACCCTCCACTTTGACCCATAACCTTAACCATCACCATGGGTACCAGATTTTGTCAAAGGCTTTTCCAGCATCAGTTGATATGAGTACATGGCTTTTCTTCTTTAGCCTGTTGATATGGAAGATTCCATTAACTGATTTCCAAATGTTGAAACAATTTTGGAAAATAATGATAAATTTCACTTGGTCTTGGTGTGTAAATTATTTGTACTGCTGTACAATAAAGACTTTGTCTAATCTTTGTCTTGTGTTCCAGGGATGGAGCTTCTAAACCTTTAGCATGTCCTGAGTGACAGGAGTGTCTCTGTTATTCATGGTGGACTCCTGAAATCATCCCTTAGTTTATGCTAATGAGATAACTTACGGTGGATCACCAATAGTTTCAAGATGAGTAAAGGGTGAAAGCTGACCATGCCAGGAAAACCAACTATGTGATTTGAATGTTGGATCTTTGAGCCAGGTGATTTCAGCCCAAACTCAGAGGTGTAGAGGGGGGCTAGAATGAAGTACAGTCATTTAGACAATAATTCAATCAATCGTACCTGCATAATGAGGCCCAATAAAAACTCTGGACATCAAAGTTATTTGAGCTTTCTGGTTGGTAAACACAGGGATGGGTCAGGAGGGTGATATGTTCTGATTCAAAAGGGGATGATGTGATGGGTCCACATTTGACATCCTCCTAGACTTCTCCCTATAGATCTCTTCATTTGGCTGGTCTTAATGCTAAATTATAAAATCTGATGTAGTTATGGGAATCCTAGGATTTGTAGCCATTTGGTAAGAAGCACAGATGTTATGGGGACCTCTGAACTTGCGGCTGGTATCTGAACTGAGAGCAGTCTTGTTGGGGACTGAGACCTTCAGCTGTGAGTCTGTGCTGACTCTGGTTAGTTAAGGCTAGAATTGTATTACAGTATTACGTATAACATGTGAGATTCAATTTGCTAATTTTTTGTATCTATGTTTATGAGAGATGCTAGTTTAGTTTTCCTTTCTTGCAATATCTGGTTTTAGTGTTAGGGTAATGCAGGCCTCATAAAGTATATTCTGAAATGTTCTCTCTGCTACTATTTTCTGAAAGAGATTGTCAAGAGGTGCTATCATGTATTCCCCAAGTGTTCAGTAGAACTCACCAGTGAAACCATCTGGTTCTGGTTCTTTCTTTTTTGGAATGTTATTAAAGATTGATTAAATTTCTTAATAGACATGTCTATTAAAATTGTTCCTTTCTCCTTGTGTCAGTTTCAGTAGTTTATATATTTCAAGGAACTGTTCATTTCATCTCAGTTGTTGAGTTGTTTACAATATTCCTTTATTATCTGTATAATATCCATGGGATCTCGCTCAGCTTACATCACTCTTCTTTTCTTGCATGTTGTCTACTTTTTCCATTAGTGACCTTACCTATTAATTATAATTATTTCATATTCCAAAAACAGTCATCTTTGGGTCTAATTCTGATGCTTCCTTGGTCCCTTCAGGCTGTGTTTTGTCCTTGTCTTTCAACATGTCTAGTAACTTTCGGTTGAAAGCCAGATATGGTTAGTCAGGTAAGTGGGGCTTATGTTATGAGGTTTTATGATCATCTAGCTACAATTTGAACACTGTTTAATGTTGGTGTTACCTGCACATGCCAGAGAATTCATAATCCTCTATGGTCCTTGTTTTTGTCTTTCCTGTTGTCCTGAACTCCTCCTTCAATATGTCTGTGCCTCACAGCTCTTTTGGCTGTAATCCACTGTTTCGGTTGTATATAATACACTAGCCCTGTTGATATGGTGGTAAGAAGTGGGGAAAGGGAAGTGCCCTATAATCTCATGATTAAATCTATGCATTTTAGTTTTCCTGAGTCCTCAGGCTGTGATTTTTTTTTTCACAAGTGCTTCTCAGTTTACACCCTCTCTAAGCCTTAGCCTGGAGGTGAAGTCTCTTCCCTTAGGTGGAATAATGCTCTGATAAAGCCTTTTTCTCATTTCCCTTGTTACAAAGAAAAAGCTGTGTTTATTTCTCAGTGGTTGATTTCCCCTCACCTTGCGGGAGCCAGAAGGAAATCTTTCTTGACTCTTTGATGCAAGAACTTGATGGAGTTCTTATAAGTAAGAACTTAGTTGTGGACCCCCTCGAGCTTGAGGCCCCAGGATTTTTTCATGCTCACATGTGGACATTTTTTCATGTCCACAATGAAGCTCTAGCAATTTGTCAAAATTACCACTCAGCTGTCCCTATCAGTTTTGACTCCAATGGCCTCTGATCTAGGCAAGCAAATCTTGGCTGTTATTCTGAGTATTGCATTTCTTTCTAGATTTCTGTGTGGCAGTTCTTCCTAAGGCCTCATTTCTCTGATAGGTTCAAGAAAATTCATTGATTTTTAGTTTATTGAGTTTTTTTTTTTCTTCTTCTTCTTGTAAGGATGGGATTGGTGACTTCCAACATTTTCATATGTGGAGGCTGAAACCAAGAATGACTGGTCATTTTTAAAACATTCATTCTATTATCACGCATTTAATAAGCCCTTTTATTTAGTTGAATATATTGATTCCATCTGTTCATTCGTATCTTTTTTATTTCCAGAATCTTTCGTCTTCCGGTCTTTGATGTGACCCTGCTAATTTCTGAAGAGCAGGGACAAACTGTCACCACAAATTCTGACCAAACTGCAGAACTGTGAGTAAAATAAATGATTGTTGCTATTATAAAGCACTGACTTTGAAGTGATTCATTATGAATTAATAAAAAAACTAGAATACGTAGATTAAGGGAAGATTTTTGTTGTTGTCTTATCCAGTACTAGAATTACTATCAACTAGGAACTATCTCAAACTAAATAATCTGATGACACTTGCATTTGGAGTCCTTTTTCAGCCTTGTATTATGGCTAGGATGTGTTTACCAATTCTGAGAGGAAAATTGTCGTTGATCTTACTTCGTCCTCTTAGATCCAGACCCCAAAGTGTGATGGGCTGCTCTCTTTTCTGTCTCCTTTTGCAGTGTGAATTTCTTAATTCTCACTTTTATTGATGTTTCACTTTTCTTGCTCCTAGACATATGAGGAGGTTTCTAATCTGAAGTCCCAACTTTCATGAGCCCGTAAGCTTTTCCTCCTGTCTCCCTGTAGTCTTTTTTTTTTTTTTTTTTTAATTTACTTTTGGCTGCACTGGGTCTTTGTTGCTGCGCACAGGCTTTCTCTAGTTGCTGAGAGCAGGGGTTACTCTTCGTTTGCAGCGCGCGGGCTTCTCATCGCTGTGGCTTCTCTTGTTGCAGAGCAGGGCTCTAGGTGTGCAGGCTTCAGTAGTTGTGGTACGTGGGCTCAGTAGTTGTGGGTCGCGGGCTCCAGAGCACGGGCTCAGTAGTTGTGGCTCACGGGCTTAGTTGCTTCGCGGCATGTGGGATCTTCCCAGACCAGGGCTCGAACCCATGTCCCCTGTGTTGGCAAGCGGACTCTTAATCACTGCGCCACCAGGGAAGTCCCTCCCTATAGTTTTTTTGAAGCATAATTTCCAGGTCAGAAAGCCCATGGGACCACTGCTGACTAGAGAGATTGCTTTCCTTTCTGGATTCATGCTTTTTCATTGTTTGGGACCCGTGAAAATTCCCTTTATATAATTGTCTGCTCAGCGATGTCTTTTAAAAGTATTTGTATTTTATCAAATATTTGAAGTGTTTTCCACAACGAGGCTTTCTTGTTTTTTAAGATATCATATGCCCTTGTTGCCGGAAAGAGAATTAGTTTGCATTTCTACACTCTTCTTAAGTTCTTATTTTAGAACAATTCTCTAAAGGCTAGTAACTAATCATGCCAGATATATCTCAAAAAAAAAAAAAAAACCCAAAAAATAAAAACACACACACACACAAATCAGTTGTTATTGTATTAAACCTCAAATAAAAGAAAATAAGTGAAAAGGATATGGTGAACCATGTTCAATCATTTTTAGCTTGAGAATATACTCATTGCCATCACTTGTTTCTGTTTTTTCTTTGGAACGTTCATTTAGTGAGGATCTTCGAGGGTCATGAAGCAATTTGTGTTTACAGAAGTTTATTGCTATCACTCATAGGAAAAATTCTTATCATAGCTCACACATCTCTTGGGAGTATTCTCTTTACTTAAGAATCCATGTAAATTTTGCTTTCACAAAAGGAGGTTGAAGGTTCAGCTTTGAACCCCCTCTTATTTCATCCACTTAATTTCTTCATGTGTTGAATATATGTGCACATACACACATATAAAATTAGAATTACAGTTTTCAACCACAAATCCCTGCTAAACCATAGAAATAAATACATATGTATTTTCATTCATTAAAATAATTCACAGAATTACCTAGTCATGTATTTTTAACTTCTAAGTATTTAATATCTTAGGTCACATTTTTAATATCTTAGGTCACATTTAATATCTTTAGGTCCCATTTTATAAATTATATTTATAATTTACTATATTATGATCTGGGAATATGACTTTAATTTTTGAATAGTTAAAATACTGTAACCAAATGGTCTGATAAATATTCTTTTAAATATTACAGGGATGTGCAAGAATATTTATTCTGAGTTCAAGGGATGCAATGCTTTATATTGAAAAGAATTCTGATACCAAATAGTTTATTATTTTCTTCATGTTTTCATAGTTTATTCTGTCTCTCTGACATCTGAGATTTTGTTGAATTCAAGATGTTTATAGGGAATGTCTAAGTTTGCATTGTTTTTCACTGTTCGAGTCTTTCAAACTGAAGACATGGGTATTTCTCCAACTTGTCAGTATTGCCTTCCATTATTTAACTGTTTCTCTCTTCCATCTGCTCCTTTTCTTACCATAAAAATATTTTTATTAATATATAAGTTATTGAAACTCTTATTCCTCATACTTGTCTCTCTTTGTATTTTTACTTTGAGTTGTTAGATATTTCTTTGATTTGGTATCAGAGATTACTAATTTAGGGATTGATGGTGACAATCCATTCTCCAATTTATCTACTTTTGTTGTGATTTGTTGTTGCTTTTAAGATCTAGATCTTTATCGGATTCTGGTTGAATTTCCTGAAATATTGTCAACACCACTTACTTGCAAATGTAGTCTCTTTCCTTTAGTGCCTGTGTTGTTGATTTAGGCACCATATTTAGTTCTACCTTCTGTCTTTATACTGTTGTTATCCAATAGAAATATAATGTGAGATAAAAAGTTAGCGTCATATATAAATGAGTATATCATACATTATATAAAATATGTAATTTCACATACTTTTAGTTTTCACATTAAAAACAAGTAATAAGAAAATGTAAAAATAATTTGGATAACATATTTGATTTAACTCAATATATAAAAATATGAAACATATCAAAATATCACTGTAATATGCAATCAATATAAATATTAACAGGATACTTTATTTTTTGTTGTATTTTTTAAACTGGCTGTATGTTTTACTCTAAGCAGACATCTTAATTCAGTCACCAAATTTTCATCAGTTAAAATGAAATGTACTCTCATATGTATATATCTTTTTATTTCAGATTCTTTTCCCTTATAGGTTATAACAAAATATCGAGTATAGTTCCCTGCTCTATACAGTAGGTCCTTGTTATCAATCTATTTTATATATAATAGTGCATATATGTTAATCCCAACCTCCTAATTTATCCCTCCCCCCCACACTGTAAATGCTTTAATCTGGATTTTTATACTTAATATGATATCAGCCTTTTTGTTTACTGTGCTGTACACCTGAAACTAACATGACATTGTAAGTCAACTCTACTTCAATAAAAAATATTTACAGTAAAAGAAAAAAATGAAAGGTAGTCTCACTCATGGGAGCCACATTTCAGGTGCTTAATAGGCATAGGTATCTATTGAACAGTTCAGTCCTGGTACTTGGACACCTTAATGTGTTGTTATTTGACAATTTTTCTTTTATTCAGTTCTGGCTCTTAGAAAACACAAAGGATAGAATACAATATTTCTCATACTATACCAGTGTTAGGACAAGGGGCACCTTAGCTGACCTATTTTCTTTCTCAGCATCTTTGAGACCAGAGGTAATAGGGATTATGACACAGACAATATCTTGGGTCCCTTAGGGCCAAGTCATGCAAAGATACACATACAGGTACAAGCATGATGATCTCAAAAAAGGTATAAGGATAATTTGATGAACTTAACAGTCTTTCATGATTAAAGAAAACAGAAGAAACAAGAACAGAAGACACATAACAATAAAAACTCCTTATTGAAAATGAAGGTAGATGTAACTATTTTCATTGAGAAATCTATTAGGAACAAGAGTAGGACATATTATTGAGTCTACTATCCAATATATGGAAGACCTGATCAGAAAAAAAGAAAGAAAAGAAAAATAGACATTTTTATGACAAGAATTTCAGGGAAAAAAAAAAATGCCTTTATTTGAGACCATGTGATTGTCCAAGTAGAACATCTGAGAAAATCTAGAAACAATTTATCAATGGTACAAAGAGATTAGTAATATCGCTAGACACAAGTGTATTGGGGATAAACGAGTACCTTTCTTTATAAAAATAAAGTTTTTAAGTGCAATACAAATAAAAGAAATTATTATTCTAGATAAAAACAAGAATTATAAACCTTACTTTTATTACCTGAAATATGGATCAATTGCAATTTATATTTAGAGTCTACATAGATGTGACCTTCAACAACTTATTACAGCCATCAATGTTTACAGCCAGACAATTCCATATGATACTATGCAGAAGGATGACTTCTGGGACATTGTAGCATGAAGTCAGCAGATCATCCACTGTCAGATTTCTGGTCTGTCTTCTAAACAGTTTTTCACAAAATGTATTTAACATTTTATTTCTTAGCAGTGTTTTTACTGGGCTTTTGCTATCAATTTTTGGATATTGCCTCGGTGGAAAGACAGGTGCTATGCCTTAGGATTCTTTACTTGGTGGATGAATTAATATGTTTTTCCTTCTAACCAACAATTTCAGATGTTCTATGGCAATTTATCACAGTAACCAAAAACTGTGATAGTTTGTTTCTGGATATTGTGTCATAGAACTAATCAATATGATACTCAACAATAATGGAAATTTCTATAAGCTGTGCTTTCCAATATGGTAGCCACAGTCATATATGACTATTGTGCAACTAAAAAATTGAAGTTTTAATTTTATTTAAATTTAATTGATTTAAATTTTCATAGTCATGCTCAAGGCTAGTGGATAACTATATTAAATAACACAGCTATAGATCACCATTGCCATTAGAAACAGATGTTACCTCTAAGCGTATTTTGTGTTTAAACATCAATGTACCATTTAAAAATATGTCCTGTTTTGAACATTATGGACAAAATTCCATCATTCATAGATCAAAAGAAGGAAGCGTTTTCTTTCCACCTCAACATATATTGAGGTTGACTACAGTATTCTCAAAGTACTCTTACACAGGCTCACTAAATAAATGAGCCAATGAACTCATTAAGGACAAAAATAATTTTGTTTATCGGAAAAGCAGAACTTATTTGGCCTCATTTAGAGCATACAAGCATTGTGTGTTGCTCTCTGCTTAACAAGCCATGATGTAGATCTGGATAATCTCCCAAAACTAAAATTTCGGAAAAATGAATAAGTATACACCATGCCTTCCTTTTCTTCATAATAGGCATAAATAATGTGATACCATGTGTGACTCATTGTTATAGGCCTACAAGGTAATCTAATTTATGTTTATAGCATCTCCACATATTCTATGAATTAAAGAAATCACTTAGGTTAAAGCAAAATAAAATGCTATGTTCTAGTTTTTATTTGTTTGCTTTGTTTTGTTTTCCCCTAACAATAACTATCATGAGAACCTTAAATTCACATGATTCCAAATGGCTATAGAATTTTTTAAGTATACCATTTTATCAAGGCATAATTAACATAAAATAAATGTCACATATTTAAAATATTCATTTTGACAAGTTTTGACATATGCATATATCCTTTAAGCCATTATCACAGTCAAAATGCCAAAATTTTCTACTAGAGCTGAATTGCATAGTTAACAGAAAAACAAACTGAAAGAAGTCAGATAGTTCACAATTTTATATTCTACATGGAATAAGTAATTAATATCTCCACTACCAATGGAAAATAATGTCAATAAATAATATTTCCACTGTCATCTTTAAGATCTAAACTTTAGAATAAATACTAAATCACCACAGCACATGGAGAAGACAGAAAGTAATCCCTTGTCAACCAATGCTATTTTAATTTAGAAATAGTCACCCATCATGATTAGCTTATGTTACATAAGCATTTGCAGAATGGAATTCAAGACACTTGAATAATGATAGAATAAGAAACTTGGCTCCCTTCTCAAAGAAGTCAAACTTATATGTCATTTTATGTGTCCCCAAGGACACAGTGACAATATTAATCCACAAGTGTTGGAAAATTGCCATTCTGAAGGGAAATGGGATTTTATTTTATGAAATTACAGTGGAAGTGTGCAGTGAGAAGTGTTAATATCTGTTGGAATTTCATGTAGACTCATATATAATTCAGCCAATGAAGGTTTTAATAGATGTGTGTGTTAGAGATTTCTAACAATATTCCATAATTCATTTGTCTTTCCAATACTCTAGCTACTTCTTCCATTATTTTATAATAAGTTGGTATATCCAATCTTATGAAATGTGATATAATCATTATACAGCAAACATCATTGTTGTCAAGGATAACACTATTGCTCAAATCCATAGCTTTTTCCTGGCAAAGTTGAGGTTTAAGACTTGGATTTCTGACTCTGTGGAAAGCTATGATTACATGTGCTCAGCATTTCCCTTAGAAAGCAAGATAATGAATATTAACTAACTTGGAATTAAAATATTAACTATACATCAGTTCTTAATTCATAATTCAGGCAAACGTTTTGCAAAGAAGACTTATTATGAGTGTCTTTGTGTGTCAAGGATTGTAGCATGGGTTTCAGGATCGTATTAAAATACAAAACTTTGTCCTATTAAGACCACATCTTTTACCATTAGTCTGTATTCATAGCAAAATAGTGAATATATTTCATCAAATACTTTTTACTGTGTTCTGTTATTTGTCAGAAATTATTCCCCGAACTTGACATTTGAAAAATTCAGGTAATTATTTTCTTTCTGTAATGAGGAACTTTTCAACTTCTATGACGGACCTCAGAAAGGAAATTACCAAACACATCAATTGACTTAAATTAGCATCTTGCCTTTAGAACAAGGATGATTTTTAATGTTCCTTCATTATTAAATTTAACCATAAGCAAAATATACACATGTTTATTACTTGATGTTTTTAGAAAGGTGGCTAAATAGAGGTACTATCATTATTAAATAAAATCCAGCAGAAAAAAAATAATAAATCCTAAAAATAGAGTACGAGTACTAAAAATGAAATGTGAAGGAGTTATCAAAATATCTTCCCAGTATGCTGAGTTGAAGTATTTGGTCTAATAGTAAAGAGTGTTAATACCCTACATTTCCCATAGCTATCCTTGCTACAAGGAATAGGCAGTGTGGTTCTCGTACCAAATCCATGTTTGTGCTCCTGTGTGGAATTCTTCCATTCCTAATATCACGTGAAGGATTTTATTTCAACCTTCTTTGAAGTCACTCTTACCCAGTGCTTTATGTTCTGCTCTCCCGTTTACACTGCTAGAGCAATTCAAAATGTAACGATCATTTCCTTGAATCATTCCCTCTGTATTAATTAAAGAAAAATGATATTCTCTTGAAATTCTTCAGTTGATATTGCAAACGTGCTTCTGTTGCTCATTACTTTTAAATGTTTTCACTCTAGAAATGAGTAAACATGTCATGATGGATTTGCTGTCTCCCCATTGTGAAGGATCTCACTAGCTCTCTTTGGGTGTAGGCTCAGGGCTCACACTCTGTCAGAATTACCAACTTTGAGGATTTATAAAGGCTGCAAGGTTTTTTTTCCAGGGAGAAAGCAAATTTAAACTGAGTAAAACATGAAAAAAAAAGCCATCTCTGTGTATTCCTCACAAATATCCCCGTTTCCAGCAGCTGAGAATCTATTGGTTAACCATTTTTTACCCACCCCATGAAGGCAACAGCAGTTCCATAATGATAAAGAGTCTCAAATTATCTTTGTATTGACTGTAATTACCTCAATTATAGTAAAGCCTACGGACAACTAGAGATACATAATTACAACACATTTGTACTTGAAAATGGAGTTCCAATACTTAAAGATCAGTATTTAATGGGAACTACTTTGAAATAAACTGCCACAAGTGGATTTACGCTGAATTATCCACATAACTACAAGATGGTTAAAGATGTTTCAATTTTATTTTACAGAATATCAAGTGTAAAACTCCAAATGGCACAGCCAAATTTAAAAGGAAAGAAAATACATGTTCAAGACTTCCAGAGTAATGCTCAGCCAGTTTTACAGTTCTTGAAACTGATCCCATTCAACCGGATGAACTTCATGTGAAAAAAATTCTAATCAGAATCATAAATAGTTCATATTCATAAAATTGAATTTCAAACCAGTTGTTCCGCCAACAACCTATTGAATTTAACTAAATTTTCCAATAATCCTATTTGGAATTCCATAGATTCAGTCCGCAGGGTGCACTTTCTTCAGAATTACTTCCATTCTATCGTTCTAGTAAGACAAAAGCAAGTCACACATGGATTATAGGAGCTTAATTTAAAAGCAAAAGATACAGTATGGTTTTGTCATTCCAAAATGAGCAAAACAATTATGATTTGTAGTTCCTAGATGACATATTTCTAAGAGAATCAAATGGTGTATTTCAGACATATCCATTACTGGCACTCTTTCACTTAGGAGTATATCAGATTTCTGTGTATTAGGCAGAAATGATAGTGGTTAGTCCACGGTGAATTACTTTTCCTAGATGTTTCAGCTGGAGGCTATTTTTGGGTAAAATAGCTTCTCATCCAGCTGAGCCCTTTGATAAAATATCCAGTAATGGTCAATTATTTTTATAACTTGACCTGTTGTAGCTAATATGCAGAAAGCCACGTAGAAAAAAATGAGGTTAATGAAAACTCAGGATCCATGATTTTGCCATGTTACACCTAAGTTTCTAATAAAATTTATCTACTCGTCATGTTACTCATCATTTCTTCCCCACTCCCATACCACCCTACTCCCTGTAACTTGATTCCAATCAGTTTACCTTTTGTTTCTGCTCTATCCATTTACGTGAGTCTTGTCTAACACTGTGATTCCTCAGTTTTTCTCTCTTTTGAGTTTGGCGTCCTTTTTTAACCATAGCTTAACTGATGGTGGCTTAGTCGTCACTGTTAATTTCTCCTCCATTTCAAATAAGCAATATTTTGTCTTAACAAATCTGCGTAGTACTGGCAAAATGAACCATGTATGTTTAGACCCAGCTACTTTTCAGTACTGCACAAAGTAGAAAAAAAATGTCAAATTACATGTTAGAGAAGAATGTTTTCCCTCAGTTTAAAACCACAGAGTGGGTAAGAAGGCAGTGTTTTTCTCCCATTATCCTTGTGGCAATGTTTTATTTCTATTTGTGGTTTTAGCACTGAGGAAAAAAAGCCGAAGGCGTTAGAATCATCTTATTAAAATGAATACGCAGCATCCTTTGTCAAGCATTCATTTAAGATTTTAAAACATATTGGAATTTAAAGCATATTAAGAGGTCACTCATGGATTTTACTATGTGCATGCTTCTGAAATTTAGTTAAGTTCTTGAGTATCTAAATTGAGAGAAAATCCTCCCAGTACCTTTTAAAGTGGGATTTTTCTAATGTTATAAATATATCATCCACTGTGACAGAAGTAAGATGTTTTAAGACAACACCTCCTCAAGGACGTTACTCAGGTTTTCTCATCCTGGGCATTAGAATCTTAATAAAAATAATTAATTACAGTCTATTTTCCATAGAACTTAGAACGATTCTGGCTTTCAAATGGATAATAAATGCTCAATAAATATGTGGAGAATAGATAAATCAAGGTGCTTTATGAGGAAAAGAAATCATGGGAGTTGTATAGAGATTGTTAACAAAAAACTATAATTTTATATCAGGTATATATAAAGTGGGTTGAATTTTAACTGCCAAGCCCCTTATACAGAGATTTAGCAAAAATTATTTTTAAAGTGCTATGTACTGATTAGGTACATGTGTTTTCCTCCTTTTTAGTCATTCTGTGCTTTATCGATCTTCCGCCCTCTATCCCTCCAGCAGCAATCTCCATCAGAATGGCCACTTTAAATTAATGTCAAGGTTTTAGACCTCAGTTACTGAAATTTTTCCATCCTTACTTGCTCAAGCAGTCAATTTTTATTAACACTTTCTATAGCACACAGCATACTGACATTTAAGAAACTACATTCTATAAAACGCGTGGTTCCTCCTTTTGGGTGGAAATTACTTTTTCTATGCCTCTTCTCCTGAACTCCTTTTCTTTCACTCTTTAATTTTCTTCAGTATTTTTGAACTTTGCTGAATTGTGAAATAATTTAATTCCTTCTTTGGTAGGAAAGATGCATTTCTTGACTGAACATGACCCGACTTAGAATTTTTTAAAAAATAATCAAACACTTGGGACTTCCCTGGTAGCTCAGTGGTTAAGAATCCGCCTGCCAATGCCAGGGACACAGGTTCTGAGCCCTGGTCCAAGAAGATCCCACATGCCGCGGAGCAACTAAAGCCGTGCACCACAACTACTGAACCTGCGCTCTAGGGCCCGCGAGCCACAACTACTGAGCTCACGCGCCACAACTACTGAAGCCCGTGCACCTAGAGCCCGTGCTCTGCAACAAGAGAAGCCACCACAATGAGAAGCCCGCGCACCGCAAAGAAGAGTAGCCTCCGCTTGCTGCAACTAGAGAAAGCCCGCGTGCAGCAATGAAGACCCAATACAGCCAAAATTTTTTTTAAATAATAATTTTATAAAAAATAATGATAATAATAAAAACTTACTTCTCATACAACAGCCCTCCCTCCACCAAACCCCAAGTAACAACCCGCACCCTACAGTTCACGATTTTAATCTTTAACCACGGCAATCATTTGTTAAACTACAATACCACTTAGCCTTTTTGTGTATGTATGTGTGTTTCATTAGTTATGTAAATAGTTGTATGGCCATCCGAATGGTTATATATATATATATATATATATATATATATATATATATATATAGTTACTGATAAATGGTAATAGCAGCCTGCCTACATGAAAATGAGTATTTATTCTTCTGGATCATGTATTTTATTACAGTCTACTGAGGTTGCATCTATAGCTGGCAAGATTTGGAGATTTCATAGCAAGTGTATTACATCTGAAGCCTTTTGATATAGTGTTCCTCAGCCTCCTTGCCTCAAATCTGTATCATCCATAAAAGACTTTTATTGAAGAAAGGATGGTGGGAATAGGGGATTGCATCCAAATTCCTGTGACATACTCCCTGATTGAAACCTCTGGTAAGAATGGCTTTGCTTTACTCTGGACTTGAGGACACGGGGAGGGGGAAGGGTAAGCTGGGACCAAGTGAGAGAGTGGCATGTACATATATACACTACCAAATGTAAAATAGATAGCTAGTGGGAAGCAGCCACATAGCACAGGGAGATCAGCTCGGTGCTTTGTGACCACCTAGAGGGGTGGGAGAGGGAGGGTGGGAAGGAGACACAAGAGGGAGGGGATATGGGGATATATGTATGCATATAGCTGATTCACTTTGTTATACAGCAGAAACTAACACAACAATGTAAAGCAATTATACTTCAATAAAGATGTTAAAAAAAAAAATGGCTTTGCTTCGGTTTTGGATTTGTTGAGCCTTCCTTGTAGAAAGAACTGAAGGAGTAGAGAACATAGCTTTTCAACACCACACTTTTCCTCAAGCAATTCTTCAAGCCAGAGTCAGTTTCGTGAACCTCTCTTATTTTGAAATGGGTTGACTCAAGCAGGCTTTTACATTTTATTCAATGTTATATCACGTATTGTTACTTTCCTTTAGTTTCAGTATTTTCCCCGACTTCCAACTCTTCAGAAAGCTATTGATCTCATTGGGTGACATGAGAGATTTCCCATCAAATGTTGTGTTGTCTTTTCCGAAGAAAGTATGGAAAGTTAACAATTGTTTGAAACTATATTATCTGACCTTGTGGAAGGTAATGTTTATCTTTGTATTAAATGTTGCCTTTCCAAAGATCAAGTGCTGCTTTGAATAGCTGGCGTTCTACTCACCCGTGTGACTGAGGATAGTTGTTAAATAATTCTGAATTTCAGTTTTCTCACCTGGAAATGGAGTGACAGATCAATAGAAATTACTGTAAGTATATACATAATGCATTTGAGCCTTTTTTTTTTTTTTTTTTTTTTCTGATGGGCCATCAAGAGTGGGGAATATATGTATAGTCCTAACTGAAAACTTTCTGTTGAGTCCCTGGCTTATCTAACAAATTCAAGGTGGATCTGGGGTGGGGGGAGATGGAAATGTAGACCTTGCAATGGTTCTGGCTGTCTTTTCACCTCCTACTTCTCTTTGTGTTTTTGTGGTTTTGTTTTAATGTGTTATGTTTGTCGTTCTTCTGGTTAAGGTTTTGTTGACTTTTCCAGTTTTCTTGAATACACTATCTTTATTTTATTTCTTTTATCTTACCCAGATAACCTCTTTTCTCCTATACAATAAATTTTCCTCTCCAGACTATCCCTCCAGTTAATTTTGCCTGCTCAGCAAAAAATCTCTCCCATTAAGATGTCATTTGTGGTATTTTATTCTATCATACATGAGAAGGGCAAAGAAAAATATTTCAGATATGGAAGGACTAAGAAATCATAACTTACTGGGTGAGGAAAATAATTGAGAGGGGGAAAAAAACCTAGTCAGTATAACAGTAAATCAGAAAAGATCTTAACAGAGAGGGGGAAACATTTCCAAAATAAGAGTGAACAAAGCTGATATATTTTCAGTTAAACCTAATGAAATTATACAGCATGAGTTTAACCTGAAATCTGAGAGTTACAGAGGATAAATTAAAAACATAATTTTAGTTTACAAATATAATAACTAATTTTCTTAACACATGAAAAAGTGCTTTGGAGAGTTGGAAGTAAAAGTTACTAAAGTCTTTTCTTGACAGACATGTTCATTATTTAATTTGGCATTCTGATAAAAAATATATAAAAATTCTACTATCACATTTTAGAAATGGAGGAGGTATAGGCATTTTCAAATTACTTGCTAGATCAAGAATAAAATAGAGAAAAAAGAATAGTAACAATAAGGAAAGCATATTATATGGTAAGCATGCAACAACTATTGAGTAAGAAATGGTTGGAAGGAATAGATCAAGATAGTCCTAAAATGTTTTAGTTTTGATTAGGTGACAATCAAAAACCTAAGAAAGCATATTCAAGATAGATGCTGTTTAAAGCAAATCTATCTTAAACAAAAAGATAGTGAAACTATGCAACAGATAAAAAGAAAGGAGTAGTTTTATCTGAATATTTTGAAATGGAATATTCACCAAGATAACATATTACTCCTTGAAAAGGCAATTAGTAGTTTTATACTATTGTATTATAAATATATAAAAATATAAAAAAAGCATTATAAAAAATAGAGACGTTCACACATATAGACATTCACATATTTAAACACCAATGCATATAAATAAATAAATGCAAGAAATATAAAGCTTAATATTGATATATCCTAAACTGCTTGCAGAAATACAAGAAGGAAGACAAGAGGGAGTACCATTTTTGCTCTAAACACAGCTTTATTCTTATTTTTCAGTGTGCATTCAGGTGCATGTTACTTTCATATTTGAAAAAGTTAATTTATACAAAAGAGATATTTAGGGCGTTTATAATTGTTAGACTTTATTGTTTATGTTCTGGTCTTATCTAATAATGCCCATCTATGGGACTGTAATTATATCCTTTGAATTTGGGTTTATATAATTTAAAATGATATGCAGGACACAAGTGGAAGCTCACTCTTGTATCTATCATGTCCTTCTTGGTACTTGATAGTTTGAGAAATAATGTCATGATGTATTTAAACACTTCTAGTCACACGTGTAGACAACTATAAAGACTTTGAGTGGTAGAGGACTTGATCTCATTGGTCCCAAATGATACAAAGGAAGGTGGAAACTATTGGACAAATGGCTCCTTGAATGTGATAGAGGTACTTTTCTAACACCTCTCTGATATCTTCCATTGAGAAGGGCAGAAATGTATGGTTTACCACAGTCCTCAAAAAAGACACATTTGGATTAAAAGGAAAAAATAGTAAACAAAGCCAGAAAAAAATTTGGAACATAAGTGGCATATTTCAGCATTGAGTAAAAATACATTTAACATAGAAAAACAATTGTAGAATAAGAAAGTTTATCAAAGTTTTGATAATAGACCTAATTTATGAATGGAGAATAAGTTTCTGCTCATATGTTAACTAAATTAAAATATGATTTATTACTCATATAGTATATGTATAGCTGATTCACTTTGTTATAAAGCAGAAACTAACACACCATTGTAAAGCAATTATACTCCAATAAAGATGTTAAAAAAAACAACTTAATATAGTTTAAATTATGATTTTATTTAGAATAATTGTATTATTTACAAACCCTCTCTTTTTCCAAGTAGGGTTAAAGCATTATACAAAATGCATACACTATATCAAGGTAAAAATAGTTCAACAAATAGGGATCAATGAAAGAATACATCAATGGAATAAAGACAGAAATGGTAATACGTGGCCAATATATTATGGTAAAAAGTCAGCATCAAATCAATTATATAATTGTAGTTTCCAAAAGCCAAAATAAATGGCAAAAGTCACCACTGGTTATGTGAATTATGTTTTTCATATGCAAAAAATATCAATCAAATATTTATTTTAAGACCACAGATATTCTTAAAGGGAGACCCCTACGGCTGCATAATTAGACACCATTATATAATCAGTAACTAACCCATAAACTCCTTGCAGTAAATATGACAAGAATTTGCATATGTTTGTCTAAAATCCCTCAGTGTAGAATAATACCACAAAGTCAAAACATATTTCAGAAAATGTTGTTTTTTTATGGTTGGAGCAAAAGGTGTGGAGGATGTCGATTTATATAATTCAAATACACAAGCCTGATGGTTTGACTTAATTCTTAATCTAGATGTTCTTCTATAAACATGCTTATGAGTTGAATGTATCCCTGAAAATTCATATGTTGACGTTCTAACCCTCAGTAACTCAGAATGTAAACTTATTTTAAAATAGAGACATTGCAGGGATAATTAGTCAAATTAAAATGATGTCATTGGGGTGAGCTCTAGTCCAACGTGACTGGTATCCTAAAAAGGAGAAATTTAGACACAGAGACAAATACACATAGAGGGAAGACAATGTGAGGAGACACAGGGGAAACACAATGTGACAATGAAGACAAATGGAGTGATATTTCTACTAGCCAAAAAACCAACCCTGCTAACACCTTAATCTTGTACTTCTAGACTTCAGAAATGTGAGACAGTATATTTCTGATGTGTAAGCCACCTTGTTTGTGATAGTTTCTTATGGCAACCCTAGAAAACTAACACAAACATTATTTCTCTTTACCATGCTTTTGATGAATGTTGTGCTGCTCTGCTTTTGAGGATATAAGCTTTGAGAAATACCTGGAGCTGAGTGCTCTGTGTTGCAAGACCCTGTGTTTTGTTTTAACTTTCTGCGGCCCAACTGATAGGCTTCACAAAGGCAAATATTTTTATCTTTTTGCTCACTGATATAATCTAAGCCATCTGAATGGTATGTTTGGCATATGGTCCACAGTCCATAGATATTTGTTGCATGACTGATTGAATTCTCTTAAGAGAGTTGAAGGGTCTAACTACTGCTTCTCACTGAGTAGACTGTTATTCAGCGGTATCACAGAAGCGGACCAAGGGAGTACTTAACAGATCCAAAATATTTCCTCAGCAAATAATTATGGATCAACTCCATAAGGAAAAATATTAAGTTGAGCCTCTGAACTCTCATATTAAAGAAAATACAAGAATGCTATTTTCAAGCTTGTATTTCCAAATATCCATCATTGAACCTTGATGTAAGAAGGAGAAGTGAGAAATAAAATCCACAGTGGAAGGTAAGCCTGGAAAATCTCTGAAAGTACCTTTTTCTAATCTTTTAGACGAAGCCTTTAGACAGACTTTTTATTCATCTGTCTCTCCAGAAGGTTCAAAAATGATTGGACTTACACAGTCTGGCAAATCATCAAGAGGTACATGTAAAAATCAACTGTCATTACCTCATTCCAAAAGAAAAGTGTGAATGCACCCCACTTTGGCACAATTGCTAACCTGAAAACAGAAAAGCAATCCACGTGTTCGCTTTCTGCAGTTGCACTATTGTAATAGAATGAGGGCAATGAAAGTAGTTAATTGGATCTGCCATTGTTGGCTAGAAAAGAACCTTGAAATCATCAGGGCGAGTGGTGACAGCTCAGTTTTAACTGTGACTCTGCCCAAGCTTAAGGACATGTCTAATGGAAAGAAAAGCCATCTGTTGTTTTACTTGTTATCACCTAATTTTCTGATTTCTTAAGGGACTATTTCTGCTAATTCTGATTCATGATTTCACTTTAGAGACACATCTATAAGAAATCTATGCTGAATGTATACAACTTAATGCCAGTCCTGCAGACAAAGATCAAAGAAAGATCAATACATACTAAAAAGAATATTATATTTTTAATGTGATTTTTTAGGTCATAAGAAAATAATTAAAATGATCTGAGTTGGATTAGGCATACTGAAATCTAAGCTGATTCTCAATTAAAATAGTGATGATAATATTAGAAATGTATTTTATTTGATTCTGAGTAAAGGTTCCTAATGCTTTCAAAAACTGTTCAGAGCAAGAAGTAGTTTACTGACAGTGGAAATCATCAAACTGTCTTGTTTCTGTGTTAATTTGAAAAGTATTTTCAATTTGTGTGAGACAATAGTCTGTAAATAGATATTTTTAATGTGAAAACACTGTGAAAAATACCCAAACATATTTGAAAAATAATTATCAAGACTGTAGAATCTTTAAATATACAGAAAAATAAAACACACATATAATTGCTTACCGTTTATGGATAGATAAAAATAAAAATAAAGATATTAGTGAGGATTGTTATAAGTAAGCATATGATTTAAAATTAGGCAGATCTGAGTTCAAATACTGGTTATTTTTAGGAGCAATTTAACTTGGTCATATTATTTTACTTCTTAAAGCCTCAGTTTTCTTATAAGGACAATGGAGGCAAATAATGCTTTAGTTATAGGCTTTTTCCTGCTTATTAGGGACTTTATGCACTGCTTGGTGTCTTAAGGTCTTCAATGAATGGGGCTCTTCATATTAACATTAATATTAATACTTCAAATCTAGGCCCAAGAGAGTTGGAGTTACTAATCTAAGTGGGTCTACAGCTTGAAGTAAGGACCTTACAATTGGATATGGGAGCAGACCAGATTAGCTATTCCATGGAAAAATAAAAAGTGATATCAATACAGAGGTAGACCAAATGCAAAGTTCGTTCTTAGAGAAAACACTTTTAATTTTTAGTTTTTATTGAAATATAGTTGACATAAAATATTATGTTATTTTCATGTTATTTTCAAGAATGATTTGACTTTTAAGTACATTATGAAATGATCACATGGTAAGTCTAGTAACCATCTGTCCCCATAGAAAGTGAAATTACTAGAGTGTTATTGACCATATTCCTTTTGCTGTATATTACATCCCATGACTTATTTATTTTGTAACTGGAAGTTTGTATCCTTAATTCCCTTCCCTTATTTCACACAGCCCCAAGCCCCTTTTCCTCTGGCAACCACCCATTTGTTTTCTGTATCTATGAGTCTGCTTTTGTTTGGTTTGGTTTGTTAATTTTATAGTGTAGAGTCCATATAAAAGTGAGATCATAGAGTATTTGCTTTTCTCTGTCTGGCTTATTTCACTTATCACAATACCCTCTGGATTCATCCATGTTGTCACTCCTTCATTTGGAGCATATTCCTCTGTGTCCTCATTTTGCCTAATTCTCTGTGTTTATTTCTGTTTTTTGGTAGGTCTATTATGTCTCCCAACCTCAAGGAAGTGGCCTTATTTAGGAGATAAATAAGAGATAAATTATTTAGGAGATAATAAGGCCCCCATGGGGCCCAGCAGCATGCCTCCCTCTGGCCACCGGAGCTACATGCTCCAGGGACGTCCCCTATGTGGGCTGCATATGGCTTTCTATGGTGGCCGGGCTGACTTCTTGGGCATGCTGGTAGGTGTGGCTAGCCCCTACAGGGCTGGTTGAAGTGCTTGTGAGGCCGATGTGGCCCTGCAGGTGGGCAGGGATGGCTCTCTATGATTAAAAAAAAGAAAAAAAATCTTTAAAATAAATAATATGACCAGATATGAATAGCAAAAAAAAAAGTTTCATTTTAACGCCATCCTTAATACACAAAATATATATAGATCAGGATAGTATAAGTAGCTAATATAAATCGAAAGATATGGAAACATCCAAGGGAATGGATCTTTGAAACAGGAAGCCTTAGAGCAGCTTTTAGAGATGAAATAATAGGAAAGATCTATGGCTTAAGAATAAACACCCGGCCACTGTAACATGTGTTGAATAATCAGCAAATGAGAAATATCTCAAGATAGAATATCAGGAATCATCTGTTACTGTAGCAAGCAAAGCCTACATGATATATAGTAGATAATTCATTTTTTCGGTTCTATTAGACTCATGGAATTATGCAGCCACAGGAGAATTGTAAAACGCTGCAACCAGTAGAAAGTGTGAATCCTACTGCCAACATTATATTATTGTCTAGGTCCAAAGTTTTAGATGTGAGGGAATGAACTTTAATTTGAATATATATTTAAAGACCAAACCCTAATTTCCATCACACTTCTGTCTCTGGAATTTCCAGTTCGCTCCTCCTATTAAGATACAGAAAGAAAAGAAATTAAAACATTCAATTTGTGGCAACATTTTGTGAGGCCAGACTGCTTGCACAGTCATCTTCCATCTGGAAGGATAGAATAGAGGACCTTTAAGAAGATATATTCCCAAACTAAACTGGGTAAACTCCCTGATATTAGTTTTATGTTCTTCTGGCCACTGAGTCCTTGGGAGAAATGTGCTATGGAGCATGTGGGGAAATTTAGAATTTCTGATCAAAGGGGATAGATACGGTTTACAGCACCTCTTCAATTCCATCCTCTTCTTCTTTCTTTTACCCTGAATGTAATTACTCATCATTAGCAATCATCTAGAGAATATGAAGTAAAGACAATACTAGAATCATAAAGTGAGCTGGCAAGCTTTTTCCTCTTTTATGTACAATAGAATAATTTTATAGCATGATCTTTTTCTTGATCATTTCATAAAATGGATGATGTAGATGGTTTTTTCAATGATCACAATTTAAACTGTTGATTCAAAATTGTAAGTATTGATAAGGAAATTCAGCTTTTATATGTTTATTGAGAAGGTTTTAGAAATTATATATACCTGAAAATTACCCATTCATCTATATTAAATTTTCTTTACAAAGGTATATCTACTTAACATCTATTTAACTTGTAGTCCTGTCTATTTTATAGTCCCCTAATTATTTATTTTCAGCCATACTTTATTTTTGAATTTGTCTTGAAGTTTTAAAATCTTATTAATCCTTTCAAAGAACCGTATTTTGTTTCTCCTTCCTCTTTCTTTTCTTCCTCCTCTTCTTTTCCTTTCATCTCCATATTCTATTTTTTTTCTATTTTATTTATTTCTTCTCTGATAGATTTTTTCCCCCTCTGTTTTCTAAGGGTTAATTTATTGCTTTCATAAACTTTCAGACCTTTTACTTTCAATATTTTCTTATTTTCTAAATTTTACACTTAAGGATAAAAAAAAATTTCCAAGTGCTGTTTTATTTGTATCACACTAGTTTTAAGATGTAGTGTTCTCATTGTCATTCACTTCAAAATAGTAATATTATAGTATTATTCATATTTTTATTGTTTAAGAGACATTATTTTCTTTACTTTTAACAATTCTTTTCACTGTCATAAATACCATGTATTTCAAGAAATAGCATGCTTCTAATAATAGTGCTAAATAATTCCAAAACATCCTGTAGGTAGTAGAAGTTCTCAAGAATTCCTTTATGGTGGTTTATACTAGACAGTTTCTCCATATATATTTCCCACATTTACAGAGTTATTTTAAAAAGTAGATGATATGAAGAAAAGACAAGCCATTGAGTGTCAAAAGACACCAATTATTAACTCTATGTCCCTGGATACGTTGTTGCTACATTTTTAGTCCCATTGTTTTCTTATCAGATACTTGCTTGTGATAATATTCCTCAGGCTTTAGGAGAAGATTAATTATATTATTTATTTAAAACTACTTCTTCAGCTATAAAGCACTATGCAACTTTTTTTTTGTCTTTTTTTGATTGGAGTATAATTGCTTTACAATATTGTGTTAGGTTCTGCTGTACAATGAAGTGAATTAGCTATATATATATACATATATCCCCTCCCTCTTGGACGTCCCTCCCACCCCCCCATCCCACCCATCTAGATCATCAAAGAACACTGAACTGAGCTCCCTGTGCTGTACAGCAGCTTCCCACTAGCTATCTATATTTCACATGTTAGTGTATATATGTCAATCCTAATATCCTAATTTGTCCCACCCTCCCCTTCCCACCCTGTGTCCACATGTCCATTCTCTACGTCTGTATCTCTATTCCTGCCCTGCAAGTAGGTTCATCTACCATTTTTCTAGATTCTACATATATGCATTAATATTCACTATTCAATATTTGTTTTCTTTCTGACTTACTTCACTCAGTATGACAGCAACTTTTAATATAATAAAGTGACATGTTTCAGAAAGATGAAAAGCTTGAGGTCTCAGTAAACACAATAGTTTAGTAAATACTGAACCCTTGGTATCATGGTTAAAAATAGAAAACTGAACCCCCATCCTTCTTGTTATATAATGTGGTTCAGAAATTATAGTTTGAGATGTAAAGGAAATGGTATTTAGCTCCTGTCTTCACTAAAGGGAGTTGTCAAAAACTATGAACAATTTGAGGCGCTATCTCATTTGCATGCTAACAAGTTAGCTTTCCAGTTTTAAAGGTAGTAAGAAAACACAGGACATCTGGGTCAGAGACAAAGAACGTTATTACTCATGGAGAGCAGCATGAATTTCAATGCTCACCTTAGTTTCCCTTGCCTCTGCCCCAATTCCCTTAGGGCAATGTAGAGTAACCCAGTTGAAAGCCATACACATGGTGGATTGGGTCACAGATGAATGATCCCCAAGTTTAGGAAATCCCCAATTTATAAGGGGCTATGAACAAACCTGTCCAACCTTTCCCTGGAGAGAAGCATTATTTTTATTATCCTGATCAGACAGCAAAAATATACCTTCTTCTCCAGATGGAGATACTCTATCTTTCAAGGCTATTTGCTATGCAAACATCCTTGAAATAAATAATCTGGAAACCCAAGGTATCAATGCTTCTTCATGAGATTTTCAGAAATGCAAGAGATCCATTAAGAATTGTCTCTCAACAGGAGAATTCAGTACACATTTGTGCCCAAGAATAACACTGATTATTTTTATTGCAAATCTGCATGTACTTTTCCTGGAAAGCATAAAAATTAGTACAGATCCTACAAGAAATATTTTGGGAACTAAGATTTTGACATTTAGTTCTGTTTACCAATAACTATGATGATTTTGTATATGAATTAAATGATTGAAGAGTCAAGAAGTAATCACATGATTCATGACAAAGAGTGACATTTATTTGTAATTTCTAAATGAAATGACATCTCCTGAGCTATGTTTTCATTTTGAAATAAGATCACATCATCTATGACACTTCACCTCTCAAAGATGGAATAAAAATAATCTAAATGAATGCCTTCTACTTGTAAAATCTGATAGCAAGTACTAGATAATATGAATTACACATTTTCAAAAAAGAGTTGATGGTTTAATAAAAGCATTTTGGACAAATTTGGTACATAAATGATTAATCCATGTCAAAATATAAATTATGGACAAAAGCATGTCACCAGTCAGTATAGTATTGCTAACTGCCCATTTCAAGGAATGATCTATGTGTAAGAATTACCCTGACATTTTCCTCAGGCAAGGCAATTGAGAGAAATATATTCAGTCTCTTTGCCATTTCCCTTTTATGTATAAGAACTTCATTTACACCCTCTTTACATAGTAATCCCACTGATTTTCAAGCTGGCTTCCTTCTGTTAATATGCGTTAGAACTTCATAATTTTGCTTTCAAGATTACTATCTGGTGATTCTCATTTATTTTTATTCTGCCTGTCTTCTAGTTTTGTTTCCACATGAAGAAAGAGATGCAATGAAAGTTACCTGAATAAAGAATCTCTGATATGCTTTCAGGGTGCAGTTCTGGGTATGCATCTAAGTTTGACCTTGTGTGATTTCAGGGTCTTAAACTGAAAAGTAAACAAGGTTGGTAGCATATTCAAACTTGAATGGGCTGTACACTTAAATTATTAGAAAAAGGGATTCATTGTGAATAAACAGCCTCTGAAATGTGCCATGGCATGAATGTCACCCAAGATTTTAAACTATTATTTGAATGACAATATTGATGGCTGAAGCTTTCAGATACGTATCATTAACATAATCTGAATATGGATTTATATAATCTCAGATTTCAATTTTAATGTGAATCTATAACAATGTTATCTATAAGAGATATGTTTTAAATTTTTAAAACAAACTGCCCATGCTCAAGAACATTATAAATTATCTCAGTGGTGATTCATGTAAAACAGACACCTGGGGCATTTATTTGTCAGAACTAATTTGTGCCAACAATGTGTTGAGAAACAGAGCCCATCTAATTGAAACTGACATATCATTGTTGAAAGCATAATGTGCTGATAAAAGATTTGATAAATCTCCAGTGGTCACCAACTCTTGGAAACAATATTATCCTCAATTCCTAGTATTACAATTTTACTTGTAGAAAAAGTATGCAAAAAGTCTTACCTTAAAGTATCTGAAACCACGAGTAAGGAAAAGAGACTAGACTCTCTTGAGAAAAATAAGCAAGTTATACAGAAGCAGTTTCCAACTAAAAATTACAAAGATTATTGTAATGGTCAGAAATCTTATCATTATAACTATGGAATAGATTACTTACTTAGAAGTAACCATCCGCAGAGTTATCCAATATATACTGAATTATTGCTCACAAACAACAATCTCATGATTTGTTGGCCATGAGAATGGCCCTGTGGAAATTCCTATACAACACGGATATTCTGTAATGCTGTGAGCACTGACATTGTAAAATTTCCTTCTCCTTTTTTTTTTTTTTCCTTTTGACAGGAACAATATAAAGCAATATTTTTTCAAAACACAGCTGAAAATAATGCTAATTAGTAGGAGGAGTATATTAACGTAAGTATGGTCCAAGGGGAGAGATTATTAAATTAATTCACTCTTTAAACTTGAATCTGTAGTCTTGAAAGACACTACGATTGCATTTAAATGGTTAAATTTCAGTCAATTTTTGGAAGAAGTCACCAAGAGAAAATTAAACTTGTGGAAGATAAAGATTTTTAAGAATGAGTTTTACATTTTGGTGGGCAATATTATTTAAAACTAATAATCTTAAAAGAAGTTTGAATTTGTAAGGATGAGCCAAGAGGTATATAATGCTTCTTGCATATCAAGGTGTGTTCTCAGAGAATAATATCTGCCATATAGCCTCTGGTGTGGCATAAATTCTTTTACCTCTCTTATAGAAGACAATTTCCTGCTTGTCTCTGCAATAGCTGCTTTTCTTCATGCACAGCTCCTGGTCTTATAATGATGTTAGATCTATACTACATTGTTCAAGTTCCCATAGTCACTAGCTATTTATCAGAGAGCTAGCTAGTGAACACTGAGAAGAATAGCAAGAAGCAAAATCAACATAGCTTCTCCTAAATTGACACATCAAAATATCTTTGTTTTAATTGATGGTTGTATGTTTTATCTATTGCTGCATAAACAATCATCTCACAGTTTAACAACTTAAGACAGCAAACACTTATTATCTTCAATTTCTGAGGGTGGGAATCCGGGTGTCATTTTGTTGGTTCCCTCTGGCCCAAGGTGTCTTATGGCTTTGTAGTTGTACTATTGGCAGGGGGTGTAGACATATCTGAAAGATTAACTGCAGGGAAATTATCTGCTTCTAAGATCACCCTCATGATTGTTGGCTGGCTTCAGTCTCTTGTTACCTGGGCGCCTGCACGGGGCTGTTTCATGACATGGCAGGAAGCTATCACACAGCATGGCAATTAGCTTCTACTAGGGAAACAATCCAAAAGAGAATGAGAGAGACAAACCAAGATGAAACAACAGATTTTTTAGCCTAACCTCAGAAGTTGTATGATGTCACTTCTACTATATTTTATTAGTTATAGTAAGTCCAGGCCACATTCAAGGGGAGGGGAGTAAACAAGACAATGAATATCAGGTGGTAGGAATTAATGACAGACATCCTAGAGTCTGTTCACCACAGTGGTCTTCTATTTTTTAATCTCTGGGTTCCTACTCAAAATACTCAGGATCTATATACAGGAATACACAGTTCTCAATAAAATCTGTTTTATTAGCAACAAGGGAATCAGTATTCATAGATTCTTCCTCAAGGATACCATGGCCTCACCACATTACTGGTGTTCAAGCAAACTAATAAGTTCAAACTTCTCTTATTAAGGATGTCCTATGTCATTCTCTGATACTATTTGATAGAAAACCAAAATTGGCACTTGATAAATAAAGATTATATTTTAATTAAAAAATAAAGATTCATTGTTAATATTAAGAAAATGTACTGTATTAATTTGACTATTTTCTTGAGTATCTTTGACAGAGAAGAACAAACCTGACTCCTTATTGGATCTATTCCTTTAGCTCTAAGCTTTGTGCTCTGTGCTTAGTCATGCTGGCTCTACACCTTTGTAAAAGAATGCTGCCATAGCCTGAAATATACACCATAGCACTTTCTCAATGCTCTGTCTCCCAGCCTTGATCTTTAAAGGTATAACACTTTTCCATTCACACAGAGATCAAAAGTTACAGAACAGAAAATAGTAATTGTCTTATTGGAGGTTTACAGGAGCATTGTGACCAGACCTATGCGAATGGCTGCAAAAACATAGGATTTGGCACCAAGAAGTCTGCAAAAACCAGCCACTTCCCCTCTCCTTTTAGTATAAAAGAAGGCTGAATTCTAACTTTGGTAAGATGGCTCTTTTGGACACTAGTCCATCATCTTCTCGATCTGTTGGCTTTCCAAATAATGTCGCTATTCCTTGTCCCAACACCGCATCTCTCAATTTGTTGGCCTGTCTTGCAGCCAGCAGTATGAGCATGGACTCTGTAACAGATCTATCTCTACATGTTTTTTATTCCCATACTATTGAAATGCACTTCTATCCCTCTTTCATTATTAAGCTCACTCTCCTTTCAAAGAAATGGAAGAACTTAAATTTATCAAAGGAGGACAGTTCTTCACATTCTCAGTTTTTCTGCTGGTTTCACTCTCATTTTGGTCCCTGATTCTAATAACCTGTACCCTCACACCATGTACTTCCTTGTACCCTACATCCAGTATATGCTACTTTGGTTTGATATTTACCTTGAATTCCAAGTCTTTTGCTTGATTTATTACCTGCTGTTAATTGTTCATCTATGATGTCCCTTTACCTGACTGGTTGAATTCCTATCTTTTGATTTAGAGATGGACATATTTTATTTATTCTACATGTACCTTAGCAAGTAGAATATTGCTGCATGTTTAATAATATTGCTATTAACTGTATCTATAAATATTCTTATAGTCTGCAAAGCTTTATTTAATACTTCTCATATTTAATCATTATAATAACATTGCTAGTTACATATTACAATTTTATGACTGAGTTAATTGAAATGAGGTGAAGTGATGCCTGTATTGTACAGTTATTTAATGGCAGAACTAATACTTAAATACAGATTTTGTCTACTGCATACTTTAAAGTCTATATACATAAATGGTTACATTGCATAATATTAGAATAAAAATTATAAAACAGTTCTATAATTAAAGGGGACAATTTTTTCTTTTAATAAATCAGGAATAACTAGGAGGAAACTTGTTTCAGAGAAAATTTGTTTTAAGTAAGGTGCTCAAAATGATATATCCTTGTAATCGTTTTGGTAAGTCTAGGTCTTACATTCTGTACTGCCAAATGCAAGGAATGTTACTTTTGAATATTTTGCTGATTTTTGAAATGCTGGCTCCCTTTAAGTGTTTGTAGCACTGCTTTTTGTCACACTCTGCCAGAAATCTTAGCATGACATCCACTAATGATATTGCTAGAAAGAACAAAAGCTGAGGCAGGAGCCCCAGGATAAAGATTAAGGAAATGAACTTATCTGGTGAGCAGTAAACAATTTAAATTGCTGTAATCAATTCAGTAAAGTGGGTATTAGAATGTGGTATTTAAACACTAAATGATTTTTTTTTTTAATGTTGTACATACATGTCTTCAACGGAATTTTTCTGATGCAGAGAGATGATTCTGATTTATTTTATTTAGAAAAGAAAAAAAAATCTGCACCACTGTATTCATTTAACGTTTTTATCCCTGAAGCTTCTCATATACAAAATAACATTGCCAAAATTTCAAATCGCTAATTTTATTTCTTTGATTACATTACATTAAAGAAATTATAGGGCTTCCCTGGTGGCGCAGTGGTTGAGAATCTGCCTGCTAATCCAGGGGACACGGGTTCAAGCCCTGGTCTGGGAAGATCCCACATGCCGCGGAGCAAGTGGGCCCGTGAGCCACAATTACTGAGCCTGCGCGTCTGGAGCATGTGCTCCGCAACAAGAGAGGCCGCGATAGTGAGAGGCTCGCGCACCGCGATGAAGAGTGGCCCCCGCTTGCCGCAACTAGAGAAAGCCCTTGCACAGAAACGAAGACCCAACACAGCCAAAAATAAATATAAAAATAAATAAATAAATAAAAGATTATTATAAAAAAAAAAAGAAATTATAGTTGTGGAACATTGCAGAGGGAGATAAAAGGTATCCATTTATTATCAAATATCTTCCCTCTCTCTTCTCTGTGTTATTATTTTCAATACTAAAATATTGGAACTAGACAGAGTTTCTAAAGAAGAGAAACTATTTAACCCAAGTTATTTCTATAAAGGAATGAGAAGAAAAGTAATCTTCATTTAAGATCCATTCTTTGCCCAGAGTCCTACATGAGTTATTCCATTTTTTTCTTGTCAGTAGCTTTGCCACATGGTTATTATTTTACAGGTTAGAGGAGTAAAGAGTGTTTGAATAATTTATTTATAACAAGGGTAACAATGAGTAAAACTAGGAGCGCAATAGCTTCTTTTAATTTCTTCTTACAGTTTATAGGAGAATACCACAAAGAGGTAGTGGTGGTAGCCGTAGAGAGAAGTCCATTGCTTAAGTTCTGTGGGATATAGCTTGTTTGCTTTTTCCCTAGTGAAAGACTCATTTTTTTTTTTTTTTTAATTTATTTTTAGCTGTGTTGGGTCTTCGTTTCATGCGAGGGCTTTCTCTAGTTGCGGCAAGCGGGGGCCACTCTTCATCGTGGTGCGGGGGCCACTCTTCATCGCGGTGCGCGGGCCTCTCACTATCGCGGCCCCTCCCGTTGCGGGGCACAGGCTCCAGACGCGCAGGCTCAGCAGTTGTGGCTCACGGGCCCAGTTGCTCCGCGGCATGTGGGCTCTTCCCAGACCAGGGCTCGAACCCATGTCCCCTGCATTAGCAGGCAGATTCTCAACCACTGCGCCACCAGGGAAGCCCGAAAGACTCATTTTTAAATTATGGATTCATCTACAAACTATGGCATGCTAAAGTAATATTAATTATTACAAGTTAAGCAAAATGTTGAGACAGCGAAATGTTAAAATTAAATTAACATTATTTACTGTTTCAGAATCTACCTGTGATTCTGCTTATGGCTGGTTACGGCTAATGAGATAATGTAACTTGAGTAGAGAATAAAATAGTTACATATTATTTATATTTGAATGATGCTTTGAATTCATACATTGATTCATTTTATAGGAGATGTTTTACTCAATCTGCCTTAGTCTCAAATGACTCATTCTTCCTTCTATACACCGAATTCCTCTACCCTTCCTTTTATCTTAGTAATGTATCAAGTCCCAGCATTATCAACTCTGAAACACTTCATTATTTTTGAAGGTGGATTTTGCTCTTCTGTGCTTCTTTAGCGTCCTGTTCACATGTATACTTCCATCCATCACCGCACCAATAAAACTGTTATCTTCTCATCACCCTTGCAAAAAAAAAAAAAAGAAGAAGAAAAAGAAAAACAAACAAAGCCCCTACATTTTAGTCAACATCCAGCCTCGCCTACTTCTCTTTGTATAGAATTAGACATATCTTGGTATTAGGCTAGTCAGCTTCTGTTCTGTATACCATATTTTCTACTTCCTTATGAATGATTCCCTTATTTCCTTGAATCCCATCATCATTCTTTCTCTCTTCCATCTTGTCAAAACAAAAAGAATTAAATTTTACTTGATTCCAATGCATCTCACAATAATCCCCAGTCCTTCTTCTCTCCTTTAAAGCCAAGTTTCTTGAAAGGGTAGCATGTACTCACCACACATTCGTTCTTCAGATCACTCCAATCTGAAAATTGTCTCCACTACTCCATGAAATAATTCTAACCTAGGTCACCAATAACTTCCTCATTGCTAAATATTAATGCCAATTTTTATTCTTCATATTAATGAAAGTCTTTGCAGCATTCGACATGCTTCTTCCTTTACCATTATTCTCCTTTTTGTGTGTGTATGTGTGTGTGTTTTTGTGTGTGTGTGTGATTTCATATCATCCCTGATTTTTTTCTTCTACTCAAGTATTTTTTTTCTCAATGTTCTTGATTTTTGTGTATCATGATCTCTCTTGCTTGTCACAGTCTAACTTCAACTGATATGACACCTCATATTTAGTTTTAGGAACTTACAATTGCAAGCTTCCATTTCCTCCTTTCCAGTCCTTGAACTCTTTTTTATGTTTATTTCTGCATATGTTACATGCCACACAATACACTGTCATTTCTTCTAGACAATTATTTTCATACACTTTAAATAAGAAAATAAGTATTCTATGTTTACCCAACTTTCTAAAGTATTTTCAGGACTGCTACCTTTTTAGCGTATTTCAAATTTCCATCTTCTTCCATTTCTTCTTCCTGAAGAATTGTCTGTAATATTTGTTGTAGTGCAGTTCAAGCCTTCTGATAATGAATTCTTCTGACTTTCTAAATTTTGTTTTGTCGGAGAAGGACTTTATTTAATGTGTGTTTAGATAAATATCATTATTGCTCCATGCATACAATAAATTGCACATATTTAGAGTTTAAATTTTAATAATTTTTAACGTAATTATTGTCAATGAAACTATCATCAAAAGAAAAAAATAAGCAGATTTATTACCCCCATATACTTAGGCAACTACTATTCTCCTTTAGTCACTATATTTTTTAAGTGTTGATAAATTCTGATATATCACTTTATTCATTTATAGATTGTACTTCTGTTGGTGTTTTATCTAAAGAATATTTGCCTAATCCAAGCTCATCAAGATTTTCTTATATGTTTTTATATAAACTTAAGCTTTAAATGTAGGTCTGAGATTAATTTTAAGTTACTTTTCCCCCCCAGGTATATTTTTTCTTCAAGTTTCAAAGATCTCCAAGTGATCCCAACATCCACCCCTTCCTACTCTTACATTCATGCATCTGTAAGATAGCTGCCTAGAACAGGTCTAAAGTTAATTTTTATATGGCATAATCAGTGGATCAAAGTTTTTACTTTGTCATAAGGATAGCCAATATTTTCATCACCATTTGTTGAAGAGACAATTCTTTCTTCATTGAATTGCCTTAGCACATTTATCAGTTGTCTAAATATGTGGGGACCTTATTTTTGGGTTTTCCATTGTGTTTCCTTATTCTATTTGTTTATCTTTACACCAATACTATATTTAAAAAATAAGTCTAGAGGTCATGGAATGTTAGTCCTTCAACAATTGTTTTTCTTCAAAGTTGTTTTGTTTATGATAAGTCCTTCATAGCCCATATGGATTTTAGAATCAGTTTGTCAATTTAAATAAAACTAAAGATAAAATTATGGAATTCTGTATGGGATTGAGTTGAATCTATAGATTAGTTGCAGGAGAATTGACATTTTAACTATATATATATATATATATATATATATTTTAACATCTTTATTGGAGTATAATTGCTTTACAATGGTGTGTTAGTTTCTGCTTTATAACAAAGTGAATCAGTTATACATATACATATATCCCCATATCTCTTCCCTCTTTCATCTCCCTCCCTCCCACCTTCCCAATCCTACCCCTCTAGGTGGTCACAAAGCACTGAGCTGATCTCCCTGTGTTATTAAGTCTCCTCAATATAGCTCTCTGTTATTTTAGGTAACTGATTTCTTTTATCAATAATTTGTCATTTTCAGTGTACAGATTTTACCCGTATTTTACCAGAATTTCCCCTAAATATTTCAAATTTTCTCTGCTATTATAATTGTGTTGTTTAAGATTTTTAATTTGATTGTATCATGCTGGTATTTATAATATAGTTAATTTTTGTACTTTCATATTTCTATCCAGTAACACTGCTACACTCACTCATTAGTTCTAGTGTCTATTTTGTAAATACCATTGGATTTGCTACAACAATCCTTATGTAATCTGTGAATAAAGACAGCTTTGCTACTTCATTTCCATTATTATTGCCTTGTGTTTCTTTTTCATGGCTTATTACATCGGTTGGAATCTCCAGTACAGGGTTGATTAGAAACACTCCCAAATTCATTCTACGAAGCCACCATCACCCTGATACCAAATCCAGAAAAATATATCACAAAAAAGAAAATTATAGACCAATATCATTGATGAACATAGATGCAAAAATCCTCAACAAAATACTAACAAGCAGAATCCAACAACACATTAAAAGGATCATACACCATGATTAAGTGGGATTTATCCCAGTGATGCAAGGATTCTTCAATATACGCAAATCAATCAATGTGATACACCACATTAAAAAATTAAGGAATAAAGACGATATGATCATCTCAATAGATGCAGCAAAAGCTTTTGACAAAATTCAACACCCATTTATGATAAAAACTCTCCAGAAAATGGGTAGAGAGGGGACCTACCTCAACATAATAAAGTCCATAAATGACAAACCCACAGCAAGTATCATACTCAATGGTGAAAAACTGAAAGCATTACCACTAAGATCAGGAACAAGACTAGGACGTCCACTCTCGCCACTCTTATTCAACATAGTTTTGGAAGTCCTAGCCAGGGCAATCAGAGAAGAAAAAGAAATAAAAGAAATACAAATTGGAAAAGAAGAAATAAAACTGTCACTGTTTGCAGATGACATGATACTATACATAGAAAATCCTAAAGAAGCCACCAGAAAACTACTAGAAATAATCAATGAAGTTGGTAAGGTTGCAGTATACAAAATTAATGCACAGAAATCTCTGGCATTCCTATGCACCAACAATGAAAAATCAGAAAGAGATATTAAGGAAACACTCCCATTTGCAATTGCAACAAAAAGAAAAAAATACCTAGGAATAAACCTGCCTAAGGAGGTGAAAGACTTGTACTCAGAAAACTATAAAACACTGATGAAAGAAATCAAAGATGACATAAACAGATGGAGAAATATACCATGTTCTTGGATTGGAAGAATCAATATTGTGAAAATGACTATGCTACCCAAAACAATCTACAGATACAATGCAATCCCTATCAAACTACCAATGGCATTCTTCACAGAATTAGAGCAAAAAATTTTATAATTCGTATGGAAACACAAATAAGCGTGAATAGCAAAAGCAATCTTGAGAAAGAAAAATGGAGTTGGAGGAATCAGGCTCTCTGACTTCAAACTATACCACAAAGCTACAATAATCAAGACAGTATGGTACTGGAACAAAAACAGAAATATAGATCAATTTTACAGGAAAGAATGCCCAGAGATAAACCCATGCACGTATGGTCACCTAATTTAAAACAAAGGAGGCAAGAACATACAATGGAGAAAAGACAGCCCTTCAATAAGTGGTGCTGGGAAAACTGGACAGCTACATGTAAAAGAATAAAATTAGAACACTACCTAACACCATACACAAAAATAAACTCAAAATGGATTAAAGACCTAAATGTAAGACCAGACACTATGAAACTCTTAGAGGAAAACACAGGAAAAACACTCTTTGACATAAACAACAGCAAGATCTTTTTTGACCCACCTCCTAGAGTAGTGGAAATGAAAACAAAAATAAACAAATGGGACTTAATTAAACTTAAAAGCTTTTGCACAACAAAGGAAACCATAAACAATATGAAAAGAGCACCCTCAGAATGGGAGAAAATATTTGCAAATGAAACAACAGACAAAGGATTAATCTCCAGAATATACAAACAGCTCATGGAGCTCAATATCAAAAAAACAAGCAATCCAATTACAAATTGGGCAGAAGACCTAAATAGACATTTAACCAAGGAAGACATACAGACGGCCAAGAGGCACATGAAAAGATGTTCAGCATCACTAATTATTAGAGGAATGTAAATCAGAACTACAATGAAGTATCACCTCATGCCAGTCAGAATGGCCATTATCAAAAAATCTAGAAATAATAAACGCTGGAAAGGGTGTGGTGAAAAGGGAACCCTCCTGCACTGTTGGTGGGAATGCAATTAATAAAACCACTACGGAGAACAGTATGGAGTTTCCTTAAAAAACTAAAAATAGAACTACCATATGACCCAGCAGTCCCACTACTTGGCATATACCCTGAGAAAGCCATAATTCAAAAAGAGACATGTACCACAATGTTCATTGCAGCAGTATTTACAATAGCCAGGACATGGAAGCAACCAAAATGTTCATTAACAGATGAATGGATAAAGAAGATGTGGCACATATATACAATGGAATATTACTCACATAAAAAGAAACGAAATTGAGTTATTTGTAGTGAGGTGGATGGACCTAGAATCTGTCCTACAGATTGAAGTAAGTCAGAAAGAGAAAAATAAATACCGTATGCTAACGCATATATATGGAATCTAAAAAAAAAAAAAAAAAAAAACGGTACTGATGAACCTACTTGCAGGGCAGGAATAAAGATGTAGACATAGAGAATGGACTTGAGGACATGGGGTGGGAGGGGGAAGCTGGGGTGAAGTGAGAGTAGCATCTATATATATACACTACCGAATGTAAAATAGCTAGTGGGAAGAAGCAGCATAGCACAGGGAGATCAGCTTGGTGCTTTCCGATGACCTAGAGGGGAGGGGTAGGGAGAATGGGAGGGAGGCTCACGAGGGAGGGGATATGGGGACATATGTATGCATATGGCTGATTCACTTTTCTGTACAACAGAAACTAAGTATTGTGAAGGGATTATACTCCAATAAAGATCTATTTAAAAAAATGTGGTAAGAGAGACATATCTGTCTTATCCTTAAGCATTCCCTCTTTTATTCTTTCATATTTAATATCATTAAGTGTGGTATTATCTGTAGATTTTTTTTTCTTAGATGTCTTTTATCAGGCTGAGGAAATTTCTATTTCTCATTTGCTGAAAGTTGCTTTATTTATTTTTTAATCAGGAATGATTTCTAGATTTTTTCAAATGACTTTTCTACATCTATTTAATTAATTGTATGGATTTTAATTAGTTGTTTGAAATGAATTGCATTCATTAATTTCCATTATTTCAACCTTATATTCTTGTGAAAAACTACACTTGGTCATGATATATTATCCTTTGTATATGTTATTGGATGTAATTAGCTAAGTTTTAAAAAATGATTTCCATCTTAGTTTTCATGATGGATATTGGTGGAAGTACTGAATACATGTACTTTTAGAAATATATTCTCAAATATCCAAATAAAATAGTACCTATATGCATTAACTTTATAGAAATGATGCAATTAACAAAAATATAAGGAAAAGTAGAAAATAAAAATTTATTTATTAGAGGCTCTGCAATAACTAGAAATCAAAAGATATTGTTTTATTTTGAAAAGACCAAGTAATAATTATCATAATATTAAATATTATGTTAATGTAAAGGTGAAAATTATGACATATAATGTAGCTGGATTAAAGATTTGTTATTTGCTCATATCAGGGAACTAATATAGAGAACTTAATCTTAATGAATAAAGTTATTTTATAAAAACATAATTGGAAAGTTAAGCACTAGAAAACATCACAAAAGTTAAAAAACCATAAAAACAGAAAACATACCATAAAAGTGCAAAAGGAACTAAGATCAAACATACATATTGTCATATCAATAAATATAAATGTGTTTAATTCACCTATTGAATTTCAATTCAGATTGAATACAAGACAAATCTGAAATGTTTGTCCTAGATAAGGGATGTACCTAAAACAAAATGAGGCAGAAAATTTGAAAATAAAAGCATGAGCAATGATCTATTAAATATGGACAAAGTCATATTGGAAAACTGAATATTAAAAAAGGAGAAATATCAATTTTCATATCAGCCATATGAATGCAAACCACAGAGCATTAATTAAAGCAAAGAAGACTTGTAACACTGACATTTTGCAGCAAGTGCAAACAACAAACTACTATGCATTTATAAAGTAGAATAAGAGAGCCCTCTATGCAACTTTTTGTAGTAGCTCCAAGAAATCATTTTAAATGAAAAGCATCTTGAATCACAATATGAATAGGAGGCTATCTTAGGTAACATTTAGTAAATGCACCATCATACTCTTATTCAGTGATAAATATTTGTTTTAAAAGATTAGCATGCCAAATTTTAGATTTACACATGATTATTTTCTTTTTCAAGAATAGAATTTTTCAAATGCAATCATTTCATTTGGGTTGAAGCATGACTTGAAATAACAGAAATACATAATGTATGACATACATTTAATATGTCAAAATTTGAAATGAGCTTCAGTTTATGAGAATCAGAAATTCCCTCTACAGATAAAAACAATATTGTGTTTCGATATTTCAAAAAAGAACATCTTTCATGTTCTTTAAAATTTTTATTATGTTATAAAAGCTAGTATTCCTTTGTATTTAGCTATTTGTACGGCCATGGTGATTGCTATCACTCAGTAATTCTAGACTGGCAGTTTAGTACATAAAGAATATTAAGTCTGTTCCAGATTATTATTAACTTTCAGTTCAAAACAGTATCATATAGGTGGAAGAATTATTTGTCTTCTTGAATTTAAACAAAAAGGATTATTTTTCAATGTTTTAAAATAACACCAATAGATGTTTGTTTTAGCTATATTTCTTTAAGTAATTATTTATTCAATGTACATTACTTATGTTACCATTTAATTAATCAATGTATATTATTTTCCTAGTATAGCTAGATGCAGAAAATATTAACTGGTGTTTTTGTAAATTAAAAAGATGGAAGTTGGGCTTCCCTGGTGGCGCAGTGGTTGAGAATCTGCCTGCCAATGCAGGGGACACGGGTTCGAGCCCTGGTCTGGGAAGATCCCACATGCCGGGGAGCAACTGGGCCCGTGAGCCACAACTACTGAGCCTGCGCGTCTGGAGCCTGTGCTCCGCAACAGGAGAGGCCGCGATAGTGAGAGGCCCGCGCACCGCAATGAAGAGTGGCCCCCGCTTGCCGCAACTAGAGAAAGCCCTCGCACAGAAATGAAGACCCAACACAGCTAAAATAAATAAATAAATAAATTTATTTAAAAAAAAAAAAAAAAAGATGGAAGTTAAAATGATGATAGAATCCAGAAATTGTGCAGGATTTTTAATATTTGGACTATATCCTTTATTGGGTTACCTTTGAATGCAATACTTGAATTTACGAAAGGGTAAAAATTGATAGGATGACCTTTCTCTAATTTCACTTCATTCAAAGCTTGTGTGAATGTGACTGAATCAAAAAGGATTAAATTATTTGTAAAATCCAATTTACCACACTGTAGCACATTCCCAGAAACACCAATCCTGAGCCTTTAGAATCATTTAAGAGGCTGTGTAGTTTGGGTCTAACTACAGTTGAATAACTTAAAGAAAGTAGTAAAACACTTTGAAAAAATATATACGCGTGTATAAAATGAAATCCTCTTGGGCACACTCAACCCACCCTCTTTCCACCCAATTTTTTTCTGAACTCTAGTTGGTTGAATTCAAACTAGTTCTTCCTGCCTTCTACCATCTCTCCCTTCCTTCCCCTCCCTCTCTCCCTCCTCCTTCCTCTTTTCCTTCCCTTCTGTTCTAGGCCCTGGACAATACATTGGCATCAAATAGTGAACAAGTGGGAGATGGTCCTCATCCTTGAGTCCTTTTTATTTTGATCCAATATGGGAACCAATCTATATCGATGTATATATGAGTGTGAATGTTCCTGGGTGTGTGTGTGTGTTGTGTGTATGAAGAGAGAAACAGAGACAGAGACAGAGAGGAGAGAGAAAGGTTTGAAAAGCAGAGATTATTTACTTTAATATAATTTTTGTGTGATATGACACATAAAGTAAAAAGCAATTTTACAAAACCTTTATCTCTAAGCTACTTGGAGCAAAGTTAAGATTTTGTTTTCATTAAAGGAAGTGAATAGATGTGAGTCATTTAAAAAGGCAAGGTACTACTGATTTCAAGAAAGCATTCCCAAAGTTTCCCCTTTAATTTTTGAGGACCCTATAAAAATATGGAGATATAATCATATACAGTAGATATTTTCAATATAAACTATGATGTCATTTATAGAAGATGATTGACAACAGAATAAGTATATATTTTCTACCAGTGTTAAAATGAATAATTATAAGATTATAAGTAAAAGTAATTTTATTAATCTAGAATTGTAGCCTAAAAACAAAATTAAAAATTTTAACAGTTCGAATTATTAAGCATAGGTTACGTAACTTTACTGTAGTGAACAAACTCAGCATCTCATTTCTTTCTCACACATTTCCATCAAAATTAGCTTGGGGGGGTTCTGCTTTACCTCTTCATTCCTGAAGGACCACATCTCAGGGTGCCTAACGCTCCATGCATCTGTGATTTCCTAGGCAGGAAAATGGAATCATGGCAACTCAACAGTGGCTCCTGAAGGTGCCATCTGGGAAATATACCAGTCATTTCTGCTGACCTTTCCTTTGTCAGAGCAAATCACCTAGTCACGCCACATTTCAAAAGTGAAGGGAAGTATAATCTGACCATGCACATGGAAGACGGGGAGCCAGAAATATATTTGAAGAACACAAACGACAAAAAGTACAATGATGTACTGTAAATGCAAGCATTTGAGTATCAAAAATTCAATGCACGGGTGAGGCACACATTGCCAGTAGCTGATGTGAAAAATTCAGCTGAAGACAGTTCAGCAAGGTGAGACATGGATTGAACAATCCCTATGTATTTTTGCTGCATTAACAAATTTTTGTCAAAATGAGAAGTGGTAGTCTTGTAGTCTCACTGCCCTTCCCAGTTCTATCAGCTGTCAGCCAACAGCCTTCTGTATGGATAGAAATTGATAATCTCAGACTCAGGAGCCAGTGGCATTCTTTGTCTGGGCTTAATCTTGCATCTTAAAACATGCATTTGTGTTGTCAGTATTCACTAATTTTGTCTTTATGAAAGAGCCTCTGCTGTGATTTTGTTTGCATGACAATTAGCCTGGGAGGCAGAATCATTCTAAATTCATCTACACTAATGGCTTCTGATATTTTATAAGGCTTGATAAATCTCTCTTCCCAAAGCATTGTTCTTAAGCCTAAACCTTAGCAATAGGCTTGGATACTACTTCAACTTGCACCTACTCATGAAAATGTCCCTATCTTTCCCAAGATTCCAGCATCAAATCTGGCAATGAAACATCTTGTCATTGCTACAAAACGGGATTTGTCCTGTTTGTATATTGATAACATCCAGTTTGTGCTTGAACTTGGTATTATTTTAGTTAACTAATATTGTTTTGATGATCTTCCATAGGAACCCATTCTTTCAGGCCTGTTTTTCTGTCTGAGTCAAAGCTCTCTATTTTCGGTGGATGCTGTAACCAGTTACCACAAACCTGCTGGTTTAAAAGAGCAGAAATCTATTCACTCACAGTTCTGCAGTTGAAGATAACTCTTGGTTAAAACGTGAAGATAAACTCTTTAATCCCATGCCTCTGACTCTATTTCTATTGAAATGATCATAAACATTTGGGAAAGAAGGTACTATCAGCATTAGAAATCAAACAAAGAATGGTGTCTTCCACAAAGAGAAATGTGTTCTTGAAGGCCAAAATGAAGAAGACACCAGGTTTTATTGCTGGTGAGGACCAAGATCTTGATGGGAGTTAAAAGGAAGTCTTGCAAAGCAGAAACTCACAAACTTTAACATCTGAGTCAAAGCACTTGGTTTCAAGTGCTGGCCAAAGAAGATGGCAAGAGGATTGCAACATGGGAAAAGCCATTTGCTACAGTCCTGTGTGCAGTTTGCTACTGGGCTCACTCCATTTACATTCTGATGACAACTGACATGGGAGATGTGCTCTGACATGGGTCACTTTGGAGGCACTGCCCAAGTTGACAGCAAAAATATGATTTGGGAAAATGTGCCCTCAACAAACTGATCTGATTTTAACAAATATGTAACACAAGTCTTCATTCTGAACAAACCCACTCCTTGTGGACCCACAGCCTCCAGCGATAATTCCCTCTGTCTTTCCCTACAGTATTCACCCAACACTCTAACCTTTTAATGTCACTTTCCAATATTAAACCAATTCAAAACTTCCTTGTGAAATTTTATCCATGTATTTCTGTATTTTATTAAAATAATGGATTAATAAGTTCACCAAGATATCAGCTACTTCTTCAAGCTTTGGCTAATTAACATGTGGTTTCACTTCTACAATTGTGTTCATGGCACTGAAGTGTTTAGAGGCAGTTAGGTGCTACAATGGAACATTTCCATCCTTCCTGAAGACATAAACATATCTCATCTTGTTTTTTTCAGTTGTTACTTAGTTTTGATACTATGATACAAAGCTGCTTTGAAATAGCAGAAATGCATTCTGAAAATGATGTAGAGTTTCATTCTGTGTGGTCAACCATTTCATTTGACAATGTCAATTTTTAGTCTTTATCATGTACACATTTATTTTTTATATATTTACAATATTTTCATAAAATTATTGCATATGTAACATTTATTGGAACTTCATAATGATATGGTAATCCATTATTCTATGGTATCTTTTTATTTTTTCACCTTTGATAATTTACACACCCCCTCAACTCAAGCCATTATATTTTTGGTAAACCATGTCAACACTTTTCTCTCTATATAAATGGAGATGTGGGAGTAAACATGGTATCATTCTACAGTATCTTCTCTTAACATTATATTTTTCACTTAACAGAAGATCATGAAAATGCTTCCAAGCCTCCTGCCAATATATATATATAAAATTTCGTATATACATATAATTATATATATAATTTTTAATAGCTGGATAATATTCTCCATTAAAATGTACCATTGTTTACTTAACCATTTCCTGTTGACAGATGTTCCATAAATTCCCAGGTTTCTGCTGCTGTGAAAGACACCAAAATAATCACTGAATAATTTTTACATAGTGATGCTATCATCTCTATAGATTCTTGTATAAAGTGGGATTTTTGAGTAAAGGATTTATAGTTTAATTTTAATTGCTATTATCAGATTGCTTTAAAGAACTACTTTACCAATGCACGTTTCTAACAGCAGTATGTGAGAATGTCACTTTTCTTATATTCTTGCAAAAGCAGGTGGTGTTTATTCAACTTTTCCTAATTATAAGGAGTCTATTTCATTGTTTCTTTTATTAAATTTCTTTGACAACCGCTAAGACTGAGCATTTTTCCTTCGGTCTATTGGAAGCTTGGGGATTCTCTTTGGATATCCCATTTCATGGATTCAATTACTTTGCCAATTTTTTTTATCACACTGTATCTTTTTCTTAATTTGTAGCAGGTGTTTAGACAATATAAATACCAAATTTTTATCTCTATTAAACATTTGCTAATCACCTTGCTTTGAAGCTATGTAATGGTATAATTTTAAATTAAAAAGTGTAAAATTTTGTATAGTCAAATATTATATATGTTATTGCTTCTCAGTTTCTTCTCTTATTTCTGTTTCCCTTTCCCTAGGGCATGCATTTATTTCGCTAACATTTATTATTTACTCTTGATTCTTTATAAAGTGTTTTGCATTTCATACAATTTACATTGATTTCTGTACAATATGAAGAAAAATTTCAAGTATATTTTTCCAGATGCATAACATTTTTTTTCAGCAAAAGTACTATTCCCATAGAAATAAAATACCATCCTGTTATATATTAAATTCCAAGGCATCCTAGAATCTAATATTGGACTCTTCATTCTGCATCTTATTAGAAAACCTACTTTTTATTACTATTAAAACACATTAATTTTTAAAGTTGTTTAAAAGTATGGTTTAATATTTAATGACAAAACTTTTTCTAACTATTGTACCTTTTCAGTATTTTTAAATATTCTTCATTATTTCCTTCCACAAGACTATAAAATTATCTTATCTAATTTTTTAAAAGTCAATAAATTTCCAGGGATATACACTAAAAAATCTATGTGTTTATTTTAACTTTAGAATCAGCCAACAAATATTTCTCCATCTTTTCTATAAAGAAAAACGAAGAGCCCAGGGAGACCTTCCAGACGGCGGAGGAGTAGGACGTGGAGATCACTTTCCTCCCCACAAATACATCAGAAATACATCTACATGTGGAACAACTCCTACAGAACACCTACTGAATGCTGGCAGAAGATCTCAGACTTCCCAAAAGGCAAGAAACTCCCCACGTACCTGGGTAGGGCAAAAGAAAAAAGAAAAAAACAGAGACAAAACAATAGGGACTGGAACTGCACCTCTGGGAGGGAGCTGTGAAGGAGGAAACGTTTCCACACAGTAGGAAGCCCCTTCATTGGTGGAGACCGGGTGAGGGGGTGGGCAGGAGTGAAGCTTTGGAGCCACGGAGGAGAGCACAGCAACAGGGGTGCAGAAGGCAAAGCGGAGAGATTCCCGCACAGAGGATCAGTGCCAACCAGCACTCACCAGCCTGAGAGGCTTGTCTGCTCACCTGGTGGAGCAGGTGGGGGCTGGGAGCTGAGGCCACAGCAATCAGAAACGAAAAAGAAATACAGGAATCCAAATGAGAAAAGTAGAAGTAAAACTATCAGTGTTTCCAGATGACATGATACTATATATAGAAAATCCTACAGATGCTACCAGAAAACTACTAGAGCTAATCAATGAATTTGGTAAAGTAGCAGGATAATACAAAACTAATGCACAGAAATCTCTTGCATTCCTATACACTAATGATGAAAAATCTGAAAGAGAAATTAAGGAAACACTCCCATTTACCATTGCAACAAAAATAATAAAATACCTAGGAATAAACCTACCAAAGGAGACAAAAGATCTGTAGGCAGAAAACAATAAGACACTGATGAAAGACATTAAAGATGACACAAACAGATGAGATATACCATGTTCTTGGATTGGAATAATCGACATTGTGAAAATGACTATACTACCCAAAGCAATCTACAGATTCAATGTAATACCTATCAAACTAACAATGGCATTTTTCACAGAACTAGAACAAAAAATTTCACAATTAGTATGGAAACACAAAAGACCCAGAATAGCTAAAGCAATCTTGAGAAAGAAAAACGGAGCTGGAGGAATCAGGCTCCCTGACTTCAGACTATACTACAAAGCTACAGTAATCAAGACAGTATGGTACTGGCACAAAAACAGAAATATAGATAAATGGAACAGGATAGAAAGCCTAGAGATAAACCCATGCACATATGGTCACCTTATCTTTGATAAAGGAGGCAAGAATATACAGTGGAGAAAAGGCAGCTTCTTCAATAAGTGGTGCTGGGAAAACTGGACAGCTACATGTAAAAGAATGAAATTAGAACACTCCCTAACACTATACACAAAAGTAAACTCAAAATGGATTAAAGACCCAAATATAAGGCCAGACCTATAAAACTCTTAGAGGAAAATACGGGCAGAACACTCTATGACATAAATCACAGCAAGATCCTTTTTGACCCACCTCCTAGAGAAATGGAAATAAAAAGAAAAACAAACAAATGGGACCTAATGAAACTTAAAAGCTTTTTCACAGCAAAGGAAACCATAAATAAGACGAGAAGACAACCCTCAAAATGGGAGAAAATATTTGCAAAAGAAGCAACTGACAAAGGATTAATCTCTGAAATTTACAAGCAGCTCATGCAGCTCCATATCAAAAAACAAACTACCTAATCCAAAGATGGGCAGAAGACCTAAATAGACACTTCTCCAAAGAAGATATACAGATTGCCAGCAAACACATGAATGGATGCTCTACATCACTAATCATTAGAGAAATGCAAATCAAAACTACAATGAGGTATCACCTCACACCAGTCAGAATGGCCATCATCAAAAAATCTACAAACAATAAATGCTGGAGAGGGTGTGGAGAAAAGGGAACCCTCTTGCACTGTTGGTGGGAATGTAAATTGATACAGCCACTATGGAGTACAGTGTGGAGGTCCCTTAAAAATCTAAAAATAGAACTACCATACGGTCCAGCAATCTCACTACTGGGCATATACCCTGAGAAAACCACAATTCAAAAAGAGTCATGTACCACAATGTTCATTGCAGCTCTATTTACAATAGCCAGGACATGGAAGCAACCTAAGTGTCCATTGACAGATGAATGGATAAAGAAGATATGGCACATATAAACAATGGAATATTACTCAGCCATTAAAAGAAATGAAATTGAGTTATTTATAGTGAGGTGGATGGACCTAGAGTCTGTCATGCAGAGTGAAGTAAGTCAGAAGGAGAAAAACAAATACCATATGCTAACACACATATATGGAATCTAAAGAAAAATATGATTCTGAAGAACCTAGGGGCAAGAACAGGAATAAAGACGTAGATATAGAGAATGGACTTGAGGGCACGGGAAGGGGAAATTGTAAGCTGGGACAAAGTGAGAGAGTGGCATGGACATATAACCACTACCAAATGTAAAATAGATAGCTAGTGGAAAACATCTACAGAGCACTGGGAGATCAGCTCGGTGCTTTGTGACCACCTAGAGGAGTGGGTTAGGAGGGTGGGAGGGAGACTCAAGAGGGAGGAGATATGGGGAAATATGTACATGTATAGCCGATTCACTTTGTTATAAATCAGAAACTAACACACCCTTGTGAAGCAATTATACTCCAATAAAGATGTTAAAAAAAAAAAAAAGAAAAACAAAGGTTTTTCAAATGTCTACTAAAATCAATATACCCTACATCCTTTGTCTTTCTTTTAAAATATTTGTTTAATTTTGCATGAATTCATAGAGTGGAGTAGTATAATTTTTAACTGTTATCTAATAGAATGTAAGGAAACTCTTTATAAGACAATTATTTCCAGTATTTTGCCATTCTCATCAATCTGTCATCCATTAAACCAAAGATTGGGACTTAGTTTTGGCATTCTCTATTTTGTGCTCCTTTTTCCATTTTCAGTATTTATTCAGAAATCATCAATTAGTTCTTCCAGCTTATAATTTTTATTAGAATATCTCCCAGAGTGTGGAGTGTCCATTTTTTTCTGGAGCAAAACACACTGAGGTACTTTGATTTTATTGGGATTGAAATTGGGACACCAAGAGATAGAGACCAATCAATGCATTTCACAAACACATTATTCTCTTTCAACAGTAATTCTCAACAGTATTGAGGTATTTTCTGCATTGCTTCAGTCTTTTGCCTGATGATGAAGAATTTAATTTTTTTCCCTTAGTTTTCTGAAAGTTCTTGAAGCTCAGAGCTGCCGTTTAACATTGACCAAGATGTTGCTGGGGAAGGAGCTATTAAAAGGTTGACTTTCAGGTCTACAACCAAGTCCCTTTAGGGAACACTGGGCGGCAATTCTCAAAATTTAAGAGAATTTCAGACCATGTTATTTCTTGTACTGTGACATCAGCTTGAAGCTCATAAGATGAACATTTACAAACTTCTTTTGAGAAGAAAAGATGTATATATTTCCAAATCTACAAATATTAAAAGGATCAAGCATAGCTGATCCCTAGAAAATGAACTTAAAGAAAAACAGATCTCTAGATGTTATCCCTTAGGACAGATAGGGAAAGAACAGTGTGTGCTTGGCATACTTTGTTCAAAAACAATCATCACTGTGGTAGAGTAAAATTGACAATAAAACATAAGAATTGCATTTGACTTCAGAGATTACTTCAATATATTAGAAGGAAGCAGACCTTATGATCTAAAAGAAACTATTTGTCTTTAAAAATCAGAAATATTCACCAACGTATAAGGCAGCTTGCTTTTAGCAGACTTTGGCACCAGCATCATGTGTATTCAATAGTTTCAACCACAAAAATAAATATGGTTTTTTTTCTTGTGGAAGAAAATTTACTAGCATTAATTTTAACAGTTGCATACAAGGCTGTTTCATACACCCAACCATTCATCACTGTAGTGATAAGGTGTTATTACAGATTGACAGTAATTATTAAAATGGTCTCTTGAAATAAGAATGGGGAAGGAACCCCTATGGAGCTCTGAGAGATGGTACTTATGAGTTACACTGTTATTTTAGCAACTCACTGTTCTAATCATTTCACCTGTTACTGAAGCCAGGGAGAAATGAGATGGCTGAAAGCAGAGGACCAGAGGATAACTCAATAATCATGATTTACTAGTCCCACTTGTTCTGGTGAAAAGGAAAAATCAGTATATAGTGTCAGGACAGATCTGAGGTCCCATGGATTTTCCATACCAATTACCTTTATGTTAGAAAGATAATGTTTTACAAATGAAAGATTAAAATTGAGCAGGAACCTGTGGGGCCCTCCCAGGTACAAAAACCTTTGTATGTCCCCCATTTTTTGTTTGTAGGAATAAGGTTTCAACCTCCTACACTTTCCCTGAGTTCCAAAGGGCAGATTCAAACAGCTACTAAATAGGGAGGAGAGGGAATGCAGAAACCAAGGAAAGGCAGTCAAGAACAATAGTTTTACCTGTGGTATCTTTTGCTGTGCAAAAGCTTTTATGTTTCATTAGGTCCTATTTGTTTACGTTTGTTTGTAGTTTCATTACTCTAGGCGGTGGATCGGAAAAGATCTTGCTGTGATTTATGTCAGAGAGTGTTCTGCCTATATTTTCCTCTAAGAGTTTTATAGTATTTGGCCTTACAGTTAGGTCTTTAATCTATTTTGAGTTTATTTTTGTGTATGGTGTTAGGGAGTGTTCTAATTTCATTCTTTTACATGTAGTTGTCCAGTTTTCCCAGCACCACTTATTGAAGAGACTGTCTTTTCTCCATTGTTTATTCTTGCCTGCTTTGTCATAGATTTGGTGGCCATAGGTGGGTGGGTTTATCTCCGGACTTCCTATCCCACTCCATTGATCTATATTTCTGTTTTTGTGCCAGTACCATACTGTCTTGATTACTGTAGTTTTGTAGTATAGTCTGAAGTCAGGGGGCCTGATTTCTCCAGCTCCATCCTTCTTTCTCAAGATTGCTTTCTCTATTGGGGGTCTTCTGTGTTTCCATACAAAGGGTAAATTTTTTTATTCTAATTCTGTGGAAAATGCCCTTGGTAATTTGATAGGGATTGATTACTTTGGGTAATATAGTCATTTTCACAATGTCGATTCTTCCAATCCAAGAACATGGTGTATCTCTCCATCTGCTTGTGTCATCTTTGAGTTCCTTCATCGGTATCTTATAGTTATCTGAGTACAGGTCTTTTGCCTCCTTAGGTAGGTTTATTCCTAGGTGTTTTATTCTTTTTGATGTGATGGTAAATGGGATTGTTTCCTCAATCTCTCTTTCTGCTCTTTCACCGTTAGTGTATAGGAATGCAAGATATTTCTGTGTATTGATTTTGTATCCTGCACCTTTACCAAGACAACCCTCAGAATGGGAGAAAATATTTGCAAACGAAGCAACTGACCAGGGATTAATCTCCAAAATACACAAATAGCTCATACAGCTTAATATCAAAAAATGAAATCACCCAATCAAAAAAAGGGCAGAAGACCTAAATAGAAATTTCTCCAGAAAAGACATACAGATGGCCAACAAACACATGAAAAGATGCTCAACAACACTAATTATTAGAGAAATGAAAATCAAAACTACAGTGAGGTATCACCTCACACCTGTCAGAATGGCCATCATCAAAAATTCTACAAACAATAAATGCTGTAGAGGGTGTGGAGAAAATGGAACCCTCTTACACTGTTGGTGGGAATGTAAATTGCTACAGCCACTGTGGAGAACAGTATGGAGTTTCCTTAAAAAAACTAAAAATAGAGCTACCATATGACCTAGAAATCTCACTCCTAGGCATATATCCAGAGAAAACCATAATTCAAAAGGATGCATGCACCCTGATGTTCATTGCAACACTATTTACAACAACCAGGACATGGAAGCAACTGAAATGTCCATTGACAGAGGTAAGGATAAAGAAGATGTGGTACATATGTAGAATGGAATATTACTCAGCCATAAAAAGGAACAAAATAGTACCATTTGCAGAGACATGGATGGACCTAGAGACTGTCATACAGACTGAAGTAAATCATAAAGAGAAAAAACAAATACCATATAATATCACTTATATGTGGAATCTAGAAAAATGGTAGAGATGAACTTATTTGCAAAACAGAAATAGAGTCACAGTTATAGATAACAAACTTATGGTTACCAAGAGGGGAAGGGGGAGTGGGATGAATTGGGAGATTGGGATTGACATATATACACAACTATGTATAAAATAGATAACTAATGAGAACCCACTGTATAGCACAGGGAACTCTACTCAGTGCTCTGTGATGATCTAAATGGGAAGGAAATCAAAATAAGAGTGGATATATGTATACATACAACTGATTCACTTTGCTGTACAGCAAGAAACTAACACAGCATTGTAAAGCAACTATACTCCAATAAAAATTATTAATAAAAAAAGGAAACAGTAGTACAGTGACAGGGCAGGGTGCCCATTCCTCTTGGGGGATGTGTATAGCAATCTGGTACATATCGCTGAGTTCTACAGGAGCTGGGCCCCAGGTGGAGGATGGTAACTTTAGGCTGAGCCAAGAGTAGACCTCATACTTGTTGGAAGCAGAAGGCTGATGACTGAGATTCCTGGAACACAGCACTGTTACCTCCCCACCAACCAATCAGAGGAACATCACAGGCCCTGCAAAAGCCCCCACCCCACCAAATTTACCTTTCAACACTCTTCCCTAAAGTCCATTGGGGAGTTTGGGTTTTTTGAGCATGAACTGCCTGTTCTCCCTGTTTGACCCTTGCAATAAACCTTTCTCTGATCCAAATACCACGTTTCGGTTTGTTTGGCCTCACTGTGCATTGGACGCATGAACTTGGGTTTGAAAACATTAGGACACTTGTGGACGAAGATTAAGTTTAACAACTGTATTAAGTACAAAATTGATTCATAGATGCTCCCCTGTTCACTACACATCCACCCACACTCTATACCATCCATTCTAAAGAGAAGCAGACCATACACAGAGACACACACATACACAGATATGCCAGAGGCTGCCATAAGCTGTGGTTCCATCATCCATGTTCCATTTATTTTTTTATACATGGAATATCATTTTTCTTACTTATTGACTTAAAAAATGGAGGTACAAATTAGAGTTGCATAGTTTCACTTTCTGTTAGTTTTTTATATTTACCACAACACATATGTTATTATATGTTTTATGATCTTCATAAGACCGACCCTAGGCTTACTTTTACTTACACTCTGCAATTTAGAGGTAGTGTTTTTGGTTTCTATTTTCGGTTTCTCCAGGTGCATTACATATACAGGAAATGTTCCTAAAGGAGAGGTTTTCAAATTTCTCTTCATCACTTTTAATAATGGCTGTATAGTTTTAAACAATATACATAGTAAAATATCTGGGTCCCCATGGCAAACGCATTGTCTATTTGTTTGGTCACAAGGAAAATGAGCGAGCTTTGCCTCAGGCCAAGTGCAGTGGGAGAAATTGCTCCCAGACTCCCGTTTCAGTGCTTACTACTTCTCCCCAACCCCTGTGGTCCCTCATTAAGCTCCTTCTACACTCTGCACTCTTGTGACTTTTTCTCTCCCTCTTCCCTGTAATTGCTCTAAGGGAACTGAAATGAAAAAGAAGACGGGATTCATTTTTGTGTGTGGACATTTGCAGAAGAGCAGCATTTCACAGAACTCAGAGCCCAGAGGTACAGGTGGAAACACAGATTCAAAGCTGAACATGATCTGAGGAGTTAAATTATTAAAAAACAATTGCCTCTCCTCTCTCAATGGAGAGAAGAATGATTTTCTAAATTATAGGAAAAATAGAATAGAGAATTTTGGCATTGATTTTCCCTTTGTGAGGACTTGCACATCGAAATGCAACAATCTCTTTAATATATGGGTCCATTTTGAGTACCTTTTAAATTAGTAGTTTCTTTAATTTGCCAGGTGTAAAATATCTTATCCTCATAATGACTTCACAATATGTTATTTTGGAGCCAATAAATAAAGTGGAAAATGATGACAAATACGTGCTGACTTTGAATCATGGACTCCAAGCAGATTCCTCTACTGAGTCACAGACGTCCCTTGGCTGCACATTTCCAACAGCAATTCCTTCTGGGCATTTCAAATGTAAAATTTCTAAAGTGATTTCCACTACTCATTTTACCTCCATCTTTTCCCCATTCTTCTCTTTATCTTTGAAACTCATTCAGAGGTCAGCATTGTCTGACTAGTTTTATCAAAAGCTGTTAAGAGTATTTCATAAAGGATCAGTTTCTCATGAAGGCAAACAGTTACATCAACCCATTAGGATTAATACAACTACTTTAAAGAATGTGCAGGACAGGCTAAATAGAGCCCATAAATGGATACGAACGAAGAGGGGTGACGGAGAGACAAGCCCAGTAGGCCCCTCCCAGGGCTTTCTCATTTAGATGTTATTCTTGGACATCAAGAGTTCTGAACGTTGAACTATATAATAGTTGATAATATCCCTCTTACTTCAAATTCAGTATTGAATAGTTTTGTTCAACCATAACCTCAGATTTGTATATATTTTTTGAAGTTTAGAATTATTCCAGGAAGTTTAGAAGTAGGTTTATTAATGTGTATATCAGTGTGAGATCGTTTCATGAGAAGTTAGGGAAGAGACATGCGCTTTCCTTCACAGCATTGAAGTACCTTTAAATATTCCTGTAAACGTCCCTTTGAAAGTTCATTCCGTGGAGGTGGGAGTAACTTGTTTACAAAAATCTTGCACACAACTTCATAAACAGAACCTGCATATGATCCAAATGGGGAATCAAGTCTTCCGAGAAAGTATTAAATTGCAGTAAAGAACTTATTGTGGTGCATCTAATCTCTATTTGAAGACTGTCATTTCTCTAAAGCGCAGCCATAAACCAAATTAACTCGAACTGATGCCCCGAATGAGAAGCTGTGTGTATGTGCTTATGCCTAATAATGTCTTCCGCTCTGGGTGAAAACGTCCACCTGGGCAGGCTCATTTCCACCTCCTCCTCCTCATGTAAGTTAATTATGTAACAAGGATAAAACCTTGCAAGCCGTTTCGAGAATGTTTGTCTAAGTAAACACCGCATCATATAATTTCCTACAGCCTTCTGATTTCCTGTCATTGATGTGCTAAGGTAAATCCCGCTACTCAGGTCTTTCAGTTTGTGCCATGTTTAAAAAAAATGTATCTCATATAACTACTCTTTGACGCTTTTGACAAAATTTGCAGCTTCCCTTGTTTTCTGTTTTAAAACATGTCTTTGAACTGTAAAAATTGATGCACACGTATTACAAAATTTGCAAAATTCAGAATCTTACTGAGAATAAAATGTAAAACTCTTCACCCATTGATTGAAGGTATCTTCTCATTATCACGATCTGTCCAATCATGAGCTTTTCCTGCCATTTTCTGTTTAATAAATACTGCCTAAACCCCTTCTCCCCCTCCCTCCCTCTTTCTTTGTTCTCTCTCTCTCTTTTCTTTCATTTTTTTTCTTTTTACATATCTTTCTCTCACAGTCTTTTTCTTCCTTGTATGTTCTTTAATTTTCTTTCTCAGTCTCATTCGTTGGTGTTCTCTCTCTCTGACTACACACACACACACACACACACACACACACACACATACACACACACCGTTAACTCATACTGAAGAACTAAAATCGTCTTCAGAAAAGTCCTTACCATTTCTTTTTTGGGTTATATCTAGATATTTTAATTTTTTTAGTTGCTACTTTTAAAGGAATAATCCCCTCAGTTATGTCTTCTAACTGTATTTTCTGATATATATGAAAACTGATGTTTCTTAAACAATACTACCATAGTTCCTACTTTTATGTAATGCTCCTTACAAAGGCTAAACTTAACAAAAGAAAACTGATGAGAGTGAGCAATTTTATTTATTCTCAATTTTAAAGGTAATGCTGCTAGCATGTCATCAGGATGAGGAGTATTTGTTGTTATTTTGGGGCATTTATACGTTCTCATGTTAAGGAGATAGCTTCTATGATTAGTCTTTTGATCCATTCACTGGTTTGTTTTTTATAGCTGTGGATTTGGATTTTATTCAATGTGTTTTAGCATTAACTAATATCTTTGGAGATTTTTATTAGCTGTATGAAAAACATGTTCTCTTAATACAGGTCAAATATCATTTCAATATGGGTTTTAATTCTTTTAAAAATTCTGTAAAAGCAACTTTTATTCTTTATAGGATTTTGTATATATATATTCCAAAGTTTTATTTTTATTTGTCTTTTTATTTTTCTAAATTTGTAGTGCTCTATCTTTATTTTTTAAAATCAGGATTGAAAGGTCATCACCCTTATAGACTTTTACTAAAAATATCATTTTGAATAAATGACTGAAATACTAAATATGTCCCTTTAAATATGTTTGTGCATGGGTGTGTGTGTGTGTGTGTGTGTGTGTGTGTGTGTCAGAGAGAGAACTCCAGCAAATGAGACTGGGAAAGAATATTAAAGTGTGTCCAGAAAAGAAGAATATTGTGAGAGAAAGATATGGAAAAAGAAAGATTTATTTATCTATAAAACATCCTAAACTACTAAATTTTTTTTAAAGATTCTAAACTATGATTTAAAGTAAAAGAGAATTATTCATTAGACTACCGTTTTGAGTTGGTACTTTTATAAATATTTGTCAATCTGAGATTCTCTGTCTAGATTAGACAAATTAAAGACACAAACACACATACATCTAATGTATAATATGTTTAAAATAGACAATATTGCATTTGTGAGTAAATAATTGATTTACTTACAATTATCTTTATTTTTTAAAATTTTGCATTCACCAAAGTTTGTTTGTTCTCTTTCTTTGATTTTTTTAAGTTGATACAATTTCCTTTGCTTCAATTTTTCTTTCTTAGTTTCAAACTTAAAATTATGTCTCTCTTCCCAACAATTGCAATTTCTTTAAAATGTGTCTAGCTGCAACTATATTTTCAATGCTACCCAAGACTCATCTCTGTATTAAAATTTGGGAAATTATCCACCATTTATGTCTTTAAATATTACCTCTTGCCCATTCTCTGTTCTCCATTCCCATATAAATGAGAGAGTGTCCAAGATGAAAGCCACAGTCTTTTATTTTTGTTTAAATCTGATATCAGAAAATGCATCCCATCATTTCTATGGTATTCTATTTTGTAAAAGTTAGTCAAATAAGTCTAGCCCACACCGAGGGATATCAATCTAGGACACAGATATCATTGGGGATCATTGTAGAGACTGCCTACCACAATAATTAAAGTAATTAATGATATTAGTTTATCTCTGAAATCTATGGTCCATTCACATATTGTCACATGTAATAAAATTGATTATTTGTAGTCTTATCTGATCAAAATTTGTACTATTGTTATTTTGTTTAGATTACAAAGTTTTACAGGTAGCAAGTAAATGCTATAGCATAAATCATTCCTATCATGTCTTTGCTTTCAACAGGTCTGATCTCTCAAAGGCTGAGGGAATTTTATTATCCTTGGCAAATATCAGATATTCACCAAGGCACACTCGTATCACTAAAAGTATCTGATTTTCTTAATATGATATCATGTCTTTCACTTGTGGTAGAGTAATTTATTTAGATATTAACTTGAGTTCTGTTCACCAACTCCCCAGTCACACAACCCCTGCCATTCTCAGAAAGAAACCAAAGCATAAAGCTGAAGCTGCTTGATAAGAACTCATAGTTTTTGATGAAAGACCCAAGACAGAATTTAGTTGAGTTTAATTAGTACTCTATTTCTAGCACAGAGGATATACAAAGAATATACATAATAAGATTTGTTGGAATATTAAGTCAAAGGTAAATTTAAGGAAATAAATGAATGGAAAAGGTATAAAAACTCTCATGAGGGCCAGAGGACAGAGGGTGAGGTGACCACAGATGGAGCAAATGCACCTTGGACCTAGAGGGTGGGGCCTGAGGCTCTGAACAATGGCCATAGCAGCAATAATGTTGCTGTTCATTATAGTTAAAATCTAAGATCTTCACATACAATTGGGATAGAACACCCTCATAATGACTGAGATTTAAATTTTCATAAAATTATTCAGATGCAGGCATAATGTCATTTTTGTTTGGTTTATTTATATGTTTTAATTTTTACCATGACATTTTAGCTCTCCTGTGTTTCCAGTCCAAACATCACATGTGTTACATAGATGGAGTTTTATCTAAAATTGCAATGATTTCAAAGATACAGGAAGATTACCCAATCAGTCATTAAATTTGGTATATTTGGAGACAAATGTATGACCCTTAAAGACTTTTCCTAAAAAATGCTATTGTGAATTAATGTCTCAAGTACAAAATATGCCCCTTTAAATATGTTTCGGTCTACCTTTTGCTAATTCTTAATTGTGGATGTAATAAGTGCAAAGTTAAGGAGGATATAATGATAAAGTTCTGCTAACATGTCTGTGGAACTAATTTTGATTAAGAGAGTGTTGAAAGATTGTAAAAACTTAGGTGCTTGGACTAGTTCCCTATTGTTGCTGCAACAGATTGCCACCAATTTCATGGTATCTTACAGTTCTGTGGGCTAGAAACCTCACTGGGCTAAAATCCAGGTGTTGGCAGGGCTTTGTTCCATTTTGGTGGCTCTAAGGGAGAAGCCCTTTCCTTGCCCTTTCTAGCTTTTAAATTTGGTCTTCATTCCAGACCTATGGCCCTCCTCCTCCAAGTTCAAAGTCAACAGGGAAGGGTAGAGCCCCCCTCACAGGGTGTCACTCTGACCTCTGCTTCTGTTCTCACATCTTTTCTGACCTGAACTCTTCGGCTTCCCTCTGCAATATTAAAAATCATTGTGATTACTTCGGGCCCACCAGGATAATCCATGATAATCTCCCTATTGTATTTTATTTCATTCCTTTTTATCAAAAAATAGAGTTTTATTAGGGCAATGTGACATAATGGCATAAAGCACTACAACATTTGACAGGGCATCCTTTCAAAAGTGAGCCCCGGCATACAGTTATGTAGCTTCCCCACTAATCCTCCTACGGCTACTAATTTAATCCTCATGATTGAGTAAAATTTTCTTTCTACAACACGCTGTACACTCACTTCAGTTTAGCATAGAAGCTCTTCTAACTTCACGAATGGGGTCGTGTGCTCGGCTGACAGTAAGTACCTCAATATGCTGGTCTCACATCTGCTCCATGACCGTGGCACCAGATTCCTTGGGCAGCTGGGGCCAGACCAACCCCACATCTGCCTGACAGAGGGTTCCCGGACGCCACATCACCCAGGGAGGGAGGACTGTTCCAAGTTGGAGGAGAAGCTAAAAGAATTGGAGCCCAACCTCTTCACCAGGGTGGCCTTAGCTCCCCCTCGTAGGTGTGGCCTGCAGATCCTTGGGCTTTTCTGTCTGGTGGCCTCACCCATGGGCTGTACCTGGGCTGAGGGGGCTGCTGCAGGGCAGGGGGCTCCCAGTATCAGATGTGAGTAACAACATCCAAGGTAACTGTGCCCACACAACTCTAACCCCTTTGTATCAATTAGCAGGTTTACTTTTCAAAATTACAAGATGGGTATTATTATTACCCTCCAGTTAGAATCACAGAGAGATTTCGCTAATCTGTCAAATGTAGATCCAGGATGTGAATCCAGGTTGTTTGGTTCCAGGAGTTGCAAGCAAAGGGCTAGGGGATGGGATGGGGCTTCCTGGCCAGCAGACAAAGCCAAGGCACAGAGGCAACTTTGTCCATCCTAGAAGCAAGGCCAGCACAGCCAGGCTCGGGCCCCTGGCTCCCTGGACCAGGCAGGGGTTCTGTGTTCCTGAGAAGCCAAGGCTTTCTCTCTCCCTGCTCCCCCAGGCTTCCCTGAGTTGATCTCTTTCTGCCACCAGCACTGTTGCTCTGGACTTTATTCCTTCCCTGGGTGCTTCCTTCCTACTCCATTAAACCAGGCAGTCCTGACTCAACTGGTTCCCAGCTCCTTACCAGCCTTGAGAGTCATCAAGACCCGTAGTCTCCAAACAAGGAGTGCATCAGCTGCCTCTTCAGGGCAAGGGGGTTCCAATTCCGCCAGTAGCCTGCTCTTCCCTGGATAAAAATAAAGGATTAGAGTTACTGAACCAAACTTTGATCCGCTCACCCGTGCTCAGTAAAGCCGATCTCCTGACACCGGCTGTGGTGAAGGAAAGTGCAGCGTTTATTGCAGGGCACCAAGCAAGGAGTCCAGGCAGCTAGTGCTCAAAAAGCCTTTCAGGAAAGGTTTCAGGAAAGCTTTTCTAAAAATTTTTAATCTTAAAATTTAAAAAATTTTTATTATATATTGGAGTATAGTTAATTAACAGTGTTGTGTTAATTTCCGGTGTACAGCAAAGTGATTCAGTTATACATATACGTGCATCTATACTGTTTTCAAATTCTTTTCCCATACAGGTTATTACAGAATAACGAGCAGAGTTCCCTGTGCTATGGGGTCACAGGGTATGTGATCAGCTCACGAACAATTCTCTGATTGGTTGATGGTGAGGTAACAGGGTGGTGTCACAGGGTTAACATTATCAATGCTTAGGCTCCAGGAGGCCTGGGGCTACATCCTTATGGTCATCAAGTAGTTATACTCTTCCATTTGGTGGGGGTCTTCACATCTGTAAAACAACTCAGGAAATGTGCTTCAGATACTGTTACCTAGGTACTTCAGAGAAGAGCTAAAGCAGAGGATATGGGAGAGGGGTCTATTTCGGGAAAGCCCCATAGGGTCCTGCTCTGTTACATTAGTGACCTCCTCTATCCTCACCTCCTAGCATCCATCCTACTGCAAAAGCAGCATTACACCCCCTGACAGCACCTGCCGCCCACTGCCCTGTCACCGTCTACTTTCCCCCAACTCCATGTAAGGGACCCTCTCTCTGTTTCAGGCTGGGTGTCTGCATTCGGAGGCCCGGCCCCAGCTGCTCCACTTGCCAGGCCAGCTCCTGGACCAGCTGCTCTGCCTCTGATGGGCTGGAGACAGTGAGTGTGCAAAGGCACCGGGACCACAGAGACCTCAACGTCCCTATCCCACCCCCCCTTCTTGCCATAACTCTGTAAATCTGAGACCACCAAATCTCCCTATTTTGAAGTCAGCTGATGAACAAACTTACTTCCGCATTGCCATTCAACCTAACATAATCACAGGTCCTGGGGATTAGGACATGGGCATGTTGGAAGGAGGGGCATTATTCTGCCTACTCTAATGGTTTCAAGATAACTTTAAGTTAGGAAGCATTAGTCACGTATTCCTGTTTAATGAAAATATGCATTTATCAACACTGTATTTATACTGATTGAAAACTGCAGGTCTTCTAATAATGATGTGACTTTAAAAATGTGGAATAGTCTTTTAAGGAATACTTCTTAAGGCAAGACAGTACTGAGGAAATGTTACACGGCCTTTATTAGACTATTACAAAAAAGAGACAAAAAATGCATTTTGGGGCTTCCCTGGTGGTGCAGTGGTTGAGAATCTGTTTGCTAATTCAGGGGACACGGGTTCGAGCCCTGGTCTGGGAAGATCCCACATGCCGCGGAGCAACGAAGCCCGTGAGCCACAACTACTGAGCCTGCGCGTCTGGAGCCTGTGCTCCGCAACAAGAGAGGCCGCAATAGTGAGAGGCCCGCACGCACCGCAATGAAGAGTGGCCCCCGCTTGCCACAACTAGAGAAAGCCCTCGCACAGAAACGAAGACCCAAAACAGCCAAAAATAAAACATAAAATAAAATAAATAAAACAAATGTGGGGTTTAAAATGTTCTGATAAAAAAAATGCATTTTGAATGTGTGTGTGTTTGTGGGTGTGAGTGTGTCTGGGTGTGTGGGTATGGTGTATGAGAGAGAGTACAGAGAAAGAGAGAGAGAACAAGAATGAAGGAGAACGGAAATATATTTGGCAAAAACATCTTTTTCATGAACTCATTTTCTGGTTAAGGTAATATTTTTTCCTTTGAAATCTCTCTGAAATTTCTTTAGGAAAGGTTTGTTTAAACATGCAATTATTTACACCATTCTTTAATAACCAATTTCCTTTTACTTAAAAGCCACGTTTGCAAATTTCTAACTAAAGATAATGACCGTGCTGAAATTATATGGCTCCCTTCTTTCTTGCTGCATTTTCTCTTTCCTGTCTGTGACACCATCACACTATTGAGCTAAAACCAATCATTTTCCTTTCCAAAAGTGTTTTCTTTCAAAAGAAAATCAACAGGAACTATTTCGTACTCTCACTTGCCTATTCAAATTGGCTTACTGTATTCCCTTTACATTAAGTTGGCTTACCTCTGCGTGTGTGTATGTGTGTAATATAATGCACTGCTACTGCACTTCTAACACTTTTTTACAGGGCCCCAATTTAAAACAACAAACACAATACTCCTTTACACTAATAATAGCATTCTTTCCTACTGAGAGCTGATGATTTAAACCGATTATTAAAAAATCATGATGTTGAACTTACTCATAAGAAACTCCATCCACATATTTGTTCTTAATATGACTTTTTTACCCCTTCACCATTCCTTTCCTCAGTTTCAGAAAGTTAGTCTATTATTCAGAGTCTCTGTTGAGCTGTAACAGGTTGTAATACTTCTCTGAACTTAACCTGACTAGACAGGTTTAATCATTGCTTGCCCTTCGAGTATATATACCTCTACTTTTCAAGCTGAGGGAACTGAAATTCCTATATTATTAATAAAGTCCCAGGGACACTATTAATCAATGTCATTTTGATTCATCCTCCTAATATACAGTCTATGAACTCCTATTTACTATTTTCACCCCAAATGCGTCAAGATTGAGCATTTGCTACTGTAAAACCTTCTAGAGGTCAACGAAGTTACCTCTAATTAATTGTGTTACAGCTTGTGTTTTATACAATACTTACCACACTTATAACTATATATGAAATTTATTTATATTAGTATCTTCCCTCTTCCTGAGACTGTGGGCCCCTGAAAAGACTGTGTCTATATTGTTCAACCTTGGCCTCTGGCTTTTAGCCTCATGGCTGGAATAGAGCAAAGCTCAAACCATTTTGAAGATTGAAAAAATGCAAGATGATTCCTTTGGATGCTTGGCATAGGATAGTTTGACATAGATATCATGAGAGTAGAGATGAATAACTTTTTGTTGTTATTGTATATTTTCTAGACTCTGCTAACGAATATTTTCCAAAAAGTTATATGGAGAATGCATGTATAAACAGTGACCAAGTACAGAAGACCATAATTCTGTAGCTTGTCTTATATCAAAATCTTTTAAAATTCTCTTTGCTATTATCTAGCTCAGATTCCCTTCATGCCTAATGCTATGTTAAGGTGTTATTTGCAAGGGTAAGGCAATATATGAACTTCATGTCGGTATTTCAAAGTAAGTAAACAATGGATATCCACTAAATTGTTTTGAGAAAGAAAATGTTAGCTAAACCTCATAGTTTTAGAAAAGTATAAAAGATTGTTTATTCTTGTGTCGATTTGTGATTCCCCCCAGTACCTACCTGCTTTCATGGATCCACATGTTGTTTACCTGCATTAGCGTGTTAAGCTTGAACCCAGGTATGGGTCCTAACAGCCCCTCTAACTGTTCAGAATGGAGTGTCAATAAGTCATAACTGATTTTTCTACTATTTATCATTATAAAGATGACAGATACAGTTATTCTTGTGGACATAAGATAGGATGGATTTTATAAATGTTATTAACTCTAAGGGTGGGGAAGGACTGAATTTTTTCAAATATTTTTGAGCTGAGTTTATTCTGTAAGCAGTAGATATGTCATAGGTTTTTTTGTTTTAACTCTATGCTAAAGATATTGAAATACCCATTTGGAGATCATATACAATATTTGCCATTATAAATCCATATTCAAGATTTAAACTACGGTTTCTATAGTATTTGATACTGATATTTGTCCTTCAAAAATGCCGCAATCCACAACAATGCTCTTTAAAATATATCTTTTCATTTATCTATATATATATAGTTATATCTATATCTATACATGTATCTCATGAATGTGTGTGTGTGTGTGTTTGTGACCTTAATTCTCATGACTTTTGATAAGGACAAAAACAAATAAATGAGGCTGTTTTTAAAGATAAAGAATCTGAAGTAGAGAAGAGACTTTCTATAGAAGGCCAGGAGAAAATGTACTGTTGTTTCCTACAACCGGTTTTAAATTTTGACTAACAAAATACACGTGAATGCCCTCACAGGCAGGCATGCACAAACACACACACACACACGACTGTTAATTTGATTTGGTTTGAAGTAAACTAGGTCTAAATTTTTAATGGATTAAGAAACTGACCTTCAGGAAATATGGGTAACAGTGATTTATTACACACTGCTTGTTATACAATACAAAAATATGCTTTAAAATTTTCATGGTGGCTTAAGCAACTCTCTAAAATTAAAATTGTCTTCTCAAAAAATTTCCCAAATTCTATAGGGCCCCTTTGGTGTATATGTAAAGGGGTATATGTATTGAGAGGAGTAAATATTGGAACTTCAACCTTTTTCAACCTTATTTTAAAAATTTTCTGTGTGGGTTATTCAGTAGGAAATAAATAAATTTTAATAAGTAATGATCAAATGCTGGTGGTTACTCTCAATGTTTCTATTATTAAGGCTGTAGTATCCAAGAAGATAGAGTCCACTGGTATTCATAATGTGTGTCATTTATTATATAATGCCTTATAATGTATTCTTGAGTTGGTTTATACCATACCATTATAAAATTGGGCCAATCCATTTGAGTCTATAGTGTCTTCCTCCAAAATGGATCATAAGATTATTAAATTTGTGGTGAAGCCTACAAGATGGAATTGTGTATATGTGTGTGTGTGATATATTGATTTTTATGTGTGTGTGTGTGTGTGTATATATATATATGCACATAGTATCTGTATATCACCTACATAGAAATATGTACATGTTATATATATATATTGAACTTTATATTTTTAGTGTACACATCCCTTCTCACCTGCACACATAATCTCTAAGTGCATTTAGTGTATATAGATTCAAGAGGAAGTGGTTTCAATATTCCTTTAGCTTGATGGCATCTGGGAAACAAATAAAAATAGCCATCATTATATACAATTTCAATATAAATACCTTTTTTAAAAGTAGAGATATTCAGGTATTCATGTATGATTCATTATATGCAATTTCAATATAAATATCTCCTTTAAAAATAGAGATATTCAGGTATAAGTATGACTAGGTATGGATATCAGAGATATTCAGATATGCATTCATTGTGGGTGGTAATTTTTTAATTATCTTAGGTAAATTATGGGCTAAGGTAAAATATGGTTACAACTTTTCAGACTAAATTATTTTTGATGAAAATGTATTTTATTTCTAGTTAATGGGATAAGACATATGAGGGGAACATCTATGATTTTGTGTCATATCACATATCTCTGAAGGGACCCCAAATCCTAAATTAGAATGAATTATTTTTGTTAAGGTCTCTGTACACGGCTGCTTCAAGAGAAGACTACATAGTTTGAAAGAGTGGAACTAATGGTCATGATCCGATCTATACAAGTAACTCCGATTTTCTTTTGTGCCAAGAAGATCAGTATATTTTTTAAATAGCATCCTCAGAGTGTTATTTATCTAAGTAGTTAATGCTCATATCCTAGAATTCTAATGATGTATGTTTGTTTATTTTTATCTATTTATCTTAATCCACTCTTATTAAGCCATAATATCAGAGAACAGATTCTGGAGCTTCAGTTTTTACTCTAGGTCAACTCTTCTGAATGTCCAGAAACTTAGCTTGTTTGTGGGGAGATGCTTAAAATACCCTGAACCATTTTGTTGGGGAGATTTTGATGGAAGGCCATTTAGGCATAGATAGAGAAGGTGGCTTTTTCCTGAAAGATTCACAGGAATCAAGCAGGTGACAATCAAATGTCCATGTCAAGAAGAACTGCACATCTGTGTGGGCTGTGTGGTATTCACAGAAGTGAAAATGAGTGAATTTATAGTATTTCTTCTATTTCCCACTACTGGATATGCCCCAGATGGTGTTTAATAGTCTGCCAATTCTGACTGCTTCTTTTCTGTCTTACTCCCGTCACATGCTTCTCCAATGTCACCCAGCAACTCCCTTCCCCTTCACTTTTCTTCAGGGGGTGTGTGTTATTCAGCTTTAATGAGGGGGGGGATACAGAGGATTATATTTCTCTTATTCTTCACTCTTTCTAGTTCTATTGTTAAGGTCTAATCTCTTTTCACAGCATCCCTCAGGATTTCCTTTAAATTTCTGCTAGATTCAATTATGTCAATTGTTGACTCTCTTTATATCCCAATAATTAATATTTTAATTATTCTAGAGACTACATTTGTGCACCTCAATCATTAGGAGAAAATTATACCTAAGAGGTGAGGAAAGGAAAATCCCGAAGATTATTTCTAGCTACATTACTAATAAGTTATATGTAAATTCTACATGGATTTCTAATTAAATAATCATACCACATGCATGTGATAAGATTATTCCAGAGTAGACTTGAAGGAAAATATCTTACGTAGGTTAAATGTTTAATTATAAGATAACCTATTTAAGTGCTTTCTGGCTTATCTATATATTATCTTATGTGATTAATATTTATTAAAGACCTGATATGCTAAGTCTTATGGATACAGTAATAAAAACAAGACAATAAAGGGGTCTGTTCCCATGAAGCTTACTTTTTAGTAGAGGAGATTTAAAAATAGGTAAACAAAGATTATGAGTAACTTTAGATAAAGATAAGTATAATAAAGGAAATAAAAATAACTAGTACAGCGTGGCTAGAGGAAGGATAATTTGTATTATGTGGTCAAGGAATCTTTGCTAAGGCAAATCTAGAGCTAGAAATTGAATGCAAGAGAAAGTGACAAAATTCTTCTCCAGGCAAAGGAAATAGTAACTAAAAACTCAATTTTTTCACCGTAAAAGTGAGTTTAGTCTGTATATTAGTTTGCTAGAGCTTCCATAATAAAGTACCACTAACTAGGTGGCTTAAACAATAAAAATTTATTGTTTAATAGTTCTGGAAGCTAGAAGTCTGAGAACAAAGTGTTGGTAAGATTGATTCCTTCTGGGAGCTGTAAGGAATAATCAATTCCATCACCCTACTCTAGCTTTGGTGGTTTGTGAGTAATTCTTTGTGTTCCTTGGCTTATAGAAGCTTCACTCTGATCTCTGCCTTCATCTTCACATGTCATTCTCCCTTTGTGTGTCTCTATGTCCATATTTCCCCTTTTTATAGGACACCAGATATCTTGGATTGGGAGCCCAGCTTATTTCACTAAGACCTCACCTTAACTTAAGTAATTATATCTGCAACAATCCTATTTCCAAATAAGCTCATATTCTGAGGTAGTAGGTGTTGGGACTTCAACATATGAATCTTGGGTGGACATAATTCAACCCATAACAGATTTAAGAAGTCAATTTTTGCTGTAAAACAAACTTCCCAACACTTAGCTGATTTAAACAACAAATATTTATTTCATAATGATTTTCCTTGTTGGCAGTTAGGGCCAGAATCTGTTGATGGCTTAGCTAGGTTCAATCATGCATTTGTGTTCAACTGATGGTTAACGAAGCAGCTGTGTTTCCAGAGGTTGGCTGACTGTTGGTTGAGGTGGCAGGTACAACTAGGCTGTGTATCTCTCATCATCCAGCAGGGTAGCCGTGTTGTTCACATTTTGGCAACAGGTTCCAAGAGCAAAAAATAAAAATACCCAATACGAAAGCGTTTTCCAAACCTCTGCTTGCTTCAGGTCTGCTACTATCTCTTTGGCCAAAGTAAGTCATACCCAGATTCAATGGGTATAGAAACAGATTCCATCTCGTGAGGAGGGAATCTGCAACATCATATTACAAAGGCTTGGATGCGAGCACATAACAAATTTGTGGCCCTTTTTATAGTTTACCATAGCTTGTCTGAGGACCAGATATAAGATTTGTCTGAATATCTGTATGTTTTAATTAAATCATTTAATTGGGTAATTTAAAAAGAAGTTCAATATTTTTACTGTGTACATGAATAAAAGGGAAAACAGAAATGGTAACAAAAGCCCAGAATTAATTTTCCCATCTTTGTTCCCATAACCTCTTCTCTTATACCCATGGTAGATGGCTTTCATAATCTGGGCATTTTCTCCATGCAATGCACATGATTTATTGCATGGTATCATGATACCATTGCATGGTATCAACCATTTTTCCCAGCCTAAAGGGTTAGGATTCTAATTCTCAGTACCATAAGAGAATTATAGATGCAATCAATATATGGTTTTTCAGACCTACCTGCTCATGTCTTGAACAGGTTTTCGATATTTATCATGTTCCTCTTCTAACCTCAATTCATTATCACTAAAGAACCTTCTTCTAAATTTGTCCCTTATCTTCAAGGCTATTATTACATTAAGAGTTGAGGTTTACATATTTAATGAGCTTAGTTTTTCTATTGAAGTAAGAACTATTCTTAGTTCTCCTATTTCATATTTAATTGGCTAGTTCTTAGTTTAAAGAAGAGGATTCAAGTTCATTTTCCATGTAGTGAAACTTTTCTGTATATTGATGACCCAGTATCCATTGCCTATATTTTGAAAAGAGTACCCTGATTTCCTTCTAAGGAATTATCTCTTTCCCTTTGAGTAAAGTATTTGTGCCTTTACGTAGACAAGGGGTGAGAGAACTACATTACATCAATCTGACTCATTCTCCTGGGATTTTCATTCTTGAGATACATGATTCAATGATGAAGCAAATAAAACAGAAGTTCATTACTTGTGGTTGAGGCTCCCTAGTGGGATTGTTGAGTAATTTTTAATGCATAGCCCTTATAGCCCTTATAGCCCTTTGAAGGGCCTGGTGTTGCTTTTTGCTAATCCTGGCTCTCCATTCTTTCTTTCAACTCTGTAAAATACCTGGGATTTTTCTATCCAATTATTTTTCCAAACAAGTTAAGCTGAGTAAATTTCCATTGCTTGCAGCTAAGAACTTTACCTCATATACTCTTATAAACTAAATGATTAGAGTTTATTTATTAGAAAATTTTGATATATATGAAAATTCTACTTCTTGTGTCATGTTGAAAAATACAAAATTGTATTTATTTATTTTTTAAATTAATTAATTAATTATTTTTATTTTTGGCCGCATTGAGTCTTCGTTGCTGCATGCGGGCTTTCTCTAGTTGCGGCGAGCGGGGCCACTCTGTTGGCGGTGCGTGGGCTTCTCATTGCAGTGGCTTCTCTTGTTGCGGAGCACGGGCTCTAGGCACATGGGTTTCAGTAGCTGTGGCACACGGGCTCTAGAGCGCAGGCTCAGTAGATATGGTGTACGGTCTTAGTTGCTCCGCCACATGTGGGATCTTCCCTGACCAGGGTTCGAACCCGTGTCCCCTGCATTGGCAGGCAGATTCTCAACCACTGTGCCACCAGGGAAGCCCACAAAATTGTATTTAAATAATGATTAATTTTGAGTGAAAACATAATCATTATATAAAATATAAACATTGTTGGACCTTGTTTCTATTTCCAGTCAGATGAAAAACATACTGAATTGTCTTAAAGTTTTAATTATCATGATTAGAAATTTCCATAAGGATGTAAAATATAATTTACAACTCATTATTCCTATTTCCTGGATGGGCACATTTTCTATACTGTATAATCTCTATACAACTGCAAACTAAGATCAAAGGGAAATAGTTTATACTATGTGATTTAATCTTTACAGTAATGCTTTGACATAAATAATCAAAATAAATAACACATACGTAGCATATTATAATTTACACAGAACATTCCTTATTTTTTGATTTGATACTAATTTCCTCCTTGCTCCTCCCTTTGCAATGCACACACTGGTAAAATTTATTTTACTTGAAATTATCCAAAAAGAGTGTGCGGTTCCATCTTCCTATGTTTTTGCTCATGAGGTTTACTGTGACATAAATATTCATCACTGTTCTGTTCAGCACGAAATTTCAGTTCATTCTTTAAGACTTTGTTCAGGCAGAAGTGGATTACCATACCATTTTTCCAATACTTATTGGGGGTGCAAATCTAGTGAAATACCTCTTAGTTACTTCAGGTTAAAGATAAGGTATAATTTCTATTTTGTATTACATCTGGTAGATTTTGAGTCATTAGCCAATAGCTTCAAGTAATCCAAGCTTCAGTTCCTGAGTTCACTTTTGGAGTTTTGTTCTGTAAACTTTATTTTTAATGCTGTTAATTTATTGCTTCTTAGTGTATGTTCCCTTAGGATTTTCACCTCTATTTTAGCACAGAGCAGACATTATTGTAAATATTTATTGATATATATCTCATACCCAGTAGACTAAATTTTCTAAAGAACAAAAGATCTCAAAAAGTACTAAAAGAAGAAAGTGCAAAATTTGCTGCTTACATGCTTGCCTCTATAAATCATGTACAGTATATATTTATAAAGAAGTGAGGAATGTCAGGAATTATATTTAAAAGTGTAGCTTGGAAATTTGGAGTAAAATTCAGAATGTTGACTGTCAATTTCATACAACTTAAAGGGAGTACCTTCCAAATAGCCATGCTGTAAAACATATAAAATAAAATTTTATGTTTTATAAAATATAAAATCTATGTATAAAATGCATGTAAAATGTAGACTTAGTGAATACAGATTTTCAATTGACCTCTGGGCCATGTACTATTTCGTATCTAATTTGGAATAATTTATAATACATAAAAATCTGATATTAATGCCCAACTCAGGCAGCTCTAAATGACTGTAGTTTTTTCCAATAAATTAAATATAAGACTATATTTTAAGGTTATTATACATCTAAAAGACCCAATGGTTCAAAGTTCTCCAGTGGTCATAGATCTGTATCAGATGACCAATTATCAACTATATTAACAATATACATAATCTCAGCCAATATTTTATGTATTGCATAAAGGAGCACTCATTTTTTCTTAAGGTAGAAAAGGATTTACTCATCATTCAAATATCAAATGATTTTCATGTCTATTGAACCTAAAATATCACCTAACAACATTATTGAATAGGAGGAAATCATACAAATTAGAGAATCAAAAGTGAATTTCTCACTGCTTTAAAAATTTCTCTCGCTTCACTTCAGTGTTTGCTTCCCATCTCCTCTGTTTAGTAATTGAAAAATATATATTTTATATTGCATATCCCAATACCTAAATGGATATTATAATGTTTTGATTATAATATTACATTATGAAATTATATTGTGAAATTTCCAAAAATATGTACCAGAGTCTTAGTCATGTATGTATACATGGTATTCCAAATAATTACTGAATCATTTTGCAAAACAAGCACTATTTATACAATTGTAGACATAAGAATCCCTGGTATTGAAGGGAAGGGAGAGACATGTAGTAAGAGTCAATTTGAACTTGGGTTGAGCCTCAGCCAGCTGGAGGCAATAGGAATCCCAAGCTGGGAAAAAACAGCCTGGCTTCCTTCCCTGCTTTGGTTACCCTTTGGCCAAACACAATCAGAAACTAGAAGACAACACAGTGCATACAGGTCAGACACCCTGGGCAAAAAGCAGAATGAAGAAGGGGGAGGGAGTAAGGTAAGGTAGGTCAAGAGGGGAAAATGTAAGGTATTCTGCACTATGGTCTCTGTCTACTGAATTAAAGATGGAAGAAGGAGGAGATTTGCAGCTCGACAGTTGTCTGCTAAGCAGTGGTAGAAGCAATACAATTTATCTTCCTTAAATCAAAAGCCATAGTCTTCCCCAAAATCAACATGTCAAAGTGCGTTTCTCTCTTTCTTTCTTCCTGTGTTTCTTTTTGTTTTGTTTTGTTTTTTCTTTTTTTTTCCAGTAAGCATGTGATTGGGACGGGTACTCCTCATTACTCAGGTTCCTAAAGCCATCAAGGAGATTGTCTCTCACTTATTGACCTTCTCTAGCACTCCCCAGCCAAAGAGTAGCCAGTTTAAAATCAGCCTAAAGCAAGAATTTTTCTCAAAGCTAAGTACAATATTAATAATACTTAGAAGATTGGGTCACTTGTCCATGTGGTTAAGTGCACCTTAGTGTCTGGTCAAAGTGGTCAATTCATTAGGCCTGAATTCTATTGTATGGGCCATGCCAGAGGGAGCACTCTTTTCAATTTGTCTGAAGATGAAATTCCTTTCCTCTCATAATAATAAAAATACATTTTAATATGCAAGAAGGTATAAATTACAGACCAGCAGAGGTCTTTCCAGGAGATATTCAGGAATGAGTGAAAATTCTGTAAGGAAAGCCAAAAACAGCCTGGACAAAATTTCACCTGTTATAATGGTGGAGAAATATGTGGATTTACAACATCTGAAGGCTGCAAGACAGAGAAACTAAGTTCTCAACTGTGAATGGAGCCCTTACTTATGTTATCTAACATCTCCAGCAGACAAATACAACACCTTAAAAAAATTACATCAGTTCCTGACATTAAAGATAAGAGAAACTATAATATAAAAAAATGAAAATATTTCCTACCCAAGTCTAAGTCCCTCATCTTAAGGCCAAGCAAAAGGAAATGAGGGCAATGAAGTGAGACTCTGATGAAGTCAGGTTATTACTTCCTCCAAAGCTTCCAAAGATTTATAATTAAAAAACACATCTACACAGATATTAAAAAAAAAAGTCAGTCAACCATATACTCAGAAAGATAGAGCACAACTCTTTTATTTGAGATATCCTTAATGATGTGGAAAACTATGAGCTCAAGCTTTTCTGATTTCTGTTTAGTATTAATTTGTTCTAATGTGTTCCTTTTCGGTAATCTGTAGATTAGTTTATTTTATGCCTAGATCTCCTATAATATATTGTTCACATGTTTATTTGTAAACTGTATTTTGTTTTTCACGTAATCAAAAGAAGATTAAGAGAACATAATATATAAGATACCTGAAGACATTAAACCCACACTTCTGCTTTCTAAGCCTTATTTTCAGGACACTAATTTGAAAAAAGAAATCTCTCCCAATAACTAAAAGTTATTTTGCAATCACTTCTCACTTAAATTATTATTTAATCTTATGCTGACATTTAAGGAATTTTATATTGAGTTAAAAATCAACTCAGTAAATGGTAAATTGGATTAAAACATTGGGCTGATTAAGAAGCAAATTCATCACCATTTGAAAGTTATTTCAAAAAATTCATAGTTTTCTAATTGCATAAAACAATAACTCTAAAATTGAAAAAGGAAAAAAATGGAGAAGTGCATTTTCAACCAGGTATTTTGAATTACTTTTAAATTTTAGATACTTTTTATTCTTTACAAAAAGTCTTTTCTAAATTTCCTACATTGAAAATTAGAATTCATAATGTTTTCACCTTGGTAATCAATCTTAATTTATAGTTAGAAAGAAATGAAATATTTAATAAAATGAAGTTAGAAAGAATATGAAAGTACTTACAGCAACTGTGCTCCAAAAATATAACTTTTCTATTGTTAAAAACAACAGGCCCCAAATGGTGTCGCTTATGCTAACCCCCGCATCAACAAATTGAGACTTTATTACAGTTTCAGCTCTCCCAGCAATGGAATCTTAAACCAGTTAATCAGGAATCACCTGATTAGCCCTAGTTAGGTAATCTGCCTATTAGACCCACGCCATCCTCTAAAAGAAAGTAACCTTGCCATATCAACCCCCCCCCCTTTTGCCTAGTATAACTTCCTTATCCCTGCTCCCTTCTGCTTATAAAACTCTCATTTTGTACAACCTCTCTGAGTTCCTTTCTATCTACTAGAATGAATACTGCTAGATTTTTCCCAAATAAACTCTTAAAAATTTTAATATGCTCCAGTTTCTCTTTTAACACTAGTTCAATGGACTTGACCTAAATTGTACACTATTTTTCATTACTTATGAGGAGCAACATACCAAATCAGTAAAACATGAGTTGGAATTCAACATGAAGCCACAGAAATTGTCTTTTGTGTACCTATGGAGGTGATGCAAAATTTTACAGAGGGCAAAGTGGAGATGTATTGTCTACATATTAAATCACTACCACCACCAGCAACACCAAAATAACTGAAAATGAAAACTTTTGAGATACAATTTTAAGTGTTGGAGGAGTATTTAGTAAATGGAAAAATACAACATTGAGAGTAGAAACATTCATAGGAATAAAAGGTAGTATGTTCTAAAAGCTGGGAGAGATTATGCACTTTGAATACCTTTGGTGGAAGAGGTGTATACTAGCTGGCATAATCAGACTTCGTGAAGAAATTGAGATTTCACTTAAATTTTAAAGAATGGATAGCAAAAAATATTAGAAAAATAAAACAAGAAAGAAAGAGGCTCTATGAATTATGAGTTCTGGGATTGGAGTGATTGGAATTTTTTTCCCGAGTGATGAGGACCCACCATATACAGGTGAGTTATTCACCTTCACTCCGAAAGAATCAACAGGGAAAGACGCCCGCAGTCAGATCCAGTCACCACAGAGAGGCTAGGAGCTATTAGCAAATAAAAAATAGGAACATCCAAATAATAATAAAGAGTTTAGTAAAACCAATGCCAAAAAAAGCTGTTTCAAACTAAATCCAGAGATAGTGCAATGCCCAAGGAAAGATAGTAAAAGAAACGGAAACAAGAATTTAAATTAAATATAATTAATATCTTGAAAAATATCAAAATAAATTAATATACATACATAGAATTAGATATTTGGGAACTTAATAAAAATTTTAAAATAAAAAAAATTGTGGGACAGCCTAGTTTAAAAAACACACACAAAGCTAAAGAGTAAGTTTTGACCTGGAAAAAGATATGAATAGGAATTTCACAGAAGGGGAAAAGCAATAATTTTAGATAACAATTTGGCCTTATCTAGTAAAATGAAGATGCGCATTGCACACAGATGCTAGGTTTTAGAATAGACATAGCAACTTTGTTTATGAGAACAAAGCACTTGAACCAAGAACATCGTCCCATCACTTGTCATTTAAATAGACCAATAAATTTGTGGATATTCATAAAATACTGAGTGTAACAACACACAAAAAATTTTAATTGTAAAATAGCAGTTAACCAGGGAAACATACAAACTTAACCATATGAGTTTTCACAACATTCAAAATTAAACGATATAAAGCTTAAGAATAGATACATAGTTTGTAAAAGTAAAGAGGAAAATTAAAGCCTGATTAATAGACAATTCAAAGGAGTGGTTATTACTGAATATGGGTGAATGCAATCAGATAGTGGCAAACAGAGTTTCAAAATTATTAGTAATATTCCTTTCCATATTTTGAGTTGTGGACATGACGTGTTTAATGAATAGACCAAATCTGGAGCTGTAAAAGATGAAATAAACTTTTGATTACATATTTAATGTACATCAAGAGATATCTAAAGCTATTAAAAAGAAAATGAATTGAAAAATATATTTATGAGGTGTATGAAGATGAATTTAATAAGATATGCAAACTGAATAAAAAATGGGTGAATGATTAAACAAGAAATTCAGAATAACATCAATCAAATATCTAATAATCTAGAGAAAGTTGCCCATATTCCTAAATTTGAGAAAAAAAATTAATGAAATGAAGAGATATACTTTATTACATACCAGAATGGCGAAAATTGAAAACAAACAAACTGACTTCTTGAGGCAATATGGGAAAAGGAGGAAGAAACATAAAACAATAAAGTAATTTTGGAAAGCCATCTAGCACTATTTCATTAAACTGAAAATCCACCAAACATTATACTCAGTAATCTCACTACAAGGAATCAAATCTTAAGAAATAAATATACTGGTTTGTAATGAAAATGAGATACAGCATATTGTGCTTTTTTTTAGAGTGCAGATTCTGGAATCCAATACTGGCTATTTGTTTGTCCTTGGAAAATTTACTTAACTTCTCTGTTTCTCAGTCTTCTTATCTGTTAAATAATTATAGTACTTTGTGAAATAATTATATTATGTCCTTTTAGTGTTGTTGAGAATACCTATAAAGGAATTGACTGTATACACAGGGTTCTTAATGTTGATCATAAAAATGGGGAGTTAATCCATCAAACTGTGGGCATTAAGGATTTTTTAAAAACACAGCATGTGTGATATTTGAATATGTAGCAACCATGAATGTTATATATTCAAGTGTCATATGTGCTTATCTATACACATGAAGTGATACAAAAGGGATTGTCTCCAAGAAGGAAAAAAGCAAAAGCAATTGACAGTTAAAGCAAAGTAAATAACTAAAAGTTGAAAATTAAAAGATGGGGAAGAAGATCCAAGCTAAACAATAAACACAGATCTACTTATTGAATGATGTGTTTATGATCTGTTATTTTTTAAAATTTTCTTTAGATTGCAACATTATTTTCATTTAATCTATAGTTTACTAACATATAGTAATTTTTTTCCTGCATCTCTTCTTCCACAGCTCAGTCTAACCAGATAAACACACCATTTAAGTTCTACTTATATAACTTCTTTAAGAAAGTCTATGATTTTTCATCCAGTGTTTTTTTTTTTCTTTTTATGACTCATCATTTTTAAAAGAAAATTTTAAAAGAATATTTAAGAAATAGGTGAAAGAAATAAAAATTGCTATTAAAAAACATGTAATAGTAATGGTCTAAAAGTGTGCTGAAACTGACTCATAATGGTTTGTGAGAGTGAGCGAATTGTTAAATTTTTAAGATTCCATGTTGGCAGTCTGAAATCAGACATAATGGGTGTATTCATTGTCTAAGGCTGTGGTAATGAAATAGCACAAACTGACAGGATTAAACAACAGAAATCTGTGGTCTCACAGTTCCAGAGGCTAGAAGTCTGCGTTGAAGTTGCCAGGGCCATCCTCCTCCAATGGTGCTGGGGAAGCAGTCCCTCCAGTCTTCCTGTTACTGAACGCAAGTTCATGTAGATGGTGCATAGTGAAGCCAAACAATATGGAAATGTCGGATTTTGGAGCAGAGAAAAGTTTATTGCAGGGTCATGCAAGGAGATGGGTGGCTTGTGCCCCCAAAACTCAGAACTCCCTGAAGGGTTTCAGCAAAACATTTCTAAAGGCCAGGTGAGGGAGGGGCGTGGTGGGTTGTTGCACACTTAGTGCAGGAATCTGTTCTTGCAGCTGTCCACCTAGGTCAGGTCACGACCTGTAAACCTCCAACAAGACAAACGTTATTGTCTGTTCTGCAACTTTTTATCTCTGTATTGATGGAAAGTGTTATACCCTTAACTGTCACAGCCTTGTGAATGGGCTATTCTGTATATTTCAGGCTATAGGTAATATCCTGAACTCAAAGCAAAAGCAGTAGAATACAAAGGTTAAAGTGAAAGAAACAGATCTAATATGGAGTCAGAATTGCTTTTCCCTATGACATTCTCTCCAAGCCTCTGGTAGTTCTTAGGCTCATGTCAGCATAATTTCAGTCATGACATGATGTTGTCCCTGAGTACATATCTGTATCTGAGTCCAAGTTTTAAAGTAATTTTGGAAAGCCATCAAGCACTGTTTCATTAAATTATATATCTACTAAACATTAGACTCAGTAATCTCACTCTTGGGAATCACTATTGTTTTTGAATTAGGGTTCACCCTACTGACCTCATTTTTACTTGATTACCTCTGCAAATACTTTATCTCCAAAAAAGTTCACTTTCTGAGGTACTAGAGGTAAGGACTGCAGCATATCTTTGGAGGGGACACAATTCATTCTTTAACAGTGAGAGTATTTACAAGATGAAAATTGGCCAACACTACACATGCTTTTCCTTTCCTAAAGCCAGTTAAATTTACCAGCAAACTACTTATGTGTGTCATATCTGACAAACAGACATTATTAAGTGTTGGCTTCCCTCTTGGGGAGAAAATATGAGAAACAGAGAAAAGATAAGTATTAAGAATGCAAAACCACTGGACTCACACTCACATTACTTAGAAGTACATTCTGTGTGAGTAATTGGGGAATCAAATCTCCAAGCTTAAATAATTATCACACAATTCTTGTGTACCTAATGACCTTCTATACTAATTTTAAGGTAATTATATCTTATTTTAAAGTATTATATATTGGTCCTGAACTTCAACAATGTTATTACCTGTTTCCTATTTTTGTTTGTTTTGTTTTGTTCTTCTAGCTGTTTCAGATTTTTAGACAGAGTATTACCAAATTTATTAAGCTTGGAAATAATAATGATAGAATAGTGAAATAGAAGAGAATAAAATAGAATTAGCATAATATAAATCAGCATAGCAATAAAGTAGAACATTGCTAATTAGAGTTATATTTGTATTAAGACTTATTTTGAATGGTCAAACACTTTTTTAACTAAGTATTTACAAAATAAGTTGCTGATGTGTAACAATCAACACAATCCTTCCTCCCCCCAAAAAAGTATTGTTTCCAGATCATCATCTGAAAAGATCTCATTTTCCTTGATTTCCTTCAACTTTTGTAGTAGTGAAAAGGTTAAACCTATTAATACTGATTACACTAAAAAAGGTTGCATTTTCTAGATTACTTCTTGAGATAAACATATAGAGTAGTTAAGCTAGCTGGATTTTTTTTTTTTTATGAAAATATTCCTCATACACTTTCAGAAAGGTTTCCAACTAAGAAGTGATTGACACAAACTCTATTGTTTGTTGAACTACGAGGAGAAAGACAGGAAATAAAATATGTATTCTCCTGTGGAGAGTGAATTGTAAGTATGAGTGCCAAAGTTTCCTAGTGGATGGAAAAGAAAAATAATTTCCTGATATGTGTTTCCTTTCCCATTTCATTTCTTCACACCCACGTTTCTATGGATGATAACCAATTTTTTTTTCCATTAGTGTAAAAATTATTATATTTTGAAATAAATCCTCTAGAAAATGAGAATATATAAAAATGTGTTAGTAAATTTACAAATAGAAGAAATTATTTATTTATTAAATAAATATTGAATAAGCATCTTCCATTTGTTCTGCACACACCAAAATAAATGAGATCATCCTGTCTGTGAGAAACATACCATCAATTTATAAAGATAGAAAATAATCAAATGATCACAATATTATCCATAAAGAGATAACTACAATTAAGTATAATCATTTTTATATATTGAAAGAAATCAAGGATTCAACAGGAAGCAAAGAAATTAAAAAGCAGAGTTCTCTTTCCTAAGTCAAAAATAAAGGTTTATACCTGTTAACATAGTGTTGATCATGGAGGCATGTATTCTTTTGCAAAACATTTTAATAAGTGATGCCTTATTAAAACGATTTCCCTTGGATACCATTTTAATTCACTCGGGCTTCTCAGTTTTGGACTCTAAAAATCCAACACAAAACAAAATATTTCTTAAAATGACTCTTTTTCTTCTGGTAAGACTTTTTTCCCCCTAGTTGCAAGAACAGAGATAGACTCAGGCAGTGTTGAGTAAAAGATGTTTTATAATCTTTGCCCTATGGAAAGTCATAGGGAAAAGAAGGCATCTCTAGGAAATAGCTGACCCCTTGTTCTCCATCTATCTCTCCCCTTCCTTCTCCCCATTTTCATGAGAATCTTGACATTCCTCTACTAAAATTACAATTTCTCCCTTCACTCCAACTTCATTGTCCTCTCTTTACTTAATGCCCCCCCCAACCTTCATATTGATGGGTTGTGCTTTTTCCAAAGTATATTCTGCACAAACCTGTAAAGGCCGCTTTGTTCTCTCAAGTTATCAAGACTATTCCATTCCATCTCTCACTGCCAGGACATGCCCCCTTTATATTGTAGGTCAGATTTCAGGAAAAGGGAACCAGATTTATCCAGGCTTTAACCCTGCTACTTTTCAGTATTTCAGCATGATTTCTGGACTGAACAGTTTCATTATCATGGAATGTGGATCTGGAAACAAATAGATACAACTCTAACACAGTACTGCAGTGTAATTTTACCTATCTTAGAAATATAATCAAGCACCCATAATACTATACGCATGGACTTAAAAAAATTAAAAATTGCAAGGCATGTCTAGGGAACTTCAAACATATTTGAAAGAGCATGCATTCTTGTATTTAAAAGTTTCTACAGGACCATCAAATCGACATCAGTGGGCCTAGATTTAGAATTGACCAAAAGATTCATTGAGAATCTTCCTTACACCAGTTTAGTTAGATTTAGACAATATAAGGAAGCAAAGCAACTCAGAGAAAAAAAAGTTGTATTGGGAAGTCCCACAACATGTCAAGAACAGTTTCCTAGGCACTTCACTCTACTTCTCTCCTCTCTTGTCAAAAAGAGAAACTTGAAGCAGGCACAGACTACTTCCACTCAGGGAAGTCACCTCTCCCTTCTAGACTTCTGTATATACCATACTTTTCATGTGCCCCCCTGGGCACATGTGCCAAGACTATACCTACCAGTGAAGCTGCAACTCCTCAATCAGGAGTGTCCCTGTGAAGAATTCTGAAAACCAGGTAAAAACTGACAGTTATTATTTTGTACTTTTTTCAACTTGTATAACCTGTACCTCAGTGCTGCAAGAATGGAAATCCAGTCAGTCCAAGCATCCTGGGTCTGGAGGCAAACTTCGGACCAACAATTAACCATTTGCCTGAACAGGTTTGAAAAACAGTTGAAACCACCATATCCAGGATTTCTCTAATGATGAGAAAGTCCAGTATGGACTTCATGGGTTTTCATGAACCCCCTGAAAATACCTGTGCAATGGTCTGTCACTATGTCCATTTTAGCTGGGAAAGGATAAAAAGTATCATCAAACTTTCAAACTTTGTGATTAAAAGAAAAAAAGCAGAATCCTGCATCACATGCAGCAGGATTTGATAAAAGAGCTTATATTAGACAGTCTCAAAGAAGCAAAAGAGCAAACTAAAATGTCCACAGCACTTATCAGAGACATTGCTTTCTGGGAGAAATACAGTCCAGCATAGTAACTAGAAAACACTTCTCATTTCCTAAATGCTAATGCAATGGCTCAAAATCTCTCTGGAGTTAACATTGCTGTGTTCAATATTAATGTGATTTAATTGTAGTTCAGAAGTATTTGCCTATTGTGTAGACTTTTTATTTCTATAAATCTGCCTTTTTACTATGAAAGGGAAGTCTGTTCGAGAGTAAATTCATCCATTCACAAAAGGCTCGTTAATATTTACCTCTCCTATGTTCATACTAAAGCATGATTTAATAATAATGTTTACATTTTCAGAATTCTCTAGTCTCCTGTCAAAAAAACCACATCTGTCATATTGATTTGTTTCTAACATCCACAGGTTAATGATCAGAGGCACCACAGGCGATACAATGTCTCATATCTTTGGTTGCAACTATTTTTATTGAGGACTGTTAAGCAACACAGGTTTTGTCAATTTGAGTTACTTGTAAATACATAACTCATTTTTCTTCAATTGACTAAACTCATTTGGGAAAATTTACAAAGATAAAGCCTGGCAAAAATGATTGATTACCTTTTATCATGGAGAAGACATGTTGATGTATTTCATGAACAAAAGTTATGTATATTTATTTTATAGAGCACGTTTGTGATTTTAAGGAAACATTTTTGATTTTTTCTTGAATGGTACTAATCTATTTTTATTTTAAAACAAATTATTAATAGCTATTGAAACCTTGAAAACTAATTTATATATCTAAAGTTTATAACACTTCCATTTAAATAGACCTGTTGAGAATCTCATTTAGAGCATTTTATATTTTTAGATAAATTTTATTTCAAATAGGTTTGTGTGTATATATATTGTTTTGGCAAAGTATAATTCATTGAGTGATTTTTATAAGGAGACTTCTTCTATTTCATTCGGCCAAAATTTGGATGTAGACTTCTTCTAAATTTGTAAACGACAAATTAGAAAGCATTCATGAAAATGCATTTAGCATGCATGAGGAAGTATCCTTAGGCTGTGACTTGGTTATTTCCTAAATCAATGTATTTTTAAATCTATTTTTACCATTCTTGAGATCAATAGCCCTTTCCTAAAATTTTACCCTGATAATGTAGGCAATATGAGATATTACAGCTGCATACTTAAGTAAATTTAATCTAAATAAATAAAAATGTAAACTAATTTTCAATATTTTATGTGCCAGCACTGTGTCATAATAATACCAAGCTTAAGAAGGAACTGTGTAATGTGAGCTCTGTCCAGATTTAACACATCCATCTTTGAAATGATGGATTCACTTCAAATTTAGGGAATTTATTGTGATGGTCATAAATTTTATATACACTTATCTCAACTTTAAAAAAATTGTTTTCTGTCAACTTTGATTGGCTGAGTTATGCTATGACAAATAAAGAAATCTCCAAATTTTGTAGCTTAAAAAAAGTTTATGTAGCACTTGTTCTACATGCCTATCACAGGTCATCCAGGGATGCAGTTTATTGAAATTCATAAGGGTCAAAACTTATGGGACTCAATGTGAATTCAGGCTTCCATGATCACAGAGGTGGAAGTAAGAAGATACAGTCAGTGCTCCACATGATGGATCATAAAGCTTCTTCCCAGAAGTGTATAGTATCTTACAACCATACGTATTTCATAGACAAAAATAAAATACATGGTCAACTGAACAGAGACGAATAAAAAAGGAACATATGGTAGTTTTTTAGTTGAATAGAAATATAGTCTATCTCAGATAATTAGTTTAGAAATTGTTCAAAATCTTTCTACATAGTTAAAATGTAAGCTTTCCTTTTCCTATTACTAAGAAAAGATTATTGTAATGATTTCCATGAATATTTATCTATAGTAAAGAATGTGATTAGAACCTCAAGGAGACCTAAAAATATCACTGACTTTCATATGTAATTCCCTATTTGGGTTATAGCTTGTATATACATTCCATCTATTTATCTATCATCTATCTATCTATCTATCATCTATCTATCTATCTATCTATCTATCTATCATCTATCTATCTATCTTGCCTGATTTTAAAAACCCAACTTAAATTCTATAATCATTGGTTTTCTTATTTCTGAAATGGTGCTACTTGTATCTATCTTATAGAGGTGTTGAGACCACATGAACTAATGTGTGCAGAGCTAGAAATGCTAAAGACATATACAAATTTTAGGGATGGTGGTATATTTTACTATTCAGATAATGTGTATCTATTATTATATGCATCTATAAGAATAAGACCAGTTTAACTTGAAAACTTGAGAATATTTAACAATCCTATCAGAGAAAAAAACTGTATTTCTACCCTTAGGAAATATATAAAATAAAATAATAAATTTTAATCTGCCGTGGTGTGGTCCATAAATCATTGCTCTATATCATAGAAAAGCATATCCAGCCCTTATTTTACCAGCTTGTTTCTCTGCAGGGGATAAAATCCTAGTGAAGGAAGTATTTAGAATTCTGTAATGGAGTGATTGGAAGCCCCAAAGACTCAGAATGGCACTGAATGATAAAGAAGAAACAACTGAAGCAATGAAGAAAATGCTTCAGAGAATAGATGTAATATTTCTTCATGTCAGTTGATAATCACTTCAGTGAGATGTATCCCTTTCATACCAGAGAAGATGATCAAAAAAAATAAATCCTGTTAAAAACATTTGTAGGCATACAGTATCAGAGAGACTAGCCAGCTTTATTTTCAAAGTAAAAAAGAAATTAATTGAACTGTGAAAATATTATCTGGATGTGGAAATACGAACGATATCAGATATGTGATTCATGGCCACTGCCATTAAAGACCTTGAACTCTACATATGAAAATAACATTTAAACACATCTAAATTGAAATAAAATGGAACACTAACATTCAAAGTTTGTTTTAATACAGTGTGAACTTCTCCTTGAGTTGTGTATATTAATCATATGTATTTGTATATGACAAACAACAGCGTTAAAGAGAGGATTCTTTCAATCATGATTACTTTGGCAAATACTTTTGCAGATCTGCTACATAACTGTTTTAGGCTTTAGGATCACAGTGGGAACAGTAGTCCATGTCTTCATTGAACAAGTCGCCTAGTGGGTGATACAGTTAAAATAAGAAATACACAAATGGATAAAGTAATTATAAATCTGGGTGAGAACTATAACTAAAACAAACAAACAAAAAGTTACAAGCTAATATGACAGCAAAAAACAAACAAAAATTCATCATACAGGGTGGTCTATAAGATGCTTTTGTAGTAACAGACTCTGTGGTTACAGTCACACTTATCTTTCACTCATGAATTTGCAAATTGGCAGTGACTCTATTTGGCCCTGCTCCTTATGTCTTCATATTCTGAATTTCAGGTGAAAGAAGCAAACCCCTTTTGATGGCTGAAGACAAGAAAAAGAGGTTGTATCAATCTACAGAGGCACATTGAATACTTAAAACATATGTATAATCTACAAGAAAAAGAGGTTGTATCAATCTACAGAGGCACATTGAAGACAAAACATATGTATAATCCACCAAGAAAAGAAAAACACATAGCCAAGGCTGACAATGGGACATGGCAAAGAGAGGACATAAAATAATCTTACAGGGGAAGGGGAAAATGATTGGAAAAAAAACCCTGATTTGGCACAGTCTGCTTTCTTAGTCTTAAATATTCATTTCTCTCCCAAATGAAAATATAACTCTTCCCCTCTGCAGGGAATTAATCCCCAAAACCTCTTCCAATCATAATATGAGGCTCAAAGTCCAGGGATTTTTCATATACTTCAGTTCCAGATGAAGTTTCTCCTAATTTAGGTGGCTAACAAGTGAAAATACAAGTTACCTAACTCTCCTTAGACACAAGACACAATAATCCAGAAAAGCCAAAATGAACCCATTCAAGAAAGAGAATAGAACATGCTGGCCAACGAAATTTTTGGCCAACCCAATAGTAGTCAAAATAACCTGGAGATGAGCAAAGTTCACTCAGTGGTCTAGAGATCTTTTTCTCAGACAACTGTTGGCCAAATTTGTACCTAAGAGCTTCTACCACCTAATGTTTAAAAATTCCTTTTCCAAAACATCTTTATTCAAAATAAAGGAGGAAGAAGAGGAGAATTTTAACAAAAGTGACTTTTTATTTATAACAGCAAAGTTAATATTACTAAGAAGAAATTTCATACTCTGATAAATGTGGGATATAATGTTTTCCTTTAAAATATTGATTTTAAAGAATGTTCATTAAGATATTTGCAACTATGTCCAGATTTGATTTTTAACCATGGAATAAATCTTGAGAAATATTTAGATTGTGCACCTCAAACTGGCAGAGACTGTGACTCATATCATTGTATTTATCTTTGATACTATGTACCTAGTAGAGTGTTAGACCTTATTAAACATTTTTTGATTGGTTGGACAATAAAGAAATTGCCTTGAAAGGCAGAGAGCATGGCCAATTGCTTCTGAATGTTTTGACCTACTTTAAAATTCCTTTTCTCCTTCTTCTTAGCAGATTTATATTGAAAATTCTCAGGGCACGTGTACAAAAGACAACCACAGAGGTGCTGTACGACCCTTACATCTTTAGCAGTACTCTTCGCTGGTACTTGTGTTGGCCCTATCACTACGTTTTATCTCTTTCTATGATTCTGGAGCTGGTGAGTTGGGCTAAGTGGGGAACCCCTTCAGTGTCACGGTTTGGAGCAAAATCTTGGGTCTCTGAAAGCCATGTTCACATCCCAGCTGTGTCCCTCACTAGCTGTTGACCTCGCGCCAGTTATTCTTAGCTTCCGTATCTCTGCGGATCAGTTTGCTTGACTGTTAAATGGGGATAATAATACCCACCTCGTTGGGTTGTGAGGATTAAACATCTCAAATATTTGTATGCCTTCCTCTATGTTTCTGTCCCAATTACATATGTATTTATTTGTGGAGAGCAGTGTAGCAGGGGTTTTCGAAGTGAGAAGGGAATTAGTTTCTTCATCTGAACAGGAGTCATTATTGAACAAGGAATCCGATGGTGTAATAACCTTCATAGGGCTGACTCAACACACTTTTTAGGGTACCCCACCTGCTAGAGTTGTGGGAAGACTTCAGGTACTTGGAAGAGATAACATTTTGGGAGAGGATGGCATCAACTGCAGCTTTATCCACCTCAGCCTTATTTCTAATCCTGCCTGCCATCAGCTCAGGAATGTCTTTCCAATGGAGCTCATGCCCCTTCTCTTAGGTAATGGTCACTATGATCTTTTGCTGGATGCCCTGGTAAAGCAAAAATTGCCCTTTAGCAGGGCAAGCCTGTTGTACGTCAACCACAGATGGGATATACTTTCCAGTAGGCTCCAGTTCTCTGATCTCAAAACAAATGAGAAGTACATACATGCTCATGCTCTGGTTAAGGCTGGTTTGTTCAGGGTATTTAACTTGGTGGCTGGGTGCAGGGAAGAATCATCAGGATGGCTGAGGTGGACACTTAAGCTCAGGTCCTTGCAGGTGGAGTAGGGTTAATAATGCCCAAAGACTTTCAATACAATGGGCTTGGTTTTGATGTACTCCACAAGTGATTCAGTGACCTTCACGGTCTTGAATGCAGTCAAGTTTCAGGCTTTCAAGACCCTCATAATCTACCCCAAGTGACTTTCCTTTTCTATTAGAAATAAAGCTCCTAGAAGGCAGTTTTTTTTTTTTTAATTTATTTTTTGTTTATTTATTTATTTATTTATTTAGGCTGCTCTGGGTCTTAGTTGCGGCATGTGTGATCATCGTTGCGGCACTCAGGATGTTTAGTTGCAGCATGCATGCAGGATATAGTTCCGCAACCGAGGACGGAACCCAGGCCCCCTGTGTTGGGAGCACCAGAGTCTTAGCCACTGGACCACCAAGGGAGTCCCGGCAGAGGCTTCATATCTTTTTATCATTGTATCTCAGTTGCCTACATAAGCGCGTGGAATATTATAGGCAGACAATCAATGTTTTTAAAAATGAAAGAAAGCAGGAAGGAAAGAAATAAAGAAAAAAGCAGGAAGGAAACTAAAAAAGAAAAACAAATACATTATTGAATTCAACTGACCATTTTAAAGTTTATACAGAAAAATAAGTTAAAATATTTTAACACTTGAAAATATTATTTTAAAAAAGTAAACATAGATTGGATTTTTCATATATTAGAGAATATTACAAAATATAAATTAAATGATTGGGGATTAGCTAAAAAGCTGAACATGTTGAACAACCAGAGTCAAGAAATCCCAAAATAACATTATATAATAGTACACAATAAAAGAAATTATATTTAAGTATATAACAGTCAAATAATTATTTTGTTAATACAGTCTATTAGAATATCTGTTTATATCACTAGCAAAATTAAAAAAATATGTTTGTAATACTTTTAGCTATAAAAATTGACAGATATCAGTAAGACTTAAAACTTACAAATCATAGCAATGAATATGGAGGTGGGTAACTCTCAAAACCATACAGGACAGGAAATTTTTAAATGACAGAAGCTAATAGAATAACCTAAAAGCTATAAGAAATAATAAAGTAGAGACAGGTCAATGAAAACAAAATACTATGTTTATACTGATGAAACTAATGGAAGAATATGTCTGTAGATCCTCAGGTAAATGAGTTGTTAAAATGTGTCAAATTATGATTAGTTCTGCACAAAAGCAACATTTATGTTCTGAGTGGACTAGAATATAAAGATGATTCAAAAAGAAATTGGAGGAACTGAAATTATATGCTGAAGTTCTTCTGCCAAACTCGTATCTTGGAGAAGATTGGTAGGGGTGGGGGCATAGAGAATCTGGAAAGTCTTCTGGAGTCTCAGTCCAGAAGAATGGAAAAATCTTACAACTGTAGAAGCATGGGTGTGAAATATGTGTTTCTCTCTAACCAAAAAGTTGTATTAGGAAGAAAAATATATAATGACCCAAAAGAGGGGAAAAAAACTTAGCAAATAAATTTTAGAAATGTTATTTCTGAAACTATAAGTGTGTAAATCATTCTTTGTGCTTTATCTAGTATGATAATTGCATATAAAATAAATTACATGTGGTGTAGATATTTTTTAGTTTCTATCTATTGGAAAATCATAGTACAAATCCAATGCATTGTAAAAAAGTACACTAACAGAACTAAATATTATGTGGTTTTAGATGTCTAATATTTAAAAGAAAACGTATGTGAAGAACATTATTTGAGTAAATTAAAAACAAATTAAAAAAAGAAGAAACTCTTAAATGGAGACCCTAATAGAGACCTTGTACATAAGACAATAAATTGACATTCCAGGGCTAATTTTGTTTTGATAGTTTTATCTTTACATTAAGTCACTCTAATTTACTTGATTGAGAAGACAATCAAAAGACAGCTGAACCACAGACTTCCTAATTCGATTGTCTTAAACATTGTTTTAACGTAAATTAAACTGAATGGCTGGAATAGAGATTTTGAATAGAATTTGTCTGACCAAGTGCACCACTATTCTAATCCTATAAAGAGAAGGAATGGGACTTAATTTCTGATAACATAACCACCAAATAAGGACTTATACTTCCTGTTAGCTGTATTACTGCACAGAAAGCATCCAAATTTTGACTTAAAACTTGTCTATTGAATACTATTAATTAGGACTTATTGTACAGGTTCATTTAGGATATGCAACCACTAGATTTATTTTGGCTTTTATTTTACTTGCAGTAGCTACAATACAAAAATCTATTAATCTGCATATTTTAATTACAATATATTCATGTTGTTTGAATTAAAAAACGATCAGGAATGGAATGCATGTAGTTTTCCTATTTGTCCTGACTAGTTATGCAAATCCATTTTATCTCAAATATTCTTAAATGTAGGTTCATATTTTAGATCTCATTAAATGAAAAGTAGAAAGGCACAAAACTATCAACCAAGAATAATGATTTTTTTTTTATTCTCTAGTTTCATCTTAATCATAGACATTTATTGTTCATTTTCTGTTTTAAATTATAGTGTGCTGACTTGGTTCTGATAATACACTTCATTTAATTTGGTTATGCATTACCAGAGGTAACTATAGGCACATTCCTTAATATCAACTCAGATAATTTCTCATATGGTGAAACTCTTATTCTTAGAATCAGTATACTATGGGCCAGATGCTGATGCAAAGATCTTAAAAATGGAAACTAAAAAAAAAATCCTCATTGGAATTCAGGCAAAACCATCCCACACAATCCTAACAGTATATAAACAGGCAAGTTATAAATACAATATAATTACAGCAAAGTGGGATAACTGTATCAAGAAAGATTTTTCTATTGTATTGATTCCCATCAAATTTGTCACTAGATGTTAAAGTTTAATTAAAGGGTAATCGTTGTCAGTCACTTTATTTCCTAGTTTTAAGTACGTGCATTATCATTTTCAATGAAGTTGACATTATTCATTGTCAAGAACACCTTTGGAGGAAAATAAACCTCTGTTGCTAATATTCTTTCTCTGGGAGTCAGGTGGTAGAGTCAGGTCATGGGAGATGTTCTATCAATGTCACTACGAATAGAGCAGAAACCTGGGGAATACTGATTATTGGAAGAAATTTCAAGAACTTCTTTGTGTTGAAAATATTTAGTTCTTTTGTCATTTCATCAGTTGCATTAACTCAAAATCAGGGAAAAACAGCAAAGCAGTAATGAGAGACAATTAAAAGTAAGCAGTGTTCTCAACTGCTAGGGTTAAATACAGGGAAAGTTTTGAAATATATTAAGATAAAAAGTAAACTTAATATGTGGTAGAAACATAATTATTTAAAATAAATTGTAGTTTTCAGAGTACAGGTATTTTGTCTCCTTAGGTAGGTTTATTCCTAGGTATTTTATTCTTTTTGATGCCATGGTAAATGGGATTGTTTCCTTAATTTCTGTTTCTGCTCTTTCATTGTTCGTGTATAGGAATGCAAGAGATTTCTGTGTATTAATTTTGTATCCTGCAACTTTACCAGATTCATTGATGAGCTCTAGTAGTTTTCTGGTAGCATCTTTAGGATTTTCTATGATGAAAGAAATCAAAGATGACACAAACAGATGGAAAGATATACCATGCTCTTGGATTGGAAGAATCAATTATTGTCAAAATAACTATACTACCCAAGGCAATCTACAGACTCAATACAATCCCTATCAAATTACCAGTGGCAGTAATGAAAAAATTTTAAATTTCACAGTACTAGAACGAAAAAATTTAAAATTTATATGGAAACACACAAGACCCCGAAGAGCCAAAACAATTCTGAGAAACAAAAATGGAGTGGATGACTCTACTACCCAAAGCAATCTACAGATTCAATGCAATCCCTATCAAACTACCACTGGCATTTTTCACAGAACTAGAACAAAAAATTTCACAATTTGTATGGAAACACAAAAGACCCCGAATAGCCAAAGCAATCTTGAGAACGAAAAATGGAGCTGGGGGAATCAGGCTCCCTGACTTCAGACTATATTACAAAGCTTCAGTAATCAAGACAGTTTGGTACTGGCACAAAAACAGAAATATAGATCAATGGAACAGGATAGAAAGCCCAGAGATAAACCCACGCACATATGGTCACCTTATCTTAGATAAAGGAGGCAAGCATATACAGTGGAGAAAAGACAGCCTCTTCAATAAGTGGTGCTGGGAAAATTGGACAGGTACATGTAAAAGTATGAAATTAGAACACTCCCTGACACCATGCACAAAAATAAACTCAAAATGGATTAAAGACCTAAGTGTAAGACCAGACACTATCAAACTCTTAGAGGAAAACATAGGCAGAACACTCTATGACATACATCACAGCAAGATTCTTTTTGACCCAGCTCCCAGAGAAATGGAAATAAGAACACAAATAAACAAATGGGACCTAATGAAACTTAAAAGCTTTTGCACAGCAAAGGAAACCATAAACAAGACCAAAAGACAACCATCAGAATGGGAGAAAATATTTGCAAATGAAGCAACTGACAAAGGATTAATCTCCAAGATTTACAAGCAGCTCATGCAGCTCAATAACAGAAAAACGAACAACCCAATCCAAAAATGGGCAGAAGACCTAAATAGACATTTCTCCAAAGAAGATATACAGATGGCCTACAGACACATGAAAGAATGCTCAACATCATTAATCATTAGAGAAATGCAAATCAAAACTACAATGAGATATCATCTCACACCGGTCAGAATGGCCATCATCAAAAAATCTAGAAACAATAAATGCTGGAGAGGGTGTGGAGGAAAGGGAACTCTCTTGCACTGTTGGTGGGAATGTAAATTGATACAGCCACTATGGAGAACAGTATGGAGGTTCCTTAAAAAACTACAAATAGAACTACCATACGATCCAGTAATCCCACTACTGGGCATATACCCTGAGAAAACCATAGTTCAAAAAGAATCATGTACCAAAATGTTCATTGCAGCTCTATTTACAATAGCCAGGACCTGGAAGCAACCTAAATGTCCATCGACAGATGAATGGATAAAGAAGATGTGGCACATATATACAATGGAATATTACTCAGCCATAAAAAGAAATGAAATGGAGGTATTTGTAATGAGGTGGATGGAGTTAGAGTCTGTCATACAGAGTGAAGTAAGTCAGAAAGAGAAAAACAAATACAGTATGCTAACACATATATACGGAATCTAAGGGAAAAAAAAGGTCATGAAGAACCTAGTGGCAAGACGGGAATAAAGACACAAACCTACTAGAGAATGGACTTGAGGATATGGGGAGAGGGTGGGGTGAGATGTGACAGGGTGAGAGAGTGTCATGGACATATATACACTACCAAATGTAAAATAGATAGCTAGTGGGAAGCAGCCGCATAGCACAGGGAGATCAGCTTGGTGCTTTGTGACCTAGAGGGGTGGGATGGGGAGGGTGGGAGGGAGGGAGATGCAAGAGGGAAGAGATATGGGAACATATTGTATATGTATAATTGATTAACTTTGTTATAAAGCAGAAGCTAACACACCATTGTAAGGCAATTATACTTCAATAAAGATGTTTAAAAAAAAAAAAATTGAGTGGGAGGTATCAGATTCCCTAACTTCAGACTATATTACAAAGCTACAGTCATCAAAACAATATGGTACTAGCACAAAAATAGAATATAGATCAGTGGAACAGGATAGAAAGCCCAGAATTCAACCCACATACCTATGGGCCAATTAATATAAGACAAAGTAGGCAAGAATATACAATGGAGAAAAGACAGTCTCTTCAATAAGCAGTACTGGGAAAATTGGACAGCTATATATAAAAGAATGAAATTAGAACACCACTTAACACCATACACAAAAATAAAATCCAAATGGATTAAAGACCTAAATATAAGACCAGACACTATAAAACTCTTAGAGGAAAACATAGGCAGAACACTCTATGACATAAACCACAGCAAGATCTTTTTTGACCCACTTCCTAGAGTAATGGAAATAAAAACAAAATAAACAAATGGAACTTAATTAAACTTAAAAGCTTTTGCACAGCAAAGGAAACCATAAACAAGACAAAAAGACAACCCTTAGAATGGGAGAAAATATTTGCAAATGAAACAACAGACAAAGGATTAATCTCCAAAGTACAAAAAACATCTCATCCAGCTCTGTGTCAAAAAAAACCAAACAATCCAATCAAAAGAATGGTAGAGGGCTTCCCTGGTGGTGCAGTGGTTGAGAGTCTGCCTCCCAATGCAGGGGACACGGGTTCGAGCCCTGGTCTGGGAGGATCCCACATGCCGCGGAGCAACTGTGCCCGTGAGCCACAATTACTGGGCCTGCGCGTCTGGAGCCTGTGCTCCGCAACAAGAGAGGCCGCGATAATGAGAGGCCCGCGCACCGCAATGAAGAGTGGCCCCCACTTGCCACAACTAGAGAAAGCCCTCGCACAGAAACGAAGACCCAACACAGCCATAAATAAATAAATAAATAAATAAAATAAACCCAAAGTTTAAAAAAAAAAAAAAAAGAATGGTAGAAGATCTAAATAGACATTTCTTCAAAGAAGACATACAGATGGCCAAAAAGCACATGAAAAGATGCTCAACATTATTAATTATCAGAGAAATGAAAATCAAATCTACAATTAAGTATCACCTCACACCAATCAGAATGGCCACCATCAAAAAGTCTACAAACAATAAATGCTGGAGAGGGTGTGGAGAAAAGGGAACACTCCTACACTGTTGGTGGGAATGTAAATTGGTAAACCACTATGGAAAACAACATGGAGGTTCCTTAAAAAACTAAAAATAGAACTACCATATATGATCCAGCAATTCCACTCGTGGGCATATACCCTGAGAAAGCCATAATTCAATAAAACACATGCACCCCAATATTAATTGCAGCACTATTTACAATAGTCACAACATGGAAGCAACCTAAATGTCCATCAACAGAGGAATGGATAAAGAAGATGTGGTACATACATACAATGGAATATTACTCAGCCATAAATAAGAACAAAATAATGCCATTTGCAGCAACACGGATGGACTTAGAGATTGTCATACTGAGTGAAGTAAGTCAGACAGAGAAAGACAAATATCATATGATATCACTTATATGCAGAATCTAAAAAAAAGGGTACAAATGAACTCATTTACAAAACAGAAACAGACTTAACAGATATTGAAAACAAACTTACGCTTATCAAAGCGGAAACTTGGGGAGGAGGGATAAATCAGGAGCTTGGGATGAACATATACACAAGACTATTTATAAGATAGATAACCAACAAGGACCTACTGTATAGCACAGGGAACTCTACTCAATATTCTGTGATAACCTATATGAGAAAAGAATCTAAAAAAGCATGAATATATGTATATGTATAACTGGATCACTTTGCCGTACACCTGAAACTAATACAACATTGTAAATCAACTATACTTTAATAAAATTAAAAAAAAACACTAAAAAAATAAAATAAATTATAATGGAAACAAACTATATATCATTTAAAAAGTAAGTGTTTTTAAGGAACTTACAAGATTACAAAGAAAGTCCAACTGTCCCGTCTTCTAAATAATATAGCTAAAGCTCAGAATTTTAGCTATGTACAACATTGTTCTTTCTATGGCAACATATGAGAGAGATGCTAGTCTGCCATATGTTAATGCTAAATCTCATCTTGGCCAAATATCATTTTGTTGATAAATGATATTTGCTTGCAATGTTTTCTTTGAAAGTTTATTGAGTTTGTGTAAACAATTTTGGACCAATTAAGTTAAGTAAGGCAAAATGGAGGCTTTATATATGCATATGGCACCATATATAATGATTTACAGTATTAAATTTGTTTACTATTTACACAGTCCCTCTGCTAGTCCCTGAGTCTGGTGGAATGGAAACTACTTTTTAACTGGATGTGGCATAGCATTTCTAGACAGATTGACATGGACAAAATTAGATCATCCTTATAGCTAAAATGTAAAAATAACCAAACAAATTTAGAGTCTATCCTAGATATATTCAAAGTTTGGGGAAAGAATAAAACACCTTACATATTGGAAAATAGTGTTTGGCAAAAACTAAATCTGTTTTCCATACTGTACTGTATTTTGTTGATTCTCTACATTATTAATATTTCTAAAGACAATCTTAGATGACTGGAAATAGGATTCTTTTCAGAGGACTTCTGTACTGTTATTCAGTGAGTGCATATTCCCAAAGAAGAAATATAGACATTGTCTTTCTGGTCTCATTTTACAGGGAAGCATTTTCACCTATAGCATTGCTAAGTTAGCAACTATTATAATTACCCATGTTCCTTGAATACTAAGGGTTAATAAGTTGTCCTCTAAGAGAGAAAAAGGAAAAAAAAATTCAAGATGCCAAAAACTCAAATTTCCTTTTTAGTTGGCATCTTGTGGGATGGTATTAAAGAAAAGAAGAAAACGAATTTTCTTTTCTCTGATTCCTTCTGTTCTCGGCAAAATGTAGCTTCCCCAGGGGATGTAATTCTGGAGTATTATCCCAATGAGGAAACCGCTGTTCTGATGGCACCAATCAAATGTCCTTTATTTCGGCCACATTTAGGTCGTCTAGATCAGGTGTCATTTTACAGTATCAATCATTCTGTTTCCAATAAATGTCTTCATTTGCATACATCTTAAAAGTGTCAAACTTAAACTTTTATGATTATATATACATTCCATATAGATTTCTTCACTAACATACAGCTAGATTGTGAGTTGAGTTTAGTCTATTAATTAATATACTTCTTCACAGGTTTCAGATGATTATTTTTTAATTCATATGTGATACAATAAAAATTATTCCAGATAATTATACTAAAAATTGACAATGTGTTCTGATGAAAAGAATATATTTATGGTTGACTGCTTTATGAACTAAAATTGAAGTGTTTTTCCCAATCATCTATATTTGTTTATGCTTTGCTTGATTGTTCAAACTTTTATCTAAAAATATCTCCGTAAACATAAAGACTATGAGTTTTGCAGTTTATTATAATCCTGCCTTATTAGTCCATTTGAAAAAATAAACCTGAACAAAAACTACTCTGTAAGCAAAACTGATCACCTCCAGTGCTGTCTCTTTTCTGTTTTAAATTTTTAATTTTCATTTGTAGTTTATTTTAACTAAGTCTGTACAAATTTCCTTTATAATCAGTGTCCCCTGCTATAGGGAATTTGTTATCTGCTCTACATAGTTCCACTCTTTGCTAAACATGATTTAATCAGATGTCTTAAAACCCTGAATTAACATCTAATAAAGAATTCTTCTATACTTGATAATGTATTGCTTCATTCCAATTAAAATAGGCAACCTATCACTTCAGGCAGTTTGGTGGACACGGCATCAAATGGAACCTGACATAGTACACTGTTCCAGATTAAACCTCTCCACTCTGGGCTGAAAAGCTATTTTGCATACATAGTGATTTTACTTAAAAGCACAGTCCCATGTATTATGTAATCGCAACTGCACAAATTTTGGAATCTGACCAGTATGACCTGTCGCCTTACTGTTTTAACACCTTCTGCACTTCAAAGACCCTATCCTGTACTTACACCTATACTAAATTTAACAAAGTGCTACATTTACACTTAGAGATAAACATATATGTAGTGATTGCTCATAGGTCATAATCTTAGATATGTAAAAAAAACAAGGAATTCAAAAGAGGCAATTTGGACCAGAAATTATCATCAAATCTGAAAAATGTAAAGACATGAATTTTTAAGTATTAAATTAATGTAAGAATTTTCCTGAAGGATTTTTTTTTTGCAAACAATTAGTGTCTTTTAGACTATTTGTACATTCACAATTACCTTTGGAAGTCAAATTCACATTTTACATTATTTAGAGCATCATTTCATTTTGTTTGTATAACATGTATTTAAATCAGTGTGTGTATCTGTGTGTGTTGGTGTGTCTATGTGAGTCTGTGTATTTGTTTGGGTAGGTGTGTTTTGTGTTTCTATGTGTGTATTAGAATTATTTGAAATAGATTCCAGAAAAAAGATATGCATATTCTATTACTAAAAGAAAAAACCTAACTTTAAAGATCAAAAAATGCTCAACATTAATTTTAAAATGCTCAAAAAATCTTTGTATTCTCAGATTCCTTTGTATAAAAATCTTCACAAATTAACAATTTTTACCTCTTTTGTGGCTGTAGTATATTTCTTGGCAGAATGGACAAAATAACACCAGTATTCCATGCTGAAATTTTCTTCAATTTCCATAGAATGACAAATGGTAAAAATCTCTGCAGAATCATTTGGAATGTGATATAAAATATAGATACTTTATGAATACTGCCATCCCATCATGTAGCCACACTTCTTTTTCCTTCAACTTGAACTTTGTGTGGCAAATAAAAGCCTGAAAACTAATGGGATTTGCACTATGGTTGATACCTCAGAGCACTGCTTTTAGAATTGACATTTGGTGGAAAATGTGCACAAACTCATTATGAAACAAATTATACAATTAAATAAAAAGGTAGCAGCTGGGCATTGCAAGGAATTTATATGAAAATCACAGCAAACATTGCTTAACTTTATGGAAACAGATTTCCAATGGATTTGTTGTCTGCTGCGGAAGATTCACAGTGGCAACTCAATTACTGCTACTCACAGGGAACTTGTATTTCTGCAAAACTTTTCTCCTCACCTCACCTCAATTATGATAAAGCAGTGGAACAAATTCATACATTTAGGAGAAAAAAATATTACTACCTGATAATGCACATTTAAAAACCTGCTGCTAATTGTTATCTATTGCAATTTAAGTAGTGTATTATATGAGAATTCAAAATTCAACACATTCAAACTGTTCATCATTAAAATGTCATTGAAATGTGAACATTTACTTAAGACTAGTTGACTGTATGTAATATACACTTCATGTATTTGCATATGTATAAATGATTATAAAGATAGCATATCACTACCTTTGATATACTTCTGATTTGAAATATTCCATATCAATGTTGCTATATGTACTTATACTTTCTAATAACATAACTGCTTTTCTTTTATTTGAAAGGGGAACATACAAAATTAGATTCTACATTTGTTGAATAAAGCTCACTCCTTTTCTTTTTTTTTTCCTTTTTTGGAGGGGAGAGGGGAAATCCTCATGACATAAATAACAATAGTTTGATTTTAAAACAACCATTTTCTTCATGTTTTAACATTTCTGAAATCTGAATCTGCAGTCAATTGCTTATAACAATGATAATTGTTGGTGTTTCTTTTTTTCCTTTCATATTATAAAATGATGGCATAATACAATCAATATTGGATTTTTTTCTTATTCTAAAATGAGGGGAAAATAATAACATATTTGAAAACACTTTCATATACATTGTCTTTAATTATTTAATTCAGCAGCTATTTACTGAATATCTAGTGCATATGCTGCACTATAGTTAACAATAAATTTGGTACAAGCCCAGCCTTTATGGAACTCTGAAATTAGTGGGAAAAACATTCAAGACAACTATTCAATATACACTAATGTTACAAGCTTACCTAAACCATGCATGGAAGGTCAGAAAATAATTTTGGAGAAAAACTGTGCAGTTCTCAGAATAACTATGCTTTAGCAGTTTAGGGATTGAAAAGGTGATATTCCAAAGAGAAAGATTATGAGTCCAAAGTCTCAGAAGTGATAAATGACCACTTAAACCAGCTTGGAAGAACTGAAGTTAAGGTAAAGGGAAAAAATAACACCAGAAGGAAAGAAGGAAGCATAACACGAAGAGTATTTAATGACAAAGAGATTGGACTTTACTCTTAGGACAACTGGGGGCTGCAAAGCTAAGTCACCTATTTCAATTGAGAAGTTTTACTGGATCTTTGTCCCTAAAAGAATTTTTCAATTTTATCTCATCGTGTTTAATAGATCAAGACAGGTAGTGATTCCAGTCTCCTAAGACCTTCCATCTCTGGAAACTATTTTCTTCAATTATTATTGTTCAAAAACTAGCCAACTCTTTTCTGTGCTCCTCTCTATCTTGTAATAACCAATAGCAGTCAGTGCACACTATTATTTTCAGGTTTGAAATCTCTTGACCAGTATCTAGAGGTTTCAGAAGCTTCAGTTTACCATTTTTTCAACTTCCTAAGTACATCAATGTTTAACTTTTCAAACTCCAATTTCTTTTTTTTTTTTTTTTTTGGTCTCACATTTCCCAAGTACCATGCCATATATGGTAGGTTTTTGGTGATGGATGAACCCAGCAGTATGTTGATAAGTATTTAACAACCCAATATAAAAAGTAAATAAATAGATAAATAAAACAAACAAAGCCTTGACTTGTAGCATTTGATTAAATACTTCCACCATAGATAATTTGAGGCTATCAACTTCCTGGCCATGAGCAGAGCTGAGCTTTCTTGAACCATCAATAAGAAGCCCAATACAAGACACCATTTTTTGTATAAGTTAAGGTAATAATAACAGTAGATACAATTCCCAATCCAGGTTGTGTTAGTCGATTGAAAATCATCTTATTATTTCCACATTCTTTAAAATATAGCTTTGCAGTTTCTTTCATGAAGAGGGGGATCTAGTTAACAGAATTCACTTGCTTTGACCAAGATTATGTGGCAGAAGTTACTATGACACTTCTGAGTCTAGGTCTCAAGAGTCTTTGCACACTTTCCTTCTCTACTTTACCCCTCTGCCTTCACTGTGAGAGCAAGCCAAGAGCAGCCAGCTGAGGGATATTAGGGACACAAGGAGGAGAGTTGAGTCATCAGCTAAGAAGAAGCACAAACAGCCAGCTCCCACCAAGCCTGCCACCCAAAAACAATAACAAGGCTAACTGAGACCAGTCTCAGTCCAGATTAGCCAAACCATCAGCCAACTTATAGATCACTGAAAAATAGGGGTGATTATTTTCCAGCAATTGACCCATTATGGATTGGCAGTGATTTCAAGGGTGATATACTCATCTCATACTACATTGATCCTGAACTGAAGCTTCTTCTCTCTTTCTCTCCACACACACACACACACACACACACACACACACACACACAGACTTCAAAATTTTGTTGACAAGTTGAGGAAGATGATGGCTGTTAGAAGTAATTTGTCTATCAACCAATCCTATTATTTAAAGTGTTTGAACAATATCCTTACCAGGCATTTATATATATAACTTATATACTATACATACATATATTCTTTATATGTTAATATATAAGACATAAACATCATGTATAGTATAAAAATATATATAATATATATAAAAATATATCATTTCTACTGACTGTAGACTGGAGTAGTGACCTAATTTCTCACCCTCTCCTTGGTTCCTTTCCTTGCCTTGCCATCTATTTTCTTCTCAGAACTTTGTCCTAAACTTATTCAAATGATTTTCCCAAATATGCAAAAAAGCAAAGTGTTAATGGAAGCCCCTCTTCCCAATTACCCCTTCAGGTTCAGTTTGCAGGTGCTCAGTGAGGAAGGTGGAAATTAGTCCCAGGTTACACTGAACAGAGGAGTTAATGGGAAGTGATAACATGGTTGCAGGAGGAAAGACAGTTTGAACAGTGTTGGCTTGAAAAGAGAGGAGGTAATTATGAAAGCCAGGGATTAGTTGATTGGTGATTGTTTTTGTCCCCCCACCACCTTGTTTAAGATTTTTTTGATGTAGACTACTTTCAAAGTCTTTATTGAATTTGTTACAACACTGCTTTTGTTTTATGTTTTGGTTTTTCAGCCGCGAGTCATGTGGGATCTTAGCTCGCCGACCAGGGATCGAACCCACACCCCCTGCTTTGGAAGGCAAAGCCTTAACCACTGGACTGCCAGGGAAGTCCCTGTTTTTTGCCCTTTTAATAAGACATATTTGAGGATAGTTAAAAGGCAAAAGGAAGGATCCAGTCTGGAGAAAAAGTCTGAATATTATAAAATCAAAAATTCTTGAGAAGACTGAAGAAGATTAAGTCTAAAGCAAACTTTAAAAGTTCAGAATCCAATGAAAATCATTGGTTGCTTTAATGGATATTTGACAAAATTTTTCTGTAGAGTGTAAATATTTTAGACTTTGAGGAACAGATACTGCTAAAACTACTCAACTTTGCCATTTTAGGATGGCAACAATAGGTAAAAGAATGGGCATTGCTGTGCTCCAATAAGATTATTTTTCAAAATAGGCAGCAGGCCATGGGCTCCAGTTTGCCAACCATTGTTTTAATGGAAGAAAAACAAAGGAGCAGAGGATATTGAAGCTGTAGGAATGCTTTTGTGTAAGTAGATTTTGTGAATTGAAGATGGGAGGGTGTTGACCTGAAACAAAAAAGACTACTAGATATTTCTCATCCAAAGATGGGTTTATTCAGGATCTAGAGAAAATTGCAATTCTGTGTCTCCAACCACGGTGAGTCATGTGCAAGTCCCCGCACAGCAAGGGAAAGAGAACACTGTTATAGAGGGAAAGGATGATGGGAAGTCTATAGTAAACAAAGGGTCCTTGGCTTTTCATTGGCTGAGTCCTTGCCAGGAAAGAAGAGGAGTCTTTCTTCTTTCACAGGGCATGAGAGTTCCCCCTTCTGGTCTCCCAAGTCTATTTACTTGAGGGCTTTATTTATTTATTTTTACGAGGAGTTGGCTTCTTTCTAATGTTGTTATAATATCTGTAATTTAGGTGACAAAATAATCTGTTGATCTTGTGTGTTTGGCAGGGGTGATTACAGGAGATTAGGACATTTTTAAAAAGTAATTTCAAAGCATGAGTTGATCTGGGAAAATGAATAGAATCCGTTGGAGTGTTAGGAGCTATCTGAGATTTGTCATCAGAACTTTGCCTGCTCGGTTGAGACTTCCTCCAATAACTCTCACCTGGAGAAAATAGAAAGTTGAGTTCAGCCACAGTCAGGGCACTGACAGTCAAGTGAAAAACAAATGAAAAAACAACCAAACAAACAAAAAATACTTTTACCTCCCTGCCCCCTTTAAGGTAAGAAGGGGTAAGGGTGGGGGTAAAAGTATTTTCAATACTGTTAATGAGTTTGCAATTTGTGAATCTGAACTAGCTTGGAAGAGAAGAAAACACTGCCTGATTAGGAAGTGTAGAATGTCCATAGACTTAATGTACTCATAAAGTAGAAAAGCAGAACTAGGGGTGAAAACTGGTAGAAAATAAGAAGTCTGTGGATTACAGACAAATTCTTGGGGACCCACAAGCTATCTACAAATGTTTTAATCCATTTTTATTTGAAGAATAATTTAAAACTTACCTTGAGTGTATTTTATATGATTTAAGTAAACATCTTTTGATCAAATACTGTCAAGCTATCTTTGTATCCTTTGATACATGTTTAAAATTATGTTGGCACCTTCAAATAACAGTGCTATGGCAAAAAAAAAAAAAAATCAGTCAGACTTAATTCATGAATGAAGATTTTGTGATGAGTGAAATACTAGTGGTACAAGGTCATGCTGCACTAATAAAAGTTTCACAAAAGATTCACTAAAGAAAAGAAGTGGAAATTGAGAACTCATACATTAAACAAGGTTTAATTAACTCAAAATAATCTGAAACTAAAGAATGATTTATTTTTAATTGAGTAACACAAGCTATTATATTAAATTATAATTTTAATTTAAAATTCATTATTTTTGTAGCTTAGTTTATATTAATATGATTATGCATATTAGTATGACAAGGTTGTGATATATGGGTAAAATTATATGGGTAAAATTGTTACTATCATTTTGTTTACCCATATCTCAGTGATGTCATTAAAATAATTTAACAAAAAAAAGGGTCAAGTTTGAACAGTGATGTTATGGGTGATATAAACATTTTAGATAATTTAAATATATTAAATATTAGTTTAGAATGATAATTATGATGGGTCATATGGCAAAGATGCACATGTTTATGTGAATTGGAAAATAAACCCTAAAAGAATTCAAGCCAGCTTTGGTGTGTTCCACCTTTCTGGCTCCGTTCAAATCCCTTTGGAATGCAAAAAGCCCTCATGAAAGCTATGATTAACTAGTTACATTTTCATAACTGAGGTCTAATTATAAGTTTAGACATATCCTTGCCTAACAAAGAAAAAGCCACAGCTGCTGACAGCTGCACAAGCTATAAACACTGGGAACAAAGTAAGGGAATTTGAAACAGCTGTGACTTTGTCAAGGTAAAACCCTGCCGTTTCTCTTCTGTGAGGTGAGAGAAGATGTATCATTAAGCACACAACAAAACACATCTTTCTGGGAGAATCACTGGTCCTCATAGGTTGTAAAATTATAACTGCCAATTTTTTAAACAAAGCCTACAACTATCAGAGTTTTAAATAGAAAGCAATGTATTGCAATCACAAAACATTCACAAACCTTTTCTCAGAAAAAATTGTCTTCATACTGTTTTTGGTTTCTTTATGATAGGATGAGATTCTTTCAGTTTGCAAAGACAGTATGGTGAACAGCAGAATTTAGAGGTGTCTCTGGCAGTTGGAGAAGGTAAAAATATTTTATAACATTAAACATTAGCCATTAAATTTCTAATTTTTGATTGAAATATATATGATGAAGTTTAATAGACTTATATATCTATTTTTCTTTGTATATTTTAATCTACATGTCAAATATATATAGATAAAAGCATATATTATAGTTAAATATAGTCAAATAGTCATGTGGGGGGGGCACATGTGCATGTGTTTGGCATTTTATTATGTACAGTACTTGACAATTTGGTAATATTTGATTATTTCTATATATATATAGAGAGAGAGAGAGAGAGAAATGGAATTTTACTATTTGGTTTTCATATTAAACTCTTATCACTAAAAATTAACTTTTATATAAGAAGATCAGAAGTCCCAACATTGAAATAGTTTCACTTTAATAAGTGCTTTTTGCTAGTCTCACAACATAAAATAAACCAGCAATTTGTAGAGGTTTTCCACTATGTGGCCTCATTTATACATTCATTCAACAAATGTATGTGGACAGTTAAAATGCAGCAGGCACTACCTTAGGCCTGTGGTTCAAGGTGTTACCGACCAGGGTCCTTGGATTCTTTAATCAATAGAAATTGCTAAGAGGCCAGAAGAGAAATTCAGGGAAGGCTTTTTGGCACTCATGATGCAGCATGAGGAAGCAAAAATAAGTAACAGGTGCCCTTGCTTGCTCTCCGAGTCGGACAGGCTGGTTCCTTAAATGGGGTGAGGGTAGAGATGGGCTGGTGGGCTGGGCAGGCTTAGGTGGTCTGCCTGCCCCCTTGGTGGTGCTGTGTGCAGGGATCACACACAGTTCTCTGCTTTTGTTCCTGGTATCTCAGAAATGGCAGTTGGTTTGTGGCCTTTTTGTATTTTATTTATTGCTGATAATTGCCTCGACTGAGCATGCATGTGGTTATTTTTAGTCCCTTATAGTTTCTCTGTGTTCTGCTGCTGGAAGAGATATTTGTCAAGGTGAAATTGTAAGCACTCCAGTAAAAGGTCCTAGGTCCCGGCCTATCTTAAAGCTGGTGAGCAAAATAGACACAGCCTCATGCAGCTTTCAGTCTAGAGGGCAAGTGGGCCAGTGAAAAATGTCAACAATATATCATCTAATTTACTAATCCAAAAATGCAGTTTTATTTTTTTTCTCGCATTTTAACATCCCTGAACTGATAATGTAAGAGAGAAGAACAAAGCTGACTCTCTAGTGGATCTATTCCTTTAGCTCAAAGCTTAGTGCTCTGTTGCTTGTGCTTAGTCATGCTGGCTCTGCTCCTTTGTAAAAGAATGTTGTCTATAGCCTGAAATACACATAATAGACATTTTGCAATGCTCTGCTTCCCAGGCTTGACCTTTAAAGCTATAACAGTTTTTGATTCATATAGAGATAAAAAGCTGCAGAATAGAAAATAACTTTTGTCTTGTTGGAGGTTTACAGGAACATTATGACCAGACTTACATGGGCAGCTGCAAGAACAAAAGATTATCAAAACCCCTCCAGGGTCTGGCCAGCAGCAAGAAGTCTGCAACAATCAGCCACACCTCCTTCCTTTTTAGTATAAAAGAAGCCTGAATTCTAACTCAGTTAAGATGGTTCTTTGGGACACTAGTCCGCCATCTTCTCAGTCTGTTGGCTTTCCAATATTCTTTGCCCCAACACCTCCTCTCTCAATTTATCGGCTTGTCCTGTGGCAAGCATTAAGAGCTTGGACTCAGTAACAGTAACATTGTCTGATTAATTGTGTCTTTCTGTTGCTATGGTGCAGACAGTAGTCTTTGAGTAGTCTAAGTAGAATTAATTGTCATTGTCGGCCTGTGGGCACATTTAGTCCACTAAATGTTCACATGTCTTTGTATCAGTAGAGTCAGATGTTTTGGTAGACAAAATGTCTCAACCCTTAGGAGAAAGGAATTCAAAGGCATAACAGTGTCTTGCTAATTAATAAATTAGTTAATTAATTAGTTAACATAAAAGAAGGGGGCTTTCCTTTCAACTTAAAAATGATGAGAAAAGATGTCTGCAGGGCTCAGGGGAAGAGAGAAGGATTGGATTTGCCAATAGTTCACAGAAAGTGAAAGTAATGGGGCAGCTTGATTTGGTTTTGAGCCAGGTATGTACAATTACAGAATAAGTACATGTATAAGCCTGTCTAGTTGTCACTGCCAGTGGTGGATCTGGAAAACTTCCCCCATTGACATTTCACTGAACAAGATATTTTAAGACTATTTGAAGAAAGAACAGGAGTCCTGGTTATTGATAACGTCTGCTGAAATTAAGAAAGTGCCAACACCAAAACTTGCAAAATGTGTGCCAGTGGTTTAGTTTACAACCTAGGAAACAATAGTAAAGTAATCATTGCTTACTTTAGAAGTATTGTTTTCTTTCTCCACATTTGTCAATTTTCTTAATAGCATATAGTACAATACTTCATGGAAAACATGAACAGCAGTAACTGTGAATCAAAATACAAATTAGAAAAGTTAAACTTTTTGAATTCAAGGAATTTAAGGAAGGTTTAAGGATACCTTCACCAATATATTTTGATTATAATTACATTTTTAATATATAAAAAGGTGATAAATGTTGAATAAGATTCAACGTGTTATTTTAGGTAGCTTAAAATGAAAATTCTGACTGATAGAAAATCAATATATCATAGTTTAGCAAAGTTGCTGCTTTCCTAGCAGTATATGAAATGATTTTGTCTTCCATTCAGATACAAATTTAGTGAAAGAAATGATAATTAAAACATCTGCTTAAAGGAAACAAGATAAGGGCTAAGACTGTAAATTGGAGAATGCTTTTCAGTGGATCATCAGAAGGGACAAGCTTAATAATTATGCTGAGATTGTATCCAGAAAACTTGGCATGTGCATGGTCATGCTAGGCAGAGTAGGGGAAGACTGCACAAGGTGAAGGACAAAGTGAAATAGTGAGAAAAGTTTGGCATGTGGGAGTAGCGTAAGGCTGTTTGCTTGGACTGTAATAGACTTGAAGAGAGTGCTATTGAGGTGAGGTGCAAATGGTAAATGGAACAAGGTAGAGTCCACATTTTATTCTAAATGCAATAGGAAAGCATTTGGGTTGAGAATAATATCTGATTTTTAATGTAGAAGTATTATTTTCATTACTCTATGGAGAATGGATTGAAAGCATGAAGACAGGCATCAGGGGATGAGTTAGGAGTCTACTGCAATAACCCATCTGACAGAACAACCAGAGCAGTGACAAAGGAGAGCAGGAAAAGCAGACATAGATTTTAAAAAATGTTTTTTAATACATAGGAAGTATTAAGTTTCAGATATAATAAATGAGGGAGAGAAAAGAGTGCAAAATGGCTCCAACTTTTCTTGCCTGAATAGTTGTTTAAATTCTGGCACAAACACATGGTAGTTCAAGGAGGAATGGATTTGGGGGAGAGAATTCAGGATTTCTGCCTGGTACATGTTTACAACACTTAAGAGACATCTACATGGAGATATCAAGTGGGAATTTAGATAAATGGGACTGAGGCTCAAAGGAGAAGTCTACATGGAAGAGATAAACTTAGAAAACATCAGCATAGCATGTTCACTGAAGCACTATGATGCTTATTTCACCTAAGGAAAAAGAATAAAAAAGATAACAAAGATCTGAGGCATACCAATAAGATATGGAAATGAAGAAAAGAGTCTAGCAAAGTAAAAATAACCACACATGTAAGTGGAAAACTGAAGCCCATGGTGTCTGGGAATCCAAGAGAGAGTATGGCAAGAAGAAAGAGTGGTTGAATACATGACTTGCTGTGGTAACATTTCATAAGGTGAGAGGAGATGAATTGCCAAATGATTTGGCAATAAGACACTGAAAAAAATATATGGTAGCAGCTGAATCCAGCCTGTAGGGGACAGATAAATAAAAGGCAGATTCAGAGGATGTGGGAGGAATACTCTCAAGAGGTATGCCAGTGAAGGGAACTAGATAAATGAGGTATAAGATGGAAATCAATTTATTGTCAAGAGGGAGAATCGTATTTATTATTGTTATTATTATTTTACTTTAATGATAATATCCTAGGAAGACTGTGTATTCTTGGGTAAGAGGTAAGCAAGATTATTAGGAAGGAAGAACTTGATTGAATATATGGTAGCAAGAAGCCAAGTCCTTGAGAAAGAAAGAAAACTCAGTATAAAAGCAGGAATTGCTTTCAGATTGTGGAGACCCTTGTAGAATGAGAGTGAGAACACCCCTCACAGGCCTCCAACTGCAGGGAAAATAACCGAACACCTGGGTGATGGGGCAAAATTAGAAAAAAATGTAAAATTAGTGAGGAAATAAATGTAAAATTTCAAAGAACATATTTACTGTCATTATCGATAATGAATGAATTTCAGGAACCTGAGGTTGCTAACAGCTGAACATACAAATAGCTTCTATTTTTTAGAAATTAATCTCTGAGAGAAATTACTATTATCAAGGAAAACTAAAAGATTTTGAGGAACCCCAAACATTGGAAGAGTGGATAGTGAATGGTGGTGGTGGTGGTAGGAGGGTGATATTGGTGAAAATCAGTCAATATAAGTAACAAGATTATGACTCAAGCTAAATATGCCCATTTCCTGGCTATTCAGGGGCTCTGCAGAAGAAGGTGTTGCATCTATTACCAATCTACCTACCAGTGTGCCATCTCACCCCTCAGTGAGTTGGAAGCCAGAATTATCCATTGATCATGTCTTCACAAATTCAAGGAGAGAATCTCTCCCATAAATTATCACAGTGATATTAGCAAAGAAAATGAATGTAGGGCATATAGAAGCCAATTAATGTCCAAAATAATTAATATCTAATGTTACAATAAACCTGGAAATGGAATATTATCAGCCATAAAAAAGAATGAAATAGTGCCATTTGCAGCAACATGGGTGGACCTAAAGATTGTCATACTGAGTGAAGTAAGTCAGACAGAGAAAGACAAATATCACATGATATCACTTATATGTGGAATCTAAAAAATTGGTACAAATGAACCAACCTACTTACAAAACAGAAATAGAGTCACAGATGTAGAAAACAAACTTATGGTCAGAAGCAGGTAAGGGGAGCTAGGGATAAATTCGGAGATTGGGATTGGCATATACACACTATTATATGTAAAAAAGTTAACTAATAAGAACCTACTGTATAGCACGGGGAATTCTACTCAATATTCTGTAATGACCTATATGGGAATAGAAGCTAAAAAAGAGTGGATATATGAATTTGTATAACTGATTCACTTTGCTGTACACCTGAAACTAACATAACATTGTAAACCAACTATAGTCCAATAAAATTTAACTTAAAAAACTAAACCTGGAAAAACCAATACCTGTGGGAAGGAGAGACGTAGAAGAGTGGGTGAGTATTTTAGAATGCTTTCCAAGCAATTCTGTTACAGCCTCACCTCTCATTCTGGACAGCTTACCTCATTTTGAGTAGTTTAGCTCACGGAAGGCAACAACACTTTCTTACAAAGTGTCCCTGATTGTTACTGTCAAAATGAACAATATTCAAATGCTGCACTCCAATGCACTAATATTGTATTTGACTCAGTTGTATCGTCTATCTTCATGAAGTCTTTAACTTTTATATTTCTACTGTAAAAGCAAGGATACTGATCTACTACTACAAAGCTAAAACTTTTGTCAAATGATAAAAGTAACACTTCCTTAAAAGACACAGAACTGTTCCTTTAGCTATAGTAATAAGCCACTTGTCACAAATTGATTGTGTCAGTACAAAATGGATCTGATTCAGTGGTTAAGACTAAAATAACCTGAACATTTCAAAGTCAATTCAATTATTTTCACAATCCTAATCACTAAATTGGATTGCACTAACTTATTTAGGTTAGGAATGATCTATTTCAAAGCACTTACTATTATTTTTATTTGAGATGGAAATTAATCATTTGTGAGAGCTCATCCTGAAAACAGCCTTTTTGAAAGGAAGCTGGTATTGTCCAAAATTACTTATTGACTTTTCTCTGATTTTGAAAGTTGAATAGTGATAGGTGAATACAATAGGTTTTTAGAAATGTTAATTATTTTGTTGTGGTTAACAGGAAAACATTCAGATGATTTGGTTATGCAGAAAGTTCTCAAAGTGTCTATTGTCTGGAAATAAGACAGTAATGCAGAAATAAATCTGTCCTGCTGTTTTCAATCAGATGCTCTCAGTATTGTAATAAAATCAAACAGTAATGATTGTTATGTATACAAATAAAACCCCTCAGATTGTAATCATGGAAATGAATATTGACTTGTCAAACTATCGCCCATGTTACTATATGTGACAGTGGGAGACTGCAGAGTTTACAGTGTACCATGACTAAGTGAAACTCAATTTAATTGGAAATATGTGTAAGTTTTATTATATTTTATGAATATTTTGAACTGATAATGATGAAGTTTTTTGACCTAACCAGAATTAAATTACAACAGCTGTGATATCTCCATCCCAACCCATGTCAAATGAACACAGCACTTCGAACATCTGTTCTGCAATAAAAGAGGGCTAACTGCTGCAATCTCAATGACATTCGAGTAGAATTGCCAGATTCCAACAGAGAGCAAAGAAAGAAGAAGCAAGTTGGAAGAATTTAGTATTCACTAAAATAAAAGACATTTTTTTTTTCAAAAAGAAAAATATTGAAGAATTTTTCAGTGAACTAGTTTATAAGTTTAAGATGTTTAAACATAGATGGAGTATTTATTCCTTAAATACATAAGTATACAAATGAATTAATAAATAAATAAACCAGCACAGTTTCTAGAATTCTTCAAAGTAGAATTAGAGGGCCTGGGTACAAACCCCTTTGGAAATCTTATGAAAGCTATAAACCTTTTCCAAAAGGAATATAATACATATTCAGAAAATGATTTCAAGGCATCCATTTATTCTCACATTTCCTCCTCAAGTATCTAAGGTTAGAACATCTTTTTGATAGTTTGGGTTTTATTTGTTTTTTTGTGTGTTCATGTTAAGAAACAAGACAAAGAAAAAAAATGATAAGTGAAAAATAGCCATATTAATATCTGTAATTATTATTAATACATTGCACATTAAAAATCTCTAATTGAAATTGAAAGTCAAAAGTAGAGAAAACTGATTAACCAAAAACCTTGAGACAAGTGAAAATTGTTCATGTGCAGCATAAAAGCCATATGTTCATTAAAGCCATTATGAACCATATATATGGCATATGTTACATAATGTATAGTTTCATGACATTATAACTATCTCTTTAAAAATTTCTATTTAAAGTCATTGAGGGCTTCTCTGGTGGTTCAGTGGTTAAGAATCTGCCTGTCAATACAAGGGACACGGGTTCAAGCGCTGGTCCGGGGAGATCCCACATGCCGCGGAGCAGCAAAGCCCGTGTGCCACAACTACTGAGCCTGCGCACATAGAACCCGTGCTCCGCAACACGAGAAACCACCGCAGTGAGAAACCTATGCACGGCAACGAAGAGTAGCCCCCGCTTGCTGCTACTAGAGAAAGCCCACACACAGCAGTAAAGACCCAACGCAGCCATAAATAAATAAATAAATAAATAAATAAATAAATAAATGAAAGAAATTAAAGAAATATAAAGTCATTGAAATTTTGGTGCTTTAGATTCAAGGATAAATCAAAATGTTGTCAGACATGTTAGAACATAACACTGGATGTTGAAAAAAAGAAGTTTGAAGTAAATATCAAGAAGAGAGAGCATAAGATGTGCATAAATCATGAGTGAAAGGAATAAAGTAAGAAGCATTTAAGAAAGTTTTTAGTAATCAGTAGGCACTGCCTTTTTTTAAGGAAATAATCAACAATGACTTATAAAGAATTAATATCAGAAAAAATGGGGTTTGGTTTTAAAAATATTAAACCAATTTATTGAGATATAATTGATACACAAAAGCTATAGATAGTTAATGCATTGGGTTGGCCAAAAAGTTCATTTGGGATTTTCCATAACATTTTATGAAAAACCCAAATGAAATTTTTGGCCAACCCAACATATGACTCAATGAGTTTGAAGATAAATAGGCATTGTTTTTATGATAAAGCTATTTTGAAGGTTTAATGAGGAAGAGGATTCAATTTTCCTCCTTGGCATCTGTACGGTGCCTCCATGATACTGGCCTGATTCTGCTTTGCATTCAGGGTGTTCATGACCAATAATACCCCGGTCAACAACATCACCACTTTGAGATGCCTCTCCCTGGCTGCCTCCTAAGTGCCTTCTCAGCCACTTGTTCCTTAATTTGAAAAGACATTGAGTCTTCTCCTCAATCTTGTTAATTTCTCACTCCCATTTGAAAAACATAATTCTCGGACCTATTTTCATCACTTTTGAAATTCAAACAAAATCATACATATCATCTAAATACAAACATATAAACATTAGGACAAATTCTGCTTTATTTTCAAACTCTTGCAACAAATTCCATCTTTGATACACAGCCTTTCATAAAATTACTTTTTCCCATCACCACTAGGGACTCACTTGCCTTGAGGATATATGAAAAGTCTTCCACCCAGCATAAAAGAAACTCTGTGATCTAGCTTAGGCTAGCCATTCTGGATTAATTGTTTGCATCGCATCACATTACAACGCATGACTCCTTGATTCTGACTTCCTATCATTACTCTGTATATAGCATACCATTTCCCTGTCCCATGCTTTCTTCTAAAGTTCCTTTGTCTATGTTCTACCCACAATTGTCATATCATGAATCACTTTCTGCTAAAATAATTCTCCTCAACCTTCTTTCCCCAGAGCCTAGGTAAGGTCATTCACATCTTTTATCCCATGTATACATGCCTAAATTTTATCACTTACCACTTTCTATTGTAATTACATTCAACAATTACTTCCATCTCTGCCAGTTGACTATAGTCTACTCTTGAGCAGAAACTGTGGTATTCCATTTTGTGACCTTAGCACCCAGCATAAAACCACGCACACCATGGACAAAGCATTTGCTTATTACGTGAAAGAATTCAATTGAGAAGACTCTTGGTGTGGTGGTAAAAGCATACATGCTTTGGTATTAGATCATTCTGGATTAAAGTTTTAACTCTACCAGTTATCAGTTCTGTGACATTAGGTAAGAAAAATTATCTTCTGATTCACAAATATTACTCATCTGGAAAACTAGATTAACAGTGAATGGAACTTTGTAGTTTATTGAAAATCAGGATAATGTATTTTAATGTAACAAATAAGGATTAAAGCATGGAGAAAATAAGAAAACATTATTTTCCCTCTATTCCCATTGCTAGTGTTAAATCTGTTTACCGAAATTTTTTTTAAACAAGGACTTTAAAGGGAGATCTGACTTCTCAGAAATGAATGGACAGAAATAGGTAACCAGAATCTCTCTCCAGTGGCCTCAATTTTTGGTTATTCAATCCCTGCTTTGGAATCTTTTAAGAGGACAGTTATAATTCTTCATTTAATAAAGCTGCATATACTTATAAAAGTAAAAAGATTTTTAAGTTTCCAACCTTAAGAGATTTACTTTAAAATGCATTTAAATGTATGGCTATTGAAAAAAAAAAAAGTCTTTGAGCCCTTTTGTTTTATATACCATTTCAAGAGACTCTAAGAAATCAGTAATAATGTACAAAAATAATAGTACACAACATAAAAACATTAATTTTATTTTAAGAAGTTAACTTTTAAATTGAGTTTGGTAAACATTGATCAACAATGTACAATCTTTGTCACACTAACACTTTTGCAACATCTTTAATGTTTGAGGCAATACAGAACTTTGGCCTCGCATATGAGGTGGCTGTTTATAAATAATTTTCCTCACTGTTGGATGCCAATAGACTCAGGGCCACTCAGCCACAAAATTACAAAATTACTACCTTTTGTGATCGTTTTTGTCATTTAGGTTTTCAGAGAACTGCAGCAAGTACAAATTCTATTTTGACAAAAATGTGTGCTTGGCAGAAGCCACCGTCTTAGATTTGAAACTCAAAGTTTCTTCATTGATTCTTTAATTTTCTTTCTTTTTTAAAAAAATTTCAAAAGTAGATGATAATTGCTATGGATGATTGAAAATGTTCTATAAAGTTTCTTGGAAAAAATATTCTGGAGATTTTTTGGGAGAGTGATTTCATTTTTCTGTAATTTTTACAGAAAGAAATTTGGTCATAAAAACCTACCTCTATGTTAAATAGTTACCATACGAGTCAGCAATTCCATTCCTAGATATCTACTCAAGAGAAATAAAAACACGTGTCGACACAAAACTTGTACATGAATGTTCTCAGCAACACTATTCATAATTGTCAAGAAATAGAAATAACCCAAATATCCATCAACTGATGAATGTATAAATAAAATGTGATTATATACATGCAATAGAATATTATCTGCAAATAAAAGGCATGGAATACTGCTACATGCTACAAAGTTATGCCATGTGAAATGGGCCAGTCACAGGATACTACATACTGTATGATTCTATTTATTTAACATTTTCAGATTTTACTCATATAAAATAGATAAATCTATAGAGACAGCATGTAAAGCCATGGTTGCCAGGGACTGAGGGTTAGTGAGGGGAGAGGGAGTGACTGATAACAGATGTGAGATTTCTTTTTGGGGTGATGGAAATGTCCTAAATAAGCTTGTATTAATGGTTGTACAACTCTATAAATATAATAAAAAACATTGAATTGTATACTCAAAACAGGTTAATTTTGTGTTATGAAATTATTGCAATAAAGCAGTTTAAATACATATTTTTCTCAAAGATTAAAGGGGTTTAATATACTAAGTAGTAAAATTGTTTTATATTTTAACAAAAAATACCATGAAAAAGTAATATTAGCTTCAAAAGATAACAGTAAGTCACCTGCTTAGACATACTTATTCTAAAATATTCAAGGTTTAATATTTTTCATGGGCCTATCCTTAAGAATATTAAAACATAACCACTACAAATAAACACTAATGACTAGTTTGAAAGATATAGAAATGTAAAAGCTTCAAATTTTACTTAAATCTTCCTCTTAACGTACTTAAACTTGCTTTAGTATTTTAATATATAACAAAGTAGTTTCTAAGTAGGCTTTTGCTTCATTGGAGTAACTGTTAAATAAATTAACAAAATTCAAGGAAAGATAATTGTCTATTAAAGAAATTTTTGCATCTGTATCCAACCACATCTCTTTGAAGATTTTTATATACTGTCATCATTCTTTTCCTCTTTTCTTCTATGGCAAGCTGGCTTTGTTCCTATCACATCCCTGAAGTTTATGTCTACATAATCACATACAGCTTACTAGGTCCATCAAAGACTAAATCTTTTCAGTTTTAGCTGTAGACATCTTAGCCTCAACTCTAGCAGAGACTGTAAGATACTTTTATTTCCTATGAGGTCATTGTTTGTGGCTACAGCTCGTTCTAATTGTCAGTTACCTAAAATTTCAAGGACCTCAGCTCCGCTTGTCACCTGCATTCAGTTTGGATGCTGCGTGCATGGCAGCCTCCTGGTCTTGTAGTTTTCTAACCCCAGGTGAGAGTTTTCCCGCCAACACGATGATACCAGCACAGTGAAGCCAGTGTCTCTCTTTTCCACATTTACCCTATCAACCTGAGTTTTCCTTACTATTCTTTCCGTACAGCCAAATTATTTGTCTCCGTGGAAATTCCTTCCACTGCTGATTTCCTAACCAACCACTTTACTGTTCATAACTTCTTACCTACTGTTCACCTTTTTTGATTTAAAATGTATTTTATAGGTAATTGTTCTCACACCAGGATCACACCTGCTATGGAGGCCTCCCAGGTTACCGTAACCAAAGAACTTCATAAGAAATTGTACTTCCAGCAGAAGCTATGTGTAAAGCTTGATCCAATAAAATTTCCTTGAGCTTTCAAGAGAAGGAACTCTGTGGTGAAAGTTGGCTCTTGTTAAGATTACTTTTTGGCTCAGCTGTCTACAGGTTTTCACATAAAATGAATTATCAAATAAAAATTTTTAAAATGTTTAAACTACTTTTTCAGCAAGTTATGTGAAACTGGAAGCACGATGTTTTGAAAATAGTGAAACACCAAAGCTGGAGAGTGCTTTCCTCTCTTTCTTTTCAGACTGAGCATATTATTTTACTTTAATGATGCTAATACATCACCAAGGAAATAAGTACTGGTCACTTAGAGTTTATGCTATAGAGCAGTGAAAAGTTGGTGCATAGATACAATGTTTTATCAGGAGCCAGATCAGGAATAGTCGTAGGTAATAGAAGATCATGCGTTTAAGCAAAAATGACACTTTTAGAATTCATAAAATTGTTGAACAGTAAAATTTTAAGACCTCTAGACCCTGAGTCAGAAACCTGCTCTTTGAAGTATAATTGCTGCTTTGTTTTTAAGACTAAAGGCTGGTATAAATAAGGATTCATAAAGAACCCACAGAAACTCTGCAATCACCCAAGAACCCTGCATTATATATAAAAATATTGTAATCCAAAATTGGGAGGCAATCAACTCTCCCACACCCAACACAAGTCACAGTGAGTTTGAATAACATTCTTTCAGCCTCTTTCAAAACACAAAGCTCTCTTTTCTTTTTTCCTTTTGTTTATGGCATCTCGGTGTAAAACAAAAGTCAAGTACTCTTATTTGACAAGATTTTATGATCTCTTGGTCACTGCTACTCACTTTCTTAGGTTTTGAAATAATACATACAATGTTGGATTTGTGTTTGAATGGTCATTTGGATGGTGCATCTGCTTTAATCACTTTTTATTGAAGCAACAACCTCAAAAATCACAGTTAAACAACACAGCTGTTTTTGAGATTGTAGATGAGTTACAGCTTTTCTGGACCCTGTTCTTTAACCTCAGTTCTTATTCTTGAACCCAGGCCGAAAGAGCTGCCCACATCTGGAATGTGCTGTTCTCATGGGTGAGTGAGGAACAAAATGAAACAGAGCCAAATCACACAAGTACATTGCATGCTTCTGCACAGTTGTGGGGAAAATTTTGTCTGCTTACACATCCCTGGGCAAAACAATATATGTTGAAGGACCAGTCAGCAATACATTGTCGACCTCTAGGGAAACACGGCAAGGGTGAGGAGAGAACAAAAACTGTGAACAATGAATACATTCTACCACAGTTGACCCCCTTGGTGAAAAACATTTGCTTTCCCTTAATGCAATTAAATCCATCGCCTCCAAGAGATTCCAAATGCCTCATCCAATTATTCCTTCAGACTTAAAATTTGGAGCCTCATGGTCTGCATCAGGTCAGAATGCAGTTTTGCTTGATCTGGATCTGTGAACTGAAATAAGATATCTATTCTTCCCATCACACACACACACACACACACACACACACACACACACATGCACACACACACACACAGTATAAAATGGCAAAACAGTGATAAGACAAATATAGTAAATTATCACATCTGGAAAGGAGGAAAGAGTTAAACACCTACAAGTCACTGATCAATAGCATTTCTGAAGATAAGACAAAAGGTGTGAAATTCCCCAATTCTTGACATATGAAATATTCCTTGATTAGTTTCTTGTTCACACAAGGAGGAGCTCTCTGAAACATTGTTCTCCATGGCTTTGGTTCTATCTTTGGAAAGTTATTCTATCAGTTTCCTTGGATGCTTTTGAAGAGAAATGAAGACTATTCACTTCGGGGTGATTAAACAGTTTTCTAAGTATGTTTCCTGTACTTAGTAATTTGGGATCCCAAGAGTTATCTTGAATAATCACAATATTTGTTACTCTAGACTGGCAGGATGTTAGACAACTCAACACACTCAATTTTTAAAAACATTTTACTAATTGATTCCATTCAACTCCAAATGCCCATCAATAGAAGCATGCCTCTCTCTATCTGATTAGAACCACCTTGATTTCTCAGGCTTCCATGGAATAATATCCTTGCTCTCTTTCCTAGAGCCATTCACGTTAATTGAATGAATTTCTAAATGCACTATTAGTCTAATCATATATTTTGACAAAGGATGTGATGACTACGTCCTTGGTTGTTTTCTTTTTCTGAGATTCCTTTACTGGCTAGAATTGAGGAATTGTTTCTTCAAATCCTTGTAGTCCTGATATTCTGTATTCTTTCATTTTCTTTTTTTTTAATGCTGACTGTAAACAAGCCTTTTTTTTCTTTTTCTGAGCCAACCTAATTTTTGCAATATTTATCCAATGCAGCTATTAATAAACAATTTATGCTACCAATATTCTCTCTTGGGTAAAACCTTATTTCCCAAAGCTACAGATTTATTTGACAAATTTCGTGCCTTCCAAGTTACTACAGGTGGTAGTCATAAGCAATATTTTTCTGAGACATAATACGGTTGCAAACTTCAATAGCATTTTCCTCACTAGTTGGTACCCAGAACCAAAACTTATGCACATATTTTAAAGGTTTGCTGTGGCAGTTTGCCACTTTTGTAGACATTTCGTTTTCAGTCAGTGCTTGCTGTGGAAGCAAACAACACTAATATTCTAGAACTTATACAAACCAACATGTTTTTCTTGTTCATATTAAATGATGGCCGCAGATTCGATGTTGCTCGGTTAGCCTGGCAACACTTGGCTTCACCTGCCTTCTCATTCCAGAATGCAGGCTGAGCGAGAAATCCATATTTAGGACATGTTGTGGATGCAGCAGAGGGCAGAATTTCAAGAGGCAAAGGCAGAAGGCACATGAGTGCATTGAGACGTTCTGCTTTGGCGTCCATGTAATATATTTCCTCTGCCTGCCTTCCATCAGCCAGGGAAGTCTCATTGTTAAAGTCAATTGGCAACACGCTCTTACCGGGAAGCGTGGTAGGATGTAAGGGAAAATACTTGAGAATCATAATACAACATTCCTCAACATCCCATATGGACTGAATTGTGTCCCCCACTCCAAAAATTTTATATGTTGAAACCTGAAACCCCGGTACCTCAGAATGTAATATTTACAGACAGGTTTTTTAAAAAGGTAATTAAAACGAGGTCATTAGCGTGGGCTCTCATCCAATATAACGAGTCTCCTAAGAAGAGGAAATCCAGACACAGACATGCATACAGGGAGAATGCCATGTTTTAGTTTGCTTAGGTTGCCATGACAAAATACCACAGACTAGATAGCTTAAACAACAGAAATGTATTTCCTCACCGTTCTGGAGGCTTGAATTCCCAGATCAAGGCATCAGTCTCTATCAGTTTCGCAGCCTCTTTCTGATTGGCAGTCAGTTGTCTTCTTGCAGTTCTCATGAGGCCTTCCCTCTGAGAGAGCTCCTGTGTCCTGTCCTCTTCCCACCACTGCTATTGGATACGAGCCCCAATTTATGACATCATTTTACCTTAAAATTATAGCCTTAAAGGCCCTATCTCCAAGTATAGTTACATTGGAGTTTAGGGCCTCAACTATGAATGTGGCAGAGGGGGCAGAGTTTGGGTCATAACATGCCAGATGAAGACCCAGAGAGAAAAGCCAAAGGCAGAGGCCTGGAATACATCCTCGCTGGCACCTTGATCTTGGACTTCTGGCTTTCAGAACTGAGAGAAAGTAAATTTCTGTTGTTTAAGCCACCCGTTCTGTGGCGCTTTGTTATGGCAGCTGTAGCAAACGGATACATCATCCAAAGCCTCCCACCCTCCCCTGCCTCTCCGTCACAGTTCTTCAGTTATTACTCCTTTGCCCACAGCCAGGACACTGTCAATGCAAGACCCAGCTCAAAGTCGAAACAGTACATTTCAATACAGAGCCTCTAACAATAGGTTCATGTGCCTCCAGCCTTGTTTTTCCATTACTTTCACCACGTTGTACCTGCTTCATAATCTTGTAAGGCTTCCAGACTCTTGATTATTTCCTAATGCATATAAAACTTTACTCATGTATTAACTTTCTTGCCTAATTAAGCAAATCACTTTAGGGCAACATCAACCTCTGCGAGAGGAAATATGCATTGTTTTCTCTCTCCCTTGCTCTTCCGTTGCATTTGTTCTAAATAGGATCAATGTGGTTTAATTCTTAGGTAACTGAATATTTGTAAGACTAGAATTCTACTTAAAGTGATTTACATAAAAGTGGCTGATTAAAAGAAACTTCATGGAAGGTAAGAAGTGTAGTACTAACTTCTTCAGAGGGAGCATTAGATCTGGCCACCTAGAATTGTTAAATGGTCCCCATTAACCCATATTTCCCTCCTATTATTATTATTTCTCTCGGCCCTCTTAAAACAAGAAACAAGGAGACCATTATACTGAGGTGGTTCTAATGCTGCGGTGGCTTACATAAGCAAGCCGAAATCAGTCTGTAAATGCCTCAAGGTTACCAAATTGAACCCTATGGACAACCAATCACAAACAGGCAACCAACTAGGCTTTAAGCTACAGACAATCAATAAGCTCCTTGCTTTGCCTCTGGCTTTTCTCTACGAGAGTGTTTTCCCAGCTCCTGCTGGTGGAGCACGTCTAACCACTTCTGGTTTGATGGTGCCCGATTCCAATTGATTTTTGCTCAGATAAACTCTTAAAATTTTAGTATGCTTCTGCTTATCTTTTAAAAGCCCACATTAGCATCTAAACTTAGAATTTTAGGTTCATCAAGGCAAGGTTTTGTCTGTTTCATTCACTGTTTTATCCCTTGTGCCTAGAACTCCATGAAGAATAGGGTAAATGCTAAATATAAATGAAGACAAGGACTGAAGAATACAGGGCTAGCCAGAGACATGGCCCATGACAATGACTAATACAACTAAAAATTTCCAGTTGAGAGAAAAAGTCAGCACTGACTATAGGCTGAGACTAGAGAGCTTAGAGTCTGTCATCCTTGCTGACAGACCCACTGGGTAATAGCTTTTTATTCAGTGTATAGTTCCTTTTGCTCTTGCCTTGCAGGTAACAGCTGAATGAGGAGGAGAAACACAGGGTTACAGAGAAAAGGACATTTACTCACCTCCCCCTGACCCCTGTGGTGCAAGGGACCAGCGTACATTGTTGGGAAAACGTAGTTTGAAACAAAATCTCCTCTCACCTCGGAGAACTTCCCTGCAAAAGTAGAGGAGAAAAAAAATAGTTTTATTATTCAATAAGGCTTAAACCAGAATGTGATACATATCACTCATAATCTTCTCACAGATTGCAAAGATCAAATAAAATCATACCCATTTATATAGGCAAGCAGATACACTTTAAATACATGTTATAAGGACTTGATAGTGCCATTTGTCACACACAGATTATCTTAAATTCACACGGTGATTGGAGTGATCACCTGTTAGCTAATTGGCTTTATCCAAAGAAATAATAAACTTCTTATACTGTTATGATAGGAAATATGTTTGCAGCATGAAGAGAGGCTCCTGCAGAAGTTAGTTTCCTCTCCTCCCACAGGAACTGGGGCTCCATCTTCCTTGATGATGACATTTCAGAGATAGTTGCCAAGTCATTGAGAAAAACATTCCTGGGTCATAAAACTGATGAGAGCTTATTTAGTTTTTAAAAGATTTACATACATATTATTTTTCTCTGAAAAATATTACAAGTTTCCTAAAGTAAATGCCTTAAGAAAAGCGGGGGAGAATGGGGTGGAATCTCTCCTTTTTTTCAACAGGGTGAAATGAAACTCTTATTTTTCACTTGTATTTACTGTTAAGGATAAAGGAAAAACGGCTGAGTGGTTATGTGAGGGCAAATGCCAAAGGTCATAATTTTGAACTGATGACTTGGGGCTGGTCACTTTAGGTTACTGTGTCTGTGACCTAAAGTTACTGTATAACATTTTATTTTCTAAGAATAATTCAAGAAATTATGGAGCTTGTTGGTGTTTTCATGTGGAAAAGGGAGAAGGAGTATTGCCACCGAACAGAGTTGAAGGGGCAGTGCATGAAAAAAAAATTAGATGTTTTTAAAACCATACATCTTTATCAAATTCAGTCCACCTACACACGTGCACATGCGTGAACACACACACACACACACACACACACACACACACTATTTCAGAACATTTTCTCAAGACCTGTTGAAGATTACTTGTCAGCCATGGGAAACCAATTTCTATATTTTTAACTGCTTAATATTTCACCAGATGCAGCTGTCACTTTTCATGTTTTACGTTATTGAAAACAGGTTGAATGTGTAAAAGTGTGAAGGCAAAAAATAATGTGCATCATTAGTAAACCGCATGTTGGCTATTTCTCTCCAAAGTTGGGGAGAATGAATCTTCTCCCAGCAGGATAAACTGTCTTTGTTTCTTGTCCACTCCCCTTGAAGATGCCACCCACAAAACAAGACTTGCCTTCCTACTTAAAGAGAAAAAGCAGAGATCATAAATATGACAATACTCTTCAGATCTTTGTATTGTGGACTTCCAATATACATGTATTAATCCCTCATCCTATATTTATGTGTAATCTCAATAAGGTGAAAAAACACACACACACAGACACACACACACACTGAGTTGTACTATGCAGATGTTCACTGCTAAGGTAGGTAACTACCCAGTCATGTTGTCTCTATGACACAAAACCACAGTTAATTGTTAAGTGCTTGGGAGGCACTTTTGAGCTGACAATTCATGGACTTAGACAAGAAGAAACTGTCCTTTGGGATCCCAGTAATACTTTCCAAACCCAGATACAAACTGGTGGCTGTGATTGGAAATCAGATGATTTTATATTTCGTTACAGTAGAAGAACTTGGTGATAAAAAACTAAGCAATGCTTAAGGAAAATGAAGAAAAGGACCTCTGGCTTGGATTTATTATAAAATGCTCATTTATTGCAGGGCTTTGGGCTGAGAGAGGAGATATACACTCACTTGGCTGGAACATGGGTCATGGTTACCATTTTTATCACAACTCAGGTCCCATATTAATTCTCTAAAATACAATTTTTATATTTTATTCCTACTTGCAGTTTCCTGATTGTTAGTTCTCAAACTCTTAGTTGTTTTATATTCCAACTGCATCTGTAACAATGAGAGCTCTACACTAAAACAGGTGCCTCAAGAAGAGAACAGCACTTTTGGACACAATCTACTTTAATTACTAGGATATTAGCTCTTCTACCAAGGATGGTTTTATTTGCATGAGACAGTCTTGGAAATTGTAAGGTATGATAGCAATCACCTAACTCCATCTCCTCTACAGTGCAATTCCTCTCTAACTTCTGGCTGTTCACAATACAGGAATAATCTCCAAGCCTCCCAGGCTCCTTTACATAGAGTTTGCATTAGGTTACAGCATGGAGGTGATTTACTTTGGGAAGTTTCCCTGACTCCTTAAACTTAATCTATGAGCCCTTCCTAAGTGCTATCTGCTATATTTCTTCAGTAAGACTGTTTTACAGTTGACCCTTTTATTTCAGCGTTGCCTGCTAGACTAATTTCAGGTTCTATAAATAACCTTTATTGATCGTGTTCTTTACGGTAATGAGCTCCCAGCACAGTGTATCTCATATAGTAGATTTGCAATAATTTTTTTGACTTGGTGAATGAATAGTCATATAATATTACCTGTGTCAACTGTAAAGATATTTTTGAAGATAATATGAAGATCCTAGGATAAAATTTCTGAATTTTGAACTAAGAATAATATCTTTACCCAATTGGCATGATTCATTATGGAATTAATGAAGTTTTCTAATTTAGCTTAGATTCTTAGAAGATTAGAGTTGAACATTTGATTCATGCATAAAATATGATTGCATCCACTTTACAAATGGGCTCTCATTTATTTTTCTTTTTAAAATTTTTCATAGAAATTTTCATGTGACTCTAAGTTATCTTGACATTAATAACTATCATACATCATCACAAAGCAGCTGAAATTCATTCTGAAATAAGCACAGAATGTCATTTAAAAATTTTTAGAAAAACTATAATACCAGAAAAAAATCATTTTTTACAACAAACCCAAATCTCTTTCCTCTTAAAAATCAGAATCGTTTATGAGGGATTTTACATTATTCTAAGGCACTCTGTCTTAGACTTTAAAATATATTACAATTTCTAGATTTCACTCTTCTGTATATATGCACGATTACCAGATATTAGGCTATATGATTCTTTGGTTGTGTGGAAGAAAATATCAAAATTAATACTGATTAAACTTAAAACTGACCTTTATGGAAGATATAAGCTAATTACAGACTACTTTTGCTATTGAGAGGGAAAAGATCCTCTTTCTTAGCTCAAAGAAATTCTTTAGATATAAACCAGAACTCTAAAACCTTAGCTGGCTACAAAAATATATTAATTCATTCATGCTCATGTTTATATGAATATTCCTAACTTAACTTGCAAAACAAGTTGTTTGCAAAAAACTCAAAAAACAAAACACCTGTGCACAGAAATAAAAAAGACGCCAAAGTTCAGCTAATGTACTAGACAGCCAAATTCCCATTTATTTAACTAAATAAACAGTTTGTATTGCAAAGTAATTTTAATATTCTATTAATTTGTATAATCTATGATGTTATGAAAACAGGTTGTTGAAATGATTGTATGACTTGAAATGTCCATCAATGGAGGAATGGGTAAAGAAGATGTGATATATATATATATATATATATATATATATATATATATATATATACACAATGGAATATTACTCAGCCATAAGAAAGAATGAAATAATGCCATTTGCAGTGGCATGGATGGACCTAGAGACTGTCATACTGAGTGAAGTAAGTCAGACAGAGAAAGACAAATATCCTATGATATCACTTATATGTGGAATCTATAAAAAACGGTACAAACGAACCTATTTACAAAACAGAAATAGACTCACAGATGTAGAAAAAAAAAACTTATGGTTACCAAGGGGGAAGTGGAGTGGATCAATTGGGAGATTGGGATTGACAGATACACATTACTATATATAAAATAGATAGCTAATAAGAACCTACTGTATAGCACGGGGAACTCTACTCAATACTCTGTAATGACCTATATGGGAATAGAATCTAAAAAAGAGTGGATGTATGTATATGTATAACTGATTCACTGTGCTGTACACCTGAAACTAACACACATTGTAAATCAACTCTACTCCAATAAAAATTACTTTAAAAAAACTTTTCAAAAAAGAATAAAGGTCAATCTAATTTCAGAATTAGTCTTTTATTATAGGTTAATCTGTAATCCCCCAAATTTATGTGTTGAAGTCCTAACCCCCAGAACCTCAGAATGTGACCGTATTTGGCAGTAGCATCATTGAAGTTGTAATTAGTTAAAATGAGGTCATACTGGAGTAGGATGGGTCCCTAATCCAATATAACTACTGTCCTTATAAGAAGGAGAAATTTGGACACAAACACACATGCAGAATCTCAGACAGGGGGAAAGTCATGTGAACATGAAGGCAGAGATGGGGGTAAAGCATCTACAGGTCAAGGAGTGCCAGAGATTGCCAGCAACTCATCAGAAGCTAGGGGAGAGACATCCGTTTCTCAGATGGAACTAACCCTGCTGACACCTTGATATTGGATTTGCAACCTCCAAAGCTATGAGTCAGTTAACTGTTTTTGCTTAAGCTACCCAGTGTACTTTTGATGGTGTCTTAGAAAATGAGTACAACATGCGATTCATTTTTTCCCACTGTTCTGCAGTAATCAACTCACTGCTTACATACAAAACACCAGCTACACACTGATCATGGCCTTTCCATGACATGTCTATTGTGATGGATTGATAATCACATATACTATGTTTGCACACTTATTACCCTATTTTCTTTAACTTTCGTATACAGTGTATGGCTTTCTAAGCATTGTAAGTCATGACTGATGTATCTGAGCTGATCCAAAGATATTTGAAGTGGATATACATTCTCAATTTTGCTATTCTTGAGGGAAACATTTTAAATTGTATGCATATTATTTTTAACCTGAGATGTTTCATGTTTTAGTGACATTTACTGATTCAGTCACCTCTGATACAGCTTTGCCCCCTTTTTACTATAAATACTACATTTGATCCAGTACAGAATAGTTCTTGGAAGATGTTAAGACGAACTTTGTGTCATAGAATGTCCCGCATTATTAACTAAAAACAACCAACAAAATATCGATAACAAGAAATAGTGTTTTTCTACGGTTTATAGGTTAACAAGGGATAGATTAGTCTATAGCACTTTTTTGGGAAATTTAAAATTTAAAGTGATTGATAGCACTCATGTGAAAAAAAATACATATATATTTTTATTCAATAATCCCACAAGTTTCTTAAGTATTTTGGTCTTATTAATCATGATGAACAGAAGGACTCCAGTTTGTGTATCTCCATTTTGTTTTGCTCGCTTCCACATTATCACATTATGTCTTCTTAGCCAGTGGATTTCAGAAGATAAGCCATCTCCTACCAAAGTATTCACTGTAACACCCAGTGACCTTGAAAATCCTTTAAATAGCCCAAATTTTAATATGAAAAACATACTCCTTCATTGTTTTTATTATTTTGTGGGAATTTTCAATAGTTGTTTTATATATATTTTTATGTAATTCTGTGTTGGACTATGCAGTATACTTTGGGGCATGATAAGGAAAAACACTTATGGTCTTTCAGGTTAGAAGTGTCTGGTTCTATAAAACAACAAACAGAAGGTCGAGGAATGACTTATTGCCTACTTATTGTCTACTTATTGCCTAATGGAAAGCAAGCTATTAAAAATCAGTTACATTACACAGTATCACCTAGCATGAATTCATAACATCTATTTCCTTCGTATAATATTGTCTATCTGACTATCTTAGGCTAAAACTATCACATGATTCATTCTATTGTTTTTAGTAACATAATGAGAGCTTTTAAAAACTAAATGATTCCCCAGTGGCAACAAACACATCTCATGCCTAATCTTAGTTTGTAATACCATTTTCCAATAAAAGGAACTAGTGCTTCTTGAGAAAGTGCTGATTCCAGGACTGGGGCAGGATATTTACAACATGAACCTAGAATATCTTGTAATAATAAGTAAGGAATTGCTTAAACACACACACACACATACACGCTAATGTGGTTATGTTAGAGAGACACAGATATCAACTTAAAGAGCTCCCAATGGCTAAAGATGGAATAACTTGAGCATCAAAGTTGGTACAATTTTATTGGACTAACCTAAAGAATAAAATAAATATCCATAAATCCTTATTTTTATAAATGGTCGAATAAGTAAACAAATGAGCAGATGAGAATAGATTAATCTTCTTCTAGGCAGAATATCCCAATCAATTTATATGGACACATCGTCCTCGGGGAGGTGAAGCAGAAGCCCCACTCTGGAAGTGTGGGCTGGGTGTAGTGGTTTCCTTACAAAAAGTACAGTCTGGAAAGGGAGAAAAAAGGCATAAGTCTACAGTGGAGAAACCTGACAAGCATGCCCTCAGCAAAGTGATAATGGTTAACATCAGCAGTGATCATTCCTGTTGATTGTGTGCACCATTGACATGACGTGATGAGAATGGCATTTTCAGTTGTGGTCTTCTTCCCCAAATCTCCATAACCACAGCTGAATAATGAAAATAACATTAGACAAATCCCAGTTGAGGAATATTCTACAAAATATCTGACTAGTTCTCTTCAAAACTTTCAAAGCCATCAAAAATAAGCAAAGTCACAGTCAAAATGCCCCTAAGGAGTCATGAGGACTCCATGTGTTGTGGGACGCTGAAAGAGAAAAAGAACATTACCTTAAAATTATGGAAACATGAATAAAACATGGACTTCAGTTAAAACAAATGTATTCATATTGGATCACTGATTGAGACACATGTGCCATACTAACGTAAGATGTTAATAATAAAGGAAACTGAGTATGCGGTATCTGGGAACTTTCTGTACTATCTTTGCAATTTTTCTGTAAATCTAAAACTACTCAAAAATAAAAAGTTTATAAAAATGTAAATAGGGCTTCCCTGGTGGCGCAGTGGTTGAGAATCTGCCTGCTAATGCAGGGGACACGGGTTCGAGCCCTGGTCTGGGAAGATCCCACATGCCGCGGAGTGGCTGGGCCCGTGCGCCACAACTACTGAGCCTGCGCGTCTGGAGCCTGTGCTCCGCAACAAGAGAGGCCGCGACAGTGAGAGGCCCGCGCACCGCGATGAAGAGTGGCCCCCGCTTGCCACAACTAGAGAAAGCCCTCACAGAAACGAAGACCCATACAGTCAAAAATAAATAAATAAATAATTTTAAAAAAAATGTAAATAATGAGATGGCATTAGAATTAAACACTGCATGTAGAGGTCATAAGATTGCTTGTTTTGGGCCAAGAAAAAACTGGTGTGTTTTCAATATGACATGATATTTTGGTTTTATTTAGAGTTAAAATTAGTAATAGAACAAGATAAAATGCTCAAAATTATTTATTATCCACACTAGAGATAAAACTTTTAATAATAAAATTCATCAAATTTTAAGATAGAAGAAATAATTTTTGACAATTATTTTCACAATTAAGATTATAGAGAAATAAACATAATATAACTGGGCAAAGAAATATAGAACATAGATTAAATGACCATCCCCAAACTGGATTTGATATTATTGGTTCATGAAAAATAGCAATATTTTATCCACCCTGGAATGAAGAAAAGACAAAGTCCATATAAACTCAGTACATTTTTAGCATTATAAATAAAAGTTGTATAGATTTGGAAAAGAGAAAACGAGCCACCCTTCAGCATGGAAACTATGAAAATATCAGTTTACTTGTTTTATTGTCAAAAATTTAAATTACTAATTTACATCACCCTGACACAACAAATTCACTTGAAATCAAGTTGGGGTCTTTCTGACAATCAACTCTACTTTCAAAATCAAAGGTTTGTCTCAGAATGAAAATATGAAAAATAATGTTTCATAGGATTTGAATTTCATTCCAAAGCAGAATACCACAATCCTTCTGAACATGGTACAATTGTTGGGTTTACATATGCTCTTTTAAAGAGATTTTTATGAGGAAATTTATGTATTTGGAAGGGAATATTATATCATGATTTTAAAAATAATAACTTACCACATATTCATACTTTGTGCATCTGTTGTGAAAATAAATAGCACATATTAAAATTTTAAATTCAGGTCATGTCCCTTTCCTTCATAAAGTGAAAAGAAAATACACACTCCAGTAACTCAGCTGGTCGTAATGTCTTGCTATTACAAATATACTTTTATCTACTTTATTCAGAAAGTTTGGGCAACTAGCTTACACAGACTGAGAAAAATCTCAGGACTATTTTCTGAGAATTATTTTTCTCTTATATTGGGATTCTTTTATGGGACAAAGGAAGTGTGGGCTTGGTTATTTTCTGACACAGTGGGAACTAGCATAGTGACTTGAGCAAGCTATCAAAGGCTCTTTCTATGGACTGTTTTTATTTTTTGCAAGACTATTCTGTATTAAGGTAGCTACACTTAAATGTATGGGCACTAATAAAAATGGGTACTTATAATGGAGTAGTAGTAATTTGGTCTTTATCATTCCCCACCCTGTGACTCTTTTTGAGTCTTGTAATTTATGGAACAATTTGTGACATTTGATATGGCTCCTTGTAGAAATTAGCAGTGGGTTTAAAGAAAATATAATTGATTTCTGGATATGCTAGCAATCAGAGAATAGCAGGTATCCACCACCATACTGAAAAAGGAGACAGTTGGGGTGGTGGTGTTTGTGTGAGGAATGGGGAAGAACGGTCTTCCTACAAAGCAATATTAAACCGGGGCAATTACAAAATTAAAGCTGCTAAACGTCCTATACTAAGTTCCCACCTGTCCTCTGAAAGTAGAGTGTTCCTATGAAAACTTTTGTAAGCCAAAATGACATAAAACGAAGAAGCACAGAGATAAACCTACACACATATGGTCACCTTATTTTTGATACAGGAGGCAAGAATGTATAATGGAGAAAACACAGCCTCTTCAATAAGTGGTGCTGGGAAAACTGGACAGCTACATGTAAAAGAATGAAATTAGAACACTCCCTAACACCATACACAAAAGTAAACTCAAAATGGATTAAAGACCTAAATGTAAGGCCAGACATGATTAAACTCTTAGAGGAAAACATAAGCAGAACACTCTATTACATAAATCACAGCAAGATCCTTTTTGACCCACCTCTTAGAGAAATGGAGATAAAAACAAAAATAAACAAATGGGACCTAATGAAACTTAAAAGCTTTTGCACAGCTTGTTTAAGGAAAACATAAACAAGACGAAAAGACAACCCTCAGAATGGGAGAAAATATTTGCAAATGAAGCAACTGACAAAGGATTAATCTCCAAAATATACAAGCAGCTCAATATCAAAAATCAAACAACCCAATCCAAAAAATGGGCAGAAGACTTAAACAGACATTTCTCCAAAGAAGATATACAGATTGCCAACAAACACATGAAAGGATGCTCAACATCACTAATCATTAGAGAAATGCAAATCAAAACTACAATGAGGTATCACCTCACACCGGTCAGAATGGCCATCATCAAAAAAATCTACAAATAATAAATGCTGGAGAGGGTGTGGAGAAAAGGGAACCCTCTTGCACTGTTGGTGGGAATGTAAATTGATACAGCCACTATGGAGAACAGTGTGGAGTTTCCTTAAAAAACTAAAAATAGAGCTACCATATGACCCAGCAATCCCATTACTGGTCATATACCCTGAGGAAACCATAATTCAAAAAGAGACATGTACCACAATGTTCATTGAAGCACTATTTACAATAGCCAGGACATGAAAGCAACCTAAGTGTCCATCAACAGATGAATGGGTAAAGAAGATGTGACACATATATACAATGGAATATTACTCAGCCATAAAAAGAAACGATTGAGTTATTTGTAGTGAGGTGGATGGACCTAGAGACTGTCATACAGAGTGAAGTAAGTCAGAAAGAGAAAAACAAATACCATATGCTAACACATATATATGGAATCAAAAAAAAAAAAAAAAAAGGTTCTGAAGAACCTAGGGGCAGGACAGGAATAAAGATGCAGACATAGAGAATGAACTTGAGGACATGGGGAGGGGGAAGGGTAAGCTGGGACGAAGTGAGAGAGTGGCATGGTCATATATACACTACCGAATGTAAAATAGATAGCTAGTGGGAAGCAGCCTCATAGCACAGGGAGATCAGCTCCATGCTTTGTGACCACCTAGAGGGGTGGGATAGGGAGGATGGGAGGGAGACGCAAGAGTGAGGAGGTATGGGGATATACGTATATGTATAGCTGATTCACTTTGTTATAAAGCAGAAACTAACATACTATTGTAAAGCAACTATATGCCAATAAAGATGTTAAAAAAAAAAAAAGCAGCAATTACCTTAGACACATCTTACTAATGGATGCAAAAAATAAAAGAAATCAAGATGAAACAGTTGCTCACACAGTTCAAAGCTGTGGCAGCTTGACGCTGAGATGTTGAGTGTGAATCCAAGGAAGGAGCTTGGTGAGGCCACTTTGGGGGTGCGCTGTTGCCTTTATAACCAGTCGCTGCAAAACAAATGCTGAATGCTATTTTTGCTTTTCACCTTTTTTCATAAAAGCGAAAATCCTCCTTGGGTTTCTTTCAATTGGTGAAAACAGGGTACTAATGTAGGTCTTTCATAAAAGCAAAGCAGTTATAAAGTGAACTTTTAAGAAGCTGGACATACCTCTATATCTTAGTGGATTCTCAGCCTCTGTCATAAGCCCTAATGTTATGTTTCCGTGTCTGTCCTCCAGCAGGTCTTAGAGAAGAGACGCCCCTGTGGTTTACACTTAGTCTGATTTGGATTCATAGAATAACCCTTTCCTCCTCTAGACTAAAACTGTTACAGGGAAGTATAAAATAAGGTTTCCCTTCTAGGCTTTTGAACCAAGCTTGAAAATCTCTTTTTTTTTTTCTCCTACTTTAGAATCCTAGAAATGTAAATATAACTTTTAAGTAACTTTTAAATAATGTTTGATTTTATGATCTAATACATTTCTTGCAAGGTTAGGATTCTAAATACAAACAATTCCTCAATTTTCAAGTTTTTGCCATCTAGATGTACTCTAAAGAATGATTTCATTTTTGGTCTATTAATTTAAATTGTAAGAAATTGTTATTATTTGGCCAATACGACCTATAAATCAGCTACTTCATATGGTCAAGCTAATAGTTCCACTTACTCAAGTGTCCCATATCTAATAGACAATTAAATACTACCCTCTGCATTCTGAGTTCATGATTCTGGGTCTTTACTGAGAACGCCTCAAGAATCTAAACTTTGTCAAATCACCTTGAGAGAGGAGTTTCTCCCTCAGAATGTTTCATGAATATGGGGTGACTTTGAATGACTATGAGGAGGAACAGAGGAGGCCTGGACCCCTCACTCGCCTGCCCTTAGTTCCTGATTAGGTGTTTTTATTAGAGCTAAATACACGTGTTGGAGAACCCGTACAATTCAAGGCCATCTCTTGTATTTCCATTTGTGAAAAAACCTATTTTACAGAGCAGGGCCATCATAACAATCAGGCACTAAGCAGGAGCAGTCAACTTTTGCAAGGAAAGGTGCCTGTATTAACTTGATCTAGCATGGAACAAAACAAAAGCAAAACAAAGCTTCTCCTTACAGAAATGTAGATAGAACAATTAACGTAAAAGAAGGATAGCAGAGAGGCCAGACAGACTAGCTCTGTTTCTGATCCCAATGGAAGACAACAGAGCCTATTTTCTGCTCACTGGTATGCGGTAACTTACAGAAAATACTGTTTTAAATTTAACCTGAGGATTTTATCGCAACAACATAATGCAGTACCAGACTCTAATTCTGGCCAAGAAGAGAGAGAGTGAGTAGTACTGGTCGAATATTTTGGGAGGCAAGAGTCCAAATAGAGATCAGTTTAATTGTAGACCAGTTGTTTAAAAAAGGAAAAAAAGATGGTAAAGTTTTGAGGAGAAACAAAAAGTGGGCAAGACTCCATTAATTTCCTGACAAAGACTAGGAAGTGTAGAAGTTTTAAATAGATTAAAGTTATTCTATAAAAGGTGTTTAAAACCAAACCAACAAGTTCTTTTTTTTTTTAAGTTAACTTAGAAAGTTGGAAACACGCTAGATATTTCTTAAAGGTTTTCTCGGTTCTTATTAAAATGACAAGGAGAAGGAAGAATTAGAAACATGACAGAATATGAAGAGAATTTTACTCACTGCCCTGAGGATGAAACTGCAGTGAATATATTAGAGTGGTTTATTCCTTGGATGCAACCTTCTAGAAGGTTAGAATTTTCCTCTTGGTACCCTCTGAATGAGATGATATATTTGCTGCTATTTCTGATTCTAAAACTGGGGTCCAGCGTGAACACTACAAGTACATAACTCTCCATAACTTTCCCAGGTAGTTATAAAAAAGTTAACATTTCTTTATGCTCATCTGTTCTTTAGACATTGTCTCATTGACTTAACACACATTTTATTTTCTGTTAAACAAATCTTACCAACTACATGTACACTTTTTAAGAGTAACAATTGAGCTTTATAGTTCTCCACAGTTTATTGAACATAAAAGGACCATGTTAAACTTTTCTGAAAAGCAATTTATTTTTCTCTCTCTGATACTTTCTATAAATAACAAGTAGATTACTGCTATTTAATACAATGTTGACATCAATTATAGCAAGAAGTTTACTTTATCTTATTGATAAATAGTTACAGTGTTTTTAAAAATGAAATAACAGATTGGAGTGCTCTTCAAGGGACTTGAACATCCGTATGAACATTTAACAAGATTTTTGGAATTCTAATGCTTTTCCAGATCATTTGTCTTCATCCTATCCATGCAAATTGTGCATCAAGATGATTATAGGTACTAGAGGCAATTACATGTGTCTAACCTATTAAGAGTACTCTAAGTTCCACATAAATTAAGCCAAATTTCCAAGTGTTAATTAACTAAATGTATGAAAACTTGATTATAATTTGGCCTCTGGCATTATGAAAATTATTAATCCCCTTAAATTATCTTCTTTTATTGTTTCCCTTTTACTGAAATTCTCTAAATACAGTAAAGTAAGAAATCATATCACCAAAAAAAAAAAAAAAGAAAAAAAGACAGTTTGCCTCTCCTGGATTTGGAAATTACACAGTTGCTTTCAACTAAAAGTACTTACCATCCAAGAAAATCAGTTAATATCTAAAAGGCAAATTTTGGGAAATCTGTATGTGAGGCTTTAAAAATGGAACTTATTTTCACAAAAAGGAAAGCAGTGTTTGTTTCCAGTTTTACAATTATAAGTTTTGGGCACACAATAAGGTTTGAAAAAATGTCCAAGGCAGGAAAATGAGGAGCCTTAGGAAATGGCAAGTTGCAGGAACATCTTCTATATTTCATAAAAGGAGATTCTTGGAAAATAGACCTTAAATTATCTCCATTGCACCTCATCAATTTATGAGCAAGGCCATAGAATTATCTCCCGTTTAAATGAGGCCATGTTAAATTTAGGAATTGTAGTTTCTTTTCTTCTCTTTTTTTATGGGGGACTTGAATGATTTGCACCTAATTAAGGCAGGTTTATTGCACATTTGATATATTTCTATCACATCTATTCATATTGAAAGCATCTGTGTAATTTTACATGTCAGTTATATATGATTAAAGAATTATATTCAAATAATATTATGTGACCCCTTTAAATTTGTCTTAGTCATTTTAAATTCTCATATTAATTTTTATTGCTTGTAGACCTTTTACAAATCGTGATTATGACCAAGTAAAGAATGTGGAATAACCATAATCTCCATCACCCAGAAATAACACTTACACGAGGTCATACTGTATTACAGACACAGAGGGAAAACATTCTATGATGATGGAAGCAGAAATTGGAGTGATGCATCTACAAGCCAACGAGCTCCAAGGATTGCTAGCAACCACTGGAAGCTAGGAAGAGGCAAGAAAGGATTTTTCCCTAGGACTCAGAGGGAGAGTGGGTCTGAAGACAGTTTGATTTAAGACTTCTAGCCTCCAGAACTATCAGAGAATAAATTTATGTTTTTTAAGACACCTAATTTATGATACTTTGTTTTGGTATTCCTAGGAAACAAATACTTCATACATGTCTTTCTTACCATTTATGGACACTACTGTCAATGGTATTTCACACCTTGACTTGTTTATACATTGATATAAACAGAATGTTTGAATCCCCAAATCATGTGTTGAAACCTAATTCCCAATGAGATGGTATTTGGAGGTGGATCCTCTGGAAGTTGATTAGGTCATGAGTGTAGAGCCCTCATGAATCAGATTAGTGCCCTTATAAAGGAGACCCCACAGAGTTCCTTAGCCCCTTCTGCCATATGAGGACATCTCACCCAACACCAAATCTGATGATACCTTATCTTGGTCTTTTCAGTTTCTAGAACTGTAAAAAATAAATGTCTGTTGTTTGCATATCACTTAATCTATAGTATTTATTATAGCAGCCTGAAAGGACTAAGACATACATATACCATAAATACTACTTGAGGTCATCAAATGTTCTTCATGGAAATAATTGTACATGATGACTAGTTTAACATAAAGAAGTCCTTCTGTAGTTATATGACCATTACCCAGTCATAAAATTTTAAGTTTTATTTATTTTTTTTTGCATGCATTTTATTAAGTACGTCTGATATTAAAGGATGAGTCTTAATATTTGGGGAATTATTTGCTTTTTGAAAGAAATTGTACTAAACTAAATTGAAAGATGCTGATTACTGATTATTGACAAATGCATTTGGCTTTGAAATTAAATTTAGTTATAATAGCATGTTCAATCTTATTGTAGCGGTTACTTATACATTTATTTTTTGATTATTTTCTTTTCTCTGGGAATTGTTGATCATTTCATCTATCCAATTCTGAAAGAAGTTTAGTGAAATATCTGACTATTATTACAATTTATTAACATTTTACATATTTATAATTTCCCTTTATACATTTAGTTTCTATGTAGTTTTATGCATATATGATGTGATGCATATCTTAAAGTTCCTTATAAACAACATAAAAATGAGGTTTTTAAGAATTATTTGACATAAATTTTAGTTTTTAGGGGGATTTAGTAATTACTTAAATTAATCACATGGAACGTTGCTTTGGCTTTGTCTTACTTTAAGTTTATTATTTATCTTACATTGTTTTTTTCTCCTGTTATTATATCCTATTATTGTTGATTGGATCAGCTTGCTATTTATATTATTTTATCTCTATTGGCGATTTCTTCTGTATCTTTCTTTTGATTTGTATAGTACTCTCATTTTCCAGTGGTCATAATGAAACATATATTTCTATATATTATAGGGGCAAAAAAGGTAACTAATATCCTCCCTTACTTTCACTCTCCCCAGCACACCCCAAGCCACCACATAAAATGAGTTACTTAAAATGTTTCTCTTTGACACTTACTTACCAAAGAGATTTTTAGGTTAATTTTTCTTTCTCTTTTTTTCCATTCACATATCCCCTAGCTCTGAGGATTTGCTAAAATATTATATGTATTTAGCAAGCCTTGACTAGGAGGTACTTTTAAGATGTGTTTTCTCTGTTTCAAATGTTTTAATTGACACTAATTACACAATTCTATTCTTTCTAGCACTGCCCATTTACAACACCTCTATTGTTATGTATTGAAAGTTTGTGTTCTCTCCAAATTCATATGTTGAAGGCCTATCCCCAAGAGTGGATGTTTTTGAAGATGGGGCCTCTAAAGAAGTAATTAAAGTTAAATGGGGTCATAAGAGTGGGACCCTGATCTGATAGGTTTAGTGTCCTTATAAGATGACATGCCAGAGAGCTCTCTTTCTTTCTCCACCAACACATGATCCAAGGAAAGGCCATGTGAGGACATAGAAAGAAGGTGTCTGTCTGCAAGCCAGAAGAAGAGACCTCACCAGAAACCAACCCTGCTGGCCCTTGATCTGGGGCTCCCAGCCTTCAGAACTGAAAAAATAAATTTCTGTTGTTTAAGCCACCAGTCTGTGATATTTTGTTATGGCAGCACAAGAAAACTAACACATCTATGTTGCAGACTCTGTTAAAACAAAAAACAAAAAACAATCATAAGATTGCTAGCTGGGCACAGGATTCTTGGCATTTAATTCTTTATCCTCCTTACCAGTTAGTCAAAGATGTTCTGCTCCTCTCAAATTTCCATTGTAACTAACAAGGTCAATCTACATAAATAAGCCTATTTTCAAGACAAAAACATTTTACTCTAATAATAGAGCTGGCTTTTACTCCACTTTCCTGAATGCTTTTTGTTAAGGTTTACTAATTCTGGTCTCCAAACCTCTGATATTTTGTTTTCCTTCAGGATTTTCATGGCTTTGATATGTTTATTCCTTTTTCCTCTAGTACAGAGGTTGGTAATCTACAGCTCAAGGGTCAAATCTGCCCCCCTGTCTGTGTAAAGTTTTATTAGAACATAACAATACTTATTCATTTTTGTATTGTCTATGTTTTCTGTATTGTCTACTGTTTTCCTTAGAGTTGAATAGTAATGACAGAGATCCTATGACCAGCAAAGGCTGAATTATTTACTATCTGGCTCTTTACTGAGAAATGTCCTACCCCTGATCTAAATCACTAATTATATTTTATACTCATACCTTCTTCCCCTTCAATGCAAACAAAATAATCCTTAGGAAATGGATTTCCAAATCTCTCAGAAAGCTCTTATTATTTAAATTTAATATTGTTGTTTTTCCCCATCTGGTTCTACTTCACCAGGACCTAATGTTACATTCTGAGAGATCCATTTATAATTTCTCTCTCACTTGACCCTCTTAAATGTCTTAATTTTTCTTTTGCCTACCTTTAGGCTCAGATGAAGCTGGTCATATAGCTTAACTAGCAACAGACATTCAAACAGAGGCGAACTTTGCATACAGCGGCTGCTGGTGATGCGTTGGGTGATCAGACAGTAGGGAAGAGTTTCTAAACTGATTTTGGGTAAGTAAAAAGTAGTAGAAAAATGCAGGATTTTAGGAATTCAGAATTCGTGGTGGGAGCCCATGAGTCTCTGAAGATGATAAAGGGGTTTATCACCTTTTTCATGAACACAGTGCTGACAGCAGCCCCCTTCCTTCTTTTTTTCTGAACTTCCTTTAAGACCCTAGATTGTAATGTTGGTGTTTACAGAATACTACTTTTAAGGCTTTGGAGTTTCCTCCTTAGTTATAACTGGGCAAAGCACTGTAAGGTTTTGCTGAGATATCTAAGGTTTATAAAGTCCATGGCAAACAGTAGCACACATTTTAAACCAAGATGTGTCTGGTCAGATTTTACAAATTGCAAAAAACGGATGGAAGCAGAAGGGATTTAATTTTCAAAAATTAGAAAGAGCTGACACTTGAAGAGGGAGACGTGGTTCTAGAAAGATGGTTGCCCCACTCTCCTGCCCATCTTCCTAACTTCCATCTGTAAGTCAACTACAGAATACCTGACCCGGAAGAGGACCTTCTGGGAGCAGGTAGAATCAGAGGGCTGGTCCAAGTTCTTGCACCATCTGGGGTTTGGACAGAAAGCGTGAGTGCAGGAGTTTATTTTCTTCTGTGTGAATGTGGGACTGGGCCAGAAATCCCTAGTGCAATGATCAGAATTCCACAATTCGCAAAGGGCACTTCACTAGAGATCCATGAATCCCAGACAATGAAAGTACACCATTGTGTGTGTGTGTGTTGTATGACAACCTGCTCATGATCTAAAGCTTCACGAAGCGTCTCCAAGATCCTGTTAACCATGTGGTTCAAATTCCCCCTTAACCCTTCGCCTAGGTTAGTATAAAGCTTTGCAAAAATATGTATTGAGAACACAATATGAGACTAGCTTTATGCTAAATACCAGGAATCCAAAGAGGAAAAATACAAATGTGACCTACAGAATCCACATCAGAGAGACAGACACAGGACCTTTCAATGTCTTATGATAAATGCTGCAGTAAAAGTTTACTTATATGTCATCAGAACATCAACTTAGGACTAGATCCAGTCAGTAATTTTGCTGATAAAAATCCAGTGGTTTTCTTCATTTACTTTACAATTAAAATTTAATTTTGCTTGGGTTTAAAAACCATGATAAATTCTTGGCTACACAAGGTCTATATTTCTAATAAAATAGAATTTAAAATCTGTGACTATATATCATCCAAGATTACAAATGTATTTTACATATTTATCTTTTCATTTTATCTTGATGGCAAATTGTTTGAGAGAGAGATCATATCCTAAAATCTTTATTATAACCTCAGAAAACATAACAGATTAATACATCAATTATAATTCACAAAATTATTTGTAAACTTGCTCTGAACAAAGGATCCAATAAGGTTATGTTTGGTAGAGTTAGAGAGATTATGGGCAGCAATAAAAAGGAAATTTTTATGCCTGTTCTGGAAAGCCAGAATTTTATTTAACTTTGTGTTAGTGAGTGAGACAGATCATATTTAAATAAATTCTCATGTCTTGCTTTGTACAAACTAAAAGAAACAAAAGATAGGATTATTTTGATAGTTTTTGTTTTTCTGCCTAGAAGGAATGAATCATTGAAAGTATGAGATCAAAAAGAGAAATATCTAAACTAGAATTTGTAAAGAATAGGAATAATAGGGCCATTGTCTCCACAAACTAGTGAAACACATGTTTTAAATGGTGTGAAGTTGTTAGTGATTTTAAAAATAAAGTAAAAACTAAATCATGTTGACTCATAGCCTGAAGTGAAAACATACTGAGCCTTAAATATTAACATTTGGTGCCATTTCTTGTCCTATGAATATTGCAGTGAAGACCAACTTCAATTAATCTGTCTTCACACAGTTCAGTTTCACAGTATAATTCCAGACAAATGGACTAAAATGAGCTAAATATCTGTACACCAACTTCTTCTCAGCAATGATTTATTTCCCTAATAAAAAGTAACCAGTATTCTCTACTTTGAACAAGTATGATATAAATAATATAAAGTATAGGAAATGAAAAAAAGAAAAAAGGTCAACAAATTATACATAGGACATGATTTTGGTATCATAGGTCTAAGAATCTGAGGATCAGAAGTTCATTTCAATCTACATTTGGCTGAATTGGCTCAAGAACCCTGGGTGGGGGGTAAAACAAAAACTTTTTACTTCTAGAAAATGGAATTGGCTGTACTATTTCATTTTAGTGAGAATTTGTAAGACATGATAAACTATACACCATAAACGATTATACTATCCAGATTATCAAGACTGTAGTTTGGTGGTTTTTATAAAACTTTAGAACAAACAGAATTTTGTATTCTTTTCATTCAATAACATTTCTATTATAAAATATGGATTATACTCAGAAAATTTTGTGTTATCATGCATTTTTCATCATTACACATAGTACAAGCAATATAGGAGTAGGATGATTGCCAAAAATGTGCTAGCACTTGTATTTTAATTAATATTTTCCTATCTCTATCATTTAGTATATCATATGCATAACATATTATGTAAAAAATATAAACTAAATCTAAATATATTAGTGTTCTATATGTTCTGCCATAACAAATTACCACTTAGCAGCTTAAAACAATGTATAATATTTAAGACCTCATAGTTCTGACACAGCATCACCCAGCTAAAATTTAGTTGATGGCAGGGCTGCATTCTTCCCTGAAGGCTCTATTCAGATTTTATTTCTTTGCTGACTGTCAAGGGACAGCTCTTCACAGCTTCAGAAGTCACCCATATTCCTCAGTTTGTGGCCCCCTATTTCATCTTCAAATGCACAGTGGTGTGTTGAATTCTCATCTTCCAATCTCATCTCTGCCATCCTGTGTTTCTCTTACTGACTCTTCTGCATTCTGCTTCCATGTTTATGAGCCCATGAGATTACTTGTATTGGACTCATCCACATAATCCAAGATAATCTTCTATTTTAAGGTAAACGTCATTCCATATGCAAAGTTAATCTTGTCATTTAAAGTAATACATTTACAGGTTCCAGACATGACAGTGTGGACAACAGAGGGAGGGCCATTACTCTGCCTATCACAAACCATTTCTTGAAATTGTTGAGTTCTTTAGAATCTAGCAATTAGTGCAAGGAAAAATTGTCTTTTAATCTCTATCTTTAACCAGCAGTTTGAGCAAATTGCTTATTTTTTCAGAGGCTCAACTTATATCCTGATATAGATGTATATCTACCCCGCAAAGTGGGTCTGAATATATCAAGTACCTGTAAAATCCTAACACAGTATGGCAGCACAGAGGGGAAAACAAGGATTTTCATCACCTTATCTCCACTTTCCTTGATCCTTTCCTTACCCAATCTTTAATGCTTCTTGTCCCCAGAAAATATCTTTCTCCCTTTCTCTTTTTTACTCTAAAAAATCTCTGTCTAAACTAATTAATTCCCAAAGCTGGTTGTCCTCTACTACATATCCCACAAGTAGGTACAATTTGATATATTTCAAACAGAACACATAATTGAACTCCCATCTTCCCACATCTGTCTACCTCCTGCATTTGATGCTTAGTGAATGACATTCACCCCCATCACCAAGGCTAATTCCGGGGATTATCCTGGATATTTTCGTCTCCACCACCAGCCTCAATCAACCTGTAAAGGCCTATGGATGCTACCAAATAACTCTCTCAAATCTGTCCAGCTGCATAGCTGGTGTATTATATCAGGCTTTTTTCCTGGTTCTCTAAGCTCTTAGTATTGCTCACTAACACGAAAAAATTCAGAGGCTGCCTTTCAGTACTTGAATTGAATTATTGAGGATTATTCTACATTTTGACCACTCTCTCCTCCAAACACTCACTCTTGGCCTCTTTAAACTAAGATAACCTCTTTCTTTCTTCTATCATGTTGTGCCCTTTGATGGGTAATTTTTTGTGTCAACTTGGCTAAATTATGGCACCCAGTATTTTTTATTTTTTATTTTTTGGTCAAACGCCTGTCTAGATATTGCTGTAAAGGTATTGTGTAGATGTAGATAACATTGGCAATCAGTTGACTGAGTAAAATTGATTGCTCTCCATAATATACATGAACATCATGCAAACCAAAGGAGGTTTCCCAAAGAAAAAGAAATTTTGTGTGCAGACTGCAAAATAGAAATTCTGTATGAATTTCCAGCCTTTAAATTTAAGATCACCTCAAATCCTACCTGAATCTCCAGCCTGTTGGCTGCAATGCATATTTTAACTTGCTTGACTGCGTAATCGCTCTAATCAATTTCTTAAAATATCTCTCTCTGTCTCTCTGTATATATATACACACACACACATACACATACATATATACACATAGACAAAATAACCTAAATACAAGGAAATATATTATTAATATTCCCATGATATATTCTATTATATATGAACTATAATATATCTTCTTATAGAATAGTCTATACAATATCTCCAAGTATGAAATGTGTGAAAAGGCTAGCCCAGAAATACCTTCTAGAGCCAAACAAATGCAGACTTAAAAGTTAAAATTAAAAAAAATTCTCTCATTTCAATCACCAATTTCCATTCCTGTTGGTTCTAACAACAAAATATCTCAAAATTCTTTACCATCTTCTTTTCCATCACTTCATTATCTAACCTAGTCCAAGCTTTTAACAGCTTGTCCACATTCATTCATTTTTCCTCTTTATCTTCAATAGTATTTCTTTGACTTCAGAAAAAAAAAAATTTACATTCTTCCTAACCTATTTTTCCAATCTCATTCCTCACTATTTCCCCCCTCTAAAACTCTAATTAAGTCATTGCTGTTCATCTTTCTTCTTAAGGTCTTCTTTTGTGCTCTACCCTTTGCCTGGGACGCTCTTCTTCTCTTCCACCTACTTAACTTTTACTGAAATCTACATCTTACTGTCCACTTATTTTATATCTTCAGATGGGTCTTTATATTATTCCGTCTCACTCTTATTGTATGCTTTATTTCCATTTGTTTTAGCATTCATCAGGCTTAATCTCACTAGTTCAGTATTACTCTTTCCTTGTCGAACATAAAACCTCATAAGGACAGAGCTTGAGTTTGCCTTGTTTTCACCTGTATCCCTGTGGCTAGACAGATAATCACAAACATTTAATATTCAATACATCTGTGTTCAAGGATGAGCTAATAAATGCATGAATGCACTTTCCTCTATTTCTTCTATATAGATTCTCCTCAAATTCACCATTGCTCCGTAGTTAGATTCACTGTCCTTGAACATAAAATTAAATATACCAAACCTCTGCCTAAAATCATTCTATGGTTCACCATCAATTTAAGAATGAAATTCACATAGCTTGCTATGGCACATTTGACACTTCATTATTTAAATTAGAGGGAAAATACATATTAAATAATGAAGAGCCCTACAGCTCCATTGTTCCCTTGTAATCCCAGTAAAGATAAGGCAGGGAAATAACAGAATTAAAATTGTGAAACTGTCATGGTTTCTTAATAGATTCCTCCAAACTTGAACAATTTCCCTGGGCACTGAGGACCCAGAAAAGTTCCCAGACCTGAGGAATCATAGAGCGGAGGAAGTTTTTTGTCTTAATTTCTTTCTCTTTAATTTTCCACCTCTATTCTGTACAGCCAAGTTTATTTGTCAATTTAGAGAGAGGCAACCAGTAGCAAAACACAGCCCTGGATATTTACCTGGCCTTTTCTGCACACCGTCATCCCCTGACTTCTAATACTGTACTGCTACCTAAACACAGCAGAGCTAGCTCTTGTCCCAGATCTCTCTTCTTCAGCAGTATCAAACTAATTGCAGTTGCTCAGATTCACCATATTGTCATTTATTCAACAAATATTACTCAAATGCCTACTTCATGTCAAACAATTTTCTATGCTTGAGTAAATAAAAGACATCCCTACTATGTTACAAAACTTATATTCTAGTATCATGCATTTGTATTTTATATATACTAATGCCTTTTAAGAAAATGAGTTTCCCCAGTTCTATATGGATCACCCAAAACCACCTTCCAAATTCAGCTTAAATATTGTCACTCATGGGAAATCTTCCACATCTGTTCCCTCAATCCTATGCAGAGCATGATTGCAGCACTTAATATGCAACTTTGTAATTGCTGAGTAGCTTTTTCATCCAAGACTCTGATCCTCTTCAGTGTGGAGACACTGTCATCACCCCCTTTATATATGCAAGTTCCATCCTTGCCTCAGATGAGACTTTTCACTGAAATAATAGACAACACTGAATCACAGTTAAATGCTACGTTTATACCTGATAAAGCTCATGGGGAAAAAAGAGTGGTAAAGATTGTTTTGGGTTATGGACTATTGAGGGAAAGGTTAAAAGTGAGTGTCTGATTTAAGGGATAATAGTGATAGAAGGGTCTTTAATAAGATTGAGTAAAAGCTGTACCATAAACTTGTTTGTACCATAAACTGATCTCCTTCCGGCTACAAATGTGTTTATACTAATAGGGATGTCTCTGAGGGAGTAAGGTCAGTCCCAGTGGATCTACTTGCTCTTTAGTTAGACTTAGTGACTTCAAGTCTCTCTTATGTCAGAATCATAATACTTTAATCTAGTTTCCAGTCTAGGTTTCTACATAGTTGTCCAGATGTGGAGCTCAGAGGGATACGTCCCAGTGAAGCAGAGTGCATTTTTAATGGACCTAATTTGAACAGACCTTAATTTGAGACTATAAGGAAGAAAAATTTTCTTTTTACCACTCATTCCCCACCCACCTGCCCCATGTAGGAGGTCCTCATGATCAGTGTTTTTTTTTGTTTTTTGTTTTTTTTTCTATTGATGCCTATGTTGGTACTCTTGTCATAGACTGTTAGCCCATCTGGACTGGGCTTTGTTGTGATTTCTTTTCAACTGTTTGAAGGCTGAATAAAAGACTAACTCTCCAGACACATTCCCAATGAACAAGGAGGTATATGCATAACATTCTCCTTTAACTGACTCCATTTTGTAAGTTCACATCTTCATTTTATAGTCTCATCTAGCAGATTAAGGTATAAATCAGCGTAATAGATGGGGCAGGAAGCTTATGGGTGATTTCAAGAGAATTTCACTTTTATCTTCCCCAGGGGTAGAATTTATCCATTCATCACTGGCTAAATTTTCTACATTCACTAGCAAAATATGGTTCAGCTGGTAAACCTAAGTAATGGGATCCGTATTTCAGAATCCTGGGAAACTGTGTTGGTTAAAGCAAAGGAATCATACAATTCAGTTATTCCAACTCACTTTGGCTCATCAGTATGCACGAATAAGTCATCTTTTGTCACTATTTGTTTTGTGCAAAATGAACAGATTTAAATGTTCAACCATTTCCCCATCATCCAGTAATTGTATACTGAAATTGTTAGTGCTTCTTCCTGATTATCCATCTCAAATCAAATACATGGCTGAGGAATGGAGTTTACCTGCTGATATTAAGACCATGTATAATCACAAATAGTATAGCTGTTATAAACACAGATTGTAGAGTCAGATTGGCTGAGTTCAAAACCTGGCTCCACCCCATATAGACTGTGGGAATTTGCACATATCACAGTCTCCATAGGCTTAGTTTCTTCACCTATAAAATGGTGAGAATATTGGAACATCTAGGACAGAATGGAGTGAGGATTAAATAAAATAATTGATGGAAAGTTCACAGCACAGTTCTTGGTGCAGAAAAATGAACCGTAAGTATGGAATTTCATGATGTAAGCTATGAATATTAAAAACGAATTTAAGTGAACTTGGATAGGGAGAAATAAGAAAATGTTGAATCTGTCTAATGCTCCAAAACACACTGAAGATGTGACATCCTTTAAAATGTTTGTCATTTCCAGGCTTCTCTAATAAGAACTGAATATCCATTGATATAAAATGTCTGTGAGATCATTTAGAGACAAAAACCAAATCTTACAGATGGTGATAAAATTTGGGGATTTTAAGAATGGTGGCTCTACCTCCTGGTCGATCTAATAAAATCCAGATTTATATATGTTGTCATGGTGTTAAAAATTAATAGCATCCTCATTCATTCTCAAAATGATTTGGTTTGAATAATAAATTATATGGTCACACTACTCTTAAAAGATGTAGAATCATATAAACATTCTCCAAGCTCTCAGTTAACTTTCTTTTTGCTTGAGCACATATTCCACAGAGAGATTGAAACAAAATGTAAGAAAAGTATGTATTTATTCACTAATCAGCAGTTCAATTGGTCTATGTGATTATTAGGTTTAATTGCCTGCAAATCATGATCTAGTACATTACTGTTGGCAACCTAATTTCCATAAAGAGCTTCCAAATCAAATATTCAGAGTCAACATACTTCCAGCTTATGAACCCACAACGCACAACAAAAATTCCATTGAGTTTTAAGGTATTCTGCTAATAAAGGAAGTTTTTTTAAAAAAATGATAGTGACCTAGGATAGAGACAGATATTCCAAAATTACATTTCTATGGTAATAAGGCTAACATAAAAATTTAATGTGAAAAGTTCAATATCAAGGGTTACTTTTAAATTAATGTGTTATAGTGCTGTTGCTATTCATCAAATCCTCATGCTTTTTTAGAAAATTAAATGACTGTGTGATGTATTTATTTGCACTAACACACACACTTCATGTTTTAAACTGAAGAAGTAAGAGGACTATAATTGTTGGAAGACAGTTCTCTGCGGGCCTTTTGTATTTCTGCGTATCAGGTGGCCAGAGACACTGATAGTCTTTTTCTAGACTATCTTTTTAAGGATGTTTGCATAAGGAATAGCCTTCTAAGGCAGAGAGAGTGTCTCCCTCCAGAGCAGACGGCAGGTGTGTTAAAGTTTAATAAAGATAATGTCTTCCCACTAGGCAAAGTTTGGGCAGGTTTGCTGGCATCTCGTTATAAAAGTTTGGTGTTTCCTAAACTCAGGTTTCCTCAGCTGTGATGCAAATCGCAACATTTTCAGCATCCACCTAGACCCACCTGATCTGCCTCCATTGGATTTCTGGTGTATGAAAGACATGGTAAGTATGAAGCTCATAGTGTCTGCTCTAATATAATAATAAAGTCCTTTGTCTGTGACCCAGGAGTCTTGAATCTATGTCAGCATTTATGAAACTGTGGCAGGCTAATTTGTTACCATGCAAACCAGTAAATTTCTCTCCATTGAATCATAATAAGAAACATGTATTAATACTCTGTATGTGACATTTTATTTTTTTGTGCATAAGCACACTTACATCTGGGGATATGTGTGTGTGTGTGTTATTTGCAATGCATGCTTTTAAGTAAACTATATTATTAAAAATGAGTTTTACTTCACAACTATAGAAATAGGAATTATGACCTCATACAAACCTAAAACTGGTCATGTTATCAGAAAAAGAATAATTTGATTAAATGACTTTTTTTTTATTAGTTTAAGGTCCAGCAGAAACATAATTTACTAACAACTTTCTTAATGACTTCTGGTAATGAACTTAACAACGAAAATATCCAAATATTCTTTCTACACATTTATCACCACTTCTATTAATAGATAGAGAAATTACATATTTTAAAGAAAAGCAGAAGTGTATAAACTACAAATATTTATTTGCTAGAGACATTTAACAAATTAATTAACTTGTTAAATTAATTTAATTTTAAAATCTTAATTTTTACAAGGATATTTAATTGTCCTTATAAATTTTCTCTCACATGATAATCTCTGTAACCTGTACTACAAAATGATGGTATTTTTTTTGAACTTCTATTTTTTAATCTGTACCAATTCCTGAGCTAATATACACCCTTAACATACTTTAACTCACAAATGTCACATCAAATCTTGATAGAATTACCTCTCTGGTATGTTAATATAAAATTGTAATTCCAAATATTGCAGTTTAACCTCTGCATTAGATTTAATAAGAAAAAATAAATAAATGGAGAAGTTGTTGAAACAAATTATTTTGTAAATACAAAGGCCTGCGTTAGGTTTTTACTCTTTGCTTGGAACCAGAAAAATAGGGAAAGCTTGAGAGTCTAGAAATACTTACCTAACAGCATAAAATTCAAATTATCCTTGCGTATTCTGACTCTTCTCATCAAAACTAAATTACATCTTTATTTATTAAATTTTGTGAAGTTCTACTTTATTGAAAGTTTCCAATAATAGCTTTATTCTGAGGGCTATCTGGTAAATTAAAGAGGGATATCCTTTGCCATTTCTTCCATCAATTTGTGGTTTCTATTTCCCTTTCCCCTGAAGATGGCTGGTAATGTGATGGCCTTCAATTAACAGAAAGGATCTAAAGGGACGCTCTGTAACTTCTGAGGCTGGATCTTTAGAGATTTGCATCTTCTGCTGTCAGCTCTCTTAGAAGGCTCCTTTTTTAAAACTCAAACACCATGCTGTAAGGAAGCTCAAGCAACAACATGAAGAGGCCCTAAAAGCTCATGGAAAGAGAGGATTCCAGATTGACAAACCCTCTCAACTGACAACTCCAAATGAATTCCCAGTCACCAGCTTTTCCAGCTGGCACCTCCAGCTGAGCTCCCTGCCAAGATCAAGAATCAACTGCTGGTCACATGACTGAGGCCATTTTGAACACTCCAGGCAAAGCCTTGCAAGCAGTGAGAAGCCGTCCCTGTCCAGCCCTGTGTGAACTGCAAAATCATGACAAAGACCTGTGATTATTTTAGGCCAGTTGTCAGCAAATATTTATGTAAAGGTATATATGTGAGCCACATGCAATCTTTTTCAAACTTTTTAAAAAATTCTACAATCCTTTAGAAAATGTAAAAGCCACTCTTCACCCATGGGCTGAACACTAAGGAACCCCGGGCAGGGTTTGGCCCATGGGCATAGGTTGCCATCCCCTGCTTTAAGCCACTGAATGTTGGGAAGTTTTGTCACCCAGCAATAGAAAGCCAAAACAGACTATATCATGTAATCTCCACATTATTTACATTCTAAAGGATTCACTTGTTAAAATGTTTGTTGTAGAGAAGTGTGTATAGTCACTTGAAGATCTGAGTTTTCATAGATGTTTCAATGCTCTCGTTCACTTCTATGTAATCACTCCCACTTTTTCTTCACTTAACCCACTAAGGATATATATATAAAACAATGTAAATTTTTTTACAGGTAAAAGATGCTTCCACCCTTGCAAAGTTAATTTTTGAAAGCTGAATGAATAAAATAAGAAAAATAACTGATTTTAACAGATTTATTTTAGAACATAACACTGCATCTCATTCTTTCTCCAATTTGCAACTGAGAGTTTTCTCTGTTGATTTCAATCTTTTAGATATATTTTTCTAAGTATCAACAGTAGGAGCCCAGCACATTTTCTTGTCCTCTTTTGTACGCTATGTCTGTTAAGGACATAACCTTAGCTGATCTGCTTAAGCTAGAAACATAAGGCTTATCCTCAATGTTTCCCTCCTACTTACTCTACACAGTCAAATAATTATTCTTCAGCTAAATGTTATCCATAGTTATTCTTCCTCTTTATCCCAACTGCCACTGACTTTTTTTTTAAAAACTCCTTCATTATCTGGAAACTGAATTCCTGATATATATTATCTCTGGTAGATGCAATATAGAAATTCATGGAAACTTGCCTTAAAATTCATAATGTTAATTAATGGAAATTCCAGCACTCATTTGTTAGACATGGCTAAGAACATACACTGATTACATTAAATTACCCCTTGCCTGCAGGAAACTGTTCTTCCTTTTACTTCCCATCTTCCCGGTTATAATTTTAGAGTCTGCTTTTTCAACTATTCACTTTAATCTATCACTTCCCTAATATCACTAAGGAATTCCTCAGATATCAGGCAATGATGACCTTTTTAATTTTTATTTTTTAAATAATCAACTTTCTCAGAAGTATAAATACTTATTACTTTTACTTTTTCCCTATTTTGCAAATCCATCTCTTCTCAGATATTCTTCCCATGCTGGTGAATTGCTTTTTGAGTATATAGATATTACTATCCAGCCACCACTTAAAACAAATTCCCGTTGCCTAAACTATCAAGTACTACTGTTTAGCTGAAAATGCATGTTTTTTCTTGAACTGCTCCCTACCTAGTTGAACATTACTCTGCTCCTCTCTTCTGATTCCTAAACATAAACCTGACTAACTCTTCAATATACCTCAAGTAAGCCATTTTCTTTCAATCTATTAACCTTTGCACGTGCTGATTCTTTTTTCTGTGCTACTCCCCATCCCCTTTCCTCTATTTATCCAATCCTAACAATTCAGTCTAAATTTCACCTCTTTTTGAAAACTGCCAGGACACATATGAGCAGAACTAGTTGTTCAACTTAGCTTTGTTTCCATAATACACTGTGCATTTCTTAAATAAACTCTATATTCTGTTTAGATTTTGATTTCTTCAAGGAAAAATGGCAGTGAAGTATTGACAGATTCTTACAATTAATATTATTTATAGGTGCTCTCTCTTAGTGGAAGAACCAGTCTTTTCTTTCAAATATCCACTTGCCTTGGTGAAGTTATTCAAGAAGAACACTGCATTTTTGCTGCTGTCCTATAAGAGTGGCATTAATAAATAAAAATAAACGTTTTACTAAAGCCAAAAGTAAAATAAGAATATATGCGGTGAGATACCTAGGTACTCTATCTACCAAGGTACTCATAAAAATTTTCTGTTTCGATGAATGGATGTCAAATGTTTCCCATACTTGATTTTTGTCCCCTCAACTTAATCAGAATTTACTTGACATCAGCAGCTAGCTGTATAGTGCCTGCTATTATCAGATAATTTTTTAAAGAACACAAAATCACTGTGAATCAATATAATCTCCATACTATGGTATGAGGAATTCTAAGATATCCCCTGGTATCTCTTTCCCCTGGTGGTACACGTTGTATAATTCTCTCCTCTTGACTGTGGCTGGGAACAGTGACCTGCTTCTAACAATAGAATATGGCAAAGGTGATGGGACATCACACACATGATTAAGACTTAGACCATACAAAAGTCTGTGCTAGCAGAATAGTCTCCTGCTGGTCTGGAAGAAGTAATCCTGTACACTATGAACTGCCTATGGAGAGGGTCACATGGCAAGAATCTGCAGTTGACCTTTAGATGCTGAGGGTCACAGTCACAGGGCCACAATGAAATGAATTTTCCCAAAAACATGAGTGAATCTGGAAACAGATTATTTTCCATTTGAGCCTCCAGATAAGAATGAAGCCCAGTTGACAAATTTATTGGAACCAGGTGTGACCCTAAGCAAAGGACCAACTAAGCTGTGCCTGGATTCTTTATCTACATAAACTGTGAAGTAATAAATGTATATTGTTTTAGGTCACTAAATTTTTAGTAATTTGTTATGCAGCTTTAGGAAACTAATATAGAGCAGCAATAAAATTCGAATACGTGTATTCTTGGCTGCTAATGTCAGGTATAACCCCTTTCTCTAGATTTCACCTAATGTGGAATTTTCTAAACACAGTAAGAAAATGTTCAGGATACGAAGAATCCTAGACACTATTCAAAGTTTACTCCAATAATCTTTAATCCCTACTCAAAATATTAGTTAAATATACTTATTTTGATCACATTCATTTCAGTCTTTTTTATATGATTTCTCCCTTTTCTCTATGTCTTATTGTTCTTGACTTTTCACCACCTGAAGCTTGTTCACTTTGCGGCTAAGTGATCCTAGCAATAGATTTACAAAAGCACATTTTTACAAAATATGCAAAAGTAAAGATTTTAACCACAATTGTTTAAGAATACTGCCTCTTTCAACTTTGGTCTCCAGTCTGCACACTTCCTCTCTTGTGGGTGACTTTTGAAGTGGCTATAGTTATTCTGGAGATCCAACTATTGGAAAATGATTTGGGGGCATGGTTAGGAGTTAGCCTGATTCATTTATGTTCAGAGTAACTTCAGTATCTTTTTAAGTTATTACCAACTTTCTCAATGTTAGAATATGTTCCAGAAACACGTCTATGGCCTGGATTTCTGACTCATACCAAGTTGTGAAACCCAGGATGTGTATAATACGTGCTTATACCGATTATTCTCTTAATGAAATCAGAGAAAAAGCTAACTTCACAGTATCTAAATTTGTTGGCTCTTGTTGCCTTGCAATTTTTTATGTATTCTTATTTCAAGTTCATCTAGCTGCCAATATGTATTTTTTTAAGTGTAATAAGATTATCTGCCCACTATAAATCTGTTCAGGCTTTGCAATATGAGAATAAAACCATTTTAAGCATTCTAAAACATATTTTCAAAATCTGACAAGTGAAACCCAAACACAAATAAAATGCTAAAGTTTATTTTAAAAGTTGATATGGCTTAAATATGTCATTCAATTGCAATTCTAAAAGACATTTTGGAATGTTATTATAAAACAGGAGAAATAACAGATGCCTAGTTTGGACACTTATGAAAGGAGGCCTTTTTGTTGGATTAATAGTTGTTTATTGAAAAACTGAGGAAAAATTCAGATTGGAAATAAATGAAATGTGCAATAATGATAAATATAATTGGTGTAATTAATAGAAAATATTTTGATATTATGAAGTAAATTGTTACAGAAATTTGATAATATTAAATATAATAATTCACTAAGAATAAGAGACAAATTCCAAAAATAATTAACAAATAGGGTTTGGGTTTTGTGAATCCATTCATATGAAGGAATTAATCATAAGAAAATATATCAAAAATTTAAATGAATTGTTCATTTGACATATAAGACCAACACCAGTGGAGGTAACATAAAGTAATGAAATGTCTTTTCCATAAAATATTAAAGACAAAGTAGTTAATGAGTGAATACTGAAGATTAGTCACTGAAGAAAAAAATTTGAAACACCTTGATATCTTACAGCTCATATACCAAAAATATTTTGTTAGGAATTTCCCCAAGTTTAACAACAATTCAAAAAATTTGTATGACATCATAAAAATTTACTAAGAAGCCCAAAGCTACTTTTCTAAATGGTCACTAATATAATAATAAAAAATGTATCTAGTATACTAAAGAAAAGACTGAAATATTTTCTCTTTCTCTTAAAGAAAATATCATAAAACATTTTCATATTAGAGGGTGATCAGAATATGCAGCCAAAATTACTATAGTAAAAGTGATATAGAAGCATATCAGGCTGTTAATTAATAAAAATACCCTATTTTTTCCTAGCTTTTTAATTTGTGAGCCCTTTAAACTTTTAGTAGGTTTTGATTCCTTTTCTCATTTTAAATATATAGTTGCTTGCACAATCAGTTTTGTAGTGTTTTCTTAAAACTGGCTCTTTATGTTCTATACACTTGAATCTATCCCAACTTTGGTGTGCGGAGTGCAACAGAGTGTTTTTCTTATAAGTACATGTTTTTTTTTTTTCTATAGGGAAGCAGTGGATGCTTTTATATTTAGTCTTTGAGCAGATACAGTTAACGGTAAGGACAGACAGTCAGGGATTCACTCCCTTCTTCGAGACAGGTCAACTGTTCTCCAGTAACTACATCACACAAAATTTTTGAATAGAAGTTTCTCAAGGGAATTTAGCAAGTTTTTAATGTTCCATCTTTTGCAATAATGTTAAAGAAGATGGATGGCAGGGTGTAGTTTAATTATTTACTTGAACATATACTTAACAGTCATTTTTGGGGTTTGTTTGCCTTAGTTTGTTTCTCTCTCTTTCTAAGAGGGGAAAAAAAGTAACTTTCTGATGAATTCTAGGGAAGGTTTATGTCTCTGAAATAAGTCTTGCAGAAACTCTCTTGAACCACTGATACTCTTTTTTTTTTTTTTTTTTTGGCCAGGAGGCTTGCAGGATCTTAGTTCTCCAACCAGGGATTGAACCTGGGCTCTCGGCAGTGAAAACATGGAGTCCTAACCACTGGATCGCCAGGGAATCCCCAAACCATTGATACTCCTGATTAGAGTTAAGGGATATGCTAAGAGAGGATTCAGGGCAACACACACAAGCAGAAGAGTCAGACACAATTTCTGCAAAAGCTTTGATCTCGTGAATTATTGGGGAAATAGAGAAAGGGACAATTTGCTAAGCGTGTATTGATCTCATGGTCTTCACTAGTTCCAGCCAGATTTCGATCTAAAAGGAAACATTTACAATTACCTTTTTGTGACATCTTCACTGATATATACTTTACACATGATAAAGTTCACCTACTGAGGTGTACAGTTGAATGATTTTAAGTATGTTTACAGAATGATGGAATCATCACCATAATTTAGCAGTACTTCCCTAACACACGCTTTCATCTTCATCAGTCATAGGCAACCACTAATTTCTTTCCTGATAGATTTTCTTATTTTGGATGTTTCATATAAAGAGAGAATCATACAATATCATATTTTGTGACTAGCTTCTTTCCTGTAACATAATGTTCATCCTTACTGTAGCACGTATCAATACTGCATTCTTTCTATTGTCAAATAGTATTCCACTGTATAGACATATATCACTGTATTTATCAATTTATCAGTAAATGGACATTTGAGTTATTTCCAATTTTTAGCTATTAGGAATAATGCTGCTGTGAACATTTATGTACATGTTTTTGTGTGGATGTATGTTCTCTTGCCTCTTGGTTAGAAGTTTAGGATTAGACTTGCTAGATTATATGGCAGCTCTATTTTTAAACTGCCAAACAGTTTTCCAAAGTAGCTGTACCAATTTATAATACTTTTCCACCTGCAATGAATGTGAATTCCAATTTTTCTACATCCATGTTGACACGTGTTACTGTCTGTATCAGGGCTCTCTAGAGAAACAGAACCAAGGAATATAAAAGGAAATTTATTAAGAGGAAATTGTTCCCATAATTATGAGTGCTGAAAAATCCCATTCAAGCTAGAGATCCAGGAAAGCTTGTGGTATAATTTCGTCCAATTCCTAAGACCATGAGCACCTTTAGAGGGGCTCATAATGTAAATCCAAGTCCAAAGGTGGGAGAAGATGAGATGTGATGTCCCAGCTCAACAGTGAAGCAGGAGGAAAGAGGCAAATTCCAACTTCCTCTGCCTTTTGATTCATTCATGACATCAGCGGATTGGATTATGACCACTCACATTTGGTAGTGTGACCTACTTTAATAAGTCCATTGATTCAAATGTAAATCTCACCCAGAAACACCTTCACAGAAATAATGTTCAGTGGAATATCTGGGCATCCCTGACACAGTCAAATAGACAGATAAAAGTCACTATAACATTATCTCATTTGTTATAAGCATTCTGGTGAATGTGAAGTTCAGGTATATCATTGTGATTTTAATCTGCATCACCCTAACTAGTGCTGGGTACCTTTTCACATACTTAATAGCCTTTTGTGCGTCTTTAGGGAAATATCTATTCTAACAGTTTGGCATTTTAAATTTAAATTTTATTTATCTTTTTATTATCTAGTGCAAGTTTAATATTTTTATTAATAGGCTATATTTTTAGAACAGTTGTTGATTTATAGAAAAATTGAGCCTATATTTTTATTTTTACCTTTTCCTGAAAACAGTTTCCTCTGTTACTAACACCTTACCTTAGTATGGTAATTTTCTAACCATTAATAATTTAGTGTTGATATATTATCATTCACTAAAGCCCATAGTTTATTCAGGTTTTTCTTTCTTTTTTTCTTTTTTTAGTTTTTATCTAATGTCTGCAACTTTTGACACCAATATTAAAATAACTAAATGACTTTTTCAACCATTTCCTTCTCCTCTGATTCCCCCCAACTTCATCACAATGAAGGCAGCAGAAAGTGTTTCTGAAGATAAAAATGTCAAGAGGAGTTTTAGTATAATTGGGGACAGATCTCCAGTGTCCTGTGTGAGATTCTAGCAATGTGTTCACATGATCACAATTTTTTTAACATAGAAAAATGAGATTTTTAAAAATATATTAGTATAAATAAGACTCCAAGCATGTAAAACCTTCAAACCCCCCAAACTTGGATGAGCCCCCAAATACTTTTTATTATTCAAGAATATAAGACAACACCAGGTAGGTTTGGCATCAGATTTTACATTGTACAGTAAATACTTCAAGTTACCTATATTTTAACTGGCAGTAAAGGTAAGGTGTTCCAGTCATAGAAAACTTATTATTGGGAGCTCAAAAAAGTGTGATAGGAAAATATATCATCTTTTCCCCATTAATTATCCCTAAGGAGAAATGTCATATCCTTCAGAGAAAATGGAAAGCAGGACAGTATTAACATACACTGCTTGTTTGGGTCATACCAATTCTGTTTGAATAGTATCACTTTCATGATTAATGTTAGTCCTCTATAGAATAAAGGTACTTTATATTTAAAATCCAGCAACACATTTCTTATCATGTCTGTTGAGCGTATTGTTTCTTACATTATTCATATCTACTTGAAGACTCTTGTGAAAAATTCATTTTGAGCCTTAGTTTATAGTGCTATAGGGCAAATAGTTTTACTTTTATCTTATGAATACGGTGAAGTGTATGAATTATAAAATTTCTGAGATATTTGCTAGAAAGCCTAGAGCTAAGATATAAGATATTCATCTACAGAAGTGCCTGGATCTGTCTGTCTATCTATCTATCTATCTATCTATCATCTATAAAACACCTTTTTAGCTCAAACTGTCCTAACTCTTGTTAGGACATCTTTTTAGCTCATCTTGTTAGCTCATCTTTTCCTGCACCTAGACTTAAGATCTTCCGTTTTATTTTACATGATATGTCTTTGCAAGTCAATTTAAAATCTATTTTAGAATAAGGCAGGATATAAATTAAAAATACATGTAATAATCAAATAATGAATACAAGTAAAATTGAGTCATGAAATAAACCTAGCTTTATGGGTATGTCTCATTAGTTTCCTAGCATAGTTTTGAAGTTGAGAAAATGTACCTTAACTTCATTTTGCTATTGAAAAAGTCAGCTTCCCTAGTATCTTTTAGTTAGAAAATTTCACACTGCTGCACTTTTGGGGATTTGCTTTACCTAAATAGAACCTCCATTTCACCCATCAGTTTCTATGACCTAGAGTTTGAAAAGCCTTGGATTGATTGGTTGTTTCAAGTATTAAGATCTTTTCCCCACACACTCAAGACTCGCCAACCCAGCACTAATCTTGAATCAATCCTGAGGATTATTTTTAAAATTTTGCCTACAATTGTGGAATGTCTGGATTTAAATTTATGATTACCAAGATCTATGAACATATCTGACCTTGTTATATTGACACTCTATCTCTGTTTCCTTACCAAAATGTTGTTTGATTTCCTAACTCATCCAATTTTTGTGGAAATTGAATTTATCTCCTTAATTCAATTATTCTTGGCACCCTGACCCACCCTTGCCAAGCTAATCACTCTAAACTAGATTATATCTCCCATTCTCCTAGACAGAGTTAGATGGTTTAGCCAAAACAGAAGAACCACATCCTACCACATGCATGATTCCAAGAGGTCCTGAATTTAGATTACCTGTCTGCCCTGTCCCTAAATGATTGGTTGTCTTGTGATCATTAGGTTCCTAGGATTAAGACTTGCTTAAACATTAATTCGTGCTATTAGCCCCATATCTGGGCTGTTTCAATAACCTTCCCATCTCCACAGAGCCATGTTACTGCGGTCCAGCAAAGCCACAGAATTATGACACTGTCACCTTCTTCTTGTTCCCCTTCCTATGGGAAAAATGAGCAAACTTGAAATTTATTCCAAACATGCACATTTCTGTTTTGAAACAGGGACAATATTTTCATGCAAGTTGTGCAAGGAACATTCAATAGTTTAGGTGAAACTGATGCTTCACCTCAAAACTCTAGTTAAGGGGCCACAGAATTCAAGTTACAGGGCTTATCCTGATCATCTTTTTGCCATTATTTTTGTTTTTCTTATAGCTGAGGTAAGAAGATGATGAGAAATATTTTTCTGAAAATCTTTCTCTCTCTCTCTCTCGTGTGTGCACTCACTCTTCAAAAATATAAAACCTTCACTGTAATGTTCTGGTCCAAGTTCTGCTTGGCTTTCCTGTAAAAGAAGCGCATTTGCCCAGTGGCAGGTCTGCTTCTGTAGAAACTCTATATATATTACACAGGAAATTTGGAAATGTTCTCACCACCAAATAGTTCCACCATTTAGTCACCTTTAAAATTCTATATCAAACTTACTGAAACTAGCCTTACCAGAAGCATACTTGTTACTGTCAAGTCAGATTTGTGTGTTTTTACACTAACGGATAAAATTCAGGAGACCTGTGCTTAACAGACTAAACAAGGGGTACTAGGACTAGACGTGCTTCTGCCTATGAAGGCAGGTGTGCTTCAGGTAATGGATGAGGAGATTTCAAGAGCTGAGCAAATAACACGGAGAGGAGATTGATAGACGCAAAAGCTGTAACAGACAGATCCTTTAGATAGTTTATCTATTGAACATTCCATAGCATTTGGGTACTATGGATCACTAAAATCATCATAGTAGCCTGCTGCTATCATAGAAACCTTTTATGACTAATGATCAGAAACCATGCTAGTAAATATAAGAATAGAGAAGGATATTCTGTTCAAGGTTGTGGAATATATCATTGGTCAGTAAGTACCAAAATGGCCACAGACCTGAAAACAACTACGTGTCATGACCATAATTTGTTCTACATGTTCCATCATAAACATTGTCCTTATAAAGAGTGGCCTTTGTGATAGCTGTGCTTTGCAGAATATACTTTTGGTAACAGCATTAATACTTCACTCCATATATTAAAGCTCAACAAATTGGGGGCCCACGAGTGTGCACAGCAAATTGTAAGACTCAAATAAATCTTCTGGAAATGACCCATTTGATTAGTCAGGATTGACCAGGTTCTACTACAAAAACAAATATCAGTGACTGAATTCAGCATAGGTGTATTTCTTGCTCATATCAAATACAGTCTGAGTTTCCTAAATTTTTGGATAGCAGTCTTCCATGCGGTGCCTCAGGAATTCAGCTGCTTCTACTGTGTTGTTTCTCCATTCAAAATATGGACTCTGCGACCCCACTAAGCCCTAAGAGAGAACACAGAGAGCTTACACCTCTTCTCAAATACCTCTTCATAAAAATGAGACAGGTCACTTTTGCTTGCACCCTGTTGGTGAGTACTGGGCAAGTGCCCCATTAACTACAAGAGGACTCAGAAATCTAAGCCACCCAGGTGCACAGAGAATTGAAGACTAGAAATATCTGCAACACTACTGGGCAAGAATATGAGATAGTTTTCCACAAGAGGTCTTGTTGGTCATATAGATATAGATTCTGTCTAAATTATCATTATTTTGCTATCACATTTCTACTGTATATTTTTTATTATAAAACATTTTGACTCAATCCTGCTAGGGTCTGGGTTATTCCCTGATTGAAATATACATTGAATTCTTAGTCACTAAGTTTAGAGAAATTAACTTATTTATATAAGAAAATCATCAGATTATACATATTATACTAAATACTATATAGATATCAAGGCATCTTTTGTTTCATTTCTACAGAACCCATATTTCTACACTGTATTTCTCCCCAATGGATTGCCCAGAGATGGACAGAATTAGGCATATAATGATGAAGCAGTGATGAACAAGATTTAGAACCTGTCTGAGGCAACTGTCATTTCTCTCTGCAGTATATTTCCTCTCCTCACCCCTGCTATCAAAACAAAGCCTGCTAAAAGTCAGCAATTCTGCAATTCTCAGTTTCAGACATTAACTATGGACTCCATAAGGATATACATACACAGTTCCTAGTCAAGTTTGTTTTTATTAAAGTATAATTGACTTACAATATTTTATTTGTTAGTGGTGTTCAACATAGTGACTCAACATTTATATATTCAATATGTTACAAAATGGTTACCACAATAAGCCGTTAGCATCTGTAACCATACAAAGTAAGTACAGTATTATTGACTATATTCCCTATACTGGAGACTACTTCTCCATGACTTATTTATTTTTTAATGGAAATTTGTACCTCTTAATCCACTTCACCTATTTCATCAATCCCCCCACCCTCCTCCCCTCTGATAACCACAAGTTCTCTGTATCTGTGAATCTATTTCTATTTTGTTATGTTTGCTCCTTTGTCTTGTATTTTAGATCCCACGTGTAAGTGAAATTATAAAGTATTTGTCTTTCACTGTTTGGCTTTTTTTACTTAGCATAATATCCTATAGGTTAATCCATCTTGTCACAACTGACAAAGTTTCATTCTTTTAGATGACTGAGTAGTATTCCATTGTGGTTTTTCAAATCTGCTTAAAACAAGGAGCAGAAGATTAGTATTAGTAAACTTAATCATCTCCCTCCAATGCAATCTAAATAGCGATAAAGGTCATGCTTTGCTATGGACTTAGGAATTATCTTTATTCATTTTAAATTTGGATAAGGTCTTTTCCTTGAAAAACTGAGATTTATGCTTGAATTTTAGAAGCTTCTTTCAGATATGCTAATATTAATGATTAATTTTAGTAATATCATTTTTGAAAATATTATTTGAATTGTATTTTGACTTCAAAATACAAATACATTTTTGAATTTGTATTTGATAATGATTATAGGGTGATTTTTTTCCAACAGCAGGTTTTAGGATATAAAGAAACATAAACTTCTCACACAGATCTCAGACTTTACAGAAGGATTTTACAATTTTAGAGGTTCATTTTACATTGCATGTGTTATGTTCACTGAAACAGAAGTGAAGCAATGATTATTAAGTATTATGAAATTCTAAAAACTAGGATTTAATGCACATACTTCCCTATACAAATAGTTTGAAACCATCAAAAATTTAACTTAATATATTTCATTTCTGATATTTCTTTATACCAGCTTATTTAAGTATTTTAAGAATCAGAATATTTACCACAAATATCAATGAGCAAATATGTAAATAACTTTCCCAAAGGTAAAAAACTGAAACATAATTTACACGTTTTTTCATGAGTTATATCAATTATATCAGTAGATTTTTGTTGTTAAACCAAATATTATGGACGTTTAATCAAACTGGGTCATAATGTACTATACTTAGATTACTATGTTGGATTTGGTTTGCTAATATTTTAAGAGTTTATTTTCATATTTTCTCTTGAGTGTTATTATACTGTACTTTTCTTATTTTGAACTGTCTTTTCAGTCTCTGACATAAAGGTTTATGCTAGTTTTATAAAATCACTTCATGATTTCTCTTTTGCATCTATCTAGAATGATTTATAAAATATTGGAGTTGCAGCTTAAATAGTTGATAAAACTTAGTAATGAGATTATCTAAGCTGTGTCTATGTTTGTGTGTTTGATTATTTTGATTCCTAATGCAATTTCTTTGTAATAAGCGTACCATATTCATGTTTTCCATTTCTTCTTTCAAACGCTTTTGAAGATTAACCTTTATAAATATGTGTCTATTACATCCAGGTCATCAAATGCTGGCATGAATTGTTTGTATTTTCTTTTTTATTCCTGATTTATTCTGTGTAGCTTTATTCTCTGTCTCTCTCTTTATCTCTCTCTGTCTCTGATATCATAAGAAGTATGCTTAGCTTACAAAATTTACCTCAATTTCTTATATTAAAAAGATATATGAGGATAATATTAGCAAACATATTTTTATTTTGTAGAAAGTTTTGAGACAATAGGATTAAAGTCAAGCAAAATTTGGTAATAAAATATGTATATAAATCTCATAAATTGTTAACCCTATAAATAGATAGATGCTTAGAAGACAGACGGATAAATACAGTTGTCCCTTGGTATCCACAGGGTATTTTTTTCAGGACCCCTCCCCTCGCCATCACCACAAATACCAAAATCCATAGATGCTCAAGTTTCTTACATAAAATGGCATAGTGTTTGCATATAACCTATACACATTCCCCAGTACACTTTAAATCATCTCTAGATTACTTAGAATACTTAATACAATGTAAATGCTATGTAAATAGTCATCAGTGTGCAGCAAATTAAAATTTTTCTTTTTGGAACTTTCTGGAATTTTTTCCCAAATATTTTTGATTCACAGTTGGTTGAATCGCAGATGTGAGACCCATGTATACGGAGTACAGACTGTATAGATAAAATATTTAAAAATGTAATCAACTCGAGTTGATCACTAAAGTACATCAAGTATGTTCAATCAAAATTTTATAATAATTATCTTGATAATATACATTTACTGACTAAGACGGTTATGCAGCTTTTACATGGAACTCACTCCTGTATCATAAAAAGAACAGCAAAGGGAAATGGATTTTTAAAAAATAAATTTTATTATTAATCTACAGATTATGCTTTCATAAATTAAACTGGAGATACTTTCATTTTGGTACATAGGTGTTTAATCAGCTTCTCAGTAGAAATAGAGCTAGAACTAGAATAAGGACTGTGTCTCTCCGTTCGAGCAGGAATGTGCTAGAAGTTAATTGTATCGTAAAGATCATCTAACTCTTAGTGGATGGGCTTTGTTTTAAATTCCCTGTATTTGTGTTTAGCATTAATCAGTGGCAGTGAAGATGGGTAAAAAACATGGCTTTCTGTTTAATTTCTGTTAGTTATTCCAAATCATTTTGCTCAATTTTCTTAAGACAATGATAGACCTGAAACAAATGTAGGGCTTTCACTCAATCTACCTTTATTGATGAATACTTCAAATAATTGACAACTCAAAACACTTTTTAAAAAATAATAGTTTACAGCCGGAATCTTCCAAACAGACCATCCACTGTCAACGAACATCATAAATCATCTCAGACTTGAAACATGGCTTAAGGTAAGGTGAGTAAACTAGAGCAATAAGGGCACTTGATCTCTCAAATGTTAGTGAGGCAAAAATAAGTGTTCAGGTTTTCTTGAGAGAAAGCACAAACTTTGAAATAAAATTTTATTAAAATAATATTTAGAGATGGTTCTCAATAGATATGGGATGGTTATGCTCAAAATACTATATTTTATCTTATACATATGCATGTTAAATATTTCAAAATGAATCATGAAGAAAGTTTCCTTTCATCTGAAGATTTCATTTGTCCCCATTTTTTTGGCTTTCCTTAGTTTCATTTATCTTTTTCTTTGAGATTTGCTAGGATGTCTGTTTGCCTGAAGGGACCATTTTACTAAGGGGTTATCAGCAGTTTGTGCTTGTAATATATTGTCACATAGACAAAACTCTATTGTTTGTTTGTAATTTATTTATTTATTTATTTTTGGCTGTGTTGGGTCTTCGTTGCTGCACGCAGGCTTTCTCTAGTTGCGGCAAGCAGGAACTACTCTTCATTGTGGTGCACAGGCTTCTAACTGCAGTGGCTTCTCTTGTTGCTGAGCACGGGCTCTAGGCGCGCAGGCTTCAGTAGTTGTGGCACGAGGGCTCAGTAGTTGTGGCTCACGGACTCTAGAGCACAGGCTCAGTAGTTGTGGTGCACGGGCTTAGCTGCTCCACTGCATGTAGGATCTTCCCTGACCAGGGCTCTAACCCGTGTCCCCTGCACTGGCCGGCAGATTCCTAACCACAGCGCCACCAAGGAATTCCCAATTCTATCGTTTCCATGTGGACCTTACAGTCACTAGGATTTAGAAAATGAAGTTACTTTTTTTCATTACAAAAAAAAAAAAAAAAGCTTTCTCTGTTAAGCTAACATATTTCTCAACTGAATGCTTACACTTTCAAAATACAACTTAAGCTGCTCTTTTTTTACACAACTGCTTGAATGATGCATGGTATTACATATTGGAGTTTCTTGTGAAAATTAATTGCTTGCTTCTAAATGGGTGATTACTTTATAATTTTTACTCCTGTGAAAATAAAATGTTGTTTTTACTGAATGTTGCTTGATACTAAATCTTTAGCATAAATGAATAAAATTTGTTGTTATCTAATAGAGCCTACTTGGTAATACACAGACACTTTTTGGTGTTAAAATAATGTGATCTAGTGAACTTCATATAGACATCCTTTTTCTTTAGTAAACTATGACAAATTTAAGTTTTAGTATAAGTAGACTATTTCAATTTATTTCTCTTCTTTCAGTATTTTGCTGTAGTTGCTGAATAGTTTCTTACCAAGGGAAGAAAAAGGATTAACTTGACTAAAACCCAGTTAAAATGCAAATGAAATGAATTTCTGGGCAATAAAGCATGCATTAAGCTGGGACTTTAATGAATATAATAGTAAAAAGTCCCTGGAATATTTATGCACCTCTATCTATTTCATCTTTATGCTCATTTAGATGTAAGTCTCCTGATTATTTTAGAGGCTTTGCATTTCTGCTTGCCACAAACATGATTAACAGCTGTATTGCTCCATTTTCTCCAGAGAGGTCTTAGAACCTACTTCATTTCACTCTCTTGAAATCCAACCATGAAGCTAAAAAGAATCTTATCTGACTTCTAAGATTTATGCTCATTTCAAAGAGATTACTGAAATTCATTGATAGAAGCGGTATATAGTATAAAATGGCTAAGTATAGTTACGAGGCTTTGGTGCCTATTTTGAAAGGAATTTTATATTTGAAATGAAGAAAATGTAATATTTGTGTTATATCTGTGTGTTAATTATTAGAATAGAGATAATGAATATTTCTGTATTTGTAGAAACAGAGACACTAATTCCTCTTATCAGCCTGAAGGTAAAGGGTAGACATTTGTAGTCTGGGGAGGAAAGGCTTTGATCTTAGTGATGGATTTTGCTGAGTCAGGTTTTCCTTTTGTAGAGACAAGTCAGAGTTTAAGCAAATGCAACTAGGTCATTTCTTTTACCTTGTTAGACCTCTTCACATTTTGCTCAAAGGCGTTTTTAAAATTCAGAGGATTTGAATATATTATCCTATAAAATAATTCTGTAATCTATTATTGTAATAGATCATAAAAGAGTATGGTCATTATGGAGTAAGTACTATTCTAGAATCATAAAATGTTAATAAGTGTTCAAGGTCAAGAAAATATAGGATAGGTTGAGAGTTAAATCTACAGAAGCTGGTACATTGTAAGTTGAAATAGCTGCAAAAGATTCATAAAGTCTATTCTGTGCCAAGAACAGTATCCTTGAAACTAATTTAAATGATTAGTTTTGCTTTTTTCATGTTCATCCTTTAGAAAGCATATGGTATAGCCTCAGTGATTATAGAAATAAAGAAGGACCATTTGCTAGTTATGGCAATGCTGTGACTACGAGATGTAAGGTCAAATAGAGCAAAAGAAGACTAGTTTTAAAACTAAGAGGCATAGAAATGTGTCATTTAATGTGCATTATCCACTTTATGTACAGTATATTTTTGATGTTAAAAAGAAGGTATTTCTACTTGGCCATGAAAAAGAATGAAATAATGCCATTTGCAGCAACACGGATGCAACAAGAGATGATCATACTAAGTGAAGTAAGTCAGAAAGAGAAAAACAAATACTATATGATATCACTTATACGTGGAATAAAATATGACACAAATGACCTATCTCCAGAACAGAAACAGACTCACAGACGAAGAGAACAGACTTGTGGTTGCTGAGGGGTAGGGGTGGGAAGGTAGGGGGAGGGATGGACTGGGAGTTTGGGGTTAGCAGGTGCAAACTATTACATATGGAGTGGATAAACAACAAGGTCCTGCTGTATAGGATAGGGAACAATATTCAATATCCTGAGATAAACCATAATGGAAAAGAATTAAAAAAAGAATATATACATATAACTGAATCACTTTGCTGTGTAGCAGAAATTAACACAACATTGTGAATCAACTATACTTCAATTTAAAAAAAAGTTTAAAAAAAGAAGGTCTTTTGGCCTCCGCTATATATTTCCATCTATCTACTAGAGAGGAAAAAAATCATTGAACTGGGTGGTGCAAATGAATTACTGAGTGGGTGGCCCCATCTACTCATCCAATTTGATAGACTATCTCCGGATTCGCTTTCTGAAGCCAGAATATTAACTTTGGCAATTGCTTCGTGACTGAAAGATCCTCTCTCACGTATATGCGCTGTCCTCTAGGAAATACAAAGTGCTGTGCTGCCTGGTGACTCAGAAAGCACTTTAAATGGCTGAGGAAATGTAACTCTTTTACTGTCCTATTTAAATTATCCTATCTACAGTTAAAATTGAGCTGTTATTCTATCATAAAATATGTAACTATATACTCATTTAGATTCATGTAGTCATGTAGTTCTTAATCTTAGTTTCTCTGGAACAATTAATTCTATTCCAGTCATGCTCTGGGTACTGCTCTTCCCTGCCATTTCTATCTGGTTCCACCTCTGCGTTCTATTTGAATTCTTCCCTATTATTAAAGAGAATAGTCTCAAGATGAATATGCATTTACTGTGCTTATCTGAGGCAGCAGTGCTTTGCCTCTGTGAAATGTTTCTTTTTCTAATTTGTAATGTAGTATTTATTCTTTAAGGTAATCCACTATTTCAGTCATTAATAGTGGTGGTTGACAGTCTACATTCTTGGTGAACTGTGTGTAGATAGAATATTGGCTTGGAGATGAAAAAATTAAGTCACTTGACTAAACACAACCGCCATTGTTTGCCCAACACTTTACCTCTCATATCCTTACAGGTATAATGTCACCATCTATTTATTGGAGATCTTCATTTAGTAGGACATTCTTCTAGTAAACACTCCATCAAGGTGTCAATGCCATCGCCTCATCCCCCCACCTCTGTGATGAATTCAGGGATGAGCACATAATTAGGCAGCCTGATAAAACTCTTCCCAGTAGCTGCCTTACTGTAAAGGTAAGGGATAATTTTGTCTTTGTTTTGATGGAATTTATTTGTATAATCCAATATCAGAATAAGGGGTCACTGTTCTGATGTAGTTATTTCTATTCAAGAAGATAACACAAAACATATATATTTTTTCATATACTTTAACAATGGATCAGTCTACTTTGACATACTAATTTAATAAGTTTTAAGGAGTGCAGGTTATAATAATTATATGATAAAAATTGATGCACACAGTTTGAATCAAAATATAGCTCAAGGAGAGTGTAGGAATACATGCTATTCAATTAGAAAGTTTTCTTATAAATAGATGAAGCATTACTTAAAATTAAGATGTGGATAATTCTTTCAATGAATGAAAATTGGGTAATAATTGTAACAATTTGATAAATTTTAGAAAGGAGAAGAACACTGTTTTACCAATAATTTTTTTCTTTGCAGCACACTATTATCCAGGTATTTGAGATTTTGAATGAACACTAGATATATTTAAGTCAATTGTTTAAGACTTGATTATATTAGGTAAAATATATATTAATGGGAATAGATTCAAAATATTGTAATAGATTCAAAATCATCCTGGTGATTTGTAAAAATTTCTAACCAATCCAATTCCTCTATAACCAGTGGAAGTGAGTTAAATTTCACTTAGACATCTTATCGCAAATATCTGATATAACTTATCAGGCTATGGTAATATATGGGGTGTAAAAACCTAAGAAATGTATTTCTCCCAAGATCCCTTTTGCAGCAATAGTGTGTAATGATCATGGAATCACTTTACAGTTAAAAACAGGAAGTTTTCATGTCAGCCTAATCAGGAAGAATTTTTCTAGAGTTCCCGAGCTGTTTATAGTCTTCTTGTATACCTCCACTCTGGTTTCCTCCGTCTTGTACTTTCTCCCTAAAGCCATCAGTGGATGACAACCCATTCAGACCCCCCTGCACACACCTGTCTAAAATGTTTTTCCTTTTTTTGTTAATTGAAGTATAGTTTATTTACAATGTTTCAGGTGTACAGCTAAGTGATTCAGTTATACACACACACATATTTCTTTTTTCATAATCTTTTCCATTGTAGGTTATTACAAGATATTGAATATAGTTCCCTATGCTATACAGTAGGTCCTTGTGATGCCTGTGGTGGGGGCCTGTCCCATAGTACTCATCAGGCCAGTGTCTCACAGTATCAAAAATCATGGGGGTTCCAGACATCTTCACTGATGTATTTTACCTTTTCTTTTTCACAACTACCTTCTCTTCTCTTAAATCCCAGCCCTCTCCACAGAAAAAGACCGTCTCCCGTGTTCAGGCATCTCAAGCATTAATACTTCTAGCTGGAACCTACTCTGATCTGCATTACAATAGGAAATGGAATCTTTTCTCCTTGAAACCACAGTATGGGGTGGGTGACCATCCCTGACAGGTGCTCATCTTCCTCCCAGTGCGCCTGGGCTGTGCGCATGGTCATTCAAATGGAGAGACAGGGGGGTGTGGACTGTGTGGAAAGCCACTCATGTTAGCCCGGGTGATGCAAAGAAGTTCTTAGTCCTCCTCAGTCAGGGGCCTTGGAGGGCACTGACATATAAAACTGCACCAAACTGGGTGAAAAGTTACGCTATTTCTATGCCCATGTTACCACTCTTGAGAAAGAAAATAAGACTGAGGAAAAGTAGTTGAGACGCTTCTAATGTATAATGTGAGAAGAAGTGAGTTTTAGAACAGTGGATGATTAAGAAATCTAACACTGTCAATACTTTGAAGGAGAGAGAGGAAACAGAACCAAAAATGATTGGAATCACATGATAATTGTCAAATGAAATGCATTTGTTCAAAAATGTTTATTTTAATATATGACAATAATGCTCAGAGGAGAGAGTCCAGGTGTTTCTGTCCCACTTACCTTAGTTGCTCTCTTGACTCCTGTTACTTCTTATTCTTCTCAGCTACACTATTTTCTTTCTTTCCTTCCTTCCTTCTCTGTCTCCTATGGGCTCAGCCAAGAGCTTCACTAGTGCTTTCTCTCAATGACATGTTTCTCCTTCTAATGTCAATATGTTACTGCTCTTTGTATTAATACATCACCTAAATCATTAATAGCGGCAGTCTACACTCTACGTTCTAGATGGAACGTATGTGGGTTATGGGCTAGAAGGCTGACAAGTTAAGTCACTTGACTTCTTTTTTTCAATCAATTTTATTTTAACATAATCTAAACACATACCATTTAGAAAATATGAAGAAAAATTTACGTACAAGTGTTGATGCTATTGCATTTGGATAAAGCTGGCAAGTTCTTGCTACTAGCATAGCCCAGGAAACACCACGGAGGAAAACTAATATATTGGAATAGATGTTGTGGTGTTTGGCTCACAGTTTGATAGCTTGAAGGATTAACCTGAAGGTGTCAATGTTTGGTACTCGATGTAAAATTTCATTGGTTACCCTGCATCTTACATATAACTTTTAAATCAGACTATCATCTCTAAAGTCCAGGTCTTCTGGAATAGTCTGCAAGTGCTAATCCTGCAAACAAAATAACAATCTCTATCCCAGAACACAGTTTGATAACTGGTACAAATGCCTCTCCAACAGCTCTTAAATCAATTTCTTCCTGTAATTTCAATTCATCATAGAATGAGGTGAAAAAGTCACTTTGATCACCATGTCTTGGTGCAACACACAACACATCAAGATCGGCACCTTTTTTATGTACTCCTAATTTGTAAGTTCCAAATGTAAAAATTTTTCCTCCAACATTTTCAATTACAGATTGTGGAAGATTCTTGCTTTCACTGATTTCTTGTTTCCACTCTTTTACCAGGTTATTTAATTTTCTTCCCAAAATTTAAATCCTGTGCTGCAATTCCTCTTCCTCTTCAAAAACTCCAAAGGGCTTCAGTCTCAATTAGTTTCTGTGTAAGTAGGCAGTCAGTCTCCTTGGGGGCTGCTAAGATGATGGGAGAGGTAATGTCCTAGTGCTTCTGCGTCTGCTGTGTTTGTTGTGATCCCTGCATTGAAACTGGCCTGGAAACCCTACCACCCCCCAACCCTGCCACCACCCTGGGCATGATCCACTGAGGAAGGAGGGAGGCAAGGGCCTGCCTCAGCCCTGGGTCCAACACCAATATCACTTGACTTCTTGACTAAACATGGCGATGAGCCATGAGAGCCTATACTTAGAAAGGTTTTACAGCAAGGAATCTTAGTATTTAAAGGGAATAAAAGAGTAAAAGTGATAATCATATACCTTCACAGGAATTTACATTTAATTAGGAAAACCTTACATCAAGTAATATTCAAATTCCAACCGATGTTTGTCTTTGACGTACAGTGAACAATAAAGAAGGTTCCCACTCTACCCTCATTATAAACACATTTGAGGCAGATTTTTCTCATGGTTCTGACAGAGCTGGAGACGTTCTCTTCTTAGTTTGAACTATATAGAGTAGTTAGATACTAAAGGACCAAATGAGGTCGGTCTCAATCTTCTCAATAATAAACAATTTTTGAAAATTTAATGGTAAGTTATAAACCATGGTATAACACATTTTTTTAGAGAACAGATTACTTCTAACATTTAACCATATAATGTTTTGCTTTAAAAACAGGATAAATAGATTATTTTAGTTTAGGAGCAAATGCATCAAGGGCGCTGCTTCTGATGAGATGCTGCTCCTTTTCTAGGTATTCTCTTCTGCCTGTGATTTTATACTGATTAAATTTAAACACATCCTGTTCCGCCAGTTGTAAGATCTAATTTTTCCTTTAGTCCTCTGAGTATAGAGAGGTTTAACTCTTTTGTTTAACATTATTCACTTACAAAATAAAAATTCACATGGTAATTTGGCTGGACCATTCTAACTTTTTAAAGTAACTCCGTTTAAGAATATACCTTATGCTTAAGCACTTTTTGACATTTTCCAGATTTTCCTGCTAAGGTTCTTCTTTTGTTCCCATTTTACTTCTCATTTTTTAAAGTAGATCTCATTTTCATGTTTGTAGACGCCATACTTTTTTTAAACAAAATCTTCAGTGAAGCCATTATTCCCCACTTTTATCTACAAATATTTTTAATATCACTCTAAGAGAATTCATCTGCAAGCAGTGACAGTTTTACTTCTTATTCTCCAGTTTGTATTCCTTTTATTTTTCTACTTTGTCGGTAACTTATACAAAGACAGTTGGTATCAGAAACGACCCTTGAAAATCCTCTGGATGAGAGTTTACTCCTGAATTACTAACAAGCAGAAGAGCAATGAGGATCTCAGTGAAAGAAGGAAGTGTGTGGGGATAGCTCTGGCATTCAGTGGCATCAGAACTATTGTGGTTTTCACCTGTGCCCAAGTAGGATCACCTAAGTAGGAAAGTGAACCACTGTGATGTCCATTTGCTGCTCACTTGACCAGTATGGGAGAAATAAGTATAAAGATGGCAGACTTGTTTGGTTAACTGATTGAAAGTCTTAAAAATAAATATGCCAGGCTAAGACCAGCACAGTTTAACTAAATGAGAAAGACATAAGATCTCTAAGGTAACTTTGAAACAGTTCCTCATCTTCTAGAGCTACAGAGAAGTCTGTGCTAAAATCAGGTCCAGGTTCAAAATATAAAGGTGGCTGACCTGTAAAGTTTTGATGGATCTCTTGTGTCAAAGTCAGGGTGCTCTGGAAAAGAAATTAGTGAGACAAACCTGGAATGGGGAGTATGGCTGACAAACCTGAGAATCTTAAACTTCAAGTATCCCTTGAACACTCAAGAGAGTGTTCCAAATATGCACATTTAAGTTCAAGGAACTGAATATTTTTGCCCTTTGGGGGATTAAGGTCTAAATACACCTAATGGGAAGTAATCAGCCCAGGGGATAATGCTGAGGGTAATCTAGAACATGTGATGGAGAAAGAAGATGATAGATATTAATTATAGCCTGTAATCAGCTGTAATGATGGGGTACAGAGCTTGCTGAGTGTCATTCAGTTATTGTATATGGTATCACCTTGAAGGGAATGCTGTGGTTCATTGAACTTTTACTTCCACTCTTGTAAAATAAGTGAAGACCTCTTATGCTCACAAAAGTGGTGTCCATGTATCACATCATGGCAGCTTACTGTAATAAAGGAAATGAGTGGAACCTAGTGGTTCGGAGGGTAAACTGCATCAGACGCCTCAAATACAGCATTTCATATCTACTTTGCCTCACCTGTCTCTTTCTCCAGCTGCACTTATTAGCTCTTGGTGGACACAGGTACCACCTGACTGCACCTGACTTCATGCCAGTTCAGCACGCCTCTCAACGGACTTCTTAGATGATACTCTTGATTCCATTATGGGAACCCCTATGTATCCACTCATGCTACCTGGGAGGATGGAGGAGTTGAAAGCAAAAGATATGTCTTTTACCAATGGAGGAGCAGAACCAGTGGATAAATACGCCTCTCTTTCCTCCCCATGATTGGTGTTCCTGAGATGTATTTTATATGGCTAATACAGTATGTTCCTGTGGTTCAGACAATTGCTCATTTATGGGGCACCCACTTTGATCAAGCTTTCTTTTATTGGGCCACCCTCCTTTCATCCTGAGGTTCCCTCCTCATGTTCTCTGGGATTATATGATAGTGAGGTAATGGCAACAAAGATCTCTGCCTCAGATTTCATTTTCAGGGAAACTCAGATTAAGATATCATTCAATAAATACGATTAAATAAATTACTTTAAATGAACAAATCATACCTATTTAGTGTATAGAGAATACACTAAAACTAAATTTGGCTATTTTTTTTTCTTTGTTTATAATTTAGTTTTTGTAAGAAACTCTGATGTTTCTCAGATTTTCTTATATGCTGCTCCCTTCTCTGAGGGGCAGTTTGGGAATAGCTGCAATAATTTATTCAAATGATTTAATCTAAAAAGTATGCAAAATATTTTATAATTATGATTATAATGTAATTTCTGTAATAGGAGGAAAACATCAGAAACAGATGTATAGAGAGTCAAGGTAAATAATTTAAATAAGGTATGATACATATAAAGGATGGAATATTATGCAATAATTAAAATGTACATTCTGGAAGCATATGTAAATGTCTGTAATGTGATCCTAGGGAAAAGTCTGTTAAAACCTGAATATAGTGTGTGACTTTCATTTTAGAAATATACCAAAATATTAATATTAATTATTTTATTAATTATTAATAAATATTATAGGCATCTATGATTTTGTAGAATATTTTTTATTTTGGATATCATTTTTATGTTTTTAAATTTCATATAATTAAATTATTACTTCTAAATTAGATAAGTAAATACCTTATTACCATAAATAATCTGATTCTTATTTTTGCAATATTTTAACCTTTTAATATTTCAGCATCTTTTTTCATGGTAAATGATCACAGTAAATGAATGTTCACATCTTTCTCCCCCCAAGTGCTCTCCAAATACTTCTTTCTCTTCTCAAATAATGTTCAAAATAGACTGCATCATAGAAATTCAAACACATTGGTAACTAGTCTTATTAACATTTCCAGAATCCATAATGGAAGGCAAGTGATATATTTTAAGAATACAATTAGTTGCATATTCTAGAAATATTATCAATGCTAATATTATTAAAATATAAGAAATAATATCAAGACTGGTATTATATTTACTTTTCCTAGATAAATTTGCATAACGAAATCTAAAGTTATACTCAAATGTTATGAGCAAGCATTCTAATGACTCCTAATTTAATACACACATCTGCCAGACTATTCCTTAATTTCCCACTGATGTCTCTTCTGAGATGTCAGATCTCAGGTGTATGGTTCCTTTCCCCAAATCGCTCCCACAACCCCCAGTATTTCCTGCCTCTTTGATAGCAAGTTTCTATATCCAGCTGCTTTCTACCTAGAACCTGAAATTCATTCTTGTTTCCTCCATCTCTTCAAGCATTCTAAGACCCATATCTAATACAGCAAAAAATAACTTTGACTTAAAACTCCAAAATATATTTTGAAATAGTTTTCTTATGGTCAGTTCCACTTTTACCAGCTAAGAACACAGCTCCAGATCTTACTTTGCTAAAAACATAGTGAAAAGAGTCCCACACCATTCTTCCCCTTCTTAAGAGTAGTAATATTGGTCTCTTTGAAAAAGAAATCCTATGTTATTAGCCCTTTGATAAAAGAAGAAAACAAAACCATGATCAAATGTGCCCCCATTGTACTTAGGATAACTCAGGTGTGTCAAACTCCTTGTGCTACATGGCTTTCCCATCTCTCAGTGAACTGATCCCTGCCTACTTCTCACGTCTCCTCATCTTCCTCTTCTTCTCTGTCCTAGTCTTCCATCCTCCACCACATCATGCTCAATTCTTGATCAACATAAAATGTGAGAGCTTAAAGGACTCTTACCCCGCAAATTCACCCATCTGACCCCTTCTCATTAGTCATGTCCCTGCTTAGAGGTCATCTTCTTAACTAGGTGTTCTCTACCCTGACCACCTATTTAAGCTTTCCTTTAAAAGTTACTCTCTGTAATGTTTCTGTTCTGTATTCTTTGTAGCACACATCACAAACTATTAACACCCTATTTTTGAATTTAAGTTGGTTAATTTCTCTCCACTAGAAGATAGGCTCCAGCAGAGCAAGGGTTTCTGTCTTTCATCACTTTTGTATTCACCTAAGAGGATTTCTGGCAGAGAAGAGGAAGAGTGAACCTAAAAACAGCAACTTCCGGGCTTCCCTGGTGGCGCAGTGGTTAAGAATCTGCCTGCCAATGCAGGGGACACGGGTTCGAGCCCTGGTTTGGGAAGATTCCACGTGCCGCGGAGCAGCTGGGCCCGTGAGCCGCAATTACTGAGCCTGCGCGTCTGGAGCCTGTGCTCCGCAACAAGAGAGGCTGTGACAGTGAGAGGCCTGCGCACCGCGATGAAGAGTGGCCCCCGCTCGCCGCAACTAGAGAAAGCCCTCGCACAGAAACGAAGACCCAACACAGCCAAAAATAAATAAATAAAAAATAAAACATTAAAAAAAAAAAAAACCCAGCAACTTCTCCTTCTCCTCCTCCCCACCTCCTTCCCCTTGTCCCTTTCTTCCTAAAGTCTGTCACAGTTGCAATATAAAGCTCATGATGTAAATTTAGTCGAATTCAGAAAGTCACTTGATATCTGAACAGCTAATCTCATTACAAATAAGAGCACCACTCCTGTCTGAAATAACTTTATTTTTTTAAAATTCTACCTTAGGTTTAATTATGTGGAATGGAAGCCAGGTAAACCTTCAAAGCCAAGGTCATTATTAGGATCCTTCATGAAGGTGGTAGAAAAACCGGAGATTGATATTGGAAAGAGATTGTTGTAAAATGGCCTCAGAATTTCCAAAGAACCTCTACTCTGCTTTCACAGGAATATTTATCAAGGCTCCCAAACTCGTTTGTCACCTACATCGAGTAAAGGGCATTGGACAGAGCTAGCCATGCCTTCCGTCCACTCCCTTCCTCAGTGTATCAAGCATTTGGCCTTGTTGGTTCTTCGTCTTCATGATATGGGAAACAATGCCATACAGCCATTCAAAGTGGGATTGAATATCATGAGATGCTAGGAGACAACTTTGCAGTAAATCAGATGTAGTGCTGTCCAGGGGAAAAGAGAAAAAATGAGGTACTTTTTTGATTTGCTGGAATCACATGTATAAAACACGTAAACTAGGTTAAAGAAGATCACTTAATTACCATGTCTTCTACATGGCTATGACCATGTAGAAAGGCTGCTTCAGCACATTCCTGAGTTTCTGCTCTCTAAGAACATATCTATATGACTTTAGCTACCAAGGATAAATTCCAGTGGTAGAGATAAAGTCAGTTTGCAGAAATTATGATGATTGCATTCAACTGTGCTTGCTAGCATCTCTCTCTTTCTCAGTTAATAAGAAAACCATAATTAATAGCTCTTTAAAGCTTTTTGACACATTATTTCTGGAAATGCCATGGTCAACAGCAACTAAAGTCAGAGAGAACATTTATTGTTGCTTTCTGAAGCTCCGGCAATAAGAGAGTTAACTACTGACAACTGATTTGAAAACCAATATTATCAGGTGCTCAAACACCTAATGATATGGAAATATTTACCTTTTATGCAAATATCTTAAAGAGACAAACCAACTGAAGAAGTTACCAGATTGGGCACTGGTTGATATTTCAATACTGCCTACTTGTTTAACAAAACCTTAAACACTGTTATCTTTTTCTCAAAGACTTTTGAAGGTCAGCTCCCTGATCAAGGATGAATGTTAAGACTAGTACCATTAAAAACATGTTCCCGAGAATACATAGCCAGAAGACCAGACAGCGTATGTTGTAACCTCAGCTTTCTATGTAAGCTCACATGTTACAATGTAAATATTCTTACCAACCTGATTACTGTTTTTCTGATTTAGTTGTAGAGATTTGATATTTTATTAATCCATTGAAAGGAAAAAAAGTCCACATAGTTTCCAAGTGGGGCTATGAGGGCTGCAACACTTTCTTTGGAATGTCAAATGATTGAAATAGTCAGACATCCTCATTGCAAGTAATAATAATAGAATATTACTGCTATGTGTCCAGTATAATTATCACTGTATATATATATATATATATATATATACACACACACATACATATATATATATATATATACACCCATCTAAAAACCACATTTAAATGGTAAGGATTCTATATAAGTATGTATATACATATGATATTATAAAAGTGTATAGATAGATGATAGATGATTGATACAGAAGAAACCGTAAAATATCAGTTTACCAGAAATGTTTTGGAATTCCCCAAGCACAAAAGGAATTGATATTAAATTCTTTCATTTGCTGGAAAATGCCAGGAAACTCTTCTAGCAATTTAGCACTATCCACCACTCCCCTCTGTTCTCATTTTCCTCCTTACCAGCTTACACTCTATGCTGAATCTTAAGGAGACCTACAATGACCCCAACTTCCTCTTTCCTTTTTTTCCCAATAATATGCAGTTGATAAAATCACAGTCTTGCTTAAATCTAACTGTCCAGGACTCCTGTTCAGTCTCTCAGCCCCAATGCACTTCAGGGCACTGCTGAAGGAATTACACACATCTGACAAGCTGCACTTTAAACAAACAATTCAGTCACATTGTTTGGAAGAACAGTGAACCTAGACTTTACAAAAATGTCAGTGTCATAAAAGAAAAAAGGAAAAGAGGCTGAGGAACTGATCTCTATTCAACGAGAATAAAGAGACATGACAAATAAAAATAATGTGCAACCCTTGCTTGGATCCTGGATCAAACAATAAGCCATGCCTACAAAGTTCATTATTTGGATAGTTGGATAACTCTGAGTACAGACTGCATATTAGTTTGTAGTATTGTATAAATACTATAAATATGATATATTAACAAGTATTATATTATTTATTAGATAGTATTATAAATATTATATTCCTGAGGGTGGTCATTGTATTGTGGTTATTCAGAAGAAGTTTCCTTTAAAAATGTCAATAAATTGACAGAAGGAGCAGAGGGGGAAAAGTTGAATCCAGAATCCATGTAGAAGGGCACGGTTGAAGGACTGAACAGAGGTGTTCACTTAGAGCAAGAGAGAAAAGGGGGTGGTGAAATGAACATAAGAGTCACTAAGAGAAGGCCGACCCCCAGAACACCAGGGCCAGCAAGGCCTGGCCTTTCCTATCTGGTTGGAGCAATGAGTCCAGGTGAGGCCTTGGCGACCATTGAAAGGGAAGGAACTTCCTGGAGAGCCAGCATGTACACTGAGGACATTGAACATGGGGGAGCTTGAGTGAGTCCTCACAGATCGTTCATAGGTCTGCTTTCTACAATGAGAGCTCCTAGGGCAGCTAAGAAGCTCCCAGAATTTAGCTAAGTAGTTCTTAATACTTAAGGTTATTAATAATCTTGTTAGAAATGTTGACTCATAAATCTAGAATTGCCTAGGAACCTACATTTTAACCAGGAAAACAGATGATTTTTATGCAGGTAATAAAGTTTCTCATAAAGAAACTTAGATCTAATGTATGTTTTTCTATATGGTTTTGCGACAGTTCTCAACTTATTATGGTTATATTTTTTTCCTGACGAGATTGAAAATATTCACCCTTATTTTGCATTTCCAGATGAGTTTTACCACAATACTCGGGAGGTATGTCAAGCTGTATGGCTATTTACAATCACAACTCATCACCTATATATTATACTTAGTATTACCCAAAGTATGTTTGTATAGAATGATGTTTTTCTGAAGCCAAACTGATAGCAACACTGCCAGGTTGGTAGGGCAGGGGCCAACCTCATTTTCCTTATAAGAAAACAAATTATAGAAACTTTAAATAACATAGTTATAACTTCACTTACAATTTTTATGACAGAAAAAAATATATTGTTAAAACAAAACCACCTTATGTTACTGTGGCTTTATGTCTTAAATTACTGAATTCACACAAATCTTGGTTATTGGTTGACAGAATAAACACCTCCTGAGGGGAGGTGCTGCTATATCCCTAGCACCTAGAAGTATGCCCAGTGAAAACAAAAACTAAAGAGAAAGAATAAAAGTTAAAAAAAAAAAGAATGGTGAGTAAAGGAAGCACAGCTAAATGTATAATGGTGAAACTAAAATATTCCTAGAATTTTCTTCCTCAAGGGGGAAAAGATATGTAGTGTGCCTCCTGTGTTTAAGTGTAGCTTTATCTTCTTACCCAAAAGTCTTTTCCTAGCCTTAAAACCCTCTAGATGCATGTATACAATGGAATATTACACAGCCATAAAAAGAAACAAAACTGAGTTATTTGTAGTGAGGTGGATGGACCTAGAGTCATACAGAGTGAAGTAAGTCAGAAAGAGAAAAACACATGCCATATACTAACACATATATATGGAATCTAAAAAAAAAAAAAAAGGTTCTGAAGAATCTAGGGGCAGGACAGGAATAAAGACACAGATGTAGAGAACAGACTTGAGGGCATGGGGAGGGGGAAGTGTAAACTGGGACAAAGTGAGAGAGTGGCATGGACATATATACACTACCAAATGTAAAATAAGTAGCTAATGGGAAGCAGCCGCATAGCACAGGGAGATCAGCTTGGTGCTTTGTGACCACCTAGAGGGGTGGGATAGGGAGGGTGGGAGGGAGACGCAAGGGGGAGGAGATATGAGGATACATGCATGCATATAGCTGATTCACTTTGTTATACAGCAGAAACCAACACACTATTGTAAAGCATTGTAACATCCAATAAAGATGTTAAAAACAAACAAACAAGATACCTCTTTATTTTCCATTATACTCCATTGTGAAGTACTTTCCTTAGCCTGCAGTGAATTTGAATCAAAGTTCCATATGCTATTCTGAAGAGCTTGTTTCTATAAAGTGTTCATTACAATTATGGGCGACCTTTTCAATTTTTGTTGCTGCTGTGTAGTAGAACAGGAGGCAGATCAGATAAGCGTGATTATGAGAGTGTGTGCATGTGAGTATACTTTATTGACCTTTATCCGTACCTTTGTATATGATTAGTATTTTACCTATGTCAAGATGTATTGTTAATATGTCAATGTATTTTATTCAAATGATTAATCAAAGTGAAATGTAATAGAAATATTTTAAGAATCTATTTATAGCTTTAGATCATTAACTCCAACTATTTTATGTGTAAAAGACAGTGTAAAGATATATGCTTGAAAATATGTATCTGCTTTGACCATCATCTTATGAAATAATCAATTGGATTATATAAGAATTTTTCAAACATTCTTTGGTGTATATGTGCGTGAGTGTGTGAATCAGTTTTCCCATTTGATCTTAAACAGGAGATATTTTATTGACATTCATTTGTTACTACATGGTCCCAAATTACCCTGAGTTCTTCCTTCCTTCCCGGAAAAATTTAGCAGGTTCTCCTCCATAGTAAAAGGAGTTATATTAACATCATTTTTTTTTTTAACAAAATATTTAAGAATCTTGAAAAACATTTACATAGGGTAGGAAAAGTGGCTTTGGGAATTTTGTTTCATTAAATTTGTAATTCTTCTTAATCCACATAAACCAAATGTTTTGAAACTTCATGATTCAAAACTTTTTAAACAACTCCTATGAGTATTTTTCTCATGTAGAGTATAAATACTGGTACAGCAGATATTAAATGTGCAGTGCAATTGAATAAATTTGTTTTACCTGTAGAGTGTGTACCTGTAAATAGATTTCTAGTCATGCACTGAACTGAAGTTTAGGTTGGTGTGGCTAGGGAAAGAGAAGATAATTATGTAGACGTCTACAATAGAAGGTGGTGCATTGTATTTACTTCTACACTCTCTACAAAATCACAGGCTGCCCTCCCCACACTTATTCTGCAGCTAAAGAACTAGGAACTACCTGGCCTCAGTATTTGAATGATTCCCTTCACTTCAAATAACACAGGGAGACTCTTCCTTTTCAGGAGTAATCAGAGCCATTAGTCCCAAAGACCTGTCACTTAAGAAGATAATTGCTAGTTTTAAATTAAAAGCTGTTTCTTACATGCAGGTCTGAATTGTAATAGTATCTTTGTGTAATTTTCATTGTTTCTGACAAAATAGAAATTTGCTGGTACAAAGGAGCCATGGTCATATATTCAATAGATAGACTATTCTTCCAAAGGCTAATATCTAAGAAGCTAGAGGTAAAATGAGCTTTGTAAAAACATTAAATATAAGGTAAATTCCTGTATTGGCTGCTGTCTTTACATTGTACAACTGTTTAACAAATTAAACAGAGTTTAAAAGATGGAGAAGTGGAAGGGTGTTTCTTCTCCTCTGTGTCTCTCTCTGACACCAAGTAAAGTGAAATGACTATAAAACAGTTAAAATAATGTAGACTATTTGAATAACTAATATGAAATATGGAGGAAGGATGCCATTATTTAATATTTTCCTATCCTAATCTGCACATAGTGTACCATATATGTTTAAGAGAAGAAAAAGGAGGGGGAATAATAACCAAAAAAAATGTAAGAAAAGTGTTAGAGGAACCATTATTTCAAGAAGCAGAAAATATTAACAAGTACTTGACTTTTTCCAAATTGTGAAAAACTTAAAAATGAGCAAAAGTTTATTGAATGTTCTATACATTGTACCATTCTGAATGATCTCTCTTTTTCCCTGTCTTTAAGCTATTTTAGAAATCTGTGGAAAAAATTCAGAGTGGTCTGAGATTTCACCAAAAATAATGAAAAATCACTGTCAAAAAAAAAAAAAAAGTAAAAGAGAAGTTAGGAGAGAGATATAAATATAGAGAAATTATTAAATTCCAGAAGAAAACGACACCAGGTTCTCCAATGAAACTAAGAACTTGAGGATACAGGGAAGATGATAGTGGTGTCAGCCTAGATTTTTAATCTTTTGATCTCTCTGATTTCCCCACTAAAAACAGAGTAAATAAGATAATTCCAAAAAAACAAAATAACTCATTGACAGATGACTGCATATAACCACCAAGCATCTGTGCAAAAGAAAGCAGACCTAAGCAAATGGTCCACTTATTCACTTATGAATGGGAAAATAACCCGAAGGGCTAAGAGATACTCACTGGAAAGTGGGAGTGGCCAATTTATGATCAGCCTCTGATAGGGTGAGGGGTTTTGCATACTCCAATCCAAGGGTGAGTACAAAGGAAACTTGGGGATGTAGTAAATTCAACAGCCAAACAAACTTTTTAAGACAATCCCATACTGTCAGAAAGACAGATAAAATAATGTCAACAGGAGCAGGGACTCTAAAGGCAAAGGAAATGGAACTTCCAGATGAAAATGAGGGAGTGGTAGAAAAGCATTCCCGCATTCCATTAAGCTATACTTTTGAGTATTGATGAAACCAACAGAAGAAACTCCAGCATTGCGCAATGAGTCTTTTCCTACCTGCTCCCACCTCCCCCGCTGCAACATACTTCCTTCTAAAATTTGGGCATGGTAATTTCATGTCAAATAAACAAACGAAAAGGATTGTAGTTAGAGAGTATACAGATTTTCTTTTGTTAGAGAAATGTAACTAAAACAAAATCTCCTCCCAAACCAGAAACCTCTCCAAAGATAGAAGAGAAAGAAAATAATTTCATTATTAAATAAGCACTAAACTAGAATGTGATGCGCATCACAGGCAATCCACTAAGAGACTGGAAAGGCAGGAGGAAATCTCACCCTTTATGTTGCCAAGCAGTTACAACTCATAATATAACGTCCCCAAGATGAGAAATAACTCCTCTTAAAGTAAAAGGACTTGACAGCACATTTTGTCACCGATAGGTCATCTTAGATTCACCTGGTAATCTGGGTTAGTTATCTGCATTGACTAATTAGCTTCATGCAGTGGAAAAAAATGGACAAAATATAGTACTGAGACTTGGAGTGAGGCTCGCACAGTAATTAGTCTTCTCCCCTCCCATAGGAACTGGGAAACTGAGGCTCTATCTCCCTTGAAGATTACATTTCAAAGAGATGGTTCCGGGGTTCCTGAAAAAGACATTTTTGGGTTCTAAATCTGGCAAGACATTTATTTAGCTTTTTTAAAGGTTTACGTACATTTCAAAGAGACGGAGAAAGAACTTTCTAAATCAAACGATCTGAGAAAATAGAGGGAGTCTCTTACTTTCAGCAGGGAGAATTAAGCCTTTTTTGTTTGTTTTCTTAGGTGTATACCTCCTATTCAATGTAACGATTATCTACTTTTAAAGAATTGATGATAAACGGGTGTCATCTTGGATTATTTTTGTGTGTGTGAAAAATAAGTATGTTTTCCAAAACAAACAAATTTTTTTTTTTTGCATTTCTTGTTAATTCCTAGCTTAACAGAATACTGCTGCATTGTCGTTCCTGCTTCTGCATTCAATATGTAGCAAAATGTTACGGTTGAAGTATATGAAGAAACATATGTGCTGTGTATGCTATATATCAGAATGGAACAGCACGTGGGGTTGCTATGGGCTTGGACCTTGGCAGATGTCATATTGGGTCCCCAGGTTCAGCGCCAGAAGGCCAGTTCAGGCCCCCTGGCCCTTCTGGCTCCGGGAAGATTATAGATTGGAAGCTCACGCATGCGCAGTTTACTCCCGCCTTCTGGCTTGAAGTGGTTGCTCTCGTGCACAGCCTGTAAGCCAGCGCCTGTCTTTCTGCACCTGGTCCAGCCTGTAGAGCGAGGCACCACCGCACTATGAATCTGGGGCAGGATTGGGGCGGGACAGGGCTTCCAAAGAACTGAGATAGATTTGTGTGATGGGTGGTGTGAGCCATGCTTTCTACGGGCTAGAGTCTGGGATGAGGTACCTCCAGCACCAAGGACACCCAGGCGTTTCTCATCCCAGGACTCTCTTGCCAGACCCAGTAGAACTTCTGAGATCCCATGAGATGGAGCTTCCTCTGGGAAAAGTGAAAAAAAAAAAAAGAAAAAAAGATATATAATGGATAGTGAAGGTGGCTCTCACGATTACTGAAGAAGAAAATAGCAGTTATTTGATCCAGAATAGATATTGGATCCAGCATAGGACTATGAGAAAGTAGGGTGGGTGTGTAGGTTTTCAGATAGGAGGAACTCGAGGGGAGAAACTTGTCTTGGTCTAGGAATTTGTGAGTGTCTGGCATGCCCCTCTAATTTTGTTCAAGTTCAAAAAAAATTAGTACTAATTACAATGTTGTAATACACTGTGCTTGATAGTTTCCCCAGGGTACTTGGACTGAGTGTCTGTGAGTGTATAGTTATGTGTGCCCAAATATAATTTTTATGCTCTGATGTAAAAACACACAGCAATTTGCACAATCTGAACACCTCTATGAGGAAGATGACATCATTGCAAAAGAAATAAAGGAAGCAAGTGTCCTAAAATTTTCAGGATGGAGCATGTAACTACCATTGACACCCACACTAGAAGTATTATTTATAGATATAACTCGTTTACTTTGGAAACTGGGCAGTGTTTGTGGAATTGGATGTAGGGAAAATTATTTCAGAGACAGACAAGATGTGTTAACGATCATAATGTTTAACAGTAAAGTACTAAATATCTTAACTGTATAGTGATAAACAGTTCCAAAAATCATCATTGAGAAGTGACTTATCTTTCATTACTTATTGGCTTCTGTGTGTGTATCTGTGCGTATTTCACAGATTATAGTATACAGAAGGTTTTAGTTAGACTACTCTCAAATTCCATTAGTTTTATCTTTCTATTTAGCCAACATTTAATAAAAAGTCTTAATTTACATAATTAATTTGAAAATACCAACCCCCTCCAAGAAAATAAAAAAGCTATATGAAAAATAGAGGCCATGCTTAATCCTATCTTCCAGATACAACCATTGTAAATATGGTTGCTGTTTTCCCTTTTGGTCAAGTTCATATTCAGTGACAGGTGCATTTTATGAGAAATTGACTGATGCCAATTTTCATCAGTATATTACAAAATATCAATCACATCGCCAGGCATAAAATTCCAAGTAATGTGAATCCCCAGATTAAAATTTTGTCAAAAATTAATTAATTTTGAAGTTGTCAGGCTCAACAAATTGCAAAATGTTTTTATACTGCTGCCACATGATACCACTACTTAAGTTGAAATAGGGAAATATCTGACAGACTTTATTAAGATAAGGCTTGAAATATGAAAGGTTTAAACTGAGCCAACTATTCAGGCTTGCATCTCTCACAAAAGTGCCACATTCCTGAGTGTATTTCTGTCTCTTTGTTTACATATATAGACTATGAGGTCCCAGTGGAACCTCAGTCAAAACTCCCTGAAGCTTCCCTGAGACTTACCAGGTATTTAATTTGGGGGTGGGTGGGTGTAAAACATGTTTTTAAAACTGTGACTATTACCCAAATTACATGAAGAACATACATATTTAAGAAGGGTAGATATCATGAAGTGTTTACACAATACCTGTGAAATTCCACTTTTTTCCAGAAATTCTGCATTCTTATTATTTACCATTTATGCTGCGGAATATAGGGTGGTCTGTCCATTGAACTTGCCTCAAGAGGTATAATAGAGTTATGATTTTGGGTGGCTCCGTGGTCCACTGCTTATGCTACATTGGAGATAATAAACGGTCTCAAAACACCATTTATAAAAAACACCTGTTAGTGAGCAAAAAGCTTGACTATGGGTCCCTAGTAAACCATTTAGGAAAAAAAAAAAGAGCTATACTTTGTTGCACTGTAATGCTTGGACATGTGACCAAACTCTATCATTAACTGATGGCTGAAAGAACTATGATGTCTATATGTTGGGTAATACACAAAAACCCTTGAAGTAGGCTTGGTTTCTGTTTTCTGAATTATGTTCCCATTATTATGTTTAAATATATATATATATATTTACATTTGTATTTTATATATAGTATATGTCTATATTATGTTTTAAAGAATCATATACAGAGAAGTATATTCTGGCTTAAAGGAGTAAGTCTTATTGAAATTTGACAAGATCCCGATCTGTTCTTTTCATTTAACATTATGTCATGAGCACTTTCTTTTGTCATTAAGTAATCTCTGACAACCTGATTTTTATGACTAACACTACTACTACTCCTACTACTATTACACCACTACTGCTAGTACTACTACTAGTATTAACACCACCACCACTACTACTACTAACTACCACCACCACTGCTGCTAGTACGACTACTGTACTACTACCTCTACCAGCATCTGTGACAGTGAGTACTTTTCATTTTAGGACAAAGAGACTGAGGCATAAAAGGGATATGCAGTTTGGCAAGGTCATATATAAGTAGCAAATCCCAGATTTCAGTCCATGTTATTTTACTCCAGAACTCTCACTCACAACCACCTTAACAATGTCTCACAAATGACTTCATAAAATTCTACCTTAAAACTATACCATAATTCATTTGAATGAATATTTAAATGATACCAAATTAAGCTTTTGTAAGTAATAATATAAATATATTGTGTATAGTTTTTTCATTGGAAGTGAAGCTAAGTTAATGCAGATTTATATTCCAGCACTATTATAATTTTTATCTATTTTACTTTATATATGGTTTCTTTTAAAGCAGTAAATGCTTACCTCACACTGAATGCTGTTTTTGATGAAAAACATGCAGGTGGCAGGTGGTTGTTTTATATAATTTTATAATAATTATTAAAATAACACTGATTTCAGACAAAACAATTTAAATTAGATAAACATCTTACTGGAAAAACAGGAAATGTGGAGGCAAAATATTTCATAAAGAAAATGCAAGAGAAGAGCTAGAAATAAAATAGGTAAAAAATTCACATCCTTTTTACACACATTAGAGTTTTGAGACCACTTAGGTGATGAATAATTTTGTATCTTAGCAAAACACACCTTCTGACGTTGTTTCTTGATGTGTTAAAGGAGAATTTATTATTAGAAACAAGTTTTACACAGTGACTTTATTATGTCTGAACCCTCATTATTCAAAAGATAAAAGGGTATAAAAATGTTCAATCAAGTAGACCCCTTTGTTAAGAGTAAAAAGTATAACTGTAACTCCCCAGATTTTAATAATAATTTAACATTTTCTTTCTTCACATGTACACACGCAAAAAGCCAGAGATAATTTGTAAAAGCTAGCCTCACCACAGCTCATATGCTCTTTTGAATATTTTTTATTATTCACATATTCATTCATTTTGTGCATGTTTCTCTTTCTCGGCTCCACCTTAATTGTTTTTCAGCCCTAATTCTTCTCTCTCCAATTTCTGCACATAATTCTTGTTTAATTTTATCATGCTAATTATATTGATTTTTGAAATTTCTTTGAATTCTTTCAAAACAGATGGAGCATAAATTAATATTTAGCCCTGATGGGGATGTCATCAACCATTGTCTCAGTTCAGAAAGTCTCAAGAATGTTTAATTCTGCTTGCATCAGTTACATGTGCAGGTGGAGGTATGAATTAGCCATCACCAGTTTGTTAGTTTTTCAGAATACAAATCTCTTTTACTTGACAATAAAGTAACCCTGGGTTACTGTGTGAAAAATGGTAGGACAGGTATCCTTAATACTGTGGATACAGTTGATGAGATACTGATGCTTAGAAAAGAAGCAGTAATGGAAGGAGCAGCTAGCTTAGTCTTTGAATTTTGGCAGGGTGTCTAGTAATAAAATTTGGGAGATTTATGAGTGTTGCCTCTACCACCACTTGGCTCTCAGACTGTCAAATGCTAGACTCTACCTGATTATTTGCAATTCTTTTTTCTTTTGATAACGTCTTTTGTTTGCGCTCAGCCTCATATGCTCCTTATTATGTTGGTGGTAAATCCTCTACTTCATGTCTCAACTGCTATCGTTTTTTTTTTTAATATTCTTCATGATAGTCATAGCTAATAAGAAGGATAGAAAATTGGCAAAATCAACATGAAACAATCTTTCAGAAGTTGGTTCTGAAATATTTTATTTACTTTTTTTCCATTCTTTTTTCTTACTGAGATATAATTGGCATACAACATTGTGGAAACTTAAGGTTACAACATGTTGATTTGATATACTTCTGCATTGCCATGTGATTACAAATGTAGCATTAACCAATACCTATATCACATCACATAATTATCATTTTTTTTGTGATGCAAACACTTAAGATCTAGTCTCCTAGTAACTTTCAAGTATATAATACAGAATCAACTGTAATCACAGTGTTGTGCATCAGATCACCAGAACTCATTCATCTTCTAATTGCAACATCTTCCCAATCCCCCAGTCTCCCAGCACCTGGTAACCACCATTCTACTCTGTTGTTTTTATTAGTTTGCCTTTTGTGGATTCTTCATAAAAGTGATATCACACTGTATTCGTCCTTCTCTGCCTGATTTATCTCACTTAACATAATGCTTCCAAGTTTCATCCATGTTGTCACAAATGGCAAGATTTCCTTCTCTTTCATGGCTGTGTGTATGTGTGTGTGTGTGTGTGTGAGAGAGAGAGAGAGAGGGAGAGAGGAACATCTTCTTTATTCATTCATCCCTTAATGGGTATTTAGGTTGTTTTCATATCTTGGCTATTATGAATAATGCTGCAATTTCCATTGTCATCTAATGATCATGAAGTCAGGTAACAGGATAAATCCAAGAAACTGAGGAATGCTAAGCATAAGACGGAAAAAAAAAAAAAAGAAAGAAAAGAAAAAAATGGTTGTTAAAAATATTTTAATCAAATTTACAAAAAAGTGTTTACAACATTTAAATATTAATTGGTCAATCCAGTAGCCAGAACTTTTCCTTATATTAAATATTTGATTGTTTAAGATATTTTATATTAGATTTTTGGTTATTTGCATCTCAAAAGTTTTGTTTGTTTAACAACCCCTAAACCTATATCATTAATGACCAGAAAACTTGCTTCTCTTACTATGTAAACCCTAGAAGTTAGCAGGAAGAAATACGTATATTTATATTTCTACAGAAATAAATAATGGGGGAAAAAAGAACATATAATTCACTATATCAATACAATCTGAATGGACCATATTTCACTAAGTGTCCATTTGTCAGTATAAAACAACAATCATCTTCTAATGCCATCTCATATTTATTTACCATTCAAAGTTGAATACTGCGAATTTCAAGTGTTATATGGATGTGTTCATTTGGAAACTAGAACAATGAGACTCCATTTTCTGAATAATAAAGACTTTTTTTTTTCTTGTTCATGTACTGTATGGGCTCTGTAAACCTTAGAATGTTATCATTTCCCTGTACCTTGCCCAAGCATAATTCCCATTTACTTTGTGATAAACCAGAACGAATTTAACATTCCAGAAATCCTTTAAATAAAGGGTGCTGGCTGGAACCTTATGTTTTAAGACATGTAAACACTGCAGAAATAGTATTTCATATGCTCAGTGGAATTGACTTGAGTGATTATAGAAAGCCAGGAACCTGAAGCTTATGATAAAAAATACCTTTGTAAGTTGTATTAAGCTGATTTGTTCTCATGGTTGCATCACCGATCACGTATTATCACTCTCTCATCCATCTAAAGACAAAGAACAGTCACCAATTGCAAAGTCATCAACAAAAAACTTCTCCTGCTTATGGAAACATTCCAGGATTTTCTATGTGCAAAGAATGAGTTATAATAGAATTCTCACAGAGCTGCCTTATGGCAATTATGGGTCAAATGCAAAGCCCAGAGCACAGCACATTCGCTATTTGTATTAATGTGATGACACAGATCTTTACTTAATGTTGAACGCCACTTTCCTCCGGCCCGCATGCCCCCATATAGATGCTTGTCAGGGCAAAACTGGGAGTTATATTAATATTAATGGACAAATCAGAGATGGGGCAGCTACTGGATTGATTCCCTTGTGTCTCTATATCACACCTGAAAAAGCAAAATCTATCATTAAACAGAGAAATTACAAAACAGCAGTATATAATTAACGAAAAAGACAAGCAGCATATAGTTTTGTTTTATAGGGCAATATAAAGATATGTTAAATAGGTATTTCTATTGTTTTGAAAGAGCATTTAAAATGTAAAAACATAACTGAATTTTAGTACTTTTTCCTTCCATCTTTACTGAGATATAATTGACACACAGACTGTATAAGTTTCAGGTGTACAGCATAAGGATCTGACTCACATACATCATGAAACGAACTGATGACCACAATAAGTTTGGTGAACATCCATCCTCTCATACAGATACAAAATAAAAGAAAAAGAAAAATATTTATCCTTGCAATGAGAGCTCTTAGGATTTACTCACTTAACTTCCATATATAACATCAGCAGTGTTCATTGTAATCATCAGGTTGTACATGACATGCCTAATACTTATTTACCTTGTAACTTTGTGCCCTGTGACCACTTTCATCCAATTCCCCCTTCCCATACCCTCCACCTTTGGTAACCACAAATCTGACCTCTTTTTCTATGAGTTAGTTGGTGTTTGAAGTATAATTGACCTACAACACTATGTTAGTCCCTGTTGCAGAACATAATGATTTGATATTTTTATACATTATAAAATGATCACCATGATAAGTTCTAGTTACCATACAAAGATGTTACATTATTCTTGACTATATTCCCTACACTGTACATTTCAACCCTATGACTCACTTATTTTGTAACTGGAAATTTGTACCTCTTAATCTCCCTCGCCTATTTCACTCATCTCCCCACTGCTCTGCCCTCTGGCAAGTCGTAGATACAGAGAGCAAACGGAGTTTTAGTTCTTTATATGAAGACTATTGAAATCTCTCTACCTTAGTCCATGTTTGGGATGTTAGACTTGACATATTTTTCACTAGAATGTTGCATAATGACAATACTGTAACTTATAATAACAATATAGACACACTAGTTTTAGCATCATGGTCTTTGCTTAACATTGAGAAATAGCCTTGTGACTATTTTCTCTATGTACGTCTAGGTATTTCTGAAGACACTACCAATTTTGTTGTTTCAGGTCCCTATATAAAAACTTTACTCAGACTGTATTACTCTTTGAAAAACTCTGTTTTTCCCTAGTGGTTTGGTAAACATCCTTTCACAGGATCCTCATCATGTTTATGTACTTATCTTAGCTGTCAAGAAACCCCACAGGAAGATCTCTGCTCATTTCTAGTTACTCTTCTCAGGCTAAGTTCTCTGGAAGAATTATTCTCCCTTCACCGATTCCTTTTTTATAATCATTTGATTTTTGCTTACTTGTCCTATGATTTTATTGTAATTATAGCTCTTATTACAAGCTTCCTCCTGCAATTTGACTATGTGCTCACTCTTTGAGGGTATTATCTCACTTAACCCAAGAAACATTGCTTTGCTATTATTATTTATGTATTCATATTATTTGCATTTTAGGGATGAGGAAATTGAGTGTAGCAAAGTTGTTTGTCCAGGATATCATGACAAATATGTTGCCTAGGTCTCTGGTTGGATTCAAAAGTTGTGACCCTAAACACAGTACTCAAACTCCATGAAAGTCAGAAAAATTGTGTGTGTTCTGTTGTGAAGAAGAAACCTGTTCATTTTCTTTCTTCCCTCCCTCCTTCCTTCCTTCCCTCCTTCCTTCCCTTATATATTTTTTCTCTTTTTCTTTTGAAATTTTAATTATTTTATTCCTTTCTTTCAAGAAATTTTATTAAGCCAACATTTATATTATGTGTTATCACTGTTCCAAGTGCAGTGAAAGGAGCAGTGAACAACAGAAAACAAACTCAGTGACTCTGTGTTTCCATCAGAGAGGAAGGAGTATTTCATCCTTTTCATCCTCATCTTCAAATAGGAAAATTAAAAATTAATAACATTTTCTCATAAGTCCTTTAATTTTATATTTCTAACATATTGCAAACAGCTTTTCTGTTTTACTACTGAGTGCATATTGGTATTTATTCAATGGTTTTAGGAAACCCAGGTAAAGAAATCAAAGATCCAATCTTTCAGTGCAAACATTTCCCATGTGGACCTATCACACTTACAACATATCAGCCAGTGAGTTATATGGTTGCTAGAACTTTTTGTTGTCACATGAACCTTCCCATTCTTACCTTTCTTCCCCAAGCTTAGACTGTAAAATGTTCAAGCATCGTGAAGGTTTGCTAAGTAAAGGGATAACTATACGTTTAATGTTTCTTTTACTTTAGAAAATTTCTGAAAAATGTGGATAAAGTACATTGCCCCACATGAATAACTCTAGTTGAAGATTCACTACCACTTTGTAGTTATTTATAAGCTTTTGGAGGCTGCTTTTTCTCCCTCTCATTTTCTTTATGTTACTTACTTCTAGCAGAATGCATTATTTTTAAAATTGTTCCTTCAGAACTTCATTCAGCCTCTGACAGCTCATCAACTGTAGATTCCTTCCTAATGGTAATGATGTGTCTGCCAGTGTATTACTAATAATATTCAATTTATTGTCATTTGACAATTTAAAAAGAAGGGGTCTGGGCTTCCCTGGTGGCGCAGTGGTTGAGAGTCTGCCTGCCGATGCAGGGGACACGGGTTCGAGCCCTGGTCTGGGAAGATCCCACATGCCGCGGAGCAGCTGGGCCCGTGAGCCACAATTACTGAGCCTGCGCGTCTGGAGCCTGTGCTCCGCAACAAGAGAGGCCGCGATAGTGAGAGGCCCGCGCACCGCGATGAAGAGTGGGCCCCGCTCGCCGCAGCTAGAGAAAGCCCTCGCACAGAAACGAAGACCCAACACAGCCAAAAAAATAAGAATAAATAAATAAATAATTTATAAAAAGAAAAAAATAAGTGGTCTGCTACACACTCCTTATCTCTTCATTCAGAACATTATTCAATGCCATGTATTTTTGGGTTCTCTTCAGACTTTGATGCACTATTCTGTATTCTTAATATGGGATTTTTATCCCACTATAATTCTGAAAAACTGTAAAAAATATCCAAATACATATTTATGATGTATATATATATATATATATATATATATATATATATATATATATGGGATAAAAATCTATCTACCTATCTATCATCTATTATCACAGTAGTTTTTTTTTTTTTTTTTTTTATGGAACACAGGGTCATAATATCTGCAGTAATAGCAAATATTCTTACTGAGCTCTTATTATTACAATAAAGTTTTAAGTGATTTATGTTTAGTAACTGTCACATTAAGCCTAGGGTGTAGGTATTACTGCTATACACATTTTGCTAATGAAGATATTGAGGCAGAAAGAGATTAAGTAAAGGGCAAGACCTCACTGTTGGCAAGTCAAGGAGATCGGTTCTGGCAGGTTCCGCATCCACTGTTAAACTATGCTGGATCCTAAAGTGCTGCTGACTTATCTAAAGTAAGATATATGCTTACTTTTTTAGTGTGTTGTCACACAGCACAATCAGCCACTAGACTAATTTTTGAAAATTCCATGTTGCAAATGATTTAGAGAAAGGAAGAAACACCACTATACTCATTTCATACAGAAATACTGAGTGCTCAGTTTGCTTCCACGGCTCAGTTTGCTTCCACGTAACAGATGCATAGGGTAACATGTCAATGTGACTAGAGACAGAATACCTACTTAATTAGATTTTCCTTTGTCACTCTCGAAATTTTTTACTTTGACTCTTTTTTTTTTCTTTTAATTAATAGCTACTTTATTTATTTAGTTATTTAAGTGTTGGGTCTTCGTTTCTGTGCGAGGGCTTTCTCCAGTTGCGGCAAGCGGGGGCCACTCTTCATCGCGGTGCGCGGGCCTCTCACTATCGCGGCCTCTCTTGTTGCGGAGCACAGGCTCCAGACGTGCAGGCTCAGTAGTTGTGGCTCACGGGCCCAGTTGCTCCGCGGCATGTGGGATCTTCCCAGACCAGGGATCAAACCCGTGTCCCCTGCATTGGCAGGCAGACTCTCAACCACTGCGCCGCCAGGGAAGCCCTCTTTGACTCTTTTTTAAAACTTGTTGATTATTTTTACCTCAGGAAAGGCTTGGCAAGATTAAAATAGATATGTGGTTCCATGAAGGAAGTTTCTATAGTAACAGAAAATACATAAAAGAAGGAAGCACAGAAATGTAAAGTTCAATTCACACTGAAAGATGTATTTATTCTATTTATAAATCTAATATCATGTTGGAGTCAACTTTAATTTCCATCTTCAACATTTTCGAGTTAATTTGTCTTAAAAGCCCGTATAGTGTTGGTTCTTGAAAGATAATTGAAGTAAAGATATTTCTGTTTTCTGCCATGAAAGGGAAATTGGGACAACTGAAAAATAATGTTTAGACATAAATTTTAGTCTTCATATGCTTATCACTCCCTCCTCCCACCCACTCCCCAACTTGCTAAGAAGTCTACATTCTGTGATATGTCCTTGGACACTCAGCCCATGAGGACCTTTATGCTTGTTTACCACAGTTCTGAGCAGATATGCAAACTGTCCTCCCTGCAGAGCTGTTATGTATCTTAGTTTGATCCAGTCTAACACCATGCCCCCTGCCACACTTCCCCAATAACAAACAAACAAACAAACAACTGCCCCTTTAGTTTCTTGGACTTAAATTTTGTCATAATTAAAATTCTTATAATGATCTCCATCTCTTTTATTAATCCCCCTTTAACTTTAGCTTTAATTGAAACCTAGTCATTCCCTAAGAACCATGCTTCCCTTCTTTGAAGTCTTAGTGTCTGAGTGTAGGTGTTTTTATTGTCCACGTGGCTGAAGATGGTATAAATTCCTTACAATGCATTGCTTCTTCTCGAACATTATTTATCTTCAGTAATTCCACTCTCTTTAAGACTGTACATGAGGCTATATGCATACTCTCTCTCCTTGCTTCACTAATCTATGATATTTCTGGAATTCTTCTATTTCATAAAATATTTGCTCTCTTGATTTTCTGTCTTTTTATCATGACTCCAGCATACCTGGATTACAGTTAGGCATTCCTACAAAATAGGTCCAGCTCTATGCGCCTAATACTCTCCTCTACATTGTTTCTCTTGATCTTCTGCATCTCAGTTAATGGTTTCATCATTTACTTAGCTAGGTCGAAATCTGGGAGCCTTTTCTGACTCATCTGTTACTTACACTCCATTTTCTACGCATCAGCAAGTCCTATAACAGGTAGACATGTAGAGGCTTTTAGGCCCTTTTAAGCAGTCCGTATTTTACTCTGATTGTGATTATAATCCACCAGAAGTTTTTAAGTCATGAAAAGGATTTGACTGTTGAACACATCTCTGCTGCTAATCCATAGAGAATGGGCTGAAGTGGAGCGTTAATGGAAGCTGGAAAACCTGGGGGACGCTATTTCACAATCAAAGGGAAATAAAATATTGATAAAGACTTGGATGATTGCAGTTGAATAGATGAGAAGTGGGTAGTCTTCCAGATGTTCATTCCAATCTGGCCATACAGATTTTCTTACAGATTCTAAAATACAAGGAGATCACTCTTGCCTTAGGGTTTTTCCCTTTGTTGTTGCCTTGACTTTGACAACATTCTCTACTTCTTTTGCACGGTATCACCTCATTTCTTAACAGTCTGTTCAAATATCACTTTAGGGGAGCCCTGTTAGTATACCTTTAAATACTCCCCATCAATCACAATCTGTTTTACAACCTGATTTTTTTAATCTCACATATATGATAGGTATATCACTATATATGATAGCAATCATATATGCCCATGTATATACACACATAAATATTAAAAATATATTATGCAGTATATTTATTTATTTCATATCATTTATAGTTGAATGACTCATAAACTCTGGGCTTTTGATTATCTTTTTTAACATGAATCTTTAGAACCTAAAACAATGAAAATGTACTTGATATTTCAAACAATGATTAACTGAAAGAATGGAGAGTTTATTAAATTTAGAGCTTAGAGAAAAGGGTAGAATATAATTAAATGAAGGCAATTTATACCAACATCTTTATTTTATAGGTGAGAAATCTTAGGCCTGGAGAAAATAGGCAAAATATTTAATATAACCAAATTATCTCATAAATAGGCCTAAAACAAATTCTCAGTTCCAAGTCTGTACTATTTTACATAATGCATTAAAGAGACAGAAAATATATATGTTAAGTGGAAAGATAATAGGCTGTGAAATGAAATGAATCTGACTCAAAACTCCATAACCATCATTGTTTAAACTATGAGATCTTGGGAAGATCATTTAAACATTTTGAGTCTCAGTTCTTTCAATCTGTTAAATGACAATAACTGCATTTCGCTTTCAAATTTGTGGCAGAACTTATCAACTCTCTATGGGAAGTAACAAATAATGGAGCGATGTCACTAAAATCTTATGTAAGTGATAGTTTTGTGGTGTTGCTTTTGTTTATCATGGCTACTTTGAGCCCAAGAGGCTATCCTTTGAAACGATCAAATTTTTTTTCTATAAATTAGCTCTTTAATAGTGGGCCATATTTTTCAGCATTGCTATCATGTAAAATTGTGCCGGGAATGAATTACACATGATTTATAGGAAAAGCAATGTGATTTATAGGAAAAGCAATTTTATTACCAAAAAAAATTGTCTGTTTCTGTACATCAAAATAAATTATATGTTTGCTTCTAAATTTAATAATCCTTCTGTCAAGAAATTAATCAAATCATAGCCTTCTCTTTTCATTTGAATTGCTTGCTATGGATTTATTCAATTGTATTAGTTTCTACTCTATTGCTGTTATCTAATCCTGATTTAGAATTTTTTCTTTCACTAACACATACATTGCTTAAGGGTAGACACTTATTCTTTTTTTTTTTCACAATTTCAGATGAGGAGTTTATTTACATTAATCCCATATTATTTGTCCTAACTGAAAGTACCCTCTGTACAATATATTTAGGGCATTTATTTTAGCTTGTGTAGTGCAGAAATCTTCCTACACAACTCCAACTATCAAAAAGCAGGCATTTCATTGTGTGTGGGAGTGTTGTCTGACAGCCTAATGGATAAATGACATATTTAAACAATTTTACTATATTAAAGATCTTTGTCTAAAGCATTTTGGGGTTACTCTATTCCCTATTGTAAATGACATATTTTAGAAACTTGAAGCTGATGTTCCTTGTTTAACCTGTCAATTTTAGTTTCAGGAGCTACAGTGTTCAGAAGTCAGTGCTATAAGCATAGCTTTTTATGTATTTTGTACATTGGTTCTGTTTTCTTGCATTAATAACTTCTAGGATTCTATCACACACTTGTGCCTAACTTAAAAAAAATAAAAATTGATGATTGATATTGGATTTTTCATTAAGGAGATTATTAATAATAAGTCAAGTTAAATATAGCTTATGATTGACATGCCTTATTAGAAACTCCTATTTCTTTCAATTTCTCTGGTACTACCCAATTTTCTCCTTTAAACACTGTTAACTAGCTCTTCTCCTGATTGACTTTCTCTTACTCCTCCTTAAAGATTTAGTTCTCTGTTACATTCTTTATTATCTGCATCCTCACCCCCCTCATCTAGAAACTATGTTTGGGCTCAAACGTTTAACCATCACCTCTTTGTGGATGCAATGTTTTACAGTAATAGGAAGACTAGATTTTCCTTCCATCTCGGAATATTGTCCAACGCTCTATATATGAACAACTCTTGTTCAGAAAGGAATATATCCAATGACAGCTAGAGAAAACATTTCCTGGAGCAAAAACAACAACAACTATCACATACGACACCAAAACCTTGGCCCTTATCATTCTAGCCCATTTGTAAAGTAGTACTGGGGGTGAAACTGAAAGCAGATGTTTCTGTTATGTTATCAATTTGTGTAAATTCCTTCAGTAAAATTTCTCTCACAAGGACACACATATTTGTATTTGTGTGTGTTTATGTGTATTTTCATGCGTGTCTTCACTATCTATTAAAACACACATTCATGCATAGACTGCATTGCATCAAATCTAGGATGATGTTGATTTTAAGCTGTGCCATTGTTTTATTTATTGTTAAGAAGGAAATTAAAGTAAGCCTATGAATTAAATTCTGGCAAACAATCAATTCTAAGACATATTTTAATTTTAAACATATAAAATGTGAAAACCCATGAAATGGGGTCAGTTTATACTGTATATTGTACTTCCACAGACTGTTGGGGATTCTGCAAAGATTGGCCAATTTTCTGACTGGAGTTTTTATGAACAGGAGCATTAGAAGATGGGAGGGTGAAATTAGATAATAAGAGCTATGTAGCAAGTCAAAGTATATACTATATTGTAGAAAGATGAGATTCTATGAAGTGCATGGTAAGGGAGATGGGAAGAAAAGCTGATGTCTTTCAACAACACACTGGAAAAACTCAGAGGGTGATATAAGGGTATCCTGTTGGGTTCCCAAAAGCTATCAAATGTGCCTCACAATAAGAACAGTAGCTGGATACCACCACCACTAAAGCCTGACCTTGGTGATATAGTTTGAGATGGCAGAGAAATAAGCACAAGAAGTCACCTAGTATAACTTTCCATTTCTACTTACATGGTTTTCCCCAGTAAATAGATCTCTTTCTCCATAGGACACCTTAGAGCTATGGAAATCAGGGAGCATAATACATTCATGGATTTTATGATCAGCTTGACTTTAGATGAATATTTTATTCATTTTCTATTGCTGATGTAACCAATCCACACCAATTTAGTGGCTTAAAACAACACAAATGAATTATAACAGTTCTGAAGGTCAGAAAAGTAGGTGGGCTCAACTGGTTTCTCTGTTCAGGGTCTGCTCAGGGTCTCTCAAGATTGAAATCAAGGAATTGTCTGGTTAGGTTTTATCCAGTAGCTCTAAAGAAGAATGTGCTTCCAACAAAATTCAGGTTGTTGACAGAATTCAGTTCCAAGCGGTTGTAGGACTGAGGTCCCAGTTTCCTTGCTGGCTGTCCATTGGGGAGTCATTTTCAGCTTTTAGAGACCATTTGATTCCCTGGTTCATGGCCTCCTTCATCCTCTAAGTCTGCAACGACAAGTCATTCCCTTCCTGCCTCATCACTCTTGCCTCCAGCAGGAGAAAGTTCTCTGCTTTTAAGGGATCATGTAATTAATTAGACTGGTCCCAACTGGATAATCCAGGGTAATGACCCGTATCTTTTAAGTCCATGCAAATTACCTTTAGCCACCTGAGGTCATCTAGTCACTGGTTCCAGAAATTAAGTTGTAGACATGTCTGGGAGGACCATTCTGTCTACCATGTTTATACCCATAATGCAAACTTTTTAAAACCAAAATGTGCTGAGAAATAGTGGCCTAGTCTGAGGTTAACACAATGAATTTGAGTGCTTCATTTATTCTCATAACTCTGTAATTCGTGCCCCCTCCCCATTCCCTATCTGGTGATATAATTGAAATTATAATTTTACATCTTCTACATTCCATTATCCACTCTAGGAACACAGGAGTTAGCATCCTGAAGAGTATGAATCATGTTTGCATATGCCTCAGGGGGAATCATTCACTCAATCTACACTCTGTATTACATAACTATAAGAGTTATGTACTGTGGGAATGCATGTCATTAAATAACACTAGTGCATATATAAAATAAATCAACACCTTTGCATTTTCATTTAGTAAGTTCTTATATACTTAAGGAGTTAAATGAAAAAATGTAATTTTTAAAAAATTTAGTATATGTTTATTTTTGAACAAATATTTATAGAGTACCTGTTATATTTTCTACTCTAGCTGTAGGAGGTACAGCAGTGGACTACAGAATGCATCTACTCTTGTGGAATTTACATTTTAAATATCAAATTCTGATAGGTTAGAGTGGTGGTGGGGAACAACATCAAAGCTTTCTTTCACTTTTCAAAAATTAAATTTCCGATGGTGTCATAAAATAAATTAATTTTTGGAACATGGCTTTTTGAAAGTGCAATTAAAGACAAAAATTGCTTGTTTTTTCCCTCAGTTTGTGCTTCAGAGTTTACAGACTTATTGTAGGAATTTAATGATGCTGAAGGTCTTTGGCTCTGGTAATTAAATGTATCATTTAATTTTTTTGTATGTATCTATTTCATATTTTAATCTAGGGCTTCATACGCAGATAGAAGAGGCTTGGTTATGAGCCACAGGATAATATCATAGGTAAGTCTTTAAACAAGAACCATGCTGGATAATACACCCTACTATATATCAAGACATTACAAATCAGCAGTAATTAAGAGAGTACATATTGGCACAAGGATAAATAAAAAGATTTTTAAAAGTCAGACTAATTAATCCATAAATAAACCCATATTTATGTAAGTCCTTGATTTTTAAAAAAAAGGAGGTACTGCAAACAGTGAGAAAGAATAGTCTCATCAATAAATGTATCTATATTAATCATAAATCCATATGAAGGCAAAGATACTTGACTCCACAGCACACATATAAACAAGAAACATTAAACCCAGGACACTGCGGGACAAAATGTGAAATATAAAATAATAAATTACAGATATTTTAAGAAAACATATATTTTCTGACCATAGAAATGGCGAAGATTCATTAAACAGGGCACCAAAAAGAAAAGATTGATAAAAATTGAGTAGTATTAAAATTAAGAACTTTTGTTCATGAAATTACACTGTTAAGGGAATTAAAAAAAAAAAAAAAAACAGCTCAGAGTGAAAGAAAATATTTGGAATACATATGGCTGACAAAGTACTAATACCCAGATCATATTGAAAGTTATGCAGAATGTCTTCAAATAAATTAGAAAGAGATCGAAAATACAAACATAAATGGCCAAGAGTCTTGAAACGGCAGTTCACCAAACAAGGATAGCAAAAATGTCAATGAACATGTGAGAAGAAAAATAAAACTTAACATGATGTATCACTGCACAGTCACCGGAACATGAACACATGATGTGTGTGGGGTACGGGGGCGTGCGGGGGGTGAAAATACCAAGTGCTGGTGGGGAAATGGAGCAACTGGAACGCAGATTCGTTATTGGTGGAGAAAGTGACGTTCAACAGCTCCACCATGATGAACACATGCACACCCTATGACTCAGAAATTCCACTCCAGAAGGAACAGCAATGCGTATAAACGCAGACAAAGAGATTTGTACAGGGATACTCAAAAAAACACTATCTGTAGGATCCAGAAGAAGGAAAAACATACTCGTCACAAACAGAGCAAAAAAATTCATTTCGGAATATTTGTACAACACAATACTGAATAGCACTTTAAGTGGAGAAAACTACCCTACTTACAATATGGACGAATCTTGTAAAATATTCTGATGCACAACAATAAATAGTGTGTGATTTCATTTATAATATATAAATTTCAACAGCAGGTACAACTCAGCCATGGTGGTTATGCCAAGGGAGGATGTCTGATAAGCTACATGAAGGCTACTTTTGGAGTGCTGGAAATGTTCTGTTTCTTTATAGGGACAGAAGTTACATACACATTTAGAAACTGTTACTGTAGACTTGTGTGTGTACAATGGTACATAGGATTTACTACTTTATATGTGTTTACATCTGTTTCTCTACATTCATGCTTTAGTTCAAATTCTAAACAAACAAAAAGTATAGACTTTAGACTTGTACTAACCAAGTAAAGTTCTAATTGCTAAGCACTTATACATTATAATAACATTGGACAAATTACTTTAACCTCTCTGAACTTGTCTTCTCGTGTGTGCAATCAGAACTATATTACTGAATTAAAGATCTGTGAATAATAAAATTACAAACGTTTTTACATCTTTTTATGTGCCGGTCCGTGTGCATTATGTGCAGAATTCCATCTAACTCTCACAATAATACCATAAGGAAAGTGCTGATATAACTCCTGTTTTAGAGATGGAGTCATACAGGCTTAGAAGTAATTAAATATCTTCCTTAAAAGTCTTACAGCTGGTAAGTGGCAAAGCCATGATCCTCTGTCTTAACCTCTTAATCATAGATGTAAATAAAGAATTAAATGGCACCATGCATTTTTAGTACTACAGCGATCAGGAATTTTTGGGTTGCAAGTAGTAGAATCACAGCTCAAGTTGGTATTAGCAAATAGTGGACATTTTATATCTAATAAGGAAACTTGCAAAATAGGCAAGAGTGTACCTAGGGATTAACAATGCCTGGAATAAAGTAATATCCTGCCTACATGTGCCTGATTGCTTACTCTTAATCCACAGAGAATTCTAAGCACATTGGTTTGGGTCCTAGACGGTATGGCCAAGGTACAATAGTAGTATGAATGGCAGTCCGTGATGAGCCAACGTGGCTGGAGAGAGGGGAGTAACAGCTCCTTCACTGTAGATTTGTGTGTTCTCTGAATTATATTTGTATATTAAAGATGGACTCTGGGAAAACAAACTGCACATGTCCATCACAACATGAGCATGGAAATATTCAATAAATGTCAGCCATTATAATCATTTTCATCATGTTTAGAGGAAGATACCCCCATTTTTGTTTTCTAAGCCTTTATCATATTTTAAAAAAGAAAATGTCTTCTCTCTCATCATATTCTCATAGTCATTTCTCAGCAAATGCAGTGGATACTATTAATATTTCTACTTCTAGGAGTCCCAGAATTTGAGGTTTTATTAAACATTTTCCTTGTAGCCAGCTGACTTTGCCTGAAGGATATAGACAATGGAGGGGAAATAGTATTTCTGCAGAGGGTGTAGAATGGTGACTCTTTTCCCACAGGCTCCATTATATTTACATATAATGTCCTTCATGAAATACAGATGACAAATATTTTACCAGAAAAATTTACCTTTACACATTTAAATAGGCTTACACCCAGAGTTACTATTTTTTAAATTAAACAAGGCAAACAACAGGGATTAATCTCCAAAATATGCAATGAGAAGGAAAGTGGGTCTCATCAGGTAGCAAGTACGCTCAATAGGGCCAAAAACATTTTTATAGGTGGTCTATGGCTTCCTCTCTCTTCTCATCGAAGTGTGTTTCAAACTTCTGACAGTAGGGATAAATCAGAACTGAAGTTAGATCAATCATATAATTGCTTTTATACAAGGGCTCCTTATCATGTCTCTGTTTGAATATGAATCTTAAATTCTGAATCCAAAGACGAATACTTTTACTTATTCTTTTACTTATTCATTATCAGAGATTAGGCATGTGGGTTTAGATAATCTACAGATGACTTTAATGCCCCAGTGGCCTAAGGAAATTAGTGACTTCCAAAATTAAGTCAGAGCAGTGAGGGAATATGTTAAAACAGTGATTCTCATCCTTGGCTATGCGGTAGAAACGCATTGGCAGTTCTTAGAAGTACAGTCCCCATAACAGACCAATTAAAATATAATCTCTGAGGACATGTCCTAAGAATAGTATTTTCTATGATGCTCTCTAGATGAATCAAAATTTCACCAAATATTACCAAGATCGTAAGAGAAATAGGGGATCTTGTTATAAACCACTGCATTAATTCCAGAAAGAATTTAGCTTAATAAAGACTACTTTTTTTTTTTTTCTGGTGTACTTTAACATACTTTGGAAATATTTGTATTTTATATCATTTGCATTTTAAGCAGAGAGTAGAGGAGAAAAGGTTTGAATTTCCCCCCATTTTAGTTCATTACACTAATGAATCTAAGCACAAATGCTGAGTCAAATCTCTGCCTTTTTTTCACTTGCCTCAGCTGAGTAGAGAGAAAATGTACATCAGTTAGGGAAAGGGGTGAGGGGGAAAGAAACCTCAATATGCTGAACTGATTTTGCTATAAGTAGAAAGTAGAACCAATTGCTTCCCAGGCTATTCTACACACATAAAATGTATCTGATGCTCAAGCAAATTTCAAATTATAGGCAGGAGCTGGTCTTACTTGTAAGTCTTAATCACCTGTGGCAGTGTCATTTCTAGGTCATAAACATGCTTTGTCAGCTCTTATTTATTTTTTCCAAAGGGCCTTGACACTATCATTCACAATATGCCTATATATTTGATCATCAAGCTCATACATTTTTTAATAATGCAAAAATAAATAAATACATGCCTATGCATGCCCAGATGCATCTCATTTTTTTTTTTTCTTAAAGTAGCATTCTCCCAAATGGTTAGCTCCTTACTTTCCCACACTTAACTGGCAATAGACTTTCATTTTCCTAATAATTTTTCCTTACAAGAACTTTGTTCCTCATTATTTTCTTATATGTAATTTTATATGTAAATGTATACACACACATATAATGTCCTTCATGAAATACAGATGACAAATATTTTACCAGAAAACTTTACCTTTACACATTTAAATGGGTTTACACCCAGAGTTACTATTTTTTAAATTAAACAATGCAAACAACAGGGATTAATCTCCAAAATATGCAAAAGCTCATACAGCTCAATATCAAAAGAGCAAACAACCCAATCAAAAAATGGGCAGACATTTCTCCAAAGAAGACATACAGGTGGCCAAAAGACACATGAAAAAATGCTCAACATCGCAAATTATTAGAGAAATACAATCAAAACTACAATGAGGTATCACCTCACACCAGTCAGAATAGCCATCATCAGAATATCTACAGATAATAAATGCTGGAGAGGGTATAGAGAAAAGGGAATGCTCCTACACTGTTGGTGGAAATGTAAATTGGTACATCTACTCTGGAGAACAGTATGGAGGTTTCTTAAAAAAACTAAAAATTGAGCTACCGTACGATCCTGCAATCCCACTCCTGGGCATATACCCAGAGAAAACCATAATTCGAAAAGGTGCATGCACTCCAATGATCTTTGCATCATTATTTACAATAGCCAAGGCATGGAAACAACCTAAATGTTCATCAACAGAAGAATGGCTAAAGAATATGTGACATATATATATAAAATGAAATTTTACTCAGTCATAAAAAAGAATGTAATAATGCCATTTGCAGCAAAATGGATGGATCTGGAGATTATCATACTGAGTGAAGTAAGCCGGGCAGAGAAAGACAAACATCATATAATATCACTTAAATGTAGAAATTAAAAAAAAGTGATACCAATGAACTTACATACAGAAGTAAGACTCACAGACATAGACAACAAACTTATGGTTACCAAAGGGGAAAGGGGGGTGCAGGGATAAGATAGGAGTTTGGGACTAACATATACATACTACTGTGTATGAAATAGATAACTAACAAGGACCTACTACACAGGGAGCTATACTCAATATTTTGTAACAATCTATAAGGGAAAAGCATCTGAAAAAGAATATATATATATATAGAGCCAAATCATTTTGCTGCACACCTGAAACTAACAAAACATTGTACATCAACTATACTTCAATTTTAAAAAGCAACATCAAAGAAAAATAAATTCCAGTATTAAATATAAGTATATTTAATAATATAAATAAAAAATATAAGTATTTTAATAATATAATATTTTTAATAAGTATTAATAATATAATATTAATACTTATATTTTTAATAATATAAGAATTATTTTATTAATATCATAAGTATTAATACTTATATTTTAATAATATAAGTATTTTTATAATATAATATAAATATTGAATATTTTATACTTATAAGTATTTATAAGTATAAATTCCAGTATAAAGATTCCATGATGATGTTAAATATATAGGAATTTTTCAGTAAATTAATATTTAATAAATGATTAAATGAATGTAAAGACAAATTAATGAGTTATAAATCAATATTTCTGGATTTTCCGAAAGCATAGAACTAGGTGGAAGAGAAAATGGATAATTCTATTTATGCCAATACTTGAAAAAATTATACTGGTGAAAATAAAATATGAATTTAAGTTGCCTACTTATTACTACCCATCTGCCACATAAGCATTCAAAGATTTCCACAAATTCAGTATAATAAATATTTAATCAAAATATAATAAAATCACTGCTTCTGAGCTATATGTTTCTTGTTATTTCATTTTACTTGTTAAACTGTAAGGCAAATGGTAAGACTTTATCAGATAAAATTATAAAACTCTAACGAAAGACATTATAATAGATGTAACTTAAGAGAGACTTACACCATGTTATAAATAGGAAGAATAAACAATTTGAAGCTGTGGATTTTCACTCAATTTAAATGTAGTCAATACAGTGTGTAGGTTCCACAGCAAAGTAATTCACGGAGCTAAATGAGACAATTCTCAAATTTATACAGTATTGATATAGCAAGGTCATTTCTGAAAAAGGGTCAAGTGGGACAACTGTTCATTCATGATACCAGGACTTATGAAGAAATGTTAGTATTGATATTGTGGCATTAACTCAGAATTAATCAATGAAGTAGGATAGAGATCCTGTAAACAGGCAACTTTGGTGGATGACAGAGATGGCTCGTCAGGTCATTGAGGAAAGAAGGGGTAGTTGAAATAAAAGAAGCTGGAAACAAATGACAGAAAAAAAAAGATGGACTTGATACAACAATGTACTGTATATTCAATGATTAACTTCAGACCAGACAAATTCTTAAAGACAAAAGTCATCACCAATAACAAAACAACAAACAAACGAAAAAATCTTGGAAACACTGATTGGTAAATTTTTTATACTCTAAGGTTTTGAAAGATTTCTTTAACAAGACATAACAAAGTTAGTCATAAGGAAAAGATAGATATATGTGCCTATGCTTAATTGAAAAACCAATACAAAAGGACAGAAAAGAGAAACTTATGGTTTATTATTGGATTATACATCTTCATATTTTAAAATATACGGATTTTCCCTATTTATCCTTAAAAACCTCTATTGCTTTCTTAAATTTTCCCTTTAGAACGCAAGCCCCATGCAGACAAGAGCCTCATCTGTTCACTCCTGAATCCCTAACGCCCAGGACTGCATCCAATGCCCACTTGGTGCTTAAAATTTGCTGGCATTGAATGACACTTTCAAAAGGTGTGATTTTGTTGTTCGAAAATCTAAGATTCGGCTAGGAACTAACAACTGTGAAATAATTAATTAAGCTTATTGGTTAGACCAATTCACTCTCAAATGAACAATAAATATCCTTATAACTCATCAATAAATAATTGGGCTAAACAATGAAAGAAAAATGATATTTGCAGGAGATAAAGAAAAGTTATAAATGCTGGGAATCAACTTAGGAAATGTGAAGAATTAAACAATTAAAGGGTATAATAGTAGAGATGTACAAATGGAAGAACAGATCTTATTTTTACTAAAATATCTCAAAGTTTTCAAAATGTTTCAAAATCATGTTTAATTTCAAATCCAGCCATTCAGAATACCAGCCAAACACACACACACACACACACACACACACACACACACACACATATTTATACTTTTTAAGAGTTTAAAGAGTTATTTTGTCTGGAAGATTATATAAATGGAGAGAGTAAATGAGAGGGTTACTTTTTTTTTTATTTGACTAGCAGACTAACTCAGTTTTCCCTTTAAATGCTTTTTAAAATATCTTGTACTCATATACATTTTAATAATGAAAGTTAAAAGATAGTACTACATAGAAATAAAAGGCATACATTTGAAAACATCCAATTTAATCAAAAATATCAGACATAGTATAGCACTGTTTTTAATCATAATGAATGTGCAAATTAATATGATTTTCACTTAACTTTAATGCCTCTTCACAGGAATTTAATTAAAATAAACTAGGTACTCTTTCTAATTAACAAGGCAAACTTAAATTGATTTTTAAAAATGAATGATACTAGTGCTCACACAGTCTGTGCCTTATACATTGAGTGCAGATACAGATTAACATATAAGACGTCTTTCTGGGTGGCAGTTAGGGCCTTGTGAGCTTTTAACTGGCCTTGAAATACTTTTCACCGGTGGTCAGGTTGTTAAGCAGATGGCTGTTTCCTTGACCTTTAAAATCTTTGCTTTTCTTTTCATAATTACCTGTGCCTCATAATGGATCAAATTCTTCATTTTGTGTAATTAGTTTTTATATTTCTAATATATGTCTGCTCTAAAATATTACTTAAAGAAGTAGAAAGAGTGCATATATTTATTAAGTAGAAGATTTTAATAAAATCCATTATCCATTGGGTGAGAAATTGTGGAGTGGAATAATTTTCTGAATTAAAAGACATATGCATCCCGTTAGCACAATGTGTAGATGGAACAGGCGTCTTTGTTTTTTCTGTTTCCTTCACCTGAAAGTTACATCTCACATGGGTGTGGTACAGAAGGTAGAACAAGAGAGGCCACAGTAGGACTTAAGTATTCCATTTCCCATAAAGAAGACACAGCAGGCACTGTATAAAGGGTCTATTATGCTTTGATCTGGTTCTAAAGGATGGTTCTGAACATTTATCCAGGCAATGTGTCCTACAGAGCTCACACTTGATGGAACGTCTTGATCATAGGAGATACTGTGTTTGCTTAGACATTTGGGCATTGTGGGAAGTGTAAGGGCCCTGTCAATCAAAGTCCAAGAAATTTATACTGGTATAGCACGTCGATTAGCTACTCTTTGCCAACATGCTGATGGAGGTGTTTGAAATTTCTCTCTAGTAGGTGAACATTTGCAGATTCTTGGTGACATCTAAGATAAATAAAATGTGACGGCAACTACGTCAATTGAGGAATTTGGGGGAAATGGTCTATTACTGTGGATCTAAATGAATAAAAATAATCTTAATAAAAGTCCTCCAATCCCAGTTTCACCACTTCGTCTGGATAGATGAAGTCCTGGCAATGTTTACAGCCGTCCATTTCATAGTTGTGACTACAAGGATTGTCAGATTGACGCGAGGACCCCAGCAGCTTGAAAGGGCACTGGGGATAGGCTCTACCCCACTAAAGATTGTGGGGAGTGCAGGGGAGCAGTGTGATGCAAACCTGTTAGAACACTAAAAATACACCTGCAGAGTGCACCGCGGTCTCGTTTTCAACCCCTTTGGCTCTCATGTGTGCAATCCCAGGCAAGACTTATTCTTTACTCATCTTTATATTCTGCACCTTGCTGTCTGTCCCCTCACACTCATCTCGCATCCTGCACTCCTGGGCTGCTTTGTGGTGGAGGCTAGTCCCTCCCTCCACTTCCCAGGTCCTGCACACATCTACTCCCCCTCAGTCCCGGCTTGTGACCCAATAACCATGCTCCTTCCTTTCAGGTGACATCAGAAGTAGGGCAGGCTAACTGACTATTTCTCAACTAATATGAAATCACTGTTTTCTTAAACTTTGATAAGCTAAAAACAGTATTAAGATAACAAGAAATATTCTTACACCTTTTTTTTTAAGATATCAAATTATCCCTTTCACCCTTAGTTAACTTATATTTAACAAAATGCGTATAAACACTTATCACCTGTAGTTTAACTGTATGTTTTTATATGACTTTATTTTTCAGAAGTGGACATTGTGTAATCAACATCACAAAGTATGTTGTCTGATGGCTTAAACAAACCCATTGAAAGGCACTCATCTCCTCTGGGAGTAGTGTCACAGAGTGATTACAAGTTCTACCTCAGAGTAGCCAGGTGACTTTGGGCAATTTGCTGGACATTTCTGGCTTCAGTTTCTTCATCTTTAAAATGTGGACTCTAAGACAGCCTGCCTCATATGGTTCACACGACCAGTAAGTGAGTTAGCGCAATTGAAGCACTCAGAATGACACTAACACATAGGAACTACTTGTATGAATTATAATCATTGCCCACCAATCAAGTTACTCTGTATTAAATGCCTACTGTAGATCTACATTATCTCTTAGGATACCTCAAACTGTCAGACAGATTCAGATTTCCTCTTTTCACAGACCCTCAAGCCCGGAGACATTAAATAATGCACCCAAAGTCTGCCTTTTTTTCTTTCATATTGAAAGTACATTTTTTTCATATAAAGTCTTGAGAAAATTTTATTATTTGATTAAGTTCACTTTTGTAAGTTTTCAAAGTTTTAAGAGTTAATATTTAACTTGAAGAGAATCAGACTGCCTTATACTCTTCATGCAACTGGAAGCTAGAAGGTCCTATTTTTTTTTTTTTTTTTTAACAAGTTAATTCTTCTCCAGATCTCAGTTTCTTCAATTCTATAATGAGGTGCTTTGATTGGATGATTCCTAGATCTTTTCTAAGCCTAATGATTTGTGCTAATAAGACTTACATTTGTATGTGTTCTCCCCTACTGTTTCAATCAGGCTTCACATGCACAGTTTGGGTAAACTATGTCCCATCAGTAATCATGTAGAGATTGTAGCATCTCGTAATTTGTGATAATTAACAAAACATTTCCTGTGGAAAATTATAGACATTTATTTTGGCCTTGATCTAAATAGGGTTTTAATCTATCTATCTATCTATGTATCGATCTATCTGTATTTCATTATTTATCTATGTTTCATATATATACAGGATAAATTTCTAAAGCTATTATATTAAATATGTAATTTGGAATTTGGAGAGAAAAAAAAGAAAATTGTTGTAATTATATTCATTCTCAGTATATGTTTTAAAACTCATTATATATTTGTTTACTCATCACTGAATTGTAATTACCTTGTCCAAAATAGTGCACTGTACTATAATACTTATTTGGAGATATAATACAGACTTTTAACTCAGTGTCTGATAAATTTATGTGACCTTTCTCTCATCTAGTTACATGACTTTAACTACATATATATGGTAATAATTCCTAAATTAAGAAAAAATATGAATATATATGCCTGTGACATACTCTTCCCTGGCTTATATGTCCAATGCCTGAAAAATATGTCCACTTGGATGTCTCAGAGGTGCCAAACATTAGAGCCCCAAATCTTGATTTCACCCTAAAACCTGTTCTACTCACATTATTTCTCATGTAAAATAATAGCATTGTATTTTTAGCTCAGCTCAAAATCATAGGTGTTTGTTTCCTTCTCCCTTTTCGTATATAAATGATCAGAAATCTCTTTTCTCAAAGCCTGACAGCATTTGACTCCATTCCACTATCTCTACTCCTGTTATGCTGGCTCAAGACACTATCTCACATGGAGACCATGACAATATCCTTCTTCCTGGCCTCCTGCTTCTTCTTTTGCCCATCTTGAGTACCAAGTTATCTGTAGAGCAGCCAAAGTGACTTTTTCAGATGGTGAGTTCCCTGCACCAAGTTTGCCAAAGATCTCCTTTTAAAATTAGAACGAGTTTGAAATGTTTTCCCACAGCCTGCCTACACAATCACGTGGAATATGAGCTCTCCTTCCTAAATGACCTTGTCTCTCACCATTCACCCTCCTTCATAACACCCATTCTACTGGGCATCCTAGTATGGATGTATCATGACTATCACCATCATTTTCCTAGCATGCAACACACTGCCTCTAAATTGCCTCATGGCTGGCTACTCCTCATCACAAATTCTCTTAGGTCGCTCCGCTTACCATACCCAGTTTTACTTATGTCTCAGTGTTTTTCATAATGTGAAATTAACTATCATGTCTTGGTTTACTTGAGTGGTTAATTTCTTCTGCTAGAGAATGTAAGCTCACTGAGGTCAGCGACTGTCTTTGTCTGAACTTTAGCATCCAGAGTAGTACCTCCCGGAAAACAAACACTCAAGAAATACTTATTTTAATGAATGAATAAACAAGTATTCATTTATTTCTGCATATTTCCAAGCCATTATTCTTTTTCCTTTTTTAGATAACTGTTCTGGTTATCTAGAATTTGAATTTCTAGTTGATTTTGGTCATTTTCTAAATTATTGTGCTTGTTAATTCAAAATTCTGTTATTCTAATGTGATGGTTTTACTAATATTATGATGTATGTGTCTATGAGAAACAAGTTTATCTCATCAGTCAAACATTTTTAATAATAAAACTATTAAAATTTAATATTTAGATGATAATTCTCCTCTACAATCAGTTTAACACCTAATACACACCTGGTTTTTTATGTTGTGCACAATTATTCTTCTGTTTCAGATGAATTTTATTACATGCCATAAAATCAGAGAAAGTAAAGGCAAAGTTGATAGGATTTTTCTTCGGGTGGATTTACAGATCTTATCACAATGGTTGAAAGATGTAAAATCCTTCACTATGTTTATACTAAAAGATTTCTCACTAACTTTTTGTTCTTTAGACATAATAATAATATCCTAAAATCATCCATTTTATAATATTTCCTAAAAAGTAAAAATTGCTATTCAGTGTACTTAAAGACAACATATCATTTTATTAGTTTTGTTTCCACTTTCATTGGAGTCCACAAAGGAGGAATGTGAAAAAATAGCAGTTGTAGCATTATTTTCCCTCTGTCTCATGAATCCTGACACCAAACATTGAGAATTAAGTAGTTTAGATGAATATTGTCATCAAATATGCATATACATTAGGGCAATGCTTTATTTGGATCTGAAAGACTAGGATCAGTTTCTATACCTACCTGCTTCTAAGTGTGTGAGTTTATGCAGATTTACTTAACTTTTCATTGGTTAAATTGTAACAAGACATCTTGTCTTATACTGTTGGTTGCACAAAGGCTTCATTAGATTCTATATACTACATAAATTCTATATCTAGGTTTTCTTCTACTTGTTTATTACTTGATAATTTACCAAAACTCATGAAAAATATAACTCCTGTTTACGTTTTTTAAAATGTATGTACCACATGGCATTAAAAAAAGTAAACTTGAATGATTGTCACATTAAAACTAAAGAAAATTAATTCATAAAACACACTATATTGATGACATTGGTTCACTAAAGATTTGAGTTATTGCTAGTTTTGTTTCACTCTCATTTTTTACCTCCTGTATTTTTCACATTTTATTTAACAGGTTCATTGGATATTTTTCCTGTTTTGGCTACCCTTTTGATTTGGGAGAAATCTCAAGATAGGTGGAAGCCAACAAAGCCATGTGCTATGGAAGCTGAAGACACATTGATAATCCCTCCCTTTTCCCTTTGGCAGGATGTAATCTATGCTCACTAGTCACATCTCCCCTCTCTCCCACCGCTGAAGACTTTGCATCTTGAGTAAATGAAGCAAAAACACAATGACATTTAGATATTTTTGATAGCAGAATCAACAGAATGGAGAGTTTAACGGCCTAGGACAAAGTGTCCAAAGAAAATGGAACCCAGCAGGAGAGTGGCATGTGCCCAGATGCAGTTGTCCCAGTGGAAGAGGTAGTGAGGTATAATTGGACAACAGCAGTGTTCTGAGGTGGCTAATCTTGGCAGTTTTTGATTTTTATTCAATGTTTATTGAACTTGATTTTCAGCAACCTTTTCCATATTGGGAGCAATCAAATTCCCTGTCAATAAATTTCATTCATGATTAAATTAACTGAGTCATAATCACATGGAAGCAAGAATTGCAACCTGTTTAGAATGTATACCCGAAGAGTTGGGACTGGTGCCAAGAGGAGAATACTGAAAATTTAGCTAGTTTGGAATGATAAAATTCTGGCAGGTGGTTTCCAAGCATTTAATAAATGTCACCGGAAATAAAGTTGAAATTAAAGGCAAGTCTTATGGAACCAATGGCACTCATCACTATGCAGAACAGAACCTGTGGACATGAAGAAGTTTAGGATGATAGCAATGAACAGCTAAAAAAAACAAAATGATAATCTAAAGTCCTTCAGTTCTCAACTGAAGTCAGGATCTGGAACCTTCCAACAATCTTGCTTTAGAGAGTTTTTGTTGTTATCTCTAAAATGAAGCAAATTAATCCAGTTTCTGGCCCTTGGTGTGCAACTTGATTTGGCAAATATTTTCTATATACCAATAAACAGAGAGCACAGGAAACAAACAAATCAGAGTACTCCTTTGCTCTGTGACTTAAGTTTCTATGACTCTCCATGCTTTAGTAAGGAGAGAGATTGATTGACTTACCAGGACATCACAGGATTCACTTTGTAGATGACATCTTGCTTATGGGATGTAATAGACAAAAAATATGAGGTTCTCCAGCTGCTTTGGTTGGGAACATGCATGACAGATAATGGAGATAAACCCCAAGAAAATTAATGGGCCTGCTACAAATTTGGAGACTACATGGTCAAGCCAAAGTCAAAAGCGTGGTGCTACACTTTGTACTCTGACTCTCCTGCCACAAAGAAGAAGGAATAATTCTTTGAGGGCCTCACTGATTTTAAAGGGAATGTTCACGATGTTTGTTTGTGCAGTTCTGACCTAGTTAAGGGTCTGAATGGTTCCCAGGGTAAGAAAAATAAATTTAAATGGTCCAGGGTACAATTCAAATAACTTTGTCACCAACTGTCCCTTATGACCAAATGAATCCAGTTCCTCTCAAATCGTATTGTGGCAAAGCGCTGTGTTGTATGAATTGCAGAGTCTGTGGTAACTTGCAATGGAATAGTCACTGTTCAGGTGCCTATGTTTTAGGAGAAAAGCTATACTGTCTCTGGTAAAAACAACATCTGTTCTTTAGAGAAACTGCTTCTGGCTTGCTCTTGGACTCTGATAGATAATAAGCAACTGATCATCAGAAAAAGAAAATTCATACAAACTTAGCTACTGACAAGAACTGGGTTTTAGCTAATATACCAAGCTCTGTATTGAGGTATATCTAACAGAACCCCATTATTTTGTTGTTGTCAGTCAGCTTGTGTCTGCTACCATCTCAATGCTTCCTCGTGGCACTGAAGACAAAGTGGCCAAGGCGTCAGGGTAGAGATGTCAGAGATGCCCCTCATCTCATCCAGGCTTTTCTGGACACTCCCTGTGGTACTGATTGGTCTACAGTACACCAGAAAAACAAAAACCACTCCAGGTATTTTAAGCAGATGTGGATTAAATGCAGGTGTCATGAGCCAAAATACTCAGCTGACTTCTATGGGTGGCTAACAGGAAACTTGAGTGGTAAAAATGTATATTAGGCATATGAAATGTATATTAGGTACCGATATAATTGGCATATATTCTGTTTCTTTCATCTTTTATACATTATTTTGTCATTCAGTAAATATTTTTCAGTACATACAGAATATATTTCAGGATCTATGCTGAACTGTACAAATCAAGAAATGAGATTGATAGACACAGATCCTAATTTAATGGACTTTTACTCTATGCCTTTTTATTAGTTGTATAAAGAGTATTAATAGTAGCAGTTGTTGTTGCTGTAATTAGGATTAGGTTTGAGGAACTAGCTGGTATTTCAGTTCCAGGCATGTTGAAAATGCAAAATTATTGAGACATCAAAATCTGGAGTCCTGAACATCTTAGCAGGGACTCAGCAGTTAACTTTGGGCTGAAAACACAGATTTGAAGATATTGATTTCTACTGCATTGTCGATGACCTGATTTGGGATCAGAGCAACCAGGGAAAGTATAGGATTTCCTCCTCTCACCAAATAAAAGCAGTTGGAGGACTGGGAATGCTAGAATACCTATTTAGTAGACTCATTATAACAATCGTGTAATACACAAAATGTGCTAAAGATAGTTCTGATTCAGAGTAGATTCTTAGCATATGTCAGTCATTAATTTTGCACTTTTACCTACAGGCATTGGTTATAAATATCTACCTTTATATTCACTTTCTCTAGTACAGTGACATATTTATGGCACTTGTTCAATAAATCCTTGTGAAATCAGATGATTTATAATTTTAAAGTTTATTTCACCATATCGTTCAAGACTCACAGAAATAACATTTGGAAGAAGTCATCATATAAAACTACCAATAGCTAGGGCTTCCCTGGTGGTGCAGTGGTTGAGAATCTGCCTGCCAACGCAGGGAACACGGGTTCGAGCCCTGGTCTGGGAAGATCCCACGACTAGGTCCGTGAGCCACAACTACTGACCCTGCGCGTCTGGAGTCTGTGCTCTGCAACAAGAGAGGCCGCGATAGTGAGGGGCCCGCGCACCGCGATGAAGAGTGGCCCCCGCTTGCCACAACTAGAGAAAGCCCTTGCACAGAAACGAAGACCCAACACAGCCAAAAATAAATAAATAAATTAACTTAAAAATAAAAAACCTACCAATAGCTAAATTACCTGGAGAGTGGATGTTTAGCGTATCACTATGAAACCAAAATAAAGAGGAATGCTATATCCCAAGGCACCACCTCTAACTCTAGGTTTGGTTTCCATATCAAACAGCCACAAAGTTCTGTTGATTCCCGAGTTGCTGACCGACCACAGGCAGAACTTCCTGAGAATATTTTACCTTTATTCCTGCTAAGTGCCATACTGTGCTTTGAGCTTGTAGATTTTTCAATCTGACCAACAGAATTTACATCTGTTACATTTCACCTTGTCAAATTCAGCTTGTTCATTATGGCTGTGAAGATTGTGGGGCAACCTGATTCTGTCAAAATATTTTTGATATAAAATAATCTCATAAGAAATAACTCTGCTTAAGAGGTTTACTTTTTTTTAAAAAAATAATTAATTAATTAATTTTTGGTTGTGTTGGGTCTTCGTTTCTGTGCGAGGGCTTTCTCTAGTTGTGGCAAGCGGGGGCCACTCTTCATCGCGGTGCGCGGGCCTCTCACTATCGCGGCCTCACTTGTTGCGGAGCACAGGCTCCAGTCGCGCAGGCTCAGTAGTTGTGGCTCACGGGCCTAGTTGCTCCGCGGCATGTGGGATCTTCCCGGACCAGGGCTCGAACCCGTGTCCCCTGCATTGGCAGGCAGATTCTCAACCACTGCGCCACCAGGGAAGCCCAAGAGGTTTACTTTTTTGATTGATATATAAAAAAAAATTCTGAAACTGTAGTTCATTTGCAATCTCCCAAAACATACGTTAACACAACTGTTACTGATAGGAGATCTGACATCATAACCTCTTTAAAAAGAAGCCAGTCTTCTCCGTGCAAGTTTTTAACTCAGCACTATGTTAAATAATCTCTATTTACTTTTCCAGATCCTCTCTCTACCCTTGTTCGTTCTGATCAATGTCTAATGTCCTGTAGACTGACTTCTATAGAGTGTATCACCCAAACTTCTGTCTGTAGCTTTCAGTTAGATTGGGCCAGTGAGAAGCATTAGCAGGCGATTGGAAGATGAGAGAGAGACAGACAGAGAAAGAGACAGAGAAGAGAGAGAGAAAATGGAGTATTAGTTTTCCATGCTTCCTCCTATCAGGCCATTACAGTCATAGCGACTGTGCTCCTTCATCTATGGCCAGAGGTTCCAGAGCTACAGGTCTTTCCAGGTTCAGGTAACCTCTTGCATCCCTTGCTCCTTCAGACTTGGTTATAGTAATGACATCCCGTTATCACTATCCACAGGATGCAATATCCTTGGTCCATAATTCTACAAACTCTCCCTTAGAAAACTGTCTTAAGAAGTTACCATTTTAGGTGTGCTGCCTTTTTTTTCTGCCAAAAATTAGACTGCTATATATAATATATGTACGTATGTATGTATGTATAAAGATATTTTATTGAGGTTTTTTCCTTTGGTGTCTTGAATTTAAGCAATGTATTATTTGTCCCATGAAAATGTTTTTATACGTTTATACATACAAATGTTATGTGGGTGGTAAGAAAAAAGAACAATTACTGTGATGTAAATTATATTTTACATACTACCGCATTAGACAGTTTAATAGAAACAAGTTTGTTATGTGCATTATATATAAGGTCTCATACGAGATTGTTACATACTTTGATTATCAAGTTTTGTTTTGTTTTTTTTTGAATCTCTAATCTGTAGATTTTAGAGTCTATGCTAAAGAAATTTCCTACAAAAAATAGTCTCTATAGATGCAGTAAGTTAGGAAAAGGGAATTAATATTTTCACAAACCTCAAGGAAAACAAGAAAAATAGAAATGGATAAAGATAATAAAAAAAATTTTAACCTACACCAAGAAAAAAGCTAGTTGAGTTGGTTTAGAATCACATGCATTTCACAGTTGCAACATTAGCAAGGGAATATGAGGTCAGTCTGTATGTACCCCTCATTAGTCATTCAAATTCATATGGCTTAAACCTAGACTTATGCTTCTAATTGGTGTGGGATCAAGTTCTCTGCAACAATTGCTAATTTATTTCTACTCTAAGATTCACTCTTGGGTTTTTATACTCTTATAAATTTAGTAGAAATACAGAAAATGAAATTCATAGAACTTGTTATATTAACCAAACATGGCATTTTCCATTTCTTGGGAACTGAAATTATCTTTACAGTTTCATACATTTTTTTCTTCTCAATTTCACCATTAATTACTTGTGTACTTTTCAAGAATATGACGTAATGATTAGGCATAATAGATTATAAAAATATGCATTTATTAATATGAATACATGAGTCTTTCTTTCAACATTCCTTTTTAATTTTTAAAGTGTGGCAGATTGGGGAAGGGAAGAAGGAAAAGAGAGAGAAAGAGGAGAGGAGAGAGGGTGAACGTGAGGAATATATTATCAACTTTAACCTCTAAAGGGGACTAAGATTGATTAAATCATTGTTAAAATCAGTAGTATGGCAATGTAAACTGTGAATCCTTTCTCGTAACCCTGTGAATACCTTACAAATGGGATTTTCTCAAAAACTTGAAAAGTTGAGGGATAAATTTCATCTCTCATTCATTTTAGGTATAGGCACATAATTTTCTAGTTGCTATGTTTCAAATAGATGGGAATAACCTTATTAGCACAACATGAAATAAGGGAGATAATTGGAAAAACAACACAGCATATCTGAAAACATTTATCTTGCAATTAGAATTTGAGACAACTGTATGAGAAAAAATTGCCTTATTTTCCTGTGTCAAGGATATATTGGTGACTATCCAGCAAAGGTATGGCAAATTTTAAATTAAGTTTAAATATATGTAGAATGGCTGTGGAATAGCATATTTTACTTTGTAAAGATATTTGAACTTAACAAAATTGACCCACCTCATTTACCACTGTATATCATGTGAAGATTGACTGGATTTTTTGAAAATTATTATTTTTTATTAAGAGGGTGAAAATTAATCTAAATCTTATAGGATGGCTGATGTTATTATGCAAGAAAATTATGATTTTTCTACTGGATGTGCCTAATGAAATATTTATTATAATCATTTAATTTTAGATGATATAACAAAACAAAAAAGAAGCTGCAATAAAAACTAGATCAAGAAAAGTTCTCACAACAACAATAGAATTAAGAACACTTATTTACATCAGAATTGATTTCATTTATTATGAAAATCATATTATTACTTTAAAAATAGATCAAGAAACATTATATTTTAATATTTTTGAACCTCATGCTATGTAATTACATGTATTGAAGTCACTGTATATTCTACAGTTTATAGGTGTGCAAGATTTTGGCAAAAGAAAGCTCAATTCCTAGAAAATTATCTTGGTGTTTAAAAGAACCATCAGTTGTATTCTTTTTAAGTTTTTCAAAGTTTGAAGATGGATTTAAAATAGAAAGAGTCCTAGCAATTAACTTTCTTGCACTCCAGAAACAAGCAATCCAGGAGTTAATTTATTCTAAATGGCATGCTAAGCTTGTTCAGTGGAAATTACTACTGATACAATTTGCCATGTGTGATTATTTTATTAACATGGCAGTGTGAGGAAAGGCAGTGGCAAGCATTAAAAAAAAAGAAAAAAAATATTAAGCAGCACAAGCTTCTGCATTTATTCTTGGTTTTAAAAGAGCTAACTTTTTAAATACTTCAAACCTCCACCAATTAGAGAGAGAGAGAGAGATTACCACAAAGAGGATTTCCAATTTTGACCAATGGCAGACTGGCTCAGAATAACATTCCAGGCCAAGAAGAACATCATATCAGCAAAAATATATTGTGAAAATATATGTTGGTTCTTTTAAATATTTAGTGATCATAGTGATTCTTCAACTTCATCTTCTGCCTTTTCTGTTGAGTTTCCAGACTTTCCAGAGTTCTGGAGAATTAAGCTTTCTTCCTGTACAATCTCTATCTACAGATATTTTCTGTTGTGACTTCCTTCTTCTCACTGATTAACTCTTTCATCACCTTTCATTCTGATAAATATTTAAATCACATCTGCTGCAGCCTCTCATTCTGTTTTTTTGTCCTTGTGAGTATGTAATTCTTTTCATTTATTGTTATTTTAGTTGATTATCAGGGACTTAGAATGAATAAGCATTTGTGTTCAGTCTTCCTTTACTAACTCAAAAGCAAATATATACAGTAAAATTTGTAAATACTTATATAAAACAATTAATTTGAATAATTGAAATTATTTTAATAACTTATTGTTATGTGCCACTCAAAAAATTCTCTCTTCAATTTTCCCCCAGATTTCAACCTGAATACATATGTGTTTAGTGAACTGGAAATAACATAATTGTACATTTTTTTCTTCCTTTCAATCTCTCCCAATTGCTACACCTAACTTAATCATAAAGTTAAGATGCTAGTCAATAAGATGACCCTAAATAAAATATTTTATTCTTTTTGAATGTAAATATATATTTTACTTTACAAAAGCACCCCCCCAAAAAAGGCAAGAATCCTGATATTCAGCATTTTGCCACCTGAATAACACTAAAATGAAACATTTCAGAACTCTTTCATTTCAGACTTAAATCTAATAAAATAATTGACCCCTTAAATAAAATTATTACCTGCACATAATTTTCCAAACGTTTGATACAAAAACCCAACATATTTCTTATGACTTTAAACTGAATTTTAAAAAGGAAAATGTTAGCTTTCTCTAATATTTCTTTTCTAAATCAGTTTTTACTCTTATGAAATGATTAAAAAATACTTCAGAGTGAATTTTCCTTATATATTAGATTTAGCTTTTAAACTACAATAATAATAATTAAGAAGTCATATATTTGCTATAATGTTTAACACTTGTTAGGCAAGTATAACTGTACAAATAAGAATTACTACTAGACCATATATCTATCAGATAAGTCCTAGAGGTTGAATTTTTTTTATCTCCGGGAGTTCAGAACTGTAGCACTTTTCTATGTTGAAATTACAAGTGAAGAAAGAAGAGAGCTCTATTAATTTGGACTAAATCAAAGGTTAATTGGTTAAAACATATGGACTTTGAAAACTCTCATTTCCTCGAACAATTTTATCCTTTGAGTGAGACATTTGCCCCAGTCTACCTTAATTGGTTCTCGTTGTCCTCTCTAATCAAGCCATCTTATTATAAAATTCAAAATGCTTTTAGGTCCCTTATTTAGTATTAATTGTATTAGCAAGGTTTTCTCCATTTGTCTCCATGGGATCCATTGGTTAGTGTATAGTACTAATTTGGTAACAATAGTAATTTATTAATAAAATTTTCCAACTATCTAAGATTTTAATCTCCAAAGCACTTTGAATAAATGTGTGTTTTTATATTAATAAGATTTTATTTTATATTAGCCAATTAATAATCAACCGATTAGTTGGCTAGTGAAATGAAGTTAAACAATTCACTCAAACTACATTCAGATGTGGAAGAACATGCAGTTTATTCTTTATAATTGATCTAATCTCCTGTATAGCCCCTATTACCATCATAACAAGAGAGAAAAAACACTAAATTTAATACAAATCACCAATAGTAATCATAGATAGAACATTCTTTGATATCAGTCTTAGCAATAAGTTTTGGATCTCTCACCTCAGGCTAGGGCAATAAAAACAAAAATAAACAAATGAGATTACATCAAACTGAAAAGCTTTTGCACAGTGAAGGAAACCACCAACCCACTGAATGGGAGAAATAGTTGCAAATGACATATGGAAAAAGGGGTTAATATCCTAATTATATAAAGAAATCACATAACTCAATATCAAAAAATAAACAATCTGATTAAAAAATGGGCAGAGGACCTGAATAGACATCTCTCTGAAGAAGTCATTCAGATGGCCACAGACACATAAAAAGATGCTCAACATCACTAATCATCAGGGGAATGAAAATCAAAACCACAATAAGATATCACCTCACAGCTATCAGAATGGCTGTCATCAATTAATGTTGCTGTGAGCATGAGGGAGGATGTATAAACTGAGAGCTCCAGCATCTTTGTCTACTATGGATATGAATACTAGGTTTCTGCCTTTTATCCGCACTTAGGAAAGGGCTAGCTTATTTTAGACTGAGTTGGGCAATAGTAGCCTCTTGAAGAGAGGTGAGTGGCGTGTATTCTGTTTTCAAAGGATAGCCTTCTTATTACCATACACAACTACATGGGTTAGACAGAAAAGGAAAAATCAAACAAACAATTTGGATTAGCAGTAGTCAAGTGAAAATAAGAAAATCTTTCAAAGTAAATCTAAATATGGATATTCGAGTTTATGATCACATGCCCGCCTAGGCAATTGGTTCAATAAATCATGACACATCTATTTAATGGAAAGCTATGCCACTGTTGAATATAAAGAGGTAGATCTACATGTACTGATGAGGACTATCCTTCAAGGCATGTAGTTAAATACAAAAGCAAGCTTCACTGCTTGGCGAGTAGCATTTTGTGGGAAAAATATGCATGTGCATATATTTTTATGTGCAGAGATCTCCAGAATTGTTTAGAAGAGAATCATACCCACGATTGCCTCTGAAGAGGGGAACTAAGTATCTAGATTAGAAGATTACAATTTTCATTGTAAACTTTTTTGTAATTTTTGAATTTAGTACATATTCAAGTATTACGTACTTTAAAAAAAAATTAACAGATTTTATTTTTAAAGCAGGTTTAAGTACAGGAAAAAGAAGTTTCACAGTAGAGAGCACATAGTGCTCTATAAGAGCTTCATTCTCACACAAAAAAGCCCAAGTATATACGATGAATTCTCCCAAATATTTTAATAAGAAATAACACCAGTTCTACACAAATACTTTAAAAAATGAGGAAGGAACATTTTCCAAGTCATTCTATGAGGCCAATATTACCAAGATATCAACACAAATGCACAACATTGTAAATATACTAAGATAACTGAATTTTACACTTTAAAAGGGTAAATTTTATGATATGTAAATTATTTGTCAATTACAAAATAAAGTTTACTAAAGGCAATCATAATATGGAAAATAAAGAAAAAAATCTTCATGCTTAAATACAGCTTTTAAATGACATTTACAAAACAAAGAAAATAATGAAAAGTAATTGGTAAAAAAGTCTAAATATTGATAAATATTTTAATTAAAAAGGAACTAGTAAGGCCTATTGATTAAGATTTTAATATTTTTAAAGAGATACATAAAGAAATAATAGAAAATAACATCCATAAAGATTAATGGTTGTTTAAGCAATAACATCAGATGGTATGAATCAATAAGTACTAGAGATGGAAAAATATGTAATCTGAAAATTTGCAATAGAGGAAAATCCAGGCCCAGATGGCTTTACTGATAAATTCTGCACATATGTCAAGAAAAATTAATACTGATTCTTTATAAACTCTTCCAAAATTCAGATGAGGAGGGAACATTTCCCAATTCATTCTATGTGGACAGCATTACCCTGATACCAAAGCCAGACAAGGCAAACTAGAAAAGAAAATTAGAGCTTAACATCCTTATGAATATAGATGTAAAAATCCTCAACAAACTAGCTAACTGAATTCAACCACATATAAAAAGGTTTGTATACCATGACAAGGCAGGATTTATTCCTTGGATGCAAGCCTGGTTAAACATTTGAAAAATCAATGGAATTCACCATATCGATAAAGAAAAAAAATCACACAATTGTATCAATTGTCTCAGAAAAAAATCCCTTGACAAAATACAACACCTATTGATCATAAAACATTTTAGCACGTTAAGAACAAAGGGGAACTAACTCAAATTAGTAGAGAGTATCTACGAAAACAGAAAGTGCACTAACATCCCATTTAATCCTGAAAAAATAAGTGCTTTCCTCCCTAAGATTGGGAACAAGTCAAGTACATTCACTCTCACCATTCTTATTCAATATAGTACTGGAAGTTTCTAGCTACAGCAATAAGGCCAAGAAAGGAAATGAGAACATATAGTTTGGAAAGGAAGAAATTAAACTGTTCTTATTTGCAGATGGCATGATCTTCTCTGCCTAAAAGTGAGTTCTCCAAATAATAAGTGAGTTCAGAAGATAATTTTTTCAAGCTGCCACCATATGTCTACCCATCCATGAGTATCTATACTCAAAAAATTTGCTTTAGCTTCTATTAGTATGATAAATGTGTGCCCTCCTATCCAGGGCCGATCCATTTCTTTATATACTAGGTCTTATGCCTTCTGGACTGATGGAGAGCACCGCTAAGGTGTTCTGTATTTCACCACAAATATTTTCCTTTCCTCTGATTCATTCACATCACCATAAAATTATGACATTTTGCCTTACCATAAAAATAGCCTCTCTTGTCTCTACTACCCTTATAGCAACAAACCCCATTTATTTGCTTCCTTTAACATTCAGACTCCTCCAAACTGTAATCTCTTAATTTACGGTCTCCAGTTCCTCTCTTCCTATTTTCTCTAGAATTCTCCTAATTACTGTCTCTTGCCTCTAACATGCTAACAAATCAAATGGTCATTAATGTCCATTAATGACCAAGTGTAAAATCCAATAACTAACAGGCCTCAACTTACTTGACTATCCAGAAGCACTTCTCAAAATTGATCATTCCATTCATCCTGAAAAATTTTCTTTATTTGGCTTCCTGGATATTACACTTTCCTGACACTATTTCTTTATCACTGGCTAATGTTCTCTCTCCTTTGCTGGTTCTTTCTAACTTCTTCAGTCATTTAATTGTAGAGTCGTCAAAGTTCAGACACTGATTTTTTTTCTGTCTACATTTATTACTTAGTGGTTTTATTTAGTCTCCTATCATTAAATGCTATCTTTACAGTAGACATCATCTTTATTTGTATGTATTGGTTCCCCAAGAAAGAGACCCTGACATTAGGGTTCAAGTGTAAATAGTTTGTTTGGAAAAAGATCTTACAGAACATCAATAGGCAAATAGGGAAGTTAGTCAGGAAACTAATGAAGGCAAATAAATGTGTTGTTAAACAAGTTATCTGTAGAAATCAGAGCTTAAAATCCCACTGGGGATCCATGAGAATAAGGGAAGAACATATGCCTAGGTTGTCCCACCAAATGGGTGAGAAACACAGGAATATTAACCCACCCTGATTTGTCAGTCATTGGTGGAGGGCTCTTCCAAGAGGATGTTCATTCCCCAGCAATTCTTACTAGTCAGGTCTTCTCCTTATAGCCCCCAGGCAAAGAACGTAAGGTAGAAAATCATACCTGCCTGCAATCAGAAATTGGGTGAGTGTGCAAGCATAGCATAAATGTGAGGCAATATGGCTGAGGCATCAATAACATTTGCTACTCTCCCAAAATTTTCACAAATCTAGTCACCTCCTCTAAACTCTTGGCCCATATAAGCACATACTCTCTTGACATGGCCACTAAGATTTCTAAGGCATCACAAATACTATATTCACTCGAGATTTCCTGATTCATGAAATTTCCCCATTTCATGAAATGGTAATTCCAACCTTGCATTTGCTCAGGCCTAAATGATTGGAGTCATTCCTGAGTCTTCTCATCCTCTTACACTCCCCTCCCCGCCCATCCAATCTGTCAACACATCCTGGGGTCTTTTCTATGTATACATGTTTCTACTCAGTGCTCACCCTTTCCTTGGTGACCACCCTCTTTAAGCTGGAATGTGGCAACAGTCTTCTAACTTGTCTATCTCATTCTGCTATGGCTCCCTTTACAGCATCCAGAATGATTCTGATTAAAAACTAAGACCCATAATGTCATTCCTCTTCTTAAAACTCCTAGTAGTGTTCTATATCACTCAAAATAAAAACGAACATCTTCAAAATGCTTAAAGAACCTTAAAAGACGTCCCCAGGATCACCTCTCTAAACTCATCTATTACTTTCCTAGTGGCTTGCTCCAATCCAGTTAGGCTGATCTCCATGCTGTGTCTTGGGCATGAAAACATGATTTCTTTTTTTGTGCCCTTGCACTTGCTCTCTGGGGCCCTCCTCATAGAATGATCTCATCCAGTAGCCACTGGGTGGCTCCCTCACCTCCTAATTCTTTGCTAATTATAATTTCCCTGAAAATTCTGTTTGAAAATTCTATTTGAAAGTTGCAAATCTTCCCCCACTCCGCATCTCCTTTTCTTGTATTTTGTTCTCATAGCAACTACCACTGAATGGAATAATATATAATACTTAAATTAAATATTTTATATCCTTCTTCCATCCCAGAAATAAATGTTGCAGGTAAGTAAGGTTTTTTTTTTTTTTTCTGTTTTATTCATGTATTTATTCTACTAAATCTAGAGTGGTTTTTAGTGTTTCTCAATGCTCAAATAAATATTCAATGTAGGAATGAATTTTTTGAATTGTATATTTACTTGAGGATTAACTGGAAGACTCTTGAAAAACAAATAGTTTTATTTCATCCACCACAAAAAAATGTTTTATATTCAAAGGTGTTTATAGAACACACAATGATCATAAAACCAAAAAAGGACATAAAAGCAAAAACATCTCTGCAACTTTGTGTTTCAAATTCACAACATTTTTGCATCTTATTATAACTCTTTTATATTAGTGTGTATGGTTTCACTACACTTTAAATTACTATTATTGTCATGGTTTCATAAGAAAAGAATATACCTAGAGTGAACCCAAAAGCCAATAAAAAATAGTATGTGATAAAGGAAACCAAGTGAGTGAAATTTCATTCAATGTCATCATGGTCTGATCTTGACTAGAAAACAATTGTAAGTTATATTTAAGTGAAAGTGGACAAGATATTTAATGTATTTGCTTAATAGAAATACTAATCACTATATTAGCATTTTAAAAATTTATCTCATAAATAAATGAGCTTTTTTTTTTTTCTTCTTTTTGTCTTGATTGTGTTGGATAGATGTAATGGAGGAAAAAAAGAAAAAACAAAGATTTTTGGAAATCTTACACCAATACATATATGGTGAGATCATCTCTTTGGATGAATACCTTTTTAAAGTAACATGACTGTAGAAGAACAAAAATATATTGACACCATTTGCATTTTTATTTTACAATAAAACCCAGTTTATTTCCTAGTAAATGTGGTAACCAAGGACTTCAGTGCCTGACCCATGGTAAACTTGATAAATATGTAAATGGATAACTGAGCAAGAATTGTTAGATGTTAAAGATGCTGGCTAGGAAGAAGGAAAGAGATGCTGCCTATTCCACCAAACAAAGATTTTAACAAAATCTGGTTTGGGCAAATTATTTTAATCAAATGACCTAATTCATTTATTTATGTTTATAGGACCCTGATTTCCCCATTCTGAACATATCAAAATATCAAATTAGCAAGAACATTTGATTATTTGCTTAATAATATTTCTTAATCCCTAGACTATGTGATTTGTCAGTTTGTTGGAAATAGATACCCAATACAGCTTTGTACAATTACAATAAATTACAATATTAACAGGACACTTGAATTTGTAAAATTGTGTTTTGAAAAAAGGGAGAGTAGTATGAATAGAAATAAATTTGGGGTGGTACTAGCTTGAAATTTTCAATTTACATAGAGTAGCCTGAAGGGAAAAACCCTGGGGATGAGAAAAAGAGAAATTGGGGGCTTAAAGGGATTAATTTCCAAAATATACAAACAACTTATCCAGGTCAATATCAAAAAAGGACAACAACAAAAAAAAAAATCAAAAAAATGGGCAGAATACCTAAATAGACATTTCTCCAAAGGAGACATACAGATGGCCAAAAAGTACATGAAAAGATGCTCAATAACGTTAAGTATTAGAGAAATGCAAATCAAAACTACAATGAGGTATCACCTCACACCAGTCAGAATGGCCATCTTCAAAACGTCTACAAATAATAAATGCTGGAGAGGGTGTGGAGAGAAGGGAACCCTCCTATATTGTCGGTGGTGTGTAAATTAGTGCAGCCACTATGGAGAACAGTATGGAGGCTCCTTAAAAAAATAAAAATGTAGTTACCATATGACCCAGCAATCCCACTCCTGGGCATATATCTGAAAAGACGAAAACTCTAATACAAAAGGATACATGCACCCCAATGTTCATAGCAGCACTATTTACAATAACCAAGACATGGAAGTAACCTAAGTGTCCATCGACAGATGAATGGATAAAGAAGATGTGTATATAACACACACAATGGAATATTAGTCATAAAAAATGAAATAATGTCATTTGCGGCAACACGGATAAAACTAGAGATTATTATACTAAGTGAAGAAAGTCAGACAGAGAAAGACAAATATCATATAATATCACTTACATGTGGAATCTAAACAAAATGATACAAATGAACTTATTTACAACATAGAAATAGACTCACAGACATAAAAACAAATTTATGGTTACCAAAGGGGAAAAGGGATTAACAGAAACACACTACTATATATAAAATAAACAACAAGGACCAATTGTATAGCACAGGGAACTATATTCAATATCTTGTAATAACTTATAATGGAAAAGAATTTGAAAAAGAATACATATATATGTATATATACATATACACATATATACATATATATATGTAACTTAATCACTTTGCCATTACACCTGAAACATTGTAAATCAACTATACTTCAATAAAACCCCCCCCCCCAAAAAGAAATTGGGGGAAACAAAGGAAGCGCAGGTCATAAGGTGTAAGGGACAAAAAAGTAGAAGAAAAAATAACTAGAAAGGACTTTGTAAGTTTTCCTGTGGCTCTATTGTCACCACTTATTAGGAACACCTCTGACAGCTGTTTACAATGCTACTCAGAAAATCTTCGAGCATAGTCATGTGTCTACTTTGTTTTTCACAGGGTGGTCTGAAAGCTCCATGGGATAATGGGTGACGTAGGTCCTCAGAAATCATGACACTATTTTGTTACTGTATTTTAATTATTTCTGGAAGTACATAAAGCCATTGAATTATTAATGGGGATGATTTTACTTATCCCCGAATCATTTTGTAGTTCTTCTACTAATTGAGAACATTAATGTGCACAAAATGTCTTGTGTATTTATTAGTCAGTAATAATAATTTAAAAGGATTTTATTGCAAATTAACTCCATAAAACAGAAACTTTCTTGAAATGAAAAGCTTTTCATTGAATATTCTCTGGATTAATGCTAGAAACAATTTATGGAATCAATCACTAGGCTCTTGAAAAAAAACAGTAAATTCCTTCCTAGGACATATTTGCTTTTTCTTTCATACAGTCTCATTATCTTAACAAAAAAAATGTGTCGGGGGAGGTGTGACAGTGCTGAGTTTGTACACAATATCATCCCACAGAGCACCTGGCTGGTTAATGGAAACACTGCTAAAAGTTACAGCAGTACAGGATTTTCCCTTAGGCTATAAATAATACATTACTTTGGTGTTTAATTCAATGCTGACAAGAAGAGGAATGAGTTGGCATCCATATGGTGAATATTAACTACATTTCTAGCTATTGTTGCACTTAAATATTTAAGGCCTTATTTATAGATTGCAATAAAATGAAGTAAGGAATTAATATATCGAATATGAAATTGTAAACAAGATCGTGTGCAGTAAAGGCATTATAAAATATTTCTTCTCTACAAAATCTGCCTTGCCTGATTAATAGAGAACCTGCAAAAGCATAGCTTAATTATCGAGAGGCTGAATTTATCTCTCTGCAAATAATTGAGATCCTAATGTAAGCATTGCTTAAGTGAGGCTGCACGGTATGGTGTCATGGTCTTAAAACATTGTTTTGGTATTCTCAGCGCTACCACTATCTGTGTAATCATACATAGGGCCCTTTTTGCAAGATCCTCAGTTTCACTGTATGTACAAGGGGGAGAATAATAACTCCCCTACATTGATAGTACCCTTAAAACAAATGAGATATTTTTCTAAACGAACATGTAGGTTGTAAAACATTTCAATGGTAAACTATTTTTTTTTTTTGCTTGTTTGTTTTTTATGGATTGTAATTTCTCAGAGAGCAAGATCTATAACCTCTACACTTTTATATACCTTCCTAGTGTCTTATATATAAGAAGTTCTCATTCAATATTTATTAAATGAATAGATGCAAGAATGAATAAATAAATGAATGCATAACTCTGATCAATGTGTTATGTTCTTCAACTTCTACGGTGGAAAACTTCACTATTGCTAGCAAAGCCCATGAAAAGTTTTATTCTCCATCATCTAAATCATAGAATTAATTCTTATTACCCATAGAAACAAAGTTATTCCTGTGCATTCTAAAGTGCTTTTGAAATTGGTTTAATTTCATCCTTCTGCTGTATTTGTACTTTAGGCTTTTTGGGGCACTGTGGTGTTGTGGGAAGGGCTGAGGGATTGTTATAGCTTTACACAGATTCTCAGAGATAGTATTTCATCTTAATTTCCTGGATTCTATTTTTAGCATCATTTTTGTTTTCAGTTTATTTCAAATATTGCAATCTTTATCTAATGACTAATTTGAAACTACACAGGAGGCTGTGATCAATATTATTAATTTAATATATCTATAAGTAATGAATGATTAAAAATATATTTTTAAGTTTGACAAGGATTAAACAAAAATTTTATCATGGGAAGAGCAAGCCATTTTAATGTGATTTTTCACTGAGGATAAAAATGTAATAAATATAAATTTATAATATATGTTGTAAATAACATAAGTTATGCCACTTATGCTCTTAGAATAGTCAGTACCTTGTTTGTGACCTAAAATAAAACTTGTGATTGATACATTTAATTATTTTCATTATATGTTCTGATAATGTCCCAAAAAGTCATTTGGGTGGTTTCTCAATTAATGTTCTGTTAAAACTGAGCTAAGTTTTCATTAAAACCAAGAAGTTCAAAGTGACTCTATCCTCTTCCAAATAAAAGAATATCTTAGAAATGTTACATATTTACATATAATTATTATTATAAACAATAAGATATAAAAAATGTTATGGCTACTTAATATTTGCTTTTATTTTTTCTATAAAAAGTCTATTAATTCTTATTATTTATTCTACCTAAAAGCAAATAATTTCAGATATAAAAAAGAACACCAAAATTGTTCCCATTTTTGTTTGATATTGTAGCATTTTATTCTCAGATGAAGCTGGTTCACGGCTGAACTGGTAACATAAGAAGGATGGTCCGTAACGAACAGTGTTCAGGTTGGGAGAGTCATCATCATTAAGAAATATGTCATTCATGATGATCTAGGCAGCCATGAGCGTGAGGAATAAGCCTTGTAATTACATTACAATGGTCTTAGGCATTGTTTCTACACAGGAAATGATGATACGGGAACAGATTTCTTCATTATGAATGATATCATAGAGGAAAAAAAAAAGAAAAACAGGGCTACTATTCCAAGTGGGTCAATTTCTGTGGCTTGCAAATATCTCCTGAGCACATTCTCATTTGACTCAATGTTGCATCTTTCCTCTTCCTAAGTATTACTCTGCTAAGCAATGTCTGTTCATTGGGAGGATTTGTTAGAGCATGATGTCAGACAAATGTTCCCATCTTCACGTGGTCCACGTAAGTTTAGACCTGGAAACAGAAAGATGGACTGTAATCTTGAAGATTTCCTTCATATGTGACATTAGCAGACTACGTTGGTCACCCTGCATCCGTGGAGACCCCCTCACCACAAAATTTGGGTTAGATACCGAAAATAAGATGCCACACATGCATTAAGAGGGTATGAAAAGATTTATTACTCACCTAATGAGGCTTTCTGGGGAGAGAAGTCTAGGCCCCCAAGCGCTCTGAAAATAGCTTTGAGAGAACAGGCAGGGGTGATAGCTTAGGATTTCATGTTTTTTAAGGGGGTGGGGCTAGAGTAAGTCTTCTTTACATGGATCTTGGCTTCTGTGGTGTGAAGTTTCCACCAGCACCAAAAAAGAAAGCACCTAGGCTTTCTTATCAGCTTGTCAAGATGTGGGACAGAAAGGGAAGAGGAGTGATGGGGCTTGGAAACTGTAAACAGTCAAACATTAATAATAGAATCAGAAAATTTATTAAAGTTAACCCATGATATTTGACCAAAGAATAAAATGTGCCATGTTTCATTTAATTTAATTTGAACTCGTTTATTTAAGCCATTATGGTGCTCTATGAGGCTGGTAGCTTGAGGCTGGTATGGGAGGTGAAAGTTCTACTGAATGCCTTAAGAGTTCAGCATGGTATATTTTGGAAAGTTAAATGAGTGACTTGGTAGCTATCAATATTGCCTAGAACTCCAAAAGGGATAAATGATATCTTGGTAAGGACTTGTATACTTGTGTTAGAATGTACAGACTTGTGTGACCTGGATTTAGATTTTGTGTATCTGTAAAGCAAGAGATTCCCAGAATTCTCTACCTCAGAGGTAGCAAACTTGGATAAGGAATTAATGTAACTGCCATTGGACAGACCAGCGTAGCCAGACCATTGGCAATGGTTTCAGCCTATAAAAATCTGCAGATGGATCTGATTTCTTTGCCAGTGCTAAGATGGTTTACTGACCACCAATTCCTATCATTTACCGAGGCATCTCAGATGGTTAAGAAATGAAAATTAGCTCTTCAGCAGGGTCCATCACATGTGATTGTGGCACTGCTATCCATTAAGTATACAAGTTCCTGCTGCCATTCACTTAGTTGATCCCGAAGGACGAGCAAGAGGTCTGAGAGAGGAGTTACCTCCACCATCACTAAGGCATCTCACAAAGAGCTGAAGGTAGGCGAGATCACGCCCTCCTGGAGGTGGGATACACAGAGGAGCCAGGTTTGGCTCCCTTTTGTAGTTACAATTTACATTTTAGCAAGAAGAACGATGGTTGTGTCAGCTTGCAGGGTACTGATTTAATGTCTCAAAATATAAAAGGAAGTTGAATATGGAGGTTCCAAGTCTCAAGGCCTTGGGGAAATCTCTGTTCAAGGAGAATGGAGTGTGAATCATTCTCATGGCATATGACATGGGACCAAGGAGGGCAGTGTTTTTCACTAAAAGTTCTTGAGCATCTTCTAGTCATCATGGATGGTCACGAGACATCTGAAGGCATGAGAGGAGATTGCTAAATCCTGTATAACGAAGAAGTCTCTGGGGTCACTAATGGGAATAACTGTATTATGGCAATTTGTGCAGATTCTAGAGACTTTTGTAGTGGGGTGATTTGCAAATGAAAGTATAAATGGGTTTATGTGAAATTTATGAAGAGTAATATGTTACCTCTAAAATCAAAAAGGCCTAAATGATGTTGGATTAGTTTAAATGTCTTAAATACTGAATGAGTCAATAGTTGTTTCTTTTTTTTTTCCTTGTCACTATTTTCTTTTTTTTTTTTTCCACACACACACATTGTATTTTATTTTTACAAGAGATAAATAGACTGACACCAAGCATTGTACATGGATGACCACAACAAAAGCAACAATGATTGCAATTACCAAACATGAAACACACTCATACTATGTCATAATATTGACATTCAGTCCAGTAATCCTCCACTGTAACAGCTCCTTTACTTTGCGGTGAAAATTGATTTGTATATTCTTTGCCTCTGAGTCCTTGTGGGATTTTTTTTTTTTTTTAAATTAGCTGTTTCTCGACAAAGTCAAGGATGAAGCTGCCTAAGAGCTGTCTACAAGCTTTTTCTGCATTTCTTAATTTGTTTCTTGAATGAAATCTGAGTTATATTTGCATTCTTTCAATTTTTCAGCTTCAACACATTCACTCTGCCAAAGCAATAAGGCTCTTCCTGAGCTTGTGATTTCAGTCTCTAAATTATACCATGGGGAATATCTTTTGCTAGATGGGTAGGAAGTGATGAATTCATAAACATGAGGAACAAAATGTCATTTTCATTAATATTAGTGGACTTGATTAATAAAGATTTATATTCACTTGTCTGAACTCTACCTGCTTTGTTAGAGTTATATCTGATTTTAATTAATATATATTCCTAAATCCTTATGAGTTAGCTGCCCTCTTGAAATATAAATATTTTAAACAATTATTTTTATATTTTTTTAAAATATTTTTTTTAATGTGGACCACTTTTAAAGTCTTTATTGAATTTGTAACAATATTGCTTCTGTTTTATGCATTGGTTTTTTGGCCCCGAGGCATGTGGGATCTTAATTCCCCAACCAGGGATTAAACCCACACCCCCTGCATTGGAAGGTGAAGTCTCAACCACTGGACCGCCAGGGAAGTCCCTAAACAATTATTTAATACGCTTTTGTTTCAAGCATCTTGGACTGACCTATAAATCTTACCTCCTTCTGTCTTTCTCATTCCACCTCCAATTTTCTCAGGAAATCCTATTAGCACTCCCTTTAAAATATGTTCATATGGCAGTAAATAAATAACCATAAAAGCTAAACATGAATAAATTATTATATCAATTTATGGAAAAGTTAAAAGTTAAAACTGACTTTGCTTAGTTGCCATGCAAGGAAACACAATAATAAAGAGATTCACTGAATGTATCACAAAGGAAGAAAAGCCAAGCATTTCACGAACAGGAAGATGAAGGTTCAGAATCTGTTAATTAGAGTTGAAAAGTTTGTAGTTTAGATGGGGTGGAAAATGGACCATAGTCTCTACATGCTTAGTTCAAACAAGTCCCATTGTTCATTGGCCAGAGAAGACTATTCCTTTAGGTTCACTGAGGATCTGGTACATGAGCTCACTGAAATTGCCTAGTCATGACTCAGCCTCATCTGGAAGGTTGCCCAAAGTTCATCCCTGTTTAACCGAGTGAGCAGATTAGAACACCATTCAGTTATTTTTAGCTCCTAGACAAGTGCTTCTGTACATGGACATTATTCTTATTATAAAATTCTGATTTTTCTTATTAACCACACTGCTATAAGATCACCCCAATGTAAGGCATCATCAGTTCTCACCTAGGTAATTACAGTAGACTCCAAACTGGTTTCCCAGCTTTCATCCTTTTTCCCTACAGAATTGATCACTTGGAAACCTCAGTCGTATCATGCCACTTCTCTATTCAAAAACCCTGCTCTGACTACTCATTTAACTTAGAGTAAAAGTTAAATTTCTTACAATGGGTTACAATATTCCAAACTTTCTATACTACCACACTTTTATATCTGAATTACATCCTACTATCTCCTATCCCTTACTTGTCCCCAATTACCATGGTCATCTTATTTTTCCCAATAATACTGCTCTCTAAGGCCCTCAAACTAGCTGTTCCCACTTCCTGAAACTTATCCCCCCAACATCTACTGGGCTTTTTCTTTCCCCTCATTCAAGAGCTCTCTCAGGTATCATCTTTTCTAAGGAGGCTAATTTGGCTACCCTACATGAACTTGCAAATTAACCATTTTGTACCCAATTTCCTCCTTGAAAAATTCATAGTAGTTATCATCTCCTAGCATACTATATAATTTACTTATTCATATGTCTACTTATTATGTATTATACATTTCTTACCTCTCCACAAAGGAGTTTCAACTAAGCAAAAAGTATAGGCGCATGCTTACTATTATGTTTACAAATATATCTCAAGCCTACAATAAACGATCAACAGATGTTGAAGCAAGAGCTGATAATTTAACAAAATAGCATATATTAGGTCATAACATAAATCCCCCAATTTAAACAATTTAAATTTTATTCTTTGACAATAAAGCAATGAAACTGAAAAATAATAACAAAATACCAAGGAAAACTTTCCCATTTGCAAATTTATTAAATAAAACAAATCTTATTTAAATGAATAAAAAAATAAACTTAGCAATATAAATTTAATATTTACATTAATCTCTTTTTCCCTTGGGTGTACTTTTGTTCTTTTTTAAATAAATTTATTTATTTATTCATTTATTCATTTATTTTTGGCTGTGTTGTGTTTTCGTTGTTGCATGTGGGCTTTCTCTAGTTGTGGCCAGCGGGGGCTACTCTTCATTGTGGTGCACTGGCTTCTCATTGCGGTAGCTTCTTTTTGCTGTGGAGCACGGGCTTTAGGAGCATGGTCTTCAGTAGTTGTGGCACGCGAGCTCAGTAGTTGTGGCTCGCGGGCTCTAGAGCTCAGGCTCAATAGTTGTGGCACTTGGGCTTAGTTGCTCCGTGGCATGTGGGATCTTCCTGGACCAGGGCTCAAACCCGTGTCACCTGCATGAGCAGGCAGATTCTTAACCACTGCGCCACCAGAGAAGTCCCTTTTGTTCTGTTTTTATATTTAAAGTTTGTGATTGAAATTTATGGTTACTCTTTTGTGAGTAAACTTTAGCTATATCCAATTTCATTGTTGATTTTTTTCAGATATTCTGCATTTTCTATTTTCTTTCAACTTGACCCAAGTGTTGTTTAACAGCTTTTAAACTTTTGTGTCCTAGTATGTATTTTTTTAAAATATTTCATCTATTAATTTCTAGAAGTAGTGCGCTGTATTTAAATAATATAATCTTTTTTTCTGTTTTCTATAAAGACTAAGTTTTTGTGTCTTGATAACTATTTTTTGAAATAAATATTCTAATAGCCACTTGAGAAGAAATAGTGACTTCTGTATAGTTGAATTGGGCAGTAGGTTTGAATGGATGATGACATATGCTTAACTGATTTAATACATTTTATTTGGTGTTTTGAAAAAAATGCTATTTTGGTAATCTAAATGACCAATTTTTATTAAAAATGTCAAATTAAAATCCAAATTAAGTTAGGTTGAGAGTTACAAAATTGTCAATATTAATTATAAAAACAAAGTTGTTAATACGAACAAGGTCTTATTAAAGGACCTATTGACCTATTAAAAGGTCAAGTTTGTTAAGCATTTTAAAAACCCACATCTCTGGTACCTTTATGCACCCAAAGAAGAGATATAATAACATCTTCACACTTGAAGTTAAGATTTTTATAGTTTAAAAGTAATATGAGAACATCTTTTCTTTAATTAACTCATATTGCTGCTTTCTGCCCAAGCTGTAATAAATAAAAAAAGAATCACAGCATGCAAATAGCATATATAGTTAATAAGGGAAAGTATGAGCAACAGAGTCTCTAGAAAAAAAAAAAAAAATTCAAGGAATAATTCTTCAGTTCTAGTTGATACTATAAATATAAAATTATGCTTTAAATAGTGTGTGTGTATATGTGTGTGTGTGGTCTTATATTCCATTGTATACATTATCTGCAATGTGAACAATTAGTAACAGTTATTTGTTCCATATCTTTTTAAAATTAAATTATCACCGTATATTACATAAAGATTTGCAGTGGCACCACTGAAAAATGTTTTATTACTGTAGTTGTATTTTCTTCTAAATTAGCCCACAGCTTGATTAGCTAAATATTACTTGTATCTTTCTAGGACTAATAATGTAGTCTCCCTTTCTTCCAGAAGTACAATGGAATGTATTTCTGCTTTGCTACTCTTTTACCTTCATTGAATAGTCACAGAAAATAATTATTATCCACCCAACAGATGAACAAAATATTTGCTTGAAAAACATTGATTTATTTAACTGAATGAGACATATTATGTAAAATCTAGACCTGATTACTAAGGGGTTGGCATTGAAAGAATGGATTAAATGATTATGAACTAATTAAAAGAGAAACTATATAATTATTATGATGATGATCATTATAAAAGAATTGGCATTTACTGAGCACTTATCAGGCATTTGATAAATATCTAATGTGCAATATTTCATAATTGATGGTCGGAATTTGATATATATTCTATCTGAAACTTAACCTATGTGACTCTAAACTAAAATATGACCTTCCATTTCTACTGGAGACAATTGCTGAGGAGTTCACTTTTCAAGCAAAGACTGCCCTGCATTTCAGTTCTCATTTATAATTTGAATGAGCATTAAACGTAACCAGATTAAGCGAATGAGAGAATCAATAAAAAGGGGATTGCGTCTTACATGAGCTTTTGTTTCAGAATTCAACTTATGAAGCAAAAATCACCTATAATAGAAATTGTCCTTGAATATGAACATGGCAGATTAAAATAATTCAGAAAGTCCAATCCACCCAGCTTTTCTGTAGTGTTCAAATAGCACGCTATTGTGTGTGTATATATGTGCGTTGTGTGTGTGTGTTCGTGGGCGTGCTTGAGAAATACACGAAGTTATTCTTTTGGGTTGGGTAGCCATATTGAATGAGAGAAGAAGTAACTTAAAACAATAGAATTAACTATCAAATTTAGAATGTTTTTTTTTCCCAGCTATTAAATATCCACAAGGTTAAGATCAGCTGAGGAAACTACTGACTCATGAGTCTGATCTCGTTTATGCTCATACGACTCATCACAGTCTCATACAAACCCTCATTAAAAGGTATAGTAAGGGAAAAAAAAAGTTATAGTAAGTGGAATTATTTGCACTTTCTTTTATTTCATCTTGTGTTTGGCATTTTCTCCTCCACCCCCCTCCATAATTTCAGGACAGCATTTTCATCAATTAAACATATGTTGAGAAATATTATCAGTATTTACAAAACAATGTAATCTGTTAACTCTTGGCCTTTAAGCATATGCAATACCATTATTACTGTAATATTCAAACTCCTAAGTGTATAGAGACTTTATTTAGTTGAAATCAATCTGTGATTTGGGAAAGTGGGAAAATAAAGAAGAGGATTAGTTAATCAATGACAGAATCTGAAAGGAAATTACCCCAAGGGACAAGGTAATAGTGATATTATTGTGTTAGAGCATCCTAGTACTAGAACTCCACAGATGGGAAAGAAATCTGTATTTAGTGAGTTCTCGTGGGAGAATGTTTGAATGGACAGATAGATCAGAATATTTAGTTATTAACGATATTATTAGAAAAGATGGCAGGTGGAGAAAATCAGAATAAAATCCTAGTTAGTTAGAAAAACTTCCCAGATAACCATCATCTAGTTAGTTATGGAGGAATATGCAAAAAATATTCCTTGAGACACTACATAGGGTCATGTCATATTCACTCAGGTTACTAAGTTTAGCCAAGATTCAAAAGGATGCAAATTAGTCTCCATCTGTCAAAAAGGGCGATTAACAAAGAGTTTGTGGAGAATGTCCTGCTGTAGTAGCAAGCTTAAAGCTTAAATGCTTTAGTCCACAGAATCAGAAGAACTCTGCATTCTACACATTCTAAGCAATTGGCCAGACATTGGAGTAAGACAATTTAGGGCACTAGGAGGAAAACTTAATGAGGTAAGAGACTACAATTAAAATGACATTCTCTTCTTTTTTCTAGTTGTTTCTGGAAAAGTGTTGCTTGAATGAGTACTTTGTTCTGGACCAAAAATGCTAAAAGAAAAAGATAGCAATCTTACCAATGTACTCTGCAGAGTAAACTGTCACATACTGTTAATAACCATTCTCCCTGATTCATTTCTATGTTTATTTATCTATCAAGTCACACATTTGTTTGCAAAGAAATATCTTCTATGCAAAATGTGAACCACATTTCACAAGAAGTTTTACACATTTTCTTACCAAAATATGATCACATTATTCATATTGGTTGGCACTTTGCCTTATCTCCCTCCATATTTACCATAGACCTTTTTAGGCTAATAAACATAAGCTACCTTGTTTTATTCCAATGGCTGCCTAACATTCAATTGTGTAGATATGCATGGTTTATGTAATCATTCCTCTTCTGAATAGCATAAGCTTTTTGCACAGATTAGCTATTGTAAAAATGCTGTATTGACTGTATTTATACATATATCCCATGCTCTATTCTATATCAAATAAATATATCTAAGGGAAATTGTTGAACACTAAAAAATATGCAATTAACATTTAAGGGATGCAATTCAATTATTTTTCAAAATTGGGATTAATTTATATTCTCATCAGCAATAATGGATATTTCTAATCCTGCCCCTAATGTCTTCCCAACAGTGCATTCTAACAGCTTTTTAGAATAAATTTGCCAGTATTTTCACTTTAAAAGTTTTCTCTATGTATTAATTTACATTTTTAATGTTTAAGGTGGTTGAGAATAATTTCAAATATTTATTGACCATACGTATATCTTCTTTGAGAAATTACCTCCGGCTTTATTTTCACTTGTTCCTGATAGCTCAGACATATTATTCAAAGAATTTTCATTAGACATTACTTTGCCTCTGAATAAATGACAAGAATTCAGCAATGCACGTATTGATTTGGACACTCAGTGGAGATAGTTACCATAGCTTCAGGTCGACAATGTACATGAATGTTTTGGTCTCTCGTTCTCTGGTGATATACTCAACTTTCAACCAAACGTTGAGAATACTGTAAAGAGAAACAAGAGTCAGGCTGGAGAATTAAGCAGGGGTCAGTCCATGTAGTACCTTGTAAGGCATGTTAAATAATATTCAGGACTTTTGTTACATGGAAATGTATCTATGTTGCCTGGACAACTAGGTGGGAGCACTTTGGTTCTCCCTGAAAACCAGTTTCCCACATGACTAGTGATTACTTCTTCCCACTGTATGCACCTAAATCCAACCCTAGACAGGCTCCTAAGTTCACAGAAGCAGGGCAGTTGTAACCTAAATCAAGATTTATGTTACCTCATTGGTATACACACTGACAAATTCGTTAGCTTTTTGAACTATGAGAAGGGAAAGGAATCACAGCCTAGGTTCCTTTTTCTGGAATGTAAACCCATGCTGTTTGTCCATAGGCACACTCTGGCCATTGCTTTTGTCTTTCTGATTGTAATGAGTCTAAAACCCAAGTCTTCTCTTTTTTGGCTGAACTTGTAAGTTTCTTTAATGAAAGTTTTTTTTTTAATATTTTATTTATTTATTTATTTATTTTCCTTATTTGTTTGGCTGCATCGGGTCGTAGTTGCGGCACACAGGATCTTCGTTGAGGCATGCGGGATCTTTCATTATGGTGCGGGGTCTCCTCACTGCGGCGCTCGGGCTTCTCTGTAGTTGTGGCGTGAGGGTTTTCTCTCTCTAGTTGTGGCACACAGGCTCTCTCATTGAAGCACATGAGCTCAATAGCTGTGGCGTGTGGGCTTAGTTGCCCCGCAGCATGTGAGATCTTAGTTCCCTGACCAGGGATCAAACCTGTGTCCCCTGCATTGGAAGGCAGATTCTTTACCACTGGACCATCAGGGAAGTCCCAACAAAAGGCTTTTTTCTTAATGCATACTATGTAAAATAGTGGAATTGGCTAAGAACCCCCATTGCCTATCAGGTGGCAATTACTAAGAAACCTGTCTTGTAGGATTCTTAGCCAGACTAATTCCAATGTCACTTTTTAAATTAAAAAATGCACAAAGTTCCAACTCATTTGCTTCTTGCTTATTTCATTGTACTCCTATGGCAAAATCCCAATCCTAGATAAATCCATCTCTCAGAATTTTCCTTAAGTATAGTGGGATCTGACCAGTGAAAAACATACAACCATAGTGGCTGGTGTCACTGAATGACAATTTATCTCAAGTGAATCATTAATCCTGCTGTTAGTCTATTACTTTCCCCCCAAATGTCAACAATTTCTCTCCATCCTCAGGCCCAGCTAATCCTCTTTTCTTTTATTTCATTGAGGAAACCGAAGCATTAGTAAAGAACTTCCAAGACCTGCCATTGTCCCATCCATTCAATAAGCTACATCTGTGCCCATAAATTGCTAGCCTTCCTGTTACCATGGACACACAGTGTGTGCATCTGTCTAGGGTCAACTCTTCCATATGTACTGTACTTCCTCTATAGCTGATTTCATCTATTCTTTTGAATTTAAATGCCTTCTCTAGATTGACCACTTTCTTATGTATATTTCTATCTGACAATGTTCCACTGAATTCCTTCTTAGTGTTCTCATGAGGATATATAACCATTATTTCAAACTTAATATCCCAAACTAAATTCTTCATCTCTCCAGCCCCCAAACTCTGGTTCTCCCACATTGTTAGAAAAATAGCACACTGATCCTTTCAGTAGTTTGAATCAAATATAGTCATTTCTAAGCCAGTCTTTTTTTTTTTTTCATCCTGTATTCAATGTATCAGCAAAATTGTTGATTCTGCATTGAAATAATCAGAATTCAAAAGCTTTTAATGCAAATGTCATGGTTCAAAACCCATCATCTCTTTCTTTCCAGGGTAGTTGCAATAGCTTTCCTAGTGATGTCTAACCCCTTCCAGGATATTCTCCACAGAGTAGACACAGTGTTTACTTTAAAACTTGGTCATGTCAATTCATTTCTGCCATGGAAACCAATGACTCCAACCTCTGCATAGTAAAATGCCTATGAGTTTTCAATAACCTACAAAATCCTATGATATTTAGCTCCTGTTACCTTTGGGATCTCCTTTCCCACAGTCTTCATCTGGCTCGTCAGTCACAGTATATGTACCTACCTATTTTGTGCCCTTTTCTGGGAATACTCTTCATCAAATATCCACATGATGCACTTCCTCCTCCCCCATCTCTTTGAAGCCTTACTCAAATGTCACCTTCTCACTGAGGTGCCTGACCTCTCTATTGAAAATCACACCCTCCAGGCTTTCTCTCTCCACATTTCCACAATTCTTATTTTTTCAATTTCATCCTATTGCTTACCACCATTCACAATCATATACAATTCCTCTCTCTCTCTCTCTCATTTTCAAAGGGATCTGTAATTAGCCATTTATCTCTGGTCCTTTACATAGAACACTACCTGGTTAGTTAAATAAGGCAGGCTCTTAATGAACATTTTCTATCTTAATGTTACCGTTGGTTCAACAGGATAATTCAGCATTATTTTTAGTAGCTGATACAAAATAACAGCAAGTAGGGAAGCTCTAAATTTTATAATTATTATCAGGTAAGAGGATAATTTCACGTATTTTCAAGCTTTTAAAATTAGGATTAAAACACATGGAAATATGTTTTACAAGTAAATACAGAGCAAATGTGTTTAATAATAATGGTATTGTATGTAAATAAAATAAAATCCTCAGGCACACATATAGAACTATACGATTCTTCAGATACTTAACTAACAGGAACCAAGATCCTATCAAAATGTGAAGATATGGTTACTGAGTAAAATATATATATTTGCTAATTCCAATCTTATGGGACTTTTTTTTGGTTAAAATCTAGTTCTTAAAAAATACTCAACTATTTAAACTAATTGATCAGTTCAGTTACTAATTCAAACAGATTTTGTTGCATACAACAATATTCTTCTCTGCTAAGGGAACCGGTAATACAAAACTAAATGAGACATAGATACTTTCCTCAGGAATCTTAGTCATCAGCTCTTTGAAAGACAAGTATTTTTCCAGAAGGAGGTATCATCTGACATAAGTGGTCAGGAAGAAACTTTGCAAGACAGCATTAAATTTGGTCAATTTGACACAGTATGGGATTAAAGCTTCTGCCTTGAAAATTGAGTAAATTTTTTCAGTGCCCGGAAGTTGATTGAATATGAGAATCTGACACACTAAACAGATTTAGTGACTTCAAATAATACCCATTTATTATCTCACAGTTTCCATAGGTCAGGAGTTTGGTCACAGCTTTTGTGGGTTCTCAGCTTAGATCTTACAAGACTGCAATCAAGATATCAGCTCAGTTGTTAACTCTCATCTGAGGTTTGAGGCCTCCTTCCAGGATCGTTTAGACCATTGACAGAATTCAGTTACTGCTTTTGTAGCACTGAAGTCCTTGCTTTCTTACTATCTGTAAGGAAGCCGGAGATGCTATCAGGTTATAGGTTCCCTGGAGATTTTTTTGTCCTCCATAGTTTGTAACATGGAAGTTGTTTCTTCAAGGCCAGACGGCATCGCTTTGATTTCTTCTTGTCACAATCTTCTGTAATAGCCTTGAATAGTTTCCCTTATCATTTTAATGTGTCAGAATAATTTTTTCTTTACAAGATGAAATGCCTCATAACCAAATAGAATGACTGTTAATTGTAATGTTTGTGAAAGGAAATGAACATTAAATGTAATGTGGAGTAACAGGGCGGGGGGCAAATGTTGGATGTAGGAGTGAAGGAAAGACACTCTTTATAGGTCAGCATTTGCAGTGAGACCTGACAGATGAAAAGAGCCAGATATTTAAAGATTCTCAAGGGAAATGTTCGAGGGAGCAGAAGAGTAAATTCAGCATACCAGTGCCAGAAAAGTATTTGAGGTCTTAGAAAGAGAGAAGAGAGAAGGAGAGAGTACCATGCAGCTAGAGTCAAGTTAGTGAGTGAGAAGTATGACACACTGAAGAAGAAATAAGATTGACATGAGAAAACATCAGCAAACCCAAACTGAAGGACATTCTCAAAATAACTCATCAGTACTCTTCAAAGTATCAGTGTCCCAAAAGTCAAGGAAAGAGTGAGGGACCATCACACAATGGAGGAGACCAAGGTGACAGGACATCCAAATGGATCCCAGATTGGATTATTGAACAGAAAAAAAAATGATTTTGGGGGAAAGTAGTGATATTTGAATAATTTCTGCAGTTCAGTTATTTGTATTGTATGAATTTTAATTTCCTGGTTTTGATCATTTTAATATGGCTATGTAAGACGTAAACATTAGGGGAACCTGGGTGAAGAATATACAGTTCTCCATATTATTTTTACAACTGTTCTGAATGTCTAAAATCATTTGTAAATAAAAAGGAAAACACAAACAACAACAACAAAGAAAGAAGATTGACATTATCATTTCAGTGAGAGAAGTAAACTTTTTCCTTTGATGTTAGAAAGTAACTTGCAGGGATATTTGGGCAGCATGTACGTATCAGGATCCAATCAGGGAAACAGTTTTAAGGAATAAGCAATTTATTGTAGGAATCAGACATTACATATTTTGAGAAGGAACCAGGGAAAAAAGGGTCCAGAAAAGGAAGTTGGACAATCAGGAAAAAGTCACAAACCAACCCACCAGAAGTTCTAGTAGGTGGGGCATACCTAAACTATGTTAGATCTCTTATTACTAGCGTTCAAAGCACATTTGACATTGCTCCAAAGGACTATAAGTCATTTTAAATGTATTCGTATAACTAAAAATACAGCCCTTCTCCATTTGACTGCAGGATTCATATGCAGAAAACATACTATTTTTCCAAATACATCCTTGGGTCTTAGCATAATATCTAGAACTTATATTGTTTATGGAGTAAATTAAAATATTTAAAATTTCCAGACTTTCTTTCATGCAAATGTAAAATGAGAAATAGAGTCTAACTTTCAAGTGTTGATGTAAGAATTAAATATAATAAGGATTAAATAACAACAGTACCTGGATTATAAGTACTGAATATCATTAAATCACTTAAGATCTCATAATAATCTCTTCTTAAGACAGACATTCAATCAGAGTGCATTTAATGAAACCGTGTCACAGCATTGTGCTAAACATTGAAAAATGCGATCTTTTGAGACATTCAAAGCACATACTGTTATTATCTTGTGAAGTTGTGAAAGCAGCATGGGGTTGGATTTAGAGAGACAATGTTTAAAATTTTCTCTCCTTGTCTTACCTGGTCTTTGAATTTGGTAAATTACTTATCTTGTCTGAATGTCAGTGTTGTTATATTTTTAATAATGGCAATAATACGTATTGGCAAGGGTTGTAGTGAAGAATAAACTACAATATTTATAAAGCATTTGCTTAAGGAAGACACTGAAAAGTACTGTTATTTAGAGAAAGATGAACCTTCAATAAAAACAGACTTAATGACATTCAAAACATTTCATATATTATATTTTCTAAGAAACTAATTGGTTACAAGACAATTCAAATTTAATGTCTACGCTACCGACATATCATTTTCCAAAGTACCAAAAAAAACCCACTTCTCAAATGCTATTCCCATAGACTGAAACTGACTTAGTAGTTTGAAACTAAAATAAAAATAAGTCAAAGAACAGTTTTTATCAACTAAGAAGTGAGTGAAAAAACTGTAACACATCAAATATTGCCACGCCAGGAAGTGAAGTCTGCAAATTCTAATTAATTTTAATGGAAAAGTTGAATACTTGAAAGATTGCACAGAACTTTGTGTGCAAATGATGACATTTCACAACTCATTCATGAAAATCTTTTGAAGAGTCCATGCATCATTTGAAAGTATATGTCAGTGCAATTCCATCTAAACCAAATGACATTTTCAAAAACTTTTATATCTTTATTTAATAGTTTCTTCCAGCACTGTAAGTATTAATAGATTATCAAATTGAAAGATGTTTGTTCTGACCTTCACATAGCTCCATTTCTCTGGTGGCTTAATGTCTCTTACAAAGTATCAGAAGTGCATTAAGTACTTTCTCATTTCTCTATGAGTCCATGATGCTATTGTCACAAGGGATGAATCAGTCAGTGGGTAAAAATCCAAATGAAAGCACACAATAAAATATATTATATTTTCTTCTGAAACCTTAACTCATAATTCTTCAACAGAAAAACATCTAGATATTTCAAATCTACACTCTGTTTTCCTGTGAAATTTTATTTACTTAATTGTTAAATATTTGGTGGAGAATAATAAGCTATATATATGATTCATATTTATTTTTAGAAACTAAAAATAGAAATTAAAAATGATCAGGAAACAGAGGTTTGGCCCCATAAAAGATACATAAGGGATCTTTGAAATATACTCCACAGAGTCTTATTTACAAAGCAAACTAATATCTCATAATATCAGATATCATTTTTATTTAGGGAGAGCATCGAGGATGTGCTCCCACAAAATGATGAAACTACAAAAGAAATGGTGGATATATTAAGAGGATAAAGAAGTTTAGCTCAGCAGAGCAGTCATGGAAAGTACCATGAAGTTAAATTTCCACTCAATCAAGAAGTCAAGAGTTCAGATAAAATCAGAAAGTGGTGGGGCTGTGAGAAGTAAGCCTACAAGAAAAATAATAATACATTAAGTAGATTTTCAAGAAATCTGTTAGAGCATAATGTGAAATTAACATAGGAATAGGTACATAGAACACTAACAAAATGGAAAATTCAAGGGAAGTATTAACTTCAGCAAAATTAAGTCTAAGAGTAAGAAAAGTTAATAACGGTATTACTTGGCTCAACACTGAACAAATGTTTATGTAGAGGCAGTATATCACTGAGCACATGAGCACAAGCAATGGAACTAGAGGACTTGGGATTGAATCTACTCTGCAACTTGTAAGTCATGTGTCTTGGTTTCTTTGTATGCACATTAATAGCACCTTTACCATTAAGTGAGTTCATAGATATAACATGCTTAGAACAGTGCTCTGCACTGTTGCTTTTTGATTTTTGGTAGTGATTCCTATTGTATTAACTAAATTTATGAAACAACTCATTCAGAGAAGATGAGCTAAAAATAATATGTTTACTGCAGAAGCTGAAGAGCTAAATCTTTAATCATACAAGTAAGCAGTTAATAATTTATTTCTTTCAATCATCGAATTATTAATTAAATAAATTATTAATATTAAAGATTTTTTTAAAATTACGGAATAGATTGATTGCCAAAAGAATTTTTGCCAAATTGCCAAAAAGAATTAAAAAAAAAAAATTGTTGGTAAGTATTATGCCTAGAAGATTTGGACAACTGCTTTTTCTTAGACATGTAACATTGATTCTTAATCTATGTTCATGAGTTATATTTATAAATAATTAAGATACACTTGTGTAAATATATTTTTAAAATATTATTTGCAAACAACTTTTATGTCAGATTTGTTCTCAAATGCATAATGAGACTAAAGAGAAAAAAAAAAAAAAGATGAGGAGGAATGCTGTGTATTTGTGTTGAAGGATAATACTCCATGGGGTTTCTATACGTCTTTTAAGAGCCTTTGTTCCAGATTTTCAAGGATATTTGAATAGCAAACAGCCTTTGAAAATGGAGGTAGGGTTTCCTTCCAGGGCAGAGGACAGATTCATTTTCTGACCAAGATAGCAAAGATAATACATACCTTCAGGGGAAAAGTTCAGAAGGTTTGCTAATTGCCCTTACAAGATTTTTTTTTTTTTTCTGAGCTTAAGATTCCTCAGATGTGCTTCAAACCTATTTGCGCAAAATCCACATAGGATGGTCCGTGGGGAACATTCCTATGGGAACTGGGGAATAAAGCAAAGGGATGTAAACATGATGGCAGGCTGCCAGCTGTGCTGTAATAAACTCTATTGTTTCTGAACCAGAGTTATCATGTCTTCTGCCAGTATCTATGAAACGGTGGCAAACTGATCTGTTAGGTCATTAGTAGGGTAAAATCTCACTGTCTTCACAGCTCTTCACATTTTGAGTTTGTTTGTTTTTGTATTTGTAGGAAAGGAGATACTGATGGAAGGATTAGTGGTGTCTAGCTGAAGTAATTAGTCAGTGACTTGAAGTGACAGCAAATTTATTTCATTGGACTTGGTTGTTTATGTGGTTCAAAGCCATCCTCAGTCAGGCATGAACTCTTATTTTAATTTTGGTAATGTCCATCCTGTTTGCGGTAAGGTTCATGAGATTTAGAGGAGTTTCTAGAGAGCACAGGGAAACGTGGATGGTGCTATTAAAAGAAAGAGGAAAGAGGGAAATTGAATTTTTAAAGACTAGTTTAATTTTGTAACTGAATCATCACACATATGGGGAATAGTATGCTAAATAATGATATATAAAAGGAATTAGTAAAGCAAAACTGTAACGACCACATAGACCATTTCTAACATTCCTGAAGCCCTTAGTTTCCCACCTGTTTACCCCCCCAACTTTATCTTGGTCAGAAAATGAATCTGTCCTGATAGTGATGAAAACTATCATGATTCACACATCAAACGAAAGTTGGAATACATAAAATGATTTTCGACCATTTGGATATTTTAATGTGACCTAAATTACAGTTCATGTAACCACTCTTCAATAGAGATTGGTCAATTATTAAACATATCTATTAGGCTTTTAATTAGATCATTATGTTTTTAAATTCTAGAATTTTATTTTGGTTCTTATTTTATGTGCAGATATTCTTTTTTAAATTAATTTTTATTGGGGTACTGTGTAGATAATCATACCTTTTTGGACTACAATAGAGTTTTTAAAAAGTCAGGTAATTTCATTGTCAAAATTTATTTTGAAATCAATTTTAGTCTTTACTCTTTTTTTGTTTGTTTTCTTCTTCTGTCATCTTAGGTTTTCATATTCCTGATTATTTTGACTGATCACGGATTATATGAAAAAAATGCAAGAAAAATTTAGCCCAGGATCATGCTGTTTTCTCCAGAAAATATTTATGGTTTTTTCTGGCAGGAGCTAAGAGATTTTAGCAATCCCTGATCACTTCAATCTAATTGGAGCAATTTAGATATTTTGAATCTTGGCTTTAGTTCCTATGAAGGCTTTATTATTTCCAATTATCTTATCCTAGAGGGTATCATTCAGAGGCCCAATTTAAAAATATGTGGTATTTATTAGGATTTCACTTATTTGGCAATATCTGAACTCCAATCTTTTTGTCCCTAGATATGACACACTAAAAGGTTGTACCTGTTGATGTAGTCTCCCAGGTACTTCTTTCTCTAATCCACCCATGTTCCCTGGGATAAGCTATCCAAAATGTTGGACTAATTTCTTTGTAATTCCTCCTCTCAAGAGATCTTGGTCCCATAATTCATCACTACTTTTCAAATTGATCTCAGGAGGTTTGTTCTTCTGCATTCCCTAATCCAATATTACCAGAAGTAAAAATTTGAGATAATTTTCAATCAAGGAGAAGGCATGAAAGACAGGATGAAAACGTTTATTTTTTCAATATTGTATTGGTTTCCTGGGATTGCTGTAACAATTTGCAACAAACTGTGGCTTAAAACCATATGAATGTTTTTCTCTTAAAATTCTACAGGCCAGTAGTTTGAAATCAAGGTGTTGACAGGGTCATATTTCTTCCAAAAGCTCTAAGGCAGGATCCTTTCTTACCTCTCCCAGGCTCTGGTGTTTTGAAGTGTTCCCTAGTTTGTGGCTAAGTAATTCCCATCTCTGGCTCCATCTTCACATGGCCTCCTCTGTGGTTGGTGTGTTTTCCTCTTCTGTCTGTTTTGAGGATGCTTGTCATTGGATATAGGACCCACCCATGTAATGCAGGATGAATTCATCTCAAGGTCCTTAATTTAATTATATCTGCAACAGGTATTTATCCAAACAAGGTCACATTCATAGCCTCCAGGGATTAGGATGTAAACATATCTCTTGGGGAGCCATCATTCAACTCACTGCAAATATGTTGAAACTTATTCTGAAACAACCTCAGGGTACAAAAATGTTTTAAGGGATCTGGGATTTTAGGATTTAAAGTCAAGACATGAAACTCAACCATAGTATTAAACAAAGGATATTTATTATATTAATTAAACATAAAGAGTTTTTAAAAAAAATAAACTGAAATGGACAAAGAATAAACATAGCTAAGTTTCTTCTTTTATTGGATATCAATCAGTATTTAGTTTTCTTTATATATTAAAAATATTATAAACATAAGCACAAGGTAGATCGTATGCATGGCAAAAAGTTATACAATAAAATGCATAACTTGGATGGGCCTGGGATTTGGGTCTGTGGAGACTGGTCTGGTGCTGAGGCAGGCTGGAGCCTGGCTTCTCTGGATTTGGCCTCGAGGCTGGGGCCATTGGGGTGGCCTGGCACTGGGGCCGTGGGAATCAGCCTGTAAATTGGGGCCTCAGTGGCCAGACTCAAGGCTGGGTCTGGCAGTGGGATGAAACAATGGGATCCAGGCAAGAGGCTGAGGATGCAAGGAATGTACCAGGGACCTGGGCCCACAGGAGCCCGCTTGGGGCTGAAATACGTGAAAAGCCTGATTGTAGGGTAGTCAGCCTTTTGCTGGCTGGGAGCTTGGTGTCCTGGAGGCTGCTAGGACCCTGGGACCGTGTGTCACCTGGGGCCATGAGAGCTGGCTAGTGCTGGGGTGAGCCAAGAGTCTGGTGCCACTGGAGCTGGGTTTATTGGAGTCCACCAGGAACCTCGTGTCACAGGAGCTTCCTGGGGCTTTGGGAGCCAGCGAGCACTTGGGAGTGATGGGGGCCACTCTTCATAGGAATACTCCAGGAACCACCTAGGGCAGGGAGAGTAGGCCAAGTGTTGAAGTCTGGGGTGAAGCTGGGTTCTCACTTCAGTCTCCTTCTCCCACTCGGCAGGTGTCTCAGAGCTAGGCTGCTTGGGCTTGGTTGAAGAGTGACAGGTGGAATATGAATCTATCTTTCCTACCCTCCTCAATGCATCTTATTTTTATGCTTTGTTCAGGTCCTATAACCCTTCGCCTGGAGTCCTTAGATCTTGTGTAGACATCTTCACAAGCCATTAATTATTCAAATTTATGTTTCTGGGAGGGGATGGGCACCTGAAATTCCTATACCACCATTTTACTCTATTCTTTTATTTTAAAATTTAAAAGGAAATTAGCGTGGTCCCCAAATGGGCAGACATTGTCCTAGCAGTGTTTCGTAAAAAAATTCTACTTCTAAAGGAGAGTCTCTTATGAAAAGTTAGCATACCACTAGCTCACTCCAGGCTCACTGTTTACCAGTGTTTGACACATGTTAAATATGAGAACTTAATAGGTTTTAATTATGCTCTGGCTGTGTCTATGAGTAGGAGAGTAGCTTATACAAAGCCATACAACTGGCATCACTAAAGCATATGCAAAAATAACTTTGAAAGTGAAATTTAAAAGCAATATTTAATAAGGGAAATGCACTAAGAGGGGATATATGTATACATATAGATGATTCACTTCGCTGTACAGCAGAAACTAACCCAACATTGTAAAGCAACTATACCCCAATAAAAAAATATGTAACAATACATAAAAAGGATGATGCATTGTGACCATGTGGAGTTTATTCAGATAATGAATGCAAAGTTGATTTATCAATTGAAAGCAAAGGAATGCAATTAATTATTTTAGAATAAGTCATATAACATTATTATATTATAAATAAGCACATGGTCATCTTAACACATGAAGAACATACATTTGACAATATTCAACATTCATTCATTAGGAAATCTCTAAGCAAAGTACAAATATCAGGGAGCACATTTTACCTTATAAATGGTATCAACAAAATGCAGCACCTAAGACCATACTTGATGGTGACTACTGAATGCTTTCTCACCAAAACTGAAAGAAAAGCTAGGATCATTAGTCTCTCCACTTAGACCTTGTACTGGAGTCTTTATTCTGTGCAATAAGTCCATAAAAAGAAAGAAAACCCACCCAGATCACAAGGGGAAAGTAAAACTCTGGTTATTCACAGAGGACATGATCTATAAGCATCTATATAGAAAATTCTAAGGAAAATATAAAACTTATGAGTTTTACAAGATCATGGGATACAAGGTCAATATAAAAACATCAGTTTTCTCTCCATATGCTAGCGCTAAATAATCTAAAACTACAGTTAAGAAAGATTGCATTCACAACAGCACTAAAAAGAATAAAATAGGAATAAATACACAAAGAAAGTGCAAGCATTTTACAATCCAAACTATGAAAATCGATGAAAGTAACCAAAGGTTTAAATAAATGGAGAGACTCCATGTGAATGATTCAGAAGACAATATTAAGTCGATTCTCCCCAGATTAACCTATAGAATCGGTATAATTCCATTAAAAATCCCAGCACGATGTGTATGTATGTAGAAATTGAAAGATGATTATAAAATTTATATGCAATTCAAAGGCCCAGAAAAGTCAGAACAATTTTGAAAAAGAACAAATGTGTTCTTGTATTTCTGCCTCAGATTTTCTTCCCAAGGCTTAACCTACCCTTGATGGATTTGTGTCCCTCTCCACTTACAAGTGTTTTACATCCCAAACTGTTTTTAACACTGATCCTTATTTTATCAAAATAACAAAAACAATTAGAAGAAAACTTCTATATCACTCCCACCATTGAAACTGCTAGCCCACTAGTGTCTCTACCTTTATTCTGTCTTTTTTCTTATGTTTCAGTGCATGGACTACCCATACCCTATGTAAAGACACCCCCATTGGATCCTATCTCCTCTTCTACTTAAGCAGTGATACATTTCCTGAGGACCTTATATAAATTAACAACCTTGTACCACTTTAAAGTATTTCCTCTGCATTTCTTATAGCGCTTTAAACCAATATAATTTATATTTATAATGTTTAGTTGTTTATTTTTATTGAACTTTATCTCCAGTTTGCCATCCCATTAAAATGTGAGCTATAGGGGGGTGGGACCTTTGTCCTTTCACTGATATGTCTTCACTGCTTAGAATACCTCCCAGAATCTGGTAGGCTCTTAATATCCTTTCCAATGTTAGGAATTGTTTCCAACTGGAAACAATTGCTGGAAAAATTGTTTCCAGCTATTTTTCTATTTGTCTTTTACATCATTAATATTGCCCTTTTTACTGATAATCATCATCATCTACATACACCCATGTTACACTATAACTCATTTTAACCAAAAAATACAGAACAAACACATTAATTCTATATTATAGCTACTACCCCATGTCTCAGATCGTTTTTAAGGTAAACTCCTTTAAAAAGTTTTTTATGCTTTACAGATTTTTGTCATCTCAAATATTAAAAGCTATCAAGTGTTTATTTTCTCCACTGCTTTGATCCTAGTCCAAGAGACAAAATTCTGTCATCTGGATTTTTGTAATCATGTTCAACTGGTCTCTGGCTTCTACCCCGGACACACTTAAATGCCAGATGGATTCTTTTAAATAACTTAGGTCATTCACTTGCTTGAAATTCTTTGATAGCTTCCCATTTTACTTGAAGTAGAGGCCAAAATCTTAATCAAGTCCCCATAGGTCATTCACAATATATCTCCCTGCTAGCTTTCTCACCTGTTTTCCACTCTTACCTTTTTCATGGCACACACAGGCATCAATGCTGTTCCTCAAGCATAATAGCTGGAGCTTCAGGGCCGTTTGTTGTAAAGAAATTCCAGTGCTTTAACCTGTCAAATCAGAGATTAGCAACATTGTTTTGTCCTATGTTTTTGTCCCATTGTTATGTCCCATTGTTAGGTCCTATGTTGGAGCAGGTACCAGAATTTATTTTTTTATAAATTAACAGAAATTGGGGATACTGTTGACATTGAGAAATTTTTAAACCTGTTATTTTTTTAATTCCTCATGCCCATTAATGCCAATGATTTATTTTAAACATGATGGGAGAAAAGCTTTAAAAATTGGAAAGGCAATTAGTTTCTCTATGTTTCTGAGAGATATGAGAACTAATTTGTGCTACCTTGGCTCTATTGAAAATAATATGGTCAATTGGGTAGAGGTCACTTATTTTAAAAGACTAGTATAAAAAAAATCTGTAGTGTTTCTAAGGAAAATCTATTTGCTATATGAGGAACAACTAAGGGACACTGAATTATTGACAAGAAACCAAGATTTAGGAGCTCGTGTGAACAGCATTTAAAAATATGAAGACTAAATTATTTTATATAATCTAAACTGATAGACACGGCAACAAGTTAACACATTTCTAGAAGACAAATACAGCTCAAAATAAGGAAAATGAGAGCTTTCTGAAAATGCCATGACTTCATATGGAAATGGTTTTCTTTTACTGGTTGTGTGCTAGGGTAGCCTGAATGCTTGTTAGGCAAACTAGTTTAAAAGTACTTAATAGTCATTAGAGTAGAAAATCTTTAAGAACAACTTCAAACTTGAAGTTATTTCATTTTCAACATTACAAGTATCTTCAGGCCTAAAGCACTCAGTGATTTGCCCTCATCCCTGCACTTCTTGTATATCATATTGTACAGATTTCCCTTTGAGATAATAAAACTACTGACTTCTTGAATGCCTATTTAACTGTTATAAGTAGCACAGTTTTAAAACACATAGGCTAAGTGAGCATCACCAATAGTGTTTAATAAATTTAAGTGGAAATAAAATGTAGGCATTAATTATCCAGCCTAAAGCAAGGTAAGCAATACTAGTTAATATCTTTAAAGTTTGTGAATATGTAATAACATATTAGAACTGTAAGGGAAGTCTAACTCAAGAGCAATCAACCTTGTTCCATGTGCATAGACTAAAATTGTGTTATGGAGCAAACAAAGAGAATATTTATCTTTGTTGAAAATCACTTTTCCCTTTTTCAATAATCAGTAAATTCAATGATTTCATACACATTCGTGAATATATTTCTTGAGAGAGAAAAGCTATGTAAACTCCAGGTTATGTCAGTGGTAGTTTCCTAATATTTGACCTTTCCTAAGCCCTAAAATCCTAAAGGAGCTTATCAAACATGAAAAAAAAATCAGCTTTTTATTAACATCTATTGGTTGGGAAAATGAACTTCCTCTTCTCAAATATTTTTATCAAGTGACTATTTTAGCATGAATAATTTTATTTTAATGAAATTTGCATTTAAGTGGTGATACATATTTTGAGGTAAAGTTCAGTATCTCCTTTTCATTTCTGAAACTGTCCTGTGTAGGTAAATTGGGGTTGTGTCCAATGATTTTAATTATTTAACATTATTTACCTGCTATAATGGAGTCAGACAATCTTATTCCAAATATAGACCCATCATTTATGACACTGTGGCCTGGAGGAAATTGCCATAACCAATAAGGATCTTTATTTGTAAAATGAAAATAAAAATGGAATGGAATGGAATGTTTTTCCATCTTATAATATACATCTTAAAATGTTATTGAGAATTAAACAAAGTACAGGTTAAAAAAATTAACAATGTCTTTAAAAATTTTGGCCAATTTTATGAATTTTAGTTTTTGTTTGTTTGTTTTTTATCAGCACATTTTCCTCCTACAGCCTCATATATGATCTAGACCATGGTTCAGAAAACTGCCTAGGAGCCTTCTCTAACTCACTGTTTTTGTAAAGGAAGTTTATGGGAACACAGCCATGCTCATTTGTTTGTTTGTTGTTAATTTTCTATGGCTGCTTTCACACAAAATCAAGAAGCTGACACAGATCATATGGCCCACAAAGTTGAAAGTATTTACTATCTAGTTCTTTAAAGAGTTTCTGATCCCTAGTCTAGAGAACTAAATAAACCTATATATTGATATATGTTTTAATTTACCCAAATATCTGATGAATTCATGCACAGCTACTTTTATCATAACTTTATTTACTCTGTTCTAAAATAATTTTGAAAATCATTGTATTTACACTTTTCAATTGATGTTATCATCTCTATTATCAAAACTGATAGGACTTAAACAGGTCAGCATCCTAAAATTGATTGTAAGTATATAGTATAGACATTTCTTTCTATGATTTAAACTACAGATTTCATGACATTTTTACATGTTTCTAAGTTTTAAAATGTCTTTAAATTTTGGTTGTTATCCAGTTGTCGTGGTTATTCTACCCACTCTTCTTTCAATATTTAGGTTATTTTACACTTATTCTATGGCAATTGATGGTTCCAATTTTAGAACTCCCCCAGAGTTAAAGTGGCTGAAGCTAGATGGTGCTCCATTCTTTGGCAAAAGCAGACTCTCCTTCCTGGGAGGTGTGGGAATCCTTGATGAGAGAGGTGAAGGTGCTCAGGCTGCAACATTTGTGCCAGATTTGACGTGCCTACATCTATGTAGTAATCCTGAATCACAGTTATTATTATTACTTTTATAACCTTTCTTAAAAAATTTTAGTCAACTTGTCCAAGTGGTCAAAATTATTTGCATGTGATTGAGAAAAGTATTTCCTTATTTTACTTTCTTTTGTATCTATTATTATAGTTCCAATCATGTTATTATTTTTGGATAATTCAAAATGTAACTGCTAGTGTTTTTTTCTTTTATTTTGTTGATTTAGTTTGTGGTTTTTTTCAAAAATCAAGATCTTGTTTTGGTTAGTTCTATACTTAAGTATATGTTCTAATCAATTTAGAGATGTTATTTTTAATCCCTTTTTCCATTTAGATTCATTTTGTGGTTCTATTTCTTTTTTATCTTTTTTTAAATGAAGGATAGTTGATTTACTATATTGTTTTAGTTTCAGGTGTACAGCATAAGGATTCAGTTTTTTTTTTTTTTTTTCAGATTGTATTCCATTATAGGTTATCATAAGATATTGAGTATAATTCTCTGTGCTATATATTAAATCCTTATTGCTTATCTATTTTATGTATGGTATTTTGTATCTGTTAAATCCATACTCCTTATTTATCCCTCCCCCCTTCCCCTTTCATAACCATAAATTTGTTTTCTATGTCTGTGAGTCTGTCTCTGTTTTGTATGTAGATTCATTTGTATTACTTTTTAGATTCTACATGTAAGTGCTATCATTTAATATTTGTCTTTGTCTGATTTTCTTCACTAAGCATAATATTTTCTAGGTTCATCGACGTTGCTACAAATGGCAGAGTTTCATTCACTTTTATGGCTGAGTAAAATTCCACTCCATATATATATATTATATAATATATATATATATAATATAATATAATATATATATATATAATATATATATATAAAATCATTGTCTGTTGATGGGCACTTGGATTGCTTTCATGTCTTGACTATTGTAAATAGTGCTGTTATGAACATTGGGGTACATGTATCTTTTCGAATTCTTGTTTCCAATTTTCCAGACAAAGCAAAAGAAATAGAAGCAAAAATAAACAAATGAGATCTAATCAAACTTAAAAGCTTTTGCACAGCAGAGGAAACCATGAATAAAACAAAAAGACACCTATGGAATGGGAGAAAATATTTGCAAATGATGAGACCTACAAGAGGTTAATATGTCTTTTTATCTTAATACTTAGGTTCATTTTTTAAAGTTGTTCCTTTTTTAAAAATAATATTAGAAGTTGATGCTGTGAATTTTATTCTGAGTATCATTTAAACTGTTGGCTTTAATGAATAATATTCACATCAGTGCTATATTCTAGAATGTATTTGCTTTGATTATTGATTTATTCAAGCATTAGTTGTAAGAGAGTTTTATTCATGTTTATTGATTTACAAGTGAGAGGAGTTGTTTTTGTTACTAATTTCAAGTTTAATTTGTTTGAGATCGGAGTATAATCATATATAAATATACATTTAATTTTACAGATTTTTACTGAGATTTACTTATAGTATATTTAAATTTTGTGTCTGTGTCCAGAGGTACATGCAAATGAAGCAAGTATTTTGAGTAGATTTTGAAATGTGTGTGCATATATTTATTCACCAAATTATATGGAGATATCACATATATCTGTGGAATATGGTTATGTAATATGCCTTGTCAATTAATTTATTTAGGTCATTTATGGCCCTATTTCTTCATCTATATGATTGTCATGTTATGAGAAAAATAAAGTGCTCTACTATAGTTCTTCTTTGAAATTCTCTTTTATTAATCCATTGTTCGATTTATTATCTTGGATGCTACATTTTTGAGTATGTAAAGACTATTTAGCAATATATATTGACTGTGTATTTTAATCTTTAAAATTTCTCCTCTGCCAGGGTTCTCATCATTATTTTTTAATAGACACTTAGATTTAGTTATGACTCTGCATATTAGGTAGCAAATTTCCCTGGGTTCTACATTGTACATTTTTTGTTGATTTATGTCTTACTTTAACCAATTCTCATCTATTAGATCTTGGGCTATATTTTTGTTTCATTTCTTCTATTATGTTTCACAAAAATACAAAATACTTTTAGCTTTTGTCTACCGTCTATATTTTTTAATTTTCTATTTTGCTTGTAGTTTTTTGCTCTTCTTTGCATCTTGTTTTTCCTGATTTTTTCCCTTAAATATATCCTTAAGTGTGTCTGAATGTTTTCATCTGTCTGTTTTTATTTTCTTTTTCTAACATAACTGAACTTATTTCATTTTATTTATCACTATCATCTCTTTTCTGTTTTCTAATGTCTTATTAATTAATCTCTTACATGTCTTGTGTCTGTTTTATCTCTTGATCTAGATATCTTATATGTTGCTTTCTTCTTTATTCTATATATGTCCTGCTTATTTCTGTGCAGATTTTCTTTCTTTTGTCTGTGATTTTGCCTTTCTTATTTTTTTCTTTCTCTTTTTTTTTTTCCTTCTGGTATAGATTATAAGCTCCACACAGGTTCTATTTATTTATTACACACATTGTAATTCAGGCAAACCATTCAGTCCAGCTATTTGTTGAAAGAGACTTTAGGTAAGATGGATTGGAAAAAGTGAAAAATAAAATCACTTCTCTTGCTGGTCTTCTCACTCATCTCAGATCTCCCAAGCCATGTGGTATGTTTCAGGGTATGCACACACGCTGGTGATTTTTTAAAAAATCATTTATTTTCTTCCAAAACATAGTTTCTCATTCATTCCTTAGATCAATGCCTTTCCTTTGCTAGGTAGTTTCCCCAGGGTTGAAATTAACACCTAGTGCTGGTTGCCATCTCGACAGCAGCCAGAAGCCAGTGTTCCTTATATTTCTTCCATTGATTCTACTCAGCCTTCAGGAAGCACATTCAGTTTTAAAACGTGCATTCTTCGTTTGTGAGAAATGCATTTTTTCTAATTTATTTCTTCTCTGACTGCTGCTCTGTCTTATTCTAAGATTCGTTTTATTTCAATATTAAAATTCCTGGCTCTATATCCCATGTCTCTTAGATTTATCGATATAATTTAATTTTTGATTTTTTACTCATTTGCCATAAGATCTGATACAGTTCCAAGGGTTTATAGTCTAGATTACTAATCTTTTTTTAGCAGTATCTATTCTATTTTTCACTACTTGCCAAATTACTTATATTTAACTCTTTTTTGATTGTTTTAATTACATGACCCTTTTTTTATTCACACATCATTTCTTCTTTAAATTTTTCAAGTGCATTAAACTGTGTATTATGTACATGTATTTTATTCTCTTCTGTTTGTTTTCACCATTAGGTCTACCCAAGAAGTAAGTAGGCACATATTCTGATATTTTTGTCTTTTGTTCTATTTCCTTCAAGTTCCTGAATCATATTAATTGTCTGGGAATAATTTACTATTTGCCAGCATGACTCAGAATATACCCAGATCAACCAGACCCATATAAGGCAATTAGATTCCTGGGCAGCTGTGTGGGGATATTTGCTGAGTCTCCCAGATGGTGGTAGGCTGGCAAGCCAGGCGGGGGTCTGAGGCAGGATCACTGGCCCTGGTCATTAAGTGTCCAGATTTGCTGGCTTCTCCTTCCTCCAAAGAAGAGTATGTGAGTCTCCATTCAAAGGGATTCCTCTCCTTAATCATCTGTATAACAACCTTACGTTATGAGTACATGAGGGGGCTGCAACCATAGATGAAGTGTTATCTCCACAAATCGGATATTAGTGGAATACATGAATCACACTAGCAGAAATATAGAAGATATAGAGAGAGTTCTATTGGTGAGCCTAAGCCAATGTATTCCGCAGAAATACTATTAGTGGCTTTTGAGCAGTTGATTATTTACTGAGAATAGCAACACAAATAATAGGAAAAAATTGCACTTTTAAATCTGTAGACACACAGATTAGAATAATATTAACTAATGTCAATCTATATATTACTCTATCACTTTCTGGAATTCCTTTTATTTCAATATTAAAATTCCCCCCTTAATAACTTAGAGGCCTTACTTTGCAAGAATAGTTCTACTGTAAGATATAAAAGAAGCCAAGAATAAATGATGAACATGGTATTTTCCTAAGTAGGAAGGTTTTTTAATACTAAATATCATCCTTCCTCCCATGTTAAATGTATACTTAGGAAATATGAACACAAACTAAATTGTACTTTTGTTAATTTGAATTTAGTAATCTGAATCTAAAATTCATGTGGAATAACAACCATGTGAAAAACTCAATTTTAAAAGGGTAATTTGATCTATCTATCTATCTATTAAGATATATCTATTTAGCCAATTTATATTAGCATGGGCAGTTTTTGTGTCTTGTTAGGTCAAATGGATTAGTTTGTTAAAAGAAAAAAATAAACTATGTCCTTAACTTTTTAATTGATTAAAACTAATCCTATGAGTCAAATTTTTAAATGCAAAAATTTCAACACACAGAAATTCTAAAAGGGAAGTAATTGAACATCTTTAGGACATGGAAGAAGATGTAGAATTTCTAAGCATGAATTCTAAAGACATGCACAAAGACTAAACACATTCATAAATGCATACATATAATGTTCAACTAAATTATAGTATTAACAGCAAAAACTTTCATTATGGGAAGAATGCATGAACAAAACCATAAAAAACAAGTTATAAAACAATTCATCCAATGATATATGGTAAGGACATTTTATAAATAAAGAGCTATTTAAAACCTGTATGAGAAACAGTAAACATTTGAATTAGAAGGTGTTTAAGATTATGCCCCATCAGTTTTAGCTCAGCACATGGACACAGCTAGAGTCTATATTTTTTGCACCCCTTACTGCTGGGTGTGACAATATAAGTAATATCTGGACAATTAAAAGCAAGCAAAAGTTATGCCTATGGATCATGATTTCATAGGTTTATGTTTTCCTGTTTACTTCCTCTTTTTCCTGATGCCTGGAAATGGAACAGTGTCTTAAACTTGAAGATGAGGCCATATTTGTGGAAATGAAGCACCACCCCATCAACCCTGGACTCTCTGTTCACCTCTCATATGAGAGAAAAATAACTCACCCTCAGTTAAGCTATGACATTTTGAAACCTTTTTACTATATCATCTTACACTGAACCCTAACAAATAAAAATAACAGAACCCATGGGAACACACTTTTGAAATGATGAGAAAATATTTCACCGTTTGTGAAAAGAATTTTGATAATATTCATAAAAACTCTTAAAAATCCATAAAAAAAACCCTAACTCTCATTGAAATAGCAACTTTACTTTTGGAAATAATACAAAAAAACAAAACACAAACAAACAAAAACCCACAAGTACCCAAAGATGATTGTGTATAATAGGAAGAAATAAGAAAATAAAGATTATTCATCAGCAGAGAATTGAGTAAACATTTTCCAGTATTTGTTAAGGTCTAGTAGAAACCTGCTATTTCTGCCTTAATAGCCCCATTACCCCTTCTGGTAGAAATCCTTTCCTCAGGGGATCCGTTCTTCCCCTACTGAGCTCGAAACCTCCTGTTTCTAGAGTATTTTGGGGATGTAAACAACTTACAAATTCCAAAGGAGTAAAGATGGAGAGTTGCTGCTTAATTAGATTATAGAACTCACATATTCTATTTTAAACTCTTAAATGTATTTATTTTCTTGTTAGGCTTTTAAAAAGACAACTATAAAAGCTAACACTCCTGCTGCATTTAAGGATTATTGGCTCAAACATTTCTCCTTTAAGTAGTTAAATAATCAGTAGGAACTATAGCAACTGGAACTGCTTTTGATATGCAATCTTTTGAATGCTATCTGAATGGTCAGAGGGATCATTTTAGCCATTTTCTACAGATTTTTTTTCTTAATTTCCTGTTCCAAACTGTGCTACTGTCAAAAGATAATAGGTATGTACTAAAAACAGATATACTATTTTCCCTTTTGGGTACTTGTATTTCAACTTAGCATCTAACTAAGGAAACATTAAAAGTGGTAATAACCCTAGCTCTCTGTTTGGCATAGTCTCAGAAGGATGTTTTGTTTCTCTTTTAAAAGTAGGCTCTCAGATTCTTAAGGAAGTTGAATTTTCATGGAACTATCATTGCTGTTAGCCATGAAGCAATCATGACAAACATATCATTTCCTGGTCATATAGAGATGGGGTCATAGCTGTCCAAGTAGTCGTATTTACAGTCAATTCATTTACATTATTGACACTACATGTTTGGAATTAATTACCTCTAAATGTCTTCAAAAAGATTACAATATAGTTTGAAAACAAAAGCGACTTTTATATATCTCTAGAAGGAAACAAGAAGAGAGGATCATTGCATTGGAAATAAAGATAGTGGCACAAATTTAGACAATATTGAAACAAATATGGTTGGAGGAAAGACTGCAATTTCTTACTTCCTTGCAAAGTATAAATTGAGTGTTTTGTGGAACCTAAGAATGGAAGATACAAACATATAAATGAAGCTGGGTTACAAAAGGATTGCTTGTCACATGATGTGAAATGCAACTGAGGGCATAGGAAATTGCAAGATGTTTCATATCAGTGCAATTCACAACAATGATGGTTGGAAAGATAACTAAAGAAAAACATTGTGTCATATTTTAACTGTTAATACGTTTTCTTCATTAGAGGTATAAGAAAAAGTGGTGCAATTTACAGTGATGCCATCATATATTGTAAAGTATGACATTCAAAGTAAAAAAACATAAAATAAAGATGAGGAAAAATTATGAAGAACTTCAACATTCTCCCAAATGACTCTCCAAATTCAAGTCTGTTTCTAAGAGCGCAGTTGTCACTTAGATACTTTTATTCTAATACATAGATACATACATAAAACACTATATATATTTAATATATATAATACATATATATATACATAATATACAACATACAAAATCATACATAGGCATTGCAGATATATATATGTATATACACAGATATATTCATATAAGTATATATATACACATATACATATATTTAGTGTTTAGAAATACACATATATACAAACTTAAATTCAGTTTTAGTTTCTCAGATTGCAGTTGGCTTAGTTTATTTAAGAATAAATTTCCTATCACTCTTGCTTTTTGGAATTTCTTTTTTAACAGTAGGTCCTTGTTGGTTATCTATTTTAAATACATCAGTGTGTACATGTCAATCCCAAACTCCCAGTCTATCCCTCCCTCCCACCCTTCCCCCACTGGTAACCATAAGTTTATTCTCTAAGTCTGTGAGTCTGTTTCTGTTTTGTAAATGAGTTTATCTGTACGATTTTTTTTAAGACTCTCCATATAAGTGATATAATATGATATTTATCCTTCTCTGTATGACTTATTTCATTTAGTAAGATAATCTCCTTGTCCACCCATGTTACTGCAAGTGGCATTATTTAATTCTTTTTAATGGCTGAGTAATATTCCATTGTGTATATATATATATATATATATATATATATATATATATATATATACCCCATCTTCTTTATCTATTCCTCTGTCCATGGACATTTAGGTTGCTTCCATGTCTTGGCTATTGTAAACAGTGCTGCAATGAACATTGGGGTGCATGTATCCTTTTGAACCATGTTTTCCTCTGGATATATGCCCAGGAGTGAGATTGCAGGATCATATGGCAGCTCTATTTTTAGTTTTTTAAGGAACCTATATACTGTTCTCCATAGTGGTTGTACCAATGTACATTCCCACCAACAGGGTAGGAGGGTTCTTACCTTCTCCACACCTTCTCCAGCATTTATTATTTGTAGGTTTTTTGATGATGGCCATTCTGACTGGTGTGAGGTGCTATCTCATTGGAGTTTTGATTTGCATTTCTCTAATAATTAGCTATGTTGAGCATCTTTTCATGTGCCTCTTGGCCATCTGTATGTCTTCTTTGGAGAAATGTCTATTTAGGTCTTCTGCTCATTTTTTGATTGGGTTGCTTGTTCTTTGGATATTGAGACACATGAGGCTATTTGTAAATTTTGGAGACATCCCTTGTTGGTCACACCATTTGCTAATATTTTCTCCCATTCTCTGGGTTGTCTTTTCATTTTGTTTGTGGTTTCATTTGCTGTGCAAAAGCTTTTGAGTTTAATTAGGTCTCATTTGTTTATTTTTGTTTTTATTTCTACTAAAAAATGAATGGGCCACTGAAGAAATCAAAGAGGAAATCAGAAAATACCTAGAGACAAATGAAAATGAAAGCAAAATGATCCAAATCCTATGGGATGCAGCAAAAGCAGTTCTAAGAGGGAAGTTTATAGCAATACAATCTTACCTCAAAAAAAAAGAAACAATCAGAAATAAACAACCTAACCTTACACCTAAAGCAACTAGAGAAAGAAGAACAAACAAAACCCAAAGTTAGCAGAAGGAAAGAAATCATAAAGATCAGAGCAGAAATAAATGGCATAGAATCCAAGAAAACAATAGAAAAGATCAATGAAACTAAAAGCTGTTTCTTTGAAAAGATAAAATTGATAAACCTTTAGCCAGACTCATCAAGAGAAAAAGGGAAAAGGCTCAAATCAATAAAATTAGAAATGAAAAAAGAAAAGTTACAACGGACATAAAAGAAATACAGAGGATCATAAGAGACTACTACAAGCAACTATATGTCAAGAAAATGGACAACCTGGAAGAAATGGACAAACTTTTAGAAAGGTGTAACCTTCCAAGACTGAACCGGGAAGAAATAGAAAATATAAACAGACCAATCACAAGTAATGAAATTGAAACTCTGATAAAAAAAAAAAAACAAAAAACCTCCCAACAAACAAAAGTCCAGGACCAGATGTCTTCACAGGTGAAATCTATCAAACATTTAGAGAAGAGTTAACATCTATCCTTCTGAACCTATTCCAAAAAATTGCAGAGAAAGAAATACTCCCAGACTCATTCTATGAGGCCACCATCTCCCTGATACGAAAGCCAGCCAAAGATACCATAAAAAAGAAAATTACCTGCCATTATCACTAATGAACATAGACTCAAAAATCCTCAAACAAAATACTAGCAATCCAAATACAACAATACATTAAAAGGATCATACACCAGGATCAAGTGAGATTTATCCCAGGGATGCAAGGATTTTTCAGTATCCTCAAATCAATCAGTGTGATACACCACATCAACAAATTGAAGAATAAAAAACCATATGATCATCTCAATAGATGCAGGAAAAGCTTTTGACAAAATTCCATACCCATTAATGATAAAAACTCTCCAGAAAGTGGACATAGAGGGAACATACCTCAACATAATAAATGACAAACCAAGAACTAACATCTTACTCAATGGTGAAAAGCAGAAATTTTGGAAATATAAAATGAAAATAACAATGTTTCAGGGTAGAAGACTATGGTAAACCATTTTAAGAAAAATCATCAAAGAATAATAGATTTCATTGTATATGAAACATAAGCTTTTCATTCCCACATGTATGTGAAAGAAAACTGAGTGAGATTGTAATACTTTTTAAAGTACATATAGTAAAGGGAGTGCTTTTGAATTTATTTCTTGCACATTACCCACTGTCCACGCATGTACACCTGTGTGCTCTCAAGCTGAATACAGACTCAATTCAATATCCTTAATATATTAGATGTGATAAGTCCATGGCAGGGTTAGTGCTCTCAAGAGCTGATGAATAATATGCTGCTGTGAAATAGACAGGAGCTCAGCACTGTATCTGTCTCAGGAACATATGCCCACTTTTAAAAATTAATGTTATGTTCATTGCCTATTTTTAATTTTTTCTTAGGTTTTAAATATTAAACCTACTTTATCATCTTAATTTGGCAACATTTCAAAAGTTCTGAAGAAACTATTTTAATGAGTTTTAGGATAGTTTGTCCTTATTCTTTTTAACATTATTAAAAAATGGTTTTATATAATAGACATTTTCTAATTTATGCATAATTATAAAGAAAAATAAATCACAACCAGTCTTTTAGGATTCCTGTTCTAAAAAGAATCTCAGAGTTATGGTTATGGCCTCTACATTGTGCTTTCCTTGAGAGTGTAATTTCTATTATATCAGGAGTAATTTATTTTTAGGACACAGATCTGCTTGGGTATGATAGATAGAACTCAAAGTTCCTTCAAACTTAGGTGAGAAAAATGTTTTTCCTTGGTTTTACTGACCTCTAACTGAGAAGTAGCATTTTCTTTTAAATAAGAACATAGGTAAAATCCTTAGTGGTAATCTGTATGGAATAATAAGATTTGATGGCAGGTGTAATAACTACTATAATTTTCATGTAATGATATCTGCAAGTAATATAAGAGAAATATTTATCATTCTTTTTGGTGACAATGTCACATCAAAGAATTACATGTATAGATTATGTATATGTATGTATATATATATATGTATGTATGTGTATATATATGTATGTATATGTAATGTATAAATATATAAAATAAATGTTTCTTATATTTTAATAATTGTACATCAATATCATTAGTTACATTTTATCCTATATATTTTATTTTATAAATATATAGGATAAAACACTATTCTGATACGGAGTGTATAGACTATAACAGAAGGCATTAAACTTTGTGTGTGTGTATATATGTATGTGTAGAGAGAGAAAGAGAGAGAGAGATTAAACTAGAATGGGAATACAATAAGATCAAAGTGAGAAGAAATAGTTAACAGATTGGCCAGTGTCCATCAGCTTAGACTAGCCATGACGAGGCTACAAAGGATCCCCTAAATTACAATGGCTTATGACAACTTATTTCTCCCATGCTCCATTTTCATCATGGATCTGCCCCGTATTGTTTTTTTTCCACTTTCAAGCTGACGAAGCAGCTTCTATCTGGAACATGGCCAATATGGAGACAGAGAGAAAACTCTGTCACACACTCCTCTTACAGACTCAGAGTGTGACAGTGGCACTCATGTTCAATTTCAGTGATAAATTACATGGCCAACATGGCTTTCCTAGGATGTGTTAATGGCTATCTGTAGACCCTTGTATCACCTAGAACACTCTTCCAAAACAGAGATAGCCCTTAAAAAGGGTAGCACTGGTGAATAGCATTAATTTACCAAACAGTTACTGATCTATTGTATTTGAGACAATGTGATAAGTTCTGGTGATAGAATATTTTTGATAGTAGTCATGGCCTTTACCCTAAAAAAACTTACACAGTCACAAAGAACACACCCATTAAATGAACATTACAATACTGCATGATGAATATAGTGATAAAGTGCATTTCACAGATGGGGATGGAGTCAAGTGGATAGATTCAAAAGACGCTCAAAAATAAAATGTAGAGTTCCAATGATTGGTTGGATTTTTCATATTAATGAGAAAAAATGTTCATAGTGACTTCTTGGTTTCCAACTTGGAAACTGGTCATACCATGGCTCTATTTATATTAATAGAAGACAGTGGAAGAGCAGTGATTCAAAGGGTGAATTCACTTTGTATGTATTGAATTTGGAATTTGTTTGAACCACTAAAGTGATAATGGAGATTGAATCTCAGATTGAAACCATAGTATTATTATGGAATTAATATTTTTATATTCTAATTGAATATTTTTAAATGTTAAATTGGAGATTGCTAGCCTGTGTTATACAATAGTTATGGTATTCCTGAGAGAATTGGGGCTTTCTAAGGCAAAGTGATTTGGTGGGTAAATACTAAACGCTGATTTTAAGAAAGTTTTCTAACTGTGTAAATTTGCAGCATTCAAATTGGATTATTTAGTTGAAAATATTACATAGTTGAAAATAGAGATTTAAATTTTGAAACAATCAGTTTAGAAGCAACATCTCTAATGGTAGGTACTCTCATGAAAAAAGAACAGAATGATCTAAGAGCCGAGGCCCTGAGTCTTGAGTCACACATTATGTAGGAAGTAGATAAGTCAGTGGTGGAAAACAATCAACATTAACAAAAATGCAGGAAAAGAAGAATCAGGATAATAGAACTAGAGAATTAATACAGATAATCAATGACATGAAATGTGAAAATTCCTGTTTATTCTCCAAAATCCAATGAGAACTAACAATTTGAAACAGTCATCACAGGGTCAAATAATTTAAAATATTTAAAGTTGTATAAAAATCTGCAATATAAGCCTTGGATTCTTAATATTTTAATATAAAAATATGTTTCTCTCACACAGCTTCATGGAGACATTTCTAACCCAAAGTATTCCATGTGGATATTCAAGAACCCAGGTTCTTCTGTGTTATGAATCTACTTTTATCTGAATCATAACAAATCTCTACATCCAGTGAGTAGATAAGGGAAGAGATAAATGGAGTATTACAAAGAATATTTTATTTAGCCAATCAAGAAAAATATGCATCATTTCTGTCACATTTTATTGTCCCATATTCTATCCCTTGGCCTCACTTAGATGTCACGATGTTTTGGAAATGTAGTCATTGCCTACACAGCCAATTCCCAGCAGAAACTTACAGTATGGAAAGAAGGCCCAAATACTCGATGAGAACTGGCCCTCTATTTCATAAGAAATAATAAATTAATATAAACACAAGTACAATATAAGCCAAAGTGCAAACCAGAGGAAGGGAAATATAACATATGACTTTCAACATTGAATTAGGCTTAAACACAAAGTCAGTGCAGAAAGGGATCTGGGATTTAGGTAAAGTATTTAAGTGAAATTAGTCACAGGTTGATGTGGACATATCTGTAGTAGTAACTGAGTGAATCACACACACATGTGCACACACATAATTATAAATAAACTAGACATAAAGAAAAACAACCAACAGCTGATAAAAATGGAGAAAAAAATACAGGCAGAAAAATAAATCCACCTAACACATATCCAGTTGTTAATATAGCCAGGAAGATATCATAGCCAAATATAGTCTCTGAAGGCTGCAGAACTGGACTTCATGGCTGCACAGGAAAGGAGATATCGTCTTCTATCAACACTGAGGAGGGGGTTGGAATTGAGCGCCTAGCCTAAGTTGGATTGCCAGAAGGGCTTGGTATTCCAAATAAGGGCTAATTGTGAAACTTCACAAACCAGCCTGTACCATGAAAAATAAAGTTGATTTATAGGAAATATTTTCTGATCACTGGATATAAGATGAAATTAAACTAACAATAACAGAACTAAACATACAACTAGTCATCGTTCAGTGAAGCATTTGGAACCAAAGTAAATGCCAAAATTGATCTTCAGGAATATATCCATATTTCAAACAGCAAAAGAATGCCACCAGGAACCAAACAGAATCCATTTAGCCAATGAGGAGATTACAATAAAAGTTATGAAATCTTAAAAGAAATAATCTACCAGAAAAAGATAATAAAGTTCAAAAGAAGAGACTCACTAACCTAGGAATTTGGATATTAGAACAGGTTGATATAAACTATACGTTGGTTTTTTAAAATGTGTGAAATGACAAAAGAAAGATTAAAATTAAGAGGAAAGAGAATAACACCATGAAAATTGAAAAATAAAACAAGAAAACTTGCCAAATAGAAATTTTACCAATACAAAAATATAGTGATTGACATGAAAACTCAATGGGCAGATTAAGCAGCAAGTTTGATAGAGCTGGAGAAGGAATTAGTGAACCAGAAAAAGGAACTTAGAAATACTTACAAAGAATGAGGTTAACAAAAAGGAGAAAATGATGACCAGATACAAAAGAGAGCTGAAGGGACATGGAGGGATGAATTTGAATTTACAAAATAAATTTAATGAGCATCAATCAGCCCCAAATGCTCAAGGCTTGGTCAATAACTACCAGCTTCCCTAATCTATTCCCTACCCGCACTTGCAATTTAGGGCCAACAAGAGAAAGCCAAATGTGTTCCCCCAACCCATCACATAAGCTTCCCCACTTCTAGTTAACAGCCTCCCCTTTCCCCATGCTAACAGCCTCCAATCAGGGCACACCTGAAGCCTTCCCTTTTTTTCCACAATAAAATTCTCCAATTCCTCTTCCTGCTTTGTGTCTCTGACAAATGCAAATAGTGGTGGCCAACTCCCTTGCTATAGCAAGCTCTGAACAAATAACTTTTGCTTGTTCTCACTAGGGTCGTCTTCATTTATTTCCATCATACACTGCCCAGATATATTGCAGTGATTCTTAATATTAAAGACAAACAGACATCAAGCCTGCCATTCAAAAGAGGCATTGCTACCAATGTACCATAATGAATTTAGATTTATACACCAGGTTACATGAAGAATATTTGAACTTCTAGAAAAAACACATAATGTACAAAAATAATTTTTGACATGAATTTGCTTTTCAAATATTAAATATGTCTAGTTAACCCTTTAAAGACTGTGTCTTGAAATCCACCTGCCAACGCAGGGGACACAGGTTCTATCCCTGGCCCGGGAAGATCCCACATGCCATGGAGCAACTAAGCCCGTGCACCACAACTACTGAACCCACATGCTGCAACTACTGAAGCCTGCATGCCTAGAGCCTGTGCTCTGCAACAAGAGAAGCCACTGCAATGGGGAGCCCGTGCATTGCAAGAAAGAATAGCCCCCACTCGCCGCAAAGAGAGAAAACCCACAGGCAGCAACGAAGACCCAACGCAGCCAAAAAATAAATGAAATTAAAAAAAAAAAAGATTGTGTCTTGATAGGATAGAAGAGGTTGTTAAATGTACTCTGCATTCTGAAGTTTAATTCCTCTAATCACTTCTACAAATTCAGAAGCCTTTTCTGGAAACATTTGCATGAAATAATAGTAATAATAATAATAATAATAGCAACAACAATAATTAAATGTGGCTTTGAGGCAGGCACACCTGGGTACCAATTTTACCTTCAGACCTTACTACCTATGGGGTATAGAGAGAATTACATTTACTTTATTCTTATATGAAAAAGTATTAATAGTAAATACTGTGTAGGACAGATGTAAGAATTAATTAAGAGACAAGGAACTTCATCTTTGCTTAATAAATAATAGATCACATGATAAAAAGTCTGTTGAATCTGATTTATACAATGTCCTCTTTGGATATACTCGTAAAATAATAACACAATTTCTTTTAAATATTTTTGTAATATAGAACAATGATTGTTCTCTTTGGAGTTTAAATTGTACTGTGCTTGGTCTATTCAAACTTTCATGTATTTGCAACTTCTTTTTGTGATGACAATTTGTACATCATTAACATCATCACACGTATTAGTACATTCTACAGGATAGAGTAGCAAAAAATGCTCAAGCTTTTTTTGTTTGTTTGTTTGTTGCCAACTAACAGAACTACTACATGTATTTTTTCAGGTAAAAAATAATTAGTTCCATCGTAGACTGTGGAATGAAATGGGAAAAAGCCTGAGGCAGGAGCATTAAGATCTGGTATAAGTATTACCATGCTGTGTGCTTGAGCAAATCCTTAACTTAAACTCTCTGCAGCTTGTGTGTGTTTTTTTTGTTTTTGTTTTTGTTTTTTAATCTGTAAAATAAGAAGGCCTTGGAGAGCAGTCCATTTATAATATTTTGAGAAAAAAGTATTGTGTTGATTTTCACTGTTGAATAGTTTGAGAATTTACATGCATACCCTGACAGAAAGGTTGGCATGAAATCCATTAGGAGATAGAATATTCATATTGTGTATAACAGGGCAAGAGAACTTAAATAAATAATGTACTCGTAGATGCTTGTCTTATAAAATGTTCATGAGAATAAAGGCTATTTATTCATCCTTAAGAATAAAGCAGGGTGTGTAAGGAATGGACAACAGTTCCTCAAGCTCATGCAAAATACATGACTAATTTTTCACTAAGAATATGTAGCTACATTCTCACAAGGTGAGAGAAACTTAGCCTCAATTAGCTAATGATAGCTGTGTCTGCATATTTCATATAAAATAAAGTAAATTTATTTTCAAAGAGGTTATTTAAAAGAGCAGATACACAAAAATGTATTATAACACAAATTATCTTAAGTGACCCAGAAATGATTTAAATATCAAGAAAATGACTCCACATCTGATATACTACTTACTTATTTTAGGGTTTGATTATATTTAAAAAGCTAATTTATTCAACATGCTTTACTTTTACATGATAAAATCAACATTAGTTTGCTCTCTGAAAATAAAATGGTTTATTTTGCAAACTGCCAGCATTTACCTGAGTTTGATTTTGAAAAATGTAGTGGACTTTCTAGCTAAAAAATGAGGTTATACATAAAATTAAGATACTTTTATGTAAAAATCACATCACAAAAACAATTATTATCAAATAATTTAAAAACTCTCTTCACGATTTTATAGTAAGGTAAGTAATTAATTAAATAATTAAGTAATTAACATCTACTGAAAATATTTGTGTTTCATCCTTCTTTGGATGCACAGATAACCTGTATAGGTATTGTTCTTTTAACTATTTCCTCAATGTAGAATGGGAGCATAATGCAAATTTTTCATTGAACTAAGTTTCCCAAAAAACAGCAAAAAAGCTACAAAGTTTCAGTTATGCAAGAAGAATAAGTCCTAGAGATCTACTGTGCAGCATAATGCCTATAGTTTAAATTTTATTATATTGTATACTTAAAAATTTACTATGAGGATAGATCTTTTATTAAGTGGAAGAAGAAGAAGAAGAAGAGGAAGGAGGAGGAGGAGGGAGAGAAGGAGAAAAAGAAAAGGAGAGGAAGAGGGAGAAGAAGAAGGAAGAAGAAATAAAGAGGGTGGGAAGAAACTTTTGGAAGTGATGGATGTTTATGGCTTAGATTGTGGTGATGGTATGGTGTATACTTATCTTCAAATTCATCCAGATATTTACATTAAATATGTACAGGCTTTTGTTTGTCAATCATACCCCCAATAAAGTAGTTAAGGAAAAATACAGAAAGGAGAAAATTCTAAAATTCCTCTAGTTTAGTTCAGCATTCCTCTCGAGTAAAATCTACTTGAGGTTGTGAATGTGTTCCCTGCAACAACGGCATCAACATCACCTGGGAACTTGTTACGAATGTAAATTCTCAGGTTCAACCCTAGAAATACTGAATCACAAGTTCTGGGGATGTTGAGAAACACTCCAGCTGATTTAGATGTGTGCTAACATTTGAGAACCACTATTCCAGGGGATAGAGCAGTGTCTGTATATACGAAGGGTGTCTCTATCATTCAGAGAATGACTAAGGAGTCAAGGAGTTTCAATCTATCAACATCTAAAGTAATAGATTCACTTTTCCTCACTGCATTTTTCAGAAGTATGTGGTTGGCCGACCATATAGTAAGGGAGTTATGGGTCTTTCTGATGTTACTTGAGTTTCTCAAGTCTGTTACCCCAGAAGAATTACAACTAGATAATTAGAAGAATGCTGTCCTGGGAAATGTGACAAAAGAGGACTCTAACATCTGTGGAAGTCATTCATTCAAGGCTTTATTAGAAATATCACAGCATAAGAAGAGTTCAGAATGATAGTTCAGAAAACCCAAAGCACTTGTATGGTAGACTGGGGAAGCTCAGCTAAAGTTCAGTTTTAATTGTTCAGGTTTCAAAAGGAGCAGAGAACTTGGGTGTTCCTTGTACAGGGTCTGCTAGACCAAGGCTGTGGTTTTAGCATCAGCTAGTTGGTCAAACTGGATTTAGCAAGAGTGGTAAAAAGGAAGATTTAAGGGCCAAGAATCCTGCTAGGGTCAGTGGAAACATTTTAGTCCTTCAGCATCTTTAACACTTGCATAAAATTTAATGTGAAAGAGCTGTAAGAATAAGTACATACTTACTTCAATCACTTATGAGTTAATATTCGGATATTTCATACAATAATTATCATTTATTGGAATTTAATGTAGGGTATCAATACCATCTCCTGTATGTAAATAATCTCAATTAATTTTCAAAGTATTTGTGATATGATTTCTTATCTCATATTTTACAAATATGGAATGGTTGGATGAGGGCAATATTTTGGAACTGAAGTCTTAGGCCAAAGCATTTCCTCTGAGCAGTTCATCTAAGACAAATTGAAATAAAGACAATTTTATACAGGTTTAGAAATACTCTATCTCCAAAGGCAGGACTTAAATAAAATTTTATTGATTTAATTATTTTATATGTCTCCACTTCTAGTAATGAGTCATGATAATTTTAAATAAAAAGCAATAAAGTCAGGCTAATTGACCACAATCCATTAAAAATACCATTGATTATTATGTGAGGGAAAAAAAAATCCTTTGGTTTTCCTAGAATTCCAGATTTTTCAAAAATCACCATGGGTCCAAGCCTTGCTAATCAAACAGAATGTATAATATTGATAATGAGCTATTTCTTTAGTTTTACTTACAAACAAACACACATACATACATAGGACTAATTAAAATATTTTTTTTCCCAGGCGATTTCTTAAAATGTGATGTTAAATTGGATTACAGATGATCAGGAACTAGACTACAATGCTATAAATTGCTACACTTAGTCAACTTGGTAAGGACAGGTGTTTTGCACACAATTAGTTATCTCAAAGAATGGGATAAGATATGTGCAAAAGCAAGGTTTATAGAAATTATAATAATAATATCTTTGATAAGATACGATTGATAATCTATTGCTTCTCTTCCAGCTCAGTATAGATTAAGGTAATCTATAGCCTGTTGCGAATTCAAGAAAGTCTGTGACGGAGTAGCTTGGAGTATGACTCTCTTCCTCATATTTATTCTGCGGCAGCTAGAAAGCAAAACTCACTAAAGTGATTTAGCGGTAAAGCTCTCTCCGGTCTCCCAGCCCATCATTAGACCATACACTAAAGCAGCAAAATGCAAACCACTCCTCTTGGAGAGCTGAAGTGAAACTATTTCTTTTCTTCACTCTTTCAAGCCCACTGGAGAGAGCAGGATTTAACCTAGGGTTACATCAGAGTGTTACTGGCCGACCATGAGAGTCAAAGCTTATATACCTTTTAAAATTCATTACCATGTTCTCACACGCATCAACCTGTGTTAGGGAACATTTTCAGGTTTCTTGTCTATTTAAAGTCTTCAGTGCTGCTTACAACTCTCCTGATAAATAGTAATACTCTAGAAAGTAAATACTCTAGAAGAAAGAAACTTTTCTCTTTCTTCCATTATGCACACATTTATTCATGTATTCATGTATATGTTAGATTATTCGATTCTTTCTTTTCCATCCCTCCTTCCACTTTTTTAGTCAACACATTTATCTCATTATGTACATTACATCAAGTAATCTGCTCTATGAGGTCACTATCATAAATTCATTTTGGATAATGCTTAAACTCTTTAAAATACTCTGCATTTTGGCAATGTTGTACATTTGCAGGGATAGTGTTTTAACAAACATCTAGTCCTCTGCTTTTGAACTTCATTGTACGTTCTTTACTCACACATGCTTGGGAACATCAAGTCCACATACTAAGACAGTTTTCAGAGTTGAAGGGTCCAATGTACCTATGTGCCATCAGATCCTTCTGCTTCTTATTCTTCTCTTCTTCCTCCTCTGATTAACGCAGTGATGATCCCTGATATCTGTTCAGGAAAAGGGCTAATTTATATGTACAATACAACAAAATGAAAGATGCATAATTTTTTCTTGTGGAGCTGTGAGATTTCTGAAACCTCTTCTGGTATCAACTGGAAAAGTGTTCATTTCTTTCAGCATTGCAATAAGCCTTTAGTTGTTATCATCTCGACATCTAATTAGATGAAACAAACAAAAAGCTAAAAAAACTACAAAGAAACAATTATAAAGTGCAATTAATATAAACATTTAAATAAATAATTCAAAACTTTCAGTAGATTCCCAAGCATATGATTTGTTCTGATAGGCATAGCCACTGTGAGGTGTAGGTAGGGCATCATTAAATTACAAAGTTTATTTTATTAATAAAAAAGGAGTTAAGAACAGAACCCAAGTTATCTGTATTCTGATTCGGCGACCATTATGCTCTGTGAAGCAGCTTCCTTGGAAATGATGCTGTAATATATGTTTCCTAAAGTTTACAGTGAATTTAATTACTGAGCACAAACATGAACTCACATTACTGCTTAAATAGACTTTATTCCCAGGAACTTTATAAAATCTTATACTCCTTCTATTCTACTGATAACAATGGAAAAAATAATAGAAAGGATATACATAATTCCAATCCTTTCCTTAATTCTGTAAATTGATACTCTTTTTTAACACTGAGGAAACAACTCAGCTTTCCAAGACCTTAGTTTCCCCATCTGTGTAACAGACTAACAGTTCATGTTTCTCAAGAAAAGAAATGTTTAATACTCCATTGGGCTGGAGGGGAGTGGTATCATGGGTTGGCAGATGGCAAAATAAATCATGAATCAGAAGATGCTGGCTTTACATGATATTCTTAAGGTCAGAAAGTCACAGAAAAATTGATAAAACTGAAGTTGCTCCTCGCATGTGTGAAAAATATTAGGGCCATCCTGAGAGACTCATAAGCTTATGCTTGTCCTTTATGAATTTGCTCACAGTTTTGCACGATGGGAATTAAAAATCACACTGCTGAATAATGATTACTAAAATTAGCATACAATTACATGGCACTTCAAAGCAATGTACAAAATCAATTGAGGAAAAAGAAATAAAGGTCAGAGTTACTAAGAATCATGTTTTCTAACCATTTTGTTTGATGCTTTCTTAAGTCACAGATTTTCTTTTTTACAAAAGGTAGTATGTTTTTTAAGAATGTAAATCCCTACAGAGACCTGTTGAAAAAAGGAAGAAAACTGCTCTTAAATGATTTATTTAATTTCTACACATTTTTAATTTTAACATCAGATTAATGGTAAGGACACATCCTTCTTTAACAATTTTGAATTTTGAAAGAACTCGAATATTTTCAATAAATACAAAGAAAGTTATATTTGTTTTCTTTTACTGCTCTTGAAATATTGTAAAGAACTGCCTCTGTCATATTTAAATAAATTGTAATTAAATTACAATTTCTATAATAAATTATAATATAGAAATATTTTAAAATCTTCTACCTGTAATTTGATTTATATACTTCTGTAATAAGCAAGCACAATGCATAGAGTTCCCTTGATAATGATAATTTCAATGATGCACATCTGGAGAAGAATTTGGCACTAAAGATTTAGTTACTTTCTAAAATAATTTGCAAGCTGAAAGAGCATATTACATTTACTGGAGTGCCTGTTAGAATTTGTTAAATGTTAAGAGGCATATGAAACTTCTTCTATTTTCTTTGGTCTTACCTTATAAGGAAAAACATCAGAAAAGCAGATGAACACAAACTGAAAAAAACTATTTTGATATCCATATGAATGTCAATCAATATTAATAAGAATGAAAATGTGATTGTGAAGGATTAGCTTCAAATAGAAGTATCAAAATATAAATAATACAAGTTGTCAGTAGGTCTTGTTGTAATTGATGATTTTATGTGCATAATATTAGCCATAATTGATGAAATTAAATAATGTAATCAACTCACACTGCACATTACACACACATAGATATGTGTATATATAAGTATGAATATAAATATAAATATATAACATAAAAACCTTAAGATCAAGGTTTAAGAAAAAAGAAAAATCATGGCAGGATTGAGGAACAATTCAGAATAGAAAGTATAATCAAATGGATGGTAACCTAAGGTTAGATCTCTGATTAACATAAAATACTCAGAACACAAATTGTCTATTCTGAAAGGGGGGATGATTAATTATTCCTTTTCTCTGTCACTTAAACCCACCCAGCTATGATTATAATACAAAGGGAAAATTTGACAATAAAGACAGTTTAAATTAAATAGTGACTTAGGGAAATTGTACAGCGTGAGTACACTATAAATTTTATACATAAGAAAATATAGCCCTAAAGAGTTTATACATTTACATAAGATTGCACAGCAAGTGTCAGAGTCAAAGCTAGAATCCTGTTCTTGAGACCAGTGATTTCCCACTGTTAGGTTACTTTCTGCACAAGCTAATTAATAGAAATATAAATAGAAACCCTTTCATCCCAATGACAACAGGTCTTAGAACAGTGGCTATAAATCCTGATGCTGGGTTAACCACATAATAGTTATTTGGAGCCAGGAGGGGATTTTATGCATATGAGTTTCTGTTCTGAGTCCCACCTACAGTGGTTCTAATTCAGGAAATCTAACACAAGAACAGAAATCTTCACCTTTAACAAGTTTCCGAGGTACTGGATCTCAGGCAAGATGGGAGCCATTATTCTGGAAGACTGCTCAGTGGAGGAGTTCAAAACTAACCATAAGGATTTTTAAAAATTATAATATTTGGTATAGGTTTTCACAGAAAAAATCCTGAGATAAGGATTTGAGAGCAAACCTTTGAGTAAGGTCATTCGTTCTTGAAAATTCAGAGAACATCACTTAGGTAGGGGATAAAGAGTTAGATCAGTAAAAGAAGGGGAGAAAAATACAATAGTGGGTGCAGTGGCCACTCTGGACAACTGGACCAAGGAGGCTGGGTTACTGATCTACCAACTCTCTGTCCATCATTGATTAAGGGCTCTCTCCAGGGCCATCACTAACACACAAACACTCTCCCTCACGCACGCTCAAATATATACATCTCTGGCTTACACTGTACTAAGAGGCTTACTATGATCATATATAAAAGCCCTTTGGCAGAGAATCCCGAGTGCTTGAAGGAAAAAGCTTTTGTCATGCAGTGGGGTATGTTGAGGGAATGTAGGTGGGGTATTAGCAGTGTTTGCTGCATAGAACTCAGAGTGAGTAAACTGACTATTCACATAAAAGAACAGTTGCAATGTGTGTGTGTGTGCGTGCGCACAAGTACGCTTATCTATTGAAATCCAATTACAAATTATCTATAATATAATGCATATGGCTTTGGAAAGTGTTCACAAATTTACCACAATAAAAATACAGGACACTCAGTTAAATTTGCATTTCAGATAAACAGTGCATCTTGCTTTAGTATAAATATGGTCCAAATATGGTATGAGACATATTTATACATTCATTACTTACCTGAAAAGTAAAACTTCATTCATTACTTACCTGAAATGCAAATTTAACAGCGGATCCTCTATTTTATCTGGCAAAATTACTTTGGTAGCAGACTTATCAAGGAACTAACTTTGCGTGATTATTGGGGTCAACTGTTACCATCAAGAAAATTCTGAAAGTTTTTGACCCAAAACCCATTTTTACCAAAATAGCTCAAGTGCAGACTATTCAAAATTATCTGACACATTTTAAAGATTAAAGGAAACTTCCTTTCAGTTGACTACCTTTATAGTGGATGTGAATGCATAAATACAGTAATAAATCTTAAAAATTTCAAAGATATTTGAATTATAGTTATTTCTTCAAATGCTTTCTGGCCATGCTCAGGTAGATTTTTACCAATTTGGAGGTGGCTGATTCCTTTTTTATGCACCAAGTGTAAAGAAAACTGGCCTGTGAAGTTAATTTCAAGCCCACAAACTTTTAAATTTATAAATATCCATTATGAATAGACATGCTTATTCAGAAAATAGAAATTTTCCTAGTCGATATTTAAAAGCGTGGGCGAATTCGGTAAACAACCCACTTCACCTCAGTTTCTAAGTAAGTATAAAGTTATTTTATTTCAAAGGACAAATTTGATCAGCATCTTATAAGTAAACCAGAAACAGAAACCAGAAACACTCACGGAAGAGTCCACCCTTCAAGTGATAGAGGCATAAGCTTTCACCAAAATTGCGAAGAGCAGTAGCAAAAAAACAAGAGGACCGATTAAAATCTTTATTATTCATGGTGGAAACCTTGCTTGGGACCCCATTTTTGCTCTATGGGCTCACTCTCCTTCTCTAGACAACTTATTTCTTCATGATATAAAAGAATGATTTAAAATCTACCAGAGTCTCCTCGGAACTCTACGAGGCTCCACCTTCCCTAATCCCCTTAATGAAGTCAATTAATTTAACTCCTTACTCATAGAAAAAACAGAAACTCAAATGAAAATTTCTGCAGGTTTCCACCACCAGATTTATAAATCAATCTACATTCACAATTACATTCTTCCTTCCCAGAACCTCCACCTGCATTGTAAATCTGATCACACCCTTCCTTACCAAGAACGTTGTCTGAGAATTGTCCTTTCTTTGATGTCTTCAACACCTCTTTATCTGTGTACTATATCCATTATATGAAGCTTGATAAACTCAAGTTACCCTATACCCTATATATATATTCAACATATATATATTTAATATTTCACTGTTAGCCATAGAACATTGCCTTTCATGTGAAAATGGATTACCTAAAAACCTTAGCTAAAGTAAGTTTTCACCTTATGGATTTATCCATATTTGCTGTCTTCCTTTCTCTTCTGTGTACATATACTTCTCTTTCCTGGTGCCTTAATCCACTATACATATGCATTAACTCATAACACACTAATTAAAATATCTATATTTATAAATGTATATATATTTACACATATGCATTTTATGTATTATATACAGGTATTAATTTAATGAGTAGTTTCTTAAATTTAGGTTTTTATTAGTTATAATGTGTCAACATTTCCCAAGTTTGGAAAACTTTAGAGGACTAAGTAATCTGTTTTTCATTGCAAATAAATTAAGGAAACAGTGGATTAAACAAGTTTTTAAATATATATATCTTTATGATAAAGGTTCTCATTGTCTTAATGTAAAAAAAATGCATTATGAATCTTCAAGGAAGAAAGAAAATTTTCCTAAACTTATATGATCACGGGATCTCTAATACTAAGTTCTCACTTGATATCAACTTACAAGGAAACATAGACTGGCTAATAAACGAACATGAACTATCAAAAAAAACCTGTTAATTAATTTATTTTAATTGATAAATTAAAATCATGAGTAGATACTGTCAGTCACAAATGCTCATTTAATTACGTATAAACCCATGCTGATATACTGTCTTCTAGAGGGGAAAAAAATGGAAAATTAGAATAAAGAGATGTAGTAGCTAGGAGGTAAAGTCTATAGCAATAATGAAGTCTCATTTACATTATAGTATGAATAGTTCAATAGGAAACCCATAATTTTGACCCTTGATGATTTTATCTGCTCTTTAATATTATATTCCTTTATAGCAATTTAAACCAGAAAGTCCTAGAGGATTATTTCAGGTATTGCAGATGTCATTAAAGAGAAGGTAATTTCAAGGGACATATATTCTTTGATTACAAGCTGAATTTAAAAAAAAAATGCCTTGGGAATATGGCTGCAGATCAATCCATTAAATTGTATATGTGTTTATTGTCTCACAATGAGCTTTAAAATATGCTTGCCATTTTATAGGATAGCTTATCTTTATTACATAGGTGGGAGGAGAAGAGAGAAAAATTAAGTATGCATCTGGTGCTTGAAGAATGCATTCTATATAAATATTTTTGTAAATCAATGAAAATAAGTACAAGAGATGATAAAAACAAAATCACTGTGAATGTACTGTACCATACTCAGCATCTTATAAGACATCTGAAAAATTCAACTTCTATATTGACAGATGTTTTAAAATACTGTGTGAACCATCTTTTAAATTTATTTTGAAGTGAGTTGGTCCTAGGGGAACTAAGAGCAGGACCTTGAATGACGGCCAACACATACTCCATAAATATCCACAGGCAAGGATGAGTCTGAATATTAAATAATAAATAAAGTCACAGAAAACTCTACCTTTTAAAATATTTTCCTTGTTGTCTTTTTTCTTCATCTTTGCCTCCCTTTACATGCAGGACTAATTTTGCTTTATGAATGTCTAAATGCATATATTACATACAGTTTAAATGACACAGCCTTTTTTTATTATTCTCTTCTGTTCAGAGAAACATGTATGTATTATTTTCTGTTCCTATGCCTTTCTTAAGGTTATTCTAGAAATCAGTTTTTTCTGTGCTCTAAAATGTCAGTTAAGATCAGTCTTGAGTCTCCTACTGACAATTCTTTATTTCTGTCTGCAGGAGTTTTCCTTGGAGAATATCAATTTTCAAGGAGTTCCTCAATCTCACTGCTCCATCTGAGCCTTGGTTTGCTTATCTTAGCAAAATATACAAGACTCTTGTGTTCTTTTTAACTGAGTTTTTAAGAAGCTCTATTTTGTAAGATCTATTTTAAAGTGCTTTTAAAATGTTTAAAACATGATTCTAGAATGCTGATCTTTGCTTTTTACAGTATTCTTTGAGTCAACAATTTTGTCATTGTCCCTGGTCCCCAAGAAAGATTTGGTGATAAGCTCAAAACAATACCTCATAATTTTTGTGATTTGCTGCTAATGGTTCCGACTTAAGAAAAAAGACACATACACGTCTATGACTTGTTTTGCCAGAATAGGATTGTGGGCATGAAAGCTGACTTCAAATTTGAAGGAATTTCATATATACGAAAACAGACAGTAGGAGGCTGAAAGGAACAACTTACTGGGACAAAGATTAAGCCTTAATATATGGAAAACAATTGAAACATTTATATTCTGCCATGGGACAGGAGGTCTCTCATGGTATCTAAACAAATGAAAGATAATTATCTGGCAGAGGCATTATAAGATGAACTCTGGCACTAAAATATATATATATATATATATATATATATATATATATATATATATTCCAGTTAATATTTGAGGACATTTTGACTCTTACTGATATTTTATACTTTATTTCAATATTCTATAGTAGAAAATTAATAGTGAAATTTCTGTTTCTGGAAAACAGAAACAGTATCCTAAAAAAAACCCAAAAACCAAGCAAACAAAACAAAAACTCTTACCATAAAAATAAATAGAAAAGCACATTAAATACAAAAATATTTTAATCATTTTCCGATATTAAAAATAAGATCAACAACCAAGATTGAAAAACAAAGAGGGACATGGAAACTAGACTTACAAACTGAAATAAAAATTTGAACTGCTAGAGGAATTTGTTAATTTCAGTAGACTAGAAGGTAGCATTTTTGAAGACTCCCCCAGGAGAATGAGAGAAGGCATGGGCTTGAACAAAGTTAGAATTTGGGGGAAAAAAATCTACCACAGGAGCCATAGAGCCAAAAGGACAATCTTATTAAGAATAGGCTTCAAAGACAGATAAAGACTGATACCACATGGTTTCACTTACATGTGGAATCTAAAAAACAGAACAAATAAACAAAACAAAGCAAAACTCAGACTCAGATACAGAGAACAGATCGGTGGTTGCCAGAAGGGAGAGGGGTTGGTGAGGAGTAAAATGGATGTAGGGGATCAAGAGGCACAAACTTCCAGTTGTAAAATAAGTAAATCATGGGGATGTAATGCACAACATGGGGAATACAGTCAATAATATTCTATTAATAGTGTATGGTGACTGAAGATAGCTAGACATACAGTTGACCTCTACCCAATAAGATTAATTTAGATATCAGTAACACAGAGAAAACTAAAAAAAAATGAGTCCGTGTGCTTGGAAATTATTCAACACAGTTCTAAATAAGTTATGAATCAAAGAAGAAATCACAATAGAATTAGGAAATATTAAGAATTAAATAATGATAAAAATATAATGCCTAAAAATGGTTGAGTATAATTAAATAGAAATGTATAATTTTAAATGTTTAAATTAGAAAATAATGTTGAAAATGAATGATTGTTGATTCTGAAGAAATTAAACAAATAAACTAAATATATTTTTAAGAAAAAACATATAAACAGCAGAAATTAGAGAAATAGAAAAGAAAATCATATTTTAAAAAATCAACAGTCAAAGCCAAGTTCTTGAAAAAGACTGATGTACACAAATTTTGTTGTGGTAAGAAAATTGCATTATTTTTCAAATATTTGTGTTTTTTCTTAGAGAGTCCGTCCCAATCTAGCCCCATGAAAAGAAATAAATATTTGTTATTTTAAGTGTCATTTTTTTACTAAAGTAAAAGAAATTGGGAATTATATGTGCAGATTGGCTACAACAAACACAAATATATGACATTAATTCCAGGGCTGGGTAGTGAAGTTGAAAAGAGGGTTACTTATGTTATAGAGCAGTGAATCCTTCAACAAAATATGGCTGCCATAATGTGGAAGGCATATAATATACCACACAAATCCTGCCTTTAAGCAACTTGTTCTGAAACTGAATGTAACTAGTATGCCTTTGTTGTTATTGATTGCAATTGGCTCAAGAGACTGTCATTGGCTCACAAAAATATCAGTCAATATGTAAGCAAGAATGAAAGGACATCAAGAGAAGGCTGAAATTATAAATATTTCTCATTTCCAACTGGTGAAAGATTAAACTGACAGGAATTTGTGTGTTTGGAAGGTACAAACACATGTAGTAAAATATTTTCTTAAATATGGGAAGGAAAATAATACATTAAGATTCTTTGCTACTTGGAGTGGGAAGTCTTAAGAGATGCAAACCTAGAATGGTGTAGATTGAGCTTCAATTGTAATGTTTTATTTCTTTAGATGTGGCAAATACTTATGTTGGTTTCAATAATCATTATATATTTTATATGCATAAAATATTTTATAATATTTTCACATAAATATATTTTTTAATTGGAGTATAATTGCTTTACAATGGTGTGTTAGTTTCTGCTGTACAATAAAGTGAATCTGCTATACATACACATATATCCCCTCCCTCTTGGACCTCCCTCCCCCCATCCCACCCATCTAGGTCATCACAGAGCACCGAACTGAGCTCCCTATGCTATGCAGCAGGTCCCACTAGCTGTCTATTTTACACATGGTAGTGCATTTATGTCAAACCTAATCTCCTAATTCATCCCACCTTCCCCTTCCTCCCCTGTGTCCACACATCCATTCTCTATGTCTGCGTTTCTACTCTTGCCCTGCAAATAGGTTCATCTGTACCATTTTTCTAGATTCCAAATATATGCGTTAATATACAATATTTGTTTTTCTCTTTCTGACTTACTTCATTCTGTATGACAGATTCTAGGTCCATCCACATCTCTACAAATGACCCAATTCCATTTCTTTTTTGGAGCAGAGAATGATAAAAGTGAGCAGTATTCTTTGTTGTATCAAAATGATCATAAATGTATTCTGCAAGGAACCACAGTGTGGTTTCTAAAATTCCCTAAAACATTCAGGGGGGTATCAAACAAACCTTTACACATTTGACTAAAGCAAATTACATGTGGAATACTAGAAAATAAAAGGAACTAGAGAAATTGAGGTTAAATAACTGAATATACTGTTGAAGAATCTTATTAGAAATATATCTTTTTAAGCAAACCTAAGAAGGAAACTGACATACAAGTGTAATAAATTAACTGTGGTCATTTGGAAAATCAGTGATTTGAAGAGAGGCAATGTGTTAAAATAGAAATATCATTAGTCATGGACTTAGGAACTTAAGGTAGGATCCTAGTCAAGTTGTTTATTAGCTTCATAAACCAGTATTATTAATTTGTTATATTTATACCGCTAATAATAATTATTACTAGAATTCTTATGATACCTCTAACATTTATCAAAAACCTACTTAGTGACAAATACTATACTCAGTATAGTATTCACAGTACTTAGTAAAATAACATGTCACTTGCTTTATTATATTAACATTTAGAGGAGATTATAACCTTCCCCTGCCATCCCACCCCACTCCATAGTAAATACTTAAACATGTAAGTATTTGCTATTTGAATACATGTCCAAGACTTACCAGTGGAGCTTGACTCATGAAAAATTGTTCATGGAAGGTCTTTCTGAGAAAGTTACCTTTAAGTAGAAATCTGAAAAGGCAAAGAGATCAACTATTAGAAAGTTTGTTCAGATGAATAAAGAGGGCTTTTAGAGCAGGTCAAGCTGGGGAACGACATAGAAAAATGTAGTCACTATTAAAATTTGTCATTTTCAAATAATTGAAAGAAGGACCATAAAGGCAAAAGTATAGAGGTGAATATGGAAGGTGCCTAAGGTGAGGTTGCACAGGTAGCTGGACCCCAGTTAATCAGAGCATCCTGGTCTAATGAAGGAATATTCTTTTTATTTTCAGTAAAATGAAAGCAGTGAATAGGTTAAGTATGAACATGACATGCTTGACTTTGTGGTTTAATTTGCCTCTGCTATGCATGGAGATGAAAATCAGAGACTTGGAGTAGGGTAGAGAAAGTGGCAATTTGAAAGCTGGAAAATTTGAGATGTATTTTGGAGTTAGAAGTGAAGACTTGTTGATAAAATGCCCATGGGAATGAAGAAAATAAAAAATCAAAATGCTAGAAAATGTTTCTAATGTTTAGTGTCATTTACTGAGAAGGGAGAGTGGGCATATCAAATTTGTAGAAAAAGATTCTATGTTTATTGATTTGTTTTATTTTTGAAAAGTATTTAAATGTGAAATATCTTTGTGAAATGAGATTTAAAGTAATAAACTGAAAATTGGTCCCACTGGCAAGTGGGTTATGAGGGGGAAAACTGAAATTAAAACAGAAATCACAATTTGCAATATGTTTTGTGACTCACAAGAGAGATTAAACTCTTCCAGACACTCCATGATGTGCATAACAAGCTATTTAAATTCAAACACTTTAAAAAAATTTTTTTTTATTTTGGCCATGCCACTGTGTGGCTTGCAGGATCTCAGTTCCCCGATCAGGGATTGAACCCAGGCCATGGCAGTGAAAGCACCGAATCCTAACCACTAGACCACCAGGGGACTCCCCCCAAAACTTTCAATATTAATTTTTTGTTTGTTTTTTTAGGCCCATCCCTTCCAAGATAAGAACTTTGACAAACTATTTGAAGAGTAGCGCTTCATGGACTCAAAAGATAAAATTGCTGAGTGTTCCAGCAACTCCAGTTTATAAATTCTGACCATTCTCTGCTTGGATCATCCAGTGCCAAACTTCAGTAACCCTGTTCCCGTGAGTATTCTTCCCTAACTCTTCTTTTTTGAGAGGCCTCATGGTTTCCCATGGCGTGTGCTTTCCCTTGTTGAAGCAAGCTGATAAACCTAACACTCTCTCATTACAGATGTGTTTCTGTAGGTATTTGGGCAATTATCAGTTTTGTGAACCATCAATTTATTTCATAAGTCTGAAGCTTAGAGGAGGGTTTTAGCCAGGTAATGCATGTATTATATATCATCATCATACAGATGGTAATTAAAACCTTTAAGGAGGAAATCACCATGAAGGAGAACACGGAGAGTGAAGAATGTTGAGTCATGAAGATGCAAAGATTATTTCAAGAAAGAGAGAGTAATCAACAGTGCCAGGTGCTAATGGAAGAATGACAAACATGAAGGAAGGGAAACATCCAAGAGCAGTTTTGATTGAGTGTCAAAGTGGGAACCAGATTGGAAGGGTAGACAATGAATGGGGTTGAGGAGATAGAGTATGGAAACAATATTTTCTAAAATGCTTTGTTGAGAAATGGGAGAGCAGCTTTATAGGGATGAAGAGTCATGTGGAATTTTAAGGATTTGAGTATATTTATGCTAAAGAGAGTGGTTTAAGATTCAGGAGAATAAAGGAATTATCCGAGAAGCTAAGTTTCTTTAAAAGTTAAGAAGTATCGCAATCCAGTACACAAAGCTGAGGTTACCTCTTTGTGAGAGGAGGAACATTGCTTCAGTTATAAGAGAAGTTAAGGAACAAGACAAGTGCAATTACAGAGGGTTTAGAGGTGGAGAGATGACACAGGTTTCACGGATTCTTACTTGTTTCTTTTATCTGTTTGTCTCTTTTTTGACCATATTAATTGTGTGTATGGGGACAGAAATGAAAAGATAAAGGAAGTTTGAAGAAAAATATAGTTTTTGTCTAGAAGAAGAGCGAGCTTCCTACTGAAAGTCAATAATGTTTCCAGGCAATGTAAAGAGAATATTCAAGATTTAAGATTATGATATTAAAATGAAATTAGTATATTCAACTTATTTTTTCATGGGGATTATTCAACAATTTGTATGTATTTACAGCCCAAAAAGATAGGAAATCAATTCAACAAGGGAATATCTTAGAGCCTATTGCAGTAATCTAGGTGAGGAAGAATACACTGCAGTGATTTCACTATACGTGGGAGAAGTGAAAGATTTGAAAGTTTGAGACAAATTTAACAAGACTTGATTATCGATTTGCTGTATGATGGAGGAAGGCATATGTCACTAGATTTTCAACAGAAACAACTTACTTGGATGGCTGTGCCATTTACCTTGATCATGGACAGTGAAAATGGAGAATATTAATGGTTGGTGTGTTCAGTTTTAACAATGTTGACTTTGAATGGGAAATGTTTAGTAGACATATGCTTAATTAAATATTTTGTTTACTCAACACATACATATTGAATGTATACTAAGGCTAAATTATATTATTTGCACTGAGGACCTAATAGAGAACAAAACAGGTAAATTCTCTCATATTATGTAGCATATATTCTAGTGAGTTTTTTTGTTTTTTTATGAGAAGCTTGAATTACCAATAAAGATGTGAGTAACATGAGAACAAATTCATGGAAAATTGCCTTGTGAAAGGATGTGATATCCCAAGAAGAGGTTGTAGAAAGTAAAGAGAAGAGGACTTCAAATAGAATCCTAAAAATTCCCAATACGTAAGAGTAAGGAACATGAAACCACAAAATAGTTTGGAAGAGATGTCCACAGGTAGGGAATAAAAACTGAATGGATTTAGTATTCATAGATGTCATTATAAGTAAATGTTCAAAATCAAGAATTGCTGCTTAGGGGATAAAGAAATTATAAATTGAATATATTATATGAATTACTATGGTGATTGTTAGTAATTTGTCTGAGAACAAACTTAAAGTCACAGAAACAGATAGCAGATTGGGATAGGTAGAGAAGTAATTTGTCAGTAATTAGGGTTGAGCTAGTTGTTTTTAGGGGATAAGTCAGGTAAAAACAAACCAAAAAATCACTGGAGCACAAAACCTTAATGACAGTGAATGAGCAGGGGTGACAATAGGGAGTGACAAAAGAGACAACATCCTGTGAGGTGAACAGTTCCCAGAAAACTTAAAAGAAATGAAAATCAGAGCAAGCAATTACCATGGCAGGAAAGAAGTGGAAATATAAAGAGGCAATGAGGAAAATACACACACAGATGTAGGCAGACATGCATATAAGTTCTGGCAGAAGGAGAATGAGGGAGTTAATGGCTTTGGAATTTTTATGATATTATAGGGCAATTTAATATTCTGAAGACAAGAGAAAGATGTGGAAATTTGAGGAAAATGGTGATTTTAAGATTAATTATTCAGAATATGGGATCTTGCATAGACTAGAGACATATGATAATGTAATAGTATTCAGGCAAAATTAGCCACTGACTTGCAGCTATAAAAATCCGGATGTGTGATTTTTTTATTCTAAGATATTTTTAAGCTAAGTGATTGAAATGGTTGACTAACACACCTACGGAGATGAAAGTGGAATGTGAAGAAAGGAGAATAGGGCATATAGGGCGTCAATTAATTCCTCTTCTAAAATCCAAAGATCCTCATTAAAAAAAGAAAAAGAAATGAAAACTCTTTATTCTAAGACATATTACATATATCTGTACTAGTCAGGATGGGATAGGTTCTGTTTCAGTGACAAAAGCAAGCAAAGAAAACACTGCCCAAAATTTAGCAGCTTAAGAAATTAAGGTTTAGTTCTGCTTCTAACATAGCCTGGTGAGTAGCCATCCACGTGGAGATTAAGGAAACTGGGGCTTTTTCAATTGGTGGCTCCACCTCCCCCAAGGGCCTACGCAGTGTCCTCTGCTGGATTCTGCATTCAGCTGACATTTTAAAAAGAAAGCATGAGCCAAGGGTTTTATGGGAGAATCCAATATGGAAAATAGCATATATCACTTAGGCTCATATTTCATCAGCCAGAACAAGTTCCACTGCACCAACCCATCTCTAGTCCTCCTGGACACCCAGGAAAAGGAAATAGAAAGATGGGCATCTAGCCAGTCCCCACTATGGCAGAGTAAATCTAAATCATATGTGTCTTTCTTTATCTTGATATTAACACTCATCAGGTCAGTAAACATATCTATTTATCTTTTATTTTTTTTTTATTTTTTTATTTTTTTTAATTTTTTTTTTATAGCTACTTTATTTATTAATTTATTATTTATTTTTGGCTGTGTTGGGTCTTCGGTTCGTGCGAGGGCTTTCTCTAGTTGCGGCAAGTGGGGGCCGCTCTTCATCGCGGTGCGCGGGCCTTTCACTATAGCGGCCCCTCCCGTTGCGGGGCACAGGCTCCAGACGCGCAGGCTCAGTAGTTGTGGCTCACGGGCCCAGCTGCTCCGTGGCATGTGGGATCTTCCCAGACCAGAGCTCGAACCCGTGTCCCCTGCATTAGCAGGCAGATTCTCAACCACTGCGCCACCAGGGAAGCCCCTCTTTTATTTTTTTAATGCACTGGAACCATTAAAATTGTTGTAAAGTCAGCCAACAGTAAACTTGGTAAAAGACAGCTTGTAAAACATCACAAGAGAATAATCATTAACTTGACATACTCTAAGTTTTAAATTTTAGTAGAAAAGTATGGGAAAATATATGCAATACTTATCTACCAATTTATATTATTAGAATCATAATGTTTGCTTCAGATTACCATATATATCCTTTATTTTCTTAATTTATTCCTGAACATTTTATAGTTTAGTTACTACTGTGAGTGGAATATTTTCCCTTTTTAATTTTCTGATCACTACTAGTGTCAAGAATAGGGAATGACTTTTGACTATTTGTTTTAAATCTAGTCACATCACCAAAGTTTCTTATTAACTCAGGTATGTTCTAGTCAGATCACTTCATCTTAAGGTGATCATTATATCAGAAATGAGAAGCGAGAAGTGACTTTTCAATTGTAATAAATAATGATGTCTCTTAACAAAAGGTACAAATTGCTAAAGTAGCTAAAAGGAAAAATAAAGAAGTAAGCCAACATATTCTACTTGCAATACATCTCAAATTAAAGGGGAATTTTTATGGAATGTGGCCTCAAATTATAGAGTCTATTAAGGAAAGACGGATCCCTCAATAAAAAAGGAATGCCAATGGTTTAAAAATGATTAACTTAAATAACAATTTATGCATAAAAATAAAATTACCCCAAATATAATTTGACTTAGAGGATACAGGATTAAGTAAAAGAAAATTTTTATTTTTATGGCTTTTTTAAATCATAAGAACTGTCAAATTAAAGGAACACATTAATTCTTTATAAGATTCACAAATAAAATTTATACTGTACATGAAAATATAATTTAATGTAGAAAAATCATGTTGTAGAAGAAAATAAGAGCTGATATTAGACTTTTATCCTGTACTAGACCCCTTTGGTATAAAATCTATATCATCCTAACTTTAAAGACTTGAATTTATATATTAAGACTGATACTGAAGAATAACAGAATATGTGTACTAAAGAATTTTTTAAAAATTATATACACGTCCACAGCACTGTGCTTCTAAAAGGATAGTGTTAGGTCCTGCTCATTTGCTTTAGGCATACTGACTTTATGCACCAGGATGAAAAATGCTAAATAATGTATGGGACAGAGTCAGCGTCTACCAATTCATTCTTAGTCTTCAAAGAATGGCTCTGAGTTATGCTGCTTATTAGAGTATCAAGGAACGTCAGTTGTCAAAAGTGCCCACATAAATGTGTGCACAAATCCTAAATTGGTGTTTGCAATGGGTCCTTAGGAACACAAAATGGATAACGGCACCACAGATGGCTATATACATGTATGAATGTTTGATTTAATAAACATTCTTGGCTACTTTTTCTAAAATCTAGTTTTATAGTCTTTTTGGCCAATTGCACTTAGAATTGATTTAATGTACAAAATATTTTAGAGTAAATAAATGCTAAAAAATATACTTTTAATTTATTATTATATTAAATCTTATGTTGATATTTGATATTAAATGACGTATTGATTATTATCTTCTTTGTAAGCTTGCATATAGCCTATGGATTAATTTTTTGACTGTGGTGACATTGAATCAAGTTAGATATTAATTTTGTTAAATAGGCCATGTTAGATTATCACTTTGCAGAAGGGGAGAGCAAGAATGTAACAAGATTTTCCTTTGGGATTTTTTTCTTTTGCTTAATTTTTAAAGACTTCTTTCATAATACAATGTATTTAAAGCCACCAAACAACTTCCAAACTGACACATTATTTCATGTATCATAAAATGTTATGATTTCCAGCAAATTTTAAAACACGATGTATTTTATTATCTATGAATAGAACACTACATCTAATATTTCTATGAAAGCTATGGAATTGTAGCTACATAATAGTAATTTCAAGACATGCAATTTTTCTTGCATACTCAAAGGATTAAAATCATCTCTGATGAAACTAAAATGCATTTATTTTCATGAAACATTGATTTTACTGTTCATATCCCACGATGTTCTCTCATGTGGATAACAACGAAAACTATTTTATGAAGAGTGAGAAAAAACAGTCCTGTGATGTTGAACTATTATTTATAGTGGTTTCCTCAAAAATGCAAATGTTGAGTAGAATATATTCTTTATAACTACAGTTTAATCACATTTGAAAGTTTATTAATTGATCATAGAACAAGAATTTAAATACATTATAGCAATAAATAAATACAGGGAGGTTCACACCATGGATCATTAGGAATTGTCTTCATTTAAAAATGGATTTAACTAGGCTCTTCGATACTTGAGAAACTATTTCCAGCTTACTTTGCAGTGCTGCTGTTAAGTTATATTGAGTTAATAGAAGCAAATCGTTTAGAGACCGCCAAAGGAAACAAAAACATTTTAACTTTCAGTTCCACTATTTAAAACTTCCCTACAGTGCACGAGTCTATCAGCTTAGTATTTGTCTATATACTATCTTATTTAAGTTTTTAAAACTACTGTACGATCTTATCCCAATTTTAGAGGTGCAACACTGGGGCTCAAGCTCAGATGAGCACATAATTTATTCAACACTAAAAAGCAAGCAATATGGCATGCTGAGGATCTGAATCATAGTTCTATATTTCCAAGCCCAGCCCATCTCTTCTTACACCATAGTCCCCTTGGGTGGCTTTCACCAGCTCTGCACCCTCATACCTCAAGTTCTGGATGCTTGACTTCCAGCAGTTTCATCCCACATCCTTAATTAGAGGGCTGCTCCTGGGCTACTGGAGCTGCTTCATCAGGAATTCATAGAGCAGAAGGTACCTGGGCAGAGGTGGAGGGTGGCACCTTGTAAGACACCTGGAGGGACAAACATTAAAGTGTAATTCCTACTTGAGGTCTTCCCAGGACCAGGCTAAGGCTGAGACTTCACCTGAATCTGCTCTCCTGCCTTGTGTCTTTCTTCCTCTACCCTGTCCTGTCTTCCATGCTCTCTTACTGATTTCTCCTGGCGGAACTTCCTTAAAAAATAATCATTTGACCCTGGACCTTTATCCCAGGGTCTACTTTTAGAGAATAAGAATCACCTGGAGAAATAATTAAACACAAGTACCTGGGCCCCACTGCCCGAGATTCAGATTCAGTAAGTCTGGAAGGAGCCTGAGAACTTCCACTTCTAACAGACTCTAAGTGATGTTGATCCCCGTGGTCCATGGCCCACACTATGATAGCTTTATGTAGACAACCCAAACGAAGATGATGTGATGGAGAAGTGATTTTTCTACCTTTATTGTGAATCCTAATATCCTGGAGGTCTTATTCAAAGGTATTGTCAGGCCCCTCCCTCACAATTGGTATGTGTCACTACATTGTGTTTTCCAAGAATGTCATGCTTTTAATTGTAAAGCAATTCAGTTTCAACCATTGAGATGAAAAGGGTACATTTTTCATCCTGACAGTAGAAAAAGAAAAATGGTTTCATAAAATTTAAAATATTTTCCTAATAAATTTTCTTCAGGGTAATTATTTTTTTGATTCCAATTTTTATTATTCAATTCTTTCAAAGATGGATACCTTACTTCTCATTAGAAGGACTAATATATTACTATATTATCATGGTGTTGGTCTGATTGTGGATTTCGTGGAAAGGAGTAAGGGGAGAAGGGAACTTCTGAAATGGAACCATTTATGGCTCAGATGAATGTCAGCATTTGACAATAAATGTGCAGCCATCAACAGAATGATATCATTCTTGATTGTAATATATATCTTGTTACTTTCATTCACATAACTATGAAAATTGATAGTGCATATTTTTCTTGTGTTGCTCATTATATGATATTATTTTTCTTTTTTACTAAAATAATTGTCCTTTAGAAAGGCATGGGAAAAAACTAAACACACACACAGAAAAACATACTCAAAAAATAGAAACAAAAATCAGTGACTTTAGTATGAGGAAACAGACTTCATTTTACACATTCATAGTTGAAATGCACAACTGAATTTATTGAAATAAAAATGTTCACTAAAATGATTAAGAAAAATAATTATTCATCATTTTAATGGCTCAAAACCATACTATAAATGTATTTACATAAAAAGCTGTCAAATTCTCATGGTTATTTCTCCTTAAAAGCATCTTAACACAAAAGACATTTCTTTGTAGTTTACTTTTGACCTCTTTTTTTGTTTGTACTCTTTCCACTTTAAAGAAATTTTAATTAGTTTTTAAACTAATTTTTAATTAGTTTTTTTCCTATGCCATATAATGCACACATTTCTCCCTAGTTTGACCTTTTCTTTTGACTTTGTTAGTGATGAGTTTGAATTTTGCCATGCAGAATATTTTGCGTTTATATAGCAGGTTTATCTATTCTTATTTTTAAGACTTCTGGAATTTTTATATACAAAGTCCTTCCCAACTCTAAAAATATTTCTAAAGACAATTACATATTTCTTCTATTATTTCTAATCTTAATATTCGATAGCATTCATTTAGATATTAGTCCAAATGAAACTTATTTGGGTGCAAGAGATGAAAAAGGGTTCCAATGTTTTATTTTATTATTTTTGATTAGTTAGGCTTGCTACAAATCATTTATTATATAAATCATCTTATCTTTACTGATTTGAAATCATATTTTTCCATGCGAATCTGTTTCTATTTTCAGAGCTTTTATGTTCTTGCAGTGATTTTTATGTCAAGACATATTACACATGTAAATATATAATTTATACAATAGTATGTCATCTTCTTCTCCTTCTCCTTATTATGATTATTACTACTTTTCCTCATTATTCTTAGTTTATTTGTATTTCCACAAGATCTTTAGTCAGCTTGTCATTTTCTCCAGCCCCAGGTGTGTATTTATTAGGAACAAATTAAATTCACACATTAATAGAGAATGCTTTTTGATGTGTAAAATTTCATTTCTTGCTCACAGCAATATTTTGTTTTCTTTGCACTTTTGCTGCAAAATCATTGTTTAGTTTATATTTCAACATTTTAAGATGTATCTTCAATTATCTTGTCAGTATATTTTTGTTTGTATCTTATAGTTAAATATTCAGCAGCCCTTCTTTCTGATCTGAGTTGTAGAAACATTTACAAACATAAAATAAACTATGAGAGTAATAAATTTATCCTGTCCATACGTTGAGGCAGTTGGTTTGTATGTATTTTTTTTCATCCCTGCAACAGTCAGTAATGTGTAACTTTACTTGGTTTTGATCTCTATACATATTTATTGGGGAATTAATTAGAGTTTATTGGTTATTGCTAGTGAACTAGTGCTTGGAATAATCTTAGGCCTTTGCAAAAAAATCAATATCTTTGCAAAGGATTTTCAGAACCCCCATTCCTAGAGGTTTTTTTTTTTTTTTTTTTCTGGCACTTATTTATCCTTAGAACATGTCTACATAATTTTAAAAATCCATGGACTCTACCTACTTCTATTTGTTTCTATTCCTTGTTCCATCAGTGTCTTTTATACAGAGAAACTCAAATATAATACAGGGGGGAAAAGAAGAATAAAATATTATCTTACCAACCAGTAATGGGAAAAATTGTATACTTACCATCAATGAGTACATTCAAATTGAAGAATTACTCACCAGAAATTTTAGTTTCTGTCAAAATATTAAATTTCACTAATGATTGCCATACATATATATTCAGCACAAACATCTTTCACTAATGGATTTATACCTTTAAAATGTCCTTTTGTAGAATGCCTCTTTTCTTATACAAGGTTTGAGATTTTGATTGAATTTTCCATTAAATAAATTAGTACAGCCAATCTAGCTTAAGTGTATTGTATTCATGGATTAAATGAGCTAACTAGTAAAACTATAAATTTCCAAAATGACAATGATTGCCTCCTTCCCAAAATAACATGCTAAAGAAAGTCAATGGATTGGATGATATGAATGATATGATTGGAGAAATTTTGAGGAAAAGGAATAACAGCAAACCTAACTTTACTTGAGGTATTTCTGATTTATACTTAGAGATGAGCATAAAATGATAATTTCTGGAAACTAATAACTAATAAAACTAACAGCATAAAAAGGTAGCAATTTTATGGAAATTTGTGTTTCCAGGGATACAGGAGAAATTTTAAGACATATTCAAAGCCAGAGCATATCTCCATAGGAATTTTTCACAAATTCTAACAAGTTGGTGTAAACACACACACTCACACACACACACACACACACACACACACAAAACAAAAGTGAGGTCATAGTGTTGTGTTTGTAACAAAGATGAGTTACAGTCCCAGGAAAATTCCTCATCCTTTCACTACCATATCACATGAAGCTAAAAAAGAAAACAGTGGGTATCACATCAAGATGTCAGGGAAGTATACTACCTGATCGGTGAAATAAACAGGTTTCTGGTATGTCAAAGAGTCACCAACACAATTTCAAAGCAAGTGGCAGGCCTCCACAAGCACAGTGGAATGAGTGAGATTACATATAAAAGGGGGGTAATGATTACACAAACAGAGTCTGCAAAACATAAAACAAAACAAACTATATATATATATACACATATATATTCATATATATACATATGTATACATATATATACATACATATATATATATATATATGTAAAACATGCAAAAGACAGACAAAAACTCATTCTAGAAGAAAATGTAACAGAAGAACAGGAGGAAGTTTCCCACAGCAGCATCAAGGTATGGAGAAAGTTAATAAGAAAAAGTATTAAATGAGACAATAAATGAGAGATAACAGTAAATAGAATGCCATAAATGGTAGATAGCAGACCTCAGGAAACAAGTTCAGTGGCCAAGAGCATTAATTCCATATATCATAAAAAATTAGCAACCTTAAGGAACAGAATATGGTAGAAAATCAAATTTCAGACACAGACCTAAAGCTTGATTTAAATAAAATGAATTCTGATAAAAAAGAAATATGACAATGTATAAATATATATACATGTGTGTGTATATATACATATATATGTATACATATGTATAGATATATAATTGTGAATAAAAGATGATTGATAAAAAGGGTAACTAGTGTTCCTAGATAGGAAAAGAAAAACTTGAATTAAATTATACAGAAAGAAGAAAATGTTGCTTTTCAAGAATGATTGGTTAGAAATTCTCTTCTCCTCTGCCATATACTTGTAAAATATGGAAATTCAAAGGTAATTAAAAGATTAGATTTACAGTTAGCCAAAAAAATCTAAAACATATCACATACAAGCGAGGAAAAAGCAGTTACATATCAGAATTTCCTCAACAATATAAATACAGGAGAAAATAGTGTAACAACCAAAAAGTTTGAAAGAAAAAAAAAAAACTCTTATACATATAACTTATACACATAATTAAGGTTATATGCATTCATAACTTATACAGATAACAAAGGTTATATGAATTCAGATGAGAATATTTAAATTTGAAGATTGACTAGGACTGTGAAGAAACAATATGTAAGACCTGAAGTTAGTACAGAATATTCTGCTGATACCCAGAGCTCTTCCTTTTAAGTCCTAGTGGCAAAATGAAATACCATATCCAAAAATAATATATTGAATCAGTTGTGACAACTATGTGTTATCCTGTATTGATTATACAAATGCGTGTAAAAATAACAATTCTTAGGAACTTGCTCTACTGCTGGGAAGACTGCTGTCAGACTTTCAATTCAGACAGGGAATTATAGCATTTGATGGGAGAGGTACAGGAAGAATATTTTCCTGCAGAGGTTAAGTCAAGAAAAAAAGACGTATTACAAAGAGCCATGTCCTCTGACTTGAACCTTTTCTTCCCTTAACTGACACTGTGCTACAATTTTTCTTCACATTTCTGGAAGGTTTTTCTTTTTTTTTTTCTTTTTTTTCTTTTTAGCTGCTAAAACCACAGATTCCTGGTAACATTTTGGGTCTATTTTTATTCTGCTTCAGCCTCTTTGGGAAAAAAATAGATCCTAAGTGTGATTCCTTATAATTTTAAAATATTTTACATTATCGTAGGTTATTATATAGATATTTTTTGCATTTGCATTCTATTGATTACAATGAGAAAATTGTTTTCTGGTAAGAGATGGAGTAGGATAATGGGCAAAGACATTATATAAGCAATGCTTCCAAAATTTGTCACAAGGGTACCATATTGATTGTTTTCATACCTACACATTTCAAGTATATTAAATGAATTTGCAAAGAAAACATTATTCTAAATCACTGGTAAAACCAGTATTAGGCCATAAAAAAAATTTGGCCCTATAATTAATCAAAGTTATACTTAAGTCCATGTCCATGAGCCACTCAAAATCATCTTACAAACAGTTAATCAGCCCATAGTATGGAAAATTTAGCTTCAGAAATTGTGGTGGAGTTTAACTTAAGGAACACCTGGCAGCTCTCTTCAATGAACTGAATTTATTTGTATCTTTTTCCATTCTATATTTCCTTGAAGGAGAAAAATAAAATGAATGGTAAAAGCTAATAGGATGAGAGTTTTACCATACCGTAAAAATCCTAAGAGTAATAAAGAGGGAATCATCATTTTTGTTTATTTAACCCCTATTCGAACTACAAAGGGTAACTCATATCCTGCTTTACAGGTGAAGAAATTACAGCTAGATATTGTTATTTGCCTTGTGTTGCAAGGCTTAAATTGATAAAATGCATACACAGAGCCTAAGTCGGACTAATAACAAAGTCTAGGTATTTGTTTGTTTGTTCATTTGTTTGTTTTTAACTTCCTTCTTCCCCAAGAGCTGACCCATAATCTCTAAGCACTTGAGAAGGATGGATGGACACCAATACGTAGGAGACTGGATCAAATAACCTTTCCAGATCCCTTCCAAACTGAAGATCCTATGGAGGAGTTACAGATCAGGACCAAGTCTCTACGGAGTTGTCAAAGAGAGCCAGAAGACTAAGAACTAAAAGGAAGAAATAGCCAGAGATGCAGAAATATTGTTTTGTTTTGTTTTATTTTGTTCCTAACAAACATAGGATATGCAAATAAAGTCAACTATGGATTTTCTCTGCTTCACAGTCTGATGCCCAGCTGTGCAACTCTTCCCATGAAGGCTTTGTGGTTATGAGAGGAAACGTGAGCAATGCAGTACATTTTTTGAACATGGCCAGTATTTCTACCCCCTTCATGCTGTGGCCCATAGAATTCCAAAAGCCATTGTGCAACATTTACTTTTTTTCTTATTGCTCCTATAATTAATGTTGGTCTTTAATATCTGACCCTTGAATTCCCTCTGTATCTATTATCAGTGCTTCTCCTTTTCTGCCAATGTAATTAATTTTGACATATTGGTCTGATTGATGTTGGATTAATTTATTGGGTCTCCTTATGACAATCTTAAAATTCATGAATGGTCTGATGGTCTTCGTGTCGCCACCTCTTTATGCAGGGCCACCCAGCATGTGGATATGAAATTGATTTTTAAGAAGTCTCCTTCTTAAATTACTCCATGTCTGAAATTTACAGTATAGGCTAACTTTTTTTCACACATTTCTAATTTTTGTTTGTTAGTTTGTTTTAAATGACACTTTATACATGACTCTGGAGTGATAACATCAGAGGGAGAATAAACTCTGAGGGGCAAAGTCACAGACATAGTCTTGGATATATATATAGAAATAAGTGAATTTGTTGAGCGACTTGATTTAGAGGTCAACCTGTAAAACTACAGCAACAAAACAAAACAGTGTATTTGGTCAGACCAGAAAGTGAAATTGAATAATGAATTCTAACACTACTTTAATGTCCCTAGTGCTCTATCTAATGTCATTCTGTGAGTCAGTGAATTAGGATGCACTCGGTACATACTGCGATGGATAGGACTCACCACTAATCTGACACCAAAAAAGTAAAGACTGAGTGAAAATATTTGAGTAACTTAAAATAACCAGACCAGGCTGACTCTGTCATGTTAAATTTGTCATGTTTAAGCCTGCAATTGCAACTTAAAATAAAAAAATCTGTGTTTAGAAATATGTTATGATGATGGTATGACATGGACAAAAAGTAAACATAAAGGTAACTGAATTTGTCGAGTGCTTTTATATTACATTATCGTTATGTTAATTTTTAAATATTTTATGGTTTTACAACTAGTAGCCTATGAAGCTGCTTGTTATAAAAATATTTCTTGATGCAGACTGATAATATTTATATCTATATCTGTATCTATAATTTTATTATTAAAATGAAATAAAACTTATGTTTTTATATCTGACAGAAGCTGACTGGACTCTTAGATAAAAAGTCTGTCTACACATCTTTGATTAAAGCATATTGTCGCTATTCTTCACTTTTGTTCTTTTCTGACCTCGTACACTTGGAAAACCTTCATCATTAGGCTTTCCTGACAGCTGAGAGTAGGATGTGTAGCAAGAAATTTTGAGCAAGAGTAGAATATTGTCTCCTCTATCATCCTCAAATGGAAATGGTAGGCTGTTAAAGCATTATGAAAGGATATTTGAGTTTCCCTACCCAAGAACACGGACTGCCTTTCTAATCACTTATCTTTCATGTTGTTTACTAAAGTTTTATAATTTTATGACAAAAAAGACTGAAAAATGTTGTTACATGTATTCCTGGGCACTGTGTGTTTTCTGTCTGTTGGTGGTTTATAAAAATGCAATGGACTTTTTAATTTTTATCTTACTACCTCTGATAAACATAATTTTTGTTAATTTTAAAATATGTATTTTGTTAACTTTAAATCTCCCTCTTATTAGGTTTACATGTAGACAGCCAATCTAATAACTTCCAAATAATGAACATTTACTTTTTTTCCTTTCCAAATAGTTTTTCTTTTATTTATTTATGTCATAATTTTCACACTCACTGGCATATATTTCCATTAGAATGTTGTAGATATAATAGCCGACTCCTTGGACACATTCCCTGATTTAAAGAATATGCATTTAACATCTCACCTTTACAATTTATTTTTGACATAGTTTCTGATAAATATAATTTATCAAGTTAAGGGTTGTTTGATCCTATTCCAAGCTTGTTAAAGGTTATTACCATGAAGTATTCTGAATAACATTTATTTTTTGAATTTATGAAAAGTATAATATTTTATCTCATATTAAAATGCATTGAAGGATTTCCAACTGGTGAAGAAAATTGCATTCCTAAAATATTTAACATTAGGATTTGTTAACTTCTTTATCTGCTTAAGATTAGTACATCTATGTTTATGAGCTAGGATTTGAATAATTCTGACTGGGATCAGGAGCCCATGTCCTTAATCACTGCATCGTGGTGCCTCTCCATGACTCAGCAAATACGCTAGTACGTGTGTACCAGGAGATATTCGTCTGACATGTAAATTACTGAAATTAATGCAACTTTAAATCAAGAGGGTAATGAATATACTGAAAGCTTATCATAAATAAATATGTTATAATATTGGACCCATTAAGGAAAACATGTTTGTGCATCTACATCTATGTCTACATCTAACTCTACATCTACACCTACACCTACATCTTTATGTATATATGTATATATGTACGTATGTATGTATGTATGTATGTGTGTATCTATCTATATCTATATCAGCAAGGGTATGCTTCAAGCACATAAGGATGAATGCTACAGAAAAAATACATATGTGGATAATAAAACTATTGGAAATTGAATCACTCACGTATAAATACTATATGTTTCATATACGAATACATATACGAATGCACATTTAAAAACAGAATCCTAATGTTTGCCCCTGGAGAACAGAGTAATGGAGTGGAACAGGGAAAGCTGGCAAAAGGGCTATAATTTTATATATCTTTTTATTTTCTATGCATGTGTGTGTGTATAAATCCATAAAGTGAGAAGATGATTAATGTCAGATTGGGTAAATGATGGGTGTACAGGTATATTCACTTAAGTATTAAAATTTTGTATTTTAAACACAGATACAAAATAAGTCGAATATTATGAAACATAAGCTTTTGAGACAATTGTAGTCTCGTCTGTCTGCCATTCTTTAATAACCTCTTAATTATTATTTCATCCTCAATGTCAGGAGAGGAAGGGTTAATAGTTTAGATATCTTAAAAATTAGTGACACCAATTATTTAATTGTCTCAATTGAACTGTGTATAAATTATCAAAATTGTTCCATGTTTCAGTTTAATGCCTTTTATATTTTCTGGCTTCTTAGACAACACTTTAAACACTGAAAGAATTTTTAAATTAATTTAATCACTGTTTCTTCCCTAACTCAACATATTCTCTTTTCTCATGGATCTAATACAGGTTATTTTAGATTTAATTTAGACACTTTAAGTTTTCTCGGTTTGTTTTTAACACTGATGAAAAGAAAAAAAAATGTAGAGATGTTTTCTTACACATGCAGTCATCCTTATTTTGTACGTCTGTATCTGATTCCTTTGGCAAAAACTAAAACAGCCTCCTGGAAGCCAGCCAGATGGTTCAGTCCACTTTTCCATGGTACAACACAGGAGAACTGTGAAGAATCTATAGGCAAAAAAAGAATATAAGGAAGGGGCACTGCAGGTGACTTTCAGAATAAATGGCTGAGACACTGAAACTGAAATAAATGATGAATTCTTTGCCTCACCTCATTTCCATTTTAATCTGCCTGAATACAAATAAAACACTAAAATCTAATATGTTCTGGAGAATGTACATTTGGATATTTTACTTCTAGTCAGTTGAATTTAATTCTATATATGGTTTAAAAATTCCAACTGAAATATGAAGAGTGGTGATAATAGTCAAGTGGTCGATAACTTGCTGATGAGGTACATTCTCACATTCTTCTGCTTCATTTGCAAACTCTGTAAAATGAGCTCTAGTCTCTGACAGGCCACTTGTCATTCTTTCCCATTTTATTAGAATGCAGAGCAGTCAAATTTGGTACTGCGAATAAGGCAGCTATCTTATTTTATGTTACCTCTTTGGATTTGGTATTTTACATGACAAGGATCTAATCTACAATACATTTTAATATGTCACTATTTTAAGGAAAAAGGGCTACCTCAAGAGCATTAATATAGTGACAGCTAGTAGTCGTGGGGCACTGGGCTTAAATGGGGAGAGAAGAGATGTGAAATGAAACTGTTCTATCACTACAGGTATATACAGTGTATACTATTTATCTTCAGATTTAATTTAAATCAGCAAGACTGGAGCTTCATGAAATCACAGTTCCGAGATAGGTGAGCTCTTATAATAACATAATTCTTTCATTTAATAAATGGGAATGTTAAGATTTCTATAAAAGATTATTAACCTTCTCAAGGCCATTCACATAGCTATTCATGGTAATACAAGAATAATATTTTTTTATTTTATAATATCTATATTTACATAGCAATATACTAACAATAAATAATTAAATTAAATTAATTTAATTTAATCAGTTTCCTTAGGCCTTGAGAAGAGACTTCCCTTTGGGTGGGCTGCCTGTGTTACTCTCAATACAAATTTGAAAAGTAAAACCTCCAGTTAAAGCATACAACACCTGGTGAAATTCAAATTTTAGAAGATCAATGACTTTTTTAAGAGTAAGTATGCCCCATATAATATTTGTGAGATAGATATGCACAAAATATATATATTAACCATTTATCTAAAATTCACATATAAATGAATATTTTTGTTTTCTAAATCTGGCAACCCTAACTTCAGAGTACAGAATGGAACAAGCAGAGTGGAAAACCTCCTAATCCACAGAACAGTTTGTAGGTTTTTATTAATTTGTATTTCTTTATGTGTCGTACCTGCTAATCCTTTGCTGGGTTTTTTTAATCATGAATATATCCTCCATATTGACACTTTTTTTTTTTTTTTTTTTTTAATTCTAACTTTACTTCTTTAATTTTATCTCATCAATCTTTACTTTTTATTTTTGGCTGTGTTGGGTCTTCGTTTCTGTGCAAGGGCTTTCTCCAGTTGCAGCGAGCGGGGGCCACTCTTCATCGCAGTGCGCGGGCCTCTCACTGTCACGGCCTCTCCCGTTGCGGAGCACAGGCTCCAGACGCGCAGGCTCAGTAATTGTGGCTCACGGGCCTAGTTGCTCCGCGGCATGTGGGATCCTCCCAGACCAGGGCTTGAACCCGCGTCCCCTGCATTGGCAGGTGGATTCCTAACCACTGCGCCACCAGGGAAGCCCCATATTGACACTTTTCTTCCATTTACATTAAGTTATGGTTTAATGAACAAAGTTTCAAGTTTGAATATAGTCAGATTTAATTAGTCATTTCTTTTATACTAAATAATATTTGTGTCTCATCCTTCCCTTTAGCAAAATATGAAGAATTTGTACATATTTTCTACCAAAATTTTGAAAGTTCAGTTTTTAAGATTTAAGTCATAACCCTGATGGCACTGATTTCTGTCTAGAATGTGAAGTAGAAATCTTATTTCTTCTTTTACATAAAATAATCATTTTTTTCCTAGCTCACCTCTACCCTGGAGTGACATGCTGCTTCTCTCATAGGCCACAGATCCATACATGCACAGAATGTATGTCTGTGGAAAATGTTTTAAAATTGTTTGGGGTAATGATTGTGCAATTCTATGAATATATGGAAAACCACTCTAAATGGGTGAATTTTATGGTATGTGAATTCCATCTCAATTAATGGGTTACAGACACACAATAGGGTCACTATAAGCCTATCAATAGTGCCCAGGGTCTCAGGAGAGCCCAGAGTCAAAGCCTATGGGCTTATCTCCATCAATTGGGAGATAAGCATTCTCAGATACACCCCATTCAGTTGCAACAGTAAGTGTGGGCTGTAATGAAGAGAATTTGCCTTATTATTTCAGGCAATGCCTGTGGCACAGAGAAAACATACTCCAGTTCTCTTGAAGGACAAGCTAGAGCACTGGGCGTCTGTCTTGACAGGTATTGGAGATAGGTCAAGACAGGGTTTTGGCTAGTGTGATGAGAAAGATGTGAGTCATTATCCAAGGCTAAAAACAAACAAAAATTTGCAATTAAAGCAGCTCAAATAAAATCTCCTTCTAAGTATGTCATCAAGCAATAGTCACCAGATATGATGTAGCAGCAGTTCAGTCCAAAGGGGATGGCAAGTGTCAACTGAAAAAAATGCACAACCTAAAAATTGAGAATTATGTTTTATTCGGTGGACAAAGCTGAGAACTTAAGCCCAGGACACAGCATCTCAGATAGTTCTGAGAGACCGCTCCGCAGAGGCAAGGGGGGAGCCAGGATACGTAGGAGTCTTTGCAACAAAGACCAGGTAGTTGGGACATCAGAAGATTACTGTTAATTAAAGAAAACTGGACATCTCAGGTTGAGGAATGTAGCTCTTTTCTCTGTATGGGAAGATGCAAGAGTCTGGGTGCACTGCCATCATTCCTTTGACATGCACCTCAGCTATCTGGGCCAGTATCCTGTGCTTTCTCATCCTGAGTTTCCTCAAGGTGTACCATGGTGGGGAGGGGTGGTGGCAGTGGCTGACGATTTGATGGCAGGTGTCCTGTGTCCATCCGGAGTTCCCTCAATGGGGGCAACTGTAGTAGCTGCCGGCTGCAACATCCTTTGTTTACTGATATGGCAGGTGGCATTCTTAGTCCACACAAAGATAAAACTCCACCGAAGATAGGGGGTTTTAAACACAAGAATAATGGGTGGGAGGCATGCAGAGAAAACTGCTTGGACTGGGAGAAAACAGCTTAAAGAAAGCATTCAAAAGTCAAAAGCCTATAAAATGCAACAAAGAATCAGGAAATCTATAGAAAGTGTAGCATTTGTATACTAGTTTGTCCCAGATTGAGACAGAGTTAATAAGATCTGCAGAGAGGGACAAAGAAAACCAGAGCTAGTCTGGAAACCAGTGGGCTTTACCAGCAGCAAGCAAGGAGGCCTGGAATTCTGGCGTATGTTGTCCCAGCCATGGCTGCAACCACAGAGACAAGCCTGAAGCAGCAGCCTGACCCGCATGCCTGCAGCACTTGATAAGCGGAAGGAGCGGCCTGGGTTATTCGTCTGGGTGGAGAAACAGCACCAATTCCATTATCAGGCAGAAGCATTTCCTGACCACAGTCAATACAAATGTCCATAGTTAACTCTGCTTTCAGATGTTTTTCCTCTGTTCGATATTTTGCCGTAACAACAATCTCTTTACTGTAGCAAAACAAACAGGCAGTTAGAATGCTAACTATTCTTCTCAAGTGAAAATATTTCATTTGCTGAAGGTTTACTACTTGAAATGGGCTTATCCTGCTAGTGCAATAGCAATTTTCATAAGATCTGTAGGAACTCAAACTGGTGTTGTCTGAGTTTATTGATTCATTCAATTAAAAAAAATAAGATTTGGGTCGAATTGTTTTATTTCTGATACATTCCACACAACGTAAAATACAAAAAAAAAAAAAAACAACAACCAAAAACACTCCCTTCTTGGTTTAAATGTTTATTGATGGATTAATTTATTGGTAAGATAGTTGCATAAACTGAAATATTGTATTATTAACTATGTATGTTTTAATTTACAGGATGAGCGGTGGCAAAGGTACAAAGATTGGAATTTTAAATGAATTAAAATATATGTTTGCATCTTAAAGTTTATGAATGTTTGTGAATCAGAACTTTAATAAAATGTCTGCCTCTCTTTTCCTTTAATAGCAACAAGACAATTTCTCTTGTGTTTCCTAAATGCCACCTTAGATATAAGGGTGAATAGGAATAAGGAAGGGAAAGAAAAGAAAAAGAAAAAGGAAACAATAACTAAATAAAAACTCCCTTTCCTGCAGCTTTAAAGACACTCATAAAGAAACTCTATGGCACTTTTCTGCATTTCTTTCTCTCGGATCCTCCTTATTTCACCTTAAACATGAGAAACCATATTGCCATGAAATTCAACTTGAATAGAAGCTTTCTCACATACTATTACCATTCCATGAGCTTACAAATGTTACACATAAGCAGAAAAACTTCTACATCACTAAAGAAAATTTTCTGATATTTTCTAAAGATAATTACAAGCATTTTAGAGACTGTCTAATCACATCGCTGATGAATAGCTTGGTTATTTCATTTGTAGTCATAGAATAGATAAGCAGAGCATTCATAACCTCCAATGAGAGTGATCGTTTAACATTTTAAGGAATCTACTCAAACTAAACAACTTCAATAAACAAGATTTATTGACAGTGAATGTGAGATAGGGCTGTATTCTTCAAACAGCCTGCCATTTTGTTTGCCAGAACCTGTAGTCAGTATCCGCAATATAGTTTTAAAGAGGGTTTTTCAACTTTCTTTGTGAATCAACAATTTATCATTACGAACCTCCATATCAGTATTGTTCCATTCCTATCTTGGAATACAAATGTCAAGAGAAAAATATTGTAAAAATTTTAAATAATTCTCCTAAGGGAAAGAACTGCTTCTTTATTTAGAAAACAAAATGAAACAAACAAACAAAACCCCACAACACCTCAGTGAGGCTCCTTTGAGCATGGCATAATTGGGAGAGATATAAACCAAGAGAAGTTAATTTGGTTTTTCTTAATAAAGTGATAAACACTATGAAGTTGCCTGCTGATACCACTTGTAAGGACGTAGGAGGAAGCATCTAGAAAGAGGAAGAACAAGAGAAAGATGACCAGGACTTCCCTGGTGGTGCAGTGGTTAAGAATCAGCCTGCCAATGCAGGGGACATGGGTTCGAGCCCTGGTCTGGGAAGATCCCACGTGCCGCAGAGCAACGAAGCCCGTGCACCACAACTACTGAGCCTGCGCACCTGGAGCCGGTGATCCACAACAAAGAAAAGCCACTGCAATGAGAAGCCCGTGCACCAAAAGGAAGAGTAGCCCCTGCTCGCACCACAACAAATAGTAGAGAAAGCCCGTGCACATCAACGAAGACCCAACGCAGCCCAAAATAAATAAATAAATAAATTTTTTTTAAAAAGAGAAAGATGACTAAAAAACAGTACAGCAGTTTGGAATATTATAACTGCTGCAGGCAGGTGGCAATAACTGTGGAAAATGGACAATGAATTTCCAAAACAGTGTGCTATATCACACTTTGATAATTCAAAATCTTCAGTAAATGAAATTTACATGCAAAATCTTGTGACACAAGAAGGTGGAGACAGAGTGTATGATGACAATTCAATACCCATGGACCCTGCTCTTGGATAGATCTTTAAAATAAATCCTTGAATCTTGTTCCTTCCTGATGTCTTCATTTTTAAGGCAAGTTCAAGCATGAATCCAGCAGGATAGAGAAGAAACGATGACAAAGCATTCTTGATCACCTGCTTCATTCCAAAAGATTTCTTCCATGTTTGGCTCTTTGTTATTGGGCATGTGTGTATATATATATATATATATATATAATATATAATATATATATTATATATATATAATATATAATATATATATTATATATATATAAATATATAATATTTATATATATAAAATGTAAAATACAGTTATTGTATTTGTTTTCATAGAAGGTTGTTCCATATGTGTGCCTTTAATATTCTAGTAATTGGTGACAAAATAAACTTATAATAAATCTAGGCTCTTACCAGCACTCCCTGAACCTAAGATGAATTTCAGTCAATTTAAGACAAATTTCTCTCTCTACAAAAACAATACATGACTTCTTTAACCCATGGCCCTCATTTTCAATAGCATAAGCATTTACAATTTATTGTCATTATGGAAGATGGCTGTGCCATGAATGAACCGTGCTTCATTACTAGATGGCAAGTCTTACAAATGAGACTAAAGTGAGCCAGTGGTTTAGGTAGACAGCAGATGAGACCAGAGTGTTAGGTTGCCATGGTTTTTTGTGACGTTAAGTAAGGTCTTAGGAGCAGAGCTTTGCACTTGCTTAAACAACCTATTTCACAATGGAATTTTCCGGTTGTTGCCACAACTTGGGAAACATTGATTTCATTGCAGGATATACATTTTGAGTTGAACAGGCAAATGTACCCTTTGTTGAGATAGTCTGTTTGTACTAGGGGTCAGTCATATTCTAGAAATGGCGGCTAACTGTATGTTTGTGGAATTTGGTACCTTCAGAAAGTCTTTGCTCATACCCCAGAGACTGGAAATTACTGGCAGAATCTTATTGACAAAGGTTTCACACTTGGTATGAAGACACCTGTTGCTTCATAACACCTGAAGGAGAAAGCAGCCCAAATTCAAGGATTGCTTTCTGGCTGTTTAAACTGTGTTCAAACCTTCTTATTGCAGACAACCTTATTTAAGTTTGCCAAATGGTAAATAGTTTTGTATAGGCACTATAGTATTGTTCCCAGGTGTAGAATATGCTTCTTCCAAAATCTAAAAAGCCCAATTATCTACTGGGTCTCCTGATCTGAAATTAGCAGTGATAAAGTATCCCTCTTTATCCCTTAAGACTATTGATTATGCTAACATATAGCTTCCAAGAAAGCCACTAAAATACCGGAAACTGGGATTTTGTCCTCATTCAATGCCTTTTAACATTTGATGAGCTAAGTTTGGACAGGAAAAAAATTCTAAATGGAAGATTTCCAAAGACAAGAGGAAAGAGATACAATTCAAAGATTTAGTTGCCCACTCTTCATGTTTCCTTCCTATGAAGTCCATTTAATTAGTCAGAGACTTCTGGACTTTATGTCCTCAGAAAACTGAGTGACTTATTTGATTAGAAAATTGTAGAAAAATGAACTGTGTACTTGTGACTCAACAATTTCAACAGATAAGGGGACTATTGGAACACTTTAGGCAGGAGATAATTCTTTTCTTGTCTTTTTATAATTATTTAAAATTGAATAATAATTATAATTATTATAATAATTCTCTTAATGTAGTTATAAGAGTGAAATATTTTTTTAATTGTGAGAAATCAGACATAATCTACTAACATTCTATTCAGAAATATGACTACAATAGGAAAAATAGTCAACAATTAATTCATTCAAGGAATATTTATCAATGGTCTATTGTGTACTGAGTTTTTTTCACTGGGAATACAGGTCTACTGTTGTAATGGAGCTTAATTTCTATTAGAAGGAGACAGTAAAGAAAAGAAACCGAAACATAAATAAGTAGTATCTATAAGATAGTGAGGAGGTAAATACAGGGTTAAGCCATTAAAGCAAAGACCAAATGTATAGTGAAGATTAGCCATATTATGGGGTTGGGAGGCAAGTGACACATAGAATGAATATTAAAGGTGTCTTTCCTATATAAGGAATAGGCTGGAAGCCCATGTAGGCATAGCACAGTGAGTAGAAGGAAGTTGATAGGAAGCATGTATGTCACTGAGGTTTCTGGATCAATACTAAAATGGATGTATGGACCCAAATCACCATTTATTAAATCACTTATGTTTTTCATATTATATAAAATGTTGGAGAGAATTGATTAAACCAGAATAACTCATTCTAAATGAAAGTGGGTGTAAAGCAACTATACTCTAATAAAAATTAATTTTAAAATGTTTTTTTTTTTGGTTGGTTGGTTGTTTGTTTTTAACTATCAAAAGTGTAGTTTCTTCTGCAGTCTTCTTCTGGCTGCTTAATTTATTTTAAATCTCGTCAGGTCAGATGTGCTGAAATACTGTGTAGAGCAGACTCTTTATTAGGATAAGCTGTGAAATGGTCACTTGGCACTGAACAGTATATTTTGAATATTTTGGCATAGCTCTCTTAGACTGTCTCTTAGTCAACTGGAATAATACTGTCATCCATTCTCTTTGAAAAGCACTCATATGGGAATGCAGATATCCCTTTGAGATCCTGATTTTAATTGTAGCATTATTCACAATAACCAAAGTATGAAAACCACCTAAGTGTCTGTCAATGGATTAAAAAAGTGTGGTATATATGTGCAATGTAATATTATTTAACCTAAAAAAGAAGGAAATCCTGTCATATGCAACAATCTAGATAAACCTGGAAGACATCATGCTAAGTGAAATAAACCAGTCACAGAAAGACAAATACTGCATGATCCCATGTATGTGGAGTAGAATCAGAGAGTAGAATAGTGGTTGTCAGGGGCTGGGGTAACGGTTAATGGGAACTGCTATTCAATGTGTATAAATTTACAGTTATGCAAAATGAATAAGTTCTAGAGATATGCTGTACAACATTGTGCCTATAGTTAACAAAACTGTATTGTCCTCTTAAAAATTTGTTAAAAGGTAGATCTCATAATAAGAGTTCTTACTACAAGAAAAAGAAAGAAAGAAAGAAAAAAAGAAAGAAAGAAAGAAAGAAAGAAAGAAAGAAAGAAAGCATAATGTTCATAAATAGCCATTGAAAAATGGGCACTTGAGGCTTGTAGACTACTTTCTACAGCTATCGGCATACTTTTGCTTTCACCAATTGAGTTGCTTGATTACCAGTAGTCAGTTGTGTTATTCTCATACCTATTCATGTCAGTTATACGTTTTACTGTAATTATTTTATTTAAATTTTAAGGTATATTCCAGAGAAAGTGCTTTGACTCCATGCCAAATTGTTAATGAATAAATTTATAAGTTTAAGAAAAAATGTTTAAAGTGTTGACCTAAGACAAATAGACTGCCATTTATTTCTCTAGAAAAAAAAAAAAAAGAGCAGGTTTATTTGGGATCAGCAGAAAATTGCAATTTCAATTCAGGGTTTGCAACCATGGCAAGCCACGTGCAAGTTCCTACATGAAAGGGAAGAGGAACACTTTTATAGAGGTGAAAAGGAAGTTGGGAGGACTATAATAAACAGAGTCCATGGTTTTTCATCTTCTGAGTCCTTGCCAGGAAGAAAAAGGAGTCTTTCTTCTTCTTGCTGCTCTCTTATATCATTGCAAGTGAATGAGAGCTCCCTTTTCCAGTTTCCCAACTATATTTAATTGAAGTTTCTGTTTATCAATTGTTTTTGCATTTTCCTCTTTTGATCAAGATAGCTCTCTGAAAGTACTGATGATCAAGAGTCAAGTTTTTCTCTTTCCGAACATTTTGTCCCTCAGTGCCAATAAGGGCCTTTCTCAGGTATAAGTCCCACATCAAAGGGAAAAGTACACAGATTGGAAACCTATTGAGATCAAATTCAAGTATCAAGGAGGGGTAGGAGGGAGAACGCTCAGTCACTATTTATCTAAAGTCCATATATTATTAAGATTATAGGCATTGGAGATCATGTAAAACATTATGTCATCACCAATGGTTTGGTGACAAACTTTCAACAGGCTTGGTCCTAATATCTTGGGAAAGCTGTCCTATCAGATGTCATCTCCTTCAATTTTAGGAAAGTTATACTTTCAGGTCACCAAATGATGTGCAGGTCCAATTGTGGTTTGGTGGTTTCTGCGTCACATGAATCCAAGGGTTTATTCCCTATAATTTTTCATCATAAGAGTTTGCTAGCAGCGCCTGATAAGGGCCTTTCCTGTGAGGTTGAAGTGAGTTCTTCTTAGGTGTCTTTTCCAGTAGACAAAAATCTCCACTTGACAACGTGTGATGCTTAAGGTCTTTGTCTTCCGAGAGCACACTGTGAAAAGACTACTCTAGCAAGACGTGGTTATTTTTGATAGAAGCAATTAGGTCTTTGCAATATTGGAGTTTCTCTCCTTTTATCTGTTGTGGGTCAAAAGAGACAGGAGCTAAATGCATTGGACTTTCTGTGACGATCTCAAAGAATGAGAGTTTATGAGTTCCGATGGGGTGGATCTAAGATTGAGAAGGACCAACAGAAATGCTTTTGACCTAGGTATTTGGAAGGCCTCTACAAATTTTGCCATTGAATCTTAATAATCCTATTAGTGCATTCAGCTAAACCAGAGGATTGAGGGTGATACATACAGTGAAAGTGTAAAACAAGCCAAACAGCGCAGACTTGTTAAAGTACCTGACTTGTAAAATGGGTTCCATAATCACTATGAAGTTTGAGAGGAGTTTTCCAAAAAAGGATAGTCTTTCCCAAAAGGACTTGAGCCACAGAAGAGGCAGTAGCCTGCTTGCAAAGGAAAGCTTCAGTATAGTTTGAAAACATACAGACCGTGACTAAAACATATTTACATCTATGAGATGGAATAAGTTATATAAAATCCACTTGCCAGACTATGAATGATCCATCAGTCAGTTTAAAATGTCCAGGAGCAGTACAAACAGGCTTCCCTGGGTTGTGCTTTGGACAAATGGGACAAATAAGGTAAGTACTTTTTGTTGTTAACGTTTTCCCACCAATATTGATTCAGGAAGTGTATTATTTTGTCAGTAGACCAATGGTTTAATGCATGTACTATGATGAGGAGTGGGAATTTTAGAATCTCTAGTAGGACTGGGTTGTTATTTGGACCTAACCACAACTTTTTCTTTTTATCAAACCAGCTGTTGTTTAATTTCCAATCTTATTTTTCTTTTCGTGAAGCCAAATGTTGGGCTTCTCTAGCCAGCTTTTCTAAATTATCATTTGGAGAAATATCCCTTTGAACTATGACAGACATTTAGCTGCTGTTGGTTCTTTAAGGGAAACATTCCTTGTGGAAATGTCAGCAAGGTGATTTCCCCTTGCTTCCAGAGAATCAAGTTTAGAGTGCCCCAGAATCTTAATAATAGCTAAAGCATCAAGTAAAAGTATTGTATCCAATAATTCCTAAACATAGGGTTCATTTTTAACTTTATTTCTGCTGGAAGTAAGGAAGCCACATTGCTTCCACAGCATTCCAAAATAATGAACTACTCTGAAAGCATATATACTATCAGTGTAAATATTGACAGTTTTGTCCTTTGAAAAAGTACAAGCTCATGTAAGAACATATAATTCTGCCTGTCGGGCTGAAGTAGCCATAGGTAAAGATGCTGCCTCAGCAACATGGAAAGAAGTTGGAATAGCATACCTGGCACAATATTTGTCATTGCCACCTTTTAAATAGGAACCATCAATGAACCATGATAAATTAGCATTGCTCAAAGGAGTTTCCTCTAGATTTTCATGAGGAGTCAGGAGGTGATCTGTCAACATTAAGCAGTTGTGAGGGACTTCATAGGTGACAGAAGGGAGAAGAGTAGCAGGGTTAAGGTTATTAGTATAAAAAAGTTATGTGAGGAGCAGTTAACAGAAGGACTTCACAGCAGGTGAGGCAGCTGACTGAGAAAAGTTAAATGAGAAACTTGTGATGAGAATTCAGGAGAGCTTCTATGGCATGAGGTACAAAAATGATTAAAAGTGATCCTACACTGATTTTCTCAGTGGTCTTAACCAAAAGGGCAATAGTAGCTATGGCTCTAAGACAAGGTGGGTGTCCCCATGTCACAGGGTCCAATTGCTGACTGTAATACCTTATGGGTCAATGGTGGTCTCTGTGTGATACCCTAAGGGCATCTCCTTCCTTTTTATATACAAAAAGGAAAAAAGGAATCCGATAATTGGGAAGGCCACGGACAGGGGTGTTCGTGAAACACTCTCTGAAGGCCTTAAAATGTCCGTTGTCTGGTTCTTCCCATAGAACTGGATTGGGTTGTTATTCAGTAAAACGTACAGAGATTTGGTCATAAGAGAAAAATTTGGAAACCAATTTTGGCAGTAGCTAACTAGCCCAAGAAAACCTTGCAGTTGGTGCTTAGTTTTGGACTTGGGAAAGTTAGGACACCATGAATCCTATCTGGATCTAGGTGTCGCCCTTGTTATGATAACAGATTCTCTAAATATTGAACCTGCATTTGGGCAAACTGCAATTTTTCTTTCACAAACTTATGTCCCTTTAAGGCTAAAAGCTTTAGAAAGTGGATGCTATCTTCCTGTGAGGAGGCTTGACAAGGAGAGCAAAGAAGCAAATCACCCACATACTGCAACAAAGTAGAAACCCTAGAGAAATTTATATCATCCAGATCAGTGGTCAGGTTGTGAGACACAATAAGGATTCTCAGTAAAACCTGAGGCATTACTGTCCAGGTGAATTGTTTTTCTTCCCAAGTTAAGGCAAAAAGCTATTGGCTATCTTTATCAACTGGATTACTAAAGAATGCACTACATAATACTGTAAAGAGTTTACTTCTTGTGGGAATGGATGTTAGTAATGTGTGAGAGTTAGCAAAAACAGTGTCGAGGAATAACAATGTTATTTATTGCTCCAAGTTCCTGGATAAACCTCTGCCCTCAGCCCTTAAGTTTTCTCACTAGCAAAATAGGAGTATTACAGGGACTAGTACAAGGGATAATGAAGCCTTGAGCTTTGTAACCTTCTACTGTGAGCTTTATGCCTTGAAGGGCTTCTTTACTGATAGGATATTGATTAAGTCTAGAAAGAGGTTTTAAGGGATATTCGACTCTTGATAAGAGGTGTGCTGTGAATTTTGCCAGTATCAGTTAAAGATTTTGCCCATAAGGAGGACAGTAACTTTTTCAATAGGGACAATTGATCAGTGTTTCCAGAATCAGTTCAAGTAACATCAGAGATGGAACAGATAGAAGATGTCAAGATTCATTTAATTCACTTGGTTGGCTGCTTTGATAACTACTGTCAAATTCTAGAATTATTTCTCCCTTTTAAAAGAAAGAAATTCCAGTGTATATTTTTCTAAGAAATCTTGACCTAATAAGTGGATAGAGGTAGAGGAACTAAGTAGAAAACATATGTATCTCTCAAAGGGCCTAAACAAAAGGAGAGAGGTCTAGAGAAAAAATCCTCTTAAGGTTCATTATTTATCCCCACTATTTAAACTGTTTTAGTACTCTGACGCAGGGGCTTCTTTACAGTAGTGGAGTTGAACACCAAAAGTGTGGCTCCAGTGTCAGTTAGGCATGGGAGAGATTCATCCTCAATCTGGTGAAATGTTTTCTCAAGCCAGTTGAGAGGGAGGATTGGGAAGATCCCCTGTAGTTCCTCAGGGCCCCGTCATTGTGAGTTAGGAACACATTGGAAAGGCTGGTTAGAGGTCTAAAGACACCTGAAGCACTTAATTTGTAACAATCTCTTGCAATGTCCTGGGGTTTTGCATAATAGTAGAAACCAAGAGGGTTTTGTTTTTGTTTAGGGGCCTTTGATTGCTGAAGTTGAAAATTAAGAATTTTAGTGATCTTCTTTTTAGGGGACTCATCTTGAGTGAGAGAAAGCTGGTTTGCCAGATTAGCTCAATTTGGAGGGGAAATTGTTCCCCATTCCATCCTGGTCCTTTTTACTAGAAGGAAAATGACCTTCAGCCTATCAATAAACAGAGTTAAAGATACTCAGTTGGAATCAACATCTGAAGGAAGAATAAAGTGTTCTTTAAAAACAATCTGAAGTTAATTGTAATAGTCATGAACAGGTTCATCAGATTTTTGAGTGCAAGCCTGAATTTTTTTTCCAGTCAGCAGGCTCTGGAAAAGACTTAGGAAATGAATCATCTAGTGATTGTCCTAGTCTGATCATATAAAGACTTAGTGGGTTGGTCTCCCAGTTGTAATTCTAGAGACCCTTCAAGATTTTCCCAATTAGTGGTTTTCATCCAATGCTGAGCCTGATCTTCACCAACAAGCATATGAACTATCTGATATGTCAGATAAACTAGGTTAAAAATTTGAATGACTATATTAAATTCCTCAGCAAATTTGTGAGGATCATCAGTTATTTTGGAAACATCTTTGACTATGGTTCACAATTCACCTTTATTTTAAGGTCTGGATAACATTTGGAAGCCTCCAAAATCCCAATTATAATAGGCTTCCCATTTACTTCTGGAAATTTTAGGGCTATTGTAGTCCAGTTAGATTTCTTTTTTAAATTAGTTGGGGGGCTTCCCTGGTGACGCAGTGGTTGAGAATCTGCCTGCCAATGCAGGGGACACGGGTTTGTGTCCTGGTCTGGGAAGATCCCACATGCCGTGGAGCAACTAGGCCCATGAGCCACAACTACTGAGCCTGCGCGTCTGGAGCCTGTGCTCCGCAACAAGAGAGGCCGCGATAGTGAGAGGCCCGTCCACCGCGATGAAGAGTGGCCCCCGCTTGCCACAACTAGAGAAAGCCCTCGCACAGAAACGAAGACTCAACACACCCAAAAATAAATAAATAAATAAATTTAAAATTAGTTGGGGATTTAAAAATTAGCCCATAATGGCCACTGATATTTTAAATTGCCCTTTGATCAGGTCAGTCCATATAGTTAGAAATGTGCATGAAGTAGAACTGCAGTTTTTAAACATAAAATTGACCAGAGTTCTTATGTGTGGGGGGAAGTGCCTTCAAAATATTTAGATAACTAGGATCCCATTGCTCAGAGGTTTTACTTTAGAAAAAAAGAATAATTTTCAAACAACTTACAGCTCAAACAGCTTAAACAGTTCAAACGTCTCAAACAGCTTGCTGCTCAGACAGCCTGCAGGTCTAATACCAGCCAGTTCTAAGGAAACAGCTTGGTCTGGGAGGAGATAGGGTGAAGGCTTCTCAGTCAGTTTCTACAGTACAGCCCTTATTCCAAAAGAATGGGCTAGTGGCTGAAAAACAGCACCCTTTCAGTGAAAAAAGCCCTGTTCCCAAAGAAATGGTCCAAAGGATCCTCAGCCATTTTCAGCTAACACAGTCAGATCTCAAAATCAGACCAAAGTGCCAAATGAGTACTCACACACAGGACAAAGTTGGAAAGAAAAAAATCTTTAGGCAGATCCTGAATAAAGCCTGGAGAGCTTCAAATGCAAAGAGGGTGTAAGCTAGAATCCAGGAACAGGACTTACCATTTTTCAGTGAGAAAAGCAGTAAGGTTAATGGGTTCAACTCTGGGTACTGCACCTATTTGTTCACCAGCCCTGGGGCCTTTGGGGGTCTTTTCTTGTCCTTTTATGGGCCACCAAAATGTTGACCTAATACAAATAGACTGCAAATTATTTCTCCAGCAAAAGAAAACAACAACAACAACAACACACACACAAATGAGTTTATTCAGGATCAGCAGAGAATGTCAATTTGGGTTCAGCCACATGCAAGTCTTTGCAAGGCAAGAGGAGGAGAACATTTTTACAGAGGAGGAAAGGGAGTTGGGAGGACTATAGTATCAAAGAGTCTATGGTTTTTCATTGTCTGAGGCCTTGTCAGGAAAGAGGAGTCTTTCTACTTCCTGCTGGTCTCTGCTAATATTTCAGGTAGTGAGAGCTCTGCCTGTGGTCTCCCAATTCTATTTAACTGAAGTTTCTGTTTATTAATTTTTACAAAAGTATCTATATGCTATTTTTATATCTATTTGCATATAGTATCTATATGCTATATGTCACCTTGTTTAAATTTTTAAATTAAATTACTCTCTACCGGTCCCAAATAAAAGATCTTTTACTATGCTACTATGTAACATCACTGCTTGTCATTTTCCCTGATTATTTACCATTAATGATTCTTTCTTTTGGGTCTTCAGACTCTGTTTATTACTAGTGTCCCATTCAATTTGTACACTTTCTGAGGGTATGGAGATCTTAAGTAAAATCAACTAACATCTTAGGAGTGACAAGCCTTCCAGCTAGATAGCTAGACCCTACTGAGACGTGCCATGCTGCAGACACCTGGAATGAGATGGGGGAAATAAAACTATGTATAATATCACCATCTTGCCTAAGGCCTGGTGTTTAAAGAGCAAAACATGTTTAAGAAAAATAGATAAGACTTATTATCAGAATAAGAGGGATGTTTTATTTCTGACTTTAGTTAAGTGTATGTCAGGTTTAAAAAAAAAAATGAGGAGAAAAAAAATCAAACACAAAAACAAAACAAAAAACCAAGCTGGAGGACAAAGAAACAATTGAGACAAGAAGAGTTAGGTCCAATTAAATTATGTAACCTGACATCTAACTTTGTGTGTCAGCTGAGCACTTGAGGGGACCAAATTCATTCAGATGTTGCCTCCTGCTCAGACAAAACACATTGGCAAAAAGCAATTCCAGTGAAGTTATAGTTTAAGAAGATTTGAATAGCTGGAGATAGTTTGCAGCCATAAAAAATGTTTTCTACTGGTTTCCTGAAAAAGGAATTTCTAAATTAAAATATGCACCTCAGGCTTATACATTATAGTCTTCAAAGTTTTAAAATAAAACTTTTCTGAAGACTAATTAACATGTACAAATTTGTCATACATTCTGCCCCAAGAAATTAACTGTAGGATCCTCCACACTTCATCTTATTTAAATATAATCATTTAGGATACTAATTTTTAAAGGTCTTATTTTTGATGCCAAATGCATGTAAAATAAACATGCTTTTTTGGAAATACAACATTTGAAAAAAATCACATTATTTCTAAAAGTAAACCAAAGTTTACTTTCAGGAGAGAGATTCTCTCTCCTGAAAGAATCTTATCTCTTTCAGATACAATGTTCAAACAGCCAAAAATCACACTAAGGGTTTGCTTTTGGGGGTTGCCAAATTAGATTAGTTTAATTCCCAGCCTCATTGGATTTACTACATGAACGTGAAGTCTCTTATCAGTAAAGATGAAACTTGAACATTGTACAGGTGTCATAAGAAAAGATTCATGAGAATCAAATCCAGGAACCCCACTGATCATATTTTGTCAGCCAAAGCAGTTCTGCAAGTTCATCCTTTTAGCCATTTGATAAAACTATTTCCACATTGCTTTAGAATGCTGAACTCATCACACCTGAGGCAACTAACTTGCAAGGAGAATCCAAATATCTTAATTTTACCTCCCCCTAATGTCTCACTTTTTATAAAACTATAATAAGAGCAAGACCAGAACTTACCCTTGGGGACTAATTACAAAGTCAAACCCACTAAAAGACAGCTTATTCACAAAAAGAATAATTGGAAGATTTCCTTATCTCTATTCATATGTATGTTTGTGTGTGTGTTTGCTAAAATCATACCAAGAAACGTATATATGAAATTTGTGAATTCCCAGTAAGCTTAATCAGAAAGAAAACTAATTTTAGATTAGACTAAATATTGATTTTAATGTTGCAGCAGACAGTCCACGTTGATGAATAAAATGTGCACACTTCTCTGAAATGTTGCCCTTGGGCAATACAAGCCATGCTGTCTAGAGTCTTTTGGGAGTTACAATCCTTCACCCCTCAGGCTTTAGCCAATGACATATTGTGGATTGGGTAGGAAGTTCTGGCCCCTTGCCATATTGGTGAATATTTTATCATTCCAGTATTCTTGGGAGCATTAGGATATCTGCTCCAAGGTAAAGTACAAGTTATTAAACTTCTTACCACTAAAAAGTAAGTACCAACATATCAACTTCTGCAGTTTGGAGATAGTATATTCTATGTTTGGAAATACTCTCATATCATTTTATTAAGTGACATGAATGGCTGTAGATTTTGAGTGGAATCCAATGAAAGTACAAGCAAAATGTCACTTTGGCCACAGGATTTATCAGATACCATAGTAACAGAGGTATCCGTGGTAGGAAAACTTTTCATAAAGTGTCTCTGGCAAGCCACAAAAATAGCTTCAGTGCAAAGCTATAGGATTCTGTTAACACTCGCAACAGAAAACCATACAATATTCAAAAATAGCTCCTGTCATGTTAATGAGCCTTGGTAGACCTGAGTCTCTGGCCATGGGTTGCAAATGACCTTGCAAGTCAAGTTTCCCATTCCATTGCCTTATCCTTTCAGATTCACTGCATCATTGAGTTGTTGAGTAGGCATGACAGCATCCTTCATAAGATGAAAGACACACATTTGGTAATGGGCATATATAGGCTGTCTAAACAGGTAGTCCAAATACTCTTGTGAATCATCACTGTTGTACCAGCACTGTGGCCATACTATGGCCTCATGGAACATTCCTTATAAAATCTGAGGGTGGAATAAACAAGGTTTATTGTAGACTTGGTTTGTAGATGAATTAACTTGGTAGGTTGGTGTGGACTGAAAAGGGTCTGCTGCTATGCTACTGACACACTTAAATATGGTCTTAAGAGCCACTGGGAATAGATTATTCTCTAGTGGTTGGAGCTTTTGGCACTATTCCTGGTCATTCACTTGATGTGGACAGAGAGTGTCCTGAGTTTAGGAGGCACATGGATTCATGTGAATTTACAAATGGCTTCACTGGTCAGTCAAGAACCTGGAAGAAGCTATACTTACAATTGTGGACCAGATGTTTGGGAAATAATGATATAGACAGACCTGTGGAACAATGTACAGATTGTAGGTGTTTTTGTGTTGCACATTAACATGTGCCAGAAACCATCCACCGTAGAAAAAAAAAGGCACAAAAACAAGTAGACAGAATGATTTGGCCAGAGATTATGAGTCTCTTTTCTCAGTCACCTCACAGACTGTGCAATGGAGTACACAGGTGGCAGAAGTCAAATCTATGCTAATACCCATCAGTGTGTGATCAGCCATTAATGCTTTTGAATATCTGACCTGGCAGCAAAAATGAAACTGAGCCCCCGATCATCTCTACGCTCACAGAGATGTACAAGACACTTGTCAGCAAGTTGATTACATCAGAACTGTTCTAAATTATATTTGAAACTACATTTGTATATCATATAGAAGTATAGCTTCTTCCCCTTTCTTGTCCTTCTTACCTCATTCCATTATCAATTTTTGCTAAGAACATTCCTTTAAAAAATCAAATATTTATAAGTTCCCATCTCAGAATCTGCTTCCAGAGCATCTGACCTAACACAAATGAACTTACCAAAGATTGTGATTACAATCCGCTAGTTCAATACACAGACAGATGTTCTAATTGTTTGTTTGGTTGATTAACTGAAATCTCCACTCAACTGCGGCTTCCTATAAATGAAATTGAAAGACAGAAATTACTTGCTGAGAGGAGAATAAAGAATCTAAAGACTTAGGAAATAGTCATGTGACCTCACCCCTTAATATAGCTCTTAAACAGGTGCAGAAGGTACCATTTTAACCTTAGAGTTGATAAATTTATTGGAGAGAGGAGTGACAGCATCTTTGTAATATGCCACTGTGGTTGTTCTCTGTAGGTAAAATATGTTGCAGTTGAAACAAGGATTCTTATTTCAGCAAAGATAAGGGATTTTTGAGCTGTTGAGGCCAGGTGACAGCAGTTAGCCTTCAGAGGCAAGGTAAGCGTGGCGTCCATATTCAGGTTGACCACTGCTGAGATATTTGTGGTGGATAATAGATCACGAGTTTCCTAGTTTGTAAATGTGCAAGCAACCCACAAAGTAACACTGGGTCTGTTGATTAAGGAAAGCAACTCTGGTACAGATTTGAGTTGCCTTAAAAAAGACAATGATCTTCCATTTTCCAGACCCAACTCAATTCTCAGACCCAGAGTCAATTGAAAAAGGGAGAAGTGGGAATATTTGAGACAATATCCTTCAACAGTGTTAAAACTGAGTATCTTATTAACAGATGATATGCAGTCAGGATATTCCTGAGGGCAACAATCTATTGGAGAAAGAAAATATCTAGATCCTATGGAGATTACTGTACAAAAACCATGAGTTAAAAGCTCATCACCTGGGACACAAAACACCATAGTAGTTGAAAAAGGAAGGAACATCATGTCATAGTAAGAACGTCCCTTCCTATCAAGGGGAAGGTTGAGAATATTTTCAGTGAACCCGCTTCTGCAATGGCTCACCCGCTTTGACAAAGTGACATGTCTCCTTGCAGCAGAGGAGTACCCTATCCACCAGCCAACTGTCTCTAGAGATATAGGCAGGGAAGAATGTGTAGACCCTCCAAATTCCCCCACCCCTGTTCCTTTGGCAGCCCCTGTGGCTTGTAGGGAGGGAGTGGGGGAAATTTTCACTGATGCCTGGTATACAGATGGGTCTAGTCAGGGCAACCCATCCACATGAACTGCAGTCCTTATTCGGCTCAACACTGCCACCATCTGGATGAAAACAGGAAGAAACCCCAGCAGCCAGGGAGCTAAACCCAGAGCAGTTTGGTTGGTCATGAGACCTGGCCATTACCCCTTGGCACTGACAGTTGGGCAGCTCTAATGTGATTAAACCTATGGCTTGGATGATGGGAAGCCGAGGGGTGTATGATTATGAATAAGCTCTTGTAGGGTTGGGATATGTGGAAAGACGTTTTGGTTTTCTTTTAAGAGCCTGAGGCAGTCCTCGCTACCTTCCACATCCTGGCTCTTAAGGAACTGACAACCCCCTCCCCCAGAAAAACAGGAAGCTGATGCCATAACGTGAGTATGAGCCCTAGCAACTGACTCTTCAGGAGATACAGAAGATTGGGGCATAGGAAGAGCAGCCACTATAGCCCCCAGGTGGGATGATGTATTGCCAAGGATGTAGGATTGCTCTTGAAATACAGTGATTCTGTTAACGCAGTGAATCATGTCCTGTGTGTTTCTAAACAATGTCCAAGACAAATACCAAAGGAACCTGAGGGCATCCACCAGAGCTCCCAATCAGTGAGGGATTGGCAAATTGATTATATTGGTCCTCTCCCTCCAATAGGAGTTGTAAATATGCCTTGTTTTGTGTGGACACCATGTCTGGCTTAATCCAGGCTTTTCCCTGTCGGCAAGTAAACCATGCTGCCACCATTATGGGATTAGAGAAGCTGAATACCATGTATGAATACACTCATCAAATAGAGAGTAACTGGGGGGAGGGTCACATTTCAAAGATCATGATGTGCCAGACTAGGCAAAAGACCGTGACATTGAATGGAGGCTTCCTCTTCCCTATAATCTCAAGCAGCAGGGTTGCCAGAAAGGAATAATGGAATATTAAAGCAATAGATTAAATCACTAACAGGTAAAATCACCTTGATCAGGTAAACTAAAATACTATCCCAGGCTTTAATACATTTGAGTGATCAACTAGTAGGGTCTCATGCCCCATATGCCATACTGGGGATCTCTGCCAAAATACCCAGCACCATAAAGTTATGGATCTTGTGAGACATCCATTGCCTCAACTCTCACCATGAATCATCATGCTAGGCTGCTTGCTGAGAACACCAAGCTCCAGAATGCCTGGGAAAGGCGTTATCTGCTGGAATTTGCAATGACACATCCCACTGGGATGGGTGAGTTACTTTGAACCCCTGGGTGAGGGAGAGCTACTCAGTCTCCACTGGGATCCCATTGCCCTTCTGCAAGCTGAACCTGTTGAAACTCACTATACCTTGAATGGAATGTCCATCTCCTCACACCTGACAGCGCTGCCTCCCCGGCCAACATGTATGGTATGCACAACTAGGTCAACTCCCTAAAGCTGCCAACCTTCTTCTCCTAAAGGTCAGGTGGGTACATTCTGTTTTCCATTGGTATGATCATTTGGCTGCCATCTTTGTTCCCTCCATTGGTTGGAGGATATTATAGCACACATAGAAGCCCTTATTAAATTCGCCTAGTAAGCCTCAAATGATAGCCACCAAAGCCTGTCTTTACTGAATCTTAAGATGTCTCTAATGAGAACAGCTGTACTTTAAAATAGGATCCCTTGGACAGTATTACTGCCTCGCAAGGAGGCACCTGCTAATGTATCATCATTATTAAATCACATGAGAACACAAGTGAATACCCTGAGGAGATCTGACCCCCAGCCTAGGGGACTTAATAAACCAGTGGTTCAAAGCATGGGGCTCTTGGTGGAAAAAAATTTTGCCTGTTTTGGGAATCATTATTGTAATCCATGTTTTCTCTGGCAGGTGCCTATATTGTTGGTGTGATATCTGCCTCCAATGATAACCAGATAGCTACCAAACAAGCCACCTCCACGCTAATGAAACAACCTATTGAACACTCTGGGAACTTTGTGCAAGAAAGGGGCATGAAAGATTGTAAGAACTGGTTATGAGGGGCGAAATGTTGGAGGAGGTTATATCTACCAATCTTATTCACTCTATAACATTTGCCACTGCTTATATAATGTAGAAATAATTTTACAGGAAGTCATTGAGGGGTCATTAATGTTGACCCTTAAGCTGGACTGGGCAAGCGGAGGCTCTTCACCCCTTCCCCTGTCCTTGGAATGTACACTGCCCACTCTTCCTGCAATGGGATCAATTTTCAAGGATGCAGTCTTAAGAGACCAACCTGTTGTTGAGACCATCTGGATGGTATAGGTGACTGAGTCCCATTAAAGACTCTATATAAACTTACGATTCTGGTGGGCAAGTATAAAGATCTATTCATCTTGCAGCCACCCAAGACAAGCCTCATATGTATGTTCCCTTACTTATTAAACCTGCCACCTACCAATCTGGAGTGGTCATTCTCTTTCTCTGGCCTCACATTGCCTTCCGTGTACATGAGCCAGTTTCAGCTTTTACCAGGGAAGCTCCTGGGGTTTTGAACCAGCAGCAATGCACATCTAGGATATATGGAAGCAGTGTGTGTGTGTGTGTGCTCCTTAAAATTCTATAGTGGTTTGGCATTTTTCATATATAGGCTCTTGATACTAACTATTCTCTTTAGATTTTCTGTACTGGAATATTCTACTTAAACAAGTTAGAAAGACATAGAGGAGGACCCTATTATTTTAAAGCAAGGCCATATTCTGTACTGAAAGTAGATATTCTATTTTTGAGAAACTGCTCTTGGCTTGCTACTGAGCCATAGAAAGGACTGAATGATTGACAAAGAACATCAGGTAACCATTTGAACTGAGTTTCCCATCATGAACCTGGTGTCATCCATCAGGCTATAAAATAGTGCATCATTAGCAGCATTTCATTACCAAGTTGAAGTGATATATGGGGGGCAAAGCCAGTAATCTGAAGGCAAAATAAAGTTACATGAACTTGTAGCTCACATTTCTCATGTACTAACTCCTGCCAGGATGTCCCTACTGCCAAAGCTCACACATTGATCTTCTTTGGCATTTTTCCATAATCATTTAACTGAGTTAAATGATTTTTTGAATATGGTTAAAAGTACAAGACGGTTCTGCATTATTTGGTGACAAAGCTAGAAGTGAATTTTTGGACAGTATAGCTACACTAGTAGTAATTCCACTTGCAGAGCAGTAGACAGTGGGGGAGAATAATTTGTTTTTTTATTGGATAAAACTTGCCTGTTCTCTTTGTTTGGCAAAAAAAAAAAAGATAATCTGAGATAAAGATTTATGGAATGTCATGGGGGAAGGTTAATGGTTTTGTCGATATTTAGGAATTTTTAACACAAGTTATTATAGGATTAGTTAAAAAGACATTTTTAGAAAAAAATGGCATAGGAAGTCAAATTTAAAAATAAGTGTGATTGAATGTGAATGTCTGTTCAAAGCTTTCTACTGCACATGAGACTTTCAAAAATCAGATCAATAAGATAATCTATCCTGTGAAAGTCAGTCTTTTCCCCTATCTTTAATGCTTTTGAAATGGATGTGCAAACTGGACGACCTTGCTATCATGTGGTCATCAATAAAATTTTTTTAGCAATAACGATTTGGCTACCAGTCCTGTTGAGTGCTCAATATTGCCAACAGCCAAAGCAAAACTAGCCGCTATCATAGTACCAATAGCTAATGGAGGCCAGTTGATTCCACTGCATCTTTGTCCTTCATGGGTTATAAAACAGACACATTGAATTGTGTTGTAATTTGATTTTGCCTTCCTGCTGACTACACATTTGTCTATAACGTCATTCATTAACCTACCAAAATGTCATATAACTACACATTTTATGCATAGCTATTATTACTTCTAAAATATGTATTTTGTTGTGGAGAATTATGGAAACAGGTAATTTCCTTGATATATGCTGATCTTAACATATACTAGATCATCTACATGAAGCTGGGTTTATGAAATAGGAAGAAATTTTTAAAATCCTTATAAGTTTGAGGTCAAGTCCTATATGATAAGGCACATGTTCTGAACCAGGAAGTAATATATGTCCCTGTTTCTCTGACAGGCAGAAGATATGCACAGTCCCCCCAAATATTATATTTAATAAAAGACATTTTTTACATCACGTTTGCTTCATTATAATCCGTACTAAATTGAAAATCACCGGTTTCCTCAAAAGAAATAATTCCACCAAAAGAATAGCAAAACATTTTATTGAATAAAAAGTTCAGAGTGACATTTCAGCATCTTATGCCACTGAAAAAAAAATCAGCTAATTATCTATCTATCTATTTATCTATCTATCTATCTATCTATCTATCTATCTATCTATCTATCTGTCTATCTTAGCCTGTTCAGACTGATATAACAAAAACTGCAGACTGAGTGGTTTATAAAAAACAGAGATGTATTTCCCACTATTCTGAAGGTTGGGAAGTCTAAGAACAAGACACCACATGCTTGCATTCTGGTGAGGATCCTCTTCTTGGTTCATAGCTGGCACCTTCTCATTGTGTCCTCAAATGATGGAAGGGACTAGAAAGCTCTCTGGGATCTCTTTTAGAAGGTGCTAATTCCATTCATGAGGGCTCCACCTTCATTACCTAATTACCTCCCAAAGTCTTCATCTAATACCATTGCATCAGGCATTAGGCTTTCAACATATGAATTTTGGGGGATACAAACATTCATACCACAGCACAATTTACACATATAGATATAGACATCAAGATGATGGCAATATGTGTGAGTTATCACAGTGTGTTTGAAACCTAGAATCCCGAGGATGTTTCATGCACTGTCAAATCCACTGAGAGGCAGAAGTTAAAGGAATTGTACTACAACACCATGGAAGCAAGTAAAACTATACAAAGGTAGAAATGTGCACTACTGTGTAAGATAAGGATGCCGAGATGCTTATTAAAGGTATTATTTACTTGCCAGTGCAATGTATATATTTGTGTATTTAAACTGATTTCTCTTGATTTCCCCCTTTTCCTGTATTTCTTTTGGACACAATGTAAACATGCTTTCATTTTTTCAGGATGGGTTAACTCCTGAGAACTCTTGTTCTCATGGATTTCTTGTCATGGCTGCAGTCCTGTGTCTGTTTAGGTGAGTTATGTTGTGCAAGCTAAGGGGTGGACAGTATTGGATAACTGTCAGTGTAATTGGTTGACCAACAGTTATATACACTTTTCCTCTGTTTGGGCAAAGTTTAACTTATGAGGTTCTATGACTCTCAGAAGTAGAAACAAGGATGGTACTTTTCTAGTATTTAGCTCTGGCTGAGGCATCTAGTGTAAAATACTTCAGTTAGTACTTCTTCATAGAACTTCTATTTGGAAACTAGGGTCATAAAGAAACAAGTGTCCCATTAATTTTGCTCTGAAAAACATAGCAGCAGTGTTATCATATTCAGTGCCCACTCTGAAGAACGTCAGTGTTCAAAATAACATTAAAGAGTCTTCACTGTAATAGTCTTGTGATGAAATTTAGGCAACACTCCTGGCTGTGTAGCTGCCAAACTTGATTCTTTTGGATTTGCTTGGAAATTTGCAAGTGACTTAATTGTCATTTAATAAATGTCTTCCCTAATAAAACTAGCTAGTGTGGGTTTATTATCTTTAGTTCAGAAATCATAATAGCATCGGTCTCTTTTACCCCATCAAATACTTTCTACAACACCTGAGATTCCCTTATTGTATTGTAATATCCTATCTCTATCTCTGTCTCCCTAGCTAAAATATAGATTTCACAAGAGCAGGGACTAAATGTAACCTCTTTTTCAAAATTTTAATCTTGCCACATAATACAGAGACTGGCACAAATTAAGCTTTGACAAATATTTATTAAGTAAATTAGATTAATTGCAAAGTTGCAAACACATATATATAATAAATGTTCACATTTTTTATTTCTATTTGCTCCATCAAAATGTCAGAATATGTCTTCTAATGGATAATTACCTTATCTAATATATAATAGGAAATTAAATAAAAACATTTCTGATGGAATGCAATGTAAATATTTCTATAAATGTTGCATTCAGCACAATTTGCTCTAAAAAGAGGAGGGTTTATGGGGAAAATTTGGTTTAGGGTAAGACCACTAAAGAATAGATGCTAATTTGTAACCAGGGCACTAAGTAAAACAAAACAAGCCTAATAAAATTAGTAGAAAAAAACATTTTAACATGTTAATTTCCTAATAAATAAATAAACACTGTGATACATAAAGGACTTTACCTTTAAAGAACAGGTGAAACTACTTGAGCTTAGTGAATTATGAGGAAAAAATACACAAAATTCACAAAGATTTGTGTAGATTTATGCAATAAGAACTTCTAAGACGAAGCTCAAGGCCAGTGCGGCCACAATATAAGAAATACAAGATAAATGAATATACAAATGACTGTATTTTGCTGCTGTTTGTTTAATTTGGTTGTTTAATGTATTCTGCATCCACCTAATATCACTCAATGGTGCAAAACATTAGTGGATTGGGAAAAATAACCTATTAATCAATGCAAATTTTTCTTTATACTGATGTCTGTTTTATATTTACCAGTCACATTCAAGTCTCTTAACAGTTTTCAACTACCCCTCAATATTATTAAAATAATGTGTAAATTATATGATGAATGAAATTAATACCTTGAAAGTCTTAAAATATCCTATGATGGGTAAAATTTTAAATTATTAAAATTATTTTCAGTTATGGAGTTCCTACTGTGCTCCAGGTATTTTGCTAGACACCTTTTCTATATTATTGGTAATCCCCAAAACAAGCATGTATATTTACTATTACTGACAGAAGCCATTCTCAGACTGGAGGCTATGCCTCATTCTGCAAACTACATGCTATTCTCATGCATTAGAAATGAAAAGACATCCTGGGAAAGTCACTTCAGAATTGTATTTCATACTCCTAACTAGAGTATTCTTATATACCCTTTAATATAAGGCAGCAATATTTAAGGACCTGTTTCTTTGGAGACAATAAAGAAATATACCCAAATCTAAATATCAGTCAGCTAAAGTAAAGGCAGAACAGGGTATCTATAAACGCAAAGCAATTACCACCTCCCACACCCATACATATTGAGATACCATTTTGTTCAGTTTGTGTAGAATTTGAATTTATACATTCTGCAGTAATATCTCCTGGAACCTAAATATCTACCTGTGGATGATTTTATAGCTACTTTCATTTCCCTGTTATATGATCTGAAATATAAAATGCTATATTTCCTGAAACATAAAATGTAATATTTTCTGAAAATATAAAATGTTATATTTTCTGAAACATTAAAAATGCATGTCTTCTGCTTTCCATTTATGGACTCAGACTTTTTAAAATCCATACTCCAAACATACCATTTCATTAATACTATGAAGTCTCCAGCAGAAAAGTAAAATTAGTTTTTTTTTTTTCTCCATAAAATTGTACCTAGTGATAGAAACAAGGCAGTAAAGAACAAACTGTACATAAGGGTTGTGGAAAACCAGGAAAGAATTTCCCATACAATGTAAGGTTAATGAAGGGCCCGTGTGAGCATCAAAACCCATGGGCTTTGCAATAGGAAAGACTTTAATTTCAATACCCTTCTACCTTTTATTTGTTGCAAGATAAGAGTAATATGTTTAGTTTCTGAAAATTTCGTTGTACACATCTGTTGAAGCTAGTAATTAATCATTTAATTCTTTTGATTTTCCCTTACGTTGGATGTTCCCAATATTATAACACACACATGCACACACATTTAAATAATTTTCTTCCCCCTCTCTCTTATTCATCCCCTTATTATTACGTATTCCACTGGCTTGTACTACATGCCAATACCTTCCTGTAAATTAAACAATATTCCTTTGCTATTTATCCAACAGGTATATAATTTATTCTTTAAGAATATCAGGCTCTGTGAGAATTTTTGATCAAAATGGATAATTTGCATTAAACAAAGCACTTTTAAATTCCAGATAGGCAGAAACTCAATACAGGCATACCTTGTTTTATTATGCTTCACTTTATTGCACTTAACAGGCACTGTAATTTACAAATTGAAGGTTTGTGGAAACCTTGTATTGTCACATGATGGTTAGCATTTTTTAGCAGTTAAGAGTTTTTTCATTAAGGTGTGTACAATTTTTTAGACATAATGCTATTGCACACAATAGACTACATTATGGTATAAACATAACTTTTATTTGCACCGGGAAACCAGAAAATTTGTGTGACTTGCTTTATTGCAATAGTCACTTTATTTGGGTGGTCTGGAAATAAACCTGCAATATTTCCAAAGTATGCCTGTAAAAGCAAACTTAAGATTCGTGGGGCTATGTAAGCTATATTAACACAAACCTTCATGTGCTTTTTCTATGAAAAGAAATAGCTTTTGACCCTGGCTGTATATTAGAATTTCTTAATAAATATTAAAAACATTGTAGTCTGGCCACATTATCAGAAATTTTAATCTAATTGGCTGGAATGGAGCCTAATAACTCCTATATTTTAAAGCTTAACATTTAATTCAAATAAAAATCAGGTTTGAGAATTACTAAGGCCATTAACAAGGTATTAATATGGTTTTTAATTACTGAAATATTGTTGATATTCAGGCATGTTTGTTGAATTCTATTAGCCAAATTTCTAGCCTGGCTCCTAAGACTTCTTTGTGCACATCCTGTAGATTCTCCTCCCTTGAGTGATGGCAGAACTTGTGAATATTATGTGATTTTCACTCTCTTGAATAGCTTACCTCATCTGAGACTCCAATTTAGGAGACTGAATGCAGAGATTTGAAGCAAATGAGATTCTCATTCTAGCATTAAAAAAAAAAATTTAAAAAAGCTGCCATGTTTTGAGAGGGGCTTGTGACCAGGACCTGAAGGTAACTTCTAGGAGCTGAGAGCAACCCTGCTCAAAACTACAACAGCAACAACAACATTTCTGTCCCATATCTGCAAGGAAAACTGAATTCACCGAACAACTTGAATGAGCCTAGAAGGAAGCCTGAGGGTCAAATGAGACCACAGGTCTGACCGACAAATTGATTTCTGTCTGGTGAGACCCTGAGCAGAAGATCCAGTTAATCCCTGCCTGGACTCCTGAGATGATAAATTTATGCTGTTTAAGCTGCTAAATGTGCGGTGATTTGTTAAGGGCAGTGATAGAATGTGTATGAGTCAGCAAATACCTATTTTTGTATTTTTATGATATTCAAGTGATTTCCCTATCATCATTTTTATTCAGACTGAGATCATTACCTTCTAATCCTTTACTTTATTTCCTGTGTAACTCTTAATCTTTCAGTAGTTATTAGCCAAGAAATGGTGATGAAAGATAATTTGATGAGAGAAGATAATATGAATAAAATTAGTGCATAGTTGTCAATTCAATTATAATGAAGACATTCAAAAGATGTAGACATTTTGTAATCTGGTGTAGGTACAAACGACTTCAAATTTTAAAAGGAAGAGAGAAAAGTGCTTATTAAGAACATTAGTCATACAAGGAAAATTCTCTTCTAAGCCATCTCTACTTATACTAGAATATTGTAATAAGTAAGATGGTTACAGAGAAACAAACCCAAGCAAGCATTGGCAACAGTCATCACTGTGGGTGTAACATATGCTTAACATGTTGTACTGAAATAACCAGAAATGTTTGAGGACAGAGCTTTAAATTACTAGCTCCTTTTCGTAAAATTTGTGAATTTGAATATGTGTGAATCTGAATATTCCATTGTACAGCAAATCGTTATATTCCATTACAAATATGATCTTGACCTTCCACTATTATTGATTAGTGCTTGTAAGGACTGGGATTATCCGCTTCAGACCTCTTCTCTAAATAATGCATGTCAGAAGAATTCACAGTTTGCCTGATTTTTCTTATGGCATTGATGCCCAGAAATTTTTTATGCTTTTTGTTATTTTTCTCCCAATGATTTAAAAAATAATATCCCTTGATGTCTTAAAGATCAGAGAGTTATAAACATTATACTTTTACTCACCATCCTTTTCCTGTTTGCTGCCCCCCCTATAATTTACTCATATTATCCCTAAGTCTCAAAATAATGTGAACTAAGGCATTTTTAAAGCCCAAGATAAGTTAAAGAAATGACTTTATATTCTAGTTTTTGTCAGTAGCACTTGCCTTTCCTCCCACCCCCCCATTTTATGAGACTAAAATAAATAGTATGATAGTAAATCAGTTTTATTAATGTGCTCATATTAGAACTATCTTCTGCTTAGTAATGAGAGCATGTTCATTACAAGTCTTTAAACACAACCTTTATTCTCTAAACATATCTCCACCTAAATATTTGTTTGTAAACTAAAATAATATGTATTATATGATGCTCAGTAATGTCCTTAATACAATACACATGATTTAAAGCTATAAGGCAAGTTGCTCTCTACCCTATCTTTTATTTTTGTCAATAACCAGATGCCCATGTTCTCCTCTAATTTAAGCCAGCTACTCTATTCATTAAGGCCAGCGTCTTGGCTTACCTCATAGGCTTTCTCAGCCTGATACCATTGATTCCAAATATTTCTCTTTCTTAAATTACATTAAACTACATTGAGGCTCTTCATGAAAGTATTTTATTATGAACTTGTAATCAATTAATATTCTAGGATACCTATTCTACCTTGAAAATATTCTTCAAAATTGAAGGCAATGTTCCATTATTTTCCAGTACCTAGTGTTCCTACTGAAAAATCTGCTCATTTTGATTCTTACTCCTTTATTAAATCCTGTCTTTGCTGGTGATGGTAGTGGTGGTCTAGGCACTCTTGATAATAACCTTATTGTTATATTATGATGGTGTTAATGAATTTTTAAAATCTCAACACGAAAGTTCTCAATTTCCAAGATTTCGTCAGTGTTCTCAGCTTATTTCAGTATCAAAACATGTAATTCTAATTTCTGTATGAATATTTTCATGTATACTAAATATAATAATTGAAGTTTTATTTGTTTTCATCCTCCAAAGTATTGATTACTTTTATCTGGATCACTCAATTTGAAGTTGATTCATCTTATTTACTCACTTGGGAAATGGCAGTAAACAAAAATATGCTAGCTATGAGTACAGGTTTGTTGCTTTTTGACCAGCTTTCTTTTCCTTAGGTTGATGTGAGAACAGGCAAGAAGAAAATTCTATGCTAGAAGCAAAGGAAAATGAAACTGTTGTTTTGTCCTCCTTGTCTTTTCTGTATTTCAATGTTACTAGGTTAGGTCTCTTGCTTTTAGTTGCTCCATAAGCACATGAATCTGCACCGTCATTTAATCTCCAGCTTCAGGTATGACCTCTTTCTCTGCTTTCTGTCTGCAACAATTTCAGTTTTTTTTTAAAGTTGATATTTATTAACTGCCACTTTGTTTTGTGAAATATTGCCATTTATTCTTAATGCATGTCATTCATTTCATTAATTTATATTTCCTTTCTGTGAAGTCACACTAATGGTACATTGGTTTTTATATGACTCAATTTGAAAAAAAAAATGGCAGCGCTATATTTTTATTCCTTATATTAAGAAAAATGTAGTCACTTAAAGAATGCATTAAATAGTAATAAAGAGAAGATGAGATTGATATAACAATTTTTGGAATGTTATTTTTTTATGCCTTCATATTGAATAGATTACACAAAATATCTAGAATTTAAACTCTTTAAAAGCATGGACCATGTCTCCATTCATCATATCTTTCTTCCTGGTGAAAGCATTGAATAGGGTTTCAATAAATATCTACCAAATGAGCAACTTTATAGATGCTTTAGTTTTAAAAGTCTCTCTCTCTCTCTCTTTCTTTCTCTCTCTCTAAGTCACAGGCACACAGAGAAATTAAACATTACAACAAACATAGTCAGGTCTTCTGTCTCTAAATGTATGCACAATTTTACTTGTAAGTGGGACGATTAGAGAAGAAATTCTAGTTAAAGGAAAGGGAGAAACAGAGAAGTTAGAAAAAATTTAATCCCATAATTTATGTGGCTGGCACAACAGGAAAACTCCAACCTGTTTCTTAAGCACTCCATCCACAAGAAATGAAGTGGATAACTTTATATTATTGAACAAATGTATATGTAATAATGCCTGCTATGAGTCAGTCATTGATCTAAGCATGTTGCAAATTTGAATCCATTTAGACTTCATAACACACTATAAAATTAACTTCATTTTATATATGAAAAAACTAAGGCACAGAGGGTTTACGTATCTTGTTAATGGTCTTACAGCTAGTAAGTGCTGGAGCCAGTGCTGAATTTAGGCAATTAGACTTTTACTTTCATGGGTTTAACCATTAGTCTGCACTGCCCTATATGAGTATTTAAACACAGAATATTAAAGTTAAAAAGCCCAACAATGTAGATACCATATGACTGTTTATATGATATATCATGGACATCAGTATAATTTAACAAAATAAGCATCCGATTTGTTACCCGTGTATTAGTATGCTGTTTCTAAGTCAACTTACTGTGAGGAAGTTAGTGAAATGTGGATGTACTCTACTGTACATTGTTTTAGACCGATGTCTCCTTGGTCTTTAGCAGACTAATCAAATCAAATACATTAAAGCAGCACTAACAACTGCTATGATATTATGCATGTATATATACATACACATATGTATACATGTACACAAACATATAGATATGTATCACTATATATAAAGAGTGAAATAAAAATAAAACTTCTAATAAACAAATTTAGAGGAAAACAGATAAATAATTAATGGACTGATATTTAACATATATCTTAATCAAAAAGTCTTAACCTTATGCACACATCTGCCCCTTTCCATATTTAATTTATGTTTATAATAATTGGTAAACTTATTCAGAGCAAGGATCTTTTATTGAAACACACAGACACACTTGCATAGGAACATTTATAATTTGGCCTAGAGATATGGAAATGATTAGAGAAGACATAATGCTCCCTAAATTACATATCTTCATTCACTTAAAATATGTTTGCTTTCATTCTCTCAAATTATGGATCATTAGTTAATTGTCTTTATGTTCTTTAGTTTCAGAATAATATATAGACTTGTTTCAATTTAACAACTATGAAATTAATTCTATGATATAGGTTACTAGTTAAGGACTTCTTGATATCAGGAGCTATATTTTGAGGACTTAGCCCAATATTTTGAGTGCATTTTGGAGTTCATGAATCTACAATGCACACATGGATGGCCTTAAATTTCTTCACACATCCTCTGGTATCACCTGCAAAATTTTCATGTATGTGTATTTTGTATATGCATTAGTGTATATGAGAGAGAAAAAAAGAGGCTCATTAGATTTCCTCTTTTTAAAGTTATCATGATAGAGGAATTTTTAGTAACAAAACAAGAGTTAGATCTCAATATTAACTGTCTCAAAAATTCTTTGCATGACTTGCCTAATTTCCAATCTTTTAATTTTAAATGAATTTAAAGCATTCATGATTACAGAGAGTTCTTTTACAGTTTACCATTAAAACGATTACTATTCATATTCAATCCATTAAATAATGGCATTTACAAGGCTATAATTATTGTTTGAAAGTGTTAACAACAAGAATTTACCAAACATAATTGCTGACATACAAGAAATGCTTAATAAAATTAATGGTAATCTGACAATATAATTTATAACAGCTAAATAAATAATTATAATAATATAGTTATATTTACTTATCTCTTAACTCTAAAGCATCTTAAAAATTGTAGATTTGATATTGCCTACTTCCCTCCTGGTTTGTTGAAGGATGTTAATATTTAATTTGTGCTACAAAGGTGCCAGGACCTTCCAAGATGGCAAAGTTAGTCTGAGCTCATCCAAAAATAGTGCAAAACACAATATAAGGAGAGTACAAGGTTATGTAGGGATGAAGTGGAAAGTTGAAACAAAAACAGTTTTTTATAACAATCTTGCGGAAGGTTGTAAGTGTCAGGATAAGAAATCCGGGTTTAGTTAGGTCAGCGGTGAGAGACCATTGAGAAAATTTTAGCTGGGCAATAATAGGATTAGAACTGTGTTTTATAAAGATAAAGTTAAGAACTAGGCAAGGGATGAATTTGGAGCAGGGCAAGATTAGAAGAATTAACCAGTCAGGAGACTTTCAGTAGAAAAGGGGGGAGTTGGAATAGTGGCAGAGAAATGACACTTCGTAACTGCACAACAATTGTAATTTGATTTCTTTCTCATTGTATCATTCGACTTGTTAAGAAATCTCATTAAGTAGGAAAGGGTAGATTACAAAAAACTACATTTTTTATTATAGTTCCACAGTCTGTGAGAATAAGTGAGGTACTTGTCTGTAAAGATTGATGAGTAGAAGCCTTTCTTTTGAAAATTAGATATATTTTTTTTCTCAGTAGAAACGATTTGTAAGCAAATATTTAATAAATGTCAGATGATTGGTCATGAGAGACTAGTGTCAATGTTGACTAAAAAAAAAAAAAGCAACTTTCTGTAAAATGGGAGAATGCTTATCACAGTGAGGAGTTTATTATTGGGGGAGGAGGGGCTTGGAAAATTTTTGTTTGTTTATTTTTTTTATAAGTTGAGAAAAACATATAAATATATTTTTCACACTTAGGTCTCTATTTCAAATATTTTAGTCATCGATTGTTAAATCACATAATACAGTGTTACCTACAAGGGAGTCATATGCAATCAACTACTCATGGTAAAAAGCAAATATCACCAGTAATATAAAAACACATGTGTAGTATGTCAGTATTTTCATCATCTTACATGTGATCTCTTTATATCTTTATTTATATCTGTATCTGTATCATCCATATCTATCTATATATATATATAATATCTATATCTATATATATATATATATAATCTACATATTGTCTGATTCTATTTTTATGATATACTGAAAGGTAAACTATGAGAATAGTCATCAGGTTAGAGGTTACAGGGCTGACATGGGAAGAGGAAATTGAACAAAAAAGGACACAGGAACCTTGGAGTGATGGAAATATTTTAGATCTTGATCATGGTGGTGGTTACCCAACTTTATACATTTGTCAAAACTGTACATCTAAAAGAAAATTTAATTTTATTGTGTGTGAATAATATGCTTTATGAACCTAATTTTGGGAAAAACATGTAATTTGTTATATACACATACCCCGCCCCCACGGGGGGGAGGGGTAAGCCAAATTAAACCAGGTGAAAACATATGGTTTCAGATTTTACCCAAAGTAAATTACCTGTGCACCCAGCTTCCTCTCTTCATGAAAATGTAATTGGCATTGGTGACCATCCATCTTAAAAAGAAAGTAAAATTAAAATCACTAGAAGTTCAACAGTCTGACAAATTGTCAGATCAAGCAGTTCTCAAGCAAATTCCAGGCAGAATTTTTACTGGTAGGTTGTCTCTGTAAGAGGCTGATAAGTGGAAAGATTAGTTCACTCATTGATTCATTAATCCAAAACACTGATTAACATATATGTGTCAGACTTTATTCTAGATGCTGGGTACAGAGAAGATAACGTGATAAAATCCCTCCTCTCATAGGGCTTATATTCTAGAGGAGGAGACATATGATATACTAAAAAGTAAAACATAACACAAAATCAGCTAGTGAAGAAATTAAATCAGAGCATCAATTCAGCTCTGCTGAACTAGGAACTGGCTTTCATCCTCAAAATAAATTTTCACCATAGCAATAGTCTCTCCAGGATTATCAACAAACTGTTATCAATATATTACCCCAAAGTGCAATGGAAAGATTTCTTTATGTTGATTTGAAGAGAGAGTGATAAAAGCCTTCTGTTTACCTTATTTCTGGATAAGAAGCATCGTGTTTTACATATTTACTGTCATCCCCAATATCCAAGAGGTAGATTTAATAATATCATATGCCAGGCACAGTTCTCAGTACTTTCACGTATATTAGGCCATTTTATTCCTGTGGAGGAGATGTCACTCTCATCATCAGATGCAGTTGCCATTTGAGGAAACCAAAGCAGAGATTGGTAAAGTGACTTGCCAAAGGTCTCTTAGCTTGTAGCAGCTGTGTAGACACCTGATCCCAGGTACCCTGGTCCCAGAGTCCACATATGCCTACTCTGTATCTTTTCTCTATGTATGTTATCGGGAAGGCTCTATCCCTTTGGATACAGCTCACGGTAAGCCTATCTGAGATGTGGTTATAGGAAAATTGTTACCGAGTGCTCACCACATGACAGAACAATAAATCTAGAGAGGAGGTGTTGGGGCAAGGAAGAGTGAATTTATCCAGAAAGCCAGCAGACAAAAAAGATGGTAGACTAGTGCCCCAAAGAACCATCTTGCCTGGGTTTGGATGCTGTTTTGCATGTGTGTGTGTGTGTGTGTGTGTGTGTGTGTGTGTGTGTGTTTCATAGAAGAAAGAGGGGGAGGTGAGGAGGTAAAGTAAAAAGGCAATAAGTTGCTGCAAATATTTCCTGGTTCCAGCCAGACTCTGGAAGAGATGTGTTAATTTCTTCTTTCCTGCAGTCATTCACAGGTGGGCCTAGTCAGGATGTTTCCTGGGAGCTTAAACAAAGGTATTTTAGCTTAACACTCAGGCATGGGAAGCAGAGTTCCCAGAAATGGGCCATTAGGTATACTTTAAGCTACAGCAACATTCCTTTAGTCATTAACTTGTAGTAAAAGTAATAAAATACAAAGGTTAAAGTAAAATAAATGAATCCAATATGGAATCAGATTTGTTCTTCACTATCACAAAATTCGAAAGCACTTGAGTTTCAGATATACTCTTCATACTCACCAGAAAAATTTCATGAAGTTGGTTTGGAATGCCTCTTTCATACCACAAAAAGGCAGACTTTTGTTTTTTCCTTTTGTTATTAAAGAACCAACATTAACAAATGTGTCTGGAATGTGAGAAATAGAGTTTTGTGTCTGCTTTATTCACTACTATCTCCATGTCACCCTAGGACAATGTCTGGCACATATAATTGTTTCATAAATATTTTATAATATGTCTCTTTGGGTTTCACTGCCAGGTATTAGTTTCTCAGATTGCTGTTTATGCATCTCTTATGTTAAAGTAACCATATTAGCCTCAAAATGGAGTTCCTCATGCCAAGTGCTATGTCAGCAGCCTACAACTTAACTAAATTTCTATGCTCCACTATCTTGGAAAAGGAAGCCCTAGGTCAACCAATCAGTGCTTACCTGCTCAACACAAGTTACCAGACCTGGTTCCAAGACTTCCCTTTGCTCCATATAAGGAAAGTAACCTTGTTTTAATCAACCAGCAAATGCTCAGTATGTCTTCCTTATCTCTGTTCAGTTTGGTCTGTAAAAATCTCTCACCTTCTACAGCTTATTGGAGCTCCTTTCTATCTGCTAGCTTGGATGTTGCCCAATTCATGAATCACTGAATAAACACCTACAAGGTCAGTAAATTATCTGTGGAAAATTTCATTTTAACACTTATAACTTTGTATCTTCTCATTATGTGTGTGTATTATCCTGGTCAAATCTCCTACGGTTTGAAATGGGGTTGGAAAAATATCAGTACATTTCAAAAATTTCATAAAGTTGCTGTTATTGTATTCTAGTAAACCCCACTCTGTTATTTCCACTTCAACATTTTTCTATTTTACAAATATTGGGGATTTGATTAGTGAGAAATCATAGCCTAATTGCTACGTCCTTTACTCATATGTTTGGAATTAAACATGAGAGCGGGATACAAATATTCTTGTTCTCTCCCTGGTATGTGACAAGATTGTACTTTCGGATCCTCTTTGAAATTAGGCATTCTCCTGGTGACTTGTGCAGGCAATAAAACAAGATTGGAAGTAGTATGTGTCATTTTAAAGTGGAGATTTTCAAGCCAGGGAATAAGTCACCATGTTCTCATCATCTTGCTTCAGAAGTCCTGTGAGTGGTTTTGAATATGAACTTCCAACTAGCTGGGTCCCTGAGGTCCCAGAGTGACCTCAACGAGCAGAGGCCACCTTGGTTCTCTACAACGGACTTGTAACATGGAAATGAGATTACCTTTATTTTGTTATGTCTCTGAGATTTGGGAGTTGTTACTGTAGGCTGTCATGATATAAAGAAGAATATCCTACCCCATAGTTCATAACAGATACTGCTTAAAATTAACAAACTTCTTTCATCCAATTCCCCCACCTGTTACCCCTGGATGAAAGTGGTCAAAAGGTACAAACTTCCAGTTATATGATACATAAGTACTGGGAATGTAATGTACAACATGATGACTATAGTTAATGCTGCTGTAGAGCATATTTGAAAGATGTTAAAACAGTGGATCCTAAAAGCTCTTATTACGAGGAAAAAAATCTTTTTTCTTTTTTTTTTAAATATGAGATGATATGGATATTAACTAAACTTAGTGGTTATTGTTTCACGATAAATATGTCAAGTCATCATGCTGTACACTTTAAACTTACACAATGCTTTGTAGCAATTATAAATAGATATAAATCTCAATATAACTGGAAAAATAAAATAAAAATACAAAAACAAAAGCAAACAAAAAACCTTCACACCAGGTCCTGTGCTGGGCTATTTCTATACCTGACCTCAGTAACGATAAATAACCAACATTAACACATGCACATGGAATGTGAGTACCTTTATAAAAGTCATGTGCATTGCCTGGATAATCACACTCATTTTACAGTTGCGGAAGCTAAAGCTCATGAGAGTTCTCTATATGCCCAACGCTCCACGGCTAATGGTCTGTCTGACTTCAAAGTCTGAGCTCTTTCACTCTGCCGTATCTCCCCCCGGCTCACCTCACAGTTTTGAAGCATCTTTCTGCCCTTTGCCTTCAACTTGTGACAAGTTTTTGGTTTCTTTTAGAGTGAAAATTTTAAAGGAAAATAAATTGCTTGTTCTTGCACCTCTGGGAAGTGACATAATGTTACATTGAGAAGAGTATCAGATATGGAAAATATGTAGGCAGTTCATTCAGGCAAGATCAATAAGTAAATAGTAGGGAATTACTGCTGGAGGTGGCAACAAAAGATGACAGTGAATATTTTCAGTCCCTTCAAAAGTGCAGAGTGAAACGATTGGGTTTCATAATGAAGTCAAAAATTAAATATTTTCTCCCCAAGCTGATAATAAAATATTAATGTTGGCATAACTTCAGTGAATCAAAATCCAACAAATAAATATAGTGCATAACTGTAAATTTATTTTTTAAACTTCACTTCCAATAGGATGAAGTTAAAATGCATTGAAAATATGTAGGAGCATGGATTCAGGGCAAGGCTATATGTATCCTTTCTCGTCTCACGGAGGAGAAAGCTTTGTGAAGATGGAGGCAGGGATGGGAATGATGTGGCTTCAAGCCCGGGAATGACAGCAGCCACCAGAACCTGGAAGAGATGACGCATGGATTCTCCCACAGAGCCTCCAGAAGGCGTGAAACCTTGCAACACTTTGGTTTAGGATCCTGCCTTCAGAAATGTGAGAGAATAAAATTCTGTTGTTTTTCAAGCTACCTACCAGATCTGTGGGGATTTGTTACAGCAGCCATAGGAAACATACAGAATTTGGTAACAGGAACTGGGATGCTGGTATAATAAATATGTAAAATATGGAAGTGGCTTGAGAACTGGTAATGGGTAGAGGCTGGAAGAATTCTGAGGTGTATGATAGCCGTAAGAGACCAAGACACACATATTTAGACATTTTTAACCGAAATATTTTTACGTTTTCATCAGCATGCACTATATTTACTGCCGCTCCATAATAGACCTTACTGAGAATACTATAACTTACAATAAGAACAGAAACAACCACCTAGAAAAAAACTGATGGGCAAAAAACAACAAAACAAAATACCTACGTGGGGAGGAAATTAATGAGTCAAACCATTCATTCATGCCAATCACTCTCCTAGTGGCTGCATAGAGTATCACCACTCTCATAATGCTGCATAAAATACAACCTTTCCAGGGCTTCCCTGGTGGCGCAGTGGTTGAGAATCTGCCTGCCAATGCAGGGGACACGGGTTCAAGCCCTGGTCTGGGAAGATCCCACATGCCGCGGAACAACTAAGCCCGTGAGCCACAACTACTGAGCCTGCGCGTCTGGAGCCTGTGCTTCGCAACGGGAGAGACCACGACAGTGAGAGGCCCGTGCACCGCGATGAAGAGTGGTCCCCACTTGTCACAACTAGAGAAAGCCCTCGCACAGAAACGAAGACCCGACATAGCCAAAAAAAAAAATAAAATAAATTAAAAATACAACCTTTCCTTTCCAATATAGTTCTTACATACAGATTTTTTAAAACTTTCTAATAGTTTTGTTTTGTTTTTTTAATTCCGGATTTGTTAAGGTATAATTGACAAATAAAAATTATATATATATTTAAGATGTACAATGTGATCCAGCAATCCCACTTATGGGTATATATCCAAAGGAAATAAAATCACTATCTATAAAAGAGATACTTGCACACCCATGTTCATTGTGGCATTATTCAGAGAAGCCAAAATATGGAAACAACCTAAGCGTTCAGAGACAGATGAATGGATAAAGAAGAAGTGATATATATATATACACACACAATGAAATAGTTTTCTTAATATCAATTCCCCCGCTGAATATCTGAATTAAATGTTGTATGCCTTTAAAAGGCTTTTAGTACTATCCCTAAGTTTCCTTCAAGAATGTTTGTACCAACAGCAACAATTCTTAATGGCATTTAATTCTTATATATTCTCTCCCAACCGTGAATGGACAGTATTATTTAAATATTTTGCCAATTTGTAGACTTCATTATTTTAATGTGAATAAATTTGAATAGGAATGGGATTGAGGTAATTTAAAAATATCGTGTCTGGCTTTAAAGATGGAAAGGGACTCATGTATCAAGGAATGTTGACATCCTCTAGAGGCTGGAAAAACAAGGGTATTATTCTTCCTAAAAGTCTCTAGAAGCAATGCAGCCTTGATGGCACCTTGCTTTTAGCCTGGTGAGACCGATTTAGAAGTTCTGATCTCCTGGACTTTAAGATAATAATTTTATGTTGCTTTAAGATGGTAACTTTGTGATATTTGCCTAACCAGCAACAGGACACTAATACTACATACATATTTATAATTGTTTCTGTATCTATCTAATTGTACTAATATTAAGCTAAACAGGAGTTCACAGTGTATTTCCAACTTTAATCCGGTAAAACAGGATCATTCTAGCCTTTCCCTTTTGATTACTTGAAAGTTCACTCTTTGACAATGAGAAACCTGCCCCCCTACAATCCACCATCCATTTATTTGTTCAACCCTTGTATTCATGTAAAGCAGCTTTAAACTTGTTAATGTCTAATCTCCATGAAAAAATTATAAAATACCAGGTGGAGTACAGTGCTTATGATAAGTTAGTTCCCTTTGTCTTTATTTAGCCTTACACTTTCTAGTCAAACCAACATTCTCCATAGTTTCTTCTTAGGTCATCTCCTGTTTTTATTCTCATCCCCTTTAGTGTCATTGTGTCATACATTTATGATATAATTTACATTCTATCCAAGATTGAGTTTTTGTGTATGTATTTGTGGTTTGTTTGGTTGATTTTCCATTTTTACTTTTGAATTTGAGTTTGCACACTTTAGAGTTCTCTTTGTGATGTACAGGTCTATGCGTTTTGACAAATGTACATAATCATATATTCACCACCTCAGCACCACACCATGGTCCCTCCACCTTAAAATAACTTTTTTAATCCTCTTTGTAGTCAAACTCTCCCCATCACAACCTCTGGAAAACACTAATCTGTTTTACTTCCCTACAGCTTTGCCTTTTCCATGATGTCATATGAATGGAATCACACAGTATACAGTCTGACTTCTTTCACTTAGTAAAATGCATTTAAGATCTGTCCACGTTGTGTGACTCAAAAGCTCATTCTTATGTGTGGATAAATAGTATTCCATCACACAGATATATTGCTGTTTGTTCCCCTGTTGAAGGATATATTTGTTGCTTCCAGTTGGCTTTGGCATAAACATAAGCTTTTAACTCACTTGGTAAATACCTAGGAGTGAGATTGCTGGATTATATAGTAAGTTTAAACCCTTATAAGAAAAAGCCAAGCTGTCTTGCAAAGTAGCTGTCCCATTTTACACTTCCACCCACATGAATGAGAGTTCTTGTTGTTCCAGAAATTGTTATTGTCAGTTTTCTGTATTTTAGCCATTTTGATTGGTGAGCAGTGGTATCTCATTATGTTTTTAATTTGCATTTCTCAAATAACAAATAATGTTCAGCAACTTTTTCATGCACTTATTCATTATCCATATATCTTCTTTGGGGGAATTTTCTGGTTTTTTTGTCCATTTTGTATAATTGTGTTATTTTCTTATAGTTGAATTTTAATATAATTTTTATTGAAATATAGTTAATTTACAATGTTGTATTAGTTTCAAGTATACAGCAAAGTGATTCAGTTTTATATATATATATATATATATATATATATATATATATATACACACATATATTTGTTATTTTTCAGATTATTTTCCATTAAAGTTTACAAGATATTGACTATAGCTCCCTGTGCTATACAGTAGGTCCTTGTTTACCTATTTTATATGTAGTCATGTGTATATCTTAATCCCAAACTTCTAATTTATCTCCCCTCCCCACTATCCCTTTTGGTAACCTAAGTTTGTTTCCTATGTCTATGAGTCTATTTCTGTTTGGTAAATAAGTTCATTTGTATCGTTTTTTAGATTCCACATATAAGTGATATCATATGATATTTGTCTTTCTCTGTCTGGCTTACTTCACTTAATATGCTAATCACTAAATTCATCTATGTTGCTGCAAATGGCATTATTTCATTCTTTTTTATGGCTGAGCAATATTCCATTGTATATATGTACCACATCTTCTTTAATCCATTCATCTGTCAACAGGCATTTAGGTTGCTTCCATGTATTAGCTATTGTAAATTGTGCTGCTATGAACATTGGGGTATGTGTATCTTCTCTCTATCTCTCTCTTTTTTTTTTTTTGGTTTGTTGTTTTTTGGCTGCACCATGTGTGGCATGTGGGATCTTAGTTCCCTAACCAGGGATCGAACCCATGCCACCTGCAGTAGAAGCGTGGAATCTTAACCACCAGAATGCCAGGGTAGTCCCTGCATGTATCTTTTCTCGTTAGAGTTTGCTCCAGATATATGCCCATGAGTGGGATTGCTGGATCATATGTTGACTCTGTTTTTTAAGGAACTTTGATACTATTCTCCATAGTGGCTGCACCAATTTACATTCTCACCAACAATTTAGGAGGGTTCTTTTTTCTCCACACACTTTCCAACATTTATTATTTGTAGACGTTTTAATGATGGTCATTCTGACTAGTGTGAGGTGATACCTCACTGTAGTTTTGATTTGCATCTCTCTAATAATTAGTGATATTGAACATTTTATCATGTACCTGTTGGCCATCTATATGTCTTCTTTGGAGAAATGTCTATTTAGGTCTTCTGCACATTTTTTTTTTTTTTTTTGATTAGGTTGTTTGCTTGTTTTTTGATATTGAGCTGTATAAACTATTTTTATATTTTGGAAATTAATGCTACTTGTCAGTAGCATTGTTTGCAAATATTTTCTCCCAGTCTATAGGTTGTCTTTTTGTTTTGTTTATGGTTTCCTTTGCTGTGCAAAAGCTTTTAATTTTCATTAGGTCTCATTTGCTTATTTTTGTTTTTATTTCCATTATTCTAGGAGGTGGATCCAAAAAAATATTGTTGCAATTTATGTCAAAGAGCATTCTGCCTATGTTTTCCCTTAGAAGTTTTATAGTATCTGGTCTTACATTTAGGTCTTTAATCCATTTTGAGTTTATTTTTGTATATGATGTTAGAGAATGTTCTAATTTCATTCTTTTACATGTAACTGTCCAGTTTTCCCAGCACCACTTATTGAAGAGGCTGTCTTTTCTCCATTGTTTATTCTCACCTTCTTTGTTGCAGATTAATTGACCATAGCTGTGTGGGTTTATTTCTGTGCTTTCTATCCTGTTCCATGGATCTATATGTCAGTTTTTTGTGCCAGTACTATACTGTTTTGATTACTGTAGCCTAGTAGTATAGTCTGAAGTCAGTGAGTGTGATTCCTCCAGCTTTGTTCTTCTTTCTCAAGATTGTTTTGGCTATTTGGGGTCTTTTGTGTTTCCATACAAATTTTAAAATTTAAAATGTTCTGCTCAAACATGTGTCTCTGTTATGTAGATTCTCTCATATATAAATGATGAATAGGGGAGTGATGTCAATATAATGTAGAAAACATTTGGATAATAATTTTTATTTTCTAGCATGTTAATATCTTAAAACTCCTAATGATAGTAACTGACTACAGAGTGTATTAACAAAGCTGATATAGCAGAAATGCAAAGTTATTCATCATACCCCTTCAACCCACTTTCTTTCTCTTCACTCATTTGGCCATGTGTTTTGTAGTGCTTGTCACATGGAATGTAAGATCTTGGAATATTTGTCACATTAAGTTTTCTCAATCCTTTGCATCTATTTCCATCAATTTACCTTTTCCAAAATTTTTAAATGAACTTAATGTATTTACCAAAAAAATTTATCATTAGTACCTTACAACATTTTTGACTTTGCTATATTTTTAACAAATTTAAAAATTAGTATAACTGTTTTGATTACAAAGCCACAAACATTTTGATTAGCCTGTCTTTTCTGCCAAAGTGTTTTCAACTCCCACTTAATTTTGGAAAATAGAAAGTTTTTCAGGAACACAGTATGTTGCATTATAACCTGAATACCTGTACAAGAAAGAAGAAAACTCAAAAGATAGTTGTTATATTCAAGAGCAGAATTGAAAGGAAGTAGGAAGATTCTCAATGCTTGAAAACTCAAAAATTTGTAAAAGGAAAAGCTTTGTGGATCCCAAACAGTCTAAGTTTCTTTAAAAAACAAAACAAAAAACCTTTGAAAATAAAGGTCTATTCAGAATTCTCTGTCAAATATAAAAACTCACTGCTGCCTAAAGTTCAGACTAAAGCTATTACCTTTCCATCCAAGCTTTTTTTCAGTCTTCAAATTAACTCCCATTAATTTAAGAATTGAGGCTTTGCAGCAAAATGACAAACAAATTAGTCTTAGTAATTGTGCCAAGAAAATAACTTTGAGTATGTTTCCAGTCATGTGGAAACGATTGGAAGCAAATAAGGAAGAGACCCAGAAGTATATGAGGAATGACATATTGCCAATGAAATACCTATCTTAAAACCACCATTTTCTGTGGGAATGTCAAAATAACTTATGGATCCTCAAACTGAGAAAGTAGCAAATAGAATAGTGATCATAAGAAATAATCAACAAGAAAGTTATTTGCTTCCCAACTAGGTTCCAGGGACCATGGACAGGGGAGTCCCTCCCAGAGATCAGATCATGTTCTATTTAAGAAACCATTTCTTCTTCAAGACAGAAGATTTGATGATCAAATATGTAGGATTTCACCCATTTTATGGACAAAAGATTTCTGTGTCTTCCATGTTTCTCTTTTGGATTGAAATTTTTTAGTGCTTCTGTTTTATCCCTTCACCTCGTTTTGGGGTATGTATTTTAGTTCAGAGTTTGTGAGATCACAGAAAAACCCATCTGGAACTGACAGAGAATGTTTGGAGATTCTGGAATGAGTGAATGTTGTATTGATTGAATGGGATTTGGGGTATTTCCTTTGAGAGAGTTTGAGATTGTTCTAGACACAAAACGATGGGCACATTAGGATATTTGTAGAATAGAGGGCAGATTATAGCAGACACTAATTGTCCACCAAAAATTGTCATTTCTTTTCCATAGAATATAATTTTTTCCTGTAAACAACTGACTAACCAGGAACTACTTTTCCCAGCCGCGACCTTCTCCTCCTCACACCCCTGCCTTTAGTCGGGGTCAAATGACTAGTCTGCTGCAATGGAAAGTATGCAGAAGTGATGTGTTTCACGTCTAAGCTGAGGATGATGTCAAGTCTGTGTCCCAGGCACCAGCACGTCATTGCTCCATCAGCTGAATGTTCATGCATAAAACTACCTTGTAGGTCAAGTGATGTAGATGGCAGTTTCCAACTCTGAACAGGGCAGAATTCACCTCTTACCTCTTTGCTGAAAACCCACAGAACCTCATGCGGCTGTAATGAGGGCAATGATTAAAACTGTCACACTAAACTGTTTAAATGTAGCAGTCTTTTTACAGCAGCTAGCATTACACAAAAGATATAATGATGACATTTAACATGTTGGTTTCATTTTTCCTTCATATAATGACAAGAATCTATAGTATAATTTTACACTAGTCCTATCAGTTTATAGTTTTAGGCTAACCTCAAATAAAGCAGATATCCAAATCAACAGAACATTTTTTAAATGCTATAAAATTGTTGTGTATATATGAGTGTAAGACAGAGAGAGTTCTCTTGTTATTATGTACTGTATTTCAAAAGTGGCACACATGCAAAAGCTTTTATTATTTGTATTTAATCAGGAGGTACTTAATTGATAGCTGAGATGAGTTAAATTGCATTGTGATTTTGGAACAAGGGAAGAATACACATCTGTGGCCATCTTATAAATAGTATGAGCTATCGAACTTACATTGGGGTCTTGAGGGTTAGAATGCTATTAAATTAGGGAATATTTAGCTATTATTTAAAAGAATCATAATCATTCAAGGAAATACATGTTATTTTAAAGTGATATTTTGAATATTTGTAATCCAGAATTTATGTATGCAAAAGATTCAGGCAAAATTATTATCTCAGTCACAATATTTTTGGCTATAACTTTACAAAAGGAACTATGAATGCCTCCATCTATGTATCTACTTATCTATCTATCTAATTATCTATAATCTTAATATTTTGTTCTGAAAATTGAAAGTTACTTTACCTTAGATATTGACAAGATACTTTCCAATTCATAGTTGTATACGTAAATATTGGGCACAATCTTTTATATATTTTACTTTTGTATGAACTGAAAGGGTTATGAAACAATATAGAATGACACATGTTTACCTAGATAGCCACTAAATTAGGTACAGCATAAAATTTCAGTTTCCTTGTTTACAGAAGAATTACCTTCTACAAACAAACCAAAAAACTATTAATTGACCTTAGAACGCAGGCTCTGGTTTACATGTTTCTATGAAACAGAACATTTACATTTAATCTCATGGATGAAAAATTGAAGACATTTGAAAAGACATTATTATTTCTGAGAATAGAATAAATAACTTAAAGTTAGATGTGCAGGTTCACTGGCATTTAATAGATTAAAAACTGAAACATTCACTTTTCCGTTTCTCACACATCTTATATAAATATAACTGAGACAAGCACTTAAATTTTATTTCATTTTCTTGCCTCTCAATCTTTGCTTGCCATTTGATTGACAATCATCACTTGTTCTTGTATCCTTTTTTTTCTTGAAACATGTTTATGGTTTTAAAAATGCGTTTATTTTGAATAATCTTACATTTGGATAACCCTGAGGAAAATGGAATCAGAGAAAGAGCTTTTATCTTTCTAGTCTTTAACTGTCATAAAAATGCTCTCTGTTAGCTGTTATAGCATGGCAGGCATAAAACAAACAAACAAACAAAGAACTTAAGAAGGTCTTTTAAGAGTACATACAGTGAACTTTATTCCTTTTAATTTAAGTGTAGTAGTATGAGTCTGCTATAAATATACTCATATGCCTAAGGGGAAATCGAATACCTAATCGATGGACACTGCCGTCATTATCTTGCTGTCTATTATGGGGAATATTAAGGATTAATTATATAACAGAGTGAGCAGTGTCTTACACTACATTTACACAAAGCTTCACACACTGCCATCCTGTGGTCAGTGGATAATGATTTCCCTTCCTCATCCTCTTGGACAGTGTCATTGCTTCCTTTCTCAGCACAATCACAGTGTAAGGCTTGGAGAGTAAATTTATATTATCAAAACGGAAACTCCATAATTTCACATAAATCAAGCACTTGATTAGTCAAAACGCCTCTTTCTTTCAAAAGAACAAAAATAATGTTGTATCAATTTTCTAGGGCTGACATAACAAAATACCACAGACTATGTCACTTTAGCAACAGAATTTTTTTTTTTTTTTTGCTTTTTGTTTGTTTTTGGTTTTTTCCCACATCTTTATTGGAGTATAATTGCTTCACAATTTTGTGTTAGTTTCTGCCGCACAACAAAGTGAATGAGCTATACATACACATATCCTATCCCTCTTGACCCTCCCTCCCACCCTCCCTATCCCACCCCTCTAGGTCATCACAAAGCATCGAGTTGATCTCGCTGTGCTATGCAGCTGCTTCCCACTAGCCATCCATTTTACATCTGGTAGTGTATACATGTCAGTGTTACTCTCTCACTTCGTCCCAGCTTTCCCTTCCCCCCGTGTCCTCAAGTCTGTTCTCTACTTCTGTGTCTTTATTCTTGCACTGCCACTAAGTTCATCAGTACCATTTTTTTTAGACTCCATATATATGTGTTAGCATACAGTATTTGTTTTTCTCTTACTTCAGAGTGAAGTGACTTACTTCACTCTGTATGACAGACTCTAGGTCCATCCACCTCACTACAAATAACTCAATTTTGTTCCTTTTTATGGCTGAGTAATATTCCATTGTATATATGTGCAACATCTTCTTTATCCATTCATCTGTCGATGGACACTTAGGTTGCTTCAATGTCCTGGCTATTGTAAATAGTGCTGCAATGAACATTGTGGTACATGACTCTTCTTGAATTATGGTTTTCTCAGGGTATATGTCCAGTAGTGGGATTGCTGGGTTGTATGGTAGTTCTATTTCTATTTTTTTTAAGGAACCTCCATACTGTTCTCCATAATGGCTGTATCAATTTACATTCCCACCAGCAGTGCAGGAGGGTCCCCTTTTCTCTACATCCTCTCCAGCATTTATTGTTTGTAGATTTTTGAAGATGGCCATTCTGATCGGTGTTAGGTGATACCTCATTGTGGTTTTGATTTGTATTTCTCTAATGATTAGTGACGAGCATTTTTTCATGTGTCTGTTGGCAATCTATATGTCTTCTTTGGAGAAATGTCTATTTAGGTCTTCCACCGATTTTTGGATTGGAGCAACAGAAATTTATTTCTCACAGTTCTGCAGGCTGAAAGTCCAAGGTCAAGGTGTTGGCAGGGTTGGTTTCTCTTGGTTGTTCTTTTCTTCTCACTGTGTCCTCAGATGGTGTTTTCTCTATGTGCACGCAATCCTGGTATCTCTTCCTTTTCTTAGAGGTATACCAGTCATATTGGATATGAGCCCACCCATATGACCTCATTCATCCTTACTTACCTCTTTAAAAGCTCTATCTCCAAGTGCAATCACATTCTGAGATTTTGGGAATTAAGACTTCAACATATGAATGGGGGGGCACAATTCAATCTATACCACATATATTTGCATGTTTTAAAAATTATTTTTAAATGCATTGATAAAGTGTAAGGAAAGTAAGAATTTCTTAGATGCCAGGAACTAAGGGAGGTTAATAACATTACAAAGCAAGAAGAATACTAAAGGCAATTTTCACTGTAAGAAATTTTGAGTTTTGTTTTCTGTGACCTTGTTAGAAGTCGGGAACATGAAACAAATTACAGAGCCCATACAAGTTTTAGAGTCTAATAGAAACCACCTCCCACAGAAATATGATTAAAGTTCTACATTCTCAGTGTAAAGGTAAGCTAAAATATAATTGTATTCCCTCATAGGAAACATGAAAATTCTGATTAACTTATTTGGAGATATAGAATGGATAACTGAAATAAGAGAGAGATTGAAAAACTATTTTTTTAAATATTCAGATTCTTAGATGGAGATTTCTCAGCAATTACTTCTTTTACCTATTTTTAATCATAGATTTTATACAGTATGCAGATTGAACAGTTTGATGAATTATTTCATAGTTATACACCCAACACCTAACACCCACTGTACTGATATAGATCATTTCCAGCACCCATAGGCTTCTTTCTGATCAATACCACCTTCCCAAAAGGTAACCAGTATTCTCACCTCTGTTACTATTGATTGGTTTTGACTGTTTTTGTACTTTAGAGAGATGCAAATGAAGCTTTGGGACTCCAAATTCCACAGTGATCAAGACAAATATTTTAATATAACATTTTTTAAAAAGAAAAATTATTGAAAAAATCCACAGTGAAATAAATGACAAAATATGAAAGTCCTAGATTTTGTATTGACAATCAAACCATTGAATTTTAGCCAGATTGGTGGGTATACAGGGATATCTCAAAGTGGAAATTGCATTTCCCTGTTGTCTGATGATGTTGAGTGGTTCTTATTTGCTTGTTTCTGATTTGAAAATATTCTTTTGTGAAGGATCTGTGTATTTTCTTATTAATCTGTGAGAGTTCTCTGTGTACTCTGGCTGTGAATCTCTATCCGGTGTATGCATTGAACATTCATGTTCTGGTTTCTTTCTTTTGCATTCATTTTGTGATGTCTTTTGATTAACAGAAATTCTTACTTGTAATAAATTTGAATGTATCCCCTCTTATTCATAATTATTCTAATAATTAGGCTATATGGTAGGCAGAACAATGCCCTCTTCAAAATAGAAAAATAATCACACCCTAATCCTTGCAACTTATAAATATATTACTTACTTGCAGAGGCTTTGCAGATGTGATTAATTTAAGATTAATTTAGAGGTCTTGAGATGTGAAGATTATCTTGGGCTATCTGGAAGGGTCAAATGTAATCACAAAGGTCATTATAAGAGGGAGACATAATAAATTTGTGGTTTTTTTAAGATATGACATTTGTAGTAATTTGTTAAGTAGGAATATAAAACTAATACAGATTTTGGTACCTGGAAGTGTGGGGCTACTGTAATAAATATCTAAACATTTGGAATATGCTTTAGGATGGGTAATGGGTAGAGCATGAGGAAATTTTGAGGAGCATGATAGAAAAAGCTTTGTTTGACTTGAACAGACTGTTAGCAAAAATATGAGCATTAAGAACTCTGCTAGGGAGATCTCAGGAAGTGAGGTGCATGGTAGCGAAAAATCTATATTGGAATACTTACATCAGCATAAACAGACTTTTGGTAAAAAATAGGGACATTAAAGGAGCATTTGGTGAGGACTCAGAAGGAAATATGTTATTGGAAACTGGATGAAGGGGAATCTTTATTATACAATGGGAGAAATCTTACTTTGTTGAATTACAACCTCTAGTTATATAACAGGTAGAACTTGTAAGTGATGAACTTGGATATCTGACTGAGGAGATTTCCAAAAAAAACTCTAAAGGGTGTGATCTAGTTTCTTCTTGCTGCTTATAGTAAAATGCTGCTTACACAGAAAAGGAGGGAAGAACTGTTAAGCAAAAAGCAGCCATGGCTTGATGATAATGAAAATTCTCAGTTTATCCAAACTGTAAAGGATGGTAAAATTAGGACAATTGCTGTCACAAAGCTGGGGTGTGCCTGGACATCTTTGGCTTGTATCTTGGAAGGGTCAAATGATTATTCAGTTACAAAAAGTCTCTTTGAAAAAATTAAACATATGATTCATGGATTCCCTCAGCCACATCAGCATAGAAACCAGGAATGGAGATAGGCTTATTCAGGAAAGATCTGTGAAGGAGCCTTTTGCCCAATGCAATGAATTCCCCTGAAATAAACAGGGAACCCACAGGGTTATTGCAAATGCTACACCAACAGAAACACTGCCATCATGGACTAAAATGTAAAGAAGAACAAAAGAAGGCTATAAGATTCCCAAAATTCTACAGGAAGGAAACAGATGAATAAAATTTCTTTGATATAAATACATGCCATCTTCATGAAAAAGGAAGGAGATTCCAAGAGTGAAACCATGAGCCAGAGCATGGACCCATGAACCACAGAAGATTATTACCAAACCTTGAAACTTAACACTGTTAGCCTAGGCTGACTTCAAAACTGTTTGACAAGTGACTCCTTTTACCTTTCATTGTTTTCACTTTTGAAAGGGTGTTGTCTATACCTTGCATATACCTTGCCTGTCCCACCATCGTATTTTGGGAGCATATTACTTTTTTTCTAGTTTTGTAGCCCACATAGGGAGTGGAATTTTGTCCCAGGAACAGTCTCAGCCGTATCTGATTTAGATGATGAGATTTAAGCCTTTTGAGCTGATGAATATTAAATGAAATCTTGGATTATGAGTCAATGTTTTAATGAGTTTTGGGGATATTGGGATACAATGAATGCATTTTATATGTAGATGGATGTAAATCTTTAGAGACCAGAAGGCATCCACAAATATGTCCACGTTCTAATTTCCTGAATATGTGAATATGCTACCTTATGGTACAAAAAAATTGCAGATATGATTAAGTTAAGGGTCTTGAGATGCAGAGATCATTGTAGATAATGCAGTGGGCCCAATAAAATAATCAGTGGCCTTATAAGAGGGATTTAAGCGGTCAGAGAAAGAGAGAGAAATTAAAGGATTCTATTCCAGTGACTTTGGAGGTGGAGGAAGTGGCCATCAGCCAAGTAATACAAGTGGCCACTAGAATTGGGAAAATACAAGGAAACAAATTATTCCCTAGAATATCTAGAAAGAACACAATCCTTCCTATATCTTGATTTTAGGACTTCTGACCTCCATAATTGTGAGATAATGTATCTGTGTTGTTTTAAGCCTCTATATTTATGGTAATTTTTACAACAGCAATTGTAAATTAATACTATCAGGTTTAAGAGACATTTATTTAATTCAAATCCATAAATATATTTCCATCCAATTTTGTCTAGAAGATTTACTGTTTTACCTTTCACATGTAGGTATGTAATCCACCCAAATTGCATGGGTAATCAAATAACCCAGAACTATATTATTTCCACACTCAATTACAATGATGACTTTGTCCTTTGTTAGAAACAAGTTACTGTGCATTGTTGATCTGTTTCTAGACTCTCTATTTTGTTTCATTGATCTATATTTCCTTCTTCACACTTTATTAATTTTTGATATCTTGTCTCTGATAGGAATTGTTTTCTAGTTTTATGTTATGAATTATATTTGTCTCAGTTATTTTAAGTCGTTGTCATTTCCATATATTACATGTGTAGATAAAAATGGGGAAAAATAGACAGAGTTTTCCAAAAATAAAGCTTAATTAAGAATACTTCAAAATACTCTTTAGGCACAAAGTTCTACAAGACAGAGGGAATGATAAACAATGAAGATGGCAATAGGTGGTTAATTCTAAGCAAACATGGGCTGTTTTAAACAATACAATATATAAGAACACAATACAACTAAAATGCATCACAACAATAACATATATATTACAGAAGAAAAAAACCTAAGTTAAAGTATTCTAAGGTGGGTGATGTGATCTAGGTATGCTAGAGATTATGATCACTTTTCATTTCATATGCTAAATAAACCTATTAAAACTTATAGGCTAAATAAAATATTAATAACAGACTGCATAATTTTTTAACAAGTAGAGGTAAAAATTTAATGTAAATAATAATCCAAATAAAGAGAAAGAAGAGAATAAGATAAACAGAAAGTTGAGATAAGACAAAAAGAAAGCCAAAAACCTAAGATATTAAAAAAGAAATAAAACCAATGACCTAAATCCAAGGGTGGCTGACTGACACCTGGTGAGCACTGACCTTGGCTCTGCTAGGTAACTTATTCTTAACCCTTACATATTTTCAGATGATGTCCTCTCTTGCCAACATACAGCTCATTCTCAAAACCTCAGAGTCTATTAGTTTAGCTTCTGATGTGGAAAATACATTTCTGATAGTCATTAGATTATCTTGGTCTTATATTCGGGCCAAGCATTTTTTTTGCTTAATGGTCCAGTATTTGCAATATTTTTGTTGGCTCCATATTTGGTTGTTCATAAGCATCTACAAATGCTAAAAGGAAAAAGAAACTTTAGTAGTAGAAAATCATTTTGTGAGCACAAAGCATCAAGGAAATATAGACAAATACATCAAAAGAGTATCCTGTATTTTTAAAAAAACAAAAAAAAAACTAAACTAAACTAAAACTAAAATCAAGTTGGAATAGTGTATTGCTATAAAATAGAGATATACTATGTTATGAAATTTTTCAAATATAAAAGACCCTTAATATCACCTAGTCAAATATCACAGTTTAGGCAAGTGATTTATAGCTGGAATTTTTTGGTAACACCCACATTTTTGAATTTCAATAAAATAAATTATAATATAAGAAATTTTAAGGTGAATTCTATTACTTAACGCAAAGTACACAACACATTATGAGTTGCAAAATTTATGGCCATATTGAGATGGACCTAGTTGCTCTATAACTGACACAATTAGGTCAACCTTTGGAATACCATGTACATTTTATTTTATAAGACCTTAGAGGATTAGAAAAGTGTCTGAATCTCTAGCACAGTTTGCTCATATTAAATGTTTTACAGATATATTCTTGTTTAATAAACAAATACTTCTGATCACAGATCCAAATGATTTTAAACCAAATGATCCAAACCAAAAGGTTTTAAATCAGATTTAATGCTCAAGATGTTACAGTATTTTTCATAAGCAGTGTTTTTTTTTCTTAATTGATTAATACATAAAACATTGAATAACATTTAAAGTACATGATTCACTTTCTCTGGTGAGTATTGATATTTTTTCAGACTAAATTCTTAACCTCTTAAATTTACTGAACAATTTTTAAAATAAATCCATGTTTTACTTTTACAAAGCAGCACAAAAATGTGGAGAATGGACAGCAAATTCTTATAGGTATGCCAGTACGACGACCCTTCTTGAAGTTAAATACATGGTTGAACAATGTTATATTAGTATCCATTTAGACTAAAAATATTTATTATTATTTTAAGTAACGTGTTTTGGTAGGGAAGCACTGTATAAATTTTCTAAGAACAATGAAAACAAAGTTGATGTAAAATTCGACTGATTGTAAGGATCTGTGAGTTTCAATTTATGTCCCTCTTGATACCCACATTTTGCTTTACCATCACACGAATTATTCTGTACTTGCATGTGTGAAACACCCACAAATGTTAATGCCTATAAAATTAATTTCAGCCTCAGTTATCTGAATGTCCCATTTGGATTTTTCTACAGAGAATACAACATATGATGTAGCACTGTTTCCCTTGATTTGCCTGGCTTATACCATGCATTAGTTTCCTTTCTTAACACTCTTGTGGCTTCTTCTGAAATATTCAGTTGAGTTATTCAAAGCCCCAGTAGAACAAAGTGTGTACATTTCAAATTTGTTTCCCCAGAACCACTTATAATGGAGACAATCTAGTTTCCCTTAAGGTTTGATCAACATTTTTTTCCCGTGGAGTTTACAAGGACATGTTTTCAACCGTGACAATGATATTTCTACATTACTCTGGGAATGAATTATATTCAGCTATGTTCTTCACTGTCATTAACTCTTACGGTATCACTAACAAAATCTTCTAAAATTGACATTTATATTTCAAGTGTGCTATAGGCCCAGACAAATGTAACATGACATAAAATATTTGTCTACATGTAATTTTTCATACACAAGATGAAAAAAGAAATAACAACAACGTAAAAACAAAGTACATGTTAGTATTCATTACCAAATAGACTAGAGAAACAATAATTGACCATCTGGGATAAGCCAGTTGATTATGAAAGACATTTTTCAAGGCTACTTGTTATGAGAGTTTTCAGTTTGTTCTCAATAAATATGACAATTGTTAAGCACATCTGAACATAGAACACCATTAAAAATATGTTTTAAATGGTAACACAAAGGGAAAATATACAATTTTTTTAAAATCTCAGGCATAATAATTTTGTGTCTATTTTAGCTATGTATCTCTAATGCGCTACTCAGTGAATAAGGGAATAAATGATATAATATGAGGCATATTGAACAAAGTATTTCCATTGTCATCAACCCTTCACCAACTTGGAATGCCTTATTTTTGGCACTGACATATATTCAAATTCAATCCATCTACCAGGAGCAAATGCAGGGATTACCTCTAAAAATAAAATTTCCTTGTACCATTCAGTTGTTCTAAACTCTCAGAGTAGAGTTACTCTTTACTTGAGTTTTTATTAATCTCTATCTCTATTTCTCTCATCCTATTTAATATATTTTGTGAGTGTTCAGTAAAATCACACTTGAGAGTCCCAAAGAATGTTTATTTAATCCACAAATTTCTAAAGCAACTAGGACAGATGTATCATATTATATCTATAATATTTACTTGGTGACAGAATATGTTAAGGAACAGGTAAACGTTCATGCCATATATGTATAACTGATTCACTTTGCTGTACAGCAGAAACTAACACAACATTGTAAATCAACTATACTCCAATAAAAATTAATTTTAAAAATTCTGTGCTAGAGAGTCATGACTACATCTTTAAAAATTAAAGGGAAACTTGAGGGTCAACACAATATGATTCAGGAGAATTTACATATTTCTCCCAAGTGTGATAAATTAATAAGTACATAAAGAAGTACATACACAAGGACATCAAAGAATAAGAGGCCTAAATAGAAATGTTGTGCTTCAAAGTTAAATGGTAGACCTAATTCATATGCTAGAGCCTGTTCTGTTATGTGAAATAAATATGGAAAAAGTTGTGTGTACATTGTAGAAAGGAAGCTTTGGCTTAGGTGTACATCAGTGGGAGCTCCTGCTACACAAGACAAACATGTTATCTAAATGGAACACTCCAAAGCTGGAACTGACTTAATTCCTAACCATGGAAATAAGGTAGCTTCCTATATAACATCAATGGAATGTGCCAGGATCTGAAGTTGTCAGGGTAAACCGTTTTACAAGATTGAATTTTAAATAATTCTATACAATCTGTAAAATACTCCTAGGTTTCAAGCTATATGGGCGACATAACTAAATTCCCATTAAAATATGCACAGCAGTACTGAAAAAGTAAAAAAAAATGCAAGAGTACTAAAAGCCAAAAAACTGAAATTTATAAGCCTGAATCCATAAAGAGTGGTTAGCAGTGGTTGAATATGTGTGTGGAAAGAAGGTGAGGCATATGGAAGGGGCTGGTGCAAGTGACAGGCTTTTTTTTCTAAATGCCTTGTCCATAAAAATTAATTTGGAAGGATATGATTGCACAATTCATCATAAGCTTTGCCTTCAAAATAAAAATAGTATAGCCAGCTATATATTATGTATATTCATTTATCATCTTAAATATACAGTCTAATACCACAGCTAGCTAGCTAGATATTGATATAGATATTAAAGGTATTGGATTAATTCTACTCTCTGACTTAACCCTAGCATTCAGAGCTTCTACTGTCATGGAAAATAAATCAATAAACAAACACATAAATAAAAGTAGCCATCCCAAATCTGTGGGAATATATTGTAAGACAAATTTCCCAAATTTTCAATCATCATCAATTCAGATACTTCCAATCTCTATGTCAATAATAATAAAAATTAGAATAGCATTGTATTATGGAAAAATTATTATTTATGAAAATAACAAAAATAACCAACCCCCAAATTGTTGAATTTAGTCCACACTAGAGATAAAAGTCGTGCAAATGCAATATTTTATATCTGATCCTTTAACACTTAACTCACTATTTCTGAATCTCTAAGTAAGCCAGAAGACCAAGTAGTCTAATGGGAGATAATATAACATCAGACAATCAGAGCCATGAAATGGCACTGCTTGCTAGAGATAAGCATGCCTAAGTGTAGCCTTCTAATCCAGGAAAGCTGGAGTTCCCACATGACAATAGTTGAGCAAATGACACTTCATCCACACTGTTCATTGGCAAGTGTAGATTGTACATTAAAAATGAGAAATGTTAAGCATAAAATAAAAGTTTTTTAAAAATTATTTAAGGGCATGAAAAATAATCAATGCATGTGAAAGGAAAAGTAAAGAGATATACTCTAAGTCATTTTCCCCTAAAAACAACTAGGGAAAATTTTTTCTGTTGTCTTCCTTACAATAAAGAAAAACAAAACAAAACAAAACTAGTGTATTTTAGACATAAGCTCTACACTATCAAGAGTGTTGAGAGATAATATGTATTACTAATTTTTTTATATACATACAAGATGTCGTTCACATATAAAGACCACAAAACTGATCTGGCAGATTTCAAATTAACAGAGCCGCTCAGCTCAGTGGTAGCAGAAACAAACTCTGAAGCCCAGTGGCCTGGGTTCAAATCTTTGCTTTGCCATTTGTCAGCTGCATGAAGACCTTTGGTAAGCCACTTCAAGAAAACAAAAATTATAAAATCACTCCTTGATTCATAAATAAATCAAAATAACTAACTTAAAATGGGAAAATTAGAAAAAATAAAAACTGGCATGGATTGAAATTAATGGACAACATTAAATATAAAGAATGGTGCAAATATGGGAATAATGTAGTTACTATCTCTGAGGGGTGACCTATCATTAAAAAATAATACATATAGAGATGGCTTAATTAACCTAAATAAAGATCATGCTTATTTGCCTTTACCACCAACACACAGGGAAATTATGCAGATTACAATAAATTTTATATCTCCAGAGCCAACTGGAGCAAATTTGTAATGTTATGCGTCCTTTTGCTTGTGTTAATGGGTAACCAATATTTTTGTGTTTTGCTTTGTTTAATAAAATTATAGGGCTCATACCTAGTCATACAGTATTTTTTTCTTATTTTATGTTTTCCTTTTTATCATGTATTTGTCTTGTTACCAATTGCATACTCATAGCAGTTTCTGTGCTCTGTTTTATTTATTTCTTGTCCTTCAGAATGCTTCCTACTGAATAATTTGTTTCATTCACATGGGCACATTTAATCATCTTTCCATCAGTTTAATTTATTCTACTTTCAGTACTGTCATAGTTAGAGCCTTCTTAATAGCGCTTTCATCGCTGTCACAGCATCTGCTCTTTTTAGAAATGATGGAGTAAATAATTTTTGTAAAATCTCTCAAAACTAAGCAAAACATAGCAAGCTCCAAGGAATAACAAATAATGAGATGGCTGAGACAAAAATGACAATGAAACATCACTAATATTTATCAGTAGTGGATGAAATTGACAACATTTTATTCTGGAATTTAGCTTGGTTTGAATGCAGGAGAGTCAGTGAAGTCAATGTTTATCATCGTGGGGAATATTTGTCCTGATATATACGTTTCTATCTACACTCTGTGATCTCTTTCTCCTTCCCTCCTTCCATTCATCCAGCTACCTGCCTTTCTAACTACCTTCTAACTGGAAATATATATATATTTTTATATATATAAAATATATTTATATATTTATAAATATTTATATATATATATACACATATAGGTGTATGTATACACTATATATATATATATATAGGTTTGTGGGATTTTTGTTTGTTTGGTACAAGAATAATGACCACATAATATTTGGCAAAATTAGGACACTTGAAAGTAAAAGGAGTGCTATTAATAATTATGCTAGGACTACAGTTAAATCAAGTCTGAGCCAGCTACACTGGGACATATGGTCATTCTAGCCATGGATGGATGTTCATTTTATATGAAATAACAGCCTCATGAAATATGTCCCTCCAAGAAAGGAGTGGTCTCTGTGGGGACACATTTTACACTCTTAACTAAACACTGCCTAAGTTTCTAAAAATGACATTGTTCTAGTTTCAAATACTTTAAATTTCAGCCTCAATGTTAAATAATAAAGGAAAAAATAACTTTCAACTTTCAACATCTGTATATAGTTTTTCTCAAAATACATGTAATTATAACTCAGGACACTAACATTTTATGAAACTAACACAACATTGTTAATCAACTATACTCCAATATAAAATAAAAATTTTTTAAAGCATATCAGATTATTAAAAAATTTCTTAAAAGATGTTAGGAAATGCTGATATATATAATTGAAATTGCATCACATATATTATGCTTTATTTTTCATTTAAATTATGTCATAAATATGATGTCATGGCAATACAAATTTTATACCTGGAGGCTCTGGGAAGGTGTTTCCAAGCTGATTCAGGATGTTGGCAGAATTTTGTGACTAAACATGCTGGCTATATTACAGGTGAACAACAAATGAATAGCTGTTTCCATCATCGAACAGCAAAGAACTTGGTACACACTGTTGATATCTAATCAGAACATGCGCTAAGATTCTTTCATTTTAATCATTAATAAAAGAGTGTTCATAACAAACTGTAAATGCAATTTTTGACTTCCACTCTCTTTATTCTTAAACTATGCAAACAGTAATACAAAAAGTGGCTAAGAAGCATTGAAATGCCGTTTTAAAGCATTCATTCTTCCAAAGAACTCCAGTAACCAAAGGATAAAATTTCGGTGAACCATGAATTCATTTTGGAAAAAAATATTTCTTTATTTTAACTAACCTCTGAATGACTTTTAGTATTTCTTTCACTTATCAATATAGGTGGAAAATCACAGTAGTAGCAGAACCTTTGGCTTAAAGGAAACCATAAATATTTTCATATCAGATACTACATAGATCGCAATATAGCATATGCACTTATCCATTCTGTGAAATTATGCTGTTATTATACCTGCCACCAATTCATTTTTAATGCATTTATTTAAAAGTATTTACATTACTATATCATTCAATATTTTAAAATTTTGACATCTATATTTCAATATAATTAGTTTACTTTGTAATTTTATTTCATAGATTTAAAACGAATATATGCACTCTGAGAAGGAATCCATCCTACTCTAGCAAACTGCCAAAGGGATCCATGTTACACAAAATAAGTCAGGACTCCTGATTTAAAGGAATCCACTAAAAAGAGCTCAAGGGCTCAAGAGTAAAGCATGTGTTAATATCTTCAAAAATATGTGGTTTTTTTAAGTAACATTTTCAATCATAGCATGCCTAACTGTGTTTTTTGATAAAGGATCTGACAGAATCTATGGTGGATATTTTGTAGAAAACATTGCTTGTGTTATTAGTATATTTACTCACTCTGAATTCTCTATTTCTTCCAAAGTACTACTTTGAGTTATAAACTCCTTTCTTCCAAATTATACCAGCTAGTCTCATTTCTTTAAGTAATATTAAATTCGATAAGATGGGCCCCATTTTTCACCCCATTTTTTTCCTAAGGCTATGTTCATAACTTGAACACTAACCTCTAAATTAGGTTCTTAAAGGATAACTGTAGTTTCCACACTGTAAAACTCACTCAGTTAAAGTGAGTTGCAAACTATAAGGAATCTAAAGTACCATGTTAATTTTCAAAATATTTCACTTTATTAGAATGCAAACATTAAAACGTCTCCAAATAAAATATATGTTAAAATATGTTTCTTTCCTGTTTACAGAGTGATTAAAATAAAATTAATACACATTCATAATTGCATTCTAGAGACTGAAAACATTGTTAGAATTTTAGTTTTAAAATTTATTCTTTAGGCTAGATCAGCAGTTCCCAAATAAGGTGACTTTGCCCTTCCTCAGAGTATAGTGGTAATGACTGGAGCTATTTTTAGTTGTCATGACTGAGAGTGGTGCTATTAGCATCTAGGGTATAGAGGTCAAATGTGCTTCTAAATATTCTACAAGTCACAGGAACAGCATCCTACAGCAAAGAATTGTCCAATGCCCAAAGCCAACAATACTGAGATTGAGAAATGCTGGTTCATATTTTTGAATCAATATAATGATGAGAAAATCAGTTAGAAGTCCCAACAAATTAACACACCTTCCCTTATATGGAATTTCTATGACCCCTGTTAATATCTCTTAACTATTTCCCTCTCTAATAACAAATCAGCATTTACATGCATGAATGTGCTTATGTGTCTCTCATAAAGAAAGATTTTTATCTACCATATTGCTCCCTCAAATTACCACCCTGTATCATACCCAACATAGTCTTAAACAGCTGTGCATCCCACTGTCTCTACTCTTTTAACTCCCTTTTATTCACATCTAAGTTGTCTACAATTCTCGATTGAACTTCAATATTCCAGTGAAATTTCTCTTGCCAATATTGGTGAGCTTCTTTTACTAAATGTGCAGTTCATTTTTTGATTTTTTTTCTCACCTAACCACCTAGCTCATTGACTTTGTTTTTTTTTTTTTATCATGACAACACTATGTTTATCTTGAACTATTTCTTTCTTTTTTTTTTTAAATTAATTAATTAATTTATTTTTGACTGTATTGGGTCTTCATTTCTGTGCGAGGGCTTTCTCTAGTTGCGGCAAGCGGGGGCCACTCTTCATCGCGGTGCGCGGGCCTCTCACTATCGCGGCCTCTCTTGTTGCGGAGCACAGGCTCCAGACACGCAGGCTCAGTAGTTGTGGCTCACGGGCCCAGTTGCTCCGCGGCATGCGGGATCTTCCCAGACCAGGGCTCGAACCCGTGTCCCCTGCATTGGCAGGCAGACTCTCAACCACTGCGCCACCAGGGAAGCCCCTATCTTGAACTATTTCTAATCTGCCTTTTATGGTACTGCACCTTCCTAGATTTTTTTTTTTTTTTCCCCACTCACTCAGTTATATTGACCTGAAACAAATAGACTACCAGATATTTCTCCAGCAAAGATTAGTTATTCAGGATCAGCCAAAAATTGCAATTCGGGATCTGCAACAATGAATGGTGAGCCATGTGCAAGTCCTCCCATCAGCAAGGGAAGGAATACTCTTTTATAGAGGGAAAAAGGAAGTTGGGAAGGTTATAGCAAGTGAAGAGTCCATGGCTTTTTATTGGCTGAGTCCTTACCAGGAAAGGAGAGCATTTTGTCTTCCTGTTGGGCTTGACTATTGTCACAGGGTGTGAGAGCGCCCCCTGCTGGTGTGTCCACTTTATTCAATTGAGATTTTCATGTATTAATTTTTACACTTGCATACGCCTTCTCTGCCTCCTCATCCATGTCCACTTTCTCGCTGAGCAAATACAATGTTGACTTTTACAGAAATTCGATATATGCCTCTACCTTTTCTCATTCTGCTTAAAAACATAGTCGATAGCATGAGCTCTGGTAACTTCACAGATCATCATCAGAAGGATGATTCCCAAATCGTATCTTGAGCTTTATTTTGTTTTAGAAATAGACCTGATTATCCAATCATCTACTTGTGACCACAATATAAATATCTCACAAATAATATGTCTACAGTGGGACTCTTAATTTTCTACCCCAAACATGTACCTCTGCCTATGTTTTGTATCTTAATAAATGACATTATGATCTGATCAATGATTTAAACCAAACATTAGGGAGGTTATATTGAAATGTAGAAATGTAATCAATTTATCTGTCTCTCTCAACCTTACATCTAATAATGTACTACCAGTCAGACTTCATAACATTCTCTCAATTCTGTATAAATTCCAACATTTCCCTTGACCATTACTCTGCTGTTGCCCATCTTCATTGTTTAATCTAGATTTCTGCAAAATCCTCTGAGTGTTCTTTTTGCCTTTTTTCTGCTTAAAAACTTTAATTGCCCTCCATAAGTCTCACTGTAAATGTCTTACCCTGGTTTACAAAGCCCCACATATTATAGCCCTTGAAAGCTTTAGTGCCTCACCTCTTACCATCCAAACCACCTTACTCCGTTCTACTGACTACTTTGATTTCCTGATCAAAGAATGAACCCGCTTCCAGGTTACAGACATATGATTCTATTATCTTGGAACATTCTTTCCCTTCATTGCCTAGCTAATTCCAACTCGCTCCTTAAGCCCCAACACAAGCTTAAATTGTCCCAGAAAAGATATTCTATTCCTATCACCCTAAATCTGGCTTAAATGCCCATCTTTCTAAACATCCATAACACTCTCTGTTTCTACCATCTTAATTTTTACCATACTGTATTTTACGAATCTATTTGTTTGTTTATATCAAACACTAGTTTAGAGTAGCTGGACCATTATATGCATTGTTCAATATTTTGTCCTCAGAATCTAATACAGTCTGCCTCCTCCAAACCAAATCCTCAAAACCAATTTAAATTTTATTTTTATTGATGAAATTTTTTCAGATTTTTTCAACCCAAACCTCTACTACTTTTATTTGAATTCACAGCACAAATGGTCTTTTTTCACATTTGTTCAAACCAACCTAAGGCGTTCTATTAACGTTTATGTAAAACAAAACATATATAGAAAAGTCCTAATGCTTTATATTTGTTTACAAAAATTTGTGCTTTATTTATTTTTTGCTAAAGCATCCTAAACTTTTTTTTCAGAAAATTATAGAAATAAAATGAATTCCTTAGCTGTTTAATAAATTTGATCAAGAGCGTGCCTGATGGATGAAATCACACCTCATCTCCAGAACTTGATTTGGCATACTACCAGCAATGCTTGATTTGTAAATACAGGGAGTATCTTATTTGGGGACTAGATATAGAAGATAGAGCCTGCTTCCTGATAGACAGCTCACACTCACAGCTACCTGTTTCCCAATGTTTAAAAAGATATTCATTCTCCACCTAAGCTAGTGCTCTGTGGGTTATGTCCCAAAGAAGAATAGCTACTTGCCAAAGAAGGCATAGCTTTAGAATAAAACTGTAGGGAGCTATTTTTGCACACCTTGTTTCAGGGTTCACCGCAGGATATCCACACACTATGCTATTCTGCCTGAGACATCCTATGTAATGTTGAATTGACTAACGCAGAGAACGGAGTTTTGAAGCTGAATGTATTCTCACTTTAAACAAAGAAACTGCTTTAACTTTTGTAACTTTTGACCACCTTCAAATTTCCAGTTATGAGTAAGTACTAGAGATGTAATGTAAAACATGATAAATATAATTAACTGCTATATGTTATACATAAAAGTTGTTAAGAGAATAAATCCTGAGTTCTCATCACAAGAAAACAAATTTTGTTTTTATTTCTTTAATTTTGTATCTATGAGATGATGGGTGTTCACTAAACTTATTATAGTAAACATTTCATGATGTATGTAAAAAAACAAAAAAACAAAAAAGAAACTTCTTTTTGTTGGAACCCTATCAAGTCTAGACACTTTTCCATTCATCCAGTAAATTTTGGGGAGAAGCATATCCAATTTTGCATATGTGGTTTTCAAAATCTCAAGTCTTTTCAAGCACTGCATTTCTAAGTTAATGGGAGGGAGTCCAAAGTTTAGAAAGTAATATTACTTAGAGCAGCGGTCCTCAACCATTTTGGCACCAGGGACCGGTTTCATGGAAGACAATTTTTCCACAGATGGTGGTGGTAGGGGGGATGGTTCAAGCGGTGATGAGAGCCGTGGGGAGCGATGGGGAGCGGCAGATGAAGCTTTGCTCCCTCACCCATTGCTCACCTCCTGCTGTGCGGCACAGTTCATAACAGCCCGAGGACCAGTACAGGTCTGCAGCCTGGGGGTTGGGGACCCCTGACTTAGAGCACATCAGTTTACCCAATATAATTTTTAAAGACCTGTGGTTTTTTTAGAGCAGTTTTAAGTTCACAGCAAAATAGAAAGGAGGGTACAGAGATTTCCAATATACCCTTAGCCCTACACATTCGTAGCCTTCCTTGTTACCAACATCCTCCTCCAGAGTGGTACACTCGTTACAAATGATGAGCCTATGCTAACTCAGCAAAGTTCATAGTTTACATTAGGGTTCACTCTTGGTGGTGCATATTCTATCAGTTTGGACAAATGCATAATGACATGTACTCATTGTTATAGTATCACGCACAGCATTTTTACTTCCCTAAAAATCCTCTCTGCCCCATTATTCGTCTCTATTCTCCAACTGCAGTGTTCTGAATGTTTGTGTCCCCTCAGAATTCACATTTTGAAATTCTAATGCCCAAGGTAATGTTATAAGATTTGGGGCCTTTGGGAAGAGATTAGATCATGAGGGAAGAGATTAGGTCATGAGGGCAGAGCCCTTATGAATGAGAGTTAGTGCCCTTATTAAAGAAGCCCTTGTCCCTCTCACCACTTAAGGACACAGTGGGAAGTAGGCAAGGAGGTCCTTCACAACCCAATCATGCTGGTACCCTGATCTTGCATTTCCAACCTGCGGAACTGTGAAAAATAAATTTCTGTTGTATATGAGCTTCTCAGTCTGTGTTTTTGTTTTTGTTTTTTTAACATCTTTATTGGAGTATAATTGCTTTACAATGGTGTTTTAGTTTCTGCTTTATAACAAAGTGAATCAGTTATACATATACATATGTCCCCATATCTCTTCCCTCTTGTGTCTCCCGCCCTCCCACTCACCCATCCCACCCCTCTAGGTGGTCACAAAGCACCGAGCTGATCTCCCTGTGCTATGTGGCTGCTTCCCACTAGTTATCTATTTCATGTTTCATAGTGTATATATGTCCATGCCACTCTCTCACTTTGTCCCAGCTTACCCTTCCCCCTCCCCGTGTCCTCAAGTCCATTCTCCAGTAGGTCTGCATCTTTATTCCTGTCTTGCACCTAGGTTCTTCATGCCCTTTTTTTTTTTTTTTCCGATTCCATATATATGTGTTAGCATACGATATTTGTTTTTCTCTTTCTGACTTACTTCAATCTGTAAGACAGTCTCTAGGTTCATTCACCTCACTACAAATAACTCAGCTTCATTTCTTTTTATGGCTGAGTAATATTCCATTGTGTATATGTGCCACATCTTCTTTATCCATTCATCTGTTGATGGACACTTCCATGTCCTGGCTATTGTAAATACTGCTGTAATGAACATTTTGGTACATGACTCTTTTTGAATTATGGTTTTCTCAGGGTATATGCCCAGTAGTGGGACTGCTGGGTAGTATGGTAGTTCTATTTTTAGTTTTATAAGGAACCTCCATACTGTTCTCCATAGTGGCTGTATCAATTTACATTCCCACCAACAGTGCAAGAGGGTTCCCTTTTCTCCACACCCTCTCCAGCATTTATTGTTTGTAGATTTTTTGGTGATGGCCATTCTGACTGGTGTGAGGTGATATCTCATTGTAGTTTTGATCTGCATTTCTCTAATGATTAATGATGTTGAGCATTCTTTCATGTGTTTGTTGGCAATCTGTATTTCTTCTTTGGAGAAATGTCTGTTTAGGTCTTCTGCCCATTTCTGGACTGGGTAGTTTGTTTTTTTGATATTGATCTGCATGATCTGCTTGTAAATTTTAGAGATTAATCCTTTGTCAGTTGCTTCATTTGCAAACATTTTCTCCCATTCTGAAGGTTGTCTTTTTGTCTTGTTTATGGTTTCCTTTGTTGTGCAAAAGCTTTTAAGTTTCATTAGGTCCTATTTGTTTATTTTTGGTTTTATTTCCATTTCTCTAGGAGATGGGTCAAAAAGGATCTTGCTGTGATTTATGTCATAGAGTGTTCTGCCTATGTTTCTCTCTAAGAGTTTGATAATATCTGGCTGTACATTTAGGTTTCTAATACATTTTGAGTTTATTTTTGGGTATGGTGTTAGGGAGTGTTCTAATTTCATTCTTTTACATGTAGCTGTCCAGTTTTCCCAGCACCACTTATTGAAGAGGCTGTCTTTTCTCCACTGAATATTCTTGCCTCCTTTATCAAAGATAAGGTGACCATATGTGCGTGGGTTTATCTCTGGGCTTTCTATCTTGTTCCACTGATCTATATTTCTGTTTTTGTACCAGTACAATACAGTCTTGATTACTGTAGCTTTGTAGTATAGTCTGAAGTCAGGGAGTCTGATTCCTCCAGCTCCATTTTTCATTCTCAAGATTGCTTTGGCTGTTTGGGGTCTTTTGTGTTTCCATACAAATTGTGAAATTTTTTGTTCTAGTTCTGTGAAAAATGCCAGTGGTAGTTTGATAGGAATTGCATTGAATCTGTAGATTGCTTTGGGTAGTATAGTCATTTTCACAGTGTTGATTCTTCAAATCCAAGAACATGGTATATCTCTCCCTCTATTTGTATCATCTTTAATTTCTTTCATCAGTGTCTTCTAATTTTCTTCATACAGGTCTTTTGTCTCCTTAGGTAGGTTTTTTCCTAGATATTTTATTCTTTTTGTTGCAATGGTAAATGGGAGTGTTTTCTTAATTTCATTTCCAGATTTTTCATCATTAGTGTATAGGAATGCAAGAGATTTCTGTGCATTAATTTTGTATCCTGCTACTTTACCAAATTCATTGATTAGCTCTAGGAGTTTTCTGGTAGCATCTTTAGGATTCTCTATGTATAGTATCATGTCATCTGCAAATAGTGACAGCTTTACTTCTTCTTTTCCGATTTGGAATCCGTTTATTTCTTTTTCTTCTTTGATTGCTGTGGCAAAAACTTCCAAAACTATGTTGAATAATAGTGGTGAGTGGACAACCTTGTCTTGTTCCTGATCTTAGAGGAAATGGTTTCAGTTTTTCACCATTGAGGATGATGTTGGCTGTGGGTTTGTCTTATATGGCCTTTATTATGCTGAGGAAAGTTCTCTCTATGCCTACTTTCTGGAGGGTTTGTATCATAAATGGGTGTTGAATTTTGTCAAAAGCTTTCTCTGCATCTATTGAGATGATCATATGGCTTTTCTCCTTCAATTTGTTACTATGGTGTATCACATTGATTGATTTGCATATATTGAAGAATCCTTGCATTGCTGGGATAAACCCCATTTGATCATGGTGTATGATCCTTTTAATGTGTTGCTGGATTCTATTTGCTAGTATTTTGTTGAGGATTTTTGCATTTATGTTCATCAGTGATATTGGCCTGTAGTTTTATTTCTTTGTGACATCTTTGTCTGGTTTTGGTATCAGGGTGATGGTGGCCTCGTAGAATGAGTTTGGGAGTGTTCCTCCCTCTGCTATATTTTGGAAGAGTTTGAGAAGGATAGGTGTTAGCTCTTCTCTAAATGTTTGATAGAATTCGCTTGTGAATCCATCTGGTCCTGGGCTTTTTTTGTTGGAAGATTTTTAATCACAGTTTCAATGTCAGTGCTTGTGATTGGTCTGTTCATATTTTCTATTTCTTCCTGGTTCAGTCTCAGAAGTTCTGCATTTCTAAGAATTTGTCCATTTCTTCCAGGTTGTCCATTTTATTGGCATATAGTTGCTTGTAGTAATCTCTCATGATCCTTTGTATATCTGCAGTGTCAGATGTTACTTCCCCTTTTTCACTTCCAATTCTATTGATTTGAGTCTTTTTCCCTTTTTTTCTTGATGGGTCTGGTTAATGGTTTATCAATTTTGTTTATCTTCTCAAAGAACCAGCTTTTAGTTTTATTGATCTTTGCTATCGTTTCCTTCATTTTTGTTTTCATTTATTTCTGACCTGATCTTTATGATTTCTTTCCTTCTACTAACCTTGGGGTTTTTTTGTTCTTCTTTCTCTAATTGCTTTAGGTGTAAGGTTAGGTTGTTTATTTGAGATGCTTCTTGTTTCTTATGGTAGGATTATATTGCTATAAATGTCCCTCTTAGAACTGCTGTTGCTGCATCCCATAGGTTTTGGGTCATCGTGTTTTCATTGTCATTTGTTTCTAGGTAATATTTAATTTCCTCTTTGATTTCTTCAGTGATCTCTTGGTTACTAAGTAGTGTATTGTTTAGCCTCCATGTGTTTGTATTTTTTACAGATTTTTTTTCCTGTAATTGGTATCTAGTCTCATAGCATTGTGGTCAGAAAAGATACTTGATATGATTTCAATTTTCTTAAATTTACCAAGTCTTGATTTGTGACCCAAGATATGATCTATCCTGGAGAATGTTCCATGAGCACGTGAGAAGAATGTGTATTCAGTTGTTTTTGGATGGAATGTCCTATAAGTATCAATTAAGTCCATCTTGTTTAATGTATCATTTAAAGCTTGTGTTTCTTTATTTATTTTCATTTTGGATGATCTGTCCATTGGTGAAAGTGGGTGTTAAAGTCCCCTACTATGATTGTGTTACTGTCAATTTCCCCTTTTATGGCTGTTAGTATTTGCCTTATGTATCGAGGTGCTTCTATGTTGGTTGCATAAATATTTACAGTTGTTGTATCTTCTTCTTGGATTGATCCCTTGATCATTATGTAGTGTCATTCTTTGTCCCTTGTAATGGTCTTTGTTTTAAAGTTTATTTTGTCTGATATGAGAATTGCTACTCCACCTTTCTTTTGATTTCCTTTTGTATGGAATATCTTTTTCCATCCCCTCACTTTCAGTCTGTATGTGTCCTAGGTCTGAAGTGGGTCTCTTGTAGACAGCATACATATGGGTCTTGTTTTTGTATCTATTCAGCGAGCCTGTGTCTTTTGGTTGGAGCATTTAATCCATTTACATTTAAGGTAATTATCGATATGTATGTTCCTATTATCATTTTCTGAATTGTTTTGGGTTTGTTATTGTAGGGCTTTCCCTTCTCTTGTGTTTCCTGCCTAGAGAAGTTCCTTTAGCATTTCTTGTAAAGCTGGTTTGGTGGTACTGAATTCTCTTAGCTTTTGCTTGTCTGTAAAGCTTTTAATTTCTCTGTCAAATCTCAATGAGATCCTTGCTGGGTAGAGTAATGTTGGTTGTAGGTTTTTCTCCTTCATCACTCTAAGTATGTCCTACTACTCCCTTCTGGCTTGCAGAGTTTTTGCTGAAAGATCACCTGTTAACCTTATGGGGATTCCCTTATGTGTTATTTGTTGTTTTTCCCTTGCTGCTTTTAATATTTTTTCTTTGTATTTAATTTTTGATAGTTTGATTAATATGTGCCTTGGCATGTTTCTCCTTGGATGTATCCTGTATGGGGCTCTCTGTGATTCCTGGACTTGATTAACTATTTCCTTTCCCATATTAGGGAAGTTTTCAACTATAATCTTTTCAAATATTTTCTCAGTCCCTTTCTTTTTCTCTTCTTCTCCTGGGACCCCTATAATTCGAATGTTGGTGTGTTTAATATTGTCCCAGAGGTCTCTGAGACTGTCCTCAATTCTTTTCATTCTTTTTTCTTTATTGTGCTCTGCAGTAGTTATTTCCACTATTTTTATCTTCCAGGTCACTTATGCGTTCTTCTGCCTCAGTTATTCTGCTGTTGATCCCATCTAGAGAATTTTTAATTTCATTTATTGTGTTGTTCAGCACTGTTTGTTTTCTCTTTAGTTCTTCTACGTCCTTGTTAAATGTTTTTTGTATTTTCTCCATTCTATTTCCAAGATTTTGGATCATCTTTACTATCATTATTCTGAATTCTTTTTCAGGTAGACTGCCTATTTCCTCTTCATTTGTTTGGTCTGGTGGGTTTTTGCCTTGCTCCTTCATCTGCTGTGTGTTTCTCTGTGTTCTCATTTTGCTTAACTTACTGTGTCTGGGGTCCTCTTTTCAAAGGCTTCAGGTTTGTAGTTCCCATTGTTTTTGGTGTCTGTCCCCAATGGCTAAGGTTGCTTCACTGGGTTGTGTAGGCTTTCTGGTGGAGGGTACTAGTGCCTGTGTTCTGGTGGATGAGGTTGGATCTTGTCTTTCTGGTGGGCAGGTCCACGTCTGGTGGTGTGTTTTGGGGTGGCTGTGGCCTTATTATGATTTTAGGCAGGCTCTCTGCTAATGGGTGGAGTTGTGTTCCTGTCTTGCTAGTTTTTTAGCATAGGGTGTCCAGCGCTGTAGCTTGCTGGTCGTTGAGTGGAGCTGAGTCTTGACGTTGAGGTGGAGATCTCTGGGAGAGCTTTCGCTGTTTGATATTACGTGGAGCTGGGAGGTCTCTTGTGGACCTGTGTCCTGAACTTGGCTCTCCCACCTCAGAGACACAGCCCTGAGGCCTGGCTGGAGCACCAAGGGCCTGTCATGCACACAGCTCAGAATAAAAGGGAGGAAAAAAATGAAAGAAAGTAAGAAGAAGATGAAATAAAATAAAGTAAAATAAAATAAAATACAGTTATTAAAATAAAAAATAATTATTAAAAAATGTTTAAAAAGTAAAAAAAAAAAAAAGAAAGAAAGCAACCAAACCAAAAAACAAATCCACCAATGATAACAAGTGCTAAAAACTATACTAAAAAAGAAAAAAAAAAAAAAAAAAAAAAACGGACAGACAGAACCCTAGGACAAATGGTAAAAGTAAAGCTATACAGAGAAAGTCACACACAGAAGCATACACATACACACTCACAAAAAGAGGAAAAGGGGAAAAAACAATATATTTTGCTCCCAAAGTCCACCTCCTCAATTTGGGATGATTCGTTGTCTGTTCAGGTATTCCACAGGTGCAGGTACATCAGGTTGTTTGTGGAGCTTTAATCTGCTGCTCCTGAGCTGCTGGGAGAAATTTCCCTTTTTCTTCTTTGTTCGCACAGCTCCTGGTGTTCAGCTTTGGATTTGGACCCGCCTCTGTGTGTAGGTCGCCTGAGGGCGCCTATTCCCCGCCCAGATAGGACGGGATTAAAGGAGCAGCTGCTTCGAGGGCTCTGGCTCACTCAGGCCAGGGGGGAGGGAGGGGTACAGAGGTGGCGGGGCGAGCCTGCGGCGTCAGAGGCCGGCGTGACGTTGCACCAGCCCGAGGCGCACCGTGCGTTCTCCCGGGGAAGTTGGCCCCGGATCACGGGATCCTGGCAGTGGCAGGCAGCAGCGGCTCCCAGGAGGGGCGGTGTGGAGAGTGACCTGTGCTCGCACACAGGCTTCCTGGTGGCGGCAGCAGCAGCCTTAGCGTCTCACGCCCGCCTCTGGGGTCTGTGCTGATCGCCGCGGCTCGCGCCAGTCTCTGGAGTTCGTTTAGGCAGCGCTCTGAATCCCCTCTCCTCGCACACCAGGAAACAAAGAGGCAAGAAAAAGTCTCTTGCCTCTTCGGCAGCTGCAGACTTTTTCCTGGACTCCCTCCCAGCTAGCCGTGGCGCACTAACGCCTTCAGGCTGTGTTCACGCCACCAGCCCCAGTCCTCTCCCTGCGATCCGACCGAAGCCCGAGCCTCAGCTCCCAGCCCCGCCCGCCCCGGCGGGGGAGCAGACAAGCCTCTCGGGCTGGTGAGTGCTGCTCAGCGCTGATCCTCTGTGCAGGAGTCTCTCCGCTTTGCCCTCCGCACCCCTGTGGCTGCGCTCTCCTCCGTGGCCCCGAAGCTTCCCCCCTCCGCCACCCGCAGTCTCCGCCCGCGAAGGGGTTCCTAGTGCGTGGAAACCTTTCCTCCTTCACAGCTCCCTCCCACTGGTGAAGGGCCCATCCCTATTCTTTTGTCTGTTTTTTCTTTTTTCTTTTACCCTTCCCAGGTACGTGGGGAGTTTCTTACCTTTGGGGAGGTCTGAGGTCTTCTGCCAGCGTTCGGTAGGTGTTCTGTAGGAGTTGTTCCACATGTAGGGGTATTTCTGATATATCTGTGGGGAGGAAGGTGATCTCCGCCTCTTACTCTTCCGCCATCTTGAAGCTCCTCCTACTTAGCATTTTTCTGTGGTATTTTTTTATATTAGCCTGAATGGACAAAGATGTCAACCTCTAGCCACCACTGATTTTTTAACTATTTCCATTGTTTTGTATTTGCCAGAAATTCATTAAATGAATCATTAAATATGTAGCTTTTTAAATATGCATTTAAGTTTCTTCCATGGCTTTCCATACTCCAAATAATTTGACCTCTAGAAGACTCAGTTTAGGTATCATACTTTGTAGTATGTTTGTTACAGTATGTGAATTCTTCCCACCCTAAGGTTTTGACTGAGGCAATTATAGTGCCAGTTGTTACCTTACTTATTTATTTATTTTGACTGTGTAGAAAAGTTGTACCATTTGAGCGCTGAGCAATTAAGTTCCCTATGACTTTAATTATGTCATAGAACTTAAAGCCACTGTGGTAGGCGAAAAATACCCCTCTTCCCCCCTCAAAGATGCCCATATCTTAACCCTCGAACCTGTGAATATGTGTTATTGCCTGGCAAAATGGACTTTGCAGATATAATTACAGTTATGGACCTTAAGGAAAAGGGATTATCCTAGATTATCTGTATAGACCTAATATTATCATAAAAGCCCTTAACAGAGAACTTTTCTCTAGCTCGAGACAGAAGAAAAGTAGCTAAAGACGTCAGAGAGATTCTAAGCAAGAAAAGGACATGCTCCACTGTAGCTGGTTTGAAGAGGGTAGAGACATGTAATGAGAATTGTAACCTTAAGGAGATGAGAGAAGCCCCAGCAAGGAAATGAAGATTTCAACCCCGCAACTGCAAGGAACTGAATTTCCCCAACAACTTGAATGAACCTAGAAACATATTCTTCCCTAAAGGCTCCAGATATGAATCTAAGTCAGGCAACATCTTGATTTCAGCCTCTGACTCACGAGGCAAAGAAAATAATAGATCAAATCCAGACTTCTAACCTATAGAACTATAAGATAATAAATATGTATTGTGCTAAGACACTGTTTCTGATAATGTGTTACAAGAGCAATGGAAATCTAATATAGTTATATAACCCTGTGGTAAGATAGGAAACTGTATTTCTTTGCAAGACCTTGGGGAAAAAAATATTTCTGGAGTTCCTTTGCTTATTTTAGTAGAGACATTAGCTACAAAACTGCACATTAGGTACCAAGAGCTGTACTGACATGAACCATAAAAAGACTACATCCGGGCAATAGCTGCTTTTTGTGGTAATTACATTATTAAACTTAGAAACATCTGTTGTAATTTGTATTTTTGTTAAGAAATGTTTAGATTTAAAAGCAAATGCTTATTTTAATCAAGGTGCATGAATTCATCCCGGTGGATGGAGCTCATTTCTTTGGAACCCTTGTCATGTAGTATTGATTTGGATTTATTATTTCAGGAAAAAAAGAAAGTTAAAGGATTGAACATGGTCTTTCCCACAAAAGCTGCCCTTAATTTTATGGCCTAGAAACATAATAGATGGATTTATCCAGGTACTAGCATATGTGTAGCATATACATGTCAAGAACTAAAAAAAAAAAAAAAAAAAAAATGGATCTTAAATGGAATATCATAAAGCTGTATTTTGTCAAAAGTCTTTGTATCACTTGAACTTTAAAAAACTTTGTTCTGACTGCTAGAACATCTTGATATACCATGTCTCCTAGAATAAGTATAAGATCAAAGAACATCCTTAGAGCTCATTTTACTCGTTTGAGAATTCTGTTTGAGAAATCTAGTAGAAATATTAATAGTTTATATGGAAATATATAACTCCCTGGAAGGTTACTTAAGCCTCATTTATTCAAGAATTGGTGGATATGTGAAGGCTCAGGTCTAAGAATTAGATGATTATTATGTTGGCTCAAGATATTGTTGGAATTTTCATAGTTATACACATAAGGAAGGACTTTAGATTATTCCTATTTATTTTGTTATTAGAGGCACAGTAATGTATTATTTAACATCAAAAAATTATATTGGTATACAATTCTGAATTCATACTATGATAACTGTATCCATCTTGCTTCTTACAAGTTTTGATCTCTGTCATCCCAGGGAAAGTCACTGAGTCCAACTCAAACATAATGCCTTCTACTGTAATTCCAAACCATTAGAACATATTGTAATTTTCACCAAAGTATTTCTCAAGATTTTCACAAAAGGAGCACCTTTTATTGGGCTTTATTAGGGGACACACCCTTGATAGAAGGGTCCTCATAAATAACATACTCCAACATTCTTACTAAAGAATCCAATAAGTAATTAACATTGTAATTTCATTAATCATGGGCCACTCCTGAATCTATATTTTGGTAAAAATAGGACAAATAATTAGGAGAAAAAAACAAAAACAAAAACAAATCACACTACAGTTTTTGTAATTACAAGCACAAATAAAATTTCCAACCTAATAAAAAGTCAAGTCCTTCTTTATTCAGCCTTAGAATCTATTCTTGAAAATGTATTGAAAACAAATTACCAAAGTTTTGCAATAGTATGCTCTCTAATGCTTATCCTTCCATGTTTAACAGTCAGTGGCCCTGAGGTTTTGCAGATATGTGACTCTAGTTGTTTCTTGGGAGAGGTTGTAGATTGTTGGGACAGTTCAAAAGGAAAGGAGCGCCCCCTTTCGATGACGTTATGGTGCTTTTATTCAAGGAAGGTTTTGGAACATGCTCCTCAAATAGGCAGGAGAGAGTCTTTGGTTGTCACAAGTAGTACAGTAGGGGTTGGGCATTCAGAGCAGCCTCCTTATTCTGAGGTCTCTTTCACATCCCCAGGATTAGCGTAAGAATCTCTTATACGCTCTTATTTTCACAAAACTTCCCTGACAAGAATGTGCCTTCAAAGGCTCTTCTTCTTAACCCTCGGATTAAAATTGTTGTTTTGTTTTCAGCTATCTCAGCCCTGTGGCTGCAACTAACACATTCTTTTAGAACTGTCTTAGAAAGCCCCTGGGCTTTAGTATGCATTCATCCAAGACTATAAGCCTCCCAGTCTGTCATTCTCCTTCTTAAATTATCCAGTGCCTTTCAAAAATGCCACTTCATGTTGCAGTCCCAGATTTCTCCATGATCTATTCTACAGTAGCTGTTAAAGAATTTCTTCCAAAGCCTGACTCCAATGATAACTTGATTCTAGGTGAGCGCAGAGAATAATTTATCTGCCTCATTTCTTAAATCAGACTTCTGACTAGGCTCGATAACAAACCCCAGATTCTCTCCATTTCCCAGAGAGTCCAGTGCCTTCACTTCTCCCAGTGACTTTGTTTTTGTACTAATAAATGCTCTTGGTTAATAACAGCAACAAAAACAAACCCAGATATTGAATTTTTATTTGTTAGAAGAAATAACTTATTTTAAGAGTATCACTTGGAGAAAAATATTATAGTGAAGTTTGAAGGAAGAGAGAGATCAAAGATAAGAAACTGTGTAGGCGGTGTACTGAAAACTGTCTATATTAGGTCCGATTGTCAGCAAGACCACACACAGAAAATACTCGAGTAAATCAAATAGAGTTTTCTTTTTAAAAGGAAAGGAAATGAATGATGTCAGTGCAAAAAGTGGAGTAAGGACCTTGGAACATCCAACTCTCTATAAAAATAATAACAACACTAGAAAATTATCAACATCAAAAACTTTTCCACAATTCTAAAAATTAAACTCAGACTTACAACAATCTGAGGGGAATTTGTGGTGTATGTGTATACACATCTATATCTGTGTATATATCTACAGTATATATATAGATCTAGATCTATAGATATAGATATCCATAAGCACACAAAGTGATCTCTGTGGCATTTTAACTTGGCCTATTCCCATCACCTTCTCACCTAGTCTTGTAGTGACTTTGTAGCCCAAAAGCCTTGCAACCACAGTATCTGGTGAAACCTAGCAGCCTAGTAGACACTGGAGGAAGCAATACGGGTTTGGAACTGTACAAAGTCACTGTGTGCAGAAAATTTTTACATTATCTGACCTGCCTGGCAGTTCCCTCATACGTCCCACCCACAGAATTTCTTTTATTTGACCTGACTCAGAACTTGATCACCATGAACAAATTTCCCCCTGGGTATTTGTCAAAAATAATCAGTGATGACTGCTGAGCGTCACAGCTGCCTAAATGCTTAGTACAGTAATAGTTAGGGCAAACAAAGCTGACCAAACACTCAGCACTAAACCCGTGTATAGGGGGCTTTGAAAAGCTCTGACATATTCCTGAAAATCTAAAATATCACACACATATGTAGGGCTGTGTGCATGCCCTGGTTAGACCTTAGATATTTCTCATCTTTTGTTTCTGGCTAACCATGAGGCTTTGCTCAAGCAGGAAGGGAAAGCTAAGGCAGAGTTTTAAACTGCCCACAAAATATTGAAGGTGAGCTTCCAAATAAACAAAGATCCCTTTGGCACAGCCTCTGAGACTTATTGTTTCAAAGACTCTAAGGAAATCTCTGACCAATCATTAGCTGAACACAAAGCTCTCTAAGCTCAGGCTTCAATAGCCACACAACAAAGAATACAAAATTCATTTTATTAGCTAAGGAAACTTACCAAAGGAACAAATAGCAATAATAAGAACAAATTCTGTGGGAGAGGATTTGATTGCTAGAGTTGCCCCAATATATTATTTGAAACGCCCTGTTTTCAACAAAATAAAATTACAATACCTACAAAGAAAGAAGAAAGTATGTGTCGTACACTGGAAAAGCAGTCAATAGAAACTGTCCCTGAGGAAGTGCAGGCATTGAATTTACTGTGTAAAATTTTAAACGAGCCATTTAAATATTTTGAAAGAATAAAGGAACTCATATCTGAAGAACTAGACCTATGACAAGTAAAGAGACTAAATTAGTAAATAAAGCAATTCCCACACAAAAAAGTCCTGGACCAGATGGTAATTGGTAAATTCCAGTAAATGTTTAGAGAAGAATTGAGACTAATCCTTTAAAAAATCTTTCAAAAAATAAAAGAATAAGGACTCTGACACCAAAACCAGAAAAAGACATTACCAGAACTACTGACAAATATTCTTTCTAAATACAGATGCAAAATCCTCAGTAAATAATAGCAAATGTAAAAAAAAATCCATCAACATGTAAAATTGGTTTAGACTCCCTAACCAAGAAGGGTTTATCCCAGAAATGAAACATTGGTTCAATATATGAACATCAATCAATGTAATACTCTGTATTAATAAAAGATAAAATGTAGTGTAATACATCATATTAATAAGAAAAACGTGATCATCTCAATAGGAAAAGAGAAAGCATTTGACAAAATCCAATATCTTTCATGATAAATAAATATTTTAAAAAAATAGGAATAGAGGAGAACTTCCTCAATCTTGATATAGGGCACCTTTGAAAAACCCATTGTTAACATCATACTTAATAGATCATGAGCAAGAATGTCCTCACTCCCTTTCTATTTAACACTGTACTGGATATTACAGACACCATTAAAATATTTTTTCAATCCATCACTGATTTTATTACCTTTCCCATGTTGCTAGAGTTTCTCCATGCTTAAATTGGAATATGTCCTTTTTCATCATTGTTCATACATTTTTCCATGGTCAGATAGCTATAAAAGTATCAAGTACTAATTGCATGTAGTCAAAACCTATGTAAATGGTATCTTTCTCTACATAAATTTTTGCAAAGTATGTATTTACTTAATATTAATTTGTAGATTTGTACTTATTCATACATATAAATCAAATTAATTTTCATTCCTCTAGAGTCTTCATTTGGATAAGCCAAATATATATATCTTTATCCTATTCATGGATAATATTTCAACAATGAACGCAACTACAACACTTGTACATGTCATTTTGTACATATATGTACATAGGATACATACATGCAACTCGAAATTCAAAGTGGAAGGGCATGCCCGTTACCACATTTACTATATAGTGACAACTTATTCTACACAATGCCTGATTTTACTGATTTATCTTCCACTGAGAGTGTGTGAGTGAAAGTTCTTTTGTCTATCTTTGATGGCTTTTACTGGGAATAGTGTAAACTTGAATCATGTTTACTTGAATTATTTCCTGGAAATACAATTTTCAGATGAATCTTGTAGGGGAGAAAAATTTGCCTAGAGCTGAAAACAATCAAGGCTCAAAAGATTCAGGAAGAAACTTTGACCTTCTCCCTAACCACCTAGAGGAATGTAGATAGAGGACCCATCCCAGGAATGGAGCCCTCCCCATGGATAACTGTAGTGAGAACTAGGTGTGGTAGACAGGGAGCAACCTAGTGAAGTCTGTTTGTTAAAATTCCTCTCTGTGTCCCATTGTCTCGGCCTGGCCCTGCAAATGTTTGTTTGTTCATTTGTTTAACAAACATTTGCTTTTCCATCTCTAGGTAAATTGCTTTTCTCATCTTTTAAGTCCCAAACCATTAACCCCTACAACCATTTTTGTCTTTAGTTGAAGATGGTGTTTAAGCGGAAGGTTTGTCATTTTGGTGAGTTATTCAGTTCTCCTGGGTCTCTCCCATATATGTATGTTATTAAACTTTTGTTTGATTTTCTGGTGTTAATCTGTCTCATATCAATTTAGTTCTTAGGCCAGCCAGAAGAACCTAGAAGGGTAGAGGAAAATTTCTTCCTCCCTGACATTCTGATACTCAAAGATTACCCAGTGCACAAAATTCAAATAGATATCTGCGTATATTTAGAAATGAGATATGCAACCCTTTAAATCCATTAGCACTTGAAATATAGGACCAAAACATCACTTGATATAACAGAAGAGCAACATCTTTGCAGATGTCTCTGGCCCAAGATAATCTTCAAATCATGTGGTTTGTATCCATCTGGTTCAAAAATTTTCAGTATTTTAGTTCCCACGTTGTAGAATAGTTTAAATTGCAACAATCTCATGACCATAGTGTATGTAACGACTATGATAACACGTAAAGTCTCATGACTAGCACATAGCTGGGGCTCAAAAGACATTAGTTTGTTTCTCCATTGGTGTCTATTAGCAATTCTTTCAGACTAATGACAATTTTTCCTGTCATACAACTGTATATTGCTTTCAAAATAAAAATATTTTTATAATTCTGGAAAAATATTGTCAACTTTGTGATATAAGAAATTTCAGATATTATTAAATATTAGAAACATTAATAGAATAAATATCCATTTACCCATTGGCTGACTTCATCTACTATCAGCTGATGGCAATATTATTTTTTCTATACGATACTCAATACCCCATTTCACTTCTGGATTATTTTTAAGGAATTCCAAACATCAACCTATATTTTTTGTAAATATCTTGGTATGTATCTTGAAGAGATACAGAGTCCTCCCCCCAATGCAAACACAGATTCTCACACATAAATAAATGAAAATATTCATTAAAATGATTAAATATCAATTATCTTTAAAAATTTCCAAACTGTCACAGAAATATTTTTTTTACAGTTACCTATTTGAATCAGAATTCAAATATAGTCCAAGCCTTATAGTCACTTGATCAATCTACTTAGTCTCTTTTAACTGTAAATTCCATTTCATGATTTTCCTTGAAATGTATTTACTGACAAAATTGGATTGATTGTCCCCAAGAGTTCCCCACAGTCTGCAATTTGCTAATTTCATTCCCACTGTGTCATTTAATATTTTCCTTTAATCTCTCTGCATTTCTGCAAATTTGTTGTGATATGATCATATTCAGGCTTAATATTTGTCAGGACTACTCCTTAGATAATATTCTCTTTCTTTCTTCCTCTTTTTCCTTCTTCCCTCCCTCCCTTCTTTTTCTCAGTTCTATTTTTTCTTTTTCTCCCCTCTTTTCCTCTTTCTCACAGATTCTCTCTCTTATTGTCTTTCTGTTGCTGAAAGATGCCTAAATCTTTGCAATTATTTGGTGGTTTTAACTGGTATTATTCTAATTATTTTATCCCATTTCATTATTATCTGGAATAACTCTGTAGAAAATGAATGTCCTCATTAACTAGGTTACTCAGAAGTATTATTCATATAAGAAAATAGGCTATATGTTAATTTATGGCCTATCTATGTGATTTCAAAGAAAAAAATAATGGGTTCTTTAGCTTCCTGCAAAGTTAAGCAATGAATTTTTTTTTTGTCCTTATATCAGCAATGTGTATACATATATTTAATATGTCAATCCATTGCACTTATTATTCATATTGATGTGCATTTTTCCAAATTTTGCCTATGGGAGCCTTTCTTAGATGATGCCTGAGTCCTTTTGACATGACCCAGCAGTCTTTGAAAGCTTCCTTGCTTTCTTAAATGACATGGTACTTCTTGACTCTTCAATAATTTTCATCCAAGTCTTGGAAAGTCTCCAAATGCTTCTGGGAAGTTTATATACCACACTCTGGATACTAATGAGCATTTCCCATGGACAAAACTAGGAAATATGTATGTTTTGTAAAACATGAAAAACATAGTAAGCTCATACTTGTAATTCTAATTCTAGTTCATGGCAAAAGTTTTTACTTGATATATTTAATCTTGCACCACTATCACCTTTCTCCCATGAAGAAAAAGCTTAGATTTCATTATATCTACTTGTTTTCTTTATTCTACAATATTAATATTACAGTTTCAACATAACAATGCAGACACAACCTTCAACAACATAATCACTAAGAAAAGTTTATTATCATTTCCACAGGCTATTTTCATAGGGTAAATTCCATTAGGGATATTTTGTCAAATTACTGTATTTTTAAGTCACTGAACAATGTTTTGTATTTTACTGCCATCTGGATTTACAACAGTATCTTATTGTTAGAATCAATTATTAAAAATTTCATAAAGTTTTTAACTTTAGATGTTTCTGGAAAATTAGTTTTGTTTATATTTTTCTAAAATACCTACATGGATCCAAAGCCAAATCAAGAACACATATATACGGAATCTAAAAAAATGGTACTGATGAACCTAGTGGCAGGGCAGGAATAAAGATGCAGACATAGAGAATGGACTTGGGTGGGGGAAGGGGAAGGGGAAGTTGGGGCGAAGTGAGAGTAGCATTGACATATATACACTATCAAGTGTAAAATAATAGTTGGAAGCAGCAGCATAGCACAGGGAGATCAGCTCGGTGCTTTGCGAAGACCTAGAGGCGTGGGATAGGGAGGGAGGGAGGGAGGCTCAAGAAGGAGGGGATATAGGGATATATGTATGCATATGGCTGATTCACTTTGTTGCACAACAAAAACTAACACAGCATTGTGAAGCAATTTTACTCCAATAAAGATGTATTAAAAAAAAAAGAAACCAAAATATTTTTTAAATATCTAAAATTTAACCCCTATGCTTCCACTCTGTAACATATTACCCTCTATATATAATACTATTATTTTAATTTACATTTTAGATTTGCGTTTTTATATAAAGAGTAGCATTCTACTCACACTGAATTTTTTTTTAATATCTTTATTGGAGTATAATTGCTTTACATTGTTGTATTAGTTTCTGCTGGATAACAAGCGAATCAGCTGTATGCATGTGTATATCCCCATATCTCCTCTCTCTGGAATCTCCCTCCCACCCTCCACATCCCACCCCTCTAGGTGGTCGCAAAGCACCAAACTGATCTCCCTGTGCCATGCAGCTGCTTCCCACTAGCTATCTATTTTACATTTGGTAGTGTATATATGTCAATGCTACTCTCACACTTAGTCCCAGCTTACCCCTCCCACTGTCCATAACCTCAAGTCCATTCTCTACGTCTGTGTCTTTATTCCTGTCCTGCCCCTAGGTTCATCAGAACAATTTTTTTTTTAGATTCCATATATATGTGTTAGTATACAGTATTTGCTTTTCTCTTTCTGACTTACTTCATTCTATGACAGACTCTAGGTCCATCCACCTCACTACAAATAGCTCAATTTCATTTCTTTTTATGCTTAACTCAATTTCATTTCTTTTTATGGCTGAGTAATGTTCCATTGTGTATATATGCCACATCTTCTTTACCCATTCATCTGTCAATGGGCACTTAGGTTGCTTCCGTGTCCTGGCTGTTGTAAATAGTGCTACAATGAACACTCTGGTACATGACAAGACATATTATTTATCTGTTCCATCTCTCTTCTTTCCCCTATTGTCTCTGTCCTATCGAAGTTAGATTATAGGCCTAACAATATCACTTCAAGACAGGAGTTTGTCCTCATAGGGAGCCTTTGTTTGCTTGTTTTAGGAATTCATTTTCCCTAGTCAGTTTTTGCTCTTTCCAAACCACTGGTCCTACTTTACAATACCCATAAATTGGAACTTGCAAAATTCTGTCACTTTTAGTTGTTTGCTCAGGTTATGCTACATGCTTCTCAGTGACAAGCTGTTAGATAATTTTATGTTCTTCTGTTCTCAACACAATCAGAGTCCTGTTGCTGTCTGATTCCTCTTGCAAAGTATCTGAAAACACTAAAGTCTTTAACTGAAGGAGGTTTGTTCATACCACGCATATTTTATGATTCCTGGGTGTTGTAAATTGAGTTGTGTTCCCCTACAAAAATGTTGAGGTACTTGTTAATGTGACATTATTTGGACAAAACGATGAGGTCATTTGGGTGGGCCCTAATCCGATATGACTGTATACTTACAAAAAGGGGAAATTTTGTACATACATACACACACACACGGAGAATACCATGTGAAGAGACACAGGAAGAAGATAACCATCTACAAGGAAGGATGACCGTGACTACCAGAAGCTAGGAGAGGGGCCTGGATTAGTTCCTTACACACAGGGCTAAAGAGGTTTGCTACAAATCTAAATATCTAAATATCATCTCAAAGTTTACAAACATTGTATTCATTAGCTGTTACCTATGATAGGTGGTGTTAACAGGCACAGTGTAATTAGGGAATGTTCTAATGCTATGGAATACACAATCAAACAAGTACTATAATTTTATAAAGCCAACTGCATTGTAAAACATATTTACTTCTTACTTATTCATTACTATTTATATTGGAGTTAGAAGACACTGTTGAATATAGGCAAACTCATAGATAGATTAAAATATACAAATCTTAGTCAACAATGAACTTAGCCTGGGTGGATCGAAGCATGTGAGGTGAAACAGTGAAAATAGAAAATAATTTCTTGTCCAGAACGTATAAAACTGCCTGAAGTCTTTATTATACACCATTTCAACAATATTTATTAAACTGACATATTCCCTTTTAATGTGAAATGATTAAAAGACACTAGCTATATGGAAAAAATATAATTGTAAAGAGTGAATGATTTAAACTTTGTGATGATATGAGAATATTTCTAAATGTCATTTCCCAAACACCATAAAACACTGTCACTAGGAGAAAAATAAGTATTTTAATGTCATTATTTGAACTGACCTGTTTCTAGTTATATAACTTTCATTTGGTTACCCAAGGAAGAAACACAACAATTAAAGAGAGAAACAGTTTTTGTGTGTAACTAATAATATCTCCTGTATAGATGAGCCAATTGTAAGCCATCACAAAAGGCCACTAAAGCCAGACAATTTCACAGTTTTTTGTGGGTTTTGTGTGTCTGTGTGCATGTGCGTGTTCATATGTGTGTGTGTGTGTATGTGTGTGTGTATGGACATGCATACTATTTGCAACATTGTTTTAAGAAAAATATGTGCAATATTTATATGGAATATTTTAAAATAATTTAAATATAATTTAAACTACATTAACATTTGTGCAATGCCCCATGAAAAAAAGACCTAGGTTTTTCTAATAATATATTTTACACACTTGAAAAAAAAAAAGAGGGCTTCCTTGGTGGCGCAGTGGTTAAGAATCCGCCTGCCAGTTCAGGGGACATCGGTTCGAGCCCTGGTCCAGGAAGATTCCCACATACCGCGGAGCAACTAAGCTCGTGTGCCACAACTACTGAGTGTGCGCTCCAGAGCCCCGCGAGCCACAACTCCTGAAGCCGGGTGCCTAGAGCCCGTGCTCTGCAACGAGAGAAGCCACCGCAATGAGAAGTCTGCTCACCACAACGAAGAGTAGCCCCCGCTCGCCGCAACTAGAGAAAACCCGTGCACAGCAACAACGACCCAACGCAGCCAAAAATAAATAAGTAAAATAAATAAATTTTAAAAAAAAGAAAGAAAAAGAAAATATTTAAAGTCTATATGTAAATAGAACATGCAAACTATTTGGTGATGTTTGATATTACATGAAAGATATCACTGAAGAATTATTTTTAATTTTGAAATATATGTATAATATTAAATAAATCAGTGAATTATAAATATTGTTTTGTTTGTTCCCTTAAATAATTGGTCTGGTGAAATTTGCTATGAGATTTGTGAATCTCTTAATTAGGATGAAAAGTTTTATGCAGGACAAGATTTTACAAACAGATTAAAAAGTGCCATTGGGGGTATCTGGGGACTTTTAATCCTTTTAAGTTTGTTCATGATCACAGACAATCCCAAACTTGGTAACTGGTAATTCAGATAACTACTGAGAGAAAGCAGGTTTTGAAGCACAGCTAATTTGTCTAAATATACAGCTCTAATTGTTTTCAAATACTAGAACTTTATACTCTAAGGATATAAATGAAATTATGGTGTGCAACTGATGACTCGTTTAGTCATTTCAGATATATATTTACTGTCTAGTTAAACAATCATGGTAAGTATCTTTTAATGATGATCTTAAAGTTTTGGGTTAGTTGTCTTTATTGTAATGCATACCGTGGCAACAATATACACATTTGTCACCTATGTGCCCACTAGGTTATATCTTAATGAAGAGTTATCTTGGTTTCCTTTGTGCCATGTTGTATTATTCCCAGTTGTGTCTAAAGGAAGATGCAAACTCCCTCACCAGTTGTTATGGTAAAAAATAAACATTAATGGAATGTTAATATTCTCCTCCACATACAAACACAGTTTGTAAATAATTTGAGTCTCTCTTCTGCTGTAAAATTTCTGAGCACTTTTCACTTCCATGTTATATTAGAAGAAGCAGAGACTTTCTTTTTTGGAAGGATTTTTTTCTTATTGAAATGAACTTATTTACAAAACAGAAACAGCCTCACAGATATAGAAAAAAAATGTATGGCTAACAAAGGGGAAACAGTGGGGTGGGATAAATTAAGAGTATGGGATTAATAGATACACACCTCTATATATAAAATAGATAAACAACAAGAATTTACTGTATAGCACAGGGAACCACCTTCAAAATCTTGTTATAACCTATAATGGAAAAGAATCTGAAAAAGCATAGACTTTTAATACATCATGGAAATCAGCCTGTACCCTGTATGATCTCACAATTTTGTCTGTGGACTGCAGGTGAAACTTAATGCTTTGTGATGTGGTATAAAAAGGGTTTGCAATTTTTAGGGGTTTGCAATGTGATTAAATAATTCTTATTTTATATACATTTCACCCATTTGAAATGAAACACATAATAATTTTCACAAGAATCCTGTAATGATATCACACCCTGAAAGGCTGCTCATGCCCTAAAACAGCTATACGGTTTAATTGATCTTAGACTAGTATAATTCGCACTCATGTGTGTATTTGTTAGAGTTGTTTTTAAAATTATTACTGTGCTGTATTATAATTCCAGCTCACAAAGATTGATCAGGGCTCAGCAACGCCTCACTAGAGCGTAAAATCAGTGATGAAAAGAATAATGTAAATGGAAAATGGTCAACAGAACTTCAGTGTCTGCTGAATAAATGAAGTTTGTGGCTCCAAAAATTTGCCAAGTCACCTGAAAAATAAAAATGTGAATATAGACCTAACTATGAAAACATGGAGAAAAATAACTTGAGCTAGAGATCCATTTGCTCCAGATCCCAGCACCATATCTTGGCAGCCAGGTAAATAGTGACACAAAACCATTGAAATTTCATATCATTTTCAAAACAGCATTTCTTGATGCTAAGAAAGCAATTGTAGTTTTAGACAGAATAAGCACAAAATAACATTTGCAGGCTTAAAATTGATGAATTATATATCTAAATGTAAAGCAGAGACCATAAATACTGAAGCGTCACAGAAAGTTGCATTCCTGGTTTAGGAAAACAACTATATTGCACTTGCTCTAAAGCTTGTACAAAATAGCTGTGAACATTATGACAAATATCAGGCGCTGAAAAAAGCAGTGTGAGTTGCTGGCAAAACTCTTTTATCAAACAGCATTTTGGGCCTCACGCAACTACTATCACATTTGTCTGACTGCAGATTTTTCGCTTTACACTTGGATGAAACCAATTATGTGCAGGGTATGAATCAGCTCTTGGCACTTTGGTAATTCATATACAAAAAAGACATGGTCACCAGATTTTGATCTGTTCATCGCTGACGTGCTATTAGCACACAAAGTTTATTTAGGTAATTATATTATGACTGCATGTCAGGTAGGCAAAATGTTTATGAGAGTCAATATCAATGGAATTATAGTTTTGTGTACAGCAAAGGGAAAATTATACACCTAAGTACCGACTATTTTGGTTACAGAGTAATGATGTTAGTTAACAATAGACTGACTTTTCTGATTTTCTTTTAATGTGTTAAGCATTTTAGAAGTTCTCGCCTTCAGTTTACTCAAAAGTGGTAGCCTCGTTGTGCGGCAGATTTTAATTAAAAGGATAATGGGCACAGGAAGTGTACAGAGTATTATTCTACAGCTGTCCAGGACGATGAAAACTTCAATTACTGATGCTTTCTGAATCTAAGTTTCCTTATCTCTGTATCAAGATAATATTAAAAATTAATGAGTTACTTTGAGAAATGAAATGTATGTATAGTATCTAGAATATTACAATTTGAAATTTCCTGGTAATAAAAGTTCACACACATATTTATATCTATCTACCTCTCTACATATATATGAGTTGTATATATATATATATATATAGACATATTTTCATGCATATTTTATGTATTTATTTGTTGAACTATTTTAGAAGGATTGTGCAAAGTCAGAGGTCAGTGGGATGGTCATACCTTCAAAAAATAAACGAAATCACGTACTTCACTCTCCTCATAAGAAAAGCCTTTCTCTTCTTACTCTTCATTTTGACCTTAAAACTTTTTATGTATTGTTCTGGAGTCCACAATTTGAAATGTACTTCCATTGCTTTAAAAGGATTAGGAAAATAGTATTAAAGAGATTGAAAACTATAAACATGATCTAGGTGAGATAGAAAGTTTAGTCAAATGGAATCTTTGAGTCTAGAAATATTTTCAGAATGTTTGAACCATATATTTTATTTTTTGTTGTTGTTGTTTTTATTTTTTTAACAACCTTATTGCAGTATAATTGCTTTACAATGTTGTGTTGGTTTCTGCTGTATAACAAAGTAAATCAGCTATATGTGTACATATATCCCCATATCCCCTCCCTCTTGCATCTCCCTCCCACCCTCCCTATCCCACCACTTTAGGTGGTCACAAAACAGCAAGCTGATCTCCCTGTGCTATGCAGCTGGTTCCCACAAGCTATCTGTTTTACATTTGGTAGTGTATATATGTCAGTGCTACTCTCTCACTTCGTCCCAGCTTACCCTTCCCTCTCCCCATGTCCTCAAGTTCATTCTCTGCGTCTGCATCTTTATTCCTGTTCTGCCCCTAGGTTCTTCAGAACCACTTTTTTGTTTTAGATTACATATACAAGTGTTAGCATACGGTATTTGTTTTTTCTTTTCTGACTTACTTACTCTGTATGACAGACTCTAGGTCTATCCACCTCACTACAAATAACTCAATTTCATTTCTTTTTATGGCTGAGTAATATTCCATTGTATATATGTGCAACATCTTCTTTAACAGTTCATCTGTCGATGGACACTTAGGTTGCTTCCATGTCCTGGCTATTGTAAATAGTGCTGCAATGGGCATTTTGGTACATGACTCTTTTTGAATTATGGTTTTCTCAGGGTATATACCCAGTAGTGGGATTGCTGGGTCATATGATAGTTCTATTTTTAGTTTTTTAAGGAACCTCCATACTGTTCTCAATAGTGACTGTATCAATTTACATTCCCACCAACAGTGCAAGAGGTGAACCATATATTTTAAAATAGTAAATTTTATCATTGATGTATATTAATGTGTCTACCAAAATAAAATGCGTGCATGTGCTATACACGAAATATTGCAAATTACTTAATGTTCTTGAGTTTTATTTCACTGTGCATTGATAATATAAAATACAATTATTGTCTAAAAAATTTAAGTAAATTTTTTTTAAGGGTAGTTTAAATATTTGACTAAATGAATTATTTTCAATTATATCTAGTATTTTAACTTCCAGTCTAATATACTTGCATGTATGCCAGCACATTCATTAATCTTAATAATTCAATAGGAAGTTTTTTTTTTTAAACATCTTTATTGAAGTATAATTGCCTTACAATGGTGTGTTAGCTTCTGCTTTATAACAAAGTGAATCAGTTATACATATACAATATGTTCCCATTTCTCTTCCCTCTTGCATCTCCCTCCCTCCCACCCTCCCCATCCCACCCCTCTAGGTGGTCACAAAGCACCGAGCTGATCTCCCTGTGCTATGCGGCTGCTTCCCACTAGTTATGTATTTTACATTTGGTAGTGTATATATGTCCATGACACTCTCTTACCCTGTCACATCTCACCTCACCCCCTCCCCATATCCTCAAGTCCATTCTCTAGTAGGTCTGTGTCTTTATTCCGTCTTGCCAGTAGGTTCTTCATGGCCTTTTTTTTTTTTTTTCCCCTTGGATTCCGTATATATGTGTTAGCATACTGTATTTGTTTTTCTCTTTCTGACTTACTTCACTCTGTATGACAGACTCTAACTCCATCCACCTCATTACAAATACCTCCATTTCATTTCTTTTTATGGCTGAGTAATATTCCATTGTATATATGTGCCACAACTTCTTTATCCATTCATCTGTCGATGGACACTTAGGTTGCTTCCATGTCCTGGCTATTGTAAATAGAGCTGCAATGAACGTTTTGGTACATGACTCTTTTTGACCTATGGTTTTCTCAGGGTATATGCCCAGTATTGGGATTGCTGGGTCGTATGGTAGTTCTATTTGTAGTTTTTTAAGGAACCTCCATACTGTTCTCCATAGTGGCTGTATCAATTTACATTCCCACCAACAGTGCAAGAGTGTTCCCTTTCCTCCACATCCTCTCCAGCATTTATTGTTTCTAGATTTTTTGATGATGGCCATTCTGACCGGTGTGAGATGATATCTCATTGTAGTTTTGATTTGCATTTCTCTAATGATTAATGATGTTGAGCATTCTTTCATGTGTCTGTAGGCCATCTGTATATCTTCTTTGGAGAAATGTCTATTTAGGTCTTCTGCCCATTTTTGGATGGGGTTGTTCGTTTTTTTTGTTATTGAGCTGCATGAGCTGCTTGTAAATCTTGGAGATTAATCCTTTGTCAGTTGCTTCATTTGCAAATATTTTCTCCCATTCTGATGCTTGTCTTTTGGTCTTGTTTATGGTTTCCTTTGCTGTGCAAAAGCTTTTAAGTTTCATTAGGTCCCATTTGTTTATTTGTGTTCTTATTTCCATTTCTCTGGGAGCTGGGTCAAAAAGAATCTTGCTGTGATGTATGTCATAGAGTGTTCTGCCTATGTTTTCCTCTAAGAGTTTGATAGTGTCTGGTCTTACACTTAGGTCTTTAATCCATTTTGAGTTTATTTTTGTGCATGGTGTCAGGGAGTGTTCTAATTTCATACTTTTACATGTACCTGTCCAATTTTCCCAGTACCACTTATTGAAGAGGCTGTCTTTTCTCCACTGTATATTCTTGCCTCCTTTATCAAAGATAAGGTGACCGTATGTGTGTGGGTTTATCTCTGGGCTTTCTATCCTGTTCCATTGATCTATATTTCTGTTTTTGTGCCAGTACCAAACTGTCTTGATTACTGAAGCTTTGTAATATAGTCTGAAGTCAGGGAGCCTGATTCCCCCAGCTCCATTTTTCGTTCTCAAGATTGCTTTGGCTATTCGGGGTCTTTTGTGTTTCCATACAAATTGTGAAATTTTTTGTTCTAGTTCTGTGAAAAATGCCAGTGGTAGTTTGATAGGGATTGCATTGAATCTGTAGATTGCTTTGGGTAGTAGAGTCATTTTCACAATGTTGATTCTTCCAATCCAGGAACATGGTATATCTCTCCATCTATTTGTATCATCTTTAATTTCTTTCATCAGTGTCTTATAATTTTCTGCATACAGGTCTTTTGTCTCCTTAGGTAGGTTTATTCCTAGATATTTTATTCTTTTTGTTGCAATGGTAAATGGGAGTGTTTTCTTAATTTCACTTTCAGATCTTTCATCATTAGTGTATAGAAATGCAAGAGATTTCTGTGCATTAATTTTGTATCCTGCTACTTTACCAAATTCATTGACTAGCTCTAGGAGTTTTCTGGTAGCATCTTTAGGATTCTCTATGTATAGTATCATGTCATCTGCAAATAGTGACAGCTTTACTTCTTCTTTTCCGATTTTGATTCCTTTTATTTCTTTGTCTTCTCTGATTGCTGTGGCTAACATTTCCAAAACTATGTTGAATAATAGTGGTGAGAGTGGGCAACCTTGTCTTGTTCCTGATCTTAGTGGAAATGGTTTCAGTTTTTCACCATTGAGAGCAATGTTGGCTGTGGGTTTGTCATATATGGCCTTTATTATGTTGAGGAAAGTTCCCTCTATGCCTACTTTCTGCAGGGCTTTTATCATAAATGGGTGTTGAATTTTGTCAAAAGCTTTCTCTGCATCTATTGAGATGATCATATGGTTTTTCTCCTTCAATTTGTTAATATGGTGTATCACATTGATTGATTTGCATATATTGAAGAATCCTTGCATTCCTGGGATGAACCCCACTTGATCATGGTGTATGATCCTTTTAATGTGCTGTTGGATTCTGTTTGCTAGTATTCTGTTGAGGATTTTTGCATCTATGTTCATCAGTGATATTGGCCTGTAGTTTTCTTTCTTTGTGACATCTTTGTCTGGTTTTGGTATCAGGGTGATGGTGGCCTCGTAGAATGAGTTTGGGAGTGTTCCTCCCTCTGCAATATTTTGGAAGAGTTTGAGAAGGATAGGTGTTAGCTCTTCTCTAAATGTTTGATAGAATTCACCTGTGAAGCCATCTGGTCCTGGGCTTTTGTTTGTTGGAAGGTTTTTAATCACAGTTTCAATTTCAGTGCTTGTGATTGGTCTGTTCATATTTTCTATTTCTTCCTGGTTCAGTCTCGGCAGTTTGTGCATTTCTAAGAATCTGTCCATTTCTTCCAGGTTGTCCATTTTATTGGCATAGAGTTGCTTGTAGTAATCTCTCATGATCTTTTGTATTTCTGCAGTGTCAGTGGTTACTTCTCCTTTTTCATTTCTAATTCTATTGATCTGAGTCTTCTCCCTTTTTCTCTTGATGAGTCTGGCTAATGGTTTATCAATTTTGTTTATCTTCTCAAAGAACCAGCTTTTAGTTTCATTGATTTTTGCTATTGTTTCCTTCATTTCTTTTTCATTTATTTCTGACCTGATCTTTATAATTTCTTTCCTTCTGCTGGCTTTGGGGTTTTTTTGTTCTTCTTTCTCTAATTGCTTTAGGTGCAAGGTTAGGTTGTTTATTCGAGATGTTTCCTGTTTCTTGAGGTAGGCTTGTATTGCTATAAACTTCCCTCTTAGCACTGCTTTTGTTGCATCCCATAGGTTTTGGTTCGTCGTATCTCCATTGTCATTTGTTTCTAGGTATTTTTTGATTTCCCCTTTGATTTCTTCAGTAATCACTTCGTTATTAAGTAATGTATTGTGTAGCCTCCATGTGTTTGTATTTTTTACAGATCTTTTCCTGTAATTGATATCTAGTCTCATAGCGTTGTGGTCAGAAAAGATACTTGATATGATTTCAATTTTCTTAAATTTACCAAGGCTTGATTTGTGACCCAAGATATGATCTATCCTGGAGAATGTTCCATGAGCACTTGAGAAAAATGTGTATTCTGTTGTTTTTGGGTGGAATGTCCTATAAATATCAATTAAGTCCATATTGTTTAATGTATCATTTAAAGCTTGTGTTTCTTTATTTATTTCATTTTGGATGATCTGTCCATTGGTGAAAGTGGGGTGTTAAAGTCCCCTACTATGATTGTGTTACTGTCGATTTCCCCTTTTATGGCTGTTAGTATTTGCCTTATGTATTGAGGTGCTCCTATGTTGGGTGCATAAATATTTACAATTGTTATACTTTCCTCTTGGATCGATCCCTTGATCATTATATAGTGTCCTTCTTTGTCTCTTGTAATAGTCTTTATTTTAAAGTCTATTTTGTCTGATATGAGAATTGCTACTCCAGCTTTCTTTTGATTTCCATTTGCATGGAATATCTTTTTCCATCCCCTCACTTTCAGTCTGTATGTGTCTCTAGGTCTGAAGTGGGTCTCTTGTAGACAGCATATATATGGGTCTTGTTTTTGTATCCATTCAGCCAGCCTGTGTCTTTTGGTGGGAGCATTTAATCCATTTACATTCAAGGTAATTATCGATATGTATGTTCCTATTCCCATTTTCTTAAATGTTTTGGGTTTGTTATTGTAGGTGTTTTCCTTCTCTTGTGTTTCTTGCCTAGAGAAGTTCCTTTAGCATTTGTTGTAAAGCTGGTTTGGTGGTGCTGAACTCTCTCAGCTTTTGCTTGTCTGTAAAGGTTTTAATTTCTCCATCGAATCTGAATGAGATCCTTGCTGGGTAGAGTAATCTTGGTTGTAGGTTTTTCTCCTTCATCACTCTAAGTATATCCTGCCACTCCCTTCTGGCTTGCAGAGTTTCTGCTGAAAGATCAGATGTTAACCTTATGGGGATTCCCTTGTGTGTTATTTGTTGTTTTTCCCTTGCTGCCTTTAATATGTTTTCCTTATATTTAATTTTTGACAGTTTGATTAATATGTGTCTTGGCGTGTTTCTTCTTGGGTTTATCCTGTATGGGACTCTCTGTGCTTCCAGGACTTGATTAACTATTTCCTTTCCCATATTAGGGAAGTTTTCAACTATAATCTCTTCAAATATTTTCTCAGTCCCTTTCTTTTTCTCTTCTTCTTCTGGGACCCCTATAATTCGAATGTTGGTGCGTTTAATGTTGTCCCAGAGGTCTCTGAGACTGTCCTCAGTTCTTTTCATTCTTTTTTCTTTATCCTGCTCTGTAGTAGTTATTTCCACCATTTTATCTTCCAGGTCACTTATCCTTTCTTCTGCCTCAGTTATTCTGCTATTGATCCCATCTAGAGTATTTTTAATTTCATTTATTGTGTTTTTCATCATTGCTTGGTTCCTCTTTAGTTCTTCTACGTCCTTGTTAAATGTTTCTTGCATTTTGTCTATACTATTTCCAAGATTTTGGATCATCCTTACTATCATTATTCTGAATTCTTTTTCAGGTAGAGTACCTATTTCCTCTTCATTTGTTAAGTCTGGTGTATTTTGACCCTGCTCCTTCATCTGCTGTGTGTTTTTCTGTCGTCTCATTTTGCTTATCTTACTGTGTTTGGGGTCTCCTTTTCACAGGCTGCAGGTTTGTAGTTCCCGTTGTTTTTGGTATCTGTCCCCAGTGGCTAAGGTTGGTTCAGTGGGTTGTGTAGGCTTCCTGGTGGAGGGAACTAGTGCCTGAGCTCTGGTGGATGAGGCTGGATCTTGTCTTTCTAGTGGGCACGTCCACGTCTGGTGGTGTATTTTGGGGTGTCTGTGGCCTTATTATGATTTTAGGCAGTCTCTCTACTAATGGATGGGGCTGTGTTCCTGTCTTGCTAGTTGTTTGGCATAGGGTGTCCAGCACTGTAGCTTGCTGGTCGTTGAGTGAAGCTGGGTCTTGATGTTGAGATGGAGATCTCTGAGAGATTTTTACCGTTTGGTATTACGTGGAGCTGGGAGGTCTCTTGTGGACCAGTGTCCTGAAGTTGGCTCTCCCACCTCAGAGGCACGGCCCTGATGCCTGGCTGGAGCACCAAGAGCCTTTCGTCCACACGGCTCAGAGTAAAAGGGAGAAAAAATAGAAAGAAAGAAAGAAAGAAAGAGTCTATAATATAGTGAAGTAAAATAAAGCTATTGTAAAGCAAAGCTATACAGACAAAATCTCACCCAGAAGCATATACATATACACTCACAAAAAAAAGGAAAAGGGGAAAAATTAATATATCCTGCTCCCAAAGTCCACCTCCTGAATTTGGGATGATTCGTTGTCTATTCAGTTATTCAACAGATGCAGGCACATCAAGTTGTTTGTGGAGTTTTAATCCGCTGCTTCTGAGGCTGCTGGGAGAGATTTCCCCTTCTCTTCCCTGTTCGCACAGCTCCTGGGGTTCAGCTTTGGATTTGGACCCGCCTCTGCATGTAGGTCGCCTGAGGGCGTCTGTTCCCCGCCCAGACAGGACGGGGTTAAAGGAGCAGCTGCTTCGGGGGCTCTGGCTCACCCAGGCCGCGGGGAGGGAGGGGTACGGAGGAGGCGGGGCGAGCCTGCGGCGTCAGAGGCCGGCGTGACGTTGCAGCAGCCTGAGGCACGCAGTGCGTTCTCCCGGGGGATGTTGTCCCTGGATCACGGGACGCTGGCGGTGGCGGGCTGCACGGGCTCCCGGGAGGGGCGGTGTGGAGAGTGACCTGTGCTCACACACAGGATTTTTGGAGGCGGCAGCAGCAGCCCCAGCGTCTCACGCCCGTCTCTGGGGTCCGCGCTGATAGCTGCGGCTCGTGCCCGTCTCTGGAGCTCGTTTAGGCGGCGCTCTGAATCCCCTCTCCTTGCGCGCCGCGAAACAAAGAGGCAAGAAAAAGTCTCTTGCCTCTTCGGCAGCTGCAGACTTTTTCCCGGTCTCTCTCCCAGCCAGCTGTGGTGCGCTAACCCCTTCAGGCTGTGTTCACGCCGCCAACCCCAGTCCTCTCCCTGCGATCCGACCGAAGCCCGAGCCTCCGCTCCCAGCCCCGCCCGCCCCGGCGGCTGAGCAGACAAGCCTCTCGGGCTGGTGAGCGCTGCTCGGCGCCGAGCCTCTGTGCGGGAAGTGCGGGAACCTCTCCGCTTTGCCCCCCGCCCGCTGTGGCTGCGCTCTCCTCCGTGGCTCCAAAGCTTCCCCCCTCCGCCACCCGCAGTCTCTGCCCGCGAAGGGGCTCCTAGTGTGTGGACACCTTTCCTCCTTCACAGCTCCCTCCCACTGGTGCAGGTGCCGTCCCTATTCTTTTGTCTCTGTTATTTCTTTTTTCTTTTGCCCTACCCAAGTACGGGGGGAGTTTCTTGCCTTTTTGGAGGTCGGACGTTTTCTGACAGCGTTCAGTGGGTGTTCTGTAGGAGCAGTTCCACATGTAGATGTATTTCTACTGTATCTGTGGGAAGGAAGGTGATCTCCGCGTCTTACTCTTCCGCCATCTTCTCTCCTCCCCCAATAGGAAGTTTTGATAGCAGAAATTTAATATGAGTTTATTTGCAATTGATCCTATTATGGGAGATCAAAGTTTAATAGAAAAATACAATTTCTCTTTCTAAAGCATTAAGATCTATTTTAAAAGCCCTATTAGTAATTTAAAGTAAAACCTCAAAACATAAAATATATACATTATACCATGACAAAACCAAAATTAGTATCAAAAATCTAATTAATTTAGACATAAAATTATTTACCTTTAAATATCATCTTGTAAATAACTCTCAAAGGATTAAATAGTTTCAAGATGCCTTTCTATGTATTGAAACTTTAGTTTGGTTAGGATTTTGTTAATTTTTGCTAAAATGAATATTCTTTCTCATTTGATTTAAAGAACTTCATGTGCTTAGATAATTCCCTTTGAAAATATTCATAAATAATTTTCAAGTGGATCATAAAAATAATAACTTATGGACAAATAAAAGTGTTATGAAATATAATGAATGAAAAATAATATTGAAAAGATACCTGTGGTCATAAAATGACAATAGATCAAATAAATTCAAGACCCTTTGCCAGTAATTTTCCCAGAAAAATCTATTTTTGATGGTCTGGACCACTATTCATCTGTCTTTTCATAATGAAATATTTGTTCCTTATTCAACAAACAACATACTAAAATAACTGAAGCTTGTAGGGCTTTAATTATAAATGGACTGATTTAATTATAATACTGCAGTTGCAGTGAAGGTACACACACTTGAAATGTCAAACTTATGACTTACTTTTAACAGAATTTCAGTGGAAGGTGGGTTTTTTTGTGCATAGGTAGTTCTTGAATTCTAAGCCACCCTTGTTCAGTCTATGATTAAATCAAGTTGATCTCACAAAAAAGCTATTGAAAAACACATCCAATTAAAAAATGGGCAGAAGAACTGAATAGACATTTTTCTAAAGAAGACATACAAACAGCCAACAGGTACATGAAATGGTGCTCAATATCATTAATCATCAGGAAAATTCAAAGCAAATATACAAACGTGAGATATTACCTCACACCTGTCTAAATGGCTACTATCAAAACAAAACAAAACAAAAAACCTAAGAAATAATGTGCTGGTGAGGATGTGAAGGAAAGAGAACCCTTGTGCACTGTTGGTGAGAATGTAAATTGGGACAGACGTTATGGAAAATAGTATACTGAGTTTCCTTAAAAAAGTAATTATAGCACTACTATATGATTCTGCAATTCCACTAGCCTTGTTTTGCCTAAACCCATAAAATTTAAGGTTTACTTCCCTAGTTCCATTCTCTGAGCAGAAACAAGCTTCCTTCTCTGTGGTGAGACTTATGTTTTTGCTCAGTTCGAGTGAGTCTAAAGGCCCTTCTCTCACTCTCATCTCCAGGGACTCAGAGAAACCCACAACTATATTCAAATATCCTATATTCCACTAGTAGATTCTTCTCATTATTGTATTCTTCCAGAAGGGAAATGGGAGGGAGTGTCAGAAATGTACATTTCAAGCCACTGTACCCCTTAAGTGATTCTGTTATTACTTTATTAACTATAGAAGAGTATTCTGAGATACATTATGTGGAAATTATCCATATAGTCAGGGAATTATAGTGCAGGGTGACAACTAGAAATCACTCAAGACTTCCATATAATTTCAAAATAAGAATATTAGGGATGCATTAATTATCTTTTTCAATGATGCAGAGAAAGTTAGTAGTAAAAGAACTATGGGTAATGGCACGGCCCTAGATGATTAGCATGTCTGTCTCAGAGGTAGGATAAATGTTTTTGCAAAATCTATAAAATCCAGATTTAATCCCTTGTAACTATCTCAGTGTATTTAACTAATTTGGTGTTTAGACTTTTGCTATCAGCATATGATCACTACATCTCTACTTGGTCTTGCCATCACTTACCATAAAGGTTGGTTTCTCATTTCATCACTCAGCTGACTCCATCCAGATTCCCTCCTTAGTCATGCACTCCTGTTCAACCAAATCTTTTTACTAAATTAATATAAAACCTCATATTTTCAAACATAATTAAATCATTGCATTCACATGGTGATGATTTTTTATATTAATTTTGCTTTGATATTAAAGCAGCTCTTCCTTTTCTTCTTTTTACAATATCTTTTATTGTCCTCTGGAGTTAAATTTCCATATGGGTTAGCTATAAAAGTCAGTGTGTATAATTACACATGTAAATTCTAACACATACTGTCAGTACCCTGCCTCTATAGCCTGGGCACTCTTCGCTACTATGTCTTCTTACTGCAGATGCCTGTTTCTCTGCCTGAGGCTTTTCTCTGGACTGCTTGAAGGTCAGACTAAGAACGCTGGGCTGTTAATGACCCTGGAAGCAGCTCTCTATTTATTGTAGAATTGAATTGGTAGATAAGCATCCTTGGTTTTGCATCTCTTGTTGTGGTGACTGAGGCATGCTCTGAACCATCTCTTAGAGGTCCCCAGCCCTGTGGAGCCCAAGATGCACCCAGTGGTCACCCACTCATCAATATCCCTTGCATTGGCTTATTTCCTTCACCTCCCTCACTCCCACTCTACCTTATTAATGCTTTCTGGAATCCTGTCCCCAGTAAATCACTCACCTTCAAATCCTTGTCTCAGAATCATCTCTTAGGAAGTCCAAACTTAAACTTATGTACACACATACACACCGTACTCACACACACACACGCACACACACATAAACAAAAGACACATACTTTTCTAATGGCTTAAGGTCCACAGCCTAACTGACATGGAGAGCTAAAAGAAAAGAGGATTGTTCTAATATATTCATTCTGAACATTGAACATTTTACTTAAACAATTAAATAAATTTAATAATTTCTGAGTTTCAATGATTAAATTAAATGAATTGAATCAAGTGATTCAAATAATCAAATTTTGATTTTAATGTATTAGAAATCAGACGCTTCAGTTAAGTATTTACATCTCTTGTGTGTTTTAAAAGAGAAAAGTTCTGTATGGTAGAGCCCAATGAGACTGAGTATTGAAAGATCATAGAGGAGAACTGCTATTCTGTGAAAGTCCTTCCCTGATGAATAGTTATTGTGCAGTGAAGAAGGAGTTTCAAACACAAATGCTTTCTCAAAAAAAGTGGACAGTTCTTGATTATTTTCAAAGCCTTCCATTTGAAAAAGTTTTATTTCACTTTGATATGATGACAATAAATCACTGTAGACAGTGGAAAGTATTATTACACTTAAAAAATAAAAGTGCAATGGATGGTGTAAAGAATCAGGTACCATGTCTTGTGAATACCTATGAAAATATGCCTAGAAAAATCTTTTAAGTAGAGTGTTTATTAAATAATTAATCAGCAATTCATACAAATTAAGTGGTTGGTAATTATTTGAACTTTAATTTTATATAATTTTTTCATAACCCTTACTTCTCTTTTTTTCGTATCATGTGATATGTGGGAAAGTTAAGCCAGGGAAAGAAATGTACCTAATCCAAAATCTAACACCATGTAACAACTTTTACTCCTTCTGTACATCCTTCATTGGGCTGGTAAACTTTTGATAGAGAAACACATTTGTTTCTGATGTCCTTGTGTTAACTACTATCTTAAATTCCTGGTATTGGACTCAAACAAATTGCCAACCCAAACTATTTGTCATCACCTTCTTCTGGTTACATATCAAAGACTAACTAAAGCATAAGCAGACACATTCCTGATCTAATTGTGTATCGCTAATTAAAATTTGTGCTTTGAATATTTTTATGAGCTTAATTTCTAAATCCATTTGCTTTTTAGAGTTAAATTACCTTTTAGCTTATACAAATTGATTTTATGAATTTGCCATGATATTTTAAATCAAAATAGAAAGTATTTAGCTAGGTTTTGGCAGCATTTGAGTTTATTTCCAAATTATATTCAGTCCCTTTAAGATAGGCCTTTGGCTTGCAATAGTAACTGTTAAAATATGCTTTAATGAAGACTTTTATACATTTCAACTAAACATCTAGAAAACTGCAATTAAAGATTACCTTTCTTAAACACTGACACTTGAGAAAGGCAATTTATTATTCAACTCTCAGAAAAATATACGCTAAATAAAAAAGTAAATGGAGAAACACTGAATGAAAACAACCATAATGTACTTGTATTTTGGCTCATGAAAAGCAGTAGTCCTGTCTCTGTGAAAGAACAGAAAAGAACACGTGTTCCTTCCCTCTGCCTTCTGTCTTTACACTAACAAGAACACAGGGCAACCAGTCTTCAGTGTCAGAAAACCTGCATTTAAAGCAGCCAGTGAAATATTTAGAAATGGTCCCTATATTATAAATAGCCATAAAACAACAGGTCAGAAAACGTGGAGATGGGAAATATCAGTGTAGGTTAAAATTTGGAAGTTATAATCCGTATAATTCGTGGCAGGAGTTGGGGAGAGAGTGGTGGTTGTTTTAATGACAGAGCTAGGAAGAAAACTTGAGCCTCTGAAACTCGTGTGTAATTTTTATGTTATCTACCAGTTCACAGTGACTAAGAACTAGTGAATGGTGGGAAATATAAAGTATCTAATGCAGTAGGAAATAAAGATGCTATAATCATATCACTCAAATATAACTGAAACTGAACTATTTCAAACTGAGAAATGACTACCTCCTCTAGGCTAGGACTCATTTTTGTTCATTTAAAGTAAGTGTTGTGTTAGAAATTTCAGTACTCCCAGAGACCCTAAGAACATTTAGCGTTATTCAACTAATTATTCCTGCATACAACACCCTGTCATAACATTAGGGAACTGCCTCAGTGGTTTTGGGCCTCTGTCTGAGATTTCCATCCTCTTTTGAGACCGAGTTATATCAGAAGTGGACTTTTCTCCCAAAAGTTTATGGGGTAGATACAAAGCATTTGCCAGTAACTACCCACCAACTACCAGATTTGTATGTAGTCGGACCTTCTTACAGTCTCTCTAAAGGAAAAGTGATTGGCAATGATAAGAATCAATCATAACCTCATTACCCATTTGCAAAAAATTAAATGAGCAGGGCCTTCTGTGTTATTTAGAATCAGCATTCAACAGCAAGCTGGCACAATTTTTACACCGTGATTTCTCACAGAACAATGAAAGCATGTCATGTTCAATTTATTACAATAATTTGAAATTCATGTATTGGAGAAAGTTAAACATGGATCTTGCTGGGACTTACCTGAAAACAATAATGAGTAGCACTCATGATTTCTTCATCCTATTTTTTTTCAAAAAGACTGGGGAAAAGTCATTAAATGTGTTATGAATGACAAGATTTCTAGCTTATGGAAAAGGATTTAACAAGAGGTTTTCTGAAACAACTTTCACCATTTTTTTCTTCACATATGTATCCATATTCATGAATATTTGTGGACTTTAATGTTATGTATAACTTTAGATTCTCATAATTTATATATATATGCGATACTTGGTTTAACTATTTCCCTATTGTTGGAAACATGCTTTATTTTCATAATACTGTTGTAAATTTTTTTTTTATAAAATATGTTTTAGCATGAACAAAAAAATTAGAATTATTGAGACAAGACTATCATAGAGGATTTTTTAAAAATTATTTTATTGAAGTATAGTTGATTTACAATGTTGTGTCTATTTCTACTGTACAGCAAGGTGATTCAGTGATTTCTTTCATATTCTTTTCCATTATGGTTTATCACAGGATATTGAATATAGTTTGGTATACAGTAGGACCTTGTTGTTTATCCATTCTATATATAACGTAGAGTTTTTGTTTTTTTTAATACATATCAGCATATTTCTGTCACGAAGACTAAGAAAATGGGAGAGTTTCGGTTTCATCTAATTTCCCTGTGAGAGATCATCTTGTACCTTTACCTCTCACGTTCTATTCTTTCTTTTCTCACTCAACTCTGTGTTACATTGACTCAGCCAGTGAAGTGATAGTAATAATAATTGTTTTTAGTGTCTGCTGGTTGTCAAACACAGTATTATTTGATGCCTATTAATGCATTTAAATCCCATTTTACAGGGGGTGAAACTGAGACACAAAGATCTATAGTAAGCTTCCCAAGGCGCCCTAAACAATAAATAGCAAAGTTTGGATGCAAAGGAAAGTACCTCGCTCTAGACACTCTATTTGATGACAGCACTTCATGGTGTCTGAATAAAGCCCCACAACGTGAGTAGATTTGTGTTTTGTGGGAAATCAAGACCACTGCTGGGATCTGTAGGGGATTCACATGCACATCAGGTTTCATGGTTCTGAAAAGTGTCTGTTGGTGTGAGGCCAGAAGGTCTTCTAGACAGCACTGTTTCTAGTGAGCAGAGCAGCAATACCTGGAAGGAAGCCATGTACCTGGAAGAGACACAGCTAGATCTGGACATACTCAACCTCATCTACTTCCCCTGTTGAAATTAACTATAAATTGGACAATAAGCTAATTTCTTATATGAGCTGCCTATTGGTCTATATATGTCTGGGATTCAGAATAGATAACGAAAGTGTAAAAAACACCAAACTATTATAGAAAATCTTTAAAAGACCCAGGACACAGAATGTTTAACTTATGATTTTTAAACTTTTCAAGAGGTAAATGTCCCTATACTATATATACCATTTAAGAATGCAGAAAATGGTAAGCGATGCATAAAGTACTTGACTATTCCTAAAATAATACCAAAGTTAGTTAGAAAAGTAACATGACTTAACGAAATTTGTGTGAATAGAATGACAAAGTTTGTTGTAGACACAAAGGATTGCTTAGATACATTAAGAGCCAGCCGAAGTTTTAAATAGACAAAATGAAAAGAGGCAAATCCTTCTCAAAATACTGTATAGGTAAGCACGATTACATTTTAAGAAGTCCTAATGGGAGGCTGGAAGTGTTAACGTGATTCTATATTTCATTTTAAGTTTGTCAAGATGTGAGTTCTTCCCAAATTAATCTATAGATTCAATGCAGCTCCAATCAAAATTCCAATTAGTTATTTTGTGGGTGTTGAGAAACCGATTATAAAGTTTATATAGAGAGGCAAAAGATCCACAATAGCTAACCCAATATTGAAAGAGAAAAACAAAGAGGGCTGACACCATCTGACTTTACTATAAAACTATAGTAATCAAAAAAATGTGTTCTTAGTGAAAGAATCGACAAATAAATCAATGAACCATAACAGCACACCCAGAAATAGACCTTTGACAAAGGAGCAAAGGCAATACAATGGAGAAAAGATAGTCTTTTCAACAAATGGTCCTGGAACAACTTAACGTCCACATAATAAATAATGAATCTAGATACAGACATTACATTTTTCACAAAAACTAACTCAGAATAAATTATAGACCTAAATGTCAAATGCTAAACTATAAAACTCCTAGAAGATAGCATAAGAAAAATCTAGATGACCTTGGATTTGGCAATTACTTTTTAGATACACCACCAAAGGCAAGATCCATGAAAGAAGGAATTGATAAGCTGAATTTTATTAAAATTACAAACTTCTGCTTTGAAAAATATACTGTCAAGTGAGCGAGAATACAAGTCACAGAGTGGGAGAAAATATTTGCAATAAAGTTATATGATAAAGTACTGTTATCCAAAATCTGCAAAGAACTCTTAAAACTCAACAATAAGGGGGCTTCCATGGTGGCGCAGTGGTTAGGAATCCGCCTGCCAATGCAGGGGACACGGGTTCGTGCCCCGGGCCGGGAAGATCCCACATGCCGCGCAGCGGCTAGGCCCGTGAGCCACAACTACTGAGCCTGCGCGTCTGGAGCCTGTGCTCCGCAACGGGAGAGGCCGCGACAGTGAGAGGCCCGCGCACCGCGATGAAGAGTGGCCCCCGTTTGCCACAACTGGAGAAAGCCCTCGCACAGAAACGAAGACCCAACACAGCCAAAAATAAATAAATAAATAAATAAATAAATAAATAAATAAATAAAAAAAAAGAAAAAAAAAACTCAACAATAAGAAAATGAACAACCCAATTAATAAATGGGCCAAAGATCTTACCACACACTTCACCAAAGAAGATATACAGATGACAAATAGGAGTGTGAAAAGATGGTCCACATCATACGTCATTAGGGAATTGAAAATTAAATGAGATACCACTACACACCTATTAAAGTAGCCAAAATGTGGAACATTGACAACATCAAAATGCTGGTGAGGTTTGGGAGCAAGGAGAACTCTCAACTCATTGCTGGTGGGAATGCAAAATGGTACAGCCACTTTGGAAGACAGTTTGGAGGTTCCTTTAAAAATTAAACATATTTTAACTATATTATTCGGTATTCTGTTCTTTGGCACTTACCCAAAATAGCTGAAAGCATATGTCCACACAAAAACATTCACACTGATGTTTATAGTGGCTTCATTCATAACTGCCAAAACTTGGAAACAACTAAGATGTCCTTCAGTATGCAAACTGATGGATAAACTGTGGTAAAATGAACAATGGAATATTATTGCATATTAAAAAGGAATGAGCTATCAACCCTTGAAAAGACATGGGAGATCTTTAAATGCACATTACTAAGTTTGTGATTCCAACAATATGACATTCTGAAAAAGGCAAAACTGTGGAGAGAGTAAAAAATCAGTGCTTTCCAGGGGCAGGGTGGGTGGTGAATAGGCACAGCACAGTGAATTTTTAGGGCAGTAAAATTATTCTGTGCAATCCTATAATTGTAGGTATATGTCACTATACATTTGTCTAAACCTAGAGAATGTACAACATTGATAGTAAACTCTATGGTAATAGACTTTGTGTGAAAATGATGTTTCAAAGTAGATTCATTGATTCCAATAAATGTACCCCTCTGACATTGGATGTTGATGGCTGGGGACCTGTATGTGGGGTTGGGTTAGGGTTATATAAAAACTGTGTATTTTCCACTCAGCTTTGCTGTGAATCTCAAACTGTTCTAAAAATAAAATTTAGTTTTAAAAAGTAAGCAAAAACAAGCAATTTTTAATAAAGTGATTTAAGAAACGTGATTAACACTGATTTATATATTTACATGTACATAGACACAGTAATGAGAAAAAGGAGAATCCTGGCATAAGAAAAAGAAGATATATTAATAAACTCTTTCATTTAGAAACAGATTGAAATAATTTTATAAGTTGAGTATGTGATAAAGGCAGATTTTAAAACAGCAAGAGGTGACATTTTTTTGAGTGAAAACAATATTTCCTCAAGTTGGTTAATGGTGGGTAAAGTAATAATGAACTTCATAGTATTTAACAAAATATTCACCAAAAATTATTCCAAGACCATCATAGACTTGAATGTTTTAAAGCATATCAAACTAGACAACAATAAGAACACAGGTGCATTTTGTTTGAAAGTGGTATCTACAAACATCAAATACAGTAATTTTTGAAAATTATGCATAAAATGTTTAAAATATTTTTAAATTCTCTTTTCCTGGAATAACTAAATCTTTTTGTGTTGGTCTAAGTTTAACATTTTCTCTGGGAAAAGCATATTCAATTATTTTTGATGCTCATGGGAACTAGAAGAAACTACTGTGCCCATTATGGAAGAAGTAAAGTAGAAAATTAAAAAAAAAAGACTTAGTTTCTCTCAACATCACTCTTGTTAATAGACCTAGCAATAAACAAATAGCAAACAGAATAATTGCCCTATTTAGAATCTAGGGGTTACTAATTTGGTCAAAGTAATTTGAGTGTTAATAAAATAGGAAGAGAAATAATCTGAGAAATGTAAATATGTTTTTATATTTTCTGAACCAAATTATCATGATTTAACTAAAAAAGTGGGAAAAAAACATTTATTTATGTTTTTATCAGAGTTTCTGACTGAAAGTTTTCTATATATCTTGGGACAATTTCCTGATAATAAAACCTAGTGTTTATAGTAAAACATAACTTCTTATATCTTTACTTTTTATATATGGGCATGCCCTTAAAAATACATTTGAAAAATTGAAGCAAAATATATACCCTAAGATGGGTTTCTGATTCCTGGGAATTTTTCAATAGTCAAATAAAATATTACTATCAATTTTATTTGGGAAATTAAAAATGGATATGCTAACTATAAGTAAAAAAAAATGTGAATGAGTGTACTAATCTAACCCTTAATAGTATGGGATCTTTTATTAAGTTAATAATTATGAAATTAATGATAGATTTCTGTGCATACACAAATGTGGAGACATATGGTCACATTATCCTTTTGAAAAAAAGGAAAAGAAAAACAAACTCTTGTCTTTTATTATTCTTCCTTTGCCTACACTCCATACCTAGAAATAGAGGCATTTGTGAAAATGGTATGGAAATACATTGCTCTCCATGGGCTTGTCCTTTTCCTTAAACTCTTAGAAAACAAGTGAATTTTCAACACAGTGATTATTTAGCTTTTTTCCCTGATAATGAAGAAAAAGCAAAGTTAAATACCGTCTCCTATTTATACTCTTCTCTCTCTCTCTCTCTCTGTATCACTGCAATTTTCCAAATAATAGGAGGCTAGATGTTATAAAACTATGCAAAGGACACATATTCTGAGTTTCCATTGTACTTATTTTAACCATTAATTTCTTTTTTTTTAGCATCTTTATTGGAGTATAATTGCTTTACAATGGTGTGTTAGTTTCTGATTTTTAACAAAGTGAATCATCTATACATATACATACACCCCCATATCTCTTCCCTCTTGCTTCTCCCTCCCACCCTCCCTACCCCACCCTAAGGGTGGACACAAAGCACCGAGCTGATCTCCCTGTGCTATGCAGCTGCTTCCCACTAGCTATCTATTTTACATTTGGTAGTGTATATATGTCAGTGCTACTCTCTCACTTCGTACCAGCTTACCCTTCCCCCGTCCCATGTCCTCAATTCCATTCTCTATGTCTGAGTCTCTATTCCTGTCCTGCCCCTAGGTTCTTCAGAACCTTTTTTTTTTTTTTTTTAAGATTCCATATATATGTGTTAGCATACAGTATTTGTTTTTCTCTTTCTGACTTACTTCACTCTGTACGACAGTCTTAAGTCCATCCACCTCATTACAAATAACTCAATTTCATTTCTTTTTATGGCTGAGTAATATTCCATTGTATATATGTGCCACATCTTCTTTATCCATTCATCTGTTGATGGACACTTAGGTTGCTTCCATGTCCTGGTTATTGTAAATAGAGCTGCAATGAACATTGTGGTACATGACTCTTTTTGAATTATGGTTTTCTCTGGGTATATGCCCAGGAGTGGGATTGCTGGGTCATAGGGTACTTCTATTTTTAGTGTTTTGAGGAACCTCCATACTGTTCTCCATAGTGGCTGTATCAGTTTACATTCCCACCAACAGTGCAAGAGGGTTACCTTTTCTCCACGCTCTCTCTAGCATTTATTGTTTGTAGATTTTTTGATGATCATTCTGACTGGTGTGAGGTGATACCTCATTGTAGTTTTGATTTGTATTTCTCTAATGATTAGTGATGTTGAGCATCCTTTCATGTGTTTGTTGGCAATCTGTATATCTTCTTTGGAGAAATGTCTATTTAGGTCTTCTGCCCATTTTTGGATTGGGTTGGTTTTTTTTTTTTTTTTTGATATTGAGCTGCATGAGCTGCTTGTATATTTTGGAGATTAATCCTTTGTCTGTTGTTTCATTTGCAAATATTTTCTTCCATTCTGAGGGTTGCCTTTTTGTCTTGTTTATGGTTTCCTTTGCTGTGCAAAACTTTTAAATTTCATTAGATCTCATTTGTTTATCTTTGTTTTTATTTCCATTTCTCTAGGAGTTGGGTCAAAAAGGATCTTGCTGTGATTTATGTCATAGAGTGTTCTGCCTATGTTTTCCTCTAAGAGTTTTATAGCGTCTGGCCTTACATTTAGGTCTTTAATCCATTTTGAGTTTATTTTTGTGTATGGTGTTAGGGAGTGTTCTAATTTCATTCTTTTACATGTAGCTGTCCAGTTTTCCCAGCACAACTTATTGAAGAGGCTGTCTTTTCTCCATTGTATATTCTTGCCTCCTTTATCAAAGATAAGGTGACCATATGTGCACGGGTTTATCTCTGGGCTTTCTATCCTGTTCCATTGATCTATATTTCTGTTTTTGTGCCAGTACCATACTATCTTGTTTACTGTAGCTTTGTAGTATAGTCTGAAGTCAGGGAGCCTGATTCCTCCAGCTCCGTTTTTCTTTCTCAAGATTGCTTTGGCTATTCGGGGTCTTTTGTGTTTCCATGCAAATTGTGAAAATTTTTGTTCTATTTCTGTGGAAAATGCCTGTGGTAGTTTGATTGGGATTGCATTGAATCTGTAGATTGCTTTGGGTAGTATAGTCATTTTCACAATGTTGATTTTTCCAGTCCAAGAACATAGTATATCTCTCCATCTGTTTGTATCATCTTTAATTTCTTTCATCAGTGTCTTCTGGTATTCTGCATACAGGTCTTTTGTCTCCTTAGGTAGGTTTATTCCTAGGTATTTTATGCTTTTTGTTGCAATAACAATTAATTTCTAACTTCCAACTTCCTTTAAGCCATAAAGGATCCATTTTATTTTAAGGTTTATAATTAAAAAAGGAAAATAATTTAGTGTCATAATTTAGCAGAAAATGCATTTTTCTATCAAAAGTACTTAAAGGAGTTTAAAGCTGTTTCCTCCATTTTTTAAAACAACATTCATAAAATTGAAAAAAAACAAACAAACTGAAGGATAAAAGTAAGTATCTTTACCGCAAGGTCATGCCTAAGGTTTTGATACACTTATTAAGTATCTTCTAAATATCGATCTACAGCCACAACAGCTATTAAAACTCTAGTCCTAGTCCTTATTTTAGACTGTCGCCTTATTTTAGACACTTCATGCATTTGCTACTTCCTTAAATTCAGAAAGTCTGAAAATGAACACAATCCTTGCAGTTTAAGGTGTATTTCTCTCCTACATCCCCTATGTCAGTATTTTTCAACTATTACAGAAATTGACCAGTAGTTACTCTAAATAAATATTTTTGCAGTGAGACTCAGAAAATGGCATCTTAACAGGCACCTCAAGGAAGTGTTAATCTGATGATTCTTCTTTTAAATCTGAGAAAAATTGATCTTACTGATATCATTATACACTTTGACACCAATGATAGAAACCAGTCTCGAATTCCAGTCTCTCTTTTTCCCCAACAATCATTCCTTTAACTTTGTACAGTGATCCATTTCTTATTCAGATTTAAGGGATTCTTCATCAGTTGTAGCACTCAGAGTGTTGTTTTCCACAAATATAATATCGTTCATGTCATAATAAAAAAATAAAAATAAAATAATAATAATAATAAAAAAATAATAAAAATAAATCTTTCATTTTATTCCAGGAAATATAATATGTAAAGAATTATTATCAAAGTTATTAGATTTTCCACAGTTTGGCTGTACCCTTTTTTTAAACTTTATTTCTCATTGTTTTATTTCATGAATCTATATCTCCAGAACCATACAAAATGTATTCTGAATTCAATTATACTGGAAAATTCAAAATGGCTCATTGACTTGACTCATAGTTGATGCTAGTTGATACTGAAGGACTATCAAACCAAGTGTCTACATAGAGTCTCTCTGTATGGCTTGGGTTTCTCACAGCATGGCTCAGTACAAGGAAGGAAATGGAAACTTCCATGTCCTTAAAGTGCTGGCAAAACACACTTTGGTTAAAACATTTTCAGGGCTCAGACAACTTCAAAGAGCTAGATACAGAGAATCCGTCTCTTGACAGAGAAGGTGGCAAGTTGTATTCAAGAGCATGTGATATGGATATTTGGAAAACACAATCTTCCACAGCCTACCTTCTGGCTATGACAATTCTCAATACTCTCATATAAAATATGCTTTTACCCCATCTCCCAAGATTCATAAACCCTCATCCTATATGCTATAGTCTGAATGTTTGTGTTCCCCCAAAATCCATATGTTGAAGCCTAATGCCCAATATGGTGGTTTTAGGTAGTGGAACATTTGGGAGGTAATTGGGTTGAGATGGTGGAATCCTCATGAATGGGATTAGTGCTTTTATAAAGGAGACCACACAGAGCTGCCTAGCCCCTCCTGCCATGTGAGGACACAGCAGAAAGATGGTCATCTATAAACCAGGAAGTAAGTCCTTACCAGACCCCAAATTGGCTGGTGCCTTGATCTTGGACTTCCCAGCCTCCAGAACTGTGAGAGAAATAAATGGTTGTTGTTTATGAGCCAGTCAGTCTATGATTTTGTTGGCATCAACTTGACGTCCAGAATCTTGACATTTAAATCAGACCCTGTTGAGAGTAAAGTTTCACTCAAATATGGTTCTTTTCAATCTAAAGATTTGTGAACAAAAGGGAAAGTAATAAAGCTGGCCCCCCTCCAACATTCATGGTAATACAAAGAAAGAATAACTTCAAGGAACATTTCCTTTAAAAGGGGGGAGGAATGTAAAAGACTAGGTTGTCACTGTTTCCTAGAAGTACTGAAATCTAGCTCAGTATATATTGCTAGATTCTTGATTAGAAATGAGTCCTGCTTTGTGGGAGTTTTCTTCATGGCTCTAGACTTTGTTCTTTGAGCATTTAGCCCACACTCTTAGTTACTCTTTCTTTCAATAAAAAAATGCCTATATTTGTAGCTAGGTAGCTTTCTCAGCCTTCTTACTTTGAGGATGTTGTGGATCCTAAGCTTATTATTATTATTTTTTTGATATTGACCACGCTTGTATTTTCCAGTCCATACCAATGTGCTTCTGCTTAGTACAATTCCCTTAAAAAGAGAATTGTGGGTTTCCTACGGATATTCTGGTAATTGGCTCTGTTAAACAAAAATTTAAATCCCTTCAAACTATGGTGCTGCAGGGCAACCTCCTTAAGATTTTTAGAAACCATTTTGGAAATCCTGGAGAGTATATTAGGCATGTCTTTAAGATCATTTAGAAGTCACTTTATCAATCAGAGAGCACACAAAAACATGCATGCCCTTACTACTCTTTTTTTTTTTTTTTTTGTATTAGGCATCAGGTTTATTGGTCATATTATTTTAAAAGTTCATCTTCAAACAAAATAGACCTTAAATATGATTACCAGTATCAGTAGCAACAGTCATCAGTCTTTAATGGGTACCCAAGGAAAGAGTGTTGACACAACTCCCATGGAACACTTCATTTTTTATTTTTTATTTTATTTTTTATTGAAGTATAGTTGATTTACAATGTCATGTTATTTACAGGGGTACAGCAAAGTGATTCATATATATATATATTCTTTTTTCATTCCTCTACTATTCTTAAAAGAAAATTTGTCTCGTAAAGGTTTATAAGGAATCATCTTATATCCTTTTGGGACCTTAGCCAAGGGTCTCACAGCTACATACTTCATTTCAAAATTACTCTGAGGCCACATTTTATTCATAAATCCTGAATTTGAGTCTTTATCTCAGACCGTTTTTTACCTTAAGAACATTTAGGTGAGTGGAAGGCTCTCCTAGTCCCTCTATATGTCCTATAGCTAAAGTATTGAAAGTTTTTATTGTTAGTTTATCTCTAGCTGCATCTTTTCAGACACTGCTACAAGAAACCAGTTCACCTGAACAATTTCTTTAGATCAATTCATAGGTTCATAAAGTTTAATATTTCTTTTTCATCTTATCACAGGTATTAGTTTTGCTAAATTTTCTGCCACCACGGACACACATTATCATCCCTCCAGCCTCCCATCTCAGTGTCCTTTTACCTTCCATCAGTTTCCCTGAGGTCATTCTTGCTTCTGCTAATTGTCTGGTAGCAATGCCATTTCCAAATATTTTAAATTATTTTTATGACACCATCACAGTAACTTGCCTGGTGGTTCATTCACATAGCTGGTTCTTAGCTAAGAATTCCTTAGAGGCGGTATAACTGGATGAATCTATTTATAATCTTTCATATGTGCTATGGGCTCTTCCTGCATGACTCCTGAGTTTTAAGAGGTAAGATGCAGAAACAGATTAGTTAAGGGTTATCCCTGGACCTGATAGTTTTACTGTATTATATTGGTTAAAGTAATCTCAGAGACTGAACAGGTTCAAGAGAGTAAAAGATAGATTCCGACAATTAGTGCAGGAATAATAAGATTATAATGCAAAAGAGCATCAAGGATGGGAGTTAGAGGTACAGTCATAAAATACAATCTTTCATACATTCTAGTTAGGAAGATTCTTACACCTGCACTGCATGCCTATTGCCAAAGTCCATTCCAAATATTAAATACTGATATTTTAAATAAATATTTTCTAACGGTATATACTGCTTCAGAAACAATGTGAATTATTTTGAACATAGTGATGAAATAATCAAAAAAGCTGCCAACCTCAAGTAGCTTACAATAGAGTAGCACAGATATTTATTCAACTGTGATGCATGTTATGAAGTCTAACACAGTCTAATTCTCATTCTTTTCAAGGTGTGTCTTTATGTGTTTGCTTGCTCTTGTTGTGGTTTGTTACTGAATGTTTCTAGAATCTATTATTTATCCTTGTAATTACAGAATTTTCACAGTGGTTTTGGGAAAGGGTCTTTATAAGTCACTCTGCCGGGCAATAACTGGGTCCTCTCCATCTGAAGACTTTGTAATTCTAGAAAATACAATAGAATTTCAGTGGTAAGTTTCTTCTCTTCAATTTTTGTGTTTTCCTCTTTCTGTAATGCATCTTATGCAGTTGTTGAAATGTCAACATTGATTGATTATCTATGGGTCTTATCTTTTCCCAAACTTTTAATCTTTGTCATTTGATTCTATGTTCTGGAAAATATATTCACTACAGCTGCAAAACTTCCAATTTTTTCATATTGTTCTGTCTTTGACAGTTATTTTTTAATCTGAGGGTTTTTTCCCTTATGCCTCTATTTCGATTACTTCCATTTTCATTGCATTAATTTCTAGTTTTACTAATTTATTTCTTCTTTTTTCTGTTTTTTTTACCAAATTTTAAATTTTTTTAATTTTAGGATTTTCCCTGTTACCTGTTAATCCTTGATAATCTGTTAATTGTTAAGACTGAGAAATTCTTGACCTGCCACCATCATGTCTATGGCCATGAACTTTGGCATAGCCTCTGGACAAGGGCAGCTTCCCCCTGAATAATTTCAGTGAATATAAAAGCTTTAAAGAAAAACTGATGAAGTGTTTCTGTGGTGAAAAATCTTAAAGTGCTTTGTGCAAAAATGAATAAAGTGACAATGAGCCAATTCTGAGTTTATTTCTCATATGCTATGCATGTTTCTCCTGTCTGACTTGTAGCCCTGTCCAACCACCATGGGAAAGGCTCAGTCTTGCCTACTAGTGAATGAGAGATCATAGGGACATAGTTGAGACCTGCTGGTCATCCTGTAGTGGCTCACCACCTGCCAAGCCCTGGAAGGTGACTACAGATTAATGAGGGAAGCCAGCTAAAACCAAAAGAATCCTCCCCCGAGCTGTGTCCACCCAAAAGGCCAAAACACAGAATTTCAAGCTGTATATATGGCTGTTGGTTTAAGACACAAAACCTCGGGGAGCTTTGTCTTACAGCAAGATTTAACTGACATAATCTCCTATACACCATCCACACTTTTGTAAATAGTCTCTGAAATTAAATCCTCATCAGATGATGTTTTAATATAAAATCAATTCCTTCCTGTTCCTTGACTGGTATATCAGCAATTGATAAAATTTTTAAGATACATCCCAGACACAAAGAGACCACTTCATTCCTTAACACTATTCATCTCCTTTAACCTAGATCATTCACCTCCTATAAAATTTTCCTGTTGCTGGTATGAATTTCAAGGTAAATTTCTTTGTACTTACATTTCTGGATGGTAAGTAGGAATATTTTGACCTATTTCAGGTTCACTACTTGATATTCTAATTTTGTACATCAGATGATTTTGAATTAATTCTTTGAGTCTGATCAAATTTGGGTATATTGAGAGCACTGACTGTCTAGAAGGCTTGGTACCATGGAGGTTACTGAAAAAGACTCTAATTATCCTTGTTAGAACATACCCTGTCTCATCTTTGTATATTTGTAATGGAATGTGGAGAATTCTAGCACAGATTTTATGGCACATCAGATGTCAATAGTATCTTGTGTTGTCTTTTAGAAGGCAACAAGCAAGTGATTCATTTTACTACTATTCATTCAACACAGATATCAAAAGTGATGGCATTACATTATATATGTAAGATGTTTAAAATGCAAATATCAGTAGTGGCAGAATGTACATATGAGATGTTTTTAACTAAATTCACCCACTATTATACAAGTTAATAATTGAAGAAAAAGTGTTTTGAAAGAATATTATGTTTATCTTGCATTTAATTTCAAGTGCTCTGCTCAGTGGGTCACACTTGTTTTCAAAAAGTCAATTGAAATCCTTCACAAAATACATTTGGCTATTCAATAGCAGGAATTGCATTCAGAGAAATTGCAAGATACTTATTCAAGACCTGACTCATCAGGATTTATATATGCAAAGATTTTATTGACCTCAGAGTCAATGGAACTTCAGGCAGAAATTCTGCCTGAGCAAACACAGCTGAATCAGGACCCAGATGAATTAATTTAGTGCCTATCTGTAATATAGACTGGCAATCTTCCAAAATGAATATGTAAGCTGAAAGGAGTCTGGTTTCTAAACATAAAACTGAACTGCTTGCTGTTTTTCCTTGGCAATATAAGGAGAAATGTAAATCTATTGTTAAGCGAAGAAGACACTTTCTAACATGGAATATCTTTATCCAATGATTAAATTAAACTCAGTACTTCAACTTTAGCTTAAGGTTTGGGTTTGGTGTTGTCATTAAAGGGTTTGGTTGGTTCCAAAAGGATACAAACTTAGGGATAGACCTGTGGTTCTGTGGTTCTCAGAAGAAATGAAGATATGAAAAATAAAGCAAGGATGTATCATAAGAGTAACCAAAATGCAAAGCTGAGAACAAATGAAGAACTTGAAAATGAACAGGGTACAAGAAATGAGTGCAATTATTTAAACTTGAACACAAGGTGATCTACATCGCTGGGGTATAACAGCTAATGAGAGCTGTTATATTGAAGTGAAAATGAGTCATACATCTCCTAAGGGCTTTATTTGCATTGACTTATTTAATATTCATATTGACCATATGAATTAGGTGGTATTAATACCCCAACTGACAATGAGGGAACTAGAGTAAGAGAAATTAAGAAATTGCCCAAAGTTATGTAAGTATTCAGTGTCAGAGTCAGGATTCAAATCCAGAGCATATAACTGCAGAGTCCATGTCTTAATGAGTATGTATTTCCTCTCTCAAACAAAAGTCCATATTTGGCATTTGATGAATGAGAGACAGACCAAGAATTCGACTAATTTTATATCAATGTTTTGAGTATTTGAAAATATTTTCCAAATTCCATTACACTAAGGAAAAATAAAGGCCTGTGGGGAGTAAAGTATGAAACAGCAGTTCTATAGCTATTCCTTCCTTGCTAGTGAAGCCAGGAGAAAAGACCTTCAAGTAATATTTTAATGATTTGGACCAGATCTGCCTACAGACATGTTAATTGTATTTAATCCTGGAAAGAGGAGTCTCCATCTACAAAATTACTTTATCTGGAGATAGCTGATATCCTCATACTATAAATAAACATAGCATTTGTGGATTTATAAGATATGGCTGGATAGAGAATGATGGGTAGCCAGATAACCTATGCGGTTTAAGGAGTATAAAACATAGACATTCCAACGTTAAAAAGTCTCTCTTTCGACCAATACAGTACTGTTATTCTAAAGCCAAAGTTTATCCTGAAGCAGAGGGGAAGAAAAGACAAATTTGGTAGTTCTCACGGGTTTCACACTTCTCAAGGAAACCAATATTTTGTCTATGTTTTGAATTCTGCACCATCTTTTATATCAGTAAAATTGGGGGTGGGTAACATCTGATTCATGCAATCAATCTTAACAAATCAACCTGTTGTACTAACAGTTGGCAGCAACAGAATTGTTTTTTGAACTATGCATCATAGTGTCTAAAATGGGATTCAGTAGGAAGAAAAGGAGGCAATGGAAGGAAATGGCAATAGTTTGATGTCTGTAGAGTTCTCTACACATCTTTTGTATGAAGGGGTGAAAATCTTGAAGCAATTTAAAAGCGAACATATTGCCAGTGTGATTGGAAGAAACAGATTTATATCTTGGAGAATGTGCGAGGTGAATTAACATAGAATAACAAATGAAAGGAAGGTGCAAACATACTTTTTGATGGCTATTGTTAGAAGCTCTGTTAAAACTTAGAAGAGTAGAGGAAAATAATTAAAACATTTCTCCTGTAACTGTAAATCCTTCTAATATGATCACATAGTGTAACAAAGGGTCTATAGGCTTAAAGATATAATTATAGAGCAGATAACAAAATATTTAATACAGCTGATTGGAATTCCTTAAGGTTTTGATACTACCAGAAACCAAACTGGACAGAGAGGTAGGTTTACTTAGTTGTAAAAAATTAGATAATTAAATGCCTTCATGAATACATATAAAATGTGTCAAATAACTATTGATAATGAGAGAAAAAGAAAAATTGAGCTAAGAAGGTATCAAAATATTGACCTAGGAATATGGTTGTGATTAACATGGTTTGCATCAGATTTAATCTGGTTGTTGCCCAGGTGTTAATGATTTTTTCTTTTGCAGAAAATGTTGAAAGAGAAGTTGTAAAAAGATGTATGAGAAATATGAGGTAAAGAAATATTCGTTATGTTCACGGATTGGTTTGGAAAGGAAGAGTCCTGAAATGACCCTCTCACTGCTGGGGACAGGGAGATGAGGACCTTAAATTCTTCTTGTAAATATATCAGTGATTTAGGTCAAAGTCATTCAAATCCTTGTGAACTTGATAATGGTAATTTCCAGAGGAAAGCTGAATGCCTTTCAACAAAATATTTCATCAGCACATACCACTTCTCCCTAGATTGTGTATCATAAACCTAGAACATGTAGGTTATGAGGCATAGCTGGCTGGAGTATGGGAGCAGTGACGTAAGGAAGGAACACAATCAGATGTTCTAGAACAGAAGTGGCTCTCATATTGGACCATGGTGCTTCATATAGGGCTCAAAATCTCACCTATCATTCCAAAATAAAAATATGTCCTCATATGTGAGAAAATTGATACTTTGCTTGCCATGTCATTTTAACTTAAAAGAATATTATTTTGTCCATGTTTGACGTTCATTTTCACATTTACAAATCTGTAACATTTTTGTTGTCTTTAAACTTTTGTTTATTCACCTAAATACAACATTATATAATGTAAAATGTTAATTTTTCCCATAGAAAATCTCCTTCCATTCTTTGATATTCTTGATTGTTATATCATGGGTCAGCCAACTTTTAACTATTTCTTCTGGGTTTTATTTCTGTATAAGCAATATGATCATATGCTTATTTTATTTTTTAATATTCATGTATTATCTTTTGCCTTATAACTATGGCAAAAAAAGATTCTACTCCTTCTCCTGGTCCTCCAGCCTCACCACACACGTCACATAAATCTCATGCTAAGATTGAGGAAAATCAAATATTGACCAAATCAATTTGTATATTTTGTCATAGTAGGCAGTCATTCACAGATGAATCATGTAGTATGTTATTATTAAATTAAATTTTCTCCCATATTTTGCATTATTTGACACTAAGAACTAAGTATTATTTTATTCCTATATACTGATCACTAATACTTTCTCCAAATTATTGTTTTAATATATTCAGACACCTTTCCTTCCTGGAGAAATCTCTCCTGGAAGCCTGCATCCATTTATCCTATTCTGGACTGAGCCCCACCCAACCTTATCCCTGAAATACCCTCCACCACCCACCTGGAAACTGCCATCACTTATTTTGGTGGAACGCATCCTTCAGCAGTTTCCTTAGAAAGGGGACCTGGGAGATAAAATTTTTTTGAGATCTTGAATGCTTGAAAATTTTTTTACTTGACCTTTGTGATTGATGATTTAGGTGGGTTACAAATTTCATATTTCTCTTTTTCTCTCAGAAAATTTGCAGCATTTTTTCACTTACCTTTAAGGACAATTGCTAGTTTTGAGACATGAAACTCTAGATTCCCAAATAAAGATATGTGATATTTTTCCATTTCTGAAAAGTTTTAATATACTTATTCTTATCTGTATTCTCCCAATTTCCTAATGCTGTGGTCTGGAATAGGTCTTTTTTCTTTATGTCTTTTATTCTGGAAATCCATATGCCCAGAATCTGAGACACTTGCTTGTCATAGTATTATAACTATTTATATAACTACATTTTCTCAGACTCATATTCTGGGAATTCCTTCCAGTCTTTCATTAGACATATATTACTAACCTTTTAAATTTTCTTTTTGTCTACATATTCCAACCTTTTATAAATATTTTTAGATATTTATTCCACATTTGAGCCAAACATGATACTGTATTTTTTGAAAATCTGCTATCATATATATTTCACTGTTGAAGACATATTTTCCATACCTATGTTTGCAGCATAATTTGTTTTGCTAATGCAATAACACTCATTTCTCTGAAAAGGTGTATAAAGTAACCATGTCAAAAAAATAATGCCTTCACAATCTCATGTTTAAATTTTGAAATATTTCTGACCTCTACTTGCTTCCCAATTGATTCATTAGATCAAATTCTCCAAACATATCTCATTTGAAGAATATATTTTCATCATGCTATATTCTTGATAGCACTCCAAACACCCCTCCCTTTATAAAACTTTAAGATTCCTATCTTGAAATTAAATAGACACTATTATTCTTCATGAACTTACTTCCCCTTATTCTGGTGTAAAATCTTTTACTGATAAAAATTAATTGAATGTAGTGTGTGTGTGTGTGTGTGTGTGTATGTATATACATATATATATATAGTGTCTATTACTACAACATTTTTGGTTATTTTAAATATCAGTTACCGAGATGTGTCTGAAAAGTAAACAATGAATATTAAGTTATAGTTTTATTTATACATAGACAAAATTATCACCAAGAAAGGAAAATTAAAGACAACATGAAACAAAATATGCAATCTCTATTGCAGAAGTAGTTGAGAATGTTATATGTGAAAAAAAGTGGGATTAGGGAGATGCTTTCCTTTATAACTGCCTATAAGTATTCACATATTGTTAGTTTTATTTCATATTTTAATAATAAAAGGAGAGGGGAAAATATGTGTGTGTGTGTGAAAGAGAGAGAGAGAGAGTAAAAGAGAACAGTAAGTTGAAAATTTTACTGACCCTGAAGTCTGCTAAGTTGTGTTGGTCTGGGAAAAATGGATGCTCATCAAGTAGAAAAGACAGTTGCCATAAATCAAATCTTGACAGGATTAAGTTCTGGATGTCAGATCGTGTTTATCAGACGTGGTTACAGGCCAAATCCTGTGTTGTAGGTTAATACAAAAATTCAGTGAAATATCTTACACCCAGCAGGAACTTAGAAATACCCAACCAAAGCTAAGACTCCTCAGATTCCATTTGACAGAGATAGGTAAGCGTTTTGTCTATTCTCAGTGCCTCTTCATGTTTGAAGTATTTTCTTGCTTCCTCTAGGCAACTCTTTTGTTGTTATTTTCTGTTTACCTGTTCTTATCCTGGGACAATATTGTTTATGTTGCTCAATGTAGGTGTAAGTGTAACTTTTAGCAGATACTTGTCCATAACATAAAAAAATGCATATATACACATATACACATTATACTATACATATACTATGCACGTATACATATCAAAAATTGTAGCATGACATTATGTCCATTAATTACATATATAATTTGTATATATGAATTCATATATAATTTATGTATATACACACACAATATCATCTAAAAATATCATCAAAAACCACCAATACCCAGCAACAAATCCACTGTAAAATGTCCAAGACCTCTGCATGGAAAACTATCAAAACTACCAAAAACTACAAAACAACATTTAGGCATAACTTAAAGAGGACCCAAACTAATTGGGTGATAAATGTTCATGCGCTGAAAAATTCAGCATTATTAAGGTTTCAAACCTCCTAGATTTATCTATGGATTTAGCACATTCCCAATCGAAATGTCAGAAGTTCCCCACACTCCATCCCCTGAGAAACTTTTATTCTAAAACTTGATGGAAAAACAAAGGACCTAAAAGAGCTAAAATAATCAAAAAATATATATATAGAACACATTTGGAAGACTTACTTTACCTGATCTGAAGATTTGCAAGGAAGATATATTAATCTAGAGACTGTGTTATAGATAGAAGAAAGAAATAGATAAATGGAAGAGAATTAAAAGTCCAAAAATAGATGTGCTTGTCTATGGTCAATTTTTAACAATGACACTGAGACAATTCAATGTGGAGAATGAAAGATATTTTCTTAACAAAATATCCTGGAACAGCTGTATAGTCATAAGAAAAAAAATAAATAAATAATCTTGACATCTATCTACCTTAATAAAAATATTAATTCAGGATGGATTATAGACTTAAAAGGATAAACTAGAACCATGAAACCTCTACAGGGAAAACTATCTTCACAACTTGGGGTAAAATAAGATTTTTTTACATAGGACAATTTAATCGTTAAAAATGATGATTGGATTTTATGAAAATAAAAGGTGCCAGCTTATGAAAAGACAGCATTTTGGAGAGAAAAGGCAAATTACAGATATGGAAAAAATCATCTGTATTTCATATAGCTCAGAAATTAATTGTATATATAAACTATTTTTAAATCTCCTACAAATCCATAATAAATATTCAAAAGAGCTAATTAAACATGAATAATAAACTTGAAAAACATTCTACAAAAGAAGATAGAGAAATGATCAATAGGTATATGAAAAATTGCCAACATTATTACATTGTCAGTGAAACAAAGACTAAAAACACAACAAACAACTGATAATACTGATTGTTGACAAAAAGGGCTCAGTTGAAATTCTCGTGCATTGCTGATTGAAGTGGAAGATTGTGTATAAACTTTGAAAAAATGTTTTATGTAAAAGAATTATATAAAAATGTTTACAGCATCCTTTATCATAATAGCCAAACATTAGAAACCAACCAAATATATATCAGTAGGATAATAGATATTCAGATTTTGGTATTTCCATATATCAGAATACTGCTCATCAATAAAAAAATGAACTATATGTACACATAACAGCATAAGTGAATCTGAAAAGCATTATGCTGAGCTATAGAAGGCAGACAAAAATAGTACATAATCTATGATTCCATTTATATGAAGTCAAAGAAATAGACACAAATGATCTATGATGTTAGGGATGAGAAAATGGTTATCTCTGGTTGAAGTGAGGAATGCACCAGACAGCAGTAGACAAAAATTTCTTGGATGATGGAAATAGCCTATATCCTGTTTTGGGTGGTTTGCACAGCTGTCATAACATATCAACCAAAAACTTACACATAAATTTTATTTCAATAGCAACATATTTCCCTATTAAAAATAGCAGAACAGCTATAATTATCTCCCTCATCATTAAATATCCCATGCTTTGTTTGTTTTATTTCTATTTTAAAAATTTGTGTATATTCATCCTATAGAGTTTTGAAAATAAGCAACATTCTTTTCATGAGTATAAGAAAAATTTCTTACTAAAGAGAGAATACTGTTTACTAATGTTTTTGATAAACACATTCACAAAGACTTTTTGTCTTTTGAAATTAGAAATCTATCTAACTATATCTATTTGCTTTTTTTCTTATTAATATATTTTAATGTAACCCCACATTAGTAAATGTTACTGTCCAACATAAGTTTTTAAAACTGTATAAAACACCATTTTATTGATATGTCATAAATTATATTAATTAAATTCCCTTTTGAGATGTGCAGTCTGTTTATAGTTTTGTCCGGCCTCTTTATAGAGTTAAGTTCCATTTTCTGGTGCTGCTCATTTGTGGCATCGGCAATCCTCAATTGATTATATTCTGGCATCCTTTCCCATCACGCCAGTGCACATGAGCTCACTAATACCATTGTGACCTTCCTGCTCATTCTTATCTTACTTAATCCTTTCTGTGGCATTTGACAGAGTTCAACCTTCTCTTTTTCTCAAAGTTGTCTGTTTGGCTGAATTTTGTGCACCATTCTCACTTAGCTTTTATTCTGTGGATGTTCTTTCTCCATTGATTTAATGCAATCTTTTCTGACATCCGTGTTTTATAGGTTGATCTTCAGGTTATCTCTCAGACCTTTGCCGTTTTTATATCCACGTATCTTCTGGGTTATAGTACCTGAATGACATTATCTACATCCGTGTATTCAACTGCAAGGTGTTACAGTGGGGGCTCTAAATCTCGTTTCAGATTTTTACAGCTTTTATTTAAGCTCTGGTCCACTGGCCAACATCTATAAGCATTTTAAACATTGAACTTTTCCTTGAAATCCCCATAATTTGTTCTTATTTTTATATTCCCTATTTAATAAAGATCTGTGGACCCGAATCGGTATTGCTATATTTAATTCATTTTCATTAGGTAACATCTTAATAGTATCTCTTAAATGTGCCTTCTTCCCTCCATTTGTGCTACCAACAGACTTATCAAGTCATTACCAGTAATACACAAGAAACTTACATGTATAAAGCGTCTGATCACAGGCTGGGATCCATGGTGACAGACAGTGCACACCTTGTCTAGTGTAGCCTCCAGGAAAACAAACACTACCCAAACATGAAAAAAAACAGAGGCTGTTTATTCACCACTTGCTAAAGTGACAGAGTCAGCCATCATCACTTATGTTTTGCAGAGAATCAAAACCAGTCAAGAGAGTGGAAAGCTTTACACTGATGAGAGAGAGGGTTTCAGGAATTCTCTATGAGAAGGTTGTTGGTGGGGGCAGCTTGAGGCAGATTAATTAGAAGTATTGTATCTTAAGTGATTTGTTTGGAGACCACAGCCAACTTTTTCTGGTTCAACCCAATTTGTAAGTGAGGACAAAGTGTAGGCTGGCAGCTGTTTTCCAAGCCCTGACCATTATGGACTGATTGCGGCAAAAACTGTGGTTTTGCCTACTTGGATGGTTGCTGCAGAGATTGTAGGTCCGAGTTACATCTCTGACAATTTATGGTCTGGCCTTTCATTCGTGTATTTAGTGTCTCATTCATTGGCCTTACAAGACGTTGTCTCGTAGCTGGTGCCATAATGTAGTCTTCTAGAGGAAATTTCTTGTATTAGTTCTACAGATTCTATCAGACCTGATATTTAGGGGTTATGGAGGACATGGCAAGAAAAGTGAATTCTATGCACGTTCTACTTTTTCTAAGCTGAATTCCCTGGGCAGCAGCAAAATTGTATGGAATAAAGCATTATAGAAATTCACAAAGAATAATTGGGGCAAAAGTGTAGGGGCAAGGCAGGCAACCAAACTCAACACAAGAATCTATTCCTTTCTTTCCTGTTGGAGGAATTTCAGTGTAATGAGCCCCAGCTGAGTGGTTGACTCCCCAAGGAAATAGGCTGTTAGTGTTAACATTCATAGTTGGCAGGTTGGCCACTCAGCAAGGGCTACATCTAAATCAGTCTTAAGGAGGAGAGGTCCAAGATGTTCAACCCATGACTATCTTCTGTTAGTCCCCATGGTCACATCAGAACAAAGTCCAATGTTTGCAGGAGGGACAAAAAATATCTATTGGACATCCACAAGAGATGATCTTATTTGTACTCATTAAAAACTTCCCCTGTTACTTTCACATGTTATCCAGATATCATCACATTCAACCCATTCCTATCATCCATGTATCTCCCTTGATTTTAGTATTAGAGATTTCCAATCTTATTTCTTCCAAATTCCTGACAAAAAAATGCACGTAAACACTTAACTCTACCATCCTTCCCCCTCAGGAAAATTAAACAGCCAGATGCAGGGCTCACAGTTTTGTCCATTGTTAGGATTTTCCTTTACCATTTTTCATTAGAGACACCATTGAGTGGGGCTATAGTGCTATCAGCTTTCCACATATGGGTGTGTCAGATTATTTGAGAAATTATTTCCAAATCAGTCATGCTGTTTTTCTTCTTCAGGTCATAAGAATTCCAGTGTGGTCAGAGGTATAGGATGAGGAAGAGCAGAAAAAGAGCAGTAGTAAGTACCCCTTGCTCGTGCAACTTACTTGTGTTTCAGGATGTACTCTGAAAATTCAAGAGTCCCAAGATCCTACAACACTTCCACCGAAAAAGATGTAAGCGTTGGTGCACAGATTCAACTCTATTACTCAGTGGGTAAGATAACTTCCAGTTTATCATGGGCAATCAGGACATGTGGTCCTTTGGAGCTCCATAGTTGCTTATTCTGTCTCTTTTAGAAAACCATAAGAAACAAGGAACTGTTTTTGTTTTGTTTTGTGATCCTCCAAATCAAAAGAATTTTCCTTGCAATTTTATCAGGGTCTTCTTTGTCAATCACAGCAAAAATTCATCAAATATTAACACAAATCTGTCCACCATCCTTATTCTTACATTTGGGATATCAAAATTCATGGGTATTATACCTTGTCAGACAATTTAGTAAGATTTGGTGTATCCATTGACTTACTTTCTGATCTTACGTTCACTTCTAAAACAATAGAAATCTGACTTTTACACTTCAATAAAACATTGCCTCTGAGATCACAACCAATCAGTTTGTTGCTAAGGTTAGTCAATGGGTTAGGGCCTTTCTTATAAATTGGTATGCACCATGAATCTGTCCTCAGCTCTCCTTTTTTTTTTTTAATGTCTGAAACATTTATATTGACATATTTCCATACATATTTCCATACAAGTACAAATATAAGATTTTTAGAAATTTCATGTAATGTCTGAAACATTTATATTAACATATTTCCATACATATTTCCATACAAATACAAATATGATTTTTAGAAATTTCATGTAATGTCTGAAACATTTATATTAACATATTTCCATACATATTTCCATACAAATACAAATATAAGATTTTTAGAAATTTCATGTAATGTCTGAAACATTTATATTAACATGTTTCCATACAAATAACCCAATGAAAGTTTAGTATTAGTTGTTTTGTTTGTTTTTTTATACTGCAGGTTCTTATTAGGCATCAGTTTTATACACATCAGTGTATACATGTCAATCCCAATCGCCCAATTCAGCACCCCACCATCCCCACCCCACCGCAGTTTTCCCCCCTTGGTGTCCATATGTCCATTCTCTACATCTGTGTCTCAACTTCTGCCCTGCAAACTGGCTCATCTGTACCATTTTTCTAGGTTCCGCATACATGCATTAACATACGATATTTGTTTTTCTCTTTCTGACTTACTTCACTCTGTATGACAGTCTCTAGATCCATCCACGTCTCAACAAATGACTCAATTTCGTTCCTTTTTATGGCTGAGTAATATTCCATTGTATATATGTACCACATCTTCTTTATCCATTCGTCTGTTGATGGGCATTTAGGTTGCTTCCATGACCTGGCTATTGTAAATAGTGCTGCAATGAACATTCGGGTGCATGTGTCTTTTTGAATTACGGTTTTCTCCGGGTATATGCCCAGTAGTGGGATTGCTGGGTCATATGGTAATTCTATTTTTAGTTTTTTAAGGAACCTCCATATTGTTCTCCATAGTGGCTGTATCAATTTACATTCCCACCAACAGTGCAAGAGGGTTCCCTTTTCACCACACCCTCTCCAGCATTTGTTGTTTGTAGATTTTCTGATGATGCCCATTCTAACAGGAGTGAGGTGATACCTCATTGTAGTTTTGATTTGCATTTCTCTAATAATTAGTGATGTTGAGCATCTTTTCATGTGCTTCGTGGCCATCTGTATGTCTTCTTTGGAGAAATGTCTATTTAGGTCTTCTGCCCATTTTTGGATTGGGGTGTTTGTTTCTTTGATATTGAGCTGAATGAGCTGTTTATATATTTTGGAGATTAATCCTTTGTCCGTTGATTCATTTGCAAATATTTTCTCCCATTCTGAGGGTTGTCTTTTCGTCTTGTTTATGGTTTCCTTTGCTGTGCAAAAGCTTTGAAGTTTCATTAGGTCCCACTTGTTTATTTTTGTTTTTATTTCCATTACTCTAGGAGGTGGATCAAAAAAGATCTTGCTGTGATTTATGTCAAAGAGTGTTCTTCCTATGTTTTCCTCTAAGAGTTTTATAGTGTCCAGTCTTATATTTAGGTCTCTAATCCATTTTGAGTTTATTTTTGTGTATGGTGTTAGGGAGTATTCTAATTTCATTCTTTTACATGTAGCTGTCCAGTTTTCCCAGCACCACTTATTGAAGAGACTGTCTTTTCTCCATTGTATATCTTTGCCTCCTTTGTCATAGATTAGTTGACCATAGGTGCGTGGGTTAATGTCTGGGCTTTCTATCTTGTTCCATTGATCTATGTTTCTGTTTTTGTGCCAGTACCATATTGTCTTAATTACTGTAGCTTTGTAGTATAGTCTGAAGTCAGGGAGTCTGATTCCTCCAGCTCCATTTTTTTGCCTCAAGACTGCTTTGCCTATTCGGGGTCTTTTGTGTCTCCATACAAATTTTAAGATGATTTGTTCTAGCTCCGTAAAAAATGCCATTGGTAATTTGATAGGGATTGCATTGAATCTGTAGATTACTTTGGGTAGTATACTCATTTTCACAATGTTGATTCTTCCAATCCAAGAACATGGTATATCTCTCCATCTGTTGGTATCATCTTTAATTTCTTTCATCAGTGTCTTAGAGTTTTCTGCATACAGGTCTTTTGTCTCCCTAGGTAGGTTTATTCCTAGGTATTTTATTCTTTTTGTTGCAATGGTAAATGGGAGTGTTTCCATAATTTCTCTTTCAGATTTTTCATCATTAGTGTATAGGAATGCAAGAGATTTCTGTGCATTAATTTTGTATCCTGCAACTTTACCATATTCATTAATTAGCTCTAGCAGTTTTCTGGTGGCAGTTTTAGGATTCTCTATGTATAGTATCATGTCATCCGCAAACAGTGACAGTTTTACTTCTTCTTTTCCAATTTGTATTCCTTTTATTTCTTTTTCTTCTCTGATTGCCGTGGCTAGGACTTCCAAAACTATGTTGAATAATAGTGGTGAGAGTGGACATCCTTGTCTCGTTCCTGATCTTAGAGGAAATGCTTTCAGTTTTTCACCATTGAGAATGATGTTTGCTGTGGGTTTGTCATATATGGCCTTTATTATGTTGAGGTAGGTTCCCTCTATGCCCACTTTCTGGAGAGTTTTTATCAGAAATGGGTGTTGAATTTTGTCAAAAGCTTTTTCTGCATCTATTGAGATGATCATATGGTTTTTATTCTTCAATTTGTTAATATGGTGTATCACATTGATTGATTTGCGTATATTGAAGAATCCTTGCATCCCTGGGATAAATCCCACTTGATCGTGGTGTATGATCCTTTTAATGTGTTGTTGGATTCTGTTTGCTAGTATTTTGTTGAGGATTTTTGCATCTATATTCATCAGTGCTATTGGTCTGTACTTTTCTTTTTTTGTAGTGTCTTTGTCTGGTTTGGGTATCAGGGTGATGGTGGCCTCATAGAATGAGTTTGGGAGTGTTCCTTCCTCTGCAATTTTTTGGAAGAGTTTGAGAAGGATGGGTGTTAGCTCTTCTCTAAATGTTTGATAGAATTCACCTGTGAAGCCATCTGGTCCTGGACTTTTGTTTGTTGGAAGATTTTTAATCACAGTTTCAATTTCATTACTTGTGATTGGTCTGTTCATATTTTCTATTTCTTCCTGGTTCAGTCTTGGAAGGTTATACCTTTCTAAGAATTTGTCCATTTCTTCCAGGTTGTCCATTTTATTGGCATAAAGTTGCTTGTAGTAGTCTCTTAGGAAGTTTTGTATTTCTGCGGTGTCTGTTGTAACTTCTCCTTTTTCATTTCTGATTTTATTGATTTGAGTCCTCTCCCTCTTTTTCTTGATGAGTCTGGCTAATGGCTTATCAATTTTGTTTATCTTCTCAAAGAACCAACTTTTAGTTTTATTGATCTTTGCTATTGTTTTCTTTGTTTCTATTTCATTTATTTCTGCTCTGACATTTATGATTTCTTTCCTTCTGCTAACTTTGGGTTTTGTTTGTTCTTCTTTCTCTAGTTTCTTTAAGTGTAAGGTTAGATTGTTTACTTGAGCTTTTTCTTGTTTCTTTAGGTAGGCTTGTATAGCTATAAACTTCCCTCTTAGAACTGCTTTTGCTGCATCCCATCGGTTTTGGGTTGTCGTGTTTTCATTGTCATTTGTCTCTAGGTATTTTTGATTTCCTCTTTGATTTCTTCAGTGATCTCTTGGTTATTTAGTAACGTATTGTTTAGCCTCCATGTGTTTGTCCTTTTTACGTTTCTTTCCCTGTAATTCATTTCTAATCTCATAGCGTTGTGGTCAGAAAAGATGCTTGATATGATTTCAATTTTCTTAAATTTACTGAGGCTTGATTTGTGACCCAAGATGTGATCTATCTTGGAGAATGTTCCGTGCGCACTTGAGAAGAACGTGTAATCTGCTGTTTTTGGATGGAATGTCCGATATATATCAATTAAGTCTATCTGGTCTATTGTGTCATTTAAAGCTTCTGTTTCCTTATTTATTTTCATTTTGGATGATCTGTCCATTGGTGTAAGTGAGGTGTTAAAGTCCCCCACTATTATTGTGTTACTGTCGATTTCCTCTTTTATAGCTGTTAGCAGTTGCCTTATGTATTGAGGTGCTCCTATGTTGGGTGCATATATATTTATAATTGTTATATCTTCTTCTTGGATTGATCCCTGGATCATTATGTAGTGTCCTTCCTTGTCTCTTGTAACATTCTTTATTTTAAAGTCTATTTTATCTGATATGAGTATAGCTACTCCAGCTTTCTTTTGATTTCCATTTGCATGGAATATCTTTTTCCATCCCCTCACTTTCAGTCTGTATGTGTCCCTAGGTCTAAAGTGGGTCTCTTGTAGACAGCATATATATGGGTCTTGTTTTTGTATCCATTCAGCCAGTCTATGTCTTTTGGTTGGGGCATTTAATCCATTCACGTTTAAGGTAATAATCGATATGTATGTTCCTATGACCATTTTCTTAATTGTTTTGGGTTTGTTTTTGTAGGTCCTTTTCTTCTCTTGTGTTTCCCACTTAGAGAAGTTCCTTTAGCATTTGTTGTAGAGCTGGTTTGGTGGTGCTGAATTCTCTTAGCTTTTGCTTGTCTGTAAAGCTTTTGATTTCTCCATCAAATCTAAATGAGATCCTTGCCGGGTAGAGTAATCTTGGTTGTAGGTTCTTCCCTTTCATCACTTTAAGTATATCATGCCACTCCCTTCTGGCTTGCAGAGTTTCTGCTGAGAAATCAGCTGTTAACCTTATGGGAGTTCCCTTGTATGTTATTTGTCGTTTTTCCCTTGCTGCTTTCAATAATTTTTCTTTGTCTTTAATTTTTGCCACTTTGATTACTATGTGTCTCGGCGTGTTTCTCCTTGGGTTTATCCTGTATGGGACTCTCTGCGCTTCCTGGACTTGGGTGGCTATTTCCTTTCCCATGTTAGGGAAGTTTTCGACTATAATCTCTTCAAATATTTTCTCTGGTCCTTTCTCTCTCTCTTCTCCTTCTGGGACCCCTATAATGCGAATGTTGTTGCGTTTAATGTTGTCCCAGAGGTCTCTTAGGCTGTCTTCATTTCTTTTCATTCTTTTTTCTTTAGTCTGTTCTGCAGCAGTGAATTCCATCATTCTGTCTTCCAGGTCACTTATCCGTTCTTCTGCCTCAGTTATTCTGCTATTGATTCCTTCTAGTGTAGTTTTCATTTCAGTTATTGTATTGGTCATCTCTGTTTGTTTGTTCTTTAATTCTTCTAGGTCTTTGTTAATCATTTCTTGCATCTTCTCAATCTTTGCCTCCATTCTTATTCCAAGGTCCTGGATCATCTTCACTATCATTATTCTGAATTCTTTTTCTGGAAGGTTGCCTATCTCCACTTCATTTAGTTATTTTTCTGGGGTTTTTTCTTGTTCCTTCATCTGGTACATAGCCCTCTGCCTTTTCATCTTCTCTATCTTTCTGTAACTGTGGTTTTTGGTCCACAGGCTGCAGGATTATAGTTTTTCTTGCTTCTGTTGTCTGCCCTCTGGTGGTTGGGGCTATCTAAGAGGCTTGATGGGAGGCTCTGGTGGTGGGTAGAGCTGACTGTTGCTGTGGCGGTCAGAGCTCAGTAAAACCTTAATCCACTTGACTGTTGATGGGTGGGGCTGGGTCCTCTCCCTGTTGCTGTGGTGGTCAGAGCTCAGTAAAACCTTAATCCACTTGACTGTTGATGGGTGGGGCTGGGTTCCCTCCCTGTTGGCTGTTTTGCCTGAGGCAACCCAACACTGGAGCCTACCCGTGCTCTTTGGTGGGGTTAATGGCAGACTCTGGGAGGGCTCACGCCAAGGAGAACTTCCCAGAACCTCTGCTGCCAGTGTCCTTATCCCCACGGTGAAACAGAGCCACCACTCGCCTCTGCAGGAGACCCCCCAACACCAGCAGGTAGGTCTGGTTCAGTCTCCCCCAGGCTCACTGCTCCTTCCCCTGGGTCCCGATGCACACATTACTTTGTGTGTGCCCTCCAAGAGTGGGGTCTCTGTTTCCCCCAGTCCCGTCAAAGTCCTGCAATCCAATTCCCACTAGGCTTCAAAGTCTGATTCTCTAGGAATTCCTCCTCCCGTTGCCTGACCCCCAGGTTGGGAAGCCTGACGTGGGGCTCAGAACCTTTACTCCAGTGGGTGGACTTCTGTGGTATAAGTGTTCGCCAGTCTGTGAGTCACCCACCCAGCAGTTATGGGGTTTGATTTTACTCTGATTGCGCCCCTCCTACCGTCTCACTGTGGCTTCTCCTCTGTCCTTGGACGTGGGGTATCCTCCTTGGTGAAGTCCAGGGTCTTCCTGTCAATGATTGTCCAGCAGCCAGTTGTGATTCTGGTGCTCTCGCAAGAGGGAGTGACAGCACGTCCTTCTACTCCGCCATCTTGGTTAATCTCCTCAGCTCTCCTTAAAAATTCTTTCACCTTATTCTCCTTTGGCTTATTTAATCCTTTGTCTTGGATTCTTCTTAATTCATATCTACCCTTCAAATCTTCTTTGTGAATTCCAGAATTTGTCTTCTGCGTTTTCTACTTTCACATCTCAAAGGCATGTAAGTTTGTACACAATTTATCTATGTCTGACATAATTTCTGCCCTTCCTTTGGCCCTAATGTCATTGACTCATGGTAGAAACTAGTATAGTCTTGGAATATTTTCTATCATTCACCCCAATCCCCCCCCCCAATATTACTAAGTTTATTTCCTATTCTTTAATACCCTTTAAACTCTCTCTTTCTCCAATTTTGGTATCTTGTTTAATCCATCATATTATTTTTAAGATTATTTTACTAGCTTTTAGAGTATTGTTTTGGGTCCTCAGTCAAGCTATGGTCTAATTCATTATCCACTATATAATCAGGGGGATCTTTCTAGAGAATAAATCTGATGAAGTGACTCCCCACACTGTATTTGTTATAGTTCTTATTAAACTCATTATAATGTCATAACAATTTAGCCTACATTAGTATGATCTCAGTGTTATTATCCTGAGACAATTTTATGAGTGAAATGGAATACAAAAGTAATTTGTAAGGTTAATTGATCCTCACCAGATAGATACCAAAGGTCTTTTGATCTATACAGGAAATTTGACCATTCCTGTAACTATATAATTTTTCATGGATACTTTCTAGCACATGAGAGTAGAGCAGAGAGACATTAAGGAAGCCCTTACCTTAACAGAAAAATCTCTGCATAATAGTCTTCTCATGATTTCGCTTTTAAAAGCGTTCACTTCTCTATAGATAAAATGACATTGTATTCCCTAAGTTTTATTCGATAATTCTGGATATTGACACCCAGGATTTAGAATCATAATAAAAAGGCATAATTAATGAAATGAATGTATCCATATGTCGGCACAATTTATGGATATATTGAATACCCTAATGTCTAATATCTAAAAGTCACATATTAAGCAACATCTGTATATCAGTAATTTACCAAAATACTATTTACCATTCAGTCAACAAAAGAAAACTCCTCAGATTTGATTTGAAGTGGGTCTTGTTTGTTTGTTTGTTTTATAATAACCTAGACCACATTGGTTTTATTAAAACAAGTATAAATCCTTGAATCATACCCAGGAACTAAAATAAAACCAGCTCCCAATGAAAGATTTAAAAACGTTTGATGCATAAACTCTTTCAAATTAATAAGAAAAGGCAGGTACTATAATAAAAAATGTGGGCAGAAGACACAAACACAAATAACAGAAGAAGAAAATGGTAAATATAAAAAATACTCAGTAATAATAAAAAACAAAGTGTAAAAGATCACCTTTGACGAGAAATGTTTCACTTATTATTTTTCATAATTTAGGAATGCTAATGTTTAATACCTTATTATTGGGATAGAAATTGAAATAAACTTTTTTAGAAATTGACAAAATGATTCAAGAGCCATGAAAATGGAGTCGTTGAAGTTAGGAGATATTTTCTCTTTTAAAAAATAGCAGTCTTAGTAGTCTTAAAGAGTCCTATTGTTAAGAATCTCATTTATTTAGCATTAATCCTCCTGTATGTTTTTGAAAAGTCAGTTTTTGAAGAGGATGTTAAAGGCCAGATATTGTCTCTGATCTTAGAAATGGAATAAAAAGGTAAGCATTTGGAGTGAAATTTGATGATTATTTCCTTGACAGGACCTGAGTTGTGTAGCATTATCTGTAAACTAAATGTAACAGCAAAATGAATAGATAAATAAAACTAAAATATTTCACCCAACTCAGATCAGAAGGCCTCAATATTGATAGCTTTGTCTTTGAACTTTTAAATGGCTTACAAAAGCATTTTAAAACTGCATTCAATAAATCTCTTCTTCTAAAGGAAGCAAAAGATAATAGTCCACATTATCAAATTATTCTGGAACACAGCATATGCAAACCCATCTAAGAAATTTTTTATAGTAAAATCAAGTATCTAAGAAATCTTGGACCAGTCATGGACACTTTTTTTGGTTTACTTAACTCTGCATTTCTACATCATATTTGATTATTTTGTTTCAGTGTTTCACTTAATGATTCATGAAATATGAGATATCTTGCTCTGAGCCATCTCTCCAGGATAGGTAAAATTGTTTTATCTTCTCCAGATTTTGAAAGGTTAGAGACTATGTGACATCACAACTATGTAAAGTGAATTCCTTTCAATCAGTATCAGAATTGTGACCATTTATTATACAAAGGCCTTTTTTCTATGTTTGCATGTACTAAACATTTTTAGAATTATTCAAAACCCATGTTACTATCCTGGATTTCAGCAAAAACATTTTATGAATGTTCTAGCTGCAGAAAATCACTTTAGAAAAATATGCATTCCATTGTACAAAGATTTGTGAATATCTAGACAATACAATAGGTTATAAAAATTAATGTGATATTTCAAAATTCCTTAAATCCATTGTAGTGAATAATCAGTTTTAAGGCAAGCAGTTTTTTAACTTAGCTCAGTAGCATTCAAATCTTAAAAGTGTATTATTATTACTTTTGAGCCTTTTGGAATATGTAAGTATTCAGCATGTTATATAATGTTTTTCAATGCATGTCTTTTCAAAAACAGAAAAATGCAATTCAGCACATAGCCAGAAATATATTAGCAAAAAATATGAAGCATAAAGATAGCCAATATTCTATGTGTGCCAAAATAAATGGAAGGTAGTTTCAAAATGCAACCCAGCTAGTGCCTCAACTACAATGAGTCTCTTCTTTAATGTTACACTTTTATGCATACAACTTTAGTGCCATGATAATTTACTAAAACTTGACTGTGTAAAGCCACTGATAATCTATTTTGGCATGTGATCATCTCCTTTAACATGAAATAAAATAAAATGAGGCTTTCAATATTCTATATAAATAAAATGATTACAAAAATACAAATATAAGGCATAGAGCTTCATGCAAAAATAAATAAGCACAGCCTTACTCAAAATATGCAGCGCGTGGTCAAAAATGTTTAGTTGACTCTGCATCGGTATTGTGCTTTTTAGTGCAAATATCAGCCTTCATATGGCTATGATTCATGCTAGTCTGAAGATGGTTCGTTTTCTATAGTCCTGTGATATTAATACCCAGCTTATTAACGGGTTTAATATTGGCTATTCTTTCATGATAAATTCACTTGAATAGAAAAGAGATAAACTTTTCAATCCATTAATTTCGTGTGATTGGAGTGTGCTTATAAATTAACTTTTTTCAAAGAACTATAGTTATTTTGCTAGCAGTAATACATATTTACTGTAACACATAACTTATTTTATCTTTAACTATAATACTCTGTAATGTTTAATTGATGTCCTTGGCAATTCTCTTTCTTTGCTAATGCACTGACTTTAAACAGAATATTTTAAATCAAAATCACGAGGTGGTTTGTTTGCTTTAGAATCATTTCCCCTTTTAAGGGACACAGACCTTCACAAAACATGTAAATGTGTCTCAAGTTCTCGACTTTTCATTCACTCATTATTATCAGTTCATCTTAGTTAAAAAATTTAAAAAAGAAAAGAAAACATACCAAATTTCACCATTTATTTTTAACATGAACAAATTGAAGGAGTAAGAGCATCTGTTTCAAGGAAAGGATTTTATCTTCAACGTATTATGTGATAGAAAATGATTTACAACTAATATTAAATTGGTTGAAATGATAAGTTAGATCACTGCATCTATAAGTTATATTTAAAAATTATTCAAAATTTTAACAATTAAACAATAGTTTCATTAAAAGATAGAGATTTCCATTCAGAGATAGATACAATTCTAGCAAGCCTAGAATTGTATAACCTACAAATTAATGCAATTAAAATTCATGTAATAAAACTGTAAAACACACATGAAATTTTTTATTTTTGACTTGAAAAAAAAAGACTAGTTTCTCAAGTGAAAAAATATATGCTGAATCATGGATCATTTTTTTATTTCTTTTAAAAATAATTTAAATTTTTAAGTACATTATTTTGGTTTTTAAAAAATTTGTTTTTGCTTAATACAATTGCTGAAATATCAAAGACATCTGCCAAGGTTATCATCCCAATATAGCACTTTTTTTTTTTTTTTTGACACAGAGGTGGCATTATCTTTTAAATAGCTAGCATGTTGCCTACCAAGCTCTTAAATACTATCTTAGAGAATATAGTAACTATATGTTTTTATTTTATCATTTAGGTAGATCCTCTACATCAATGGTAAAAATGAATTTTGATCATTAGCAAATCTGTGGCCCCTATCTGGATAATTCCTTCTATTATACACAAGAACCTAACACTTATGGGTACTAGCTAAAAATATGAAGCTTGGTCTCTTATTTTCTGTTAATCTCTTCCTAGGGGTAACATTTGTACCAAGAGCTACATTCCAAATCAGACCTTTAACAAATATTAGCGTAAAAGATGAGATATTGGTGAAAGAATCAAATTATTCTTTAGTCAAGCACCATAGAAAATGTCACCTGGAAAATGGTTTTATAGTTGATGCTTGTGATTTTCAGGTAACTCTTTAATTATAAATTGGTTCAAGAACAATAAGTAGCTTAAGCTAAAATATTGTGATTGAGGAGAAAGTTGTATTTGATTTGTGTTTTTCCCTTGATGTATTTTATTAGACTATCACTCTTTGTCCAAAAGTAACCAAAGTATATTTTTCTGACACTAAAACTTCTTTCATTTATATTTTCTTCTGTCTATTCTTAAATGTTCAAGGAGATAAAAGTGAAATACATTTGATTAATATTACTTGTGTCAAATATCAGTCTGTAGTCAAGTGCTTTGGATGCTGTGGTTCCTTATAATCATCAGGTCCTCTTCTGTGGGATATTGAATCATCATCATTAGGTCTTAAAGTTCATGAAAAGGATCAAAAAAACGAGAGATCACAATTCAAATTATTTTAAATCTAGAGTTACTGTGCACACAAAGGTAACAGTAATAAAGAGGTCCTTAAAGTATTTTTTCAAGAGAGGTGAAAGTAACTTCTAGATGGCATTTCAAATATAAGGGTTTACTTCTACCTCTTCCTTTTCTTCTCCCTCCTCCCTTCCTGAACACTTCATTCCAAAAACAATTAGGTAGTCTGCAATGTAGGCCTCCACCCAGGTGGTTTTAAACGGGGAGGGGCTGTACTTGCCTATAATAGGCTGTTAAACCTGAACAGGAAGAATAGGCATTGACTTGAGATGCCATTGACTTGGGATACCTTGGGTATCCTTGGGGGTAACCTGTATGAGAAGAGTTTACTTCCATGTTGTATTACTGGAAAACAAAACTATTAATTCTCATTCTTTATTGAGTATTCATCTGCTTTTCTAAATTAACACATGTAAATCAAAAGAAATCAGTAATTATTCAAGGATGAACATAAACATTTTCCATTTATTCTCAATGATGATGTCACTGCAAAACCAGCCCAAACTGACCCTATCTTGTTTCTAACCAGATACTGAGTTGTTTTTCAGAGACAGAAGAACAAAACCTTAAATCATGCAGCCAAAGCATGTGAAGAGGGGAATTTTTTTACCTCAAATAATACCCATAGTATTGGCTTCTATGCGCATGCCATTTGGGCAGAGACCCCTTTGCTTGGTAACAATGAGGAAATTTCATGAGCCAAATAGAAAATACAGATAATATTTGCTATAAAAGTCACATTACTAGAAAAAATTTAGTCTCTAAAAATGGACTAGAATAAAATGATTAACTTTTTTCTTTTTTTTTTTTTCTGACAAATTAAACAACTCTTGATTTAAGTGCTCACTTAACCATAAAATTTGCCCGGATTTGAGATCCTGCTAGGAAGTATAAAGTGTCAAATTACATATATTGAACTTTCTTACTGAGTCAAGTTCACTGTATTCAATTTAATCAATCACAGTTTAAATTATATCATAAATTCCTCAGTGTGCAGAAATGATATCTTTTCTTCAGTATGTTCAGAAAGGTGTTAACAGCTTCACAGCACTCATTGTATCATGTAATGTTTTTACTCAAAGCTGCTATTTTTATAGTTCAAGGCATTTTTTTAAACGGAGGTGATAAAAATCATCGTACTTTATATGTTATGTTCACTTCCTTTTTGTTTTCCAAAACCAAAAATTAGTACATTCCAGCATTCCATTTGGTTCAGAGTTATAGTTATATGCACTCCAAATTTATTACATCACTGTCTTCTTGACTTTCGTTAAAGTAGTAGTTCATGACAAGTAGAGTGATTAACAAGACAGCAATATTATATGATTATCATAATGGTAATAATTACAACTATACCAAAACTGTTATGACTGAAATGTTACCTATCTAAATTTAAATAAATAACTTGCAAGTAATCAATTAACTGTTAGTATGGTAATATATAAACATGCAAGCATGCTGCTTTTCCTTGCATTTGAAGTTATATCAAAATATGAATCCGAAGTGTCCACGAAAGTCAAATTTTAAGGAAAATTTTATTATCAACTCAAATGTAATGAATGGTGATTACTAGAGCAAAGAGCTAGGAAGGAAGTGGTGAGTGACTAGTGGTCACTCAGTACATGTGTATTTAAATAAGAAACTTCATGGAAGGTAACTGAGCTGTTTCTCATTCTCTTTCCATTTAGTATTCCACAGATTTTTGGCCATAAGTAGTCCTTGAAATAGTTAAAATGTGTTTTTATTGTTGTTTGGAGTTAATTAACCAATAGGAATTCATTTTCTATATAAGCACATTGAACATGTTTTAACACATATGCAAAACAAACACATAATTTAAGAATCTTAAAAATTCTATTTATCTAAAAAAGTTTTAGTTCAAAATCAAGCACTGATTTCACTATTAAATCAAACTAAACAAAAGTAAGCAAGTAAATAAAACCTTTCATGAAGAATGCTACTAGTTAGCTACCAGAAGATATGCTATAAGAATACAAGCTAATATTTGTATAATACCTGTTAACTGATTTGCAAAGAATAAATGATGAAATAATAGATAACATTTATAATGTGTTACTATTAGACAGAAATTATTTTAAGAGTTTCACACACATTGATTTATTAAATTATAACAAGAAATATTAACTCCATTTTATATATGGGAAACTTAGTAAGGGAGAGGTTAATAGTTCATCCAATATCATGCAACTAGGAAATTACTGATGAAGAGGATGAATAGAGGCATTCCTACATTACAGTCTGAGCTCTTTAAACTCTTTCCTATCCTGCACTCCATCAACAACACAGATTTGTCCTACTATAAAACATAATTAACATTTTATAGGAAAATCTATGGATCAATTCTAACATGCATTGCTTTTAATGATGAATAATTTTATTAAATATAGTTTTAAAGTATCCAATTAGGGCTTCCCTGGTGGCGCAGTGGTTATGAATCTGCCTGCCAATGCAGGGGACACAGGTTCAAGCCCTCATCAGGGACGATCCCATGTGCCACGGAGCAGCTAAGCTCGTGCGCCACAACTACTGAGCCTGCACTCTAGAGCCTGTGAGCCACAACTACTGAACCCGTCTGCTGCAACTACTGAAGCCCGCAGAGCCTGTGCTCTGCAACGAGAGGCCACTGCAATGAGAAGCCCGCTTGCCGCAACTAGAGAAAGCCTGAGCACAGCAACAAAGACCCAACGCAGCCCAAAATAAATAAAATAAAATAAATTAAAAAAATAAAGTATCCAATTACATAATTAAGAATTAAAATTCCTTAAAATTAAGGACTAGCAAAAAAGTAATATTCTTAAAACAGAGGCAATACATTATTTTATTTTTAAAAAGCTCATGTCTTCCATGTTAAAAAGTTCATGACATTTTTATTAAAAAAGCTCATGACTTCCAGTTATCAGCTGTGCATGTAAGGGGCTGGGAAGTTGCCATTCCATCTTAACAAGTAAAAATCTGAGCAGACAGAAAAGTCTACCACTCTTCTTGGATCCATAAGAAAGGGGAGGACCCAGAGCAAATTACTGCCACCAAAACTGGAGGGACAGAGGTGAATATAGAGAGACACAGCTTACCAGAGCAGGAAACTGCTGGTGGAAACTGACTCTGGAGTCAGTGCTTGGGGTAGGAAAACTTGAACTGTGATTGATGAATCACCGGAAGTTGCGTGTAGCCAACTCTGAGAGATAAAAACTCCAAGGGGACCGAGTGATAGGAAAGGACCCACAATATTGTGAGATGCACCTCTAAGTGTTTCACCAGGTTTCCACAGTAAAGTCAAAGAAATTGGGCTTCCTGAAGGGCAAGGGGAAAAGAAACTACTTTGAAATACACAAGAGCATTCTGTTCTTCTTACCAGGCCTGCCCTCAAGGGAAACTAGTTAATCAGAGATGAACCTACTCAGGTATTATCAGAGCCTTACTAACTTGGGGTAAGTGAAATATCCAACTCTAGCCCCCTCTAGCCATCCTGTATCACCTAAGGGAAGAGGTCGAGTAGATGGGAAGGAAAAAAAAAAAAAAAAAACTGGGAAAAACTTGTGAAATTCACATTCCAAAGGTATAAGCTTACTTAAAAACTCAGACCTAACCATAGGCTGTAGAATGCTTCCCCATCAACCCACACTTCACCACTATATGACTAAAGGCCTATTTATAGCAGTTCCTTTTACCCAGTACATCACATCTGGCTATCAAGAAAAAATTACAAGGCATACCAAAAGGCAAAAACACAATTTGAAGAGTTAGAGCAAGAATCAGAAGTGGACATGGCAGGGATGTTAGGTAGAAAAAATAGATGGCCAATGTCAGCAGAGAGATGGAAAACCAAAGAAAAGACCAGAAAGAAATATTAGAAATAAAGAACACTAACAGAAGTGAATAATGTTTCTGAAGGGTTTATTAGTATATTGGGCACAGCTAAAGACAGGAATTCTGAGCTAGAGGATATATCTATAAAGACAACCCCAAAAGCAAAGAGAACAGACTGAAAAACAAAACAAAACAAAACAAAAAACCCAGAACAGAATATCCAAGGACTCTAGGACAACTACAAAAGGTGTAACATACTCATAATTAGGAATACTAGAAGAAGAATGAGAGAGAGAGGCACAGAAGTAAATGTGTTCTGAGACCAATTTCCAATGCGGGGGTGGGTTTTTTCCATAGCACCAAACAATTCTCAGACACCAGCTCAGTGTTCTACCATTTAGCTCAGTCCTGACACTATCTACCCAGAGATAGCATTAGATTCCACAGGTTAACGACTGCCTTCCACTTTAGATGCCAATTGAGAGTCCAGGTTGTCACCTGTGCTTCTGATCAACTGTCTATAAACCAGAGGTTTCCTTGGGTTCGATTAATTTGCTGGAACAACTCACAGAGCTCAGAGAAACATTTTACTAGATTCTCAGTTTATTATAGAAGGGTATCAGTCAGGAGTAGCCAGATGGAAGAGATGTATAGATGTCAAAACATTACAGCATCAATTCTAAGTCTGAAATCTCACCTAAGTATCATCAGTTCAGTGTTACAAATTCCAGCAAATTTAAATCACTTACAACAGATATGAGTGACACTCTGGGTATAAAACATTTTGGGCAAATTACCTCTCCCCTTATGGATCTAAGAAAATAGAAAACAGTTATCATTTCCCAAAATGCAATGGTGGTCCTTCTTCTTAAAGGGCAGTACACGTTTGCAAACACTAGTTCTCTCAGCCCATTTCCTGCCTGTAGAATTTCAAAAGTCTCACATCTTTGTCTTTTTTTTTTTTTTTTTCCTGTATTTGTCCCTTTTAGTCCAAGCTGGCAGTGTTTCTGCTAGTATACCATTCAACAAAACCTTTTGGGTCTCTATGTTATGTCACAGTGATTTGTGTCGTTACACAAGAGAGTCATCCACAGATCTTTACTGTGTAATCTTGTATCTATTCCTGGCTTCTGCAGAGAGGGTTGATGGGATACACGAATCACATGCCTAATCTCTTCAGTACCAGCAAAAGTTTGTCCCAACATCCCTTGATCTTCTCTCCATAGTATGTTTTTCCTAACAGTTAATCTCCAATTTTTAGCATCTTTTGCAATCTGAATAGGTCGAAATTTGACCAAATCATCGAGTCCTGATTGTTTTTCCCTAACCAGCCCTCCATCTCTTTTCTCTCATACTTTAATATAACCAGTAAAAGAGAACCAGGCCACAGTTTCAACACTTTGCTGAGAAATATCCTAAAATCCAGGTTCATCACGTATAAGTTCTGCTGTCCACACCAATGTAGAGCACCAATTTAGCTACATTTTCTGCCATTTTATATCGAAGAATCCCTTTTCTGTAGTTTCCAAAATAATGGTCTTCATTTCCTTCTGAGCTCTCACAGTCAGAGACTTTAACTTTCATATTTCTACCAAGATTTCATTTGTAATGATGTATGTATTCTCAGAGATGATGTAGGGTTTCTATACTATAATCCTAATTTCCTTATGAGCCCTCAATAGCATTACCTTGAATATCCATATTTCTAATATTCTCTTTAAAACGATTTAGGCTTTTCCTACATATGCCTCAAAATCCTTTCAGTTTCTATGTATTATCCAACCCAAAGCCACTTCCATGCATTTTAGGTATTTTTTACAGAAGCACCCCACTTCCTGGTACTAAAATCTATGTTAGCTTTAAATGTGCTGCAACAGATTACCAGAAACTTGGTAGTTTGAAACAATGGAAATTTATTATCTCATAGTTGTGGATGTCAGATGTCAAAGATCAGTTTCACTGGGAGTTGGCAGGGCCATGGTCCCTCTGGAGACGGTAGAGGAGAAATCTGTTTCTCACCTCTCCCAGCTTTTGGTGACTGTTGGCACTAAGGGTCTTATGGTCACATGACTACAAGTAGCCAACTGATAGAATTATGAGCTAAATAAAATAGTTGCTGCTTTAATTGACTAAGACTTTTGTTGTTATGTTGTTACATAAATTAACCCATTTATTCCATGTTAGTTTCTTCAAATAGTGGAGCTTCTATTGTTTTTGTTGTTGTTGTTGTTGTTTGTTTTTTGAATTCCCTTAAGACTTCGCTGGCAGACTTCACTCTTACCGTGGAAATGTCAGTGTAGCCCCAGGTACTACTGAATGCTCATTTTTGCTTAGCCACAGAAGGAACAAGTGTATGTGGTGTCCTGGCTGACTTTAATTTTCTACACCATTTTCCTGAAGGAGACACCATACCAGGTTCCATACTTACTGATTTCAATCTTCTTGGTGTGTTAACCATTCCACAAAATAACTCCAAGCCCAGAGAGGAAGAGCTAATTTACTAAGTTTGGGTGGTATGTTATACATTAAATAAATAAATAAATAAATAATGGTTATATCTTTAACATGGTGTAAATAAATTTGAAATTAGCTAATCTAGCCCAACAGTCATTTACTTGAGAAAGGACCTCAACACCATCTCCCAATGGTGAAAAATTAACACCAGAAATTACGTGGAAAATTTTTTAAAGTGTCTGCATCTTTTTCCAGTGTGTAGAAATAATCAATTTTTCTAATTTTCTATAAGTAAATATTTAGATTTCAACTCAATTTACTCTTTTGGAAATAAGAGGGTTTAATTACCACAGAAACTCTTATTTAAAATACTTGTAAATTTAAGAATATATATATACTTACCACTTTAATTCCATGGCTTTTTAGATACATGGGTCTGATGTTAAAATCTAATCTAGTGTTCAGCCTTAAACTTTGAGTATGTTATTGCAGCCTCTAGGATTTTGCTGTTCACAACAAGAACATTGAACAAAAGTATAAGTTGTCTCTATTTTTCATAAAAATGAACTTGTCCTTAAAAAAATTTAAGGTACAGTTTCCTTTGTGAATGTCCAGTGAATTGTCAAAGACAGCTTAAGAATTGGCCATTAATTCAATCTGTAGAATAGTCTCTCATATTTGTGCCTCAAGGCTACTAGAATATATAGTTGTAAAAGGAAATTTTCTTTAAAATGTGGGAACTTCTAATGCAGTATGTCGTTAAAAGATAGATGTATTTTGGTTGCATTTGGAGGAAAGCAACTATTTTCTAAATATTATGTTTAGACTCCATTTCCATGTTGAAAAGCTTCCAGGTACTTTTGAAAGAGAGTGTCTTGCTGCTTATGATATAATAGACTAATTCAAAACCTTTTTACCATGAAAAAATAGCATACTGTAAGGTAGTAGGAAAAATCCTTGAATCTCATTATTCCATTTTTAGTTCAGTAGAACACTTTTCTAAAAGAAATACATTTTCTTTCCATCTATTTCTAAACATGTTAGTTACTTGCTTTTCATTTATTTTGTCTGTTTCTGAGCAGTCTTCAAACAGCTGAGGAAAGTACCTAATTAAGAGAATATCACTCAAGAGGAAATTAGTAAGTATCTCTATAAAGCCAAAGAAAACTGAGGTGAATTCAGAAATTATTGATTGTAAGTTGAACTGATTAGTACTTCAGTCATTCTTTGATTGATATCCTCACTGAAAATAACATTCTGAGCTACTAAAATATGTCATTAATATTTGTAACTCTTACAAGTAAACATTTTTTCTTTATTATGTTTTCTATTTTTATGGTCTCTTGTACACATTCATTCTTTTCTCAATAACTTATTTATTGAGATAAAATCCACATACCATAAAGTCATTTTTCTCTTATTACTTTCAAGATATTTTCTCTTTGGTTTTTGACAGTTTGTCTATGATGTGTCTAGGTCTGCCCTTCTTTTTTAAACAAATTTATTTAGATATGACTGGCATACAAAAAGCTGTACATATTTAATGTATATGACTTGATGTGTTTGGAGATAAGTATACATCTGTGAAACCATCACTACAATCTATACCATAAATGTGTCCAGTAGCCCCAGGTTTTCTCTGGTCTTCTTTATTATTATTATATTTTTTATGATGAGAACACTTAATATAAGATCTACCCTCATAGAAAATTCTTTAAGCATACAATACAGTGTTGTTAACCATAGGTACTATGCTGTACAGTAGATCTCAAGGTCTATATCTCTTTAAATTCATCCTCCTTTCCGTTTGTTAAGCTTCCTAGACATAGATAAAAGCTTTTCACCAAAATTGAAAACTTTCCAGTCATATTTCTTCTACTCCCTTTACTCCTCTCCTCTATGAATCTTATTTTTCATGTATTGATAAGCTTCATGGTGCCACAGAGGTCACTGAGGGTTTTGTCTTTTTTTCTTATCTTTATTTCTCTTTGTTTCTCTGGCTAAATAATCTCAATTGATCTATCTTCTTGTTAGGGGATTCTTTCTGCTTTGGTTCAAAAATCTGCTATTGAACCATTTGTGAATTTTTAATTTCAATTATTTTACTTTTAAACTCAGAATTTATATAGTTATTTTACAATATTGTTATTGCTTTATTTATATTTTTATTTAGTGAAACAACATTCTCATGCTTTCCTTTTATTTTTAAGACATAATTTCCTCTACTTTTTGAACATGTTTATGATAGTGGTTTAAAATTCTTTGTCTCATAATTCCATGTCAGTACTTCCTGAAAGATAGTTCTTATTGACTGTTTATTCCTGTGTGTAAGCTACACTTTTTAAATTTTTTGTGTGTCTTATAATTTGTTGTTGAAAACTGGGCATGTTAAATAGTATAATATGGTAACTCTGGGACTCAGCCCATGACCCCAGCGTTTATTGTTGTTGCTGTTTATTGTTTCTTGTTATTTGTTCAGTGACTTTCTTGGACTAATTCTATAAAAAGTATGTATCCTTTATTGTGTGCAGCCATTGAAGTCTTTCCTAGATCTAGGTTAATAGCGACCTAATGATTGGATACATTCTCTTCAAAGTGGAACCAATAAGTGCCTCAGTCTTTGCTGAGGAATTTGTGTGTGTGTGTGTGTTGGGACACACAACACTCCAACAGGCATTTTACAACTTATCTAACCCTTTAATTTCTTCTTGTACAGAGGCTCAGATTCAGCTGGAGGTGAAAGAGCAGGGTCTTCTCAGGTGTTTCTTGGGCATTTGCAAGGCAATGCACATGTGCATAACTTTCCAGAGTCCTAGGAATATATTAGAGCTTTTTAAAGCCCTCTATTTTCTTCTGATTCTTCAGTTTTGCCTTTTATACTTTCTGATCAGGATCTTGTTATTCTCAACTTATAATGCCACCATAAGAAGTGGCAATGTTGAACAATTGCTGCTGATTTTTTTTGTTTTGTTTTGACAAATGCCCTGTGGATAACATAATTCATATAGATTTTTTCAAGGTGTACAACCTGATAATGTAATCTACATATGTATTGTGAAATTATTACTACAATAATTAACACACCCATCACTTCACATAGTTACCATTTTTTATGTGTTGTGAGAATATTTAAGATATACTCTCCTAGCAAATTTCAAGTATACACTGCAGTATTAATGCTGTGCTATACTTTAGATCCCCAGAATTTATTCATCTTATAACTGAAATGTATACCTTTTGACCAATATATTCCCATTTTTTTCTAACCACCATCCCCTGGCAAACACCACTCAACTCTCTGCTCCTGTGAGTTTTTCAGATTTCACAAATAAATGAAATCACAGTATTTGTCTTTGTTCATATGGCTTATTTCACTTAACATGATGTCCTCTAGGTTTATACATGTTGCAACAAATGGCAGGATTTCCTTCTTTTTCATGGCTGGATAGTATATTGCATATATATATATGCCATATATATATATATGCCATATTTTCTTTATCCATTTATCTATCAGTGGACACAGGCTATTTCCATATCTTGGCCATTGTTAATAATGCTACAATAAACAGGGGGATGTAAATCTCTTTTTGAGATCCTGTTTTTGTTGTTTTATTTCCATTGGATATATACCTAAAAGTGAGATCGCTGGTACTTTTTCTCTACCACAATGCCCAAATTTTTAAATCTCTTTTCTTTTGGATAATAGCCATACTAACAGATGTGAAGTGTTATCTCATTACACTTTTGGTGCATTTCACTTATGATTAGCAATGCTGAGTATTTTTTCATGTACCTGTTGACCATTTGTATGTCTTCTTTGGAAAATATCTATTTGGATACTCTGTCCATTTTTAAGCAAGTTATTTAATTACTTAATTAACTTTATTTATTACTGTTTAGTGGTATGAGTTCCTTATATATTTTGAATATTAACTCTTTAACAGATAAATGTTTACAAATATTTTCTCCTATTCTGTAGGTTGCCTTTCACTCTGTTTTTTTCTTTGCTGTGTAGAAGCTTTTAAGTTTGATGTAGTCCTACTTAACTATTTTAGTTTTTCTTTCCTCTGCTTTTCAGGTCAATCTAAAAAATCATTGCCAAGTTCAATGTCAAGGATATTTTCCCCTATGTTTTCTTCTTAGAGTTTCATGTTTGGGGGACTTACATTTAAGTATTTAATCTATTTTGAGTTAATTTTTGTATGGTATAAGAGTCCAATTTAATTATTTTTCATGTGGAAAACCTGTTTTCCCAATGCCATTCATTAAAGAGCTTATTCCTTCCTCTTGTGTATTCTTAGTGCTCTCATCAAAGATTAGTGGCCCGTATAGGCATGCATTTATTTCTGGGCTTACTATTCTGTTTTTTTTTTTTTTTTTTTACTAGTACTGTTGCCTCAGTCTGTTTGTGCTACTGTAACAAAACACCACAGACTGGATGGCTTACAAATATACAGAAATTTATTTCTCACAGTCTGGAGGCTGGAAGTCCAATATCATTGTGCCAGCTTGGTTGGGTGAAGGCTGTTTTTCAGGTCACAGACTTCTTGTAATCTCATGTGGAGGAAGGGAGTAGGAAACTCTGTTGTGTTTCTTTTATAAGAACACTAAACCTATGCATAAGGGTTTTATCTCCATGATCTGAGCACCTCCTAAAGACTCTACCTCTTGATACTATCACATTAAACATTAGGATTTCAACATATGTATTTTTGGGGGAGGCACAAATATTTAGTAAATAGCAACCATGCTGTTTTAATTACTATAACTTTGTAATATAGTTTTCAGTCAAGAAGTTTGGTGCTTCTACCTTTGTTCTTCTTTATCAAGATGGCTTTGACTACTTGATTCTTTTGTGATTCTATAAATATTTTGGGATTTTCTCTATTTCTGTAAAAATTTCCATTGGAATTTTAATAGAGAATGCATTGAATCTGTGGACAGTTTTGATTAGTATGGATATTTCAACAATTTTAATTCTTCCAATCGATGGGTGTGGGATAGCTTTCCCTTTATTTGTATTTTCTTCAAATTCTTTCATCAAAATTTTATAGTTTTATAGTGTACAGTTTTCACCTCCTTGGATAAATTTATTCTTAAGTATTATGTTAATTTTGATGCTATTGTAAATGGGATTTTTTTTCTTTTTTAGAAAGATTATCATTGGTGTGTAGAAACACAACTGATTTTTGTATATTGCTTTTGTATCCTGCAACTTCACTGAATTCATTGATCAGTTCTAACAATCTTTTGGTAGAGTCTTTAGAGTTTTCTACATATATTATCATGTCATCTGTAAATAGAGACAATTATACTTCTTCTTTTCCAACTTGGATACCTTTTATTTCTTTTTCTTGCCTAATTGCTCTATCTAGGGCTTCCAATACTATAAGTAAATAGAAATGGCAAGAGTGGGCACCCTTGTTCCTGATATTAGAAGAAAAACATTCACCTTTCACCTAATTACAGTGTTACATGTAGGTTTGTCACACAGACCTACATTAATGCAGACTTTTATTATGTTGAGGTATGTTCCATTTATACCTAATTTGTTGAGAGTTTTTAATCATAAAAGGATGTTGAACTTTGTCAAAGACTAGTTGTCCTTAGTCTTTAGTTAACTTTTCAGTTCTGCCAATTTGATTGTGATGGTGGTTGCCATATATTTTTTTCTTCTATAAAGAAGAATATTTTCAGAGTTCCTTTTGCTGCCATTCCTGAAGTCTTCCTTTCCCATTTATTCTTCTTTCAGTATATGTTGATAGAGTACCTAATATATTTTTCCTGTATACAAATACTATAATGTACTAGATAGCTCTTCTTCGGCCATGATGATAATTGAAATTTACGAAGATAAACACGTATAAAAATCACCTTCCATTTGCGTCATCACGTCATACTTCTCATTAGTTCACTCTTGATCTTCCTTTGAGTGAAACATCATATTTGTATTTAAATTAACAAATATTTGAAGGAAGAACTTAAAACTGAATGACCAAAAGTATTAACTGTAGCATGAAATTAAAGTTTTTGAGAATGTAAAAGTTTTATTTGGACTTGTTAAAAAGATCTGTGGGGTCTACCTCAAAAAGTACACTTTCAACGAAATGGGGAGGAGGAGAAAAAAGCAAGATCAAGATTACAAATGACTGAGAAGTTAACAGGATCAAGATAGATCTTAAAACTTCTTTTTCAAGAACAAACAAAAGAAAAAATACTCCATAGTGTGCTAAAATTTTGTTTATAAAATGAAAGCAAAGTGTATTCTTTCTTAGTTTCTTAGACTTTTTCAAGGACCACATGAAAATGACATAAGAGAGAATAAGGCAAATACGTGACATTTATCCAGTTTGAATGTTATTTTTATAAATTTGCATAGCTTCCAAAAGTTTGCTCTTCATTTAAAATGTACAAATGGAAATAAAAAGTGAACCTTAGCCAAGTGCTTTAACTTGACATGTGAAATATATGACTGCCTAAATAATGCTAGAACATATCAAATTAATGGACTTCTACACAAAATATCACTTCCATGTTGCACTATTGTGTTCCAGGTCTACAGTTTTACAGGTTTCCAATGTAAACTATTCGAATATAGGGATTGGGTCTTGAGCACTGTAAAACGAGCTAAATGCCTGATTCACAGTAGTCTTTTAATACAGATTTTTAAATGAATCAACATTTTGTAAAAGGCCTTGTTATTTGTTATTGTTTCGCCTATAGTGGGTCTTTCTCATGCTGATTTATCAGCCAAAAGAGATGATAGAATATTTTAATTGAACCCCATTTACAGAAACAAAATATAGTGTCATGACTACTTAATTATGCATACATTAGGAACTTTCTTATAAAGTGGAACATATTGAACATATATTAACTTTATAAATATTGTCATATTTCACAGGGAACATACAAGTGTATTTAATAGTTCAGTCTCTCATGACCACAAGTCAGATCATTAGCCATATTAGCCTACAACTGATGACAATCATTAGTCCTGATGATTTGGGGTGCAACATGGTTGTCAGGAGGAATTCTTCGGCATCAATCAAACTTCTCTTGCGATTCCAATTAACACTAAATGGCATGATGTCAAAAAAGACACTGAAAAAAAGGCCAATTGCTAGCAATTATACATGCAAACCTTACAATATTTTCTTGTATATTTTTAATGAGACTTCTTTCAAATCAAACCTAAATTGGAGGCATATTAATCAAATCACATAAACTGTCTAAGGATTATATTTTTTTACTTTTCTTAATTAATTAATTAATTAGTCATTTTTTTGTCTGCACTGTGTGGCTTGTGACATCTTAGATCTTAGTTCCCCGACCAGGGATTGAACCCGGGCCCTCGGCAGTTAAAGCGAGGGCAGAGTCCTAACCACTGGACTGCCATGGAATCCCCAACATATGTTTATTTTAAATTACATTTGATAAAACTGATGTGATGACTTTTGAGTGAAAAAAGGACATGATAATATGGTTAACTGTAGAGAGCCATAATTATTAAATATTAATAATAAATATAAAATTTATAATATATAATTATGCATATATAAGAGAACTATTAATTCATAATATTATTTTATTCCTTTGAAAAGGAGTTTTTTATTTCAGTGCATAGGTCTTTTTTTTTTTTAACCTATTTTTTTTTTTTTTTTTTTGGATGGGCAGTTAATTGGACCCAGTGTTTATATCTTATTTATTTATTTATTATTTATGGCTGTGTTGAGTCTTCGTTTCTGTGTGAGGGCTTTCTGTAGTTGTGGCAAGCGGGGGCCACTCTTCATCGCGGTGCACGGGCCTCTCACTATCGCGGCCTCTCTTGTTGCGGAGCACAGGCTCCAGACGCGCAGGCTCAGTAATTGTGGCTCACGGGCCCAGTTAGTGCATAGGTCTTTAGTAGCATGTTTCACAAGTTGACAACCAAGTTAGAGGTCAAAGGTATGTCTGCTGAAGAGTCACTTAACATACCAGCCTTTATGTACACAAATGTGAAAACTTTAAAACACATGCAGCATACTGTACTTTTATGCCTAAAAGAGTAATTTGAGGCATCTCTAGTTATGCAAAAGCAGGGTGAGAAGACAGCTGGAGCTTTCAGTGAACGCATTGATAATGCCACCTGCAAAGACCCAGGCAATGCCAATCTCATTGCTTGGAATATAGGTTATCAATATGCTTACAACTCTCAGAAATCTGCCTCCTTCCTCTCTAGAAATTAAAGACATGTTAGTGATGTTAGTATGTCATCAGTCAAGGTGAATCAGGAAGGAAACAGTCTAGGTTAATGACTTAAGCTTAATATAAAGCCAGAGCCTTTCCAACAGAGGACTGGTTTCAGTACACATAGGGCTTATACACGGAAGTTCTCTGGCAACAGCCCACCTAGAGTAGTCATGTAATTTTCACTAAGTTCGTTGTAAATTCAAGTTCTAAGCCCTGGGGGAACAGCATGAATGGGATGTTACACCAATAACCCATGGTTCAGATTTTAGTCCTCTGTCAATTGGTATAGGGAAAGGTATTAACTCCCGGTTTGATTTCAAAATCCTGCATTTAGGGACAATCCTTTGTACTGGAATGAGAAATTGAACCTCTTGTCAAATGGACAAATAAAGAGTAAACCAAATAACAAATGAGTTTGAATTCTCAAACCAAGAAGCAGTTCATATCAGTTTTATATGTTATGGAGCTCAATAAACCATGCTAGCATTATTTTCTTCAGAATACCTAATACTATGGAACTTGCTGTTGAAAAGTCGCTTTAGTAAGATGGCAAGACAAAAAACTTGTTCAGATGCCCAGGATTAACATTTAACTTAACTATATGAAGTCTCAACATTATTTTCCTCTTTTCTCACTATTAGAACACCAACAAGTCAAAGTTCAGTTGCTTTTCCTTGTAAAGCACATGTAAATAATTGCCGCTGGATTTTTAAATACATCTTACCATTTTTCTCCTCTATTTTCCTATGCTACTACAAAGGACTGTGTCAAACCCAAAATTGATTTCTAAATAATCTTACCAAAAAAATAAAAATGATTCTGTCAAAACATTGAAGTTTCTACAAAAAAAAAAAAAAAAGTCTGCCTTTCTGCTGTAATTTGACAAGCCAAAGTATGCCTAGTCTGTGAGAAAGATTGCAGCATCTGTAAATGAATTTAAAAAAAAATTAAATGAATGAGCAAATAAATGAATGAATGAATAAAATATTTTCAATGTCATATAATCCTGTTGCTCAAGCTTTACCAGAGTGAGAGTCTGAGTGATAAACTCCCCTTCTTTGCTTTCATGAAATACACTTAAGTGTATTGAATCAGTGATAATGAGATTGAGACATTTGAAGATGTGCCCAAGAGAGTAATGCTTTGGTTCCTGAATGTTTAACTTTTGAATGACATCTAACCAGCTTACGGATGTTCTCTGAAAAGATGATAAAATAAATAGTACAAGAATCCTAAGAAAACATGGAGTAGATTTAAAATAAGCAGCTTTTCTGAACTCAGATCCAGGAGCACTCTAAAGGGAAGGATCCTCTCAAGTATTCTAAGTTTTTTTTTTCTTTATTTCTTGATGCTTATGATGCCACAGTGATAATAGGAAATAAATTGTTCATTCAAAAATAATTTCCTTATAGTTCAGATACTGTACTAGTCATTTGGATGCAGATATGAGCATGGTGTGTAAGATTTTCACAAAAAGCTCATACTTTAGATGAGGAAAAAACATAGAGGTACAATTCCAACAGAATCAGATAAAAGCATTGCTAAATTTTTACCCTGAGTTCTTAGGGAGCTGATCTGAAGGAAGCCTGAGTCTGCGATAGAAACTTTGCAAACAACAGCTTCCAGTCTCAACTTCCCACTAGACTCATTCAAATACCACAGAATTAACTGTCTCTTCTGTGCTCAGATAGGTGTGTGTTGTAAGACTTAAAGGATCACACATACAGAAATGTGAGGACGGATGATATCAGTTGGAATAGAAAAGTGATTCCTCAGCTTTACCTGAGTTCAAATAAGCCATTTCATTGCTTTGCACTTAAGAAGGAAAATATGTATTTTTTTGCTACTATTTCAATGATAAGCTAATTCATATATGATATAGTAGGAAAAACAAACAGATAAGGAAGGAGAAAAAGGAGGGGAAAAAAGGAGGAGATGAAAATAAAAGAGCAAAGAAGTGTAACAAAACAGAGAAATAAATGTGGATGGTAGTGAGATCGTGAAGTTAGTAACTATCTTCTTCATGTTATACAACCACTTACCTTGTAAGTCACTTTGGGAACTTCCACAATACACAGATGTACAAATTAACCATGGGTTTATCCCATGGGTAACAAAGTAACAACCATTCTGTACAATGGTTAGCATTTCCTCTAAATTGCCTTTTTTTTTTACAGCGGTGCAAAAAGGCCCCACTTGCATAAGAATGTTTTGTTGGTAGCAAGAGGGCTGTGCAACAGAAATCTAAACTAAAATAGATAGTTTGCTTCACATTTGAATAAAAATGTATCTATTTACTAAGCAAGGGATTTTTGTGACAAGAGCTCAAATGAGTAAAGATAAATAACATACTCAAAATAATATTTATTTTATCTAACTTTTTAAGGAAGATACATTTTTTACAAAGGATTAGATACATTACCAAAAATAATAGTTGCATTTATTTAGTTCTACAAAATTAAAAGAAAAACTCAATCTGCAGTAATTATAACTGACGTCCTTGAAAAACTAAACTGAAATCTATGTATAACATACATAACCAAAATGGAATTTTATTTTTAATCAAAAGTAAAATATGACAAAAATTGCCTTCCTCTTATTTAAATACTATATACATATCATATGGTTGTATTTTCTTATAACATCACATGTCCAAGTATAGCTGAAGACTCAAGTTGGTTGCTACCTTTTAGCATTAGTTTGAGCCTCTAGGTTAATACAAAGATAATCTGAATACATATTTCTCTTGAAGCAACTATTTGTTGAGGATTATATAAGAAAGTAAAGTTAGAATAAACCTTTTAAAAGCACAAGGAGAGGGAAACTGTTATATATAGTCCCTTATTTAAAAAAGAAAAACAAAGTAACATGTTTTTGCCCAGTAAATGCTCATTCCAATCCAATGAAATAAAATTATCCAACAATAACTTGAGAATATTTCAGAAAATATATATTGCTTTACTATTTTCTTTCCTCCACTATCTCGCTCAACAAAGAGATATTTTACAAGTTACTTTGGCTTAAGAAAAACTCCTAGTAGTTTAAAAGTGCCAGAAGAAAAGACAGTAGTTACTTGAACTCTATTTCATAAGTAAGGTATTCAACAGAGATAATCTAGGATATAAGATAAAATATTAAATATAGGCTAGACAAAAATGCACAGAAACCATAATTTACAAAACAAACACTATGGTTCTCAAGAAATCAACTCTGTATAATTATGGAGTATGATACTATGCCAGTGCAAACCGTTTTAGCAGCATATTGTTCAGAACCCAAGTAAGACTACACACAAACACCTGTTTCAACATAAATTAACAGAAATTTCATCCAAGTTCAAACATTTCAAGGATTTCTGACAGATCTAGCAACTTGCCTGGTTTACAAAAATATGAAAATATGATCAATTCCTTCTCTATGCATACTCTTCTCTAAACTTTCTCCAACTAATACATAGGGATAACTCCATCAGATGTTGACCTTCCTTGCTTATTATTAAAAAAACAAAAACAAAAACAAAAAACTGAGCTCTGTATAATCAATGGGTTTTCCAGAGTGTCTCTGTAGGGGATCAGACAATTTCATGAATCTATGAAACACAAGGATTGTTTTGTTTATGGTTTCCTTTGCTGTGCAAAAGCTTTTAAGTTTAATTAAGTCCCACTTTTAAATTTTTGTTTTTATTTCCATTACTCTAGGATGTGGGTCAAAAAACATCTTTCTGTGGTTTATGTCAAAGAGTGCTTTTCCTCTAAGAGTTTTATAGTGTCTGGTCTTACATTTAGGTCTTTAATCCATCTGGAGTTTATTTTTGTGTAGGGTGCTAGATAGTGTTCTAATTTCATTCCTTTACATGTAGCTGTCCAGTTTTCCTAGCACAACTTATTGAAGAGGCTGTCTTTTCTCCATTGCATGTTCTTGCCTCCTTTGTCATAAATTAGGTGTCCATATGTGTGTGGGGTTATCTCTGGGCATTCTATCCTGTACCGTTGATCTATAATTCTGTTTTTGTGCCAGTACCATACTGTCTTGATTATTGTAGCTTTGTGGTATAGTTAGAATTTGGGGAGCCTGATTCCTCCAACTCCGTTTTTCTTTCTAAAAATTGCTTTGGCTATTCGGGGTCTTATTAATCTCCAAAATATACAAACAGCTCATAGAGCTCCATGTCAAAAAAACAAACAATCCAGTTAAAAAATGGGCAGAAGACCTAAACAGACATTTCACCAAGGAAGACATACAGATGGCCAAGAGGCACATGAAAAGATGCTCAACATCACTAATTATTAGAGAAATGCAAATCAAAACTACAATGAGGTATCACCTCATGCTGGTCAGAATGACCATATTCAATAAAGCTAGAAACAATAAATGCTGGAAAGGACGTGGTGAAAAGGGAACCCTCCTGCACTGTTGATGGGAATGTAAATTGATACATCCACTATGGAAAACATTATGGAAGTTCCTTAAAAAACTAAAAATAGAACTACCATATGACCCAGCAATCCCACTCCTGGGCATATACCCTGAGAAAACCATAATTCAAAAAGAGACATGGACCACAATGTTCATTGCAGCACTATTTACAATAGCCAGGACATGGAACCAACCTAAATGTCCATCAACAGATGAATGGATAAGATGTGGCACATATATACAGTGGAATATTACTCAGCCATAAAAAGAAATGAAATTGAGTTATTTGTAGTGGGGTGGATGGACCTAGAGTAAGTTAGAAAGAGAAAAACAAATACCGTATACTAATGCATATATATGGAATCTAAAAAAAAAAAAAAATGGTACTGATGAAACTAGTTGCAGGGCAGGAATAAAGAGGTAGACATAGAGAATGGACTTGAGGACATGAGGTGGGATGGCAAAGCTGGGGCAAAGTGAGAGTAACATCGACATATACACACTGCGGAATATAAAATAATTGGCAGTAGCAAAGCACAGGGAGATCGGCTCGGTGCTTTGAGATGACCTAGAGGGTTGGGATAGGGAGGATGGGAGAGAGGCTCAAGAGGGAGGGGATATGAGGACATGTGTATGCATATGGCTGATTCACTTTGTTGTGCAACAGAAACTGACACAGTATTGTGAAGCAATTATACTCCAATAAAGATCTATTAATAAATAAATAAATATAAAAACACAAGGATTAAAAAACACTTTTTATATCATTAATAACAATTTCTATTTCATTAGTAATAGATACTTTATGCCAATAATAATTTTGTTAGAGTAGTATATACATTATGAAATATTAATTTAAAATTTTTTCTTCTTGCTTTCTGTCAACATTCAATCCAATTTCCTCAAACCAATAGTGATATTTAAATTTCGATATGCATTCTTTCAGATCTTTTTCTGTTTTAACAATGACTGTTTTGTTAAAAAAATAAGCAACATAAAGACATGCCCAGAACAACTTTAAGCACACAAAAGAAAGCTGGAAATCACATTTTAACCATTAAATAAAGAGCATCCCAGATGATTTGCTATGCTTTTAGAAAACAGAAAGAAAGGGAAAGAAAAGGTGTGAAAGCAAGAAAGCAAAAGAAAGAAAAAAGAATAAAAGAAAGCAAGGTATTTTATTTAAAACAGGGGTCATACTATGAAGTATACTTTTAATATAACTTTAGTTTGGTAGAATTTAAAAGAAAAAAAGAAAGCAAATTAAATGTTTAAAATGGTATTTGTATAAATATTTGCCTTTCTTAAGGTATTCTTATTCCCTGAGATATCTCAAAATTTAGGAAAACGTAAAAACTATTGAGAGTTTAGGGGGTTAAATTATTTCAACTTGAAATAGCACACCCCATAACATCTTGGACATTTTTTTATACCCCAAGCCTTCATTACTGATGTACATAATGTGTGCATTTTCACTTAAAGTTTCATAACCACAGATGCTAAGTCTATATTTATTTGGTTTGGATTCTCACAATTCCTTTCTTCATCTGTTACTTGACTGGCTTAATTGTCAAAAAGATGTGTTTATTTGTTCCTCTGCTTGTTTCTTTTCTTTTCCGAGAAAGGCCTACTGATGGTTTTAATTTCTTTTATTTTTTATTTTGATATAGAAAGTGACAGTCTAATATTTTCATGCTTGAATGATAACTTACCTGGATATATAGATCTTGAGTAGCACTTTTCCTTTTTATTTCATTCAGAGCTCTGTAGCTATTGTGCTATTATCTTCTGCCACTGTACATTTCCTTGGGTAAGTTTAAGGCTACCCTGAATTTCCTCCTTGTACATAACCTTCATCTCTTCCTTGTAGGCCAGGCAATACTTAGTTCTGCAATTTCAGTGACATCAGCCACTATTTCTAGGGACAAATTCTTCTGCAACTATTGTTTCTGGAACACTGGGTATTCTATTGTTCTGCTGATATATTTAAAACTTTATTTCTGGGAAAATTTCATCCATTTCGGATGAATGATTTTTGTTAATACTATTGGATTTTCTACTTTGCAGATGACAGTAATTCTCTGTTGGAACATCTATTGTGATTGATCTAATTGCTTTGATCTTGGACTTTTTCCTCTCCATTCACATAGTTTTAATAGGTCTTTTCTCAGCTGTGTCAGTGATTCCATTTTCAACCACATCTGCTCTGTTGTGTGCTATTTAGAATACGTTTATTATTTCTGTGTTGTTGTAATTTTCTTTTTCAGTTTGTTTCCATAGCTCTTCGGCCCCCATTTTCATCTTACTGTGTTGTAGTACCATCAGGTTTCTACACTTCTGTTTCATAAATGAATGTTTGTATTAAGTACTTACAAGTCACTTGCAGAATATTTTCTTCTATTCATTTGGTGATTTATTCTTGGCTAAGACAGTCACTTGTCTTTTGCAAATTATGTTCTTTAATTTATGCTTATCTTACTGTTTATGTCGTTGTCAAACCTTTCTTTTTATCTTGCTAACATGATATTTTTCATAGAATTTAGCGTAATTCTTCTTTCTCCCTACTCCTCACCTAAATCCTATTTCCTCCCCCACCAACCCGAAAAATAATGCTTGTTGAGTGAGAGGGGACACCTCAGCTTTCGGTAGGCATTCTTAACAGAACTGTTCCTAATGTAGCATTATAATATTTAAAGTCCTTTAAAATAATATTTTGAAACATTAATGTCCTAGGAATCACATGGGGATCTTGCTAAAGTAAAGAAGCGTGCCCATGAGTCAACATTTGTTACAAGCTCCTGGGTGACCCCAGTGTTCCTGGTCTGATAGTCAAACTTTGAAGGGCAAGAATCTAAAAGGATTCACCATACAAAACAAAGGTAAAATCTAAATTCATGAGTGGGATATCCTAATAATTCAATGAATTGATAATATATGTAACATATTCATTGAATTAAATGAATTGTTTCCATAATTCACTTAAAATTCCTGGAATTCATGCTTTTATTGGAAAATTTCAACCCCATATGGGCCTCTCAGTCAGTACAAATCTCATCCATAGTCATTTTCATTCTCTGCTAGCCAGAGATGGAAAGGATAAAAATATCCTCTGAGGCAGCTTCTCAACAATTTGCTGTCATTTGTGAGGATTCTCAAGATTAAGACATCACTCCAATATCTTAATTTGGGTGGAGAGTTGGGGAAGGACAAGATTAAGTTTCCCTTAATTCCATTTCTGATTTTGATTTCCATCTTGTGAGTTTAAAATATGAGATTGTGACATTCTCTTTGATTGCTGTTTTTTAAATCCTAAATTCATTTATTTTGTCAGTTAATTTTAAGAAGTACTAGAGGACCAAATTTTAGTGAATAAACTCCATTCTAAATCTCCTAATGAAAATCAAAATCATTTTTTCATGTCTTTTCAATGCATTTAATTTGTTTATATACACGTACGTAGTTGAACATATAAATGATGTCATACAATGCATATAATTTTGTATTTTTTATTTCAAATATGTCTTCATGATCTTTCTAGAATAGTATGTATAAATACACTTCATTCTTTCTAATGGCTAAGTATTTTTCCATTTTATGAAGTTACTTCTATTCCCTTGATAGTCATTTAAGTCATTCTGATTTTCAATCAATGCAAAATTAATAATTTTACATTATACTTTTGTAAATATTCAATTATTTCTAATGAAAATATTCCTAGAAATAAAAACCTTGGTCAAGTATAAACACATTGTAAAACATCATAACCACTACTCAATTATCTTACAGTGATGTTCTGATTTATATTTTTACCATAAATAATTGAATATCCATTTGTCATACCTTTGTCAGAATTATGTGTCATTTATCTTTTGATGAAGCAATGGATGAATAAATAATATATTTTATTTTAGTTTACTTTTTATTAATTCACAATAAGATTTGAAATAGTTTCATATGTTCATTTTCCATTTGCATTTTCATTATAGGAGCTATGTGCTCATAATATTTTATTTGTATTGGTTGTTTTCATTTCACCTATTTATCTTTAGGAGATATTTTAAAGTTTAATATTAAACATTTACCTATTATATATACACTGAATATGTTTTGTCAAATACATTTAATGGTATACCAAGATTCAATGTGATCAAATCAAAAACTCAATCTTAAGAAACAACTAAAAATATAATTTTTGAAAACATATTACTTCTTTTTTTTTTTTTATGTGACTCATCTCCTTTAAGAAAACATATTACTTCTTTCTCACAAAAATTCTCTACATAAGATCACACAATGAGCATTTTACCTGACTATGTCTCTCAATATAGGCTATTGTGATTTGAGCACCGTCAACTGCTGTAGTAATGTAGGGTGATAGGGGCATTGTTTCATAGTAGAATTCACATAGATTAGTATACAATTCTAGCTTTTCCTTTTATAAAGTATATAGATTTGGATACTTTACTTAAGCTTACAAGGTGCAGTGTAGCATTGCATCTATGAAGTGGCCCTGTTTTGTGTTCCACAGTGTACTAGTCAGCTTGGGCTGCCATAACAAAATATTAAAGCTGACTGGCTTAAATAACAAACATCTATTTTCTCACAGTTCTGGAGGCTAGAAGTACACAATCAAAGTGTACTTATCCTGTTTCTGATGAGCGTTCTCTTCCTGACTTGTAGGTAGCTACCTTCTTGCTATGATCCACATGGCTTTTCCTCTGTATTACATGTGGAGAGAGAGAGAGAGAAAGCTCACTGGTTTCTCTTCTTATCAGAACACTGATCCTACTGTTTCAAGGTCCCACATTTACATTTGTGTCCTCCTTTAACCTTAATTACTTTGAGGCCCCATCTCCAAATACAGCCACACTGGTTTTTAGGGTTTCAACATATGTATTTGGGGAACACATATATTCAGTCTATGATACAGAGTCTCAGCAAATGTTCAAATGCAATCATATTCTTTCTAGTTCTCTGAAAAATGTCATAGGTATTTTGATAAGGGTCGCATTAAATCTGTAGATTGATTTGGGTAGTATGAACATTTGCAGCAATGTGATGGACCTAGAGAGTATTATGCTTGCTGAAATGTCAGAAAGAGAAAGACAAATATTGTATGATATCATCTGTATGTGGAATCTAAAAAATAATACAAATGAAGGTATATAGCAAAACAGAAACAGACTCACAAATATAGAAAACAAAGTAGGAGTTATCAGTGGAGAGAGGGAATGGGGAAAGGGCACCTTAGGTGTATGGGATTAAGAGATACAAACTATTATGTATAAAATAGATAAGCAAAAAAGATATATTGTAAAACACAGGGAATTATAACCATTATCTTATAATAACTTTTAATGAAGTATAAACTGTAAAAATAGTGAATCACTATGCTGTACACTTGAAACTAATGTAACATTGTAAATCAAGTATTCTTGAAAAAAAGTGCAATCATAATATTTTAAGTATAAATTAGTGTTAGATGATAAATACAAGAAATTATCTCTGTTGCAAGATCCAAGTAACATCAATGAAAATGATAGACACAGATGTAGAACTGCAGATAGAGAATTATTAATATTTCAGCCTTTCAGAAAAAAATTTTAAAATATGGAATATTACTTGAATCTTCAGCAAAGTTTGTAACAAAAGGTACAAAGAAAATTAGTTTGATTTTCATGTATGTGTTCATTTTATATATTGATTTTTGCCACTGAATTAAAAGCACATCATCCCAAATTGAAAATATTATTTGTTAAAAATACTTTTTAAGCAGATGTGTTGAAATTTGCAAAACATCCCTGAAGTTAAGCATGCTTTGCTGTATACAACTGAACATTGAACAATGGCAATAGAGTCAAGACAAGAGAAAACTAGAGTTTCCTTTTTCTTTTTTACTTTTGTTTTCTTTTCATGAATAAAAGGCATTCATAAGACTATTCTTCAGGCTAGATTTTAAAATATCAAGAAGATCAATCACACATAAACTGAAACAAAATGTTAAGAGCAGACTACACAAGAGAAAAATTTTCTTTTAAGACTACCTTATTTAGCCCTACAATCCCTACTCCTTGTAAAGGAGAGGATGAAATGAGAAAAGCTATATGTTTTACTGAGGATATAAGGAAAATGCATACAGAAATGTCAAAGGGCATATTCTAAAGCAGGTCGTCACACTCACATTGGATTTGGTTTCCAATTTAAATAAATGGAATGAAATCATTCCACCATGTGAAAGTATTCATTCTACATTAATAATAAATTATTTTAAAAGATCATTCCTGGGGGCTTCCCTGGTGGCGCAGTGGTTGGGAATCTGCCTGCCAATGCAGGGGACACGAGTTGGAGCCCTGGTCTGGGAAGATCCCACATGCCGCAGAGCTGCTGGGCCCGTGAGCCACAACTACTGAGCCTGAGCGTCTAGAGCCTGTGCTCCACAACAAGAGAGGCCGCGATAGTGAGAGGCCCGAGCACCGCGATGAAGAGTGGCCCCCACTTGCCGCAACTAGAGAAAGCCCTCGCACAGAAACGAAGACCAAACACAGCCATAAATTAATTAATTAATTAATTAAAAAAAAAAGATCATTCCTGAGAAAGCATCAATTTATATTATTATTCAGTGTATTTCCCATTAGAAAAAAAAAAAAAAAATTAGTAACATGACCTTGAAGTTAGTTTTCACCAGGAAACCTGGAGGCCTCAGTAGATATTCCACCTAAAATAATAGATCAAAATCCCCTGAAAATTACTTGGTAGTTAGTAATTTTGCTGGTCAGTTACTTGTGGTGTTTCAGCTTTAAATTTATCCTTTACAATCTGCTCTGAGATGCTGGGACTACAACTTTACAAATAATATTTCTCTGTCTGTACACCCATGCCAGTAACAGTAATAGGCCCTGAAGAGAAAGGTGAAGGAGGGGAGAAGAACCTGCCTCCTGTTTGTTTGGTGTTTTAATTTATTTTCCCTTTTGCTTTGCTCCTTTTAAGTCTGTATTGCTCCAGAAGAGAGTTGGGTCCAATCTCCAGCTTCCTCTGCCAGCCCCAGAATCAGCCTCATCACCCTTCACTGTGGGCACAGACGACAGCCAGGGGGCATCTCCTCCTCGGAGATCTGAGCACCAACCCCTCACGTAGGACCCCTGGCTTCTGCTAAACCACCTCTTTCCCCATCTCTCTTTTCATTACTTATCGTCTCTGGCTTAGCCCAGTTCTCCTTGTTTGCTCTCTAAGTTCTTCAGTTCCTATAAATCCATGTTGCTCTATGAAATCTCCCTCTGTAAAATTCCTAGTGTGATTTCTCTTCTGACTAAACCATGGCTGATCCAGTACCTTCAAAATAAAAGCTGAACTGATTCAGCAGCACAATTTCCAAGACACACATAGACCAGGTTAGCTGTTTAGATTTCTTCACTAATCCTGAGTCTCTGTTGATCTCAAGTAGTTGATCCTCCTTTAGCAATCAGCCTGAGGTAAAGGTGAGATTAAGCACTATATTATTTGTGGGAATCAAGGCAAACCTGCTCTAAAATGGAAATTTATCAATGATTTATTAACCTTACAATCACAATGTGAACTGAGGATGTGATTTTTCATTAGAAATAACACGGAAAGCTTCAAATGCAATGCAGTATAAAACCTTTATCTAACATTCAGAATTGACAATTTTTAACACAGAAAGCTGTCCACTGTCATTTGTTGGGAAACGATTCTCTGTGGTGTTTCTACTACCTTGTGTTATCTTTTCAAGAATGTTTTACTAATGCTCAAGTGTCTGCTTGACTCTTCATTCTGTTTCTATTTTGAGTGGCCTAATAAGCAGGCAGAGAGGTGTACTGAAAAGAACAGTTTACTTAGAATCTAAACCATTAGCATATAGTCTTGGCTTTGCATTTGTATGAGAAAAACTACCCACTTTTTCACCCGTGTGTCTCCTTTACTTTCACATAGAACATTTCACTTCTGACACTTCTTGTCACCAAATGTGTGTGGGTTTTTTCCACACCAAGCAATTCTCTGGAGACCAGATGGGTGTCCTATAACTTACTTCTGATGCTATCTACCTGAAGATAGTGTAAGATCCCACAGATCAAGGGCTTAGTCCCACACAACTGTCCCCCACTTCATATGCCAATCACAAGTCCAAGTGCCAATGTCAACCCCAACTTCTGCCCTATCAACTATAAATCTGAAGTTCATATGACTCTTTCCTAGGGTTTGATTAATTTGCTAGAGTAGCTCACAGAACTCAGGGAAACACTTATTTACATTTACCAGTTCATTAAAGGATAGGATAAAGGAACCAAATGAACAGCCAGATGAAGAGATACCTAGGGCCAGGTCTGGGAGGGTTCCAAGCACCAGAGCTTCTGTCTCCATGGAGTTGGGGGTACATCATCCTGCAGGTACATGGAAGTGTCTGGCCACCTGGAAGCTCCCCAAACACCCTCCTATTGGGATTTTATGGAAACTTCATCACAAAGGCATGATCACCCACCCCTTTGCCCTCTCTGGAAGATGGGGATGGGTGGGGTGAAAATTCAAAGCTTCTATCTATGGCTTGGTCTATTCTGGTGACCAGACCGGATCCAGGAGCCCACCCCAAGTTGCCTCAATAGAACAAGAGATGGTCCTGGTGCTCTTGTCACTCAGGAATATACAAGGGTTTTAGGAGATCAATATATATGGTTTCTAAATCTCACAATATTGACTACATGTTTCAACATATTTTGTTAATTTGTATACCTTGGTTCTCTTTTTTTATCATCTAAGAAATTTAGCCTTTACTGAGTTGATATAAAAGAATTCTGCATAGAGCTATTGCATTTGTATTGTCTTTTCTTTACATATTTTTCTCTCCTCACTTACTTGTTCTAAAAATATTACTTTAAGATTATACATTTCTCAATCTTTCCTTGTCCAGGTTCTAGATTTTCACATTATGCTGCAGGTATCTGATGTTTGCTCTCATGCAAAGATGGTTATGGTGACAGACAGTTATCTATAGAACACTGACATTTTCTCCTTAAAAAAATATATTTTCAAAAAATTTAAATTATAGTACTTTTAAGAAAAAGCAGAAGTTACCTGATTTTATGAAATAAAATTGAGATGTCAAAACCAAACCTCAGTGAGTTGGGTCAAGAATTCAATGCACTCCTGAAATAAAAATGCCAAAACTAGAGAAAATGTATATGCGTAGCAAAGAAAGATGAAAGCCTATTGATACAAAAGTTAGAGATCAGAAACCTGTTTTAAAATATCTAAAAAATAGTTAGGTATGTATAAAATAATCAGCAAGTGTATGTTTCATAGAGTAAATAGACACTTGAATGAAATAATAACAACCTGAGATTACAAGAAATATTTTGAAATGCACCTATAGGAAGTACCATGTTCAAAGGGTTGTAAGAAATGACAAAAGACTTCACCAAAGGATAAAGAATTTTAAGGCATTTTCTTCATATATCCATAAAAATAACAGGAAATCTAAATTTTAAAATGGCATATGACAGTAGAAAATAAGTTTACTTTATAAAAATGCCTTTAAAATATTTAAAGAAAATATTTTCAGAGATGAGTTCTATATAGATTCTGAGGTATAAGTAAAAGGTTTTGTGTACCAGTAGAATCTTTGGAGATACCAGTAAAATCTTTGGAGGTAGTAGTAAAATCTTGGAAAGAGGCCAGTTGTACTGACCTTACCATTTGCCAAGAGAGATTTTCAAAATCTTTTGTATATATTTTGATATTGCTAATTCCATATGGTATTAGCCATTTTCAGTAAAATTTTAAGATGTTGTATTATTGGTTGTGAAACAAATACTAAATAAAATATTTTCTTCTTTGACCTTCATCCCAAATTTCCTCAAATAATGTGTTACACTACAGCCATTCTTGTTAATGTTTGCAGTTGCTGGTAGCATTCCTGATACTGACCTTTTGAAATTATTGAAAAATAAAGCAAAATAAATCTTCCTCTTGGAAATTCTAAACAGTCTCCTCTTTTCAAGTAACTTATCTGATGCCTGATCCTTTCACCTTGCCTGTGACCAAAAGTCAGGGCTTCCCACTCAGCAGAAAGCAGATCATTTATTTTCTTAGCAGGAGATCTCCCCAATGTCATTAATGATTCATTTAAGTCATGTTTACAAGGGGCAAATGTTCCCAAGTTTTCTGTATCCTAAAGCAGAAACTTCAATTTTATATAAATATAGTGTTAGAACTTCTTATTTAAGACAATCAAGGGTGATAATTTAAGTTCTATTGTCTTCTTGATTTATGACAAAGAAAGGAAAAGGAGGAACATAAAGAAAAGAAGAAATAGAATCCTTGTAAGAGTGACTAGGGTCAAGCATCTATGAAGCTGTTACAGAAAACCAAGGAAGACTTTTTTTTTTAACGTATACATCACCTCACATGTTTACCTCTTGTTTTGTCTGTTTGGGGTTTTTGTTTGTTTTTGTTTTTGTTTTGTTTTGGTGTGAACACTCAGTAAATTTTAATTATACAATACAGTGTTATCAACTATGGTCACCACGTTATACGTGAGAATCACAGACATTATTCATCTTATAACGGAAAATCTGTACCCTGTTACCAACCTCTCCCAATTTCCATTCTTCCCCCAGCAACCCCTTGAGAACCACTTTACTACACTGTTTCAAGGAGTTCAACTTCTTTTTTTTCTTAGATTACACACAGATTATGTAAGTGATACCATGTAGAATTGGTCTTTTTCTCTCTTTGACTTATTTTACATAGTAATGTCCTCCAGATCCATTCATGTTGTCACAAATGACAGGATTTCTTTCTTTTTAAGGCTGAATAATCTTTCATTGTATACCTACACCACCTTTTCTTGATCCATTCATCCATTTGTGGACATTTAGTTTGCTGCCATATCTTGTCTATTGTGAATTAATGCTGCAATGAACATAGAAATGTAGATATCTCTTTTAGAAAATGGTTTCAGTTCTTTTGGAAATATACCAGAAGTGGGGTGGTAGGATCAAATGGTAGTTCTAATTTACTTTCTTGAGGAACTGCCATACTCTTCTCTATTGTGGCTGTACCAATTTACATTCCCACCAACAGTGTACCTCCCCTCCACCATTTTTAACCTGTTGTCTTTTTGATGGTAACCATTCTAACGGGTATGAGGTGATGTCTCAATGTGGTGTTGATTTGCATCTCTCTGATGATTAGTGATGTTGACTTCCTGGTACCTGTTGAGTATTTCTAAGTCTTCTTTGGAAAAAATACATATTCAGTTCCTTTCTGATTTTTTAATCAAGTTAGGTTATTTGGGATTTTCTTTGTATTAAATTATTATAGTTCCTATTCTTTATATACTTTGGATATTAAACTTTATCAGCTATGTGGCTTGCAAATATCTTTTTTTTTTCCATTTGCATTTTGTGATGGTTTTCTTTGCTGAGCAGAAGCTTTTTATTTGATGTAGCCCCATTTCTGAAAGTTTGCTTTTTTTGCTGTTGCTTCTGATGTCAAATCCAAAAAAAAAAATTAAAAAATCACTGCAGAGACCAATGTGTACAAGCTCCTTCCAGGGAGATACTAGTGACTTGAAGTTGGTTCGAGGGGATGGGAAGGGAGAAGTCTCCTGGTTTCCCTGCTCTCTGAGGAGGACTGCAGCTGGTCCTTAGATGTGTGCTAAATTAGAAGCCTGACCCTTGGGCAGTAGTTTTCTTTATTTCCCCCACTGTGTGTATGTATGTATGTATGTATGTATGTATTTATATTGAATTATAGTTGATTTACAATGTATTTTAATTTCAGCTGTACAGCAAAGTGATTCATTTATACATATATATATATATTTCAGATTCTTTTCCCTTATAGGTTATTACAAAATATTGACTATAATTCCCTGTGCTATATAGTAGGTCCTTTTTCTTAATCTATTTTATATATAATAGTGTGTATATGTTAATCCCAAACTCCTAATTTATTCCCCCACCCTTCCCCTTTGGTAACCATAAGTTTGTTTTCTATGTCTATGAATCTTTTTCTGTTTTGTAAATAAGTTCATTTGTATCATATTTTAGATTCCACATATAAGTGATATCATATATTTGCCTTTCTCTGTTTAACTTACTTTACTTAGTATGATAATATCTAAGTCCATCTATGTTGCTGCAAATGGCATTAATTCATTCTTTTTTATGGCTGAGTAATATTCCATTATATAAATATACCACATCTTCTTTACCCATTCATCTGTTGATGGAAATTTAGATTGTAGTTTTCAAGTAGGTAGATGGACACTTTTCAGCAAAAGATTAGGAGATGGCGATTTAGCCTGCTCCTTCTGTGGGTTTTGCTGATACTGGGCCATGGTAGACTTGTCACCAGCAGGTATTGGAGTATCCCTGAAAGAACATTTGACTACTATAAAATATTTGTTTTTCCTGGTTTTGAACTTGCTGCTCCTGTGTCTCCTGTCTCTGCCAGAACGATCATCTACAAACATCTTCTATCAAACATTTTCTCATAACCAGTGATTATATTCTACACATTTTCTGTCCAAATAATTTGTTTTAGAGGAAAAAAATGACTAATTCTGTGGAAAAATGCTCATGGGATCCACTGAATTTGTTGTGTACTCCATCATAGAGAAGCAGTGGCTTTTATAGTATATAGGAAAATTAGAGATACATCTCAAAATTTAGAGATAATACCTTATAAGTTTGGGTGCCATCCAACAAGATACAATATACGCTCCCAACCAATAACAAATATGATGTGCCTTGTCCAATAGCCATGATACCTATACCTGGGAACTAATAAGAAAGAAGTTAATGTTGAAAGATATTTTTTAGTTCTGAACAAGTATTAGTTCTGAGCAGTATTAAATCATATTTTAAGAAAATATCTAAAATGGTTCAATTATATTAGTAAGCTTACACATATCTTTAGTGGTTTAAAATGCATGTAGGATCTTGAGCACCTGTAAATACTAAATTTTTTAAAAGTATTTATTTTAAAGTAATATTTTCTATTTTACTGATTTTTAAAGTAACCTGTTGGTTGAGAAATCTGAGACAAAAAGAGAATTGTATGATGGAAAATAAAATAAACACTCGATACAAAGATAAGTAGTAAGATTTTTTTCTTTCAGTACTATCTTATTATGCTTTGTCTGAGAGAATATTTATCACTTAATAATACATTGTTGGGACTTCCCTGGTGATCCAGTGGTAAAGAATCTGCCTTACAATGCAGGGGACTCAGGTGTGATCCCTGGTCAGGGAACTAAGATCCCACATGCCGCAGGGCAACTAAGCCCGCATGCCACAACTACCGAGCTCACGCGCCTCAACTAGAGAGCCTGCGTGCCACATACTACAGAACCCAAACGCTCTGGAACCCATGCACCATACCTATAGAAGCCATGCACCCTGGAGCCTGTGTGCCACAACTAAAGAGAGAAAACCCGCACACAGTTAGAGAGAAGCCCACGCACCGCAGCAAAGAGCCTGCGCACTGCAACAAAAGATCCCGCATGCCGCAACTAAGACCCGATGCAACCAAAAATAAATAAATAAATAATAAATCTTAAAAAAAAATACATTGTTAATGTATTCTCATATAAGAATTTTGAAAGTGTTTCATGTTCTTACAATATTTCAATAAATAAATTTAACCATTTTATCATTTGTTGGCATTAAGATTACTTATGCATTTATACTATTATAAATATTGTTGTTTTCTATAACTATGTACATGACAATTTTAAAATTGTTTGAGATACATTAGTTAATTAAAACAATAGAGACATTCCACGTGAGAGACCAGATATATTTTTACCTGTTGAGGTGATTTTGTGTTATTGTTATCATACAAAGATTTTAGACATTCAGTTTAAGCAGGTATAATTTACATTCCTATATACTATGTGTATTTCAGATGAGGAGACGGTAAGCTTTAACCACAGAACAACCAGTTTAGAGCATGTCAAATTAATCATTAATTTATTTTATCATTTCATTATTTTGTAAACAATATTGCTTCTGTCATAATCCATTAACTCAAATTGTTCCTTTTAAGAGTGTGGTGGATATTATTTTGTTAATGATCAGATTGTCACAGTAGTAAGACCTTTTGTCTCAGGCTATTAATTGTGTGGCCATTTTTTGCTTTCTTAAAAATATATGGATACACCTAAAATCAAAAGGCTGGATGGGATATCCTCAAAATAGTACTGAAACATTTTCCAAGCTCATATTTCTGACCTGTAAACATATGTGAAAAACAGTCTGACATGTTAACTATTGCTGCCAGCAGATCAGTAGAGAATTGAATCACAGAGGCCGAGCTTACAAGGATCTGAGCTGATATTCTAGTGTTAGATAAGTCCAATTATTGACAGTAATTGAGCAGCTGCCAAAGGCTTGATAATTCTATCGAATATTTGAGAATGACTCAGCTCTCTACTCTATGAGCATCTCCAAGTATTAAATCTTTGCATTAGATCATCTGAAGGAAAAGCACCTGCACATATAATCTCATTTTCCAAAAGAAATGTCTTTACTGGATTTCAATTTAACTTTGTTCTCTCCAATCATTATTGAGTCCATACAAGAGTCATTCATTTTTAACAGTATATCTGTATCAATTTAAGAACTAAATTTAAGGGTAATATTGAAGAGTAATATTGACTATGTTATCCAGTGGCTGTTACATGAAACTCAAATCTCAGTGTCCTCTGAGTTAACTTTCAGTGTGAAATTTATGTTTTCAGATCGATTGTGTGCTTTATTTTTGTCAGATCATGAACATTGTTTATAGCTGTAAGATGTTCTGTAGGTTATAAAGTATATCCAAAACATATTCTCATGTATCCTCACTAAAACCTAATGAGGTAGAAAGGTCAGACATCATTGTCCCAAAGTGATGTAAATACAAGTAAATAAAAAAGTCAGACATATAGAGTTAATTGGACTTCTCCTGTCATGAGTGTCTGAATTGGAACTAAATTTCAAATACTTCATTATGCTTTATTTTTACTTTCAGATATATTTTATAACTTTTTGTAACTATGAGGGAAAGCAAAGAAAATTTACTTTCAAAAATAAAAATTATTTCCAGTAGCTATGTTTCTTCTATATATTACTTATGTGCTTCATTTTTAACATTAACCATTACATTTTAAATTATTTTAAATGATTAGATGTTCAGTGAGTTTATAAACATATTGGACTCAGATATCCATTTTTCTGATGAAAGAGAGATACTAAAAAGTATATCAAAAGTACAAATATGTGTGCCATAGCTTAATTTTTCCAAAACTTTTCTTAAATACAACTAGTGCTGATCACTTCTTATGAAACCCCCTTAGTTCCTTTCCAATTGATTAATGGAAAAATATAGATGAAGCATATCTATACAAAGAAAATTAACATAACTGAGGTAGAAAGAGTGGACAAAAACATGCCTTCTGTGATGCATAACTAGTCTTTCCACACTCCCTTGAAGTTAAACATCACCTTAAATTTTTGTGGCTCATTAAATATATCAGTTGTGAAATCCCACCTGAAGGATTCATTTGGGGTACATGGAAGATCCTAATTGACAAGGTCCTCAGTGATTGCAAGGCCCTAGTTAGTTCCTCAATAATTCTTATTATCTCAGAAGTTTGCAAATTATGCTCTTGAGTGATGGTAACCAAAGGGAGGGACAAGAAAACATTGTAAGTATGAGCAAGCACATTTTGCTTGCCTGACTTCTAAGGGTTCTTTCCAAACAAATGAGTGAACAAAGCAAAAGCAAACAAAACCCTGCAATTATATACAGCCACATGAATTATTAAAACGTTAAATCTCACAACAGTCAGCAAGAAATGCAAGAGGATATAAGTAACTAAAGGCTCTTTCTTTATTTTGCCTCAATAATAGAAACTTAATTCAACATTGATATACAGATGAGAGCTAGATAAACAGATAGATATATAGATGCATGAATAGAAAATCCTTTTTTCTCTATACTATTCTTAGGGACAAACATCCTTCTAAATATATTTCCATATTATCCCTCATGTAGCGCTAAAAAACATTTGGTCCTTCCACATCCTACCTCTGTGTATATTTACTTGTTTTGAGTACATTTCTTTTCTTAAAATACCTTTAACATAAAGAGGACATCCTATTGCCATAGCAACAGGAAGTATAGTATTTGCAGTGCAGGTCTGACCTGATACTTAGTCCTACTTGATCTGATCCCCACCATCATTTTGATAGCATTTATTGATGTAATTATTTTTAGGGGGAGTGATGAGATAAAGGAAGATTATTCTTTCGTCCTCTAAACACTTTTTCCCCTCCTCCTCATGTACTTTTATTTCTTTTTTGGAAAGTTTTACCTTAATTTACAGATTTAATTTTATTTTTAATTCCCAAACTTATTTTTTCCCTTGCTGTACTAAGATTTTTCATCTAAGAAATACTTTGCACTCCAAAAGACAAAGTCACAAACTGTAAAACATAGCAAGAAATAAGTAGAGAACTGTGGGGAGCCAGGGAAATGGAAAACTGTCTGGGCCTAGGCCTTACTCAACCTTTGCTTTGCTTTATTAGCCTGGTAAAAGTCTCTAGGGTGGAGTCTAGAACCCCGGTGTAGATTAGTTCTGTTTTGCATCTCTGCCTAGTATTTCCCGGTAGTCTTAGTCAAAAGTGGAGCTATGAAATTAAGGCTCACTGGTAATGGAATTGTGAAAGTTTATTTGCTAAGTTACTAAAACAGTATTGGTAACGGCCCTGTACAATAAAATAGCTTTTCACAAATGATATTAAAGAGTACTACAAATGATCAAAAACAAACCTAAATGTATTTGTTGCTTTATAAAGAGAGTCATGTTATTCAGAAATAAGTTCATATCTATGGCCATACCACTCTGAATGCGGCCGATATCATCAGAAATGAGTTCAGCAAATCTCCACCAACAGAATGTGAAGGGCTGTGTGTGTAGACATGTTGATGGGCACATTGGACTCTCTTTTTGATGAGTGGGCAATTACAGATTTTATGTCACTTTGGTCAGTTAACGAGTCTGTGATCAGTTACATAAAATTCTAGCACGTATAGAGTCATTGACCACACATGTATGTACACTCTAAATTTAGAAAGATTTTCCCTTAACAGTGATGTGATAGAACCTAATGGAATTCACAGAAATCAAATCTGCAAGCAGGTATCCAGGGCTTTAAAGCAGTTCCAGAGCCAGAGAAACTTAAAGGAGAGCAAACGACAGCCTGCAATTGGTCAACCCCTAAGATGATCATCTGGTCATGGTCCTGCAACAATAAGAAAATAATTAGCTAAATATGGATGCCGTCAAATAGGAATCACTTAGAATATCTCCATAAAATGTTTCTACAGAAGACAACAGGAGACCAGATCTCTTGCACAAATCATTCTGCTCTAAATCTAAGACCAGAACCAGAAGTAATCAGATTGCCTTTCTAAGGGAACCTAGACTGTAATTTATCTTCTGTATTTGTTTTATTTTATGTTGCTTCATCATTCTGCCTATTCTACTTCTGAATTTTTAAATATCTCATCATCCTTTTTCCTTTCTCTGTTACATATTGCATATATTTGGGGGAAGTTTAATTTTTATTTTGGGTTATAAGGTCCCATACCAAAAACAGCAGCAACCTCACTCAATTGAGGAAAGAAACCAGTCTGGACTTAGAGCTGAAGGTCATGAATGCACATGGATTTTCTTTTCTTTCTTTTTATGAGAAAGAAAGTTGCTTTATTTTGAGTGCATCAATTATATATTTCGTATTAGTTTCTTAAGATTGCAGTAACAAATTAACACGGAGTTTGACTTAAGAGAAATGTATTGTCCCATAGTTCTAGAGGCTAGAAATACAAAATCAAGTTGTCTTGGTGTCATACTTTCTCTTCAAAGTTTCTAGGAGAGGATTCTTCCTTGTCTCTTGCTAGCTTCCGGTAGTTGCCAGCAATCCTTGGTGTTCTTTGGCTTTGGACACATCATTCCAATCTCTACCTCATTCTCCACATGTTCCCTCTCTGTTTCTGTGTGCCTCTGTGTCTTTTAGTGCAAATTTCTCTCTTTTTATAAGGACACCAGTCATTGGATTAGGGTTTACCCTAATCCAGTATGATCACCTCTTAACTTGATTACATCTGCAAAGATGTTATTTCCAGATAAGGTCACATTCTAGTGTTAGAACCACAACATATCTTTTTGGGGGTACAATTCAACTCAAAACAGATTTGTATAGGTTGAAAAATATATGTATGTGAGTTGACAAGAGACATAATACAATGGAAATCTCTTGTTTTAATCTGTTTCATTCACCATTCTCTTTTGGATGCAGCTTTACAAGCTCCAGTCACCTGAATCTGTTATGGCTGCCCATCTCCCAGCTCCTGAACAAAATTGGTCATAAAAGTCCATCCAGATCAATCACATTTTTGTGGTTCTCTAGTAACAATGTTTGCTGCAATGGTAAAAATAATAAACATGCAAGCCAATTTAGAGTACTACCTATCTTTTACAATTCAACCAAAAGATAAAGGAGAAAAACACTTTGCAATCTTAGAAGAAGGAGAACATACAAACTGGAATGCCTGAGGTCTTGTTGCCAAAAGAAACAAAAACTCCAATCAAAATAATGGGAGAGTAGAACAAGAGACAATTCTTTAATGGTGGTGTAAGGATTTCTGAAAATCTACTCATCCATCAAAAGCAACAAGACCACAGGCAAAAATTGTCAAAATCAACTTTTTCAAAGTTCTGAAAATTAACCAAAAGCTTGCAAAAATACAGTGAGTATGTATTCAGGAAAAAATGAATGACTATCTGTAAGAGTGAGATTTGTAGTGTTTTAATTTATCTTATCCCATACCCCTCTCCTCAGCTCCACAGTAACCTTAAAAACAGCAACCTAAAAACCAGGGTAGCTGTGTGAACCAGTAGCCTAGTAGCCATTGGAGAAAGTAGAACAGGTTTTAAGCTCCCCAAAATTCTCATCCTCAAGGATTGTTGATATTTGACCTGTGTGACAGTTCCTTGGAAAAGCCCCATTCACAAGACTTGTCTTTATTTGATCTCACTAAGAGTTTGTTCAGTGGGAAAAGTCCTATCCCCAAGTCAGTAGCTGAAAACAATGAGAAACTATTATATAGCAACAAGCCATTAGAGTTGGTGATATCAAACATGAGGCTAGACATAAAATTTAAAAGGAAAGTCTAGTGAATGACATATCCCTGGGAGGCATGAAAAGCTTTGACATATTGGAAATTGGGCAGGCCAAGCACATGTATGTTCAGGAAAAACACTATAAAAGGCTATGGCCGGCCTTGAGACTCTTCATGAACAGGAAAGCTAAGAAAACTTCAAAAACTTCAGAGCATTAAGGCATGACCCAATAAATACACAGAGCACCTCTGAAAATGCTAGATTCAAGGCTTTTAAGGAAATCTCTGTTCAGTCACTCACAGAACACGAAGCTGAGCATAAACTTCAGTGGCCACAAATGTCAAAAATATAGATTTTGGAGAATTATTATACCAAAAAAATCACTTAAAAACAAATGGCAAAACAACTAACCTTGGGGAGGAAGGAGTTACTTCTAGAGTTGCTACAGTATATTATTTAAATGTTCTATTTTTAATTTAAAAAATAAACGAGACACATAAAGAAACAGGAAATTATGGTCCATCCACAGAAAACAAAAATAAAACACAAACAAAAGGCAGTAAACAGAAACTGTCCCTGAGGAAGTCCAGATTTTGAATTAATTATACAAGGACTTTAAAGCAGCAACTGTAGTATGTTCACATACCTGAATGAAATCATGCCTAAAGGACTAAAGTAAAGCATGAGAAAAAAGATGCCTCACCAAGTTAAGAATATCAGTAAGGATGTAGAAATATAAGAATAACCAAATAGATATTTTGGAATTGAAAAATACAGTAACAAATAGAAAATTCACTATATAGTCTCAACATCAGATTTGAACTAACAGAAAAAATAATCCATAAATTTGAAGATGATTCAATTGAGATAATCTAGTCTGAGGAACTCAAAAAAAAAGAGAATGAAGAAAAGTGAACAGAGCTTCAGATACCTATGGGACACCGTCAAGTGGACCAACATATACATAATCAGTCTCTAAATTTAAACAGAGAGAAAAAACAGCTAAAAGAATATTTGAAAAAATGGTGGTTGAAAATTGTCCAAATTTTATGGAAAACAGTATTCTGAACATAAACTCCAATCAAAGCAGGATAACCTCAATGAGACCCACACCTAGACATGTCATAGACAAACTGCCAAAAATAAAGACAGAGAATCATAAAGGCAACAAGAAAAAGATGACTCATCATGTACAAGAGATCCTCAGTAAGACTGGTAGTTGGTTTCTCATCAGAAATCATAAAAGCCAGAAAACAGTGTGGTGTCATATTTAAAGCACCAAAAGTAAAAGAAAATAAAAGTAAAAATTCAACAAAGAATTCCATATCCTTTACAATATCTTTCAAAGATAGAGTATTAGTTAAGGCATTCCAAGGTAAACAAAAACTGAGAGGGCTTGTTGCTGTCATACCTTCGCTACTAAATAAGAAACACTGAAGGAAACTGTTCATACTGAGATGGAAGGGCACTAGATATTAGCTTATTTCCACACAAAGAAATAAAGTATATCAGGAATGGTAAGTAAATCTGTAAATATCAAATACAGTATAAGTGGATTTCTGTTTGTCATTTCTTCTTCTCCTATCTGACTTAAAAACAACTACATAAAGGAATAATTATAAATCTTGTTGATGGACTTACTATCTATAAAAATGTAGTTTGCGTGACAATTTAACACAATGGAGGGAGGAGGGACGGGAGCTCTACTGGAGTAAAATATTTTACTTTACTTCTATTGTATACTAAAGAAGTTACAGTTTTACAGATTTGAAATAAATGGCTTCATATTAAGATGTTAATTAAAACCCCAGGGTAATCATTAAGAAAATTATTAAAAAGATATTATAAGAAACAAAAAAAGAATGAATTTTCTATAAAAATCATCTATTTAGCATGAAAGAAGTCACCAATGTATGAACAGATAAATAAATAAATAAATAAATAAATAAATAAATAAAGGCACATAGAAAACAAATAGCAAATAACTCCTTCTGAAACTTCAAGATGATGATCCTTCCCTTCCTCTTTCATCTTCTGGTACCACCAGATGGTCCTTGGCTTTTATTAGCATAACTCCTCATTTTGGCTCCATTTTAAAATAACCATCTTCCCTCTGTGTTTGTGAGTCTGTGTGTCTTCACATAGAGTTCTTCTCCTTGTGTCTTCATTTTCTATTCTTGTAATGACAGGAGCTTTATTGGACTAGGGATCACCCTAGAATATGACCTTATCCTAACTTGATTGTATCTGCAAAGCCTTATCTCCAAATAAGGTCACATTTTTACTTGTGATATATGGATTAGGATTTCAACATATCTTTTTGGAGGGCACAATTAAGCCCACAGCAATTACCAAAATAATCTTGGAAAAATAAAAAAGAAAGTTGTTGGTCTCACACTTCCAGATTTTAGTTATTACTACCAACCTACAGTAATAAAAATATTTTGATACTGGTGCATATATACACATATAAATCAATAAATAAATGGACCTGAAAATCTCAAAATAAAACCTCACATTCATGGGGTAATTACCTTTTGTTAAGGATGCCAAGAGAATAAACTGGGAGAGTTATAATGGGTTGTTGCAAGGGTGATGCCATAACCTGACCTCGATCCTCCTCACACCACGGGGAGTAGAAGAAAGCAAAGGTGGCTGGGTGGGTATGGGGCAGGAAGGGGGAGGCTAGGCAAGGCCAGTTCATCACAGAGAGAAGAAAGAAGTGGACAATCTATCTGGGTAGATGAGAAGACAATAAGGAGGTATGACCATGGGTGAGTTGAAGCTCCAAGACCCTGCTTCCTCGTTTCAGCAAACATCAATTAGAAAATGTAAATTCAAGGATAAAGCAAATAAAATTTAAAGACTGTGATCACAGAGCATTTAATGTCAAGTATGTGGCTCTTGTGGGCTGTGTGACTATACTATTCACACATCTATGAAACCAGTCCTAACGTTGACATTGTGAAATTAGGAGCATGTTAGCAAAATCCAACCATCCAGAGCAGTTTGTTCAGAAGACAAAGAGAATATTGTAAGAAACGACACACATGCTTGGAAGTAGGTTTTGAGTGTCACCATCTGTAAACTTTTAGAATTGTGCAGCTTGTCATTACGTTGGAACCAATGCTAAATTCAGTGAAAGTACTTTTTTTGGGTGTACATAAGTTCCTAGTTGTTGGCCCATATGAGAGTTAGAACAAATGAAATGGGGTCCATAATATCTAATGCAAAATTCTCCATGGGAAAACAGTAAAAGCCAAAACATTGAAACAAAATTGTCAGATGCTTAAAAACCCCTACAGTTTTTCACAAACATTTTAATTGATTTGTTGACTACAAGTTGGCTATTATTATTAGTCCAAATAACATCACAAGTTCATTTTCATTGTTTGAAAGTATTATACAATATAATGTATTTATAGTAATATGTGTACATACATATACATTTTTACATAATTCATATTATTTACATAATATTAAACCAAGCTCATATGTGCTAAGTAAAATCCAGACAAAGGACAGATAAAACAGGTTCATAAACCTTATAACACACACACACACACACACACACACACACACACCTTTTTATGTATATGTGCTTCAAAAGCCACATACACATCTCATCTGATGTACCTTCCTGGAAATACTTAGTAATGTGAATAAAAATTTCATCTCCTATGGCTTTTCATAGGTAAATTATTTGATCCACTCATGAGAAGGCAATTACTAATTTAAATCCAAGGACACATTATATGCCAATAACTATTCATTTAAAAAAATAAAATACAGACTCTCAAGACACTGGTGCTTTCATAAAAGACTACCTTATAGAATGAAATATCATCGGGAGAGAGTAGATAGTACCAACATTCACCTGCCTTAAAAGTGATTTTTTATTTGGTGATAGGCAGTGTTCTTGAGATGATGAAGTCATTTTCATTCTGTGAATATTTGAGCTTCTTGATAACATAGATATTTCTGAAGAGAAACACATTAATGGACCACAGCACTTGCATCTCATGTAATGTCTTCAAGTGGCAATGAAAGCAGAATATAAAGGGATTTTATAAACTCAGTGATAGGATTTTGTGATGTAAGTTGCAAGATAATGTCTACTTTTTGAAAGATATCAAATATATACAGTATGTTATTACTATCTGTCCCAAATGACCTCCATCTGCCCAGTTGAATCATTGAAATGCTCTATAACTGCCAAGTATTAATGTTTTCCCAATACATGGCTGACATATTGGAAGGGATTCTAACCTCACAGAGTACTGCTTTGAAATTTAGGTTTCTTAAGAAAACAAAACCAAAAAAAGGCACTTTTTTAGCATTTATTATCAAAATCACATAATTTAGATGCGTGGCAATTTCATTCCCAATAAGACCTTTAAAAATTAGTAATAGAGTATGTAAGTGGCTGGAGTGCAAGTATGGACCACAGAAAGACCCAACATCATTTACAAAATATTGAGAATGTCACAATTCCTCCCTTTTTTCTGCTTTAAAGGTAATATAATTTCAATACAGATTAATTAGAAGACTCAGAAAAGTATCTTAGAGAGAAATTAAGGACACCCAATATGATAATATATTGTGACTTGAATATAACTGTTGTCAACATGATGGTATATTACTTTACAGGCTGTTTTTCTGTGTAGATTCAGACATACTTTCCCATAATTGGGATTATATTAAATTAAATGAAATATTTTTTAAAGCATCAGTACAATGGCTGTCAATATCAGATATTAAAATGAGATCAATGTACCTTTATGATTAAATTTGCCAATATTTGGGATACATTTAAGGAAACTTCTGATACTCAGTTATTATTCTAAATTGTACAAAGAAAATGCAGGAAGGTAAGTATTAATGAGTATTATTCAGAACTATTTATGATTGACCAGGTATACACACACTGTTTTATGATTTTATTGAGAAATTACATAATTTACATGTTTTCCAACTATAATTGTATACCTGTATGTTTCTAGTATCCAGAGAACATGCTAAATTATTTTGGGGGGAGGTCATCAAGAAGACGTGACCACAGGTTTGACCCTCCAGCTGGACCCTGGCAACTGGAGGCTTCTTACCTTCTCCCTTACTTGGAATGTGCCTCTGCTTGCCTTCCCTACTCCCAGAAGCTGCTCTAAGGATACAGCTTTGAGATAGAAATGTGGTATTTCTATCTGACTGGTTACCCGTGACTGAACCCAGTTAAGACCTCTATAAAAACATTCAGATTCTGTCTGGTGGGTGCAGAACGGAAATCTACTCTTCTTGTAGCCGCCCAAGACAAGTCTCGTATGTAAGTTCCCTTGCTATTAATACTGCCACCTACCAATCTGGGATGACCTGTCTCTTTCTTTGGTCACTCCCTGCCTTCTGAGTATGGGGGTCAGTTTCATATTTCACCCAGGGACGCTCCTGCGGAGGTTTGTGAACCAACAATTATCACACACATTTATTAGTCCCTAATTCTCAAATATTGTGACTCAAATTTACTTTGGTTTCATGTATAGATAGATGAATTTTTACACTCGAGCTCAGGATTGAATAACTCTCAATGGTCTCAGGTACTCGTCTTTGTGCTGTTTTCCATAGTATATGAATCTGGCTTCCTGTTTGGTTGCCGTTATTTTAATCTCATTCGTAATCTTCTCTGGAACAAAAATGGAAAAGGATAGTGGATTGTAACTAGAACTGTACTTTTTATATGATCTAGTCAAGTAAAAATTTAAATGAAGATCTGCAACAATGTAATTTAGGAAAAATACGGATGTGCCTCAAATTGTCAGAGCAAAGCCAAGCGCCATAATGAAAAGCAGGTATCATGTGCTTGTTTTTGAACTTTGGTGTTAAAAATAGTTCAATGGGAATAACACATATTTATATGTAGAGCAAGTGGTAACATGCATATTGCTGAACGTAAGTAGACAATTATATTTTGACATTCAATGAAAAGAGTATCTGAACTATACCTTCTAATGTATGCCGTTATTTAGGTGGGAGCAAAGATAGCATATTTTTTTTTTCCAGTGGGTCATAGAGTCTCCATGAACTACTCAACTCTTTATTGGCAGCTCCAAAGCAGCCATAAACGATATGTAAATTACCTTGTATCTTTCCTTTGGAGGCAACCTCTCTCCTATCGCAACACGTGGCAGGCAGTGATGTGTTTTCTACCCCTAGAGGTTTATCTTCTGAATGTCTTTCAAATGTGGAGCCTTGGCATCTGACTTATTTCACTTTAATAAATACATATAAGATGCATCCTTATTGTTGTGTGAATAAATAATCTGTTCCTTTGATTGCAGGGTAGTATTTTATTGAATAATTGTATCACAGTTTATCCATTCACATGTACAAATAAGTCTTGAGTTTTCAGTTTTGGATGATAATGATTACATAACTGTAAACATATATAATACTTTGTGTAAATAATGTGCTTAGTGTACATTGTATAATGCTATTGATATTCCATCCAGGGTGGATGTACCTCTTCATTATTGCAGTTTTTTAATAGGCAGAAATTATATTTTTAATAGATGTATGGGAAAAAGAACTATGAAATCTAAGTTTTACAGAGCCATCATAAATCCTGAGATTTTTCTTAAGGAAAACAAACCAATGTATGATAATGGCTATCTGCTCTTCAAAGAAAGCCCAAAAAATGTTTAAAGCATATTATTAGAGATTGAATTACCTAAAATGTGATGCTGATTTTAGAGGGCTAGAATTACAATTCTTAGTTTAAGCAACAGAAAAGATGATTATTGAAAAATGATCACTTTTTTTGAGTAATCAAAAATTGTCCATTTTGCTGTTTCATGATCCATCTGTGTAAAAAGAAATATAAAATTATGGTTTAGTTTTCATTGTAATGGCAACAGTACTTTTCCCCTTGAAGAGCTGTTCTCTTGATCCTTTGTTCTCTTTGGCTCAAAACTAAAATTTTTTAAATAGGAGGCTTTCACCTGTACATTTGACTGTGTCTTATCAATGGGAAAATGGGCAATTTGTTTCTCATGTGAGTATAATGATCTATCCTTAGTGCCTTGTTTTCTGCCCTGTGGAGATGAACACATTTTGTGACTAAAGAATGATAGAGACTCCTTAAGCAGTGACCAACATTAACACCTGTTTCTCCTGTCTCCACAGCAATCCAGAAATAATAAAGTGGGACTGAATTGTCTTACTTATGTTCAGGGTATAATCTATGGGATTGTTACACAAAGACTGGGCCATTTATCTTTGGATGGTGTCTCCTATCAATCTATAATATATTAACACATTTTATGGTGAGATTTTTATTCCATTACTCAAAAAATGTGTTAGAGATAAAATTGTATGAAATGTTTGAGTCATTTACATATGAATAGAGAATATAAAAAAATATTTCCAAATACTTCTAAGACATAAAAATTCCCAATAAGAGGACAATGTTATACAAACTGTAAGAAATGAATTGAAGTTCTAGGTCCTCATTTGAACTGTTAAAATAAAGTAGATAAAAATGTATTTTGAGAGTGCACAGAAGGTATGCATTCATACTTTACCTCAGTTATGCCTTACTGTTTTCCTCATTCATTCACAAATCCATGTATCATTCCAAAATATTTTCATTCATTGTCTATAATGGATATATTATTAGCAAGACATTTTTCAAAAAAGTATAGTAGAGTTCAATTATCACATAAATGAATTATTCAATTCAATTTAAAAGTCGCATGGTGAGAAGGTGAGAATAGTTGTTCTGCAGTCTATAAAACCTAGAACCAGTTGGAATTTTACAATATCCCAAACTGGTTTTTAAGTGGAAATAAATTTAATGATTTATCTACCCCAATTTGTTTTCTAAATATATTTAGGTTTTAAATCCAATGTGCTTGCTCAAAGAAAATCTTCACAACATTTATTAGGTTACATTATGAAAATTATGAAAATTTGAGAGAAGAAGAGGAAACCTGAAGAAATAAAATTATATTCCCCAAATAACTTAATTAATGTAGGAAAGTCAGTGTTTGAACCCAAGTCCCTGATTTCTAATTAAGTTACATAATGAATGCTTATTATTATTAACATGTTGCTTTTTAATTTTTCTCATAAATTTGAATTGTAAGCAGATCTTTTGCCCCTTTTCTATTTGTCTATCTCTGTCCCCCTTAAACCTTAATCATAAAAATGAGATCACTAGGTAACATTTAACTTAAACCTGATTTTTGCTTCACTGAATGTACACTATGTTTTGCCTAACCTGTTGATTCCTTTCCTTGATTGGAAGGAGTAAGAATTAAGAAATTAAGTAGTTAAAGAATGACTGACTCTCTACCCCCAGCTTTCCCCTTAGTAAATTCACAGGTGAACTATGTGGGCAGGATAGCATCCAAAGGAAGATCAGGAGACATCAGCAGCCTGTACACGATGGAAAATGATGAACCTAACCTTCTGCCTCAATGATACACTGAGATTACTTCCCCTTTTTCCCTTTAAAAATTGTCATGGCTGAGCAAAATCTTCAGAGTTGGTCTCCAGACATGAGTCCACCTTCTCCCCAGACTGCTGGCTTTTCTGAATAAAGCACCTTTCCTTTCTACCGATACTTGCCCCTTGATTACTTGCTTGGGAGCAGCGAGCAGCCCAACCTGAATTTGCTAACAGAAATATTCCTTTCTGTTATTTTGGGTTATGGATATTCATTTTTTCATGTAATAACACAATATTTATATATATTTAAGGTAGAAGTGTGTTTACATAAACTCAATTGACCCTAATATTAAAAGTCAATTACCAAACTATTGGGGGGAAAATTATTTAAAGTAAGAATTTTTAAAAGCTTGAAGTGATTTTAAAAAATTACAAGGGCTCTTTAACCTGACCTCATACATTCATTTTTCCCCAAAGAATTTTGCAAGTTGAAAATAATTTGGAGGCAGTTTTTATATAGATGCAACTTGTCTTATAGGAATTAATATTAATGATTGGTATTCTTTTTGTCTAAATGTATGTCTAGTTTTTTTTTGTTTTTAAATTCTGATTCACTAATGGCAGTTTACATATTTTGCTTGGTGTACATCATTAGGTCTTTGAGGCTGCACAATTATACAAATAAAACTATTTAAAGAGCGCTGCTTTACAAGTTTTATTATGTTTGCTGTGTTTTTGACATCAACATTTTAACTTTGATAGTTAGACCAGAAACATTAACTCCAGGTATGTTTATATAGTCACACTCTCAAGAGTCTCGAAGATGATTTATTAGGTTACATTATGAAAATTATAAAAGGAATTGTTAAGTATTTATCCTGGAAAACAACTCTTGACGAATCATCAATGTAGATATACAGGAGAAACAGAGAGGATGTTCAGCAACTTCATAATTTACCATAGGTTTTTGGTTAAATTTGGTTAAATATAGAACAGATAAGGGCCTTATAGAATATATTACAGTGAAGAGTGTTTATAACTTTCACCCCTGTTTTCCCTGTCTGAATTCTGAACCATTCAAGATAAACATAGAAGGAAGGCATAATGAAATCAAAATGTGAGCTTTACAGCTCATGGGGTGTCTGGTCTTGGTGCTTAGTAATGAGAACTTCCTTATACTGCACCCCAGACCACCGCAGCCTTACTAAGTCAATCACGTATGATCAGGGACTTATTGCTAAATTTACAACATGGCAGAGGGCAGATAGAGCTCATGCTCACTGTAGCCTGAGATGTCCTAAAGAAAAAAAGGGGGTGAGAGATGAGCTATGCTAGTTCATCTTCATTTTCCAATATTGCCAATCATGTAAGTCACCCATACCTTCCCTATTAAGGAAAGAGTGACTAAGAAAACAAGAGTAATATACTAATAGACACTTAGGTGACTTTCTATATGGAGTGAGGTGTATCCTTATCAATCTAAATTCAAAGGAAATATTTTATCCCAAACAAAGCAGGAAGACTGGCAAAAACACAAAAAACAAATGAAGAAAGAAACAAAAAACACGTGGGGATACTAAAATTGTTTTTGTTATGTTTTTAAAGAACCTCTCCTTTTCAGCCACAGGCAACTGAGCCAGAAGAGAATATTGAGGAGAAGGATATGAAAAATGTGAGTATTGAGTAATGGAGTTATTCCCATGTTACATAAGTTTGAATCTATTCTGAAGACAAAATATATACTAGAATATTTTTATAGATTACATATCAGTATTTTTAGAGTCTGGAGCTCCTCTTATGGGCCTCAATTTTGAAAAAAGACCTAAAATTATTTTATTTAATTAAGAGAAGAAGTGGCAACATTTTTTTCCTCATGGAACACAAGTATTGTTCTTTTGAATGAAGAAAAAAATGATACAATATCAAGAAAAATAAATCCCCAATGTAACTAGCAGTAACCAGTGAATATTGACTAAAATACTTAAATATAGGTAATAATATAAATTTAATACGAACATTGAGTTATGTTAAAATTTATGTCCTATTACCTTGAAAAAATTAACATTAAATTTTTTTTTTCTTTTTTTTGCCACACATCATGTGGAATCCTAGTTCCCCAACCAGCGATCGAACCCATGCCCCCTGCAGTGGAAGCGTGGACCCCTAACCACTGGATCACCAAGGAATTCCCCAAAAATTAACTTTTTAAATGTTCTCCTTAAAATTGATTTTATTTTATACACTCTTCAGCTTCCTAATTTTCTTCTTTTCAGAAGACATTAACATACATCACATTATTAAAGGGAAGCAGAAAAATGTTTTAGCGAATAAAATTAAACATACAACTTGTTTAATTAAAGAGTTTTGTTGAAAATTTTTTGATAATTAAACAATTTTTAGGCATAAATATTTTTGTATAATGTCTTCTGATAGAAATATTTTTCAAGATTGTGCAATAGTTGGGGTAAATGGTCCCAAGGATCCCAATTATTAAACAGTACACAAGTATGAGATGATTTTGATGTATCAAATATACTTTTGTAACTATTTTAGATGTCTGCAAAAAGTAACATTATCAGAATGAGGCAGTTTGCTGAGGAGTTTTAGAAACATTAAAGTACATTTCTAACCATCAAAGATGTATGTGTAAGAAATTTGTATTCATTTTGTTTTAATTAGAGAAAACAACTTGCCTGTGGGTATCTAAACTTAGAATGAGTTTGACATCACAGCACAGTTTATATTCTCCAAGGAAAAATTAAAGAAAATGAAAAAAAAATTCGTTTTGAGTCTCCAAATCACAAAACAAAACATTCCAGTTTACTTTGTCTTCTCAGTGGTATATTTATGTTTTCAGGGTGTATCATACCACACCATTTCTGCATTCTAAAGGAAAAAAAGACTATGGTTCAGAAGTTCACATTTCTACCATCTTTGCAATTTTTCTTTAGATCTGTAGGTCTAAAACTCTTCTAAAATAGAAGTTCACCAGATAACGAGTTTACATGTGTTGCCTGCTGAAATAAACTGCTTAAGAGAATGCACTAAGGCGTGGAGCATAATTGTGCAAAGTAAATAGTCATCAAATATATCAGATCTTTGTTAAATTTACTTGTTAAATGGGCATCCTGGGAAAATCATTTTTGTTTTAAATTCTCTAAAAAACATAATAGCGTTTGAATATAGAAACCTTTTCTCCTTCCAACATAAATCAAGTCAAGTATTATGCATATGTATAATGTATTTTATCCATGCGTATTTTAAATGAACCAGCAAGTATTGATTATATGATCAAAGTTCAATTGTTCTAGGATAAATATATTTTCTCGCTTTTTAATCTCAATATTTATGAGATGATAAAAGTTGGATGACAGCAAATCTAAGCTGAAAGAATTCTGGAATAAGTTGAATTATAATTTGGCTCAAACATTGAAAAATCTACTATTGATCATAATCAAAACAATTACCAGTCATTGGCATTTACTTTGCCTTTAAGGTTTTTACTTGATAGAAAATTTAGGCATAAAAAACTCAATTTTTTTCCTCTTAAGTGCTGTCAACATGTCCTCTAATTTCACTTAAATCTGATATTTATAGAACATTTCACTAACAGCAAAATACATATTATATTCTTCAATGCACATAAAATTTTTCAAAATATACTATATTCTTAACCATAAAAACAATCTCAATAAATTTATAAGGATGTAATTTATACAAAAATTTGGACCTAGTAAAATTAAATTAGAAATAAATAACAAAATAACTTTAAAATCTCCAAATAATCAGAAACAAAATAGGACACCTCTAAACAACCAACAGGTCAAAGAATATTTCAAAAGAGAAATTAGAAATAATTAGGAATTGAATAAATTTGAAACCACAACAGAAATAAATTTGTAGTAGAATGCTAAAACAACACTTAGCATGATATTTATAGCATTAAATTCATGTATTAGAAAAGAAGAAAGACACTAAAATCAATAACCTCAGCTTTCACCTTAAGAAATTATAAAGTAAAGAACAAATAAGGCCTAAAATAAGCAGATGAAAGGAAATAATAAAGATGAGAGCAGTAGTCAGTGAAGCAGAAAATAGGCTTTAGAAATAATCAATGAAACCAAAAGCTAGTTCTTGGAGAAGATCAAGAAAATAGATAAACATCTAGCCAGACTGTTCATAAGAATAGACAAGTGTCACCAATGTCAGGAATAAGAGAAATGACATTGCCACAGATTGTTCTGAAAATGCCAGAATAATAATATGCCATATAGTAATAAGGGCATATTAATAATTTATGCCAATAAATTTACAACTTAGATAAAATGGAAAAATCTCTTGAAGTATATAACTAACTAAATCTCAGAAGAAAGGTATAATGTGAAGAGTCTATAATTATTAAATCAAATGAATTTGTAATTTTCAAATTTCTCACAAAATTTGCAGGCCCTTATGATGAATTCTACTAAACATTTAAGGAATAAATAATACCAATCCTATAGGAAACATTCCCCAAAATTTTAGAGGTGGAATGTCTTCCCAACTCACTATATAAGGTTACAATTCTACTAATAGCAAAACCAGAGAAAGATGCTCCAAGGGTAAAAACATTCCTCATGAACATAGTGCAAAAATTATAAACAAACCTCTAGCAGATAGAATTCAGCAACATGAAAAGAATAGTGCACCATGATCAAATAGGTTTTATCCTAAGAATACAAGTTTATAATACCTTTTGAAAATCAATGTTATTCATCAAATTAAAATACTGAAAGAAAAAACACATGATCATCTCTATAAATAAAGAAATACATTTGACAAAATCTATCACCAGTCCTGATTTTTAAAAATCACAGCAAACAAGAAACAGAAGATATGTCCTCAACACGTTAAAGGGTATCTTGGAAAAATCTATAACCAACATCGTATTAATGGTGTAAGAATGAATTATTTCCACCTAGGATCAGAAATAAGACAGGTCATCTGCTCTCATCACTTGTATTCAACATCGTATTGGAGTTTCTAGCCAGTGCAGTCAAGAAATTTTAAACTCATTTGCTTAGGAAACATTCTTATCCTTCACCTACTTCTACTGGTATTGATCATTTATACAGTCCTCTCCCTTACAACTATGTCCTGGGAATGACTTGAATTCAACTTCCTTTCCAGCAAAAGACTTTTGCTCTAGGGTAATCTTATGACTCTAGCCACTTAGTACTAATTCATAAATAGACACGCAGCCTGATCCTGGCAAATATGATGCCAGTGGACACATGACCAGAAGTTTCTAGAAAGAAAAAAAAGGTTTTCTTCCTTTAGATAATCCACACAGAGAGAAACTCTCTACTTGTTCTTGTTGTGTCAGGAGCACCTGGACCAACCATAGTCATCCTGTCTCAGCCTCAGGACAAAGCCACCACTGATGCTGGTAGAGGTAGAAGAAGTCTACATTGCAATTTTGGAGTTTGTAAATCATCTAGTTCTGAAGATTTCTCTTTCTAGATTACCTGTTATATCATAATATATGTTTTTAAATTTGAAAGCCAGTTTGGGTGGATGATATTGCTTCCTGATATTTGAAAGTATTCTCATATGATTTGGCACCAGAAAATGAAGAGTGGTATGTAACAGATACTGAAATATGAAATTCTGAGAGTGGAGGATTTGGCCAGAGGAAATTAAGATGTTACATTTTCTGGCTAAAATCTTGGTCACACTTGTTTTGCATTTATCAGAGTTGATCCGCAGACACAGAGCAAAAAGTGGGTCACTCAAGTTGTGAAGCTCATATTCAGTATGGCCCCAGAGAATAATAAACAATGAAAGAAGACTTTTCTCAGAAGGCAGAACCAATGTCCATGTTGGACAGTTTAACCTACAAGTGTTTGTTCCATTTATCCCTTTAATATTTGTTTTTTTAATTGTAATTATCTATTATTTTTTCATAATTGAATATATATTATTGGTAGACAAATATTTCTAACTATAAGTCAGAATATAAGCAAATTCTGAGCCATGAATCATAAGGAAATGTTTTTTGTTCATTTTTGTGGAAAGTTTGCTATCTCCAAAGAAAGAACCATAGAAAACAATGATTTATCATGTTTCGTGTCCTCCAGATATTATAATGTTTAAATGATGCCTAGAAATTTAGATTTCTGACAATTCTCAGAATTCTAGCAACATATGGATGAGTTCAACACTGAGATTAATAGAGAAAAGGTAAAAATAATCTGGGTCCATTGATGTTGTTTTATCACAAAACTAACCTGCCCCACCATTAAACTGCTTAGGAGAAAATTTATGTAATCATATTGCTATTTGATATTGTTTGCAACCAAATATATCCTAATTGACATAGCTAGCATTGTTTGATAAACACACACTAATGGTGATATAATAAATCACCATAAATTTTTCTGAAGGCAATTTGTCAACATGTAATAAGAGTCTAAAAATCTTACTCTTCAATAAAATTTTAATCTAGAAATCTTTCCTAAGGAAATCACTTAAACTAAAAACAACTATTTATGCCAAAATATTCACAACAGAATTATTTATAATAGTGCAAATGTATAAAAATGATAATCATCTATAATAGGCTGTTGCTGAAGAGATGCATGCATAAAATTAATGTTTGCAGCTTAAAAAATGTTTTTGAAGTTAATTGAATAAGCTTTGCGATATACTTGGGGTATAGAGTTTAGTAAGAAATATAAGAATAATTTGTTTATACAGATTTATCCCAATTATGTTTAATATATGAAAGAAATGTGTATGATGCTAATGTGAAATTATAGATAGGTCTTTTTCAAATCTATTCAAAATTCTATACTTATATTTTTTACAGTGAGAAAATATTTTTATTATAGAAATATAATACATACAGTATTTTTATAATAAGTTTGACTGTGAGTCATGGAAGACAACAAAATTATAGGAACTAGATTTCTCACCATAATATGTTGAAATACAATTAGGCACTCTCATAATTTAAAATTCATAATGTAAAAAATAATTCATTAAAAAAGTGTTACTTATATTCATCTTCACCTGTAGTAATTGATTTTTTGTTTTAAATAGAATATAATATATACTTGCATGATTTCATGAGACATTACTTATTATGATGAATCACAGATAAAATTTTAGTTATTGTGACAAAAATTCTCCACTAAAATTTGATTCGCTCTTTATTTTGTATATTATCAAAAGCATATGTAAGGTTATAAACAAGAGTTAGAATGTTTGTATATTTTTTTAATATTAGTTTATCTTCGGATCATCCCATAATGGAAAATACATAATTTGGCTAGTGTATTACAGACATTTTAATAGACCAGCATTAGGCTTAAGCAATTCAAAATCCCAAGTAGAGTTTTTTTTTATATTTTCATTTTATTTTAGCTTATAAATTATATAATCTAGTCTTCATTTCCTATATGAGTAGGTCTCCTAGGGCGCTCTTCTCACTAACCATGGTTGGTATCAATTTCTGCACTCAGCCACGATTTTAATTTCCCAAATTCTTTTGATAAACACTTTGCATAACTCCATTGAATTAAATCACATTAGGAAAACATAGACCAAGATAGATCTGACTTGTTTGCCTAGCACTTAAAACCAATCCAATGGGAATGCAAAGCCCCTGCATATGGCTCAAGTATAGTTAGGAGCCAAGGTTGCATGTAAATGAGAATGCATAGGCAGCTTCGCCATCTGTCTGCAAAGTCCTTCCTGATTTGCTTGTCGAAAATGTTATAGGCTTAGTTAAAGCAGGCAGCACCAGAGGGAAAACTGAAGGAGACAGCTGCCTCCTCTTTGTATAGAACAAGGCAACGGTCACTAACAGGAGTTGAGACCCGTCTAACCTGATCACAGTGGCCTCAGATGGATTCTCAGCCATCTACTCATCCATCACTGACACAGCTGAATCCTTAAAAATGTTTCTATGCATGAGTAATACCTAATCCTTTTACTCTATTCAAATGAAATTTCTTGCCTTTTATAGATCATAGGCAACTTCCAGGAAAAGAAAAAAAAAAAAAACAGAAAAAAGTAAAAGAAAAGATGTTTAAGTGCATTTGGTGTTAGATTACACCAGTAAAATATTACAAAGTATACACAGGTATAGATTTTATATAAAGATATATGAGATAACCTATTTCTATTATAGAGATTGAGGTCACTTCAAATTTAGTGTAAGTGACTTAGACTATGTATCATTTTAACTTAAACCGATTTAAATTCTGATATGGTTGAAGTAGTGAAGCCATTGCCTCAGCTATACAGATTTTATACATAATTAGTCATATTAAAAGACTTCTGTCATATTAATATAAAAACTTGTGTTAATTTTTTCTTATGCAAGCTATTGAGTATACCACCTTGCTCTGAACTAATTGAGAAATGTATCTCTCATTGTTAAGCAAAAGTTCTGTTTAATGGCAAATGACAATTCTTTCCGCCATTCTTTTCAATAACATTTTCATTGATTATGTCACTTATAAAAACATAAGTACTCAGTCCGTTTCTTTTTAATACCAGCTGTCAACCCAAATAGAAGTGTTCCAAGAAGAAAATGGACTGTTAGCTAATATCTGTCTTCAGAGAAAATTACTTAATATATATCGTCTCATCTGTAAAATGGGGGAAATAGTACTAATCTTGCAATGATGTTGTTAGTATTAAATAAGTGATAGTATAGTTTCTGGCATATAGGAAGCTGTCAGTAAATGGCATTGTTCATTCAAGCATTCATCAAATAAATGTTTGAGTTCCTACTGTGGAATAGTCACTGTTACATTGTGAGTTGTTAATATTATTAACAAATAAACATATCCTATTTTAGCCATTTTTTCTGATATTATCAAACAATTGCTTTGCTGAACAGAAGTCCATAATGTACCATAATTAGAACAACCATCTTCATGGATTGTTAAAAGAGCAATGAGTCTAGCAGAGAGAATGTAGATAACGTATGTAATCTATGTTCATCCTTAGCAAAATTTTCCATTTTAAGCATTATAAATTGTTAAAAAGAATCATTAAAAACTTCATTTATTTAAATATAATTGTTCTCCTGTGTTTGTGTTTAAATGAAGTAACAATTGATATTTAACATGAAGAACATTTATTTTACCGAAAAATATAATACAAGGTTTCCTTCACAGTGTAATGTAAAGAATCCTGTAAAATCTACCCAAAATTGACTCCCATGTCTGTCTCTTACTAACAGCAACACTCATACCTTTATTACTTTATACAACTGTTTTACTTCCCTTTTAAAAAATATATATATTATATATAAATATATATATATATTATATATTTTAAAAATATATTTACATTAACTCTATTCTATTAAGTTACCTAGGCTGCCCTAGTTGGCTACCTACCCAGTACCAAGTTACTTCCTTATTCCTTCCCAATAGGATGTTGGCTTTGTTCTGTTCTCCACCACATAAAATGATCTCTTATCAGATTCCAGGAACATATCTTGACTGGTCCAAGACAATCACAGCACTTTCATTTCTAGTGTCATTTGTTGAATTTGAAAGAGTGCATGACTTATTGTGACTAATGAGTTATGATGGAAGGACTTCTGTGTTTTGTTTTGTTTTGTTTTTTCCTGGGACTTTTGTCCTTGAGTCTATCCTATGAAACAAATCCAAAAATAAAGAATCCCTCTTCTTCCTGTGGATATTATTTTGTCTGAATGAAAAATCTGGAAAGACTTGAAGAAATGTCCCTTGCTCTATGTAGAAGTTACAGTATGAAAGACAACAGAAACAATAAGAAGTTAAACCTGAGGATGTTTGGAGTTTGCCTAATATCAGAGTATCCTATTTTATCAATATACATTCTTATATTATAAGAAAGTTTGAGTCCAATTTTCTTTTATTTTCTGCCAAGGTCATCTCAACTGCTAATTGTTACCCCAGAACAGATTTGTCTTATTTATTTTCCAGAATAGGACAGCACTGGCACTGAGGAAACTGGGAAACTGGAAAGTGGTAAATTAAAAAGAAATACATGGTATCAGCAAAGAAATATCAAACCACCTCCTTCACAGTTGCCAATAACACATGTCCATAAGCCAACCTTGTATTTCAAACAGGTTCTCAGAGCTAACATCAAAGCACAGGTATTCTAAACCTTTATCTTAATACGATTTATACATTTAAAGAGAAATTTTAAAATTTTCTAACAATAGTCTAATAATCTTATTTGTATAGGTCCAAAGTTGCATGTGTTAGAATTTAAATGTAGGTTTTAAACTTTTACACCTTCTCAGAGACTATCACAATATCTTATGTAACATATTGCAGAACAAAATTACATATGTGAATTACTTAAAACCAAGTTATCTACCCTCTTAATGACCAGATTTCTCCCCCAATATTGGAAGCATTCAGTCCCTGTTTTTATATTTATGTATTTTTTTCATTCTTACCATATCATGTTTCATATTTAAAATTTCCTCCCAAAGGAGAATATTATTAAAACTAGATTAGAGACAGCAGAAGTAGAGGAACTCTGCGAAATCACGCCTCTATTTTAAGATTTCAAAGGGCCTACATTAATGTCACTTTTCACTAAATTTACAGATTCCCTAAGAACTTTGTGGCAGGCACTATGGTTTGGTTACCCAAATTCACTCAAAGCCCATTCCTCAATGGTAAAAATGGGAAACCTAAAGTATACGTTCCTAGACCCCATGGAGTTTTTTGTGCAATAGCATTCATGATTAACAATAAGGCATATGAAGAAGTTTATGTTTGAGTCTTCCTAGAAGATTAAAGACCTAAGGTTTTGACTACTGGCTCTTTTTTCTTTCCCGTCTATCTGCATGGAACACAGACAGAAAGTTTTTCCTAAGAGCAGACAATTATGAGATGGACTTTTTCCCCATATATCATAATGTGCACCTTATATTACAAATTTAATTTTTATGTCTTGTAAAATTATGCAAGAGATTCATGAATATATTATAATTAAACATTTATTTACAGAAATATATAAACATCCCCATATTTTCTTAAGAGACAGAATGTTTCATACCTAATTGTTCCCACCTTATCCCAAACACACAAAATGATGGGAGGCAAAATATCAATTTTATTATGATAGAGGTAAGGTCAGAAGATATAACTCAGTCTGATGTCCAAATGGAATTTCTACCTGAATCCCAGAATAAGACTTAGTGAATCAGTCACATATTCTGCTAGTCACAGACAGCCTTCCCTACAAGGAAGAAAGGTCTAGCTTCTGTTAAGACAGAAGCCAGGATGGGGTCAATAACAACTATTCCCCCCGTGAATAGATTTGCTCCCAAAAGGAAGTAGGCAGGGCTAAGCTACACATGCCTAATTAGTCTTTCTAAATATACCAAGGAGATGAAGCACTCTAAGCCTTTACTCCCATCCTGGAAGATTAGATAGAAGGCAGCAGAGGGTATTTATTTATGGAAAACTTTTCATCTTAGAAAGGAGGAAAGTCCTCTATCTTTAACCTATACAAATGCTATTGATGTTATGTATTTATCTGACAGATACTTTATCACTTAAAAAATAATTTTAAACATTTATTTATTTTTAAACCATATTCAACCTATGTGAAAAGGATTTGCTTTATTCCCTGCTTACATTTATAAAGTTATATTTCCTCCCTAATTACAAGAAGTACACTGGTGAATTGTAGCTGTGATTATTGATATTCATTAGCTAACATTCAAGTTTCAAGAAAACGTAACATATATATGACTACAAGTAAAAAGAATGTGTGACCAATATTGAGAAAAATGTGCCATTTGACTATAGGACATAACAAAAGATAAAAATGATATACCTTTGGAGAAATGAGATGACTCTATAAATTCATCATAATTATAATTGAAACCCTAGTAGATTTTTCATGAAACTTAAAACATGTCTTTATGTAAAAGACACAGGTAAAATATAACTGAGGTGATATGTTAATGATAAACAAAGAGTATTTTGCCTTCCAGTCAACTAAATATTTCATAGCAAGAGCACTTACAAGTCTTAGAGGGGTCCTAAATTGTGACTGCTCCCCAACTCCTTACACAAACTCTCCTGTATACTCACTCCATCATTGGCTGGGAGGAGCCAGTGGAAAGTGTGGCCACAATGAAAACATGGTGACAGAGTTCAGAGCACATACCTGAATTTGGAACTCTCTGAGGCACATTCTCTTGTCCCCCAGACCCATTAAAAAGAAAAAAGATACAACTGATGTATAACTCAAAAGGTACTAAATGAGAAATTAAGAAATTTGTTTTTGAAATTGGGATAAGAAGTATGTTTTTAAACTAGACAGGAAAAGCAAAGATAAAAAATGAATTACTACTTGGACTAAATTAAAATGTAAACTTTTATAAAATAAGAAGCAACATTTAACAACATTTAAGAAAAAGTGGCATGCCAGGACAAAATAGGTAGAATTTATTACATATTATAAAAGTATTGATATTTACAATTCATACAAGGACTCTCCAAGTCAATAAGAAAACACACCATTTCATGATAGTGGGCAAAATATTTGAATGTATACTTCTTTTTTTAAAATTAATTAATTTATTTATTTTTGGCTCCATTGGGTCTTTGTTGGTGCACGTGGGCTTTCCCCAGTTGAGGCGAGCAGGGGCTACTCTTCGTTATGGTGCACAGGCTTCTCATTGCGGTGGCTTCTCTTGTTGTGGAGTGCAGGCTCTGGTGTGCGGGCTTCAGTAGTTGTGGTCCATGGGTTTAGTTGCTCCATGGCATGTGGGATCTTCCCAGACCAGGGCTCAAACCTGTGTCCCCTGTATTGGCAGGTGGATTCTTAACCACTGTGCCACCAGGGAAGTCCAGAATGTATACTTCAAAAAAGACATATTTTGAATAATCTTTTGCACTGATTCACAGCTTGTCCTTAAAACATCTAGAAAAGCCGAAAATAAGTTATCAAAGGCACCAAGAGCTCTGGACGCAGCTTAAATACACACACAGGTACATTTCCTCCTCAAGATATTTGGGAAATTCTGAAACTGTGCAGGATATTTGGTTACAGAACTAAGCTACAACCTCTGGAAAGCAGACTGGATATACCAGCAGTTACGGCACAGGGAGGAGATAAAATCAGCAAGGTGAAAGCTGGTTCATTGCCACACTGGGATCTGGTATCTGTTCAAGGGGAAGAGAAACTGAGAAAGGATAATATTCATCTTTATTCTCATATTCAGAAGTGGCACACGGACCTCTTTTCATGGTACTGTGGTCACATGATGATATCTAACAATTCATTTTCTGTGGAAGAAGAGAACAGGTTATACAGGATATATGATGGTTTCTTCCTTTATCATCATCTACCATGGAAGAATCCTTATTTTTTCCCAGTAATATGTCTAATATTTTACTTTTTGAAAAACGGCCTTTTCAGATTTTGGATTAAACTCATAATGTAGTACTCTCAAATGAAAATGATAAATCAAGTACATTTATTTTTAGTTCTAGGGCATTACATTAATTAAGGCTAATAATTTAAAATGTTTTCTTGTAGCGCTCATAAAAGTAAATATTTAAAAAATACAGTAGAAATGATAAAGTAAAAGGAGAACAGTGTTAACCCTCTATAGATTTTGCTACTTTGTTATATTTGTATTTGTTTCTGAGGTGTATTTAGCAATTTTTCAGCCCCTTCACTTTCATTTTTAAGGACTGAGCAAAATATTTTGAGAATTTTTTCCCTATTGCTGTCAAGTCATGGAGAAAATAATTTTATTTTCTTCTTCGCCTCTCATTTTTTCTCTACACAATGTGTGACTTAACATCAAAGAATGAAATTAAACAAAATAAGTGCAAGTACAAAATGCATGTGCACACACACACACACACACACACACAGAGTCAAAGGTGTATTTTTACCTGGGGACATAAAAGTTCAGAGCCAAGGAGACAATGTAAGTCAGTAACTTGAATATCCAGCTTACTGACAAGTCAGCCAACTCCCAAGAAAACTGTCCATCTATGATTGATGAGTGATATTTTGTATTCACTAGCTCATATTTAAAGAGTCCTTGAGGCATTCTGGTTGAAAGATCTATGATGTAAAATTTCCTACTAAGTAATGACTACATTACTTGAATGAATTTGTAGCAAACTTCAAAATCAAATTCATGCAATGAATATAGAGAACTTGAGAAGATATGACATCTTGAATTTTCAGAAAATTAATGTTTACATATAATTTCCAAATGTATATTATATTCAGTAGTATGAATAACAATTTTATGTTCAATTTTTTTTTACTGTTTCATTTAGCTGTGATTTCCAATCCATGCAAGAACTTATCTAAAAACCAGTTCTTTTATTTTTTTTTAAATAGGAGGATATTGATTAATACTTTCATTCTCATTTAAAGAATGGTTACCTTAGAAAATGGTTCAGTATGATTTACTAAGTAAAATGATGATGGTGGTGATGATGTTAATGGTGATGATGATAAAAAGCAACTAATTTTCATTAAAAACTTGCTCTGTAATTTGCATTCTCCTAATATGATTTCCTTACATTAATTACATGAATTATCTCATAAGTTTCATTTTATGAGGGAAATGAATCAGGTAAAATAATTTAAGTAACAGAATCAAGATTATATGGTTAATAACAGGCAGCAACGACATTTAAACCCAGGCAGTACAACTTAATAGGCTATGTTTTTGCTGTTCTAATACTGCTTCCTCAATTTAAATTAGTCAATTTATTAAAACAACAAATTGAATTATGCATATATATATAAATATTACTGTAAAACATTAAAAAAATAAAATATTTGATTAGCTAAATGGGACTAAGTTCTACCAAAAAAACAAAACAAACAAACAAAAAAACCCAATTACACAGAGACTTTTACCATTTTGGAAGAAAACAACTTTTTTGGAAAAAATTCTGTTACTCAAGGAGTTCATTTAATATTGTTGTTCAGTTAAATTATATATATTTTTAATCTCTGCTCATTTATTTCCAAGTTATAACTTGAACACCCATTTGATTAAGTGCTTGCTGACCTTGGGTCAGTATCTGTACTTGGTTTTATTGTTTTCCATATGAGACCCAACTCCCTGGTGGACTAATTTAAACAAATCCATGCAAAATATTAATTAGGTGTAGTAGTGAAAGCAAAAGCGGTAAAAGTTTTTCTGTGGCAAAAGATCAGCTCTCTGCTTTTGACAAGTCTATACTTTCTTCTAACGTGATCACTTCATATAGTTTTCTTAGTCCCCAAAGATAAATCAGTCGTTTTAGAATGCCTCACATATTTCTTCCTTATCTGATTAAGAGTAATTGTTGCCTAGACACTGATCTGTTCACAGAAAATTATTCTCTGGAGAACTGGAAATTGAAGGTTGAAAGCTGTATAAAGAGTACTGTCATATAGAATACTACATTTGCCATATAGAATACTGCATACTGCCATATAGAATACTACATCTGCCATATAGAATTACTACAATAGAATACGAGAGGGGTTATACACACATATAACAAACAAACAAATAAAGTGTCTGTATGTAGAAATATTTGTTCCCAGTAACTGGCAATACGGGAATTACCATTACTTATTTGAATTTTAATATAATAATGAATTATAAATTTGTAATGAGAGACAAGAGTGACATATATTTTAAAATTGAAGTGTCCTGTATATTCTTCTATAGTTGATAGTTAGGTCTTTGATTTGCAGCAATTTCATATAGCAGTATTTGTTTTTAAATGTAATTTTTAAATATATGTTTCATGCCGTATGAATTATTTTCGTGGGGTGATTCTTATTCTTAGGTGACTCGGGCTTCTTTCTTCCAACCTTTTTCAGCTCCATCCATTATTTCTCCCACTTTCAATTCTTTCCTTAATTTCTTCCCTCCTCCCTTCTTTCCATTTTTCTCTTATTTTCTTTTTTTGCTTTCTCTCTTTTATTCTTTCTTTTTTTATTAATTTACTTTGATAAAGAATTATGAAATCTTAAAATTTTATACTAAATATAATTTAATACAATGAATCTGATGAAATAATAGCTCATATGTTGTAGGTTACATTTTAAGACATGAACATATTATTCTGTCTACATAGGAAAAGAAAGTCACAACATAAAATTATTCTATTCTTAGAAATTCTCATATGTGTACTGCATTTTAAAAGTACTCTCAAAAATGCCATCAACATTTTGAAATTATAATAAAAGTAATCATATGATTTCCTCTTCCAGTAGGACCCTAAAATTTAAATGAATTCAGGACTTTGTAGTTTTATTTTCCTTGAGAAAGAGAGTATCTTTCCTTAGGGTTGTTTTGAATTTAGGTTTTTATTAATATTATTTTTAAAAACCTTAATATGGATTTTCTGAAAAAAGATCCCTCTATAACTATGATTGACTAATTTTGTAGCATCTTTTTCCCTCCATAGTATTAGATGTGTTAACCAAAGTTGGAACTAAAAATTGTTTATTTTTAATGAGAAAAATCTCATTAACTACTCAGAAAGAAATGGCATGAGAAAAACAGAAAAATGTTTCAGAATCTAGAAACACAAATGAATAGAAATCAATATTTACATTAAAAGGAAAAGACAGAGATATCAGAAGTTTAAATCAGCTCTACCCTTTTGAATGTGCATTTTCCCACATTGGTGATATTTCCTGAATCACTTCAATAATGATTAATTTTTAATTCAGTAATTTTTCCATGAGAATGCAGCACAAAAGCATTAATTCACATAGACATTTGCTTTAAACATTGCCTATGAAAATGCCATATTATTACTTAGTTGAGAGGTCAAATTTTCTTCTTTTTAACTTATATTTTCTTATGTATGAAATTGAACATGTGCCATGGTCTGAATGTTTGTGTTCCCCCCAAATTTAAATGTTGAAATCCTAACATCCATTTTGATGGCATTGGTAGGTAGAGTCTTTGGATTATAATGTGGGTCATGAGAGCAGAGGCTTCAGGAATGAGATTGATGACCTTATAAAAGGGACCCTACAAAGATTCATAACCTCCTCTACCATGTGAAGGTAGAGGAAGAAGGTGCTGGCGATGAAACAAAAAGAAGGGTGGCTGTGGTCCTCACCAGAAGGGGACTGCCCTGGCCCCTTGATCTTGGACTACCCAGCCCCCAAAACTGTGAGAAATAAATTTGTTGTTGTTTTTTTTTTAACATTTTTCATTTTCACCCGGAACTTTATTTTTTAAAATATTTATTTATTTTTATTTATTTTTTGGCTGTGTTGGGTCTTCATTTCTGTGCGAGGGCTTTCTCTAGTTGCAGCAAGTGGGGGCCACTATTCATCGTGGTGCGCGGGCCTCTCACTATCGCGGCCTCTCTTGTTGCGGAGCACAGGCTCCAGACACGCAGGCTCAGTAGTTGTGGCTCACGGGCCTAGTTGCTCTACGGCATGTAGGATCTTCCCAGACCAGGGCTCGAATCTGTGTCCCCTGGATTAGCAGGCAGATTCTCAACCACTGCACCACCAGGGAAGCCCATAAATTTGTTTTTTATAAGCTACCCACTTGTGGTATTTTGCTGTAGTAATCCAAATGGACCAAGACAACATGAAAGAACTGTGTCTGTTCTGAACAATCCGAGTGAAAACCTCCTCACTCGTGAGGGATTGAGTGAAAGACTAAGAAGAGTCATATTTCATTTAGTCGAGAAAGGACACCCTAGACCACATGTGGCTCTGGCCTTGCCTAAAAGTAACTTAAAATCATGATGCAGAAAATCAGTTTCCAAGTAGCTCAATTGTGTCCCAGAACTAAGCTCAAATCTACTTGTAAAAATTACCAGGATCCAATAGTAAAAATTCAAAATACTTAGTATCTAATAAAAATTACCAGGCATTAAAAAAGAGAAGACTATAGCTTATCCTGAGGAGAATGTCAGTCAATCAAAAGGGATGCAGAAATGGCATCAGTGATAAAACTAGTAGTCCTTACAACTGTATGTCGTACATTTGAGAAATGAAGAAATATTTAAAATGTTAAAGAGAGATATAAATTTAATTTTTAAATGCAAAACTCAATTCTAGAGATGAAAAACTTCAATGCCTCACACGAAATATAAACTGGATGGGATAAATGCTCAAAGAGACGAGATAGAAGAAAAGATGTGTGAACATGAAAGCATAGCAATAGAAACTGTCCAAAATGAAACACATATAAGAAAAAAAAAAAAAAGCTGAAAATATTAACAGAGCATATGGAGCTCCAGTAAACTTCAAGTGCAAAATGTGTATGCAATTTACAGTCACATAGGATAAGAAATAGAAGAAATTTGAGGAAATAATGATAAGATATTAGAGGAAATAATGGCCAACATTTCTTCTATATCTAATAACAAATATAGACCCATTTATATAAGAATCTCAACAAATCCCATGCATAGAAATCATGAAAAAGACTACATTAAGGCATATACACAGTATTAGTCAAATTGCTTAAGACCAGTAATAAAGAGCAAAGCAAAGAAGCCAGATAAAAAAGGCACATGGAATACTCTGGAAAACAGATAAACATGTTAACATATTTCTCATCAGAAATGATGCAAGCCAGAATACAGTGGAGCAATTTCTTTAAAGTATTGAAAGAAACAAAACTATCAACCTAGAAATTTTACCCAGCAAAAGTTGCTTTCCTAAGAGAAAATGAAATACTTTGTTAATGCTCATAAAAGCTAAAAGAATGTATCAATAGCAGGCTTGCACCACAAGAAATGTGAAAGGAAATCTTTCAGGCAGAAACAAAATTATATCAGATGTGATGCTGGATCTATCTAAATTCATGAAGTGCACTGGAAATGGTAGCTACATAGGTAATTAAAGAACATTTTGCTTTTTATTTAATTTCTTCAGAGAACAATCAACTATTATTTAAGAAAAAGTAATAATGTATTTTGAGATTCATAACATTAATGAAATGAAATTTATAACAAAAATAGCACAAAGGCCTAGCAAGAAACAATGGGAGTATTCCCTGTTTTCTGAAAGTTTGCATTAAGACCTGCATTAGTACAATAACAGCTTTTATTGGTAAAAGCAAAAATCCTCTTTGGATTTCTTTCGATTAGTGAAAACAGATACTAATGTAGGTCTTTTGTAACAGTGAAGTGGCCTAATGCAAACTTTTAGAAAGCAGGGAGACACTCTTTATGTTATTTTGGTTTATGAAATTTTTCATAGGAATGCCTACTTTCCGATGGTGGGGGAAAACTGTGTACTGCTGTAAAATTCTTTAATATGAGTGGAGTATGTGTAAAGTAGTATATTATTGAAGGTAGATTATATTCAGTTAAAGAATTTTATTATAACTCTAAAGCAACCACTAAAATAACACAGTTTTATCTAATAAGCCAACAAGGCAAATACCTGTAATAATAAAAAGTACACTACCCTTTTTTTGTAATTTTTTTTTTTTTTTGGTTTTGGTATCAGGGTAATGGTGGCCTCATAGAATGAGTTTGGGAGTATTCCTTCCCCTGCAATTTTTGGGAATAGTTTCAGAAGGACAAGTGTTAATTCTTTAAATGTTTGATAGAATTTGCCTGTGAAGCCATCTGGTCCGGAACTTTTGTTTCTTGGGAGTTTTCTAATCACAGTTTCAATTTCAGTACTGGTAATTGGTCTATTCATATTTTCTATTTCTTCCTGGTTCAGTCTTGGGAGATTGTACCTTTCTAAGAATTTGTCCATTTCTTCCAGGTTTTCCATTTTATTGGCACATAGTTGCTTGTAGTAGTCTCTTATGATCCTTTGTATTTCTGTGGTGGCCATTGTCACTTTTCCTTTTTTATTTCTAATTTTATTGATTTGACCCCTCTCCCTTTTTTTCTTGATGAGTCTCACTGAAGTCTTATCAATTTTATTTATCTTTTCAAAGAACTAGCTTTTAGATTCATTGATCTTTTCTATTGTTTTCATCATTTCTATTTCATTTATTTCTTCTCTGATTTTTATGATTTCTTTCCTTCTACTAACTTTGGGTTTTGTTTGTTTTTCTTTCTCTAGTTGCTTTAGGTGTAAGATTAGGTTGTTTATTTGAGAATTTTCTTGTTTCCTGAGGTAGGATTGTATTGCTATAAAATTCCCTCTTAGAACTGCTTTTGCTGCATCCCATAGTTTTAGATCATTGTGCTTTCATTTTCATTTGTCTCTAGGTATTTTTTGATTTCCTCTTTGCTTTCTTCAGTGATCCATTGGTTGTTTAGTAGCTCACTGTTTAGCCTCCAGGTGTTTGTTTTTTTAAAGTATTTTTCTTATAGTTGATTTCTAATCTCATAGTGTTGTGGTCAGAAAAGATGCTTGATATGATTTCAATTTTCTTAAATTCACAGACACATGCTTTGTGGCCCAGCATGTGATCAATCCTGGAGAATGTTCCAAGTGCACTTGAAAAGAATATGTATTCTGCTGCCTTTGATGAAATGCTCTATAAATATCAATTAATTCCATCGGTCTAATGTGTCATTTAAGGCCTATGTTTCTTTATTGATCTTCTGTCTGTATGATCTGTCCATTGAGGAAAGTGGCATGTTAAAACCCCTCACTATTATTGTGTTACTGTCGATTTCTCCTCTTATGGTTGTTAGTATTTGCCTTATATAGTGGGGTGTTCCTATGTTGGGTATATTTTTTTGCATATATATTTACAATTGTTATATCTGATTCTTGGATTGATCACTTGATGTTGCCACTTTTATTCAACATAGTTTTGGAAGTCCTAGCCACAGTAATCAGAGAAGAAAAAGAAATAAAAGGAATCCAAATCAGAAAAGAAGAAGTTAAACTGTCTCTGTTTGCAGGCGATATGATACTATGCATAGAAAATCCTAAAGATGCTACCAGAAAACTACTAAAACTCATCAATGAATTTGGTAAACTTGCAGGATACAAAATTAATACACAGAAATAAGTTGCATTTCTATACACTAACAATGAAAGATCAGGAAGAGAAACTAAAGCAACAATCCCATTAACTGTCCCATCAAAAAAATATAATACCTAGGAATATACCTATCTAAGGAGACAAAAGACCTGTACTCTGAAAACTATAAGATGCTGATGAAAGGAATCTAAGATGACACAAACAGATGGAAAGATATACTATGTTCTTGGATTGGAAGAACCAATATTGCCAAAACAACTATACCCTCCAAGGCAACCTACAGATTCAATGCAATCCCTATCAAATTACCAATGGCATTTTTCACAGAAGTAGAAAAAAAAAATCTTAAAATATTTATGGAGACACAAAAGACCATGAACAGCCAAAGCAATCTTGAGAAAGAAAAAGGGAGCTGGAGAAATCAGGCTCCTTGACTTCAGACTATAGTAAAAAGCTACAGTAATCAAAACAGTATTGTACTGGCAAAAAAACAGAAATGTTGATCAATGGAACAGGATAGAAAGCCCAGAGATAAACCCATGCACTTATGGTCAATTAATATATGACAAAGGAGGCAAGACTATACAATGGAGGAAAGACAGTCTCTTTAATAAATGGTGCTGAGAAAACTGGACGGCTACAAGTAAAAAAATGAAATTAGAACGTTCTTTAACACAGTACACAAAAATAAACTCAAAATGGATTAAAGACCTAAATGTAAGGCTGGATAATATAAAATTCTTAGAGGAAAACATAGACAGAATACTCTTTGACATAAATCACAGCAATATCTTTTCTGAGCCATCTCCTAGAGTAGGGAAATAAAAGCAAAAGTAAACAAATGGGACCTAATTAAACTCAAAAGTTTTTGCACAGCAAAGGAAACCATAAACAAAATGAAAAGACAACCCACAGACTGGGAGAAAATATTTGCAAACAGTGTAACTGACAAGGGGTTAGTCTCCAAAATTTACAAGCAGCTCATGTGGCTCAATATCCCAAAACCAAACAACCAATCAAAAAATGGGCAGAAGACCTAAAATGACATTTCTCCAAAGAAGACATACAGATGGCCAAAAGGCACATGAAAAGATGCTCAACCTCTCTAATTATTAGAGAAATGTAAATCAAAACTACAATGAGATATCACCTCACACCAGTCAGAATGGCCATCATCAAAAAGTCTACAAACAATAAATGCTGGAGAGGGCATGGAGAAAAGGAGACCTCTTACACTGTTTGTGGGAATGTAAATTGGTATAGCCACTATGAAAAACAGTATGGAGGTTCCTTAAGAAAATAAAAGTAGAGCTCCCTTATGATCCATCAATCTCACTCCTGGCCATAAATCTGGAGAAAAACATGGTTTGAAAGGATACATGCACCCCAATGTTCATTGCAGTACTGTTTACAATAGCCAAGATGTGGAATCAACCTAAATGCCCACTGACAGATGAATGGATAAAGAAGATGTGGTACATATATACAATGGAATATTACTCAACCATTAAAAAGAGTGAAATAATGCTATTTGCAGCAACATGGATGGACCTGGAGATTATCATATTAAGTGAAGTCAGACAGAAAAAGACAAATATCATATGACATCACTTATATGCAGAATCTAAAAACAATGATACAAATGAACTTACTTACAAAAGAGAAACAGACTCACAGGAAAAAAAAATACACAAGTGAGTTAGAATTTTTTAAAAAAGATTAAAAAATATATGCCATGTTAACTCTAGTCAAAAAGTTAAAGTGACTAAATCAATATTGTGATGTAGATTTTTAAGCAGAAAATATTATCAGGGTCATTTCATAGTCTTCAAAGGGTCGATTCATTAAATGACATAAAATTCCTAAGCAGCCATGCACTTAATATCAGAGCTGTAAAACATATGAAGGAAAAGCTGATTAAACTGCAAGACGAAATAGACACAGCCACAACTATGGTCAGAGATTTCAATGGCACTCTCTTGACATTGAAAGAAAAAGAACAACTAAAATAAAATTAATAAGAATGTAAGGAATGTGAACAAATTTATCCAAGAAATTGACATAATGGATGCTTACAGAATGCACCATATGGGAATAGCAATATACACATTGTTTTTAAATGTGCAAAGAATACTTACCAAGATAGACCCTATTATAATTAATAATACAAATTTCATTCAATTTCAAAGAATGTATAATTCAAAAAGAGTCATGTACCAAAATGTTCATTATAGCTCTATTTACAATAGCCAAGACATGGAAGCAACCTAAGTGTCCATCAACAGATGAATGGATAAAGAAGATGTGACACATATATACAACGGAATATTACTCAGCCATAAAAAGGAACGAAGCTGAGTTATTTGTAGTGAGGTGGATGGACCTAGAGACTGTCATACAGAGTGAAGTAAGTCAGAAAGAGAAAAACAAATGCTGTATGCTAACACATATATATAGAATCTAAAAAAGAAAAAAAAGAAAGAAAGAAAGAAAATGGCCAGAAGAACCTAGGGGCAAGATGGGAATAAAGTTGCAGACCTACTAGAGAATGGACTTGAGGATATGGGGAGGGGGAAGGGTAAGCTGGGAAAAAGTGAGAGAGTGGCATGGACATATATGCACTACCAAATGTAAAATAGATAGCTAGCGGGAAGCAGCTGCATAGCACAGGGAGATCAGCTTGGTGCTTTGTGACCACCTAGAGGGGGTGGGATAGGGAGGGTGGGAGGGAGGGAGATGCAAGACAGAAGAGATATGGGGATATATGTATATGTATAACTGATTCACTTTGTTATAAAGCAGAAACTGACAGACCATTGTAAAGCAATTATACTCTAATAAAGATGTTAAAAAAAAAAAAGAATGTAAGTCTTACAAAGTATGTTCTCTAAATATATTGGAATTAAACTAGAAATCATTAACAGATGACCTGGAAAATATCCAAATATGTGGAAAATGAATACTCTATTTCTAAAATTATGTATACATCAAAAAAGAATCAAGAAGAAAATTAGAAAACAAATTTTCTACAGAAAATAGTAATATACCATTTCAATATTTATAGAATGCAGCTATAAATATAAAGGCATTCCCAGTATTACTTATACATATTAAGAAAGGAGAAATGTTTCAAATCATTAACCTCAGATTCTACCATAAGAAACTAGGAAAAGAACATTTAAAATTAAAAGTAAGCAAAAGAAAGAAAATAATAAGAATTAAACATGAATTAATGACATAGAAAACATAAAGCAATATAGAAATTTGATGTAATCAATAATGGGTTCTTGAGAGAATCGACAATATTCATAAACTTATAGCCAGATTGACAGGGGATACAAAAGAAACAGGACAGAAATTTCCAATACCAGGAATGGCACAGGTGACAGTATTGCTGATTCTGCAGGTTAATTGAATACTAAGGATTTCTTATAACAAATTTAGAGCGAAAATTTGACAATTTAGATGAAATGAACAAATTCCTTGAAGGACATAAACCATGAAAGCTCACTGGAGAATCACTGGATAACTCTCTAGCTAACAAAGACATGTAGAAAACTGGAAAGAGTGTCATTCTTATACTTGCCACAAGAAAACAGCTAAACAAACTGCAAATAATGTCTTTTCTTGAAACCATCAGATAACTGAGGTCACAGGGCAAACTTCTTAGAAATATTGAGAGAGGTAGAAAACTATAGGGAGAAAATGGGCCTGACCATTTGCTTACTTAGGGCAGACATCACCAAATGATATAAAAGTAAGTAAGACTAAGTTAGAAAATTTTAACAATTTCTTAAAGCTGAGTACAGGCTAGTGAGAGAGTGTGAAAACATAGGTGGTATCAGACATACTAGAATTTACTCTCTTTGCAGGCTTTTTCTCTGAATATCACCAGACACTCACAGGAAAGATCAGAAGGGGTCCTGAGAACACTTTTCCCAAGGTGATGACCTGGGTACTGGAGCACCAAATCCATCCAGAATCTTCTCCCTTAAATCCAAGGAATAAAAGGCTTAATCCAGGAGGGTAGATCATCAAAATGTGTGTCCTGAGAGCATGTCTGGAAACCCGTGGCAACTAGAGGAAGGAAAGAGCAGCCACCAGCAAAAGTCCATCCAGACATTTCTTCCCTAATCTGTAGGAGTAAAGTCTTCGAGCCCCCAGCTTGAGGGCACTGAGGCCTCCACTTGGCAACACAGCTTTGCATTCACCTTGACTTTAGCCCATGGACTACATCTCGGACTTCTGATCTCTAGAATTCTAAGATAATAAATTTGTATTGTTCTATACCTCTGGATTTGTGGCAATTTGTTATGGCAACAACAGGAAACTAATAAAACTGTCATTCTGATATTTTACCCAAACCCTCTTGAGATGTATGCACTATCCACCCTTGGGGGAGAATCTGATCATGTCTCAAATTTATCAATTCTTACGTGGAAGATTCACCACTAAGAGTGCTAATCTCTCTAATATCTCTGTCTTTGACTCTCTCTATGTAATTATCTTCCTTACCCCTTCTCTCTCTTTTTCTTTATTATACACAATAATAAAATTTACCTTTTTGATCCCAAGAGTAAGCTCAACTTCCAACTTCTATTTTTCATTAGTCAAAGAGACCATCAAGTCTTTTTAATTAAACCACCATAGCATAGATGTTATTTTCACCATTCAATTCCTTATATGACATGTTAATGGATTTTCCATGGTTCCTTCCTCTGTGTTTGTCTTACATATGTAGGGACATCAGAATTTTGTCTGTTATATAAGTGCAATTCTCAGCTTGTCATGTGTGGTTGGAATTTATTTTCCTGGATACATTTTGTTTTTGTAATTTCTTTTTGACCTGAGTTATTTCTGCTTATTTTAAAACTTTTAACAACAGCTATAAAAAAGTATCATGCTGCATCTTTTATAATAAAATGGAAAATGGGAATAAAAATGGAATATTTCATGCCCATAGGCAAGAAGGGTGAAAGGGTGACCCATGAAAAACTGTAAATACAATTTAAGGCACCCAGTTGTAGTTAGGTTATTAGCTGTAACTAGTTGTAGTCAGGTTTTATAACTGCAAACAATTATAAGCTGAATTTACCAGAGGCACAAAGCAAAGGGCACAGGTACCTGGAGTCCCAAAAGAGTTCATATTAGGTCTTGTTGGACATAGCAAGAAACATGAAAATGTTAAATCTTGATCTTCTAGCTATAGCTTAGAAGCCTGAAAGGTGGACCTTTGATAACTTTTGCAATAACTTCAAAATTGTGAATCTGCTAGTTTTATATGAAAAAAGTAAAATATATATCAAATATTTTCTTATGGGCAATCTGCATAGATACATAGATCGATCAATCTATCTATCCACCTAAATATACAAGTTGAGTTTACCTTTAGAAAGTTTATCACTGTATACCAATGTCAACTGCACTCATGAAAAGATTAGTATTAAAATCTAATTATTGTGATATTACGGGAAAGGGACCCCTGATAATAGAGGAACACTGTTATGCCAGAAGAGACAGCAGTTAAGTAAGGTTCCCATCGGGCTAAATACCAATTTCAGGGCAGGCAAGTCTTCCTGCATTTTTGGTTGTTTGTCATCATTAAATAGGTATTGTTCAGGGATCCAGTTTCTTAGTTCATTTATCATCATCATCTGAAGTAGATTATGGCTAATGATGGGTAAATATTCAGTGGTGATTTGGATTTGTGAGGATGTTTATTTGTCTGTTAAACATGAAATTTTGTTAATACAGTCATTTTTCAACCTCCCCCAAGTTGCAGTGATTTATATCCATGTAGATTTTTTTAAAGTGGAAATTAATTTCATGTCATCAATTTACTTTTCCACTGAGTAATTTATGATACAAGATATTAGTTTAAAATGTAAGAAGAAAATTAACTCGCCACCAAATAATTTAGTCATTCACTTGGACTTTATTTTTCCATTAAGGAGAGAAATTTTGAGCATATTTAAATTCTTAATTTTGTATTTATAATAAGATAAACATCCAAATATTACATTTCCTTCTGTCCCATATACATCTGTAATTATGAAATGTATATAATTTTGCCTTATTTTATTACTCATATCAGTTGATATTCTTTTAGAGACGACTTTGTCACCAAACACACTTACAGAGCCCTAGACCGACCATCTATCAGAGTAGATATTTTTTAACCTTTTAAAAGTTGATTCAAAATAACAGAATTCTGCTTTTTATTGTGATGCTAATTTTTGCTATACAAAGATATACAAATGAGTTTTGAGATCCATTCCATTCATTGAATTAACAACAGAATTTCATCAGAAAACAGAATATTGATTTGCTGTTTAGCCTATCTCTATTCATCATATTAATTTTCTCTAAAAATTTTCTTTTATTTAAATTAATATATTTCTCATTTTGCTGTGCACTATTTTATCTGACTTACCCAATTATAGAAGAAACTTAACAAAACCTACCTATTAAAGCAAAAAGTATATATCACACCTATGGAGAGGACAGAAATATAATTATATATCATCTTCTGTAAGATCCTGTATATTATCATTTCTACTTTACCAGTGAAGTGTTTGAGGTCCATGGAAAGTGAGAAAATTATCAAGGATTAATTAAACAGATGTCAAAATAAATATGGTGTTCTTCAGATCATGCTAGAGCCTCTACATGTGTTTATTGCCTTAATTGTTTATCTCAAACATGCATAAAATGCATTAGTCCTTAATGTATTCATGGATATATTAGAGGCTCAAAATGTATCTATCTTAGAAAACCTATGTATACATTGCCCACAAAAATGGACATTTTAGAAAAAGAAAATAGTTTCAGAAAAACTGCTTTCCTGTTACAGTTCTCAAACTCTAGACCTTGAAGAAATCTATGAGGTAATATTTCACAGTCTAACATTCAATAGAGCGAGTCACAGCTCCATGTCCTTTCAGCCACTTGATGAGGATTTTCAGTGATGGGGAGACACACTTTCACATGAGGTATCCTCAGTACCATTAGACAGTGCATTATAGCCTATTTCCAGTAACTTCATGTCCATTACTATTCTGGTTTCTGTTCTCAGATTAAATTTTAAATAGTCGCAAGGTATTGCTTAGCAAGTAGATGTGTGGAATACACACCTCTGTTATCTTAGTTCTGGACACTAGGCATTTATTAATAGAACCAGAAATCTTATCACCTTTTTCTAAAATCATGTTATAATGCTGCCAATAATTGTATCTATCTTCTTGAAACATCAGTCTGTCATCCATTATATTCTCTACTCCTATTATGTAATTTCATATTACATTTCCCTAAGTTCAGCATGTATAGAACATTCCCCTTCACTGCAAGCCTATAAAGTCTACAAAAAGTAAATGACATTCTATGCTCTTAACAACGCCAGAAGAAGAGTCCCAGGTCCTGAGAGTAATTCTGAGACTTGGTAAATAAAAGAACTGGCTATTGCCATGTTGAAAGGAAGAAACTTGGGAAAACATAGGATAAAAGGTGAATCTTGGGAAGTCTCTATTTTTGGAGTTGAGCAGATTAATTTGGGGAGATGAGGTATCCTTTGGAAACTTACTGAAGAAGGTAAAAAGAGAAAGTGTCTCAAGAAGGAACTTTCAAAATAAGTTAATATCAATAAATCAGAAGAAGACTGACCCTACCCCCAACATAAGGTACAATTTATTATGAAAACTTCACTTTAATGTGGCAACTAATGAAAAAAATTTTGAACTAAGAAACTAAATAAGCCTCTCTTACTTTTTCTCCCTCAAGTGATCACCTTATATTGTGGATCTGTGAAAATCGTGAAATATACCAGAATATAAAAAAATGAAATAAAATATAAAAAAGAAAAACACCAAAACAAAACCAAACTTCATATCCATTCAAAGTTACTGAAATAACTTAAAATATGAGAATTAAAATTTTTTAGCTGGTAAAATACTCTGAAACTGTCTCAACATAAAAGAGAAGTCTAATACAACCATTCAATATGAATTAAATAAACCTGAACAAGCTACTGAAAACATGGACCATAAATTCAAAAAACTAAGAATAAAAAAGACAAACTGCAATAAAACTGTAAAGGAGATACGGACAATCATATTAATGTATGCAGAGCCTGGTGAAGGACAAAGGCTACACTTCCCAAATTCATAGACATCGGGTTTGGATTTTGACGTGGTCTGGTAAAGTAATTGTGAGCAAAATTAATGTCGCCATCTTTAAGAAGAAGTTTTAAGAGCTAAAATCTAGACCTCCATGCTTTGTTTTACCCTATGCCATAATGAATAGTCATATGTCAACTCAAAATTGTCCTGACATTCTCAGCTCTGAGTAGAAGCGAAATACACAGGGTCAAACATGAATGGGTCTAGAAGCGCAAGGAAACTGCTTAGTACCTGCTTTAACTGCTTTGCTACCTCTTTCTCTGTGCATTCCTATGAGCTCTTGTGTTTTCTCAACTAGTTAATGGAGAGGAAAGGGCAAACCAGTTTACCAATGGATCTGACGGTATGCTGTAAGTGAAAAGTTGCTCTACTTATATGAGGCCATGAAAGACAATGGTGGTGAAAACCTTTCCCAGTGGGACTTCCCATGATAATATTAAACACACACACACACACACACACAATTTCCCCTTTCCAGAGGTACATGAGAGACAGATAACATGATGCCCCATAAACAACACTTTCGGGTAACTGGTTCCAGGTGAGGAACCCCCCAAAATATGAATGTTTTGCATTTTTCATTACTTATTTTTCTCTTCTTACTAAATTCCTTTTTTTTCTTTAGTGTTCTATCATAACTTCACATTTTTATAACCATTTGTTTTAATTTTCCCATAAATGCAAGTGATCATATCTTCCTTACGTTCCTATTTGCTTTGAGGAAATTTGACTGACTATTCCTTAACTCCCTATCTTATCTGGCTTCAGTTACCTGCCTCGTCCTAAATTTTATTTAGAAGATGTATCAGTCTGCTAGTGTTGCCATACAAATACCACAGACTGTGTGGCCTAATGAACAGAAATTTATTTTCTCATAGTCCTGGAGGCCAGAATTCCCAGATCAAGGAGCTGGCTGATTCAGTTCTAGGTAAGGGCTCTCTTCCTGGCTTGCAGATGACTACCTTCTCACTGTGTCCTAACATGACCTTTTCTCTGTGCACTCACTGAGAGCAGGTGGTATCTCTGGAGTCTCTTCTTATCAGGATGCTAATCCTATCGGATCAGGGTCCCACCATTATGAACTTGTTTAATCTTAATTACTTCCTTATAGATCCCATCTCTACATACATTTACACTGAAGGAGTTAGAGCTTCTACATATGCATTTTGGGAGAATATATTCAGGCTGTAACAGAAGACTCATCAGTGCTCCAAGCCACTAGTCTCTATTTTAATATTTTAAGGTGCAGTAGTGTCAGATTATTTAGGTCATTGGGTAACACAAGATTAGAATCCTAGGCTTTGCTCTCTTTTCTGAGATTCTGTATCAAGGTCTACTTCAGTAATCCATGAGTTTCTTTCACTCATACGTGTTTCATCTTATATGCTTATCTCCCTACAACTGAGAACATGTTTTATGCTGTTCAAAGTATATTTTCCAGAAATATTTGTAAACATTTCCCACCAAATAATTATTAGAAATGCAGAACATGTATATAAGTTAATTTTTAAAATAATTTTTGATGTAGCATTAGATCTTGTGTCAAATATTTGATTAATAAACACCATCTGGAGAATCTTCTTCATGTTTTGAAAATGTAATATATTTTATAACTGTGATAACTATTGAAATTAAACAATCAAAATCTTACATAAATGTCTAAAATTTAAAAACAAAATAATAACAAGAATATAAAAATTACTGCACTCTACCATCTGCTTACATTTCTGCTTAATGTGCCAAATCATAATATGCAGATAGAAATTGTTTTCTAAGCTACATAATTAAACTTTAAAACAAAAGGACTTCATTTGTAAAATACTAATGCTGACTTGGATGTTATTGGCAGTAAAATTTTAGAGGTTAGGAGGAGGGATAGAACATATCACAAATGGGAATCTAAGCAAAGGCTACATAATTTTTCAAAGCTAAAGGTAAATCACTCTACAGAAATTATTAGATTAAATATATTTTACTAGTAGTGGTCTAAAGGACTAATGTTACTGAGTTCAAGCTCATACTGCTCGCTACAATACAGGTCAATAAACTGAGAGCTGATGTGTTGGGGCAAGGAAGAGCCACTTTATTCAGGAAGCCAGCAGACCAAGAAGATGGTGGACTAATGTCCTAAATAACAATCTTGCCCAGGTTTGGATGCGTGTTTCTTTACAGAGCAAAGAGGGGGAAGGTGAGGAGGTAAAGTAAAAAAGGCAATAGTTGTTACAAATATTTCCTGTTTTCAGGCAGACTCCAGGAGCGGATGTGTTAATTTCTTCTTTCCTTCAGCCATTCATAGGTGGGCTGGGTCAGGATGTTTCCTGAGAGCTGAACAAAAGTATTTTAGCTTAACCTTCAGGCATGGAAGGCAGGGTTACTGGAAATGGGCCATTATGTATACTTCAAACTATAGGCAACTAATCTCTTTATAGGCAACTAATCTCTAATCTCTTTAGTGATTAACTTGTAGCGAGAACCATAGAATACAAAGGTTAAAGTAAAAGAAACAGATTCAATATGAAGTCAGATTTGTTCTTCCCTATTACACTAATCCAAATCTCAATAGAAATGAACCAATAGCAAATGCATATAGAAATGCATTAAGTCAAAGAAGACAAATAGAAGATGGTGATGACAGTCCTCTCTGTGTTACTTCTTAATGTCCTGAGAACAGTTATTTTGTGATTTGCCTTTAAATTTTATTTTACTAAGCTCCTCTTCTAGACTGCATTTCTTTAGTTATTTACTTTTTTCAATCTGGATAGCTTTCAGAGAAAATGTGTCATGTTCAGGGAGAAAGAAATCTTTAAACATTGAGGTCAGTGGTTGTGTTGAAGTCAGCTTGGACATCCTGGCTCACAGTAATATAGTTCCATTTCATGGAACATGTATTACTACAACAACTAAATATGGCATTGCTTCAGCCTGGTGAAACTGATAGAATGCCTCCTGTAAATATTAACAACTTCACAGTCTTCATCTTTGCACACACGTTTCCCCTGATACCTTTGAATTTGTTAAAACTACTTTGAGGATTTGTACCCCATGGTGGAAAACATACACTTAATGTGGATTCTGAGTGAAATTCTTACAAAAACAGTTTCAGATCCCTAAACATTTTATAAGAGATGTCTCAAGACACCATGGATCATTCTGGGTTTCTACAAAGTGTTTTTCTTGCCTATCATCTGAACTCAAGTATGCTTTGTCGCAAGTGCATTTGAATGATGGGTATATGATAATGACTTTATGTTTATTTTCTTTTATCTCTCTCTGTATTGGAGAACACACACAAAAAAAGATACTTACTTCAACAAATTCATGGACGTTTATACACAGCCAGAACATATGTTGTTACTACAGTTATAAATAATGAAACGAAACCCTTTGTGGATTTTTTTCCAATATATTTGCATATCTATCTGATGCAAGGATACATCTATCAATTTCTTCAATGAGTTTTTATTATACCTGAATGCATTTATGGTATATTTGCAGCTAGATATGTACACATGCACTCACACACACTACCTGGCACACAAATAGATACAGATGACATAGATGGTAGATATAGATACAACATAGATTATAGGAAATAAGGTATTTGTCTCATTTTACAGTCCAAAACTAAGACATAAAACAGGAAGAACATACTTTTATTAATGTTGTATACTTAACTACATATAACATGCTTATTTAAAAGTTATACAGCATTGTAAACAGAAAATATTTTCTGTTAACTTTTATTTTTAAAGTTGAATTGATATTATTTTGACACATTTATCCAAAACATACGTCATGAATGTTTGAAATGATTGTATACTTTATTTAATATATCAGATATGTTCATTTGGTAATTCTTGTATGCTATTTAATATTCATTATTTAATTTTATTTTTGGCTATGTGGTCTATGATTTTTTTAAAGAAATATGCCGTAAGTCTTATATAATCATACAAATTTATACATTTCTTGATATCTTTATAAAATATTTGCTTTATAAATATTGATTACATTATTAGGTGCAGACTATCGTAGTTTCTAAATGGAGTGTTACTTCATTAAAATATTTTTTCAACAAGGTGTTTTTGTTTTGTTTATATGTCTGAAAATATTTCTATTCTCTCATAGTTGACTATAGCATTGGCGGAATTGAAAATTCTGTGTTTAAAATTATTTTTTTACTTTGAGAGATCTTATTCATTGTCTTCTAGTGTTCAGTGGTGCTAACATGTTTATTATTAATAAGCAGTGATTGATTTCTGTTTCTTTCTGCAAACTATTTGGGTCTTCTTTTTGTTGTTATAGAAAACTATGAAGTTTCACTAACTTGTTTCTAAAGTTGGTCATTTTATTTCTTAGTTTACTGTGTTAGGTACTCAATGTTTTAAGTACTGTTCTAGGCTGTAGTATAATATATATGAATATATATTATATGTCATATGTTTTATATTATTTATATTAAATACATATTTTAAAGAGAATTAAGATTAGATTAGTCCTTTTAGATATTAAAATTTGTAAGAGAGTTTTGATAATTTAAAAGTATAGTACTTAAATAAAAAAATTAAAGAGAAAGTTCAGAAACTATATAAATATAAAATATTACTAACATTATAAAATATTAAGAATATATAATAAGAATTATATAATATTGTATATAATAATAATATATGTTTTAAAAAGTACATAACAACTTGATAGCAATCTGGAAGAAGAATAAATGAGTGTAGACAGATGCCAACAAAAATGGCAGAGACCTATGAAAACATTTTTTTCCATAAAAGCAATGAGAACACTGGTCAAAATTGTCAGAATCAACTTTGTTAGTACTCTGGAAATTAACCAAACAATGCAACCATCTAGGGAGGGTTTATTCAAAGAAAGAATGAATCTTGGTAAGAAAAGTGACTCGTGCTGTTTTAATTTATCTTGTGCCATCCTCATTCTTGAGCTCCATGAAACCCAATAGACTGCAATCAGAGAGAAAACAAGCAGCTATGCAGCCACTGGCTGAAGCAAAATGTGGTTGAAATGTCATCATTATTTGACCTGTCTGGTGATTCTCTGGTAGACCTCACTTACAAAGTTGTCTTTATTTAATGTGACTCAAAACTAACCCAGTGTGAAAAGCCTTTTAATCAGGGGTATTAAAAACTGATAATAATAAGAGGCAGTTACATAGCATCTTGGATTCCAGTAGATAAGAGTTGTGGAGGAAACAATAGGCTAACCAAAAAGCTTAAGATAAAAAGTTGGGAAAAAAAATGACCATAGTGAGATTTTTAAAATTCCAATATTTTTGGAGAATCCAGATCTTGTGAATGCACAGGGCTATCCACGTGCCCAGGATTGTAAGCATGTTCAGGAAAGAACTAAGAAGGCCCTAAGCTCTCACCTTGGCTAATGTTGAGAGTCTACACAGCAGGAGATAAAGGCTAAGACAGAGCTGTAATTGCCTACCTGAGTGTTGAAGACATACCACAACATGCATACCGAGACCCTTGGAAACCCTGGGAGACTTACTGGTTCCAGGCATTTTAAGGTAATCTCTGTCCAGTCATTAGCTAACTGCTAAGATAGCTCAGGAGAGATTTCAGTGGGCACATGTGAGGAAGAACACAAAATTTACAGAATTATTTTAGTAAAGTACTAAAGAAACAAGCAAAAACAATATCAGTGAACAGTACCACAGCAAAAACAAACTCTGGAGAAGGAATAGAATCTGATTTCTGGAATAGTTGCATGCTATTATTTTAAATATTCTGTTTTCAATGAAACAACGACATGTAAGGAACATGTAAAGAAACAAGAAAATATGACCCACAGAGGGAAAAAGAAGTCAATACAAGATATCATTGAAGAAGCCCAGAGATTGGAATTTGTACTGACTGATAGGTAATGCAACATAGATAAACCTTGAAAATATTATGCTAAAGTGAAAGCAGTGAGATAAAAAAGGCATGCATTTTATGATTCAATTTAAATAAAATATCTAGAATAAGTAAATCTATAGAAACAAATGGTAGATAAGCGATTGCAAAGGCTGGGAGTAGATGGCTTATAATTAATGCAGGGATTTTTAAGAGTAAGGAAAATATTCTGGAATTAGTTCATAGTAATATCTGCATGACTTTTAAAATACACTAGAAATCACTGAATTATACTCTTTTTTTAAAGATAAATTTATGATATGTAAATTACATCTCAAAAACAAAAAATAAAAACCAAACTTCACCAGGATCAGAGATAAAATCATAACATAGCAGACAATATTGCCATACTATTAAAAAATGTGTAATGGGAAAGTTCATTCTAACTATGACTCAAAATCTAAAACCATAATTTTTGAAAAAATATATAAATTTAACTATAAAAAATGTATGGGAAAATATAAGTAAAATCAAAATACAAAGTGAAAAATCATGAAACAAAAAACAAAAAATTAATAGCACACCCAAAAAGCTAATATCCTTGGATATAAATTGTTCTTAATGCTTTTAGGTAGACATATGAGTCTACATTCAAGAAACATGACACAGATTTTTCTCCCTAAATATACACATAATATTTAAATATATATTCATGCACTAGCTCAAAAAGAACACAACACATTTCAAAATCTACATATGAAGTAGATTATATACCATGACCCAAATGCAAATTTTTGACAGATGGGGGAAACTGTCAGAGTAGAAAGTGTTAGGCAGTTAGGAGAAGGATAGGAAATGGACACAATAAATACAAACAGGATCTCAAAGAGATTGTAGCATTATTCACAAAAGCCAAGATAGGAAGACAACCTAAATATCCATCAACATATGAATGAATAAAGAAAATGTGTTATATACATACAATAGAATATTATTTGGCCTTAAAAAAGAAGAAATTCCTGCCGTATGTGACAACATAGATGAACCCAGAGGATATAATACTAAGTGAAATAAGTCACAGGTCACAGAAGAACAAATACTGCATGATTCCATTCATATGAGATATCTAAAATAATCAAACTCATAAAAAGAGAATAAAATTGTAGTCACCAGAGGCTGGAGGGAGGGGGAAAGATGGACTTATTATTCAAAGTTTCAGTTTCAGTTATGCAAGGTGAATAAATCTTAGATATCTGCTGTACAACAGTTTGCCTGTAGTTCACAATACTGTATTATGCACCTAAAAATTTGTTAAGAGTGTAGATCTCATGTTAAGGGTGCTTACAAGGAAGGAAGGAAGATGGAAGGAGGGAAAGAAAGGACAGTGGGAGGAAAGGAGGGAGGAATTGCAATAGTTATCAGTACGTTTACTTGGAGATGAAGGAGATGGGGGTAGGAGTAGTTGGTCAAATATGGCCACCACCAATTTCTTTTCTCCCTGTGTGAGAATGCTTTTTCTCATATCAAATAAGGAGTGCAGTTCCCTTCCCTTTAATTTATGACTTTCCTTGATCAATGGAATGTGGAGGAGTTCAGAGGTTCTGGAGCTTACAATAATTGGTCATAAGAAACTTTGTAGTTTCCTCTCAGTACTCCTGGAATTCTTGCTCTTTAGCTACTTCTTACGGAAACCCACCACCATGATATTAGTAGAAGCCCAAGACACATGGAGTGAATATGTGGATACTCTAGTTGAAAGTCCCAGCTGAGCTCCTTGCTAAAAGCCAGCACATACTGCCAACTAGATGAGTTAGCTCTTTCAGATATGAGGTCTAGTTGATCCTTCAGATGACAACAGCCCCTGCCAGCATCTTACTACTACAATCTCATGAGAGAGGCCTAGAGAACTGTGTTCATCTGAGCCCAGTAACACACAGAGATAATAATAAATTGCTGTGTTAGGTCAGTAAGTTTGGGGATAGTATTTTTTCTATAACAAACACAGGTTTTGAAATTAGAAATGAGATGTTAACAAAATCATCTAAAACATGTAATATTGGCTTAGGAACTTCATGCTTGTAACCTTCTCAGGGGAATTACCTTTGGCACTGGGCAGCCACCTTGCCCAAAGCTTCTTGGAAAGTAACATCATCACCCACATAGGGGGAAGCAGATGACTGATTGATATGAAGCTGCTAAGCCCATATCTCTTTAATCAAGGTGAGACAACTTTACAGAGTCATTTTCATTTGATAAAATATTTAACTCTAAATTATAGATATTGGATGGTTGTGGCATAGCAGATGCAGAAACGTGGGGCGCTATAGGAAGATGGGAGTAGAGCCTTCATATTTGTAAAAGTAACAAAGACAAAGAGGTAAGGGAAATACGTATGTTACATACAAAATGAAATTATTTCAGAAACAGTCAAAACAGGTGATAAATATCCAACCCATTTTCAAATTTATAAAATCTCTCTATAAGTAAAGACATTCATATAACACACTCATGTGCAGTGAGGGGAATGTGTAACATCTCTTGAAATTCTAGCCTTGCACATATTTTCAAATAGTAACTAATAACATAAATAACAAAGTAAAAGATTAGATTTCTTTATTTTGTATAACTGAGACTCTTCAGTAGTGGTTTCCAGTTATAATACTTCCCAGCTCACGAAGACCATAGTATATATACCACATTACACCCTTTGCCCACTGCAAGTGATCAGTCATAGAATTATCTGTCCCATAGTGAGCCAGATAGTTTCTCTAAAAGAAATATGAAATTTAAATTAGCAGGGGAGTCTGTCTAAACTGAGAGATGCTGAAGATAAGGTTAATGACAGGTGTCTAAACAGGTAGAATTTCCTGCAGATATCCTGTACATTCAGGCTCTTGTCATTGCCTTTTGAAATTTCAGTATTTCCTTCCATTTGAGAAGATAAAATGTGTGTGTATAAATCTATGTTTTATTTGCACTTTCATTCTCCACATCAAAATTATTATTTGCAGAGTGTTCTATTCTAAAGCATTATTAAAGTTTATTTTTCTTTCTCACATTATGATTTTTATTGTAAATATAAATTCAGAGACTCCAGCGCACAATTTTTAATAGTGAGATGTGGCTTATTACATTCTGAGAATCACACAGAATTAAAGTTTCACAGAAGAATAATGTGCATACACTTTTAGTTCCAAGTACAGAAATACAATTATTAATCACAGATGTGCACTACTTCCTCATTGTCTTAGGAATAAAGACAATTAAAATCAAAATTGTACTATCAAAAAAAAAATGCTGCCTTCATATGTTGGGCATTTACTCTCATTGAGGGAAATAGAAAAAAAAAATGGATGAAATGGAAGTCTATAGAAATAAATTCACCCTCACAACCTAATTATTGGAATATTGGGATTTTTTTTCACTGTAGATTTTGACTCACCCAAAAGTTGTGAAATAACCAACAATTTGGTCATAATCAAATTACAAATTTTTTGTAATTTTCAAAAACCAGTTTTATTATGAAAAGTTTCAAGTGTACAAAATGTAGGGAAAAACAATATAATGTACTAAAATCATTCACATTTAATAATTAGTATTTTGCCACCCATTTCACATATCTCATTCTTTTATTTTCTGAATTGATGTAGTAATTTAAAGCAAAACCCTAAAAAATTTATTTTATTCATAAATGTTTCCTTAGGTATTTCTAAAAATCAAGGATATTTTCTTACCTAAATACAATTCAATTATCCCACCAAAATTTACCAATAGTTCCTTAATATAATTTACTATCCAGGCTATATTCCTATTTTTGATTTTTCAAAAATTATTTTTTATAGAAGGTTTATTTGAATTAAGAATAAAACAAGGTCTTAAAATCTCAATACACTCCTTGTGGTTATTATGACTATTAAACCTCCCTTGTTTGGTTTCCTTATTTGTTTGTTTCTATGCTATTAAGTTTTAGAAATAGCTGACAGATTTTATTAAAAATCCCCCTCAGTCTATATTTATCTGAGTTATTCGTACTCATGTCATTTAACATTTTTCTCTATACACTGTATGTCTTGTAACCTAGAAGCCAGCAATAAATATTGATTAAATCCAGGTTCGAATCATGTTGGTAAGACTATTCTATAGGATGTGCAATACAATTCATGTTGTTTTGCATGAAGGGGAGCACATCTTTATGAATTTGATGAATTTCAGTCAGGTTGAGACTGATCAGTGGTACTTCATCTTCCAATTATAAATTTCCAATTCATACTTTTCTATATACATTTAGTATTTACCCACACTTGTCTTACCTAAAAATACTAACCAAAATAAAACAAGTGGGGCAATTGCTTATTTTTTTTCCCATTTGATTAAAAAAACAGAGGTCTTTTTTTTTCTTTTTTCTTCAATAAATCTCTTTTAAAAGAAAACCAGACTAGATAAATTAATGTTGCTTTTAGGCAAAAGAACCTTAAGTGAAAAATAAATAGGTACTCATGACCTTGCAAAATATGCATCATTTTGCAATTGTTTTAAGAGCAAGACGGGTCCAAAAATAAGACCTCTTTTTTCTTTGACTTCTATGGTGAGAAACAAGAGCCAATGGCATTCTGAAGTTAAATAGCTAATAAATTATCAATTTTAGTTACCTTAGACTCTGTAATATGGAGAATTTATCCCCAGAAAGCCAGTTGTCAACCTGTTTGGAAGAGATAAAAACTTTGAAGGCTGTAGGATCACATGACTGCTCCAGACAATTGTATACAATTGGGAGTGACAAAAGGGCAATTCACATCTTTTCATTCTAATCTTAGGCCCAGAATGAAATTTAGGGCTGTTATCCAAATAAAATACTGCCTATGGCTGTTATAACTTGACTTACGAAAGCCCAGGTCAGAAGGCAATTTTATGTGTCATTTAATTAAAACAATATTTGAATTAATAATTACAATATTAAATTGTCAAATTTTGGGTGAAAATATAAAACCATGAAAATTGGAATAGAAAAATCCTGGAGTTATTGGATGTACTAGAGAACATTAAAATACAAAGCCTGTTGGTTTTATTTTCACTAAACATTTCTTCCTAAAAGAAGTTAGTAATCATCCCCTCTCTCTAATTGTGAACTCCCAAATCCTAGCATTTAAACTCAGAATTGCTCTAAGGATGATATTCAGAATGAGAGTTAGTTAGAAAGCAAATATGATCAGAAGAAATATCAGAAATTTTTGAGTTTATATTAAAAAAGGTAAATTTCATGGAAAAAAAATTGACTGTTTGACTAAGACAAACCAAACATAATTTTGATTTGCCAGCAGCCATTAGATATATAGCACGGATTATAGCATTTAGAGTAGCCAATAGATTCTGACAGTCAGATAATGTGAATGTGGACTGAACAATTATGAACTCCAAAGTGACATTTACAGGTCAGAGAACTTTGGCAAAATTCAGAAGCAAAAAAACAAACAAGAATAGTAAATGAGAAAGTAAAAATGGATATATAGTGCAAATCCAAATTTTCTTAACATACTTTACTCATTATGATGAAAATAATATTAAAAAATGCACTACTAGAAAATAAATGCAACCACATTAAAGAAAAAATCAACAGAGAAAAAGAAAATGTTATTAGTTAGTATTAAAGAAAAACTGAGGATACAGAAGAAACTTTACAACAACAAAAAAAATTCTATGGAGTGCATTGAGACAGATTTAGAAGAGAAATCTATGAAAAATGACTTTTAAGACAAAGGAGTAATTAAATATATTAAAGCTTTTTTGAAATTTATAAGCTTTTTGAAATTTTAAAATACAATGAATGTAAACAAAATGTAAGAAACAAGAAAATACAATGCAAAAAAAACAAGGAAATATAAATTGCAGATTATGTGATTATGTAGTAATAAAATTTAAAATATTCTAAAACTAAAATATTAGAAATAATAAGGAAATTTTAGCAAGGTGGTTGGATGTGAAACTAACCTAATAAACAATTTCCAGTTCTGCACGTAAGAAGCTTGGAAATCACCACTCTGTCCTAACAACAAGTAAAAAGCTGAGCAGACTGAAAATTCAACAACTCTTCTTGCATACATAGTAAGAGAAGGGAGGACACAGTACAAAATACTGCCCCCAAGATTAAAGAGACAGGTGGGTCTATACAGGGAGGTACAGTTTACCTGAGCAGAAACTCATGAGAAGAAACCACCTGGGCACCAGTGCTGTGGTAGGAAAACCTGAACTGCAATTGACAAATTGTTGTTGGCTCAGTGTAGACAACTCTTCAGAGTTAATCAGAGTCTAAACTGTTGGGGTCTTATCAGAGCCTGACTGAGCTAGGGAACGGAAGTACTCAACTCCTGTCCTCTCTAGCCTTCCTTGTGGGAGAATGGAAATAGCCAACTCCAGCCCACTCTAGCCGTCCTGTCCCAAATAAGCAGAGAGAAAAAAACAAAAACCTGAGAAACACAAAGTTCACAGTTCAGAGGCATAGGTTCACTAAAGACTAAAAACTAATCCTAAGACAATAGAATGGTTCCCTTCCACCCACACTGTACCAGCACATTACTAAGACTTATTTATAGCAATTCTCTTTACCCAGGAAATCCTATCTGGCTATCTGGAAAAAAATGACAATGTATACCAAATGGCAAAGGAGCTGCAATTTGAAGAGACAGAGCAAACATCATGACCAAATATAGCAGGAATGTTAGAATTATCAGACTAGGAATTTAGATCAAATATGACAATATCCTAAGGGCTTTAATGGCTAAAGTAGATCACCTGCAAAACAGATGGACAATGTCAGCAGAAACATGGAGATCCTAAGGAAGAGCCAAAAGAAAATACTAGAGATTAAAACCACTATAACAGAAATGAAGAAGGACTTTGATAGGTTAGTTAGTGGACTGGATACAAAAAATATTATCCAACTATATGTTTTCTTCAAGAAACTCACTTTAAATGTAAAGACACATACAGATTAAGAAAATGGAGAAAATACATCATGCTAACACTAACTGAAAGAAAACAGGAGTAGCTATATTGATTCCATACAGAGCAGATTTCAAAGTAAAAGTTACAAGAAACTAAAAAGGACATCATAAATGATAACAGTGTCAATTATGCAAGGAGACACAACAATTTTTAATGTGTATGTACCTAAAATCAGAGCATGAAACTATGTGAGGCTAAAACTGATACAACTACAAGGAGAAATAGATGAATTCATTATCAGAACTGGAGACTTCAACACTCCTCTCTTAGAAATGGAAGTATCCAGGAGGCAGAAAATCAGTAAGGATGTATTTGAACTCAACAACACCATCCATTAACTGGATATAACCGACATCTATAGATTACTCCATCCAACAACAGCAAAATAACTATTCTTCTAAAACTCACATGGGATATTCACTCAGATAGACCACATCTGGACCATAAAACAAACTGTAACAAATTTAAAAGAATAGAAATCATACAATATCTTCTCTCAGACAACAGTGGAATTAAATGAGACTCCAGTTTATAACCTATAGATTTCGTGGTAAACTGGGAATTAGTGGGTATTTAAATGTAATCAGACCAAAATAGAAATATAACAGCCTCTTCTCCTTGATAGATCTAATCCTTGAATAATTTTTTTTTAAAGTAGCTAGATAGGAGAAAGGCCATAAAGCAAGGATGACAGCTATTTGGTTTAAAAAAATATATTTAGGACACTAACTTAAATGTTGTTATAGATGTTTTATTCTTATATCAAAATGAATGTCATGTTACCTATCAACTGTTCATCATTTTGTGGAACAAAAATTAAAAGAAAAACTACTGCCTATGGCTTTGATTCCTCATAGTAAACATCAGAGCCCACTTTATATTCCTCAAATCTGAAGGATAAGCGTGGGTTCCTTTCCAGAGTCACATTATAATTCTACTTGCTCTAATAGTATGTGAATAATGAAGGCTGCTCTCTTTGAGTGGAAACTGATTAACTGATTGAAAACATAGGGACAAAGCTGAACAGTCTTTGCTTGAGAACCTAATGATTACATGGTTTCTTTTCAGTAATGAAACCTTTCTTTTTCTCAGACAGAATAAAATGCTATATAAACAGAAGGCTGAAAATCCATACAAACAATCAGAACAAGATGGTGCAGAGAAGAAAAATAGTAATTACTGTGATTCCAGTTCTAATGGAGGAGACTCAGCTTCTTAAAAACAGTAGGAAGAAGCTACAAGAAGGACTCATTTTACTTAACATTATAAGAATTCCATATGCAACATCCCTTTTTGTCACTTGATGTGTTTTCGCTTTGTTTTGTTTTGTTTTCTTCAAAAAGGATTTATATTAGTGCTTAAGGTAAAGAAAACATGGAGCTGCATAATAGAGCTAAAAGTTGGTTCCACATTTATCACATAAATTCATACTGTTTTTCATTATTTGCTAATTATCTCCTGTGCATTAGTCATCTCTCTTTAATTAAATTGTAACATTATTGAGAATAGGAACTAAATCTAATACTTCTTCTTCAGATTCTTCAGTAGCCAGGATGTGTAAAAATCCTGATAACAACTTGTTAATTTTTAGTTGAAATACATTTATGGATAAATGTTCCCAGGAGATAGAATATTGCTTACTAGAACTATCTGGTATTTGGGTTCTGTGATAATCCAACTCCAACTGGCTTCATGAATTTATTTTTTTGAAAAATAATTGGTTTATACTATAGTGTGCAATCTCCCCTGGTTATATTTCCATTTTAACAATCCTAATTGAAATATAAAAGTTTTATTCACCGTAAAATAATTCCAGGTATCAGGTGGGTGATACCTTTTAAGCGGTATAAGATCCTTCCCTCGTTTTTTAAAAGCTTGAAATATGAGTGTGTCTTTACATAAAGAATTCTTACCTACATTTATCTGCATCAGAACAAGACTCATGATAGTAATTTAAAATCTAATTAAGCATAACATTTAAAACATCAGACTAGACGATAAACACTCCTTCTCCATCCATCCCAAATTTTAGGATAATTGTCTTCAGGATTACTGATTATGCATGTTGCTTTATTTGTTATGTTTTCCTTTGCTTATTTAGTTGCAGTCTATGAACAGTGGACTCAAAACAAATTTTAACAGCCATTCCTTAAACAAGCCTGGTAGAAAAGTAAGTTTAATTTGTAAATGAAGACTAAAATTAGAGTTTAAATATTTTTTCTAAAGAAAGAAAATGAGTTGGTGAAAAGGTGCAACTTACTAAGTTGGTAAAAGCAAAAGACTCGCTTTTACAGGAGACAGAACATTTTTCTTCACTCTTACCTGTAATGACTAGTGATGGCTCCCGCCTGGGAGAAAAGGAAATTTGGTTTTATGTGCTGCTTCTCCTCCTGCTGCTGAAGCCTTGGATTGTCAGCCTTAGCAAACTCCAGGCATACGCTTTTTTAAGTTTTTTTTTTTTTTTTCCACTTCTTTAAACCACTTTCAAAGGCATTGCACTAAATCTTATTTCTTCCTACTCACTGTATTATTATTATTATTATTATTTTTACTGCTGCAACAGATTACTACACGTTTAGTGTTTTAAAACAACATTTATGTATTGCCCCACAGTTATGTGGGTCAGGAGTCTGGTGGCAGTCATCCTGGGCTCTTATCTGAGCCTCTGGGGGAGAATCCACTTCTAATTTCACTGAGGTCGTTGGCAGAATTCAGTTTCATGGGGTTGTAGGACTGAGGGCCCTGTTTCCTTGCCTGCCATTGGAAGAACATCATCCTTAACTTCTAGAGGCCAAGGGCATCTCTTGCTCGTTCAAATTCAAAATTGGCAATGACTGATCAATTCCTTTTCATGTGCTTTAGCTCTCTAAGTGACTCTTCTGTTTTCCTGTTCTGCTTTTACATGTCCCTGTGTTATCTTTGAGTCCAGATAATCCAGGATAACCCTTCTGTTTAAATGTCATTTAATTAGGGACATTAATTCCATCTTTTCATCTTCAAAGGCCCTTCACAGCAGTGCCTAGAGTTGTGTTTGATTGAATAGCCAGGCGCTGGGAATCTTAGAAAATCTTTAGAATTAAGCCTATGCTCCACACAAACCCCATATGCAAAGCCTAAGTGTTCCTACATACCTTCCTATTTGTTCTTGCTTAAAATCTGAAAAACGCATATCAAAATGTACTGCTTCATACTCTCATCCAATTAAGGCATATCTACTTTGGACTAAATAAAGCACTAACCCACTGGATAATAAACTCATACAAGTCCATTGGTGGAAATGAAGACATGCATAGTTACGTGCTAGAGCCAGCTACTAGCAGCAGGTGTGAACCAATCATGTTCAATTTTCTGAGCTCTGTGTCCCATGATATCACTTTGGTAGCTACAAATCAGCTTCGGTGGGAATATTTATACACTGGGGACTTAATCCTTTGCAGAGGTGAGTTGCCAGCACATCATCTCAAATTGCAGTATGTAATATTATGGGTTATGATGAGGGTTGGCAGAGGGTAAAGGGAGCAGCTAACTCAGGCTGTCGAAGAGGTAGCGGCCAGAGAATATTTCTGTGTGGAAGCAACACAGTAGACATCTTGAAAACGCAAGTATGTCTTTTACTAGTTTGGAACTTTAAATATCCCCACTTAGAGATGCTATCAGACTGACCAGAGGTATATCTCTCACTTGACATGTGCTGGCTGAGTAACCTTGAGAAATCAAGTAGTTTCAAGCTCCAAATCACTTCCTGGGATTTTTATTTGTTCAAACATTCAAGAAATACTTATTAAACATTTCCATGCATCATGTAATGTATTTGACCTGGTAATAATATGGTGAATATTAAATATCTGTATTTATCTAAAATGTGTTTAATACGTATGATAGAGAAATTGGGACTGAATAAATAAATAAAAGCTAGTGATAATAAAAAATGCAAAAAAAAAAGCTAGTGATAATAATTTTGTCACTTGGACCTCTTTAACAACTTAAAGAAGCTTAAGAAAATTTTCTTGAGAAAAACACATATACATATAGGCAATCATTTACATATAGAATTTTAAGCAATTCATGGGACGTCTCATGCTCATTCATGGACTCTGCATCCACGCAAACCATATTGAACTTTTGGAAATTTACTGGGAAAAACGTGGAAAAAATTAGCTTTTCATTTGCAAAGACATAGTAGAGAAAATTAATAGGGAATATACTGAGAGCAAAATGTGTTTCGGTATGACTGCATCATAGGATATAGATGTGGAAAAAAGCACAATGTAAAAACAATAGGTAGCTAAATTAAGACCACATCTGGCTTTGTGTGTTAAAATGGAGAACTTTTAGTGTATTAAGTTCACTTTGGGGTTCAGATTTTTTAGATTGGTGTTTTGTTCTCTGTGTAGTATCAGAAGAAAGACCTGGAACTTCCTTTCATTTTGGAAGGAATTTTCCTTAAGAAAGCCTAGAGAATGAGTTGCATAAGCTTCTTTAAGCCTTAGGGAGGAGAAATTGTTTTTTCCGTTAAAGTTTTTCCTTTGGGTTGATGTTTTCCTACTTCTTTCCAAACAACTGGTAAGTCTTAAAGAGAACTTCATGTACTATTTGAGTATTGAGTATTTTAACTGAAAGTCTTCAAAATATTTAAATGAAGCATTTTAACTGGACTAGGCCTTCTTAAATCTTTTCTTTATAAAGCAGTGGAGCTTTCATTGCTTTTCACAGCTTGGGGCAGAAAAACATAAACTTAATTTTGAAATGGTTTTGGAACTCTAAAGATAAATACAAAATATTTTATTTTTTATACTAAAAGCAAAATCAAAAATTTATCCTTAGGCAAGTTAATAACCCAATAAATTTATTTTCAGTTTCTTCAGAATGAATATTTGAAAACAGAATTGTCTCTTTAAAATAAACAAGGTCAAGGAATTCCCTGGTAGTCCAGTGGTTAGGACTTGGCACTTTCACTGCCGTGGGCCCGGGGTTACCCTGGTCAGGGAACTAAGATCCCACAAGCCGTGTAGAGCAGCCAAAAATAAATAAATGAATAAATAATAAATAAATAAGGTCAGTGTTCTCAATATAAATTTAATAGTAAAAAGGAAACTTCTCAATATCAAAAGCATATTTTACTTTTCATCTTACTTTAAGAAGCAGTGTTTATTTTAAAATTAAAAAAATCAAAGTTATTCCAATATATTAATAAATCTTTATATTGTTCATTCATTAATATATTTGCTCTCCAACTCCAATTTCATAAATGTGAAATAGTATATGAAGCCATACTATGTTTTTCTTAAGCACATAGGAATTATTATTTCCATTTATGCATTAACTCGTAGTTTTAATAATTATTTAATTGCAATAAGCATAAAAATAAATTACTATTTTTATGTGACATTGAAGTAAATAGAGAAAAACTTTCTCTGACTACTTGGGAATAACCACAATCAATATTATATGGCTCTTCACGCTAGTCTCATAGTATATGCATAAAAATAATTTTAATATTATCTATTTAAAGTATTTATTTGCATTCCTAATTCCTATTCACATCAGTAAGAAAATGACATTTAAATATTTGAATGACATAATATAGAACAAAAAGTATAATCTTCATAAAAAATTGGCCAAAACATAGGTAATTAGTATAAAATAGAAAAACATACATAGAGAATATTCATTTTAATAAGGAAAACAAACACAAAAAGTTCTTTCCATATGAATCTTTAAATTGGGGGTAAGGGCAACAATATCATCAACTTCTATAGAGATTGATTTCAATAGGGTAAAACCAAGGCCTTCTACTTGTCACATAATCTATATGTATCTTTCTGAAAAGTTACAACTTTTTATTCAACATTTTTATGAGGAATTATCTCTAACTTTAAAACTGAATTCCTTTGACACAATACAGTGGGACTGGGAAAAAACTGTGAGACTTTGAGCTGATGCTGTAATTGGGTAAGATTCTTGGGGGTCTTGGGAGGAAATGAGCATATTTTGTAAATGAGAGAGACATGAATCCCTGAGAGTCAGATTGGATGAGGGTCTTCTGGCAAAGTTTCTTGACTATGTTCTTCTCCAATTTTAAATCTGTGAAATTAAAAAGACAAATTATCTGCCACATTCACACCCAACCTGTAATGATAAGAAATGCATACCTAACTGCTATAGAAATTCTAGTTTACAAAGGATAAAACATTTTCATAGAATTTCTATAACAATTCTAACCACCTCAGTAAGTGTTGAACATTCTTTGATTAAGTTGCAACCTGAGAATATATAAATATATATTTTTTTAAGTTCCCCAAATTGGTCTGTAGACAATGCAATTCCAATCATAATTCCAGCAGGCTTTTTTTTTGTATAAATTGACCAGCTGATACTAAAATTTATATGGAAATATAAGGGACTGAAAATAGCAAAACAGTCTTTTAAAGGAAGTGCACATATAAAAGATTTACAATATATGTTTTAAGACATTGTAAAGACAGTGTGAAATATGAGTAAATATTGATAAATGAATCAATGGAACAAATCAGAGGATCCAAGAATAGAACTACAGTTACTTGGTTAATACACACAAACACACACACACACACACACACACACACACATACCCCAAAGAGTCTTCTTTGTTGAACACTTTAAACAAAGTTCCTGAATCAACTGAATATCCAGTTGATAGCTTCAGTTTGACAGATGTAAAATATTTTTCTTATATGTGTCTTTTCTGATGAAGTTACTCAAAGACAAGAGTCATCAAAATAAGGGAATAAGCAAATAAGAAGACTTGGGAATACGTGAAGGAGGGATCCAACAAAAAGGGAATATGTGAAGGAGGGATCCAACAAAAGAGAGGGGCAATTCAGAGTCAAGATTATCAAATTTACCAAAAGTCACTGAAAGTAGAGTTCTGATTAGATTAAGGTGAGGGAAGGCTGCCAGAAGGCTGCCCCATGAAAAAAGATAAAAATTATGCTTGGTCATTTAGAAGACAGGATTAAGTGGAACAGTACAGATGTACTGGAGGGATGGAAAGATTAGCCATAAACATATCTGAATATATAAAAGCAAATGAGTATGTGAGGCAAATATTATCTCTAGAAAAAAAGGAAAGAAACAGTTTTAATTAAAGGCTATATGATTAGGGTTGCATAATTTGATGCAAAATATATTTTTCATATTACTATGCAACAACAAAATACTATTACATGTTCATGTTGATTAAAAATCAATTTAGTTGTAGATATGTATTGTTATATAATATCAAACTTTTATATTAGAAAATAACTCTTGAGTTCTAAATAATTACAATCTTAGAAAATGTATCTCATCTCTGTTCTTCAATCCATTACTCTCTATATTGTTTATACTTTATTATGTCATGGTGCTTTTGACTCCATTATATCATATTAAATATTGCATTTGATTGCCATGATTGATCACCAATCTCAAAAAAATCATTCACAGAACTGCATAAGAATTCCGAAATGCTTCTTTGATCTATTCCCTCTCCCACTCCCTAGAATAACGATATTAATCGTATTCCATTTTCCTGAAATATTATCAGGATTTCTCCTTTCCATTCCCACCATCAAACACATAATCACTCTCAACAGATATTTTAGAGAAACCCAGTAATTTATATTTAAATGGCTTCCTATTTCAAATACTAAATTTAAAGACAATCAGTTTCTTAAACTACTTTCACCTTTGTTATACCAGAGCACCTGTATCTCCTGTTCTCAAAAAAAAAAAGAAAAATGGTTTTATCTATTCATTGAAGCCCAAATCATTTGAAGTGTAAGAAATTTATGTTATCAAATATACCTTCTCTTCACTGTGTCAATTTATCTTTTCCTATTCAACTAAATAATTTCCATCAAATTTGAAAAAAAAAAAAACAAACAAATATTGTCCATTGAAATGAAAGCAATTTCTGGGGTGTTATTTTCCTTTCTAGGCTATTGTTTCATATAGTGTGAGGTTATCTTTCCTACTTATGTATCTCTAAACTTGAAAGAGTTTTCAGCCCCACTGTTCTATTTCATCACTTCTCATTCCTTATACTCCAAACTAACCTTGACTTCATTCTGCTGAAATGACTCTTCTCTAAACTCACTCCATCAAAACCATATCATATATTATTTTCAACAACAACAAATATCACTTCTTATTGTACTGGGCCTCTCATCAGCATTTAACAATGATAACTACACCCTCTTTCTTCAAACTTTTTTTTCCCTTCACTTTGTACTTCAAATAATTTTTCTATTACCTTTTCATACTTTATCTCTTCCCCGTTGAAGTTCTTCAACACTTGCTGTAGGCCCTATTGTCTCCTCAAGTTATTTTTTTTCTCCCAAAGGAAATATTCAACATTGAAATATTCACTTATCACTTACATAAAAATGAATTTCCAATATGATTCCTGAAGCCAGATACCTAGTGAACTTCAGATCCATATATTTCTGGAGCTACCTTATTCTTGTTTATACCAAAATATTTTATGTAACACATATCCAATAGTGAACTTATAATATTCCATAGATGTGGTGAATTTCTGATATGTATTATTTTCAGTGAGTGATGCTGACATCCATTCTGTTTTCAAAACCAACAACCTAGGAATCACACTTACCACTTTCTTTCAATTTTTGCAAGTATTTAACCTTTCACCATGTACCCAAAATGTGAGTCCTAAAGTCTCTCTTAAAATATACATTTCTTCAGAATCAATATTGTCAAAATGACTATAGTACCCAAGGCAATCTACAGATTCAATGCAATCCCTATGAAATTACCAATGGCATTTTTTTACAGAACTAGAACAAAAAAATTTACAATTTATATGAAAACACAAAAGGTTCTGAATAGCCAAAACAATCTTGAGAAAGAAAAATGGAGCTGGAAGAATCAGTCCCCCTGACTTCAGACTACACTACAAAGCTACAGTAATCAAAATAGTATGGTACTGGCACAAAAACAGAAATATAGGTCAATGGAACTGGATAGAAAGCCCAGAAATAAACCCACGGACCTATGGTCAATTAACCTGAAGTAAAGGAGGCAAGAATATACAATGGAGAAAAGATAGTCTCTTCAATAAGTGTTGCTGGGAAAACTAGACAGTTACATGTAAAAGAATGAAATAGAACATTCTCTAACACTACACACAAAAATAAACTCAAAATGGGTTAAGGACCTAAATGTAAGACTGGATACTATAAAACTCCTAGAGGAAAACATAGGCAGGACACTCTTTGACATAAATCACAGTAATATCTTTTTGTATCTGTCTCATAGAGTAATGGAAATAAAAACAAAAATAAACAAATGGGACTTAATTAAACTTAAAAGTTTTTTTGCACAGCAAAGGAAACCACAAACAATAGGAAAAGACGACCCACAGAATAGGAGAAAATATTTGCAAATGATGCAACCAACAAAGGATCAATCTCCAAAATATATTAATAGCTCATACAGCTCAATATCAAAAAGCAAACAACCCAATAAAAAAAATGGGCAGATCTAAATAGACATTTCACCAAAGAAGACATACAGATGACAAAAAGGCACAGGAAAAGATGTTCAACATCACTAATTATCAGAGAAATGCAAATCAAAACTAAATTGAGGTATCGCCTCACACAAGTCAGAATGGCCATCATGAAAAAGTCTACAAATAATAAATTCTGAAGAGGGTGTGGAGAAAAGGAAATCCTACTACATTTTCCGTGAGAATGTAAATTGATGCAGTCACTATGGAGAACAGTATGGACGTTCCTTAAAAAATAAAAATAGAGCAACCATATGATTCTGCAATCCCACTCCTGGGTATATATTTGGAGAAAACCATAATTCAAAAATATACATGCATCTCAATGTTCATTGCAGCACTATTTACAATAGCCAAGACATGGAAGTAACCCAAATTCCCATCAACAGATGAATGAATAAAGAAGATGTGGTGTATATGTACAATGGAATATTATTCAGCCATAAAAAAGCATGAAATAAGACCATTTGCAGCAACATGGATGGACCTAGAGATTATTATACTAAGCGAAGTAAGTCATGCAGAGAAAGACAAATATGATATCATTTATATGTGGAATCTAAAAAAATGGTACAAATGAACTTATTTACAAAACAGAAATAGACTCGCAGACCTAGAAAACAAACTTATGGTTACCAAAGGAGAAAGATTGGGGAGGGGGGAATAAATTAGAAATTTAGGTGTAACATATACACACTACTATATATAAAATAATAAACAACAAGGACCTACTGTATAGCACAGGGAACTATACTCAATATTTTGTAATAACTTATATGGGAAAAGAATCTGAAAAAGTATCACTTTTCTGTACACCTGAAACTAACACAACATCATAAATCAACTACACTTCAAAAAATATATGTATTCACTGCTGCAGAGGAAACTTTACTGAATCAGCCAAAACAACAACCCCATTATAAATTCTGCCAACATTGTATCCAGCTCTCATGACAATTATAGTCTGAAATTGTTTGGGGAAATTCTGGGTTGATGGCAGTCTTCCATGTGAGACTCTAGACTCTCTATATCTTCCTTTGCTCACCACTGTATATGCCATACCAAGAAAATTGCCTCACAAAATATGAATCTATAAATAAGGAACATGTAGGAGCCACCTAACTTACCAATTGAATAAATGAACCTACAGATTTGCCAACTAACTGCTGCTAGTTTTGTAATAGGAAAGAACAAATCTGACTCCATATTAGATCTATTTCTTTTATTTTAACCTGTGTATTCCATTGCTTTTGCTACAAGTTAAGAATGTTGCCTAGAGCCTGAAATATACAGAATAGCCCATTCTCAAGGCTCTGACCTTTAAGGGGATACCACTTTTCCATCCATATAGAGATAAAGAGTTGCAGAACAGAGAATATAATTTGTCTTGTTGGAGGTTTACAGGAACTTTGTGACCTGACCTAGGTGGACAGCTGCAAGAACAAAGGATTCCAACAATAAGAAGTTTGCAACCACCAACCACACCCCCTCTCCTTGTATTATAAAAGAAGCCTAAATTCTAACTTGGTAACATGGTTCTTTGGGACATTAGTCCACCATCTTCTCAGCCTGCTGGCTTTTGGAATAAAGGCACTATTCCTTGCTTCAACAACTCATCTATCAATTGATTGGCCTATCCTGCAGTGAGCAGAAAGGGCTTGAACTCAGTGACATTTTATTCAAACTGGTTTTGACCCCTTCACTCTCCTGAAATAATGTTGTACCACAATCATGATTATATACAAAATCATTCATAACTTACTGTGTCTCTCAGAGGCATTTAATATGGATATCTTAACTTCTTTTTGTAAATTATCTCTTCTTTTTATGATTAACAAATAATTATTTTGAAAGAGCAGAGGAACTAAAGTGGGAGAACACCAATTTATTGTGTATTTTAAGGAGACTGATTTCTTAAAAAGGTTCTATTATTTTTTTAAATACTGCTGGGAAGTGGAAGAAACACAAACACAGTGAGTGATAATTTAAACGCTTTAATATTATCTCATGTACTATATATTTCCCAAATCAATCCCATCACTTTCATTCTTTCGTTTGAGAGTGTTTCAAATGGAAATTTAGGAAAATTATATTGCACACATGAACTACGTCCTTTATACAGTCTCATGGTCTCAGTCATAGGCTCAATTCGTGTGCATACTAAGAATAATAAACAATAGAATGAAGTTACTTCAGTTCATATATCTGTTAACCTATTTCAATTTAGAAATAACACTAACCTACAATCTATTTAGCTTTATAATCTAATATACATGAGCAAATTTTAGAGATTCATGTTATAATACATATACAAGCTTTGTTTCACGTTTTCCAATCTGACTCATATGAACTGAATAAATGCATGCAAATACAAAATCACTGCAGTAAATTAGGGCAGAAATGCAATGGAAGGTGATATTTCTCAATAAGTCATTGAGCAAAATATTTGAGTCATGCCAAGTACAAAATCTTTTGTTAAGGCTGATTAGATTGCAGATTATAAAATACCCTAATAGTGCCAATAAATTAGAACCTCCTTTCTCAGAAGAAAATGACTAACAATGTTTTGCTGCTGAGTTAAATAGAATAAATGTCTCAGAACTTGGCCAGAAGGCTGAGATTTTAATTAGTTATTAAAGTGTTCAGGTTAATGTAAATCAGATATGCCTTTTGTAGCTAAAGAATCTGAATTGACAGTGGCATTAAATCTTGAATAAACACTAATTTGCCAGAACTTGCAAGACCCTGACGTGAAAATAAATGAAAATTTAAAAAAGCACCTGTTAATAGAGTGTTCGTTAATTATCAAACTTTTTTTGTATTATGTTAATCAGAGATGTACTCTTTCAAAATAAATATTTAAATGCTGATAATCAAATGAAATACATGAGAAACTGCTTGTTGGAGTTAAATGATTACTCTTATCTTTTCTTTCTTTTTTTTAAAATTTCTCTTATAATGACTGAAAAGTTTCTTGACAGTATTCCTAAATAAGACCATGCCTGCTCACAAATTAAAATAAAATGTATTGCAATTATCTGATTAAGGTAAACAATCTACCCTTTCTAACAATTCTAATTAGAGGCACTTAATTTATAGTTTACTCACCTACCCTCCTTCCTTATAAATATATGCATGTATAACTTAAATTTTAATAACATTTGATGTTTAATGAGAGTAAAAGAAGAGATTTTCTTTTTTCCTTCCTCTTTTCCTTAACATTGATATCTATTTTACATTCTCAATCTGTTAATACAAAGACATTCCATCTATTAACTCATCTAATCCTCATGCAATGATACAATGGTCATACACCGATGACAGATGAGGTAACAAAGGGACATAGTTATTTAGTAACTTGAGCAAGAAAACAAACTTGTTATTGAAATTGATAGCATTTTAGAATGATGCATAATGGTTAAGATCATCATTTGCAGAATCAGTACAACTGAGTCTAATTACTAGCTCTAATAATTCTTGTGGAGATTAAATGAGATAATACATATAAATATTGAAACTGTGTCATAACAACTATTTAATATGTGTAAGTTATTACATCCTTTACTTAGTTCTATTGTTTGAGTTGTTTCAGTTACACCCCCGCATTGTAATCACTTTTTTGTGTGCCCATAAGAAATTATTGGAAATACAGGTGTTTTTAAATGGATTAAGTGTTCTTAGTATTTTCATGTGAAATTTCAAGATTAGTATCGAAAAAAATTCCTGGTAACTTAGCAGGAGTATCTGCAAAGGTGTTCCTTCATTTCCTAAATTATTTGTGAAACAAAAGATTATGCAAGTGTCCTTGTTTTGTTGCTGATGTTAAAAAATTAAAAAGGGAATGCATAAATTCAAGGCTTTGTATATCGACTACTTATTTCTTCCCTGAAGGGAGTTTTTCTAGGCGCAAAAGACTGGGATCAGAGTGACTACCTTAAAGGAAAATGAAGAAGTTCCCATACTGTGAGAATAAGATTCCAGTTGGATTTTCTAAAAATGTCAGAATTCATCAGAAGCCTTTCTTCTTTCAAAATGATACTTATTACAAAATTTAATCTTTTTCTTATTGCTGAAGATTCTGTAGTGATCTGAGGTTTGCGCTGACTAGTAGTATTTAAAGGGAAGAGATATTGAAATGCATGAAATACTTGTATATATGAAATAAAACATAATCTTTTATTTATAATGATTGTGTTATTGGCTGATTGTGTTATTGGTTGACAGGAGAAATAGTGGTGGTGAAAGAACCAGGTGACAAGAATACTGTGGATGCATTTTGTAGGTAGAGCTAATTGGATTTTTTGTTGGATTCAACACATGGTGTGAAAGAAACAAAAGTTGAGGTAAATTCAACTATTTTCACTTATGTGAAGAGAAGGATGGAGCCTCTTTGTATATATTTTTATATGATTGTTTTTACAAAATATGGAAAACTACAATAAAAGCACATTTTGAATGGATGATTAAAGTATGGGAAGGTCCGCAATGAAAATTGGGGTGTATTAATAGGACATTGTCAACTGGATGTGAAAAATTGGTGAATAGTTAAAATTTTGAGGCTGGAATTTAAGAGACAGGTCTGGACTAGAGATATAATTTTGAGATCTGCAGCATTTAAGTGATAGTTACACCTGCAGGATAAGACTCTGTAAACAAGTGAGTGAACATGGATAAAAAACAAAAGTGACCCCAAACTAAACTAAAAGCATTTCAAAATTAAATCGTTGGTGATATGATGATAAACTTATAAATAATGTTACTGGGCATATACCCAGAGAAAAACATAATTCAAAAAGACACATGAGGGCTTCCCTGGTGGCGCAGTGGTTGAGAGTCTGCCTGCTAATGCAGGGGACGCGGGTTCGAGCCCTGGTCTGGGAAGATCCCACATGCCACGGTGCAGCTGGGCCCCTGAGCCACAACTACTGAGCCTGCGCATCTGGAGCCTGTGCCCCGCAACGGGAGGGGCCGCGATAGTGAGAGGCCCGCGCACCACGATGAAGAGCGGTCCCCGCACCGCGATGAAGACTGGCCCCCGCTTGCCGCAGCTAGAGAAAGCCCTCGCACGAACCGAAGACCCAACACAGCCAAAAATAAATAAATAAATAAATAAAGTAGCTATAAAATTAAAAAAAAAAAAAAAAAAGACACATGCACCCCAATGTTCATTGCAGCACTATTTACAATAGCCAGGTCATGGAAGCAACTTAAATGCCCATCGACAGACAAATGGATAAAGAAGATGTGGTACATATATACAATGGAATATTACTCAGCCATAAAAAGGAACGAAATTGGGTCATTTGTTGAGACGTGGATGGATCTAGAGACTGTCATACACAGTGAAATAAGTCAGAAAGAGAAAAACAAATATCGTATATTAACGCATGTATGTGGAACCTAGAAAAATGGTACAGATGAACCGGTTTGCAGGGCAGAAGTTGAGACACAGATGTAGAGAACAAACGTATGGACACCAAGGGAGGAAAGTGGCAGGGGTGGGGATGGTGGTGTGATGAATTGGGCGATTGGGATTGACATGTATACACTGATGTGTATAAAATGGATGACTAATAAGAACCTGCTGTATAAAAAAATAAATTAAATTAAAAAATTTAAAAAAAACATAAATAATGTAAGAAGAGGCTATAAGTATGATAGATAAGGGTGTATTGTCCCTGAAATAAATAAAAGGACAGTTTCTGGAAGCACTATACAGTCAATACTGCAGGGAGAACAACTAGGAAGTGAATTTGAAGTTCATATTGGATTTTCCAAGTGGAGGTTATTTGTGACATTGGCAAAGATAGTTTTCTCTTTGGAGTTTTAGGGTGACAGCTTGATTGGAATTGGTTTAAATGAGAATGGAAGGTAATAATTCAGAGACTGATGTCCTTATCTGTAAAATGAAAACAATAATAGCAACTACATTATAGAGTTTTGTTAAATTAGATAATTTCCATAAATTGTTAAGCACAGTGCCAGATTCATAGTAAATACTTATTTAAGGATATGTTTAAATGTCTACTATGATCACTTTCATTATTTTTAAAAGACTTATATTTAAAAAAGATTAAAGAAGAAACCAAAAGGACTGTGTCATAATATCTGAATTTTTAAAATTCAAGAATATTGTTATTATTGAAATTGTCAAATAGTTGGATATGGCCTTTGGGAATTTTAAATGATATGCTAAAAAACTTGGGTTGAAGTCCATTTCTTGCCTTTTTCATAATGGCATATACTTTCAAATGAAGTATATCAGGTACGCAAAGTATACTTGGAGTGCTATAGTTTTATGTTTACAGGAAGGTAGAATTGAAAGTGTTTTATAGCATAGATGTAATTATTGTAAGCCTGTTTATCTGAATGAGGTTTGTCTCTGAGAGCGGTCAGATTCACAAGTATGGCAGAAGCCATAAGGCAAATGGGTATTTTTATTTGCATTTACCTAGATTCCTAAGAGCTAAATGGAGAGAAAAGGTGAAGTGTTCTGTTTGCCCTAAAACACTATGTTCACGTTTCCCCACCTCTCTGAGTTTTCTATATCTCTGTTAGGGATTACTCTTTAGCTGTCTTTAACTTCCACCTCAACAAATCATGAATGTAGTGAAAAAGAAGGAAAACACTTGAATTAATATTTTGCCCCTGTTAGCATCTTTGACTGAAAATGAAAAAAACATTCTTGATGTAAAGAGTTTGAATTGTCAGGAGTGGCTATACCTTGGCAATAATAAGACTTTTTGCATCCATGAAAGAAACATGTTTCTCAGTTTGAACTCAATCATGAAATGTTTGTAGTTATAGCATAATTGAAAATACATAGCTTCAAGGCCTCCTGCTGTTGGGTAATAGATATGATATGAGATGAGCATTTTGGACTAGATCCTTAGCAATTTCTATGACATTGTTAGAAAAGTAAGAATTGGTCTGAATCCAAAAAGGAAAGAAAAGAAAAAAACAAAACAAAACAAAAAAATAAGCAGAGTGACAATCAGAATTTCCAATAGGATTATCTTAATATTCATAGTATATTCATTTGTATGTTTATGAGATAGATCTTATATCTATGTATTTATTCAACAAACTATTGTTGCCACTTACTCTGCTACGTGCCTGCTGAGACCACAGTGATGAAAAATCATAGTTCTGTCTCAGAAGAAGCTCACAAGCATCATGGGAGAGAGATGCTTATGGCAAAGTTTGCAATGAAATATACACAATGGAATACTAAATTAATGAAGCGACAACCATGGCAGAACAGGGAAAAGTCTTTAAATCTACTTAATATTCTAAAAATCTGATACACACTCACACACCCACATATTACTGGGGAGATTTTTATGATCAGGATTGGGTTACTAGTTGAGTATTCATGGTGAAAGTGTGTAGAGGCAAATGCTTTTGTAAATATTTTGCATCTGTTACAAAACTAGTAGCATATCATACATATTTCTGCATCTTTATTCACTTTAAATACATCTTGATGATATTTTCATATAAAGAATTTGCTCATTTTTTTAACTAAATAATACTCCATTTTACAGATGTGCCACAATTTATTTAGGCAGTCCTGAACTGATAGACATTTAAGTTATATACAATATTTTACTATGAACTCTTCTATGCTAATGCATTAAATCCTTTAATATACTTAATTTTACCTGTGTCATATATACCTGAATTTTCAGGAATAGAATTATTGATCCCAGGATTTTTATATTGTAATTTTGTTTGCTAGTACTAGATTGTTCTCCGTAAGATCTGTTAAAAATTGCATTCCCAATAGTAAGTGATACTGAATCCCCAAGAAACCCTGCTATAAAAATTTTGCACCATTGCCAATCAATATGTAAAATATTTTACTCTTCAGATTGTATTTACTTTGCTTCTATTTTAAGGACGTCTGAATATCGTATATGTTTAAAAGCTATCAATATTTCATTTCCTGCAAAATATCTGCTAAAATATTTACTCATTTTACATTGATTTAAGTCATGTTTATATGAATTTGCATGAGCATTTTATAAAATGCAGAAGTTTACACTTTTACTCTACTATGTAGATTTGCAAATAGTTTCTTAATTTGTTTTTTTTTTGATATACACAATTTTTGTCTTTTGTTTATTTTGTTTTTTGTAATACACATATATTTTTAAATATTTCTGTTAAGGATTTTGTAATATAAACATCCTTAACCTACTTTGACTTTACAAAATAAAAATTCACACATATTTCAAGTACTTCTATGGATTCATTTAAATTATTTTACCAATTTATGATTTATTTTTGTGTAAATGGGAATCACATTTTCCCAGATATCTACCCAGTTGTTTAAATGCTATTTATTGAGCAGCTCAACTTTTCTTCTCATTTGAAATCTTACCATTTATATAATTCCCCAAAAGTATGTGTGTCTATTTTGAACTTTCTATATCTACTTAGACAGTTAATGTTCTCTAGTTAATTTAATTAAAATTATTATATTATGTTTACTTAAAACCATTTTTGTTATTACTAGAAGAAATTCACTGGGTCATGGGAATTATTCTATTCTGGGTCATACACAAAATAGATCTGTTTGCTAATATTGGATTTTATTTAACACTTTGTTTAGGACTTTTTTTGGTAATACAAAAAATGTATGATACATTTTTGATCCAATCCTTGTTGGATTGAGCTATCAATATAAGGCTCATTTTATGAATATAATAGTGAAGTTTTCCTTTTTTTTCAACAAAGTCAGTTAAATAGCATTTTTTTAAACTTCGTAGAAATATTCTGTAAAATCTTGTTCAAATGCTTAAAACTTTCTATATATTTTTTCAGAAATCAGTCAATTTATGTATATTCTTTTCTCCTCTCTTTTTCTCTTAGCACTTGCTAAACCTTTTCAAAATTGACATTTTCCGCTTTTTTCTTCTAAGTTGTTTCCTTTAAATTACTGTTTTGGAAGCTTTGATATTTTAGAGCAGTTTAAGGCTTACAGTAAAATGGAGAGGGAAGTACCGAGATTTCTCATATATTCCCTGCTCCCACACATGCATATCCTCTCTTATTATCAAAATCACTCACCAGAATAGTACATTTGTTACAATGGACGAACCTACATCGACGTATCATGATCACCCAAAGCCAATAGTTATCTTAGGGTTCATTCTTGGGGTTGTGCATTTAATGGGTTTGGACAAATGTATAATGACATATATCCATCATGATAATATCATACAGAGTGTTTTCACTGCCTTAAAAATCCTCTGTGCTACACTTATTCACCTCTCTTTCCTCTAGCTACCATTGATCTTTCTATTGTCTCCAAAGGTTTTCCTTTTCCACAATGTCATTTAGTTGGAATCATACAATATATAGCTTTTTTAGATTGGTTTCTGTCCAGGAGAGGAAATTTCCTCTCTTAATTCTTTTGGATGGCAATTGAAATGACATAAGGCAGAGTACCAGGAGAAAATCAAATTTATTATGTGTGCACAGGGAATTCATATACGTATAAAATTCCAAGACAATAAGGCAAGGTAAGACTAAGAAGAAGATTTCAAGGGGAAGAAAGGTAATTCACAGAAAGATAAAAATAGTTAATGTTTGGTAAACAAGTGTTTGCTGGGCTATCCAGAGATGATGGGATGCAGAGAGGACTTTGATCAAATGGGCTTTGCTAGTTTCTTCCCTGCCTACCATACCTAATACTTTACTATGGTTATCTATCATGAGAGATAGCTTTTTTCCTAGGACAGACTTCCTACCTTAAATTCTTGTAAGCAGTAAGGGGGAAGTTCAATGGCTCTGCCTGAGCCTTTTGAGCCTGTAGTTTAAAACAATCACATACAGCACCACTTTATCAGTTTAGCTTACTCTGGTCCCCACTGTGCCCACACCACGTGCTTACTTACCTGGCCATGTTCTTTAACCTGCACAATGGTGGATACTCTTCACTGATTATCTCATCCTCTTCGAGCCAAAGAGCTGTCTTACTCCTTGAAGTTAGGCTTTGGGTAATTAACAACCTCACTCATTTATCAGTACTCTAAGGCTTTTAGTGGTTTATCCACTCCTAAATATAACCTAAAAATGTCTCCTCTGCCTTCTTATGATCTCTTACTAAGCAATAGATGGAAACTCTACGCTTTTTTCTGAAGATGGGTTTTATTTCTGGTGCCTGGAACCCAGTCATGTATCTCAATATGACCTATCGATCCCATATGAAGTATAACTTCTCATATTTTCCCAGACTGGTATGCATATACATCTCCATGATCCCAAGTGTTGGTAGTCACTGTTAGCAAAGCCGTCCTGCACCACAAATGGTTCCACACTTCAGGTACTTTATCTCTTAATTCAGCTCTAAATTGCTGTTACTCGCACCTTAAAGATATGTTGATTTGTATCTCTGTGCCCTTAAAGTTTGTAAGTTCTCTTCCCCCTACATAGAACATCCAACTTACTTTTGTCTTCCAAGCAAAATAATAAGGTAAATCTTATCTCTTATGTTCTACCAAAATAATATTTCCTATATAAAACCTTAGCTAACTTCTCCAGAAATGGATCCCTCAATCAACTTTACCTACTTGTGTTTGCTTTTGTCCATTCCTACCAGAATGTTAGTTCCTTGAAGGTAAGTGCCAAGTTTTATCTTATTTCTTCTTTTATTCTTTTTCTCTTTGTGTTCCAAAGTCATATAGTAGTTATTCATTTTTTTAATGAAAGTAATAGAATGATTAAATATACACTTTAATTTACCTAGGAATGGAATAATTACCAGAAAATTTATTTGAAGAGACTTCAAAATAGATGTTTCAAAAAAAAAAAGATTATTGTGACTTTCACATATGCCTTTTTATACAAGGTTGTATACCAAGGACAATGGGAGGTGTGACTTGGTAAATACATGGGTTCTTGATTGAGGTATTAGCAGTAGTTTTTAGTTAACTTACTTTGCTGTGAACTTGCTGATATTTGTGGTTATTTTTGTTGTTCAGAGCAGAAAGTAGTTGTGAATCAATGAGAACAGAAAGCATTCTCAAGTTGTTTATTACCTTACATAACTGGGACATTTAGCATACGTTGTAGATACAGAAGTCAGACAGCATTTTATTTTCACCATGCCAACACAATTGTGGGAGAGCTAATAGCCTTTAATAGTATTTTGAAGAACAAGGATGTTTCATTCATGAAATGTTGAAGGTAAAAAGTTTAAGGAAGCAAGGTTTTTAGACTGTCATATCCAAACTCTTTTCTTTGTTCACTTGAAAAGCAGATGCAAGTTGCCAAGTTGACACAACTGAAAGGTGTTTCCCCTGGGATGCCATGATTTCTTATCTCCTGGGTTATGTATTAGGATATGAAAATGTTTTCTTTTTGAAATGTCTTTGTGGTTTAAATTCAAGTGACATCAACTGCAAATAGCCTGAAGCAAAGCTACTCTGATCTTTCCCTTTGTTTTGAATGATCTAGTCACTTTGGAAAAGACAACTCACATCAAGGGGAAAAATGTTTAAAAAATGAAATATTGAATGAAAAGGAATATTTTAAACCACACAGGTTTAGTTGCTGAAAAAATGACCAATCTAGTCATCATCCTGAAATTATTGTTTTATTTTGACTTCCATATTACATATTATGTTTAAACACATTCTTATCATTATTGTTATTATTGTATAAAGTCTACGGTTACACAGCATGAAGTCATCTTCTCTGATCTCAACATTCTTACAGATGACAAAACTAAGAGTTGGAAAACCTAAGTAATTTTCCCCGCCGTGAACTTTGTAAGTCACATGGGCTTCATCACTTTTAAACTAGCACTCATTCAACCACACCATCAGTTCCCAAAGAAAGTCTTCAGCATCTTAATTGCAGTAATGTTTCAAGAATAGGACTGTAAGAGTTCTGCAAACTTCAGTACCTCTTGAGTTAATACAAAGAGCTAGTTTTACATCAAAGACAGTGAAAATAGAGGAAGGAGGAAATTGCTGAATTAGTTTAACTCATGGTATCTCGAACTTATCTGACAACTTATCATATTTTCCCCCATCTATTAAAATCCAGTGGGTCTAGTTTCTTTCAAATGAATTTGGTAAACCTTGGAATACACCATGCAAAAAGAAAATGAGTTTCAGAAGGAATACTTCAAAAAATGTTGCCCAGTTTTTTGGGTTTATTTGTGTGTGTAATTTCTAAAAATTTGATATACCTAAAATACGTTGGCAGTTTACTTTGATAATACGGGAATTACCAAGGGTCTTAAAAATTCAAAATATGAGTCAACATGATAATTTAAATATATTGATATAGGCACCCCATAAGTTATAAAAATATTATAGTAAAACTCACAAGTTATTGTCCTTGATAATTCAATATGGTAACATTAACTGGGTCCTTCACTTTGAAAATGTGTGGAATATTTGGTTCATTACAAGTTTGCACTTACCAAAAGGAGGCAGAAGAAACATATTTGAGTATGCCAAATTAGGACTCTCTTACGATAGAAATATTGATACAAGGATTAATACATTAGGATTAAATCCTAAAACATATGACCCTTCATATTTCATGCGAAGAGTCTCAAATAAAAGACTTGACAACTTATGTGCTACTGATGAATGTGTCTCTCTCATATTCTTTAAGGCAAAATATGAAACTTTGAAAAAGCATGTGCCAGCATAATCTCATTACAGCTTTTAAGAGATTGTCAGAAGCATCAGAGCAGGCCCTCAGCATGAAATTTATGACAATTTTTTATGGATTAGGACTGAATCCTTATCAGAACAACCCCATCCTGGGAATGGGGAGCTGAGACTTAATGTTCCCAAGAAATATACTTGTTTCTTTGTAAGTTCAAGGTTTGAGATCCTTAGATCCAGGTATCACTTTTCGTTATCTCCCATTATATTGACCTCTGTGACACCCAAATTAAACAAACATAGAAATTTTCCTCAAAACTAGATGGATCTTATATCCCTTTGGTAAAAGATCCAAGGCATCTGCGGGTATCAAACTAAGGCAGGTTGAACGGCTGTGTCAGTTATTTATTCTGGGTTGTCTGGGAAGGTAAGGCTGTGGTGACAACAGGGACACAGGTTAAGCAAACCATTCTAATAATGTGCCTCTGAGATGGCTCTGTGACTCTTATGGACTTTTTAATGACTTTTATTTGGATGCTTGATATAATATTTTGTCTTAAAAGTCAATTAAAATTAATCAATTAAGGATTCTCATTGGTGACATTTAAAGGTCAGGTATTGAAATAACACAAAAACCACTACCTCAGGCAAACTCAACTTTTGTTTCTTTTTTTTTTTTAACATCTTTATTGAAGTATAATTGCTTTACAATGGTGTGTTAGTTTCTGCTTTATAACAAAGTGAATCAGTTATACATATACATATGTTCCCATATCTCTTCCCTCTTGCATCTCCCTCCCTCCCACCCTCCCTATCCCACCCCTCTAGGTGGTCACAAAGCACCAAGCTGATCTCCCTGTGCTATGTGGTTGCCTCCCACTAGCTATCTATTTTACGTTTAGTAGTGTATATATGTCCATGCCACTCTCACTTTGTCACAGCTTACCCTTCCCCCACCCCATATCCTCAAGTCCATTCTCTAGTAGGTCTGTGTCTTTATTCCTGTCTTACCACTAGGTTCTTCATGACCTTTTTTTTTTTTTCCCTTAGATTCCATATATATGTGTTAGCATATGGTATTTCTTTTTCTCTTTCTGACTTACTTCACTCTGTATGACAGACTCTAACTCCATCCACCTCACTACAAATAACTCAATTTCGTTTCTTTTTATGGCTGAGTAATATTCCATTGTATATATGTGCCACATCTTCTTTATTCATTCATCCAATGATGGACGCTTCCATGTCCTGGCTATTGTAAATTGAGCTGCAATGAACATTTTGGTACATGACTCTTTTTGAATTATGATTTTCTCAGGGTATATGCCCAGTAGTGGGATTGCTGGGTCGTATGGTAGTTCTATTTTTAGTTTTTTAAGGAACCTCCATACTGTTCTCCATAGTGGCTGTATCAATTTACATTCCCACCAACAGTGCAAGAGTGTTCCCTTTTCTCCACACCCTCTCCAGCATTTATTGTTTCTAGATTTTTTGATGATGGCCACTCTGACCGGTGTGAGATGATATCTCATTGTAGTTTTGATTTGCATTTCTCAAATGATTAATGATGTTGAGCATTCTTTCATGTGTTTGTGGCAATCTGTATATCTTCTTTGGAGAAATGTCTATTTAGGTCTTCTGCCCATTTTTGGACCCATGTACATATGGTCACCTTACCTTTGATAAAGGAGGCAAGCATATACAGTGGAGAAAAGACAGCCTCTTCAGTAAGTGGTGCTGGGAAAACTGGACAGGTACATGTAAAAGAATGAAATTAGAACACTCCCTAACACCATACACAAAAGTAAACTCAAAATGGATTAAAGACCTAAATATAAGGCCAGACATGATCAAACTCTTAGAGGAAAACATAGGCAGAACACTCTATGACATAAATCACAGCAAGATCCTTTTTGACCCAGCTCCTAAAGAAATGGAAATAAAAACAAAAATAAACAAATGGGACCTAATGAAATTTAAAAGCTTTTGCACAGCAAAGGAAACCATAAACAAGACCAAAAGACAAACCTCAGAATGGGAGAAAATATTTGCAAATGAAGCAACTGACAAAGGATTAATCTCCAAGAATTACAAGCAGCTCATGCAGCTCAATAACAAAAAAACAAACAACCCAATTCAACTTTTGTTTCTTTAGGGCCTCAGTTACATGCATGTTGTTTATCTATAGATATCCTGATGGAATGTTAAGACTTGAAATACTTGAATACTAGAATTCTCTGCTTTGGAAAAATGTTCTCTGTTATCAATTTGTTAACTTCCTCAGCTCCTTCAAAGGGTGTTACAAAATCACTTTTTAGGTAAGGCTTGCCCTCATTATCTTCTATACTTTTTAATATATTTTTTAAAAAAATTGAAGTATAGTTGACTTACAATGCTGTATTAATTTCAGGTGTACAGCAATGTGACTCAGTTAAATATTTATATATATATACTATTTTTCAGATTCTTTTCCATCATAGGTTATTACAAGATATTGAATATAGTTCCCTGTGCTGTACTTGTTATTTATGTATTTTAAGTATAGTAGTATCCTCATCATCTTCTTTACATCAGAACCTTCCTCCTTCTCTTGCAATCCTTAAGTCCCATTACCCTGCTTTGGTTTATCCATTGCACTTACCAGCTTCTAACGTAAGTATAATTACTAATTTATCATGTTTATTGTTTCTACCATTAAACTGAAAACTCTAAGGGATATTTGTCAGTTTGTTTGTTTGCTTGTTTTTTTCTTTTTCATATACACTTCAAAACTTTAGAATAGCTGTGAACCTAAAGCTACTGTAAAACAGTAAAATCTGAAAAAAACCCTAAAATATATAAAAACAAAACAGTATAGTGTCTGGTACATGATAAGCAGTAAAGACATATGTTACATAAATGAATAAAAATACTCTTCTAATAAATGGAATTTTAAAAATAGCTATTGAAATGACTAATGCTGAAATGAAGATCTTTACATTCAGTTATTCTAGATAATTCTTTTGCCTGGGTTATATTTTAACAGCTTCTGAGCCAGGACAACAATATGCTATTGTAATTATTTGCAAGTCAACTTGATATATCTTATTTGCCTTTAAGCTGTTTGAGATGAGGGCATTCTTGATAATATTTTTGGATCCTGGTTCAATATAACCACAGTTTTGCATACAAGGTAGGGCTTGATGAACATTTTATTTAATCCTATCTTTTTGACTAAGTTGCTTTGTTTCCTTGGAAACATCCTTTCTTCTTCCTGGAAATCAGCACTTGAATCTGTACAATTAGGAGAGGTATTCACTTCATTCCAAGATCACTTCTCTTTCCAATACTCTTTGATATTTATCTAGCTAATTTTCACTGAAAACTAAGAATCCCTTACTGCCTGGGTAGGAGCAACCTTTGATCATCCCGTAAACAGCTTTTATTCTGCCAGAGTAAACAAGGCAGTGTTTTGGTGGGGTTCGTTGTATTTTTGATAACCTATAACATATCTGAATAAATATTTGTATTTACTTACTGGACAGTTATTTGTTTATGACTGAGAAGCTTTATGTTTATAAATAGTTTATATTTAAAGCTTCACAGTGCCCAATCAATGGGGATAGAAAACTTTTTCTACTCGATGCTGAAAGTAAAATTTGTAGTTTGCCTATTTTTAGTGAGAATATAGCTTTTGGGGCTTCTCATTAATGTTGATGTTTTATAGCATCTGCCTACACAGATGCAAGCAGAACACAGATTTGATCAATTCATTCATGCATTCTTTATTAAGTACTAGCCTGGGGACAGTACTCCACTGGCTTGTCTGGTGATTGCTTTGTGACAAACAGATGAATCATTTTACTCTATCTTAGCTGAGCCATATTCACTTTCTTTTTTTTTTTTTTTTTTCATATTCAGTTTCTTAATTTGCTTCATTTGCTTCTGTCAAGTCATCTATGCTGATTCTTGGGAGTTCTTACTCCTCATAAATATCAATTTTATATATTTAAACCTATTTCTCGTAATACAGAAATTATGATATACCATTAATATGGCTTTAATTCAAATCAATTTTATTTTTATGTCAAAAATTTCTTAATGTAAATCAAAATAGATATTATACAGTATAATATTTTAAAATGTGCATTCATTATTTATATCTCTTTGACCAGGAAACCACAAATATTAGTGTGCTATCATTATAAATTCAAAAGATCAGTTATTGAAGGCTAAAGCTAGAGTGGGTTCTGAGAGATTAATTACATGATTAAATCACTCAAATTTTACTGCTTAATGGAGGAAGTACATGAAAAATTGCAACATATTGTGATATGCACTAAAAAAAAGTATAAAGCGTAAAATCTTAGAAGAGCATGAAAGAAACAAATATCACCTGGATAGAAGGAAACATGGAGTTTTCCTGAAGTGGTGGAGATGAAGGTAGGGAGGAGACACACTAAAACTGAGTCCTGAAAGGCCAATCAGGATTAACTTGGTAAGAACACTTTACTCACAAGTAGAGTTTATTCAAATTTCAAAGATTAGAGAGAGCTTGCTAAGGTTGCTTAGGTAACTACAAGAAATTGAGTGTGGATGGGGGAAAGGGGAACTGGATGAAGGCAGTCAAAAGGTACAAACTTCCAGTTATAAGATAAATAAGTACTAGGAATGTCATGTACAACATGATAAATATAAATAATACCACTGCATATTATATATGAAAGTTGTTAAGAGAGCAAATCTTGAGTTCTCATCACAAGGACAAATATTTTTTCTATTTCTTTAATTTTGTAATGTGAAATTAAATGTATACTTTGTGGCAAGACAAGAAAAATTTAAACAAAAAATCTTCTCTGTCCTTTGGCATCCTCTCTCCCCTCACCGTGCATTGTGTATCTGCATTATGCATCAATCAATCCTCCCCATCGGCAGAAATACCTGCTCAACCATAAGCAGCAACATTCTTGTAGCATCAACAAGACACCTCCTTAAAGATAATATTCCTTCTTGATCTCCGAAGAGGTCACATGGTGTTTATATCTGGATTATGTAAACTGTCAATAAAATGGCATTTGATGTACAGCCCTCTGTCTCAAAAACTGTTTATAACTGTGCCTTGACTTCTAACAGATGGAACAGTTCTCAGAGCTTTCTGAGATGCTCTTCCTGGGTTATAATCTTCAAATTTGGCTCAAATAAAATTTCCTTTCTTAGATTGACTGATTAATTTTTGGACTACAATATCTGTATGGGATGATGGATGTTCACTAAACTTATGGTGATAATGATTTCATGATGTAGGTAAGTCAAATCACTATGCTGTATACTTTAAACATATATAGTGCTGTGTGTCAATTATAGCTCAGTAAAACTGAAAGAAAAAATATAAAATAAAATCTGGACTTTATCCAGAATATATATATATATTTTTTTTAAATCAAGCGAAAAAAAATGAGTGTGAATGGACCAAAGTCTGTGGCTGGGCATGAATGGGAGGTGGCTGCAGGAGAAGTGGCTAGAAAGATTGGAAAAGTCTGATCAACAGTTATCCATATTGTTAGCCCAAAGAGTTTGGATTCATTATGAAAGGATTGGAAATGCATGATGTAGTTAAAGCAGCGAGTGATCCATTCACTATGTAACTAAGCATAAAGGTATGGGTCTCAAGAAAGAGATCTGGGCACGTGATAGATTTTTAGGCATCATCTTTATACAAGCAGAAACTAAATTTATGGTATAAAGAAAGAAAAGAGAAAAGAACTAGGAGGATATTCACAGTTCTAAAGAAAATTTGAAAGAAAGAATTTAAAAAACTAGGAAAACCGTGAGCGGAGATTGTCAGAGAATGCAAGAAAAGACCATTTCTCAAAGTGCTGTAGCAGACAGTCCTCATTACTGTCCTTGTTAACCAAATCTGCCCTTATGTTCAGGTATCAAGATGGCAGCAGATTCTGGAATGTCTCTCCCCCAGCTCCAATGGATGATCTGGATTCATTGGATTTCAACCAGTCAGTCATGCTGATCTCATTTGTGAGAGATTATGTGGCGTTAACCGTGAAAGCTAACATGAGCTCTGCTGGGATCTAGTTAGTACAAAATATGTGTTACTACAAAATGTGGAGGGCTGCACAAGAGAAGAGCCTTTTTTGTGCCACTGTTTCCTGTCTTCCTGTTTTAGAGACTCTTTTGTTAGGAAGTGATATCTGTAACATCAGCAGCCTTTTTGTAACCAAAATATGCACAAAGAAGTCTGCTTAGTGTCTAGACGTTGTTGACTACTGAAGTCAACTCTGGAGCAGCCTTCCTCCAGGTTTATTTTTATATATGACAATTAAATGCCTTTGTTATATAAGCCATAGTCACTGTGTGTGTGTGTGTGAAAGAGAAGAGAGTTTCTAACTTGCATCCAAATAAAGCTATCTGATAGAGACAAAATTATCAGACGTCCAGATCTGACAAAGAAATAAAGCAGTGGCTGAAAAAAAACTACAGAATCCAATTACTTAATGTTCTTGGGGAAATACAATTAAAAAGGAAATCTCCCAACCCAGAAAACATTTCCACAAAGTTAGCAGAGAAAGAAAATACTTTTATTATTGAATAGGCATTAAACCAGAATATGATTCATATCATAGACAATACTCTAAGAGGTAGCCAAGAAATTTCACTCTTTACATAACCAAGTAGATAAAACCATTAAATACAAGTTCTCAAAATGAACAATAATTAGTCCTCAAGTAAGTGGACTTACCAGTACAATTGATCACACATAGTTCATCCTAGATTCACCTGGTAATTGGGATGACTATCTGTGTTAAACAATTGGCTTTATACAATAAAAAATAAACAGCTTCATCATGGCTACCCCTTTGAAGAACCAAGAAGATAAAAGCATCCTACATTCTGGGTTATTTATATATTCTAATTTTCCCTACTTACTATGAGCCTGAATCCACAGAGAAAAGAGAATCAGGTTCCATAAAGGTACTGAAATATTTTAAATTATAGCCACTGTGCATCTTTTCTTCCCATTAGGATGATGTTTCTATTATCTTCACTGTGTCCATATTACCTGTACTGAAGCTGACATTTAGTGTGGCTCTAAATTCATTGCCACATCATAAGACATTTTATAAATAAATATTGTTATATGGTTTGAAATCTTTGGAAGGGAAACATTTATTTTCAATAATAGGACTATCCCAAAGAGTGCCAAATTAAAATAGTGTTATAACCCAACTTTCTGGCTAAAGTTGCTCTTTAAAAGTATGGCCTTAGTGTTAAATTCCAGCACATTCAAATCTAATTGAAACCCATTTATTCATTATCTTTCTTCTCCAACTACTGTATTCAATTTTCCTTTATTCAAGGTGTATCATTACACATGGTATGCTTTGGAAAAAAGGTGATGTTTCTCTCCTACTTTTGTGACCAGTTAATATCTTGTTCAGTTTGTTCTTGATACAGTGACTCACACCGACTAGAAAGGTCACTAAGGCGACTTCTGTACGGGATGGTATTGAATTTTTCCATATAATATGTACTTGCAGATCTTGTATAAAACTGCTGGGAGAATCATCTGATTGAGGTATTTCTTCTCAATCATTTGTGAGGAGAACATGTGGCAAACACTAAGATGTGCCATGGAGACCCCCTTTCAAGGTCAGTGCTTCAGAGTTTGCTGTAGCTGAACAAAGAACTTTGCCCTAGGTCATGGTCTTCTTCAGACCAGTCTACAAGCATCAACTGAGTGAGGCAGGGATATAAAGTTCTGGCCACTTGAGCCTGACATGAGGTACTGGAATTGGCAATGCTAACTCCAGACTCTAATCAGTTTGGCTCATGCTTTATGAGGTTGCTTTTTCTGCACCATTTTCACTCCCCCCACAGGGTTTGATACTCAAGATAATTCTTGTACAACAAATTCAGTTTCCATTCTGCTTCTGAAGAACCCGATCTATGTTAGTTCTTACTTGGAATGATAAAATGATATGTGGAGTTTGGAAGCTAGATTTTTCACCATCCTGCTGGCAATGAGGAGTCCATCACCAGTGATAAGTTGGTTGCATTAAAGAAACCTCTCATCCCCTGCTGTAGTGGGACAAACAAAGTAGAATACCAAGTCCAAGACCTAATAATCAAAGTGTCTGATAATCACTGAAAATTCAACCCAGGCAGATCTTTTATGGGAAAGCTGGGAAAACCTAAGAAGAGAACCTGGCATATGGGTTGGAAATCTCTGGGAAGAGAACCACAAAAATGTTGAATTCTCATTCTCTACTGAATCTTTGGAGGTTTTTATTTATTTATTTATTTATGGCTGTGTTGGGTCTTCGTTTCTGTGCGAGGGCTTTCTCCAGTTGTGGCAAGCGGGAGCCACTCTTCATCGCGGTGCGCGGGCCTCTCACTATCGCGGCCTCTCCTGTTGCGGAGCACAGGCTCCAGACGCGCAGGCTCAGTAGTTGTGGCTCACGGGCCCATTTGCTCCGTGGCATGTGGGATCTTCCCAGACCAGGGCTCGAACCCGTGTCCCCTGCATTGGCAGGCAGATTCTCAACCACTGCGCCACCAGGGAAGCCCCTGGAGGTTTTTAAGATGGCTTACTTTTTCAAAGCCTGTGGCAGAACATTCCAAATACTGGAAAGCAATGCTTTTTCCCATAAGACAAAAGGTTTCCCCATCTTTTCTTCTCGTTAGGTCTAAACCTATGATTAAGTTACTGCATAACTCAACTGGCCCTAGTAAGGAAAGAAAAGGTGTTTATCCATAGTAGCTGCATGAACTAACCAATATGTAAGGACAAGAGCAAGGGGAAAATGTTTGGGACTAAATTCTAAGGTTTTCTTTTGTTTGTTTTTAGTTTTTTTTTATCAACAAGGTCAAAATTTGAACACAAAATTTGATAGGAATGAGTTTAGTTTATTGAGTTAGAAGAACTAACCTAAAATATAGAATTTTGATATCTTGGCAAAGTCCCCACTGAATGAATGGTACAACCTCAATATTTACTTGATTCTTAGAATCATGGAAAAAGTGATGGTCCATATTAAGTGAAGTTGAAATGCCCAAATTGTCGTGGCAGATACTGGAGTAAAGTATAAAATAGCATAGGTAAGTAGACATGCTTGCCTGGATATATCAGAGGTGTGGTATGTATCTTACAATGTATAACATAATAATACATATTGTATCATATACGTCTATTATGAATAAGGTCATAAATTTGGTGGGTCTCTTCAAGGTCCAGAGACAACATATTCTGCACCATCACTCATTTGTTATGCAAAGTGACTCAAAAGGCTGTGAGTGCATCCCAGAGTAGAAAAGGGCTCTGCAGAAGATCTCAGCTGCAATATAAGCAGCCTTTGCCACTCAGATCATATAAATCAGTACAGTCTATGATATGGGATGTATCAGTGGGAAAATTTGACATATAGAGTTTGTGACAAGTGAATAAGTGATCACAACTCTTTCTCTTGTTTCTCTGGAGCAAGGTGATACCATGAAAAATAATATGCAGTGGAAAATAATATGCCTGTTGACAGATAACTCTTAGCTTGCAAACAAGCCCTGGTAGAAGTAGAACATCTGATCTCAGGATGCCAAATGACCAGAATTACCTACCTTGCATAGGTTCCTCTTAGATCCATAACGTCTTTAATACAGACAGGTATAGCAACAATGTGTTACATGATGGGAGACTTACTTGAAGAATCAAGCACTAGTAGTATTATAGGGCACAAGCAAGCTCTATGGGCAGATAGCCTAGACCCATATGACACCCACAGCTGCTGTACTAATGGCCTTCCTGGTCATCTTCCAATGTTTGTATAGGGGATCTTGTAAAATCATGAAGTATGAGACACAGCCTGAGCTTAATTTAAAAATAAGTCTCTTTGATATTTGGTTGCAAGTTGAAAATGGATGGTAGATGTGTTAGATCTGCACCCATGAGTGACCTTGAAAGACAATGGTGAGAGAATATCTTCTCTATGAGCAGGACTTCAAGCAGTCACTTGTGGATAAAGATATGGCTTGATGTTAAAATATAAGGACCCCTAAGGAGTGGGAAATGGCCTGGTCAGCTGGTTCAGAGCATGTAACAAAAAGGACTGAATGATAGAGGACAAGGATATGTGAATTAGAGGCATTTCTTCCCACATGGGAGTGGGAAAAAATGTTTGAAGACCTCTATATCACATGTTAACACCTCCCAGAAAGCAGACACATGGCAGAGGCACTAAAAAATCAGGTAGACAAAATGATCCATCCAGTTACATCAGCCAGCCCAGTTCTGGCATGTTGGACTCATGAATATGGTGGCAAATATAAAGGCTAGACATAGATCTCAAAACTCAGATACCCATTTACCAAGGCTGGCTGAAGTGCTGCCATTGCCAGTTGTTCAACCTGCCAATGACCAAGTCAGTCAAAAACAGAGCCCACAAAGTGAAACCATTTCTCCAGTATATCAACTGTCCACTTGATGGTGAGTTACCTACATTGAAATACTTCCCTTATAGAAGGGCCAGCAGTTTATTTCTTACAGTAATAGACACACTTTCTTAGTATAATGTTACCATTCTTATGAAGATAACTTAAAGATAATTTTCACTAGCATGATGTTTTCATGAAAGAGGTGAGTAATTATTTACATGGTTGGGTTTAAATCTCTCATCTGCATTTGTTTTCTATTCATCTTTGTTTGTTTGTTTGTTTCACTTTTCTGTATAAGATGAATTCTTCCTCTCAACATAAGTTTTTTCTAAGCTTGGGTCTCTTCACTCCCATGAAGAATTTGTCACTTTCTGAAAGTTAGTTTATTTAAGTTGTATCTTAGCTCTCTGAGGAGATTTTTTTAACTATAATTTTTAGCTTACTCCATATATTTGGTTGTTAGAATGAGAGCAATGGTCCCTTGTGATTTTTCTATCTCTGAACCGGAAATGGAACTGACATATGCTAACTAAACCTATGAAAGTGTAAGTATGCCCGCCAAATATTCTTTGTATAATATATAGTCTCTTTTTAATTTATTTTGTTAAAACCAATTGATGTAGATCATTACTATTTTTAAACTGATATTGGTTTATAATCTATGTTAATAATGTTCAGATTTTAACTGAAGTCAGTTGAGGAAAAGATACACTTAATGGGTGATTAGTTTCCATTTTAGTAAGTACACACTGTTAAATTTAGGGCCAGACTAGATTAAAGGTTTTCTCTTATGCTTGTTAGCAATGTTAATATATTAGCTTTTTGACACCATGATAACGCTAAAAAATTTTTTTTAAAATCACAAGCTCAGAGACATAGAACAATAAATATGTATTTACTAGGTATCTGGGTTTCATCTAAGTGATTCTCTTCATCTTGGCTTAGTTCATTCATGTGACAAGGGGTTGTCTGAGTTTTGACTGATTTTGTGTTATCTTGGCTGGTATTGAATCCACATCCACATTCAGATTTTGTCAAGTGTTCCAAAAGTATACTTCTAGCTACTTATTTTTCCCTAGTTTAGTATCCAGCAGGGGTCATGCATTGCAGTTAGTTACTATACCTCTGTAGTATCCTTTAACTTGCAAAGCCTTCTCAACTTTTCTTTGCTTTCCTTCACCGTGAGATTTGTAGTCCAGGAGTACAGAAGAGTACAGGCCATTATTGTGTACAATGTGTGTAAATATTCTAGTTTTTTTTCTTAGTTTTACCATGATTAAATTTAGCTTGTATGTCTTTGACAGGAACACCCCAGATGTCATGCTGTTTTTTGCTCAGTGTGTTATAACAGGAGGCACAAGATATCACTTCGTGCCAACAGTGGGGATGCCCATGTAGATCATTTGTGTAAAGTGTGCGCACCAGGAGTTTCCAATGTAAGTCTACTATTAATTGGTGTTGTGGGGAGATACTTTGAGAATATGTAAATAACTTATTCCCATGGAACTCTTGTTTTTAAACCAAAATTATCAAATCAGTCTGTCCAAAGACATAAGGAGTGAGAAAAAGCCAAATATTTAATACAATAATTATAGATGCTTCTCTAAGTAATAGAAGCTTATCCTGCTGGGAATTGCTGAAAGCTTAAGTTTTCTTGAATTTATCAGTCCAAAGATTAGGAGAATGGAATATTTCTATCTTTGTTTGCACACTGACTGGTTGAAAGTTACCTTCAATGGTATTTTGGGCTGTGGTGCCTGTGAGCTGAGAAAGTATGGAGAAGAGCCCAAAGCAGTAATAAATAGAATTATCTGAAGTGGGGACACAAGATGCTAACAGCATGCACAGATTCAGCTGATAGCAGAAGCAGGCCAAAGAGTCATGGTGCATGTCATCAAAATCATCTGCCATATAAACAGTGTGTTCATGGTAGAAAAGACACCAGATTCTTTCATGATCACCAGATTTTTGGGACATCATATCACTTTTTTTATTACACAGGGTCATCAGTTTTTCAGAAGTGAGAGATTAAGGTGTTTTATTATGGTCTGTGTAACTTACAGGAAAGGACAGATGCTCTTTCATTTTCAGTTTATATCAGGATATAAAGTGTTTTCTCTCTGACTGTAGCATACATTGTGCATATTTACTCATAGTTTTAGGACACATGTTAATTTTATCTCTATAGAATAATTACACACTTTCCCTGAAAGTAGGAAAACATCCTAAGCAACAAGCATATGAGAATTCTCAAGCAGCATTAAGTGTCCATTTGTATCAGTGGTCATGATGCAGTGAAGTTCATTGACCTGCCTCAGTTATTTATCCCAGCAATGTTGAGGTACACAGGTATACGTGTGAGGAATTGGAAGAGTTGGATTCACCACAATTTGACATTGTCCAGGAAAATATGTCTCAGATTGAAAAGGACAAGGAGTTTTAAAAGAAAGCACTACTAGAGAGTTCTAGATACTTTTGGTATCAGAATGGTACTCCATAGGTCTAATATGGAGGGACCATAGGATTGCTAAAAATATTTGGGAATTTTAGTATGAGAAATGTATCAAATTATGTTAGAGAAAAGATGAGAGTTATATATTTGAATTTTAGTGAACTCTGTTCACTTGTCACATAGAACACCATACTTCCTGAGTTTGCATTCCCCCTCCCTCTCTTTCTCTTTCTCTCTCACTCTCTCTCTCTAGATACACTTTCTTGGTTTCTCTTGACTCACTCTTTCGCCTGTTCTTTACATGCATCTATTATTGAGAGAGAGGACAACTTACTCTGTGTCCCCTAGATGCATCTAATTTTTTCTCTTCCAAATCCATGCACATTGATTGTAAAATCTACTTTTAGTCTATTGTTTTGTTTTGAAAAATGAAGTAGTTTTCAAATATATATATATATATATATATATATGGCTCATGTACTTTTGTATTTTTATTTTGTGTTCAACCTTCTTTATAGTTTATCCTCATGTTAGTAATAGTTTCTCAAGCTTGACTCTTGGATGCGTAAAATATTAAATCTTATCATCCGTAAATAATGATAATTTTGCCTCCTTATTTCTAATGCCTTGTCAAATTTTATTGACTGAACTTAATAATATTCTGCTTCCAGAATTTTCCAATATAAAAATTTTATATTTGATAAATACATTAGGTTATCCTCCTTGAAGAGCAGAATTTTTACCAATTGTGAAGGGAAGAAACTATACTGATTTTTTGAAGAGAGGTTGAAAATAAATTTTTTAAAATATATATTTATTTGTTTGTTTTTGGCTGTGTCAGGTTGTGGCTGCAGCACGTGGGACCTTTCATTGCAGCACATGGGTTTCTCTCTATTTGTGGCGTACAGTCTCAGAAGTTGCAGCTTGTTGGCTTACTTGCCCTGCAGCATGTGGGATCTTAGTTCCCTGACCAGGGATTGAACCTGCATCCCTTGCATTGGAAGGTGGATTCTTAACCACTGTACCACCAGGGAAGTCCTGAGAGGTTGAAAATTGAAACTTCTTAGTTTAATGTTGTCCTACATGTCTAATTTTGCTTTTGTTGCTTCTGCTTTGGGTGTCGTATGCAAGACATCATTGCCAAGGCCAAAGTCATGAAGCTTTTCTTCTATGTTTTCTTCTAGGATTTTTAGTTTCAGGTCTTATATTTACATTTTTGATCCATTGTGTGTTGACTTTTGAGTATGGTATAAGATAACGGTCCAATTTCATTTTTTACATGTATGTATCCAATTTTCTCAGCATCATTTATTGAAGAGATTGTCCTCTCTCCATTGTTGAATCTGGAGAACATTACACTAAATGAAATAAGCTACACACAGAGAGAGAAATACTGCATGATCTCAATTATATGTGGAATCACAAGAGTCAAACTCAGAAGCAGAAAGTAGAATGGTGGCCAGGGGCTGTGGAGAAGGGGAAAGGGGAGATGTTGGTTAAAGGGTACACATTTTCAGTTATGGACGATTAATAAATTCTAGAGATCTGATGTGCAATAATGTGATTACAGTTAACAATACTGGATTGTATATTTGAAATTTGCTGAGGGTAGATCTTGTATTCTCACTCCTAGCTTCACTCAAAAATGAAAATGGTAACTATGTGAGGCGAAGGTTATGCTAACTACCTTGACTTTGTTAATTATTACACATTGTATGCATATATCGAAATATCAGCTTGTACACATTAAATATATATATAATTTTTATTTGTTAACTTTACCTCAATAAAGCTGCCAAAAGAATATATAACATGTCATTTGAGAGAATAAACTGGTATAGAAGACACCACACAATACTCAGGCAGGTCAAAAAAAATGAGTTTGCTTCTTGATCCTGACTAGAATCAGTAATGATCCATTAGCAACTCATTTAAACTCTTTGAAACATAAAGTTATCATATGAAATATGAATAAATTATCCAACAGAATTGGCATCAGTTTTAGAAATGTCACTAAATAATTTTATGAACCCTTGTGTTTTGAATTAAATAGCTAACTAGCTGCTGCACTAAACTCTGATAAAGAAAACAACCCCTATCATTCTGGAACTGGTCTGATGCTTACAGGCGCTTACAGTTAGAGCTCCGTGTTATTATAAACTGGCTTGATGCTCACAGCTGGACCATGTTATTATCCTGGTGAACATAAACAATCTCACAGAACATACCAACATCAAGTCACTTCAAGTGGATGATACATGTGACAAAACAAGGTCACTGTGAAACCTATGAAATATCAAATTTCCCTCTCTCCACTAAAATAAAAGACAGCTGCTTCTTTACCCAGGCTGCCCTTCCTATAACTAAGATTTGTTGAGATACTCAATCATAAAATTGCCCCACTTCCAGACAGCCTCCAATTATGAGCCAACACGACTTCCTTGGACCCTTCCAAGAATTACCCAAAGTTCCTTCCTATAATAGATCTTTCTAATGCCATCTTATTGAGAGGCCCCATAGTTCCCTATGTGTTTTCCTTTCAGGCAAAGAGTAATACATTGAACTTGTTCAACTAAAGTTGTGTTCCTGTTGGCCTGTGTCTGGAGGTCTTTCACAAACAACCAACATTTGTCCAATTTAAAAAATCCTGATGTTTTGCAATGAATGCTATTTGAAATCTGAATTGGTGGTTATATAATTTCTTTTCTAGCATTCTTTCTATTCATAAGATTCATGGTATTCTGAAATGTTTATAATGCTCTACATTTATATTTGTTTCTCCTTAAAGATTTAATTTATGTTACTTCATAAAAATAGATGTTTTGCTAGTATATTTATGAGAGAGTTATTACATGTTTTAAATCATATCACAATCAGGTATTCATCCACAGGCCACAATGATTATTTCAATAAAGTATCTGAGTTACATTAATTCACTTCAGGAAATAATGTGACAATGATTTACATAGCTTACAATTATAAATCTAATTTTATTGATCTTGAAATGTTTAAAACGTGACATTTCTTTGCTTTCTTTGAAATATTATTAAAAATGGGAAATTACATTGTTTAATTCCAAAATAAATATTTGAAAACTACTTCAATTTTTAGGCACTGAAAAGCGTTTTTTTATGGTTGCATTCTTTTTTTTTTAAACATCTTTACTAGAGTATAATTGCTTTACAGTGTTGTGTTAGTTTCTGCTGTATAGCAAAGTGAATCAGCTATAATCATACGTATATCCCCATATCCCCTCCCTTTTGCATCTCCCTCCCACCCTCCTTATCCCACCCCTCTAGGTGGTCGCAAAGCCCTGAGCTGATCTCCCTGTGCTATGTGGCTGCTTCCCACTAGCTATCTATTTTACATTTGGTAGTGTATATATGTCCATGCCACTCTCTCACTTCGTCCCAGCTTACCCTTCCCCCTCCCTGTGTCCTCAAGTCCATTCTCTACATCAGTGTCTTTATTCCTGTCCTGCCCCTAGGTTCATCAGAAACGTTTTTTTTTTATACATTCCATATATATGTGTTAGCATACAGTATCTGTTTTTCTCTTTCTGACTTACCTCACTCTGTATGACAGACTCTAGGTCCATCCACCTCACTACAAATAACTCAATTTCGTTTCTTTTTATGGCTGAGTAATATTCTATTATATATATGTGTCACATCTTCTTTAACCATTCATCTGTCGATGGATGCCTAGGTTTCTTCCATGTCCTGGCTATTGTAAATAATGCTGCAATGAACATTGCGGTACATGACTCTTTTTGAATTATGGTTTTCTCAGGGTATATGCCTAGTAGTGGGATTGCTGGGTCATGGCAGTTCTATTCTTAGTTTTTTAAGGAACCTCCATACTGTTCTGCATAGTGGTTGTATCAATTTACATTCCCACCAACGGTGCAAGAGGGTTCCCTTTTCTCCACACCTTCTCCAGAATTTATTGTTTGTAGAGTTTTGATGATGGCCATTCTGACCGGTGTGAGATGATAGCTCATTGTAGTTTTGATTTGCATTTCTCTAATGATCAGTGATGTTGAGCATCCTTTCATGTATTTGTTGGCAATCTGTATATCTTCTTTGAAGAAACGTCTATTTAGGTCTTCTGCCTGTTTTTGGATTGGGTTTCTTTTTTTTCTTTTTTTTTTTTTTGATATTGAGCTGCATGAGCTGCTTGTATATTTTGGAGATTAATCCTTTGTCTATTGCTTCGTTTGCAAATATTTTCTCCTGTTCTGAGGGTTGTCTTTTCATCTTTTTAATGTTTTCCTTTGCTGTGCAAAAGCTTTTAAGTTTCATTAGGTCCCATTTGTTTATTTTTGTTTCTATTACCATTTCTCTAGGAGGTGGGTCAAAAAGGATCTTGCTGTGATTTATGTCATAGAGTGTTCTGCCTATGTTTTCCTCTAAGAGTTTTATAGTGTCTTGCCTTACATTTAGGTCTTTAATCAATTTTTGAGTTTATTTTTGTGTATGGTGTTAGGAAGTTTCTAATTTCATTCTTTTACATGTAGCTGTCCAGTTTTCCCAGCACCACTTATTGAAGAGGCTGTCTTTTCTCCACTGTATATACTTGCCTCCTGTATCAAAGATAAGGTGACCATATGTTCGTGGGTTTATCTCTGGGCTTTCTATCCTGTTCCATTGATCTATATTTCTGTTTTTGTGCCAGTACCATACTGTCTTGATTACTTTAGCTTTGTAGTATAGTCTGAAGTCTGGGAGCCTGATTCCTCCAGGTATGTTTTTCTTTCCCAAGATTGTTTTTGCTATTTGGGGTCTTTTGTGTTTCCATACAAATTGTGCAACATTTTGTTCTAGTTCTGTGAAAAATGCCATTGGTAGTTTGATAGGGATTGCAATGAATCTGTAGATTGCTTTGGGTAGTATAGACATTTTCACAATGTTGATTCTTCCGATCCCAAAACATAGTATATCTATCCATCTGTTTGTATCATCTTTAATTTCTTTCATCAGTGTCTTCTAGTTTTCTGCATATGGGTCTTTTGTCTCCTTAGGTAGGTTTATTCCTAGGTATTTTATTCTTTTCGTTGCAATGGTAAGTGGGAGTGTTTCCTTAATTTCTTTTTCAGATTTTTCATCTTTAGTGTATAGAAATGCAAGAGTTTGCTGTGCATTAATTTTGTATCCTGCTACTCTACCAAATTCTTTGATTAACTCTAGTAATTTTCTGGTAGCATCCTTAGGATTCTCTATGTATAGTATCATGTCATCTGCAAACAGTGACAGTTTTACTTCTTCTTTTCCAATTTGGATTCCTTTTATTCCTTTTTCTTCTCTCATTTCTGTGGCTAAAACTTCCAAAACTATGTTGAATAATAGTGGTGAGAGTGGGCAACCTTGTCTTGTTCCTCATCTTAGAGGAAAAGGTTTCAGTTTTTCACCACTGAGAACGATGTTGGCTGTGGATTTGTCATATATGGCATTTATTATGTTCAGGTAGGTTCTCTCTATGCCTACTTTCTGGAGAGTTTTTATCATAAATGGGTGTTGAATTTTGTCGAAAGCTTTTTCTGCATCTATTGAGGTGATCATATGGTTTTTATCCAATTTGTTAATATGGTGTATCACATTGATTGATTTGCATATATTGAAGAATCCTTGCATTCCTGGTATAAACCCCACTTGATCATGGTGTATGATCCTTTTAATGTGCTGTTGGATTCTGTTTGCTAGTATTTTGTTGAGGATTTTCTTTGTTTTTAATAGTTGATAGTTTGATTAATATGTGTCTTGGTGTGTTTCTCCTTGGATTTATCCTCTATGGGACTCTCTGCACTTCCTGGACTTGATTAAGTATTTCCTTTCCCATATTAGGGAAGTTTTCAACTATAATCTCTTCAAATATTTTCTCAGTCCCTTTCTTTTTCTCTTCTTCTTCTGGGACCCCTATAATTCGAATGTTGGTGTCTTTAATGTTGCCCCAGAGGTCTCTGAGACTGTCCTCAATTCTTTTCATTCTTTTTTCTTTATTCTGGTCTGCGGTAGTTATTTCCACCATTTTATCTTCCAGCTCACTTATCCGTTCTTCTGCCTCAGTTATTCTGTTATTGATTCCTTCTAGAGTATTTTTAATTTCAGTAATTATGTTGTTCATCATTGTTCGTTTGCTCTTTAGTTCTTCTAGATCCCTGTTAAATGTTTCTTGTAATTTCTCCATTCTGTTTCTGAGATTTTGGATCATCTTTACTATCATTACTCTGAATTCTTTTTCAGGTAGGTTGCCTATTTCATCTTCTTTTATTTGGTCTTGTAGCTTTTTACTTTGCTCCTTTGTCTCTAACATATTTTTTTGTCTTTTCTTTTTTTTTTTTTTTTTATTGATGGGTGGTGCTGTATTCCTGTCTTCCTGGTTGTTTGGCCTGAGATGTCCAACACTGGAGTTTGCAGGGAGGTGGATAGAGCTTGGTCTTGGTGCTGTGATGAGGACCTCTGGGAGGCCTCACTTTGATTGATATTCCCTAGGGTCTGAGGTTCTCTGTTAGTTCAGGGGTTTGGACTCAGAGCTCCCACCACAGGAGGTTGGGCCCGACATCCGGCCTGGGAACCAAGATCTCGCAAGCTTTGTGGCATGGTAAACAATAAATAAATGAAAAGGAAAAAAGAAAGAAAAAAAGGAACTGTACAATATCAAGGAATAAAAAACAAAATAAAATTAGAAAGATAAAAAATATATTAGGAAAAATAAAACTATAATTGAAACAACTGCAGCAAGATAAAATAAAACCACAACAGAAAAAAGAAGAAAAAAAATAAGTGGGTGGGGAACAAGCAAAAGGAGAGGTCACTGGTCACTGGTGGTTCCTCTCATCCCCTTAGGTGTCCGTGGTCCTCCTCCAGTGCTTGGTAGGTGCCCTAATTGTGAGGAGACGTAAATTCCATGTCCTTCTAGTATGCCATCTTGATTCTGCCCCTCTTCACAGCAGCCAAGGATTCCAGGTGAGGGATTTCGGCATCTGCTCGCAGCTCTAGATCAAACTCCAAGTGTCTCAAGGTCTCATAACTTTCCCTCACTATTGGCCAGATCATTTCCACATGCTACCTCCTGTAACTAGGGCCATTTGGAGATGCAGAGGCCAGGCTGAGGAATGCAGCAGAAAGGAGGTGATGGGGTCCCTCTGGCCACTGTCCGGGGTCGAGGAAGAGTGGAGGCTCAGCAGCGGGGGTGCCGTCAGGGATGGGGGTGGTTGCATTATTTTATTACAAAGAATTAGCTGATTGTATCAGATAGTTTCTATCCATATGCTCCAGTGTGTCTTTTATGCGAATTATATAGTTTGAGTTATGTAAGATGTTTTTTGCTCATATTGAAAAACTTAAATATGACCAACTTTCTCTTTGCTCATGGCTGACTGAAGATATCTCAAAGATAATTTGGGGCATCATAAATAAACATTTGCTGCATCTTTAAAATGTCATGTTTAATCCATATGGGAATATTTTGACATTGACTTCCCATTTCACAATTCTTTCATCACATTAGTAATAAGTATTTTCTTGGAATAATGGAGTAGAGATTAGAGAATCATTAGTTCTATAAGCAAAGCACACATGTGAAATATTTGTACCATATTTGGTCATATCTATTTGCTTTCAACATGAAGACAGCAATTTTTCCTAGAGTTCTTATTTGAAGTTACGATGACGCAAAACAAAACAATGACACAGAAATATTCTAAAAAGCTTAAAAATGACACAAAGTTACTCAGCTATTAACTGTTATGTTTGAAACTAGAGATGAAATATGTAATTATATTTTTTTTACAGAATAATTATTTGACAGTAACGGATGGAACTCTGGAAGAGGAAGGTCATGGCAAAACTTAGGTGAAGGCCCATGTATGAGTACTCTAGGCAACTTTCATATCATGAACATAAACCAAAGATGAGAATACCCGGGCATGAGTCACTCTGTGTTTAATGTGGAACAAAAAGCCCAATTAAATGAAGGAGACACAGTTCTATTTATTGCTTAAGAGTCAGAATGTTTTAATTCACCTTTTTTGACCACTGAATAAAATATAAATATATATATATATATATATATATATATAGAGAGAGAGAGAGAGAGAGAGAGAGAGAGAGAGAGAGAGAGACAAATATATATCAATATAAATTTTACATTTATATTTATATTTTATTTAATGATCAAAGAAGGCTCTATTTATTATCATTCTGCCTAGTATACTAAATAGAACCATGTTTCATTAATTTAATTTATATACATGTGTATATATATATATATATATATATACACATCATATATTATATATATATACATTATGTATAGTACATGAAAGGAGACTAATATTGCAATAAAATCATCTACAAATGCAAATTACCAGTCAAATAATGTTGAAAATTCTTCATTTCATTCAAAATTTAAATTTTTCCTTAAAACTGTAATACCCAGCTTACAGAAATATCTCCTTATATAAAGTTGAAAACACTTTAGTTCATTTTAGACCTCACATGAGTTTTGTAAATAAAATTAATAAGACATATACTATATTGATAAAAGAAAAATGCCAGTGTGGTACGTAAACATTTAGGATTTATAGGCTTACCTTTATTTTTTAAATTTTAAATATTTATTTGTCAATGTTTTTTTATTTCCTTAATATTTTGTCTCAACCACTTATCACGCCCATAGCAAATAATAATCACATGAGACATCATGTTATAACCTTACTGAAAATATTACAATGCATGTAACTAACCAATTTGGTTGCAGTTGTGTTTGTTTAAAGTGTTTTTATTCATCATATATTACCATATGTTGATTTTTGTCTTAAAGACTGATTTCTAGAAAGAGGATTTTGACTCATAAGGAAAAATTCATTAATATTCATATGTTAAATAATGAGACTCCACCAAATATTTTTTAAAGTATTAATAAGGAGTTACTTAGAAGAAAGAAACACAGATTAATTTACAGTCCGTACCCTGGGTTTATGCCTGCTGGAAATTCATCAGACTAGCCTCACTACTTGAGCTTTCTTTCTGTGTCACATACTGTTGTTGCTAGTTATATGTGTATGCTCTTCTCTTCCTTATTCAGAACAGACACTGCTAGAGAACAATTAAGATTTTCTGTCTCTTAGTTTTTTCCTGCCTTTGACTTTGGTTGCTAGATTCATTTTCTTTCTGCTCTTGAATCCACTACCCTCTCATTCTGTGAATTCAACACTGTGACTCTAAATTCGAAATTTTAGGAAAGAAAATTTGAATGGTTCCTTCTAAAATATGGATTGGTAAGGTCTCCTCTAGCTTTAGGAGGAAAAAAAAAGGATATGGCAACAGTAGCTAGAATGTTATAAATCTACAGAGATTTACCATAATCATTTTTTGTAAATACTTGTCTTGACCACTAAGTTAAAGAAACTTTAGTTCAGTGACCTGTTATATTTACCATGTTAACCTCACTCCCAAACAAAGAGCCTCACTTATTAGGTAATTAAAGACCCTACTTAAATAAATCAGGTTAGTTCTGACCCCTGCAACTTCTGAATGTTACTTTTTCTGTCTTTAAAGTATCAGAAAATTATATTCTTCTTCCTTCTTTATTCATTTAGCATTCAACAGATACCTATTGGATGCCTTCTACATACTGTATATAGGATAAGCACTGGGTGTACAGCAAAGACCAAGAAACATATGATTCTTCACATGGAACTTCTTTGCACTCAGTTATTATGATTTCTTGATTCTAAAGCACCATGTATTGGATTTGATGCTAATAAACTTAATTATACAGTTTTGAAGCAAACAACCACTTGCATGCACACTGTTTGCAAAATGCATTCTTGCAAAACACTAAAGTGAAAAAAACACTTAATTTTTGTTAGATTTGAGGAAATTTATTATATACCATATGTATAAAAATCATACAAAAAAAGTCTCCACAGATGATTGATATAAGAAAAAATAATTGTAAGCAATTCCATATAACTAATTTCACATGTAACCTGAAAATTCAATAAATGGAACTAAAGATAAATCACAGGTCATTTAACTTCTATTTGTTAAATTACTCAAATAGAAATTCATGGTTGTATTAAATACATAAGTAATTATATGTAAAAATAAAATTATGCAGGAAAAGATCCTTGCTGCTTCGACAATTTTTCGTGTAAGTCAGCTAACATTAGAATGACAGACATACGACAATGACAATTTGGAGTCTAAACATGAAGATGTGAAGCGGAAGAGGTTATTATTATACTAGGCTATAATTAGTGTAGTAATTATTTTTCTAGAAACATTTTTTCCAATCAATATGGCATTTTTGACAAAGTACCAATAACAATGATTCAGTTAGCTATACAAAGTGTGACCCAATGCATTTATGTTGTGCAAATGTGATATGTAAAGTGCAGAGACAGTTCAGGAAGATATTAACTGAATTTTGGGATGTAATTGTCTGGTGCTTAAACTGTTCAGTAAAGTTGTCTTACATGCTCTGGAGCAGAGCCATTGTAGAATATTCCAACTATTTCTTTCAATTTAGGCCATTGGCTCTGGTCCATTTACCAACTGGTGAAATCAGAGCAATTGATTCTTCAGCATCTCTGCCAGTTATACCCCATCCAGTTCCTCCCGTCCCTGTGCACTCAGCTGAGTGTTATTTTTGGACTTCAACAAGAATTGCTTTACCATCAATTGAATAGGCATAGGTTTAGACAGAGGCTCATAATCTGAAAGGCTGAAATTGCTCACTCAGGTAGGAAATGACCCATCAGTAAACTACAGATAGAATCCAACTCTAATAAATGCCATTAAGGTATGTAACACCTCATAACAAGGTAATTTTTCAGTTTTGTGTTACAACCCATAGAAAGATTATTTGTGGGTGTAAATAATGTATTTTCAGTAACAAATATTTTCACAAGTTTCTATCAATTTACGATCCACCTATTTAGTAACTATGTTGTATTTTCTATGCAGCACAAGTACACACGAAGTTTACTATAATCTTTATATTTTGTTAAGTAATTATGATAACCTATGGCATAATTTACAAACGGATTGAGGGGGCAGCTTATATATATATATGATATCTAATATGATTTAAACCTTATACACCATGGTAATTATTTTTCTCTTTTAGAACTAAATGGTATTGGCCAAAAAATTATGTCATTTTTAGGAGAATTCAAGTAACTTATTTTAAACATTTCATTTCAATGATAGGACAGTATAGTCAGTGCAATGTATATGTATATTTTAAATATATATATATTTATTATATACTTTCATATATATATGTACTTATTAAGCAAAAAGAACAGAGGAAAAGTAAAGAATGTAAGACTAAAGCAACTTTTTTATAGCCTACCAACTGTTAGTCACTGGACTTAATATTTTATTTATTTTTTAGACTAATTTCATGCTTTAATAGTACAATTTTACATATGCTTAAGAATGTAGAAAACATATGTGCACATGCCCATTAATAATTCAATTGACGTTTGTCAACTACTTAGATTCTGAAACCCGTCCTTCTATACTGCTGTCAGGAGGCAATGCTTCATAAATATTTCCATATGTCTGCACAGTCAGAGCTTTCTGAGCAAAGATTACATAAAAACATATTAACCTGATCCACCAAAGACATTGATCTACACAGAAACTGCAAGTGGAGCCACTTTTTAGTGACTTTGAAATTGTCTGCTCTCATCCACCGTGATCTGTTTTTGAGGAATCATTCTAGTAAACTGAGTAGAGATATGAATGGAATTGCCACCTCTTGCAACTATGAGATCTTTAGTACTGATGTGATTTTATGCTGTATCCCTGGAATGAAAGAATGAAAGATGATATTGTCCCTCTCACCAGCATATCATAGATCATTTTGGCAAACAGAATGACCTCTAGGCCCTACCACAGAACAAAATCAATGTTCCAAAGTTAGTTTTTCTGGACATATTTAATATCTCTACTCCATCATTCCCCATTTTTAGAATTTTGCTGACCAGTTAGAGGATAGGAAAAAGAGGAGAGGAGATAAGACATAATATAAGGAATGTAAAAGGAGACTTTATTATCAATCATGCAGATAATATTAACAGAATAATAGTATAATTTTATGTACACCTTTTTGCCATTTGGGGGGAAAATCTATATGAAATTGAAGTGCTTAATTTAACAATACTGACAAAAGACAATCTGAATAGTTCTATATCTACTAATATAACAGAACCCTTAATTTAAACCTTCCCACAAAGAAAACTCCAGGATCAGATGGGTTAACTGGCAATTTTTCAAAATTTTAGGGAGAATTAATATGGTTCTATACCAACTCTTGCAGAAAATAGAGAAAGAGGGTATATTCCTGATTCATTTTATGAGGTCAGGATAAGCTTGATACAAAAATCTACAAAGGATTTTACAAGAAAGATATTGGCAGGACAATAACATAAAAATATACACCAACATTCTAAACAAAATAACACATAGGATTTGGTGATATAAAAAACAAATAAAAAATGTGACTTATTTCCAGAAGGAATTTTTTTTCCATTCAAAATCAGTTAGTATAACCAGTCACATTAACAAGGAAATGAGAACAAAGATACAATTATTATTACCTCAAGAGATGATTATTTTTTATTTTTGGTAAAATTTAATAACTAGTAATGATAATAAATAACAGCAAAATATTAGTAAAAAAAGTATTATTTTTAACTGATACAGCCTACCTACCAAAATTCCATACTTAAAATCCCACTAGTGGTGAAATATTGAATGCTTTCCCTGTGATATCATAGAGATTAGCCTGTCAACTATCTCAGCTTCTACAAACATTTTACAAGTTCCTAGCCAGTATGATAAGGAAAAAAAGTGGATTTAGGATTGCAAGGAAAAAATAAAACTATCTTCTATTGTCAGATTAAATAATTGTATAAATAGAACATTAAAAAAAATCACAGGTGCTTAATTTAATGATGAGTTTAGCAAGATCTCTGCATAAAATTCAACAAAATTCAACTATAATGGAGAAACCAAGGAACTGGCTGACGTGATTTAAATCCTCTATTTTAGAGCTAGTGATTACGTGAGTGTATACATTTGTCAAAACACATCAAGATAGACACTTAAAATGTACATTTTGTTGCTTATACATTACACATAAATAAAATTGATCTGGAAAAAGAAATACAAAGACTAAACGCAGTATGTTAACTTTAATTTTAGTTCCAAAAACTGCTAAGTGATAACATTATTTTAATGTAGGTAATGTGTATATGGAATTCACTGTACTGTTCATAAGGCAGTTCTTTCTGATTAATTCTTTTAATTATTTCCCCAAAGTTAATTATTAAGGTGACAAATGTTTAACATATTTAAATTTATGTAACAAACATATTTTCCCATATAACCAATCCTAAACATGATTGATATTGTTCAGTTCAACAAACATTTATTGGACCACTACAAGACACCAGGTAAGGTTCTAAGAGCCAAGTGTATTACAATAAATAAGACAAAATTCTGTCCTCAAGAATTTACAAGGTAACAAGACAATTTATTTATTATTTTTAAATTAATTAATTTTTTATTATGGTAAGAACACAATATGAAATCTACCCTCTTAACACATTTTTAAGTGTATTATGCAGTATTAATAAATATAGGCACCACATTTTATGGCAGATCTCTAAAATGTAACAGAAACTTTATACCTATTAAAAACAACTCCCCATTTCCCCTTGCCTCCCCAAGTCCCTGACAACCACCATTGTATTCTTTATTTGACTATTTTAGATACTTCATACAAATGGAATCATGCAGTGTTTGTCTTTCTGTGTCTGGCTAAATGCACTTAACATAATGTCTTCCAGGTTCATCCATGTTGTCACATATGGAAGGCTTTCCTTCTGCTTTAAGTCTGAGTAATATTTAGTTGTCTGTCTCTCTATATATATTTATCAGTTGCCTATGTATATATAATATTTAGTTGTCTATATGCACATATAAATACACACACACGTATACCATTTTAATTCATTCATCTGTTGATGGATATTTAGGTTGTTTTCATATATTTTGCTATTTTAATATTGTAGCCTAAAGTATCTATGAAAGAAAAGAGACTCCTCTGCATGGTAACTGAAAAGGAAAAGATAGAAATTGCCTTAATCCCTACAAAAATCCTCTTTTGTCCCCTCAACCTTTGCCATGAGACAGAAGACTCTAAGAGGTCCTGGAACAGTTACCCTCCATGATGACATGCATATTCCACATGGCACCATAGCATCGATTTCTCCTCCTTGATCACTGTGATCTTTGTTTCCTGTTTACCATTTCAGGGGAGCAGAAGGTGTAAGTGTGGTCTCAAGGCAACATTCTGGCAGTGTGGATCAGACCCCAGCTGGGGCAGATCCAGTTTGAATCCAGGACTCAGATTTTGCTTGTGTCTTTCCCAATTTCTGTATTTCAAAGAAAAGCTAGGTCTTCACTCTTCAAAGAGGGTTTGGTAGAGAGTTTGAAAACTCTCAATGCATTGTTTACTGTTACTTTCCAGAAGGAGTCTAATTATCCTTGACACAAATACTTTTTATGTAAAAATATAGCTAATATAATTAATCACTCTTAGTCATGCCCTCTTAGAGATGATCTCTGAAGAAATAACAATAGCAGTAATTCTAATATAGCATGTATAATATTAGTATTAATATTAGCTAATATTTATTGAACATTATCTATAACCACACACCGGACCAAACTCTAAACATCTATAAACTCATCTCATGGATGAAGTAATGTCAAAGAGATGTTTTCCCCCCCACAGGACACGGAGTAAGTAAATTTTGGAACTGGAGCAGATTCAGAACCTCCTGACTCTAAAGCCAGACCTCCTAAATGCAATAATCTAAGTCCTCTCTAATTTAACATATGTTACCATGTTAAAGAAATAGCCATTACTCTCATCTTATTAGGTAATTTGAACTAAATTTTGTTGAAGGTCTTTTCACCAACTATAAGCATGATCATATTAATTACTGTTTTATATCTATTGATATGGTGAATTTATTAATGGATTTTTTTAAGTTGTAAAGAGAAGAGAGAGGGAGAGACAAATGTAAAGATCGTTTCTCAATTAACATAGAAGAAATCATAGAATAGAAAATAATGTTGAATTCTCAATGAAGTTATTGATTTTGACAAGGATCCTCAATTCATGCTAAAATAATTGGTGAAAATTTGTTGTTTGCAAAGGATCTAGAGATCTAGAGCATTCATAGCAACTATCATTTCTTATTTATCAAAAAGAAGAGGTACTTTTATGATAAAGAGTTTTCACAGAAACCGCCTAAATTGATTCGATTTAAAAAAAATGACTATTTACCTATTTAATTTTTCAATGGAACTTAAACTCCACTAGCTCTATTGTATTCTTTTTTTAAAAAATATTTATTTATTTATTTATTTTAATTTTGGCTGTGTTGGGTCTTCTTTTCTGTGCGAGGGCTTCCTCTAGTTGCGGCGAGTGGGGGCCACTCTTCATCGCGGTGCGCGGGCCTCTCACTATCGCGGCCTCTCTTGTTGTGGAGCACAGGCTCCAGACGCGCAGGCTCAGTAGTTGTGGCTCACGGGCCCAGTTGCTCCGCGGCATGTGGGATCTTCCCAGATCAGGGCTCGAACCCGTGTCCCCTGCATTGGCAGACAGATTCTCAACCACTGCGCCACCAGGGAAGCACTGCTCTATTGTATTCTTGATTTTAAAAGCTGAATTAAGTTGAGTGGAAGCAATTAGAAAAATCCCAGTAGTTGGAATACTAGTAAACAAGTAGCCCATATTATTCCACTATGTCAATGATGTGAAAAATAAGATAAGGAAAGTGCTTTGATTAAATAGATTAAAGAAACATAAAATCTCAGTGTAGTATATGATTCTTGATTGGACTTTAGTCGTTGTTGTTGTTGTTGTTTTTAATCCATGAAGGACATTCTGGAGACAATTAGAAAAATTTGATTATGAATTGTAAATAAGGTAACGCTACCATACAATGATAAACACTTGGGATATGGAATGGTATCTTGGTTATGATGGTTATTACCATTGTTCTTAGGAATTGCATGGGAAGTATTTGGAGGTAAGGGACCATGATGATTGCAAGTTAATATTCAATCATTTAGAGAATAAAATGTTTATATATGTGTATGTGTGTGAACAGCGAGAGAGAGGTGGAGGGAAGGTAGAGGAAACGAGAGAGGGCAAATGAGGAAATATATTAACAGGTAAATGGTATCTTATAAAACCACGTGCTAGATCGAGGTTTAAAATTTTCCTAACATTTTGCTTCTCTCCTTTCTTTTCTTTATTATTTGCCTTAAACATGTTCATTTTTCTTTTCTTCCATTATTTGCCTGAAGATTTTTTTTCTCCTTTGCTGAAATAGCTTTTTTCCCCCTCGAAATCTGTTATCCTCAAATGAATTCAAATATTTTTTTTTTCCAGAAAAGCTATAGTAACTTGATTTGTACCTACATGTAAATGTGTGGTAAAATTCAAACTTACAGAAAACATTTTCCTGTCTTAGCATCAATAAAGCTCTAAAAGTGGTCTATTTTTAGTTCTCTTTATGCAATACAATTTTAGCCTTCCATCAAGCTTTAAAAGCCTTCATAGTGGGTGGTATTTAGTTAGAAATCAGGCCAGAGAATAAGCCTCAAAGATTGTGTGTTTATACAAATTTATTTTATATATTACTATATTCAGAGAATATAATAATAATAATAGTAATAAAATATACCACCATAAAATATACCTTTCAGGGGAACGTAATGAACAGAGGTTTTTAGTTCTATATTTGTCATCAAGCACTATTATATGGAAAGTAAATGCTCTAATGTTACCGGTAGGAAGCTGGCAGATTGTGCTTCCAGATCATAGGCAATAGTGTTGTACAGCAGTGGCTTTTAACTTCTAAAATGAATGAGTTGGCAGTCATTTTATGTTTAAAGGTGTTTCCTGCAATCTGGGTAGTTAGAAAACTGATTAGTACCGGAAAATATTTTTATCACTGTAAGAAAAAATTAGATAAATGGAATTGAATACTTACAAAAAAGGCTTATATAGGAAGCATTGAAATACAGTAGAATGAAAGCTTTCTAGAGCCGTGTATCAGTTCTCTATTGCTTCTTAACAAAGTGCCACACACATATTAACAGGATTTTCAAGAGTAAAGCTTCCAGGCCTTAGTCAGCTGAATCCTTTCCTTGAGGTCTGTCCAGGCTGAAATCAAGGGATTAGATGAGGGTTCAAATTTCATTTCAGGCTCAGGACCTTTTCTACATTCATGCGGCTGTTGGTAGAATGTATTTTCCTTGCATGCAGCTGTGGACGTTTTCGAGGCTATGTCTCCAAGGCCAGAGCAAACTGAGTAAAAGCTACAGTGTGTAGCAGTTCCAGTTACCCCTTTGACCTCATTAACGACTCCTTTCCAGACTCAACTGCATTCCTGCTCACTGGCTTTCTTGCTGTTCCTGGGGAAAAAAAAAAAAAAAAACTCTCTCTCCTGGAGGAGTCCACATTTCTATTCTTTCTGGAATGTCTAATTCTCCAGATACCAACATGTCTCTGAACAGGAAGAAATAACTAAATGTATTCAGAGAGCTAAATGTTAAGATTTATACAACATTAAAATTGTGTTTAAAATATATTGTAATGGCAACAAATAACAAGAAAGAAAATCACGATATAAAATTTTAGAAAAAAATCCGAATTACATAATCAACATGGGAATAAACAGTTCAAATTTTTGTTCAAAAGGATTGAAAATAATCATCTTTTAGCACGAGGTGATTATTTTCATAGTGGATCTATAGTGAGTATATTTTTTCTTGGCTCAAATTTTTAAATGATAACCATTTTGTACAGGAAAACAGCTAATGTAAGCTTTTTATAAATAAAGATAGAATAAAAACAGAGATCCATGCTATCCGGGTCAAAGGAGTCAAGCTGTATCCAAGTTAATAACATCAAACTAAAAGAAATGTCTCTAGAACACCTCTGAATATTGTGAACAGACAAAAACTCCTTAATAATCACAATGTTTTTGAAAACATGGATGTAGTTATCCAGCAACATTCATCTTTTTTAAATGGTTAAATATCATGATGAATCACCCAAACACGATTTAGGTTAACAGCTTCTGTTAGTTGAACCTCGAGGCATAGCTCTTGTGCTCGCCGGCTCTCATGCCCACTCCCTTAATCGGCACCTTCAAGCAGAAGGGTATCAGCAGAGTGCACGCCACTAGATTACTACAGTAATCCTACCTACACCTTTAGGAAAGGACCTTTCTGCTAACTGTCTTCACATTACTTAAGTGTGATATCTGTTTCTTGGAGTAATTCTGACTGAAATGGAATATCATACTGCTAGAAAGTTTCACAAAAATGAAAGTTTCTTTTTACAAAAAAAGAGGTTCTGTTCTCTAAGAGGGGTGAGAATCTAGTTAAAAAGTCATAAAAACCATATCATCTGTGAATCAATATCTTTTAAAAGCCCAGGTAGATATTGGGGACACGTAAATTCTCTGTTATCTCCAAAGCAGGAATGGAGTTGGTCAGCACATGAGTCAAAAGTGAACATGGACATTTTTTTTAGATTCCACATGTAAACGATATCATATAATATTTGTCTTTGTCTGACTTACTTCACTTAGTGTGAAAATTTCTAGGTCCATCCATGTTGCTGCAAATGGCATGATTTCATTCTTTTTGTGGCTGAGTAATATTCCATTGTATATATGTACCACCTCTTCTTTATCCATTCATTTGTTGATGGACACTTAGGTTGCTTCCATGTCTCGGCTATTGTAAACAGTGCTGCTGTTAACATTGGGGTGCATATATCTTTTCAAATTAGTGTTTTTGGGTTTTTTTTGGATACGTACCCAGGAATGGAATTGCTGGGTCATTGGATAGTTCTATTCTTAGTTTTTTGATATTTTAATACTAAACTCCTTATTTATCCTTTCCCCCCTTTCCCCTTTGGTGACCATAAGTTTGTTTTCTATGTCGGTGAGTCTATTTCTGTTTTGTAAATAAATTCATGTGTATCATTTTTTAGATTCCACATATAAGTGGCATCATATGATATTTATCTTCCTCTGTCTGGCTTACTTCACTTAGTATGATAATCTCCAGGTCCATCATGTTGCTGCAAATGGCATTATTCCATTCTTTTTAATGGTTGAGTAATATTCCATTATATATATATATATATATATATATATATATATATATATATATATATATATATATCACAACTTCTTTATCCACTCATCCGTCCATGGACACTTAGGTTGCATCCATGTATTAGCTAGTGTAAATAGTGCTGCTATGAACACTGGAGTGCATATATCTTTTTGAATTAGAGTTTTCAAAAACAGAAACAGACTCACAGGCATAGGAAAATAAACGTATGTACCAGAGGGGACAGGGGAGGGATAAATTAGGTGTATGGAATTAACAGATACACACTACCATGCATAAAATAGATAAAAAACAAGGATTTACTGCATAGCACAAGGAACCATATTCAATATCTTGTAATAACCTATAATGGAAAATAATCAGAAAAAATATAGATACATACATATATATGTATAACTTAATCACTTTGCTGTACACCTGAAGCTAACACAATATTGTAAATCAACTATACTTTAACTAAAAAAAATAAATTTGAAGAATGATAAAGGCTCAGTATTCAGGAATACAAGGCAGAGTAGAACATAAGAATGAAGCCCTGTAGGACAGGAATAAAGACGCAGACATAGAGAATGGACTTGAGGACATGGGGAAGGGGAAGGGGGCATGAAGTGAGAGAGTGGCATGGACATATATACACTGCCAAATGTAAAATAGATAGCTAGTGGGAAGCAGCTGCATATCACAGGGAGATCAGCTCGGTGCTTTGTGACCACATAGATGGGTGGGAGAGGGAGGATGGGAGGGAGACGCAAGAGGGAGGAGATGTGGGGATATATGTATATGTATTCACTTTGTTATAAAGCAGAAACTAACACACCATTGTAAAGCAATTATACTCCAATAAAGATATTTTTAAAAAATGAATAGTAATTTCCCACAAAACTCATAAGTACATGTCGAATGTACAAAAATAAAAATAATAATAATAAAAAAGAATGAAGCCCTGGTCCTGAAGCAAAGTCTGCAAATGGATTATTTCAACCTCCAGACTCAATCTCCATGTTTAGGTATCAGAAATGCTAGAAAATAATAGATTACTATCTCTCAGCACTTCTGCATATTTACACACATTTATGAAGTAGGAATCTAGAATAGTTTTCTATAGAGAACAACTAGAACAATATGTGCTATAAAGGGAAATAAGAAAGAGCCTTTCAAAATATGTATTTATACATTCTTCATGATATGGAAGATAAATTGAGAAAATTTCTCAGAAAATATAGTAAAAAATAAAGAAATAGAAATTACCAAAAAAAAAGATAAGACAAATAGGGGATATGTCTAATATCCAAATAATGGGGGTTGAAAAATGGGAAATCAGAGAATACAATGGGGAAATGGAATGAAAGGAATAAGTTCCTTGTAAGCACTTAGAACACATGTATGCATTTATATATCTATTGGAAGATTTCAGGAAATTTAAAAATAGGAGCATAAAATAACTACAAGAAAAGGGTATTATAAACTTCAGGAACATTTTGTTAAGGTGCATAAGCAAAAAAATTCTAGATCAGCTGTGAACAGTATTTACATATTTATAATAATGTAATTATCTTTGAGTAAGACAATAATCAAAGACAGCAATATAATAATATTAGCACAAAAAGGGAGGCTGTAGAGAGAACACTGAAGAATTAAATCTTCATTTACTATTATAGTAAGTCAATTGGTAATGATCAAAATCAATGAATTATGAAATGGTCATAAAACATACATTTAGAAAAATGGGGTGAGTACCAAAGGGAAAAGTAAAAGGAGGTGGGAGTGATTGCCTCAGAGAAGCAGGGCTGGGAAGTGGAACTTGGTCAGTTAAGGCATGACTATTTTTATAACTCTTCAATACCATTTAATATTTACAGTCTGTGCATTTATTAATTTGATTACAAGTTAAGAAACAACATTACATTTAGTATGAATATTGGGAGTGAAAATTATTTTAGAAAGGCCATTAGTTAGTTAATATCTTAAGTAGCATAAATCTCAGCATGCTAAGCCTTGCAGATAGAAAGATAAATAAGTCAGAATGAGTTAGATTCCTGTTAACCTCAAACAAAATCCTTTTCTTGATTGTGATTTCCTCATTTTATATTCACCAGTTGTTTTTCTTACTTGGAATTCGTAGCTCTCTGTTAAGAGACAATATTTATCACCAAACAGCACCTTGTCTTCAGCATGATAGTTTTGCAGATTTGAAAGGGAGTAGATATTAATCAGTTCAGCAACTTGATTTTCAAGAGAAAATTCTGTGGGCAAGGCTACTAAAGTGACAAGATTAAGAATATGTAGGTAGTTTATCACTGAGAGCACTTTTGAGCATACAGTGGAAAAATACAAATTTACTTATTCTGAGTATACAATTTTGTTAGAATGGACCATATGAAAATATGAGTAAATATACTTGTAAATGTGCCATCAAATTAGTCTCTACATTAAAAAAAATCAGTTTTAAGATATACTAATATTTTACTTAAGGACAATATAATATTCAGAATTTGTATTGGTAATAATATTTTTAAAACATTTACTTATAATTGCATACAATTGTTCTAAGAGATTTATATGGTATGTCTAATTTGGGACATTTAAATATAGCAGGGAATTTTAAAAAACTCCTCATTGACATTTCCTGCAGATATTTTAGAGGAGATCTCAGGTGCTCTGATCACAAAAAAGTTACTATGTGATGAAAAGGTATGTTAATTAGCTTGACTGTAGTAATCTTTTCATATGCATGTTTATATCAAATCATATTTTATACCTTAAACATATCCAATTTTTATTTAAAAATAAAAAGTTAATTTTAATTTTTATTGGAGTATAGTTGATTTACATTTTGTTAATTACTGCTGTACAGCAAATTGATTCAGTTATACATATATTCGATATATACATTCTTTATTTTAAGTATTTTTTCAAAAAAATGGAATGGTTCACGAATTTGTGTATCATCCTTGCGCAGGGGCCATGCTAACCTTCTCTGTATCGTTCCAATTTTAGTATATGTGCTGCCAAAGCAAGCACTAAAATATTTTTTTAAATTGCACTAGGAACTGAAAATCAAATAGAAGATATTATTTTAAAACACTATTTTCAGGGACAGGATCACAACTAATTTACATCCTCTAATCATATAATGTTAGCTCTAATTCTGCAAAATCTTGAAGATATAATTTGATCCACAGTTTTTAAAATCAGGTAAATAATTATCATTACCCCAGTAGGATCTAGTGCATGTGTAACTAGGGGTGTGTCTTGCACTTCATCAGTGCCTGAGAAGTGAAGGGTTTGGACTCCATTGTGCTTTATTGGTTTTTTTTCTTCCTATTTTGTATATTTATATTTCCCCTTACTTAAGTCTCTAAAATAAAACTCTCAAGATTTTATTAATACTTATCTATATATTAATGGATTGTAATTTATACAGCCTACACACACATATACTTAAAATCTGAGGCAAAGGTTAAAATTGGACATTTGTTTTCATTCTGTACTTCCCAAACTATTTACAACATACATATTAATTAAATTAAATATGAATATTAAAAAAGTCATGATAGCAAGTTCCAAATTCATTCTCCTCTTCATTCATTCTTCCCTGTCTAAATGTCAGAGAAAATGGCCCCCAAACTGAGCCATGTTTCCTGAAAAGAAAAAACATTTTCCTAAAGCCCTAATGGTGAACTTGAGGGTTCTCTCAGTTGGTGATGATTTTAAAATTATTATTACCTCTTCCTTGTTGCTATCACAGGCCCTGATCTCTCCTCCTCTATTGAGTCCTAATAGTCATTGCTGTGCTATATCAAGTCACCTCCATGAATCAAGCTTTCTGTCCTTCACCTGGGACATCAGCTATCACTTTGCCAAGCTTTACCATCACTGTTACCTGCTTCCATACTCCTTGCGTTGCACCTCCACTTGAACACAGTATGTTACAATCCCTACCTGCCAAAAGAATCCACTCTGAGAAGAAAACAAGTAGAATTAGATGACCGAGTTTGGGAAATCCAAAGTTTGATAGTCCATGTTGCTAATCTCCAACCTTCGTCTCAGCAATGTTTCATGTACACTCAAACTGGCTGCATTCCCACGGGCTCCCTTAGTTGCTTCATTTTGTTTTCTCTCCGTAGCCTTGATTCTTATGTCAGCCTAAGTTATGACCCATACAGGTCACAGCAAAGAGAATGGAAGCTCATCTGAGGTAATTAATCACACCTGCACAGAAGCTAAATGTCATTTTGTGTATATATCATATCTTGAAATTTGTCTATCTTATAGTTTTATGTTATTGAGGTCAAAGAAATTAACTGTCATATACTTAAAAACTCACTGAAAATATGCATTGACGTAAGGGAAGAGAAAATATGTGGGAATAAATTTCACTGTCTCTGAGTCCTTACTATTCACAAAGGATGCAAAGGAGACATGAGTGAATGCAACTGGGCTCTTGCAATTACTAAGAGATAAAACATTGCACTCCACATTTTAATCTTTCAAAATATTGCTCATCTTAAAGGACAACACTTACATTATACTTACTCCATAATCTTTTTCTGTAATCACCAGTGCAAATGCTACTTTCTTTCCTTCTTCTCATATTCCAAGTTGTATTATAACAATTATAATGCCATTTCTACTTGAAAATTATTATAATGAGACAAATGCATTTGGCAGAAAGGAATACTGTCATAATCAAGGACTCTAAAATTTCCCTTTCACTGAGATATGCTTCTTTCTAGAGGAAGTTTTCCCATTCCAATGTATTCAATTCACAAGATTTACATTAGTAAAAAGTAAGTCTCACAATTTCAGAGATTTATTCAAACACTCCCAAACCTTCTCATTACTTAAAGACCAAAATCCAAGTCCTGTTTTTGGCATCTGAGGCACCTAAAAGTAGTGTGTGATTGTTCCTTAGTGCCTCTGTTTGTGGTGATCCTGATATTTTTAATGACAGTGGATGATGAAGGCAGGGGAAGCACAAGGAAGACAGAGTGGACTTTACACTTCCACTTTTAAGTCTGTATGTCTTGCTCTCTAAAATAACAGCCACTGTACCATTCAAAAATTAACTTGAAAATAACCCTTATCATGGCTGATCCCTATCCTCAATGTACCTCCTGACATTGCCTCATAATTGCTGAAATTCCACCTCATAAGTTAGAGTATCTACATGAATTTGAGGTGTCATTTCTTGATTTTAGAGCAAGCTTTGGGTTAAATGTATTTAATATCAATAGCTTCAACTTTCAAGAAGACTTTTTTTTTCCTTTCACAGACTAAGTAACAGAGCTGACCTTATTCATATAATAAAATGCCACCCTGTCACATGAGCTTGCAAACATTGTGAAACAACCTCATTAGCAAATAATGATGCCAAAAGAGTAACTTTTTTAATGTCAGTAAATACACTTTACATCCTTCTGATAATTTGTGAAAAGCAGTGTAATTATCAGAGCTATATCTTTCTCTGTAGTGAAAGATAAAAAATCTGTAAAACTTTAAAAGTTATATTGAAAATATAAAGCAAATCAAGGATTCTTCTTTCTCCCAGTATGAAAGATTTTTAATGCGAGTCTAATCCTTAAGTGACCTATTTACACGTTACTCTGCTGCTATATAATAAGAGTAAAAAGGTGGTTAAAAACTTGCAATAGAGCCTCTGATTCAAGTCTCCAAATTACCTTAGAAATAATTCTCTGTATATATATATATATATATATATATATATACACACATATATATACATATATATATATATACACACACACAAGCGCACACACACATTTAAGACAAGAATTTTCAATGAAAAAGATCACCATTGACCAAATGGCATTTAGTGTGTGCGCTACTGACTTTGAAATGTATCTTGGTCATGTCAATGAGAAGTGCTGAACTTACCAGGGCAACAGTCCAGTTCAACAAGTTTCCGAACTACCCACATGCTATGCAGTTTTTTAGGTTGTGGGTAAGTAGATATTGACATTTTAAAGAAATTACAGTTTTCAAATTAGACAGGTAAATATAATTGTAAAATAATTTGAAGTCTTCCTAAACTAAGCAATACCTCAGCGATATTTCAGAATGACTTGAAATAAATTATCTAGAGATGGAGATTGGAGAAAATGTTTCATAAATAGAGCTATACAATATAGAAAGGAGGCATGGAGCAGTATAATACCTGCAAGTAAGAACAACTGACCTTTTTTATAGTCATTTATTTGAAGGACTTTGTCATTCTAGACTTAGATAATGCAAAATGGTTATTATTTCTATATATTCCAGGGGTCAGGAATTTTTCCCTAATGTTTTGAAGAGTATGATAAATAAACCCACACCTGAGAAAGTAGTACTTGTGAAGAAACAATAGTTAACATTGGGTATATCTGTCAAATAATACACTACTTTATCTTTCATCTATTTTTCTAATATATAGTTTTATAAATCATTTTGAAATACATCATATATTTGGATGTGTGCTAGTAGACATATTTGACATTATTTTAATTTTATAAAAATTTGAGAAAGGAAAATATGTATACATGATAATTACTTGATTTTTATTGAATGAAATTAAAAATTGAAACAGAATCTGTGAAATTTAATATGCCATGCTTTGTGTAATATATGCATTCTGAACATTTTGTTTTTCATCTTTGAAATTTTTTAAGGAGAAATTGTATAATATAGATGCTTTGGAACAATCAACTTAAGATAACTATATAACAAAGATATGGTAATCAAAATAGTATGTTCCTAGCATAAACACACACACATAGATCAATGGAACAGAATGGAGAGCTCAGAAAAAAATCCTCACATTTATATCAATTAGTATTTGAATAGGAAGTCTAGAATACTCACTAGGAAAAGGATAGTCTCTTCAATAAATTGTGTTGAGAAAAATGTATAATTACATGGAGAAGAATGAAATTGGATCCCTATCATACACTACTCATAACAATTAACTCAAAATTAATTAAAGACTTAAACATAAGGCCTAAAACCATAAAACTCTTAGAAGAATATATAGGAAAACGTTTAAACATATTTGTCTTGATAACAGTATTTTTAAATATGACACAAAAACACAAGCAATAAAAGCAAAAATAAATAAGTGAGGTTACATCAAATCAAAAAGCTTCTGCACAGCAAAAGAAATAATCAACAAAATGAAAAGACATCCTACAGAATGTGAGAAAATATTTGCAAATTATATATAGGATAAGGGGTTAATATCTAAAATATATAAATAACTCATATAATTCAATACCAAATAAGCAGTCTGATTTTAAAAATGGGCAGAGGAATCGAATAGGCCTTTCTCAAAGGAAAACATACAAATGGTCGACAGGTACATGAAAAGATACACAACATCACTAATCATCAGGGAAATGCAAATCCAAACCACAGTGAGATAACACTTCATGCTTGTTAGATTGACTATTATACAAAAGGGGGGGGGGCATGTTTGTGAGGATGTGGAGAAAAGGGAACCCTCCTTGTCCACTGTTGAAGGGAATGTAAACTGGTCAGCCATTATGGAAAACAGTAGGGAGGTTCCTCAAAAAATTACAAATAGTACTAACATATAATCTAGCAATTCTATTTCTGGGTAAAGAGCCAAAGGAAATGAAATCAGGATCTCAAGGAGATATCTGCATTCCCATGTTCGTTAAAGCATTATTCACAATAGCCAAAATATGGAAACAACCTAAGTGTTCAAAGAAGATGTATATATAGTGTATATACATATATAGATAGATAGATAGATAGATAGATAGATACACACACACACACACACACACACTCAATAAGATTATTCAGTCATGAGAAAAAAGAATGTTCTGCGATTTGTGACAACATGGATGGACTTCAAGTGAATTAGACTAAGTGAAATAAGTCAGACTGAGAAAGACAAATACTCTATATTTCACATATATAAAATCTATAAAAGCAGAGCGTAGAAGAGTGGTTGTCAGGGGCTGGGGGTTGGGAGAAGTGGGGAGATTTTGGACAAAGTGTTCAAACTTCCTGTTATAAGACGAATAAGTTCTGGGACTCTAATACACAGCATTGTGACTATAGTTCAGAATGCTATATTATATATTTGAAAGTTGCTAAGAGAACAGATTTCACATGCTCTCATCACAAAAAAGAAATGGTTATTATGTCAGATAATGAAGAAATAAACTAATCCTACTGTGGTAATCATTTCAGAATATATAAATGTATCTCATCAACACATTGTACACAATAAACTTATACAATGTTAAATAATTATATCTCGATAAATGTGGATAAAATTTTCTTACTGTCTCACAACTTTACTAAACTTGATAATTACCCCCCCCCCCAGTAGCAGGTATTGATAGTCATGCTAGATTGCTCTTTTCATTATCATTTCCTACTAGAATTGAGCCATGTAGAAGATCTATATTAGGTTTTTCCTGTCCAAAGTATCTCATCATTGTAAAAATAAAATTAGTTCCTTATCTAACCTCTTTGCAAAGTTAAATTTTCTAGAAGTAACTGAGTATAAGATAAATGTGTTAATCCACAACTTCCATTAATATAATTTTAATGCACATTTACCAATGAAAAAACACTCATCTTCTTAAGAGAAAAAGAAATATATGCATAAAGAAAGAAATCAATTTTCCAATGAAGAAGTTAAGATCACAATGAGGTAACAGAAAACAATAAAATTTCTTGTCAATAATATCTGGTGGTCACTATATCTTTTTGTTTGTCCCAATGTCTCAACATCGTTTCTGCTGGCTCACAATATATTCCTGGCAATTTTACAGGGTGCTGCATACAGCTGAACTTTACTCTTCGCCAAAGAAGAAAAGATAATACCTTAAAATAAAATTTAAGAACTTGCACTCGGAATGGTCTGGATAATTAGTTTTTCAAATATGCCTTGTTTAGTTTGTCACAAGCACAGTTTTACTTTTTCCTCTAGAAATATTTTTATTCACTTTTTGTAATTTCATTTTTAAGAAATTTAAACCAGGCATTAGCCTCCATTTCACTTTACATCATCATTAAAATTTTAATGAATACTCGTTCTATGCTTTACTCTCCAGTATTTCTATGGTGTAATTCAAACTGATTATCACCGTTTCTTTTTCATTATATATACAAATAATGAGAACATGTCCTCCTAAATATTACTGAGCTTAAATATTATTTATTATCTAAAAGATACTCTAAGGGAATGTTGCCCTCAATTAACCACAAGATCTGAACTGTAGAGTCTAATTTATTTTGGATAAAATTATGGAAAATCTACTCATACTACATACTTTATCTTGCCAGAAAATGTCTTTCCCTCATATTCAAATTGTGACATCAAAGAAATTCAGTAATAAAATTGTTAAGAGTGAATTTACCCTGTAAACACCTGGACTCATGAAGAAAATTGTAATTGAGTAGAATATTTTACTTTCAAAATATGAGCATATTAAAGCAGGGGCTGAAAATTCTACATTTTCTCATGGTCAGGAAAGTGACCTCAAGGTGAAGAGTAAAGATCTCTGTGGCTTAAGAGGAGGATATGGATCAATGTGTTATATGATGATATCAAATTGATATAAAAAATGATAAATCTATGCTCTTTGCAATAGTAGTTTTCACTTTGAAACCTAAAAGTAAAAATAAAACAAGAAATTTTGTACAAAACAAAATGTTACAATCAGATATATTTGCAACATTAATAACTCATCCAAAAGTTTAGAAAACATGTTCTGAAGACCAACCAGTGTGTTTCCCTTCCATGGAATCTTTGAGTGCTTCTGGAGAGTCAAGTATTTTGATTACATCTACTGTTACTACACATGAGACACTGTCTTAGTCAGTCCATACTGCTGTCACAAAACACCACAGACTGAGTGGCTAAAACAACAGAAATGTATTTCTTTACAGTTCTGGAGGCTAGAAGTCTAAAGTCTAATATCAAGTTTTCAGCATGGCTGGTTTCTGGTGAGAACTCTCCTTCTGGCTTATAGACAGACACACTTTCTCACTGTGTTCCCACATGGCAGGAAGAGAGATGGAGAATGCACTTTGATGTCTCTCCTTATAAAAGGCACCAATCTCATCATTAGAAGGTCTCACTCTCATGACCTCATCTAAACCTATTTATCCTTCAAAGTCCCCATCTTCAAATTCCATCATATGTGCGATAGGGCTTCAGCAAATGAATTGGAGGGGGGGGGGCATATGTAGGTCCATTAAATTAAAAAAATTAACTTTCTTAATTTTCACAAAACTTAAAAAGTGTGGGAAATTATTTCTCTCACCTTATAGGTTGGAAAGATGAGGTATAGAGGTGTTCAGTTGGTGAGTCCCACAGTTAGAAAGTAGGGATTGATCCTAAAACTCAGGCAGTTATGTGTCAAGGGTCTGTACTCACACTATTATACCATATTACCATTTAAATGACCCAAGCACCATTAATATAGAATTAAACAGGACCTGGTATGAAACTGAAAAAGAATTTCAAACATATATATTAATTTTGACAATATTTCGTAAATACAGGTCTTTGATTGAAACACAAATTTATAAAGTTACATTTAACTCTAAATTTTGGATAAACTGTGTAATTCTGATGGATAAGTAGACGTGATCTTTGGGCATCTATACCAGTGCCTCTTCAATTTGGCATATTAAGAGCTATAATTAGTAAGAATTTGAATTAAAAAACTAAATACAAAAACAAATGTGCTTCAGTAATCCAGGGTAAATAAAAATATTCAAAATATCTGAACTAGTTTCACTTCTTGGCAAATGTATAACCTGGTAGAAAATCAGTGTCTCTCTCTCTCTCTACAAAATAGTAAAAAAACAGATAAAATAGAGAAATCATTTGTATGAAAGCAATAAAAACCTGCTAATGCAGAGAGAGAATGAGATTCCAGAGAAAGAAGAAATTCAAAGAGGCGAGCTGGATTCTGTAGCCACTTTTTCCCTGGGTGCATCTGCTGATTCAGGTGGGGTGCTGAGCCTATTGTAAGGCCCTTTGCAAACACAGACGAGTCCATCATGAGAGAACACAAAGTAACTTGTGGCAGACACCAGGGGGGCCTCAAACACATTTCCCCTCAGGAGGTTTATTTACTCTTGGGTCTCTGTGGAGCAGGAAACCAAAAACCTATGTGCCAACACTGAAAAACTAAATGTGGATTTTTACAATCCTGTGAGATAAAGAAAGGGAAGAGTTTAAGGCCACACCAGAGAGAGGAATCTTGCGGAGTATTATATCAGGCTCTTAGGTGCAACAACGAAGTGCCAATGGTGAATAAGAGCAGACCTTTATCAAGGATGCAAATCTGTCTCCATCCAGCACAAAACCGGATTGTCTTAGCCTTCTCAAGCTGCCATAACAAAACACTATAGATGGGGTGATTGAAACAACATAGATTTATTTTCTCATAATTCTGGAGACTGGAAAGTTCAAGATCAGGTTTTCAAGCAGAGTTCAGCTTTTGGTGAGAACTTTCTTCCTGGCTTGCAAAAGCTGCCTTCTCTTTGTTCCTGACATGGGAGAAGGAGAGAGAGAGAGAGATGCCATCTCTTCCTTTTTTATAGGGACATCATTTCTATTCAATCAAAACTCCACCCTTATGATCTCATTTAGCCTTAATTACCTCTTTAATGTCCCTATCTCCAATAAGGTCACATGGGAGGTTAAGGCTTCACCATATGAATTTTGTGGGGTTGCAATTCCGTCTACAGCACTGATCATATTAAAATGATCATCAGTAGGAAGGTTAACTTTGTGTAATACAATATTATTATCTGTGGCCCCTACACTATTTCTTTTTCAAATAAATATATATGTTGACTAGTATTCAATTGAAAATTACTAGGCAAGTCAGAAAACATAATAGGCTCAAAGATGAAGGAGAGGGGATAAAAGCCAAAATCATATACATGCATCTATACCTGCTCCAGATATGGGAGTTAACTTACAGGAACCTTGTGGTTTTCAAAATTCTAAGATGGTTCCCAATGTCCCTGTCCTGGTTTACACAACCTTCTCCTACTTATTCACTGATGCTAATTTAGGCACAGCTGTGAAGGGATTTTGCAGATGTATTTAAGGTCCCAAATACTTGACCATAAGATATTGAAATTATCCTTGGAAGGACTGCCAATCACATGAACCCTGGGACAAGGCTCCTCTTGACAGAATAGCTTTTGGATCTAAGATAGATTCTCAGAGGTAATTTCTTTATTGCTGGCTTGGAAGATGGAGGGGACCATTTAGCAAGAAATTTGGGTGGCTACTGGGAGCTCTAGCCAGTAGCTGAGAGCTAACAAAGGAATAGGGACCTCATATTAAAACTGCAAAATGATTCTTCCATAATTATGTGAGCTTAGAAGAGGACTCCATATTTCAGATGAGAATGTAGACCGGCTGACATCTCGACTTTCCTTTTGGGTCCCTGAGCAGAGGACCCAGACACATTGTATCTTGACTTTTGACCTCTAGAACTGTGAACTGATTAGTGGGTACTATTTTAAGTAGCTACATTTGTGAAAATACGCTTCATAGCAAGAGAAAATTAGTACAAACTTTAATATAATTATGATTAATATATTAAAGAAAATAGGTAATAAAAGAGAATTTCAGCAAGAATTTTAATTTATTTAATAACAAGAATCAAGTGGAAATTACGGAAATGAAAAGTGAAGTTTCTGAAAAGAAAAACTTATTAGTTGAATTTAGATGGAAGGAATGAATTTCCTTGTATATCATCACTTACATCTAGGAGACGCTCAAATTCATATGAAATTATTTGAGCCAAATTTATTTTAGTAACTTTTAAATATGTAAAATATAAAAAAAAAAGAGTTGAAAGAGTTATACTTTATGCACACATCATTCTGAAAAGGAATTCCATAATTTAGGATTTTTTTTAAAGTTGTTAATCCCATTTTTCTTTTTCCACCACTTGTTTTGCATTTAGGTATTTACTTCTGTGAGTTGCCTGTTCATTGAATTCACATAATTTCCTGAGGAATGTTTTCCCATATATATATATATATATATATATATATATATATAGTATCTGATCATTCAGTGTTTTAGATATTCTGAAAACATATTTCCTAGACAGTATAACGGTTTTGTTTTTTGGGTTTTTTTCTTTCTTTACTGTATATTTTTATACTAAAATGTTCAATTTTGATCTCATCAAAATTGTTTTTTTCTCGAGATTTGTCATTTTTTCTAAACTCCAAGTTGTTCAAGGGTCAACTGTAAATATAAGTAAGATTTACCAGCAGTCAAGATGCCCTCTCACCCTCCCTTCTAGTCAGTGACCCTCAGAATAATCATTATTCTTAGTCCAACACGATAGATTTGTTGATAGTTCTTGAATTTCATAGAAATGGCATCCTGTAATATATACTATTTGTATATAGAGAAATCATAAAAGCACGTTTTTATGCACTTTGATTTGTACCCTCAATGCTGCTATTTCATTTGTTTTCCTCTTAAGTGTTTTCATGTTCTTATAATGAGGTTGTATCATGCTGTAAATCACAAGACATATTCTTTTAACTGCAATTGCTTCCTTATTGGCATAATGGCATGTGCCCAGAATTTAAGTGTGTTATATTTGTGAATTTAAAATTATTCTCCTCAGTCACAGGGTCCTTACAGGTGCTTCATGACACTCCTAGTCAGTTCACTGAGGAAGACAATTGCATAGATAACCTGATCCCTGTATGCCACCCAGTGAGTATCCACATTACTTTTTTCTTTTTTTTAATTGAGATTCCGCTTGAGAATACTGAGATGGTTCAACATAGTCACAGTATAACCTAGGCAACTCTCACTGCACGTAACTTGCAATGTATATAACATGTATTATGTTATTTGACTTAGGCATTACTATCAGCAAATAACACACGTGGAAAATATAGTACAACCTATAGTAAACAGCATTTGCCTAAGTTTCCATGATTAAATGCGGGACACATATATATACATATACACACACATATATACATGTATATAATGGAATATTATTCAGCCTTAAAAAGAAGGATATCCTGCCATTTGCAACAATATATATGAACCTGTATGATATTATGCTAAATTAAATAAGCCAGGCACAGAAAGACTGCATGATCTCCCTTGAAAACAAACAAAAAAAAACCTTTCCTCAGAATATATCTTAATGGAAGTTAATTGGCTCATATAGCAGGCAAAGAAAACAAATCAAATAAGAATCAGAATGATATTTCAGGAATTGACTAAATTAAAAGGTTGGTCTCTGTTCCTGAAACCTAGACATTGTGCTATATAACCAAAACCCCTTAGTTTATTGCTGAAAACTAGTAGGATCATTCAAAATTTCTTTACATCAGACTTTTTAATAAAATATTCACAAACATATCTTTAATACATAACTTAGGAAAACTAATTTATTACAGTTAAGTCAATAGGTATTTACTCAAAAGATCTAAAAGCTTAGTATCATGAATGGGGTATTTAATGTATAAATATTTGATTATATAGTGAAAATTTAGAAGATTGAGTAATTAATGTGTCATAATTTGAAAACAAAAGAGCACACTGGAAAGTTTATTTAATTTGTCCATAGAAAATATAGGTCAGACTTAAGAAAGGATATAAGTTCTATCTATAGTTCATACAAACTTTCATCATGAAGGTTGCAATAACATTACACATATAGAGATACATATATAGATATTGTCTGAGTTTTTATGTTCCATGTCATTTAATTTTCATTTCTTTCTATCAAGGTCTAAATCATATTTGAAAGAACAATATATTGTTTGAAAGCAGTAACAGGTTTATTGAAAGCAAAACCAAAGATTTATATCTTATCATGTTGAAGAAAAAAGCAATTTTCATATATCTTGTCATCCTTTTTGAGTTTAGGTGCCTTCTGTCTTCAACTCCTAAAGGTATTATGACATTATATTTATATATAAAATTATTGGTCAAAAGTGGTAGATTCCTGATGGGGAAAACAATGAGATCCTATTATATACTAATATTCTTCTCAAAATCAATTGAAATGTTTGATATATTAAACTGGTCTGTAGGAAAAAGGTGATATTACAAAGTGCCTTTGGATATAAACTCTTAAAAGTTCTTGAAAGGATACGTGTTCATGTTTGTTATGTTGTGTGAGCTTTGAACTTACTATTGAAAAACTTCACAGCTCACAAATAAAGGAAAATATAAAACCACAGACAAGAGCAGTGTGATAGATAAAAGACTGTTGCTAGCAAGCTAATTTAAGTGGACCGGAGGGCCATACCTGTCACAATGTTAGATGTGTCCCTCTATTGAACAACTGGTAGCACTATGATATGCAAAAAATATGAGAGTTTGCCAAAACCAGCAAGTTACTAATCTATGGTTTAATCACATTTTATTAAAAGTATCTTTATTGTAAATGTTAAGGCTGCTTAGATACAATCACACTCCTGTTTTGAATATGAAATATGGAAGACTGAGCTATTTCAACAATGTTTAATTTATATTGTGTTTATTGTATGTAGAAAACATTTCATTGTTTACAAACTCTACTTGTATAAGTAAACAAATGCAGAGAACTTTAGTAAGTAAATATAGGACTAATTTTTTCCAGAGTTATTTTCACAGGAAATAGTTATTGTATTTGAATAAAAACTAAAATAAGATTTTTAGCTGACACTCAGAACTAAACCGAACCTGACACTCAGAACTAAACTTCCACTGTGGTCACTATATAATCAAAACACCAATGTGCTAGTTGTGAGAGCCAGGTTATACAACTATCTGTGAGGCAGTTTTGAGTTGTAATTACTAGTCATGTAAGGTAGCATTTGAATATAGTATTATAAATAAACATTGTATATTGCTTATTAAAATTTTTCTGCCTGAAAGACATGTGTATACTTATCTTACATAAATCATGATACTTTATAATTACAGAAATATTCAAATTTAACGGTAATCAAAACCTAGCTTAAAAAAAAGTGAACACTGATGCTATAACAAATAAATAAAGCAATATATAAAGGTGCCTGAGGGTACAAAAATATAATGTGCTTCAGTCCCATCAAGAAAAGTGTAGAAGCAAACAGGATGGGAGAATTAAAATTCCAGAGAAAGGTAAATCATTTCAAGGTAAAATTCGTTATGCCCCTCTGTGGTTTTTTTTGGTTTTGTTTTTGTTTTTTGCTTATTCTAGGCATGGGTGATTACCTGTCATGACCAGGTAAAGTTATCAATGGTCTCAAAATTTGATATGGCAAATTTTAAAATTAAGAAGAACCAGAGCTGGCTTTGGCTACAGAACAGTTGTTTTATCCTAGTACTGCACAGGAAGGTGGGAGACTAGAATAAAAACTTGGTGTTCGGTCCTAAAAGTTCATGCAACAATATGTATGAATCTCAAAAATATCATTGAATTAAAAAAGTACATCCTGTAAAGGTTCCACTTGTAGAGAACATAGAATATGTTTCCAACTATATATAAAATCAGGTGAAACTGATGTATCCTGTAAGAGATCAGGACAGTGGCTTCCCTCCTGGTGAGTTTAGTGACTGGAAGGAAGAGTGGGGATGGGGGGTGCTTTTCAGTTTTGTTAATCATCAGTTTCTTGATTTAGTTACAGGTAACACAGGATATTCAGATTTTGAAAATACCTGTGATATGTGCACTTTTCTATATGTATGTTATATTTAAGCGCAAAGTTGTAAAATATTGTATATATTAGGTGGCAACAATCCTAAGTGTTAGAATCTAATATATTAAAGAACAATGTAAATAAAGACATTTTCCTAATGTAGAAAGAATTTGCAACCATCCTAAAAATTATGTGTGATTTAACAATGTAATCTCAGAATATATACCTCCATGAGAATGAGGAATATTTTTATTTTCTTCAGGTATCAATTTTCATGATTAATTGATAGATCACTATATGAAATGACATACTTCTAGTTATTTAAATTATGCTAGGACCCAGAGGAAAGTAAATGTACAAGAACAAATTGAGAAAGCAATAATTTATAATTAGCTGAAATTTTGGATTCAAATCCAGAAGGAAAATTCTATTAAACCTAATTAAACTCTGTGGAAGTCCTCTCGAATTACTCAAAATTTAATCAACTAAGCAATAACAATATTAGTAATATATAGAAACACTGATGTAGCATTTTTCATTTGCTAAGGACTACTCTAAGCCCTTGACAAGATTTCACCCATTCAGACTTTATAAAAAGGCTTATGAAGTGAGTAGGCATTCCAAAGAAAACACATGTGTATGCTCTATTAATAGGAGTGTTCCCATCAACTTGTTTAGTAATATGACCATCTCATAGCAATAATTACTTTCCTCAGAGGTGGGTTACATGAGAAAAGGGTTCAAAAGAAGCAATGGTCATTACAGTCCTAGAAGAAACAAATAAATATGTCTAGAGCTTTCTGACATATTTCTACCATATGTTGGTTTGAAAACTTGTTTCTCTATGGTAGATAATTTGTTACTTATGCGTGACAACCCGTTCTTAGAATAGATGTTTTTATAAGTATTTCTTGTGTAATTTTCCTTGTAGACTTGCAAGGTTATTTCAACCTTCTGACCCCATTCTCAAAGCACAGAGGGGAAGCTGATTCCTGTTTAGGAAAGACTGCAGTACCCCAAGGTGGAAATCCACCCCACAGGTATGTTGTTATTTATTTTGAATTGAAATGGGCTATTGAGATTACAAAGCCCCTTATCCAGATTGAAAGAAAAAATTTTGGAGAAAGTGAGTAGAAGTATTGATTTTGAACAAAGTTTCTGAAATAACTCTTTATTTTTTTCCATCTAGTCATTTTTCAGTGTCAGTTAATTTTCAGACTCCTGTAACTTGAGGGGTGAATAGATGCAACACGATGTGTATATATACAGAGTAAATTCATCAGTAAGTAACATGTTACCTAGAATCAGCATGAAATTTCTCAAGTTTTTAAATGACTAGGAGGTTCCAAAAACATTCTTTAGTTGTATACATAATTACTCTTTAATTTATAATTAAAATGTAATTAAGTGACTTTCATATTTTAATTTATTGTTAACTCCTTCATATATAATTAAATAATTATATATGTATATGTATAGAATGAGTGATCAGTGCAGAGATAGTCATCAAGTAATGTTAGAAATAAATGGGGAACAGGGAAGTTTGGCATCTTTGGTAAATTATCAATTAAATCACTTTTACAGAACTATTTTCACTGATTATGGCATGTTAAACTAAAAACTGTAATCATTTTAACATATATCCCTGAAATTAATCTATTTAGTGGGCATATTATTTAGATGAGTCAAATTAATTTAAAAAGATGGCCCTTGGACTTAAATAGATGACAAAGTGAAGGGCTCTAGAGACAATAAAGATGATATAATTTAAGCAGTTACAAATTAATCACACTACAAAATACGTATTGATAAAACTGCCTGAAACCTATATGAAAAAAATAAAGGCAAAATACCCTAAGGAACCTCTCCATTGATGAGTTCTCAAGTTCTCTCTCTGTGTCTCTCTGTCTCACACACATACACGCAATGGGAGTTTAACATTTGTAATCGTTTATACAATAAAATGTAAAATAGTATGCTAATAAAGTAAAGCTTTATTAAACTGTTACTAAGAGAAGTAGTTACCTTTGAAAAACTTGAAAATAAATCAGTTCCTTGAAGGTGGGAACTTCTGTTTTTATTAGCACCTAAAAAATTCCTGACACATAGAAGTTACCTGATAAATATTTGTGAAAAAAAATTTCAGTAAATAAATGAGCAAATATAATATTGAAAAATATCATACAAAGACATATCAAGTTTAAAATTTTAGCCAGTAATATTCACATGTAATATTTTGGGGACACACTTATGAAAGCAAAACATATATAAGCAGATTTGAATATAAGTACCTAAAATGTATGCAATGTTTTTCAATAATCACTTTGTGGCATTGAAAAGTGCTATGGAGAAACACTTTCCTTCCTTCTAGGACAATTTATTGCATATTTTAAAATTCTTTCATTATTGTTTGTCTCTCTATGGGTTATACTGTTGAGGATAATTTGATTTATCTTGCTATAAAAATAACTTCTTAATTATGTCACCTTCCATTTACTGCCTTTATTATGGTAATCTGTAAACGTGCAGTGCCAAAATGTCTGATTACAATACATTTCTAAAGAAGTGTTTTCCTTTGTTATAAAGCAGAAACTAACACACCATTGTAAAGCAGTTATACTCCAATAAAGATGTTTAAAAAAAATTGAAAAAGAAGTGTTTTAAAAAGCAATTTGGTAATGTGTAATTTCTTCACTAGATAGTTATAAAACTACAGAGAGATTACGAAATGGAATAAATCTACTTATGACAATTTTTATTTATGCTAAAAATTAAAAAGCTTAGTAGACCTTGGTGCTAGATGCCTTTGATTGGTCCCTCAGATGCAATGCCTATCCTTCTTTATCTTGAGTTTTATGAATGGACTACATTAATAGATTTCTTCCCTTTCTTTTAAAGATACTGCATCATCACTTGTTGATCTCCAGAAACTATCCATGCACCTGTAAACAGTCAATTTATTAACTCACAACAAATTATCCAGTCTGTGTGTTCATGCTTCCTGGTAGAAGGCTGAATGATAATATATCCTTCAATTTCATACACAGAAGCTAAGAATTGCCTCACTATAAAAATGGTCAGATGAAGAACAGATGACTTTCATGACTTTATCCTACATTTAAATAAATAATTCAAATTATACTAGTAGAATTTTTATGAAATATTCAGCATGTGCTCTTCTCTGACTTTCCAACATTTCAAGCTATTAATGAGTATATGTAATATTTGACCTCCCTTCACAGATTAAACAAAGATAATTAATTTCCATTGTAATCAATATATTTTTGACAAGAATAGAGTTGCCTTTATGTATACAATTTTTAAAGAGGAAATTAAAAGGGAAATTAGAAAATATATTGAAACAAATGAAAATGAAAATACAGCTTACCAAAACTTATGGGAAATAGCAATATTTTTACAAAAGCGGTTCTAAGAGGAAAGATTATAGTGATACTGCATTAAAAAAGATCACAGATAACCTAATTTTACACCTCTAGGAACTAAAAAAAGTAGAACAAACAAATTCCTATGTTAGCAGAAGAAAGAAAACACTAAAGATTAGAGCAGAACTTTTTAAAAAAGAAAATAGGAAAAAATACAAAAGATCCTCCATTGAAAATGAGAGTAGGTGTTTTGAAAAGATCAACAAAATTGACAAATCTTTAGCTAGACTAAGAAAAAAAGAGCAAAGACTCAATGACTAAATAAATAGAACCAGTAATAAAAGAGTAGATATTACAACTGATGCCACAGAAATAAATAGGATTGTAAGAGGCTGCTATGAAAAATTATATGCTAACAAATTGAATAATTAGAAAAAAATAGATAAATTCCTAGAAACATACCACTTACCAAGACTGAATCATGATGAAATAGGAAACTGAACGGTACAATACCAAGTAATGATATGAAACTGTAATGATAAACCTCCCAATAAAAGAAATGCCTATGAGCAGACCTATCAAATGGGCTTAATATATAAAACATACAAAAAACTCCTACAGCTCAATAGTCAGACAAACAAACCAAAATAATCTCAAATAACCCAGATAAAATTCAAAAATTCTTTTCCTCTAAAATCTTTCCTTCAGATGCATTTGGAGAAATGTAGAAAGATATCTACAGCCTACTTAATACACATATATGCATACAGACATACAAATATATATACCTTGTAGACCTTGCCTACAATTCTGACTAATAGTTGAGACTAGATTCATGATTCACTAGACTGACCAGACTAGCCTTCTTCCTTTCACTAAAACATACCAAGCCCAGTGCTTTATCAGGATTATACTTTTTCTGTTCCCTCCACTTAGAAGCTTTTTTCCACCTAATTTTGAGTAGTTTTCCCTCATTTTCAGATTTCTCTTCAAATAGCACTTTCTCAGTGAGACTTTCTGTAACCTACCCCACCAAACAATATTTCTCACTCACTATCTTTCCATCACAACACTTAACATTGTCTAAAAGTATTTATTTGTTCACTTGTTTATTGTCTGTTACTTCTATTTTCTGTAAGCTTTACCCAGAAATCAATAGTATTGTTGTCAACGTGATATATCCTAAGCACAAAATAAAACTGCAAAAAATTATTAAACTGTTTATTAAGTAAGTATTTACATTGTTTGTATAAATTATATTATTGTTACTTTGAAACTATTAGATATTTTTGTAGGATTAAACAAAGTATTATGTTACGCTAAAAAACAAGAAATTTTAATTTAAAAATAGGGACAAATATAAAATTAAGAAAGTTATGTAAAAACCTATAATCATATTTGAATTGAAAACAGCAGTATGAATTTATAATCCATGTTTAATTTTCAAAATGAATATGCATTTTTTCCTAGCTTGATCAAGTCTATTAACCTAGAAAGATTGATTAACCATTAGCAGTAAATAACACTAGCCCACAGAATATGGTCTTTGTATGCCATTTTCAAAAAAAAGGAACCAGGGTTTTTTAGAAAGGGCTGATTCCAGGTTGAGGGCAGGAAATGTAAACGATGATTCTATAATATTTTTTACACTAGAAAGCAAGAAAGTTCTCAAAGAACATGGGTTCATGTCAAAAATGCACAAGAGTCAACTTGAAGGAAACCCCAGTGACCCAAAATAGGACTGTACAAGAATCAACAATAATAATATCTGGGACAGACTGAAACATAAAATACTATATAATCTAGGGGTTCAAAAAGACACTAAAAGTAAAACAAACAAACAAAAATGTAAAGCAAAAACCTAACCACTGCAACAAAAATCATATTATTTAATTCTAGAGGTTACGAGTAACAACCTGTATTATAAAGGGAACACAGCCAGCTTCTACACTCCTTTTCCCTTAAGAATGGTAATTCACAGAAATTAAATAGTTCATGAGGAAAAATGTTTGTTTGTAAACTTCTGATAAATGAAACATGATCAAAATAGAATATCACCATTTTGCAATTCCTAATGAAACACTGGATTTAGGTAATGACCATAAATGTCTGCTAAAACCATTAAATGAAAAACTGATGGAGGACAGTTTCGTAAGATGGACCAGGTGGACAACAATGGAACTTAATGATGGAGTTTCATTCACATCACAGAAAAAAGATCATCAAACCTTATGTCTCAATGTAATGTGAAAAGAAGTAAGCAACACTATCTGTATAGTATTCTGGGCAAATATTGAAAAGTGTTAAAAACATTATGTGAATTAATCAGCAAAAATCAAAATATGGAAATATCTACAGAACAACTGACCCCCATCTCTAACAAATAAATGGGGGGAAGGATGGCACTTAAGTGACATATCAATCAAAAAACAAAAAAAAATAAAAACAATGCATGGACTCTGCTAGGCTCCAGATTTTTATTTAAAACTTTTTTTTTTTTTAATTTTTATCCATTTATTTATTTTTGGCTGTGTTGGGTCTTCATCTCTGTGCAAGGGCCCTCTCCAGTTGCAGCAAGCGGGGGCCACTCTTCACCGCGGTGCGCGGGCCTCTCACTATCGTGGCCTCTCTTGTTGCGGAGCACAGGCTCCAGACGCGCAGGCTGAGTAGTTGTGGCTCACGGGCCCAGTTGCTCCGTGGCATGTGGGATCCTCCCAGACCAGGGCTCGAACCCGCGTCCCCCGCATTAGCAGGCAGACTCCCAACCACTGCGCCACCAGGGAAGCCCTAAAACTATTTTATAAAAGACTTTCACAAGACAAATTTTTACATCAACTTAACATTAGATAATATTAAGAAATTATTGTTAAATTTAAGGTGACAGTAGCATATGCTATAGTTAAAAGATTTAGCTTTTAGAGCTGTTATATTGGTGTATGTACACATAAAATCCTGTGAATCTGAAGTTTGCTTAAAAATAATCCAGAATGTTGGAGATGGTATAACTGAAACATGATTGGTTATGTATTGGTAATTACTGAAGCTGGGTAATGGTTGAGAATTCTGTGTCTCTTTGGTAATATCCATAATAAAGAAATATAATAGAGATATAAAAAAATGAAGAGGTAAAAACAAAAAAGGATGTGAATGAGAGATAGAACTTATGTGTTTAGGAGTCCTCTGGAGATGTGAATATTAACAATCTATTCTATCATGGGGTTCATGATTTTGCCAACAATCTAAAAAGACAAAGAAATTCAATTTATCATGACTAATATGAGTTTGGAATCCCTTTCTTCAGGTAGAGTTCACTTACAATGATATGCTTCCATTATCTCTCCACTTCAAAGATGAGTACTAATTTCTCTGTGAGTAGAACTGTTTAGATGAAGGAAATATTAATCCTAAAATGACCAAAATATTTTATTTACCCATGAAAGAGAAATGAGGAAGTTATAAAAATCTAACATTGAATTATACACTAAAAGTTTTCAAAAGTATTAAAAATATAAAAAGAAATTTATGAAGTTGATGCTGAATTTATTCCAAAGAGATTAAAGAGGTAAGAATATATAAGAAAACAACCTAAGATTATATCCCTATTATCTATCTCTCTATCTATCATCTCGGTATAATAAGCTATGATAAGTAAAACACAGAGTACCCTCTAATCCTTAGAATGCCCCACAGTGAAATATACCAAAGACATTGACAAGATTTTAGCGGGTGTTTGGCTAGTGAACCTTGGTAAAAAGGTCTAAAGAACAGGCTCTGGATAAATAATGGAAAGGAAAGAAGTGCAAAAAATAAAAATAAAGGCACAGTAGAAAAATAGAGTCACAAATTGACACAGAGACCTTCTAAAGTAGCAGTAAACTTAAAGTTTATAAGCATCTGAAAGAATTACGAGAATATTTGCTAAAAAGGAAGAAATTAAAGAGATAATTACAAGTTTTATAATAAAGTGCTGGTTGACCCTTATTTGTAGTTTGATTGTGGGAAGAGACTATGGATAGGTATACTTGTTGTGAAATAATAAATGCTTTGAATCAGTTGTGGGGTACCACAATTCTTCAATGATCTATTAAATTATATATAATTATATATATGTATATATATACTCATAGCCTTCCATTTTATAAATCATTATATTTTCAAGCATGCTGCCCAATGATTAACTCCATAATATTTCAACATGGTGATTTAATCTTGATTACATAGATTATCATTGAGCCTTCATTCTAAGAAAATATCATGGTTAATTTGTGAAAAGTATATTGCTTTAAATGCTTTTACCTCATAACTTTTATAGCACTATTTTATATCAATCATAACAGTACATCATTATGAACTTTGTAATACTAATGCTTCCTTATGATACTTTATATGTTCATGTCTAATTACCAAACATTTTACCAAGGGTAGATATAGAATTTCAGCTCGAAACAGTGTAATATATCCTAACAACTTGGAATCTGATTCTTATAAATTTATTTTAACCACCACTCTGTCACCTCTCAAATTTACACATTCTCCTCCTTACCAAGGATATCACTCAACCTTCAAGCTTTATTCTACTTCATATAGTATTCTCTTGTGTTTTCATCTTGTTTTAGATGTGCTCCTGCAAGAATGATAAGGCAAACTCAAGCTATTAGGAAATCAATGTGAGAATGATGATAGTAGCATAATGATTCCAATGTGTTGATTAAACATCTTATTTCTTTCAGGTTGATGCAGTATATGTCAAATTATATGAATTATCATTTCATCATCACTAGTGTTTTATTATAATATGGTAACAATTTATCAGTATTAATAGAAATTATACTTACTATAAGATTGTAGTTTCTCACTCCCATTAAAGAAGTTTCTTGTTCAGTTTTTTAATAAGGTACTTAAGCTCAGATATTGTCCTTATGAACAATTATAAGAGGGATAGAACATTGACTTGAATGAGCACCTTCTACTAATATTTATATTCCCTAAGAGAAGAAAGTATCCTGTCTTCTTCCCTGAGGGCTGAAAACAAGTGAATGAAAGCCTGGGGAAATTCACTAATCTGAATTCCAAATACCTTGTAATTCTTAGTATGCAATAATTTTCCAATAAGCAATACGGCTTCCCTAATTAGCCCTTGAAACTTAACCAAATGTATACATATTAGTGATCTCTAGACAATATGATTTCATGAACATAGGATATTGTGGAAGAATGAATTCTAAGATATTATCTTAAGTTATTTTGCGTATATGTATTAGGATTTGGGAAGGTGATTTGGAAGAAAGAGAGAATGTAAACTGAATTGAATTTTCAAGAAAAAATAAAAAAATCAAAACTGCACAAAAAGTTCCAGCATTATGACATGATTTCATGTATATAAAGTTTTAGTCACATAGGTATCTATGAACATGTATAAATAAATAAGAAAGAAAACATGCTATCATATACCAAGTAGAGCCTAATCAGGAAAATAGAGAGAACAATAGTATTTCACAGGAAAAATTTAATATGGGGAATTGCTTACACAGAAATTGAAGGGCTAAATAACACAAAAGGAACATTGAGATCATCCAGAGATAGTAACTGCGGGAAGCAACCACCACTACTAATGCTGAGGGATAAAATGGTACTTAAAGTATTCTAGAAACTTAGAGGAGGGTGCTCCAAAGGCTTGCACTCTGACCTCTGAGTAGGGCGTGCGGTTAGGCTAGTGCTGTTACCCCTGAAAGGGTGCAAGACACTGTACGTGGGAATGTGGAAAGAAGCCAGTAGCTAGAACCAGTAACAGCACCATGTTTCTACCGCTGTGAGCAAGCTCCCATCCCAAACCTGTACAATGCAAATCATTAACTCACACAGTATCCCACTTTCTAACAGCAGCCTTGCTCCTCCATCAAGGTCGCTTTTATAATCATCCACATTTCACCCAGTGTTTGATCTCCTCAGGACCGCCCGATTAACCATTCTTCCCTCTCATGATAATACAAATAAATATTAATAGCCATAAAACATATACTAAATACTTATTATCTGCCAACTACTGTTCAACATGTTTCACGGGTAATAATCCATTTAGTTTTCAGAACATAATATAAGGTTATATACTTACTGACCCCATTTTACACATGAACAACTGAGACAGAAAGTGTAAAAGTTTCCACAGCAATTATGTATCGCCAAAGCTGAGATTTCCACCTAGGGAATATTTTGAGTCACCACTTTTAAGCTCTATGCTTACTTTTCTTTACTTCTATTCATGTCCATTTTTTATAGTCTAGTGGCCATCATTTTAATGAAATCTTTGTCTATACCAACTTAGGCTTGACTTAACTACTTCTAACTTGTTTTCCTATATAAATTCTTGGTCATAAAATTTATATTTCACATAAAACCTGGAATGAGACCTCAGATATGTATACCACAGGTCAGTCTTCTGCTTAAAACTCTCCAAAGACCTTCCATTTCCTTCCAATTAAAATCCAAAAGTGTTTCAATTTCTTAGTAGAGCCTAAAAGATCTGCTTCTCAATTAATCATTTTATTTAATCTGTTTCTTCCCTCTCTCTGAGTTTTTCCTTTAGGCCATACTAGTTCCCTTGCTTTCTCTTGCACACATCACATGTCTAACACCAAAACCTTTGCACTAGCTTCCTCATCTTCCTCCTCCTTCATGTACGTCATTGTTACCATGCTTAATTCCATTTTCTGCTTAAACATCACCTGAACACTCTATAAAATAGCTAGGATTTGAATCAATGAAAGTTGGCTTCAGTCTTAACCTTTATTCACCTTTCCATATACATATTTCTTCATGCCCATAGGGGGATTTTGATGATCTCTTGCCTGACAACCTCTACTAACCTATCCCTTATAATTTTCTGTTTAATTAACTTTGGCCTATGAAATTGAGCCTTATTGTTCTTCATCAAACATGCCAAACATGTACTTGCCTTTCCCTTCCAGGTAAGTTCTTTCCCAGGTGTTTTCATAGCTTATTCACACAATTGTCACCTTTTCAGAGAAGCAGTTTCTTTCATCTAGCTTAAAAGAGCATACCTTTCAATCTCTACTCCTTCACCTTGCTTTATTTTTCATTATACTACTGATCAACATGCAGTATTAAAATAAAAAGTCTTTACAGCTATAGTACATGTTTCTGTAATATAATTAGTTCACATAAGATAGGAACAATGGGAAATGTATGACTCACAGAAGTAGCCCTACAAAATTCATGCATTTCAGCCCAGGGATTTTAGGCTTGCAGAAATAGCTAAGGAACTGGTTCTGAACCTAATATTTATAACTAGCAGTTAGAATTGACTGTCTGTGCCAAATCTCTGGGTAAATCTCTTTAATTTGCTTCAAATCTCTTTTATGTCTGACTTAATATATGACAGCTAGAGTTTCATGTCTACTTTTGTTCTAATCCACTGCATATCTTATTTAATTTGTAATACATGAAGACAATCCAGCCTCACACAGATATGCAGCTGGAAAATGTAGGAGGATTTTAAAAACCTTATAAGATAATTATGGAGAATTATTTTGACACTATACCCAAATTCAACAAGTGTTAATTTATTAAAGTTTAGTTTTAATGTGGGATCTGAAAACATGTCAACAGACTTCCCAGATTATAATTTTAAAAACATTATTCTGTCTTGCATTTTTAATGGATCTTTAAATCATATATGGGTCATTTTAAAAGTAATGGTTCAGTGAATTCTACAGATCTTTCACATGTTGATCTGTTTTATTAAATAATTTTTTAAAAAAAGTCAAATCCTTCTTCTCTCTGCTGATTTGATCAGAAAATTCTTTGGTTTGGTAATCTGTCAAACACATAGTGGCAAATATAAGGTTTGCAAAGTTTATTTTTATTTGAAATCTCAAATTTTATCATTGACAACAAGTATTGTCTGTTGTTTGCCTGCAATTGACATGCTCACTTGGTTTATTTTCAAGAACCTGTAACCAAATACAAAATCTGAATAAACATAGTTTGTCTGGCAGTCATTCTTTCAAATAAACAAGTGTTTCATTTCAAAAAAAAGCAGCTATTTCAGTTTGCAGTCCAAACAATCACAGAAGTGTATCTTTCTTGAGAGACAATTGTACTTTGGTATGCAGTGGAAATGCTTAATAAGTGCATTCCATTTCATCACTCAATACATTAAAAGTATGCCTACCCAATAGTTGAGGGGGGTTTTCCTGCTACAAAAAAGAATCCCCAGTTGAAACCAGCTGCACCACTGATGCTGCTGCATCCTCTCCTTCCCCTTCTTCTTCTTCAGTGCATGTGTGTCAAGGGAAGAATACAGTGACCACTAACTCATTCTGGTGTCAGCAGTGTGATTCATGCTAAGGCACCAGTCATTTTACCCACAATTACTTTTGTACCATCAGTGCAAATATCAATTCAGTAAAAAAAGGCAAAAAAAAATCTTACCATGATTTTAAAAATAATTTTAACACACAGTCTGCCTGATAAGTCTCAGAGTTTCACAAGGGTGTATTGACACCACATTATGAATTGTTACTCCTTAGAATAGACAAGTGGGAAGCTCTACCCCCTTACACAGCTCTGTTTGCAACCACTCTGGACATACCTCAACTGAAGTTCTCTCAGAAATTCCCCATAACATTTTAGGTGTTTTTAATAACAATATTTAAATAAGCGTGTAGAATGGTAGTAATTAAATAATAAATCTGAAAAGTCTAAGGAAAACAACAAAAACCAGTGGTGATGTAAAACCTACTGAATGCACATCTGAGGCAATGGTTAAATAGCAGCATAACTCAGGTGGGGTATACCCAATACCCATCACGACAAAGACAAGATCCACACTGATGGCACTCTTCTCTTGGTGGTCAGTCTCACAGGCTGATGGTTAACTGTGGATATAATTTTACCTGAAGTCAGAAACAGTTTGCTTAGGGAGATTTTTCTAAAACAGAAAACAAGGAAAATATATTGAAATAATTATGTGACATTTTTTTCCCCAAATAGAAAACAAATTATTAGTCCATTACTGAAAATTAACTCTCATAAAGCCTTAGAATATTAGATGACATTCTTCATTATATAGTGATTAAATTTATTGAAATGATAAAAACAAAAAATTCTGGTAATTAAGGCTGAAAACTACTCCTATTAAATATCTTTCATAAAAGTATTATCGACTATGAGCTTTCTTTTCAACTCAAATAACTGTTATTCTTTTGCTTGCACTTTTAAGACATTAATTAGTTTCCTATTAAATCAAAAGATCATGTTACAGATATAGAGGATATTTGACACCAAAGAGCTTAACTTTAAATCAGATATATTTAAATAACTATACTGTTTTTATGTGTTGGTTTGCATTCAAAATAATATCGCCCTTCACCCATATTCAATAAAATATGATCTTCAAATAATTACTTTTCCCCTTTATTAAAAATTGTTTTTAATTGTACGGCAATACATATGTCATTGTCTTGAAATAAGCTTGCTATTCACGATAAGACAAACTTCCCCACTGACTGTGACCGTTCAAACTCATTAGAGGAAACAATGATTATTTTAAAGCATGTATTTCCAGACATTTTCTATGCTTCTATAAACATACAAGTATACTCATAAAAAACATAAAATGGTACTTAGATTTATTTTTATTTTCATAAACATTTTTTATTGAAGTCTAGTTGATTTACAACACTGTACCAATCTCTGCTGTGCAGCAAAGTAACTCAGTTATACACATATAGGCATTCTTTTTTTTTCTATTCTTTTCTATTATGGTTTATCACAGGATATTGAATATAGTTCCCTGTGATATTTTCATAAACATTTTGATACACATATTCTTTTTAAAGCTTTATCAGCACTAAACAGTTTGCTTTACATTGACATTGATAAACACACATACTTAAATTATACATGAAAAGATTTGTATATATATTATATACATCATTTTAGTGTCTTTTTCATAACTGCATGATATTCCATAGTATGGTAGATAATTTAGTCATTGCCTTATTGACAGTTTGCTTCATATGTACCACTATTACCATTAATACTACCATCACATGCTTTGTCTTTGGTTGTTTCTCTTGGGAAGATTCCATGAAGGAATATACTTTTAAAGTTTAGATAGACAATGCTTTTATTTCACATAGATATCATTTTTCTATATATTTAATAATATGTGATGTTATCCTACATTTAAATCCATCATTTTCTCTATTATAAAACATTAGTACTAAGACCATTCTAACATTTCAGTCTAAGTTACATGCTCAATGTCAAACAACTGTTAAAATTACAAGCCAGAATACAAGCCATGTTGCTGACATAATATCTTACTATTAATATTTTTATTGCGTGTATATATGCATATGTATTTTTGTACAATTTCTTCATTGAAAGTATGTATTTACTGTGCCATCGTCTCTTCTTGAATTACATGAAAATCTGAGTTGCTATCAAGAGAAATCCACTATGACTTGTAAAGAGAGAGGGTATGTCAAATCTGTGCAGAGGATTATGGCCTCAGGAGAGAAAGGTTGAAAGATTTTTAAACTTTATTGTCTTTGTCAATGTATAATTTTATTGTTGTAGCTTTCAAAAACCCATATCATGTGCTTTATATATGTATCTATATATATATATATATTTAAACATTAAATTGTACTTAGACCATATTGATTATTAAAATATGTTTGTAGGCTGCATTTTTTTATTAACAATATTATACACTCAGAGATGATTATGCATACTTTCACTATGAGCAAACTCTGAACAAAAGCATTTTACTTTTTCTCCCAAAAAGCATCCAAAAGTTTACAGGAGAATGGAGAACCAACTAGAAACCCCATTGTGGACAAAATTAGGAAATGTGCTATAAAATATGTATTATAATTGTAAAAAGCAATAACATTTGCATAGGAATCATGTGAAAAAGGAGAGAAGCCTCAGGGAAATTTCAGTGTTGAGAGTCCAGTGTTAGAAAGTAATAGTAAAAGTTATTTTTGTTCTCAACCCCTTGATTAAATTGGCAAAGAAAGAGAAGACAAGCCTATGTTGTTATTAACAGATAAAAGACACTTGAAAAGAGTTTTTTCTTTGAGTCAGCTGAGAAGAAGAAAATCTTCGTGTTGTGGAAACCAGATAGATTGGAAAAATCCAGGTGGAATCTTGCCTTCTGTAGGAATACCTTATAAATAACACATCTACGAAAACCTAAATTATTCAGTGAGAGTAACAAACAATACTACAAACTACCTCTGGTAAGGAGCAGCTGAAAAATTGGAAGAAGTACTCCATTGTGAGTGGGAGGAAAATGTAATTAAGCTCTTGGTGCAGGTCAAGCAAAAATGCAAGAATAAATCATACCAGATGTTTAATATAGATCTCAAAAGTAATGTTGCTAAAACAAAATACCTGATGCTACTTGTCTTTAAATATGCTTTCTCCTGGGTCTTCTTACCTCAAATGCCATTAATATGGCATATTTGCTTCAAATATAACTCCTGGAGTTACTCTTGTGTCCTTTCTTCTTCTTCTTTAGCAAGGCTTGAGGATCCTAACTGTATAGATTATCTCAAATTCTCCAAAGATGTAAGAATTCATAGTTCTCGGCAAGCATTTGGAACATTGAGAACTATGCCTGGAAGGTACGGTATTCTGAAACATGATTTTCACTACAGAGTCATTTTTAGCACCAAGGAATTAATGGTGATATACTAGACAACAGAAAAGTCTTTTGTGGAAGACAGATTTTTCTGGTACCACTGAGGAAACAATGCTTAAGTGAATATGTATAACTGTACATTAATTTCAGGGGACCATGCCATTGCCTTGTGCATTATTGGACCTGGCGATACATGGAAGCATGTCACTTCATTGAGAAAGTGTGAATAAATGCTCATTATCTCACACTATGGGAAACAATAAGGGGAAGGATGGGTTGCCTTCTAATCCTGGAGAGCATTGTAGCTTATACTTTCCTGAGTTTGAAGGAAAATCTAAAGGTTATTTGTTCTCAAAAGCATAAGGAAGTAAAATTAGCTAAATTTATTTTAAAGAATTGGTTAATTTATTGTGTTGCATGATATTATTAAGCCTCATCTGTCCAAGTTGCATAATCTAAGGATATTTAAAAGGTCTAATTTTTAAAAGATAGTTGATATATTCAGCACCAAAAAAATTTATTACTTTTCTTGGGTAAAGGTATTAAAGGAGTTTATTTTCTGTATACGTGGATAGTATTAAACCATTCTGTCATTTAATTTGCTGTGTTAGGTTCATATGACACACACATACACATACATACACATATCTCAACATTTGAACGAATATAATCATTATCTTTAATATTAAATGTCATTATATCTCTGATGTACTCAGTTATTAACATGAAGTGTTCGAATTAAATGAGTGAAAAATAAAGAGAAACCCATAGTAAATTACCAGAAGTTTATTTTTAATAGTTGTAATGTATCTTAACTCTTCTACAGCTAATGAAAATATAGACATTTGTATGAAATAAATAATTTTTGCCATGAAATCTTACTTATCTCAAGAATATATTGGATGCAATGGAAAGGGGATAAAAATAGTTACTGGGAAATTAATTTCTTATAGAATGTTGATCAATTGTATGTTACATGAATCAGAATAAAACAGAAGCAATTTCAAGACTATGCTGTATAATCCAATACTCTCTAGAACCTTCTTAAATTGAATTCAATATAAACAGAAGAATGATGAATAACCAGCATTCCTAGAAAAGTTTATGATCAGAAAAAAAAAAGTTATTTTTGAAAATTCTTATCTTTCTTGTCTAAATCAGCAAACTGATTCTTTTCCATTTACTGGATCAAAGTATCCTGTATTAGTCTGACTCTTAAAATTTTACCCTCCTCCTTGAATCACTTCAAAGAAGACTGATTATCTGGATATTCATCATAAGTATAGTTGCCAGATAAAATACAAGACATCCAGGTAAATTTGAATTTCAGATTAAACAACAAAAAAGGAACAATGTAAAAAGTATAAGTATCCCAAATATTGCACAGAATGTACTTATATTGACATATTATTTGTTGTTGGTCTGAAAAATAAATGTAACTAGGTGTCCCATATTGATATTTGCTAAATCTACAGTCCTAATCCTAAAAGAATGTTTAGAATTGATAGGTATTTGCAGGGACCGTTCTCTGAAGATATAATATAATCTCTTCATCATGTCTGATTAGAATAGTCCATGCATGCCTTAGTATACTTGTTAAGATTTTTTTCTTAAGATGCTGTCTCAGATTCAGCCATTCAAGGTAGAACAAGTTAGGCTTTCTTCTGTTGTAACCTTATAAATGTGCTATGAGACATTTAAAATTCAGAAATAAGAAAGAGACTATTCTCATGAGTATAGGTGTTTAGAGCTGTGAGATTACTAGGTTCTTCTAGTTTGTCAGAAATATTGTCAAACAATCTGTCATGAAATGGGGACTAAGAACAAATTACAATTTGAAAATAAATGGATGAAGCTGTCAGAGTTCTGGTGTTTCAGACACAAAATATTAATCAAAATGAAGGCTAGTATTCTAACAGCATTGGGAAAAAGTAAGCTGGGAGGCAACCAAACTTTTGTGTCCTAATATATGCTTAAAATAGGTATCTAACATTGAATTCTCCCACAGGAGTTCTCTACTAGTTCATTGATTCATTCATCTATTCATTAATGTTTCTGAAACAGCTACTGAGGCAGCTACTGTATTCCAGACACAAGGTTAGTTAAAAAAATAATGGTCATGTGGGATTTATCCCAGGGATGCAAGGATTCTTCAATATACGCAAATCAATCAATGTGATACACCATATTAACAAACTGAAGAATAAAAACCATATGATCATCTCAATAGATGCAGAAAAAGCTTTTGACAAAATTCAACACCCATTTATGATAAAAACTCTCCAGAAAGTGGGCATAGAGGGAACCTACCTCAACATAATAAAGGCCATATATGACAAACCCACAGCAAACATCATTCTCAATGGTGAAAAACTGAAAGCATTTCCTCTAAGATCAGGAACGAGACAAGGATGTCCACTCTCACCACTATTATTCAACATAGTTCTGGAAGTCCTAGCCACGGCAATCAGAGAAGAAAAAGAAATAAAAGGAATACAAATTGGAAAAGAAGAAGTAAAACTGTCACTGTTTGCGGATGACATGATACTATACATAGAGAATCCTAAAACTGCCACCAGAAAACTGCTAGAGCTAATTAATGAATATGGTAAAGTTGCAGGATACAAAATTAATGCACAGAAATCTCTTGCATTCCTATACACTAATGATGAAAAATCTGAAAGGGAAATTATGGAAACACTCCCATTTACCATTGCAACAAAAAGAATAAAATACCTAGGAATAAACCTACCTAGGGAGAAAAAAGACCTGTATACAGAAAACTATAAGACACTGATGAAAGAAATTAAAGATGATACCAACAGATGGAGAGATATACCATGTTCTTGGATTGGAAGAATCAACATTGTGAAAATGAGTATACTACCCAAAGCAATCTACAGATTCAATGCAATCCCTATCAAATTACCAATGGCATTTTTTACGGAGCTAGAACAAATCATCTTAAAATTTGTATGGAGACACAAAAGACCCCGAATAGCCAAAGCAGTCTTGAGGGAAAAAAATGGAGCTGGAGGAATCAGGCTCCCTGACTTCAGACTATACTACAAAGCTACAGTAATCAAGACTATATGACACTGGCACAAAAACAGAAACATAGATCAATGGAACAAGATAGAAAGCCCAGAGATTAACCCACGCACCTATGGTCAACTAATCTATGACAAAGGAGGCAAAGATATACAATGGAGAAAAGACAGTCTCTTCAATAAGTGGTGCTGGGAAAACTGGACAGCTACATGTAAAAGAATGAAATTAGAATACTCCCTAACACCATACACAAAAATAAACTCAAAATGGATTAGAGACCTAAATATAAGACTGGACACTATAAAACTCTTAGAGGAAAACATAGGAAGGACACTCTTTGACATAAATCACAGCAAGATCTTTTTTGATCCACCTCCTAGAGTAATGGAAATAAAAACCAAAATAAACAAATGGGACCTAATGAAACTTCAAAGCTTTGCACAGCAAAGGAAACCATAAACAAGACGAAAAGACAACCCTCAGAATGGGAGAAAATATTTGCAAACGAATCAACGGACAAAGGATTAATCTCCAAAATATATAAACAGCTCATTCAGCTCAATATTAAAGAAACAAACACCCCAATCCAAAAATGGGCAGAAGACCTAAATAGACATTTCTCCAAAGAAGACATACAGACGGCCACGAAGCACATGAAAAGATGCTCAACATCACTAATTATTAGAGAAATGCAAATCAAAACTACAATGAGGTATCACCTCACTCCTGTTAGAATGGGCATCATCAGAAAATCTACAAACAACAAATGCTGGAGAGGGTGTGGAGAAAAGAGAACCCTCTTGCACTGTTGGTGGGAATGTAAATTGATACAGCCACTATGGAGAACAATATGGAGGTTCCTTAAAAAACTAAAAATAGAATTACCATATGACCCAGCAATCCCACTACTGGGCATATACCCAGAGAAAACCATAATTCAAAAAGACACATGCACCCGAATGTTCATTGCAGCACTATTTACAATAGCCAGGTCATGGAAGCAACCTAAATGCCCATCAACAGACGAATGGATAAAGAAGATGTGGTACATATATACAATGGGATATTACTCAGCCGTAAAAAGGAACGAAATTGAGTCATTTGTTGAGAAGTGGATGGATCTAGAGACTGTCATACAGAGTGAAGTAAGTCAGAAAGAGAAAAACAAATATCATATATTAATGCATGTATGTGGAACCTAGAAAAATGGTACAGATGAGCCGGTTTGCAGGGCAGAAGTTGAGACACAGATGTAGAGAATGGACATATGGACACCAAGGGGAGAAAACTGCGGTGGGGTCGGGATGGTGGTGTGCTGAATTGGGCGATTGGGATTGACATGTATACGCTGATGTGTATAAAATTGATGCCTAATAAGAACCTGCAGTATAAAAAAACAAACAAACAAAACAACTAAAAAAATAAATAAATAAATAATGGACAAGATAGTCCTGGTCCTTATAGAGTTTATCATCAGAATTAGAAGAGAGATTACTGAACAAGTAATTACAATAAATACTGTAGAAACAACTTGAGTTTTGTAAATAGATGATTCTTTTAAAACATAAAATTCTGCTATCATTTCTTATTGTTGTTGTTATTTCTTTTTGTATGATTTCTCTCCCTCCATCTGCCAACTGTCTTTGAAATTACATTAGTAATATAGGACAACAACACAAAGGAAAGACACCTTTCTTTTTTTTACTTAATTCACTACAAGATATGAAAGGAAATGTTTGTTCACAGGAAGACAGACTTACTTTTTCTAAATTCCCCCTTTTCCTTATGTATTAGAAGCCATGACTGACAGTGACCAAGAAGGCCTTCCTGTTCGCCTCAGTCAGACTAAACTATAGACGGGCTTCTTCCTGACTCTAGGCCTCTGACTTCCCTTCTCTTAGAGCATTTACTTCAGAAAACTTGTAACTATAAATTCTTTTTCTGCCCTTTGAGATGTAAATCTTGGTAAAAACCTTCTTGTCAGATTTCAGTCCAGGAGCATCTCTCTCAAAGGAACTATCCTTTTGAAATGTAATCATCAAGAAGGTGGTGCCCCTGTCTCCCAGGTTCTATGGGAGGGTAGGAGCCAACTTCTCTGGGTATCTTGCTCCGAGTTGTAAAACTACCTCCTGTCAAGAAGACAGTTCTTTTTCCTTTTTTTTTTTTTTGGAGGAGCTGGCAATTAGCAAATTAGCAGACACAGATGGCCTTTGATCCTTTACCATCCCAGTGCTTAAAAACTCTCCAGCCCTTTGTTTCAGACAGCTCAGACTGAGTTCTGGCCTCTCAATCTTATTGCAATAGCCTTGAATAAAGTGTTCCTTGACTCTTTAACTTTGTTTGCTACTTTTGCTTTGATGGTGGATTCAGAAGAGTCACAGAATATGATGTAAACAAATATTCCACCAGTAAAAAAGAAGACATGATATAAGGCCTTCTTTTCACTTTTCAGAAAGTGAAAAAGAAGAATGTCTTGTACCTGGAAAGAAAAACATTTAAAGTAGTTGAAAATAATTTGAGAAAATTTTAATTCAATTATATTGTTGTTAAAAATAAAGAGAAAGTTATTGGTGCTCCACTTTCCACTAGGAGCGCTGGTAGAAAGTTGTTTTATTGAGTGTCTCTGTGTCACCATGGGGTGAAATGGCAATGTGCTATATTCAGCAGACATTTGACCTTTGACCTTTGAACTGTATGGGTCCACTTGTATGCAGACTTTTTTCATTAAATGCATTTTGTAGTACTACCCTATCCGGGGTTGACTGAATCTGTAGATGCAGAACAACAGACATGATGGAACTAGGATTTGGAGGACTAATGTATACTGAGGACCAAGTGTAAGTTATAAGCAGATTCTCAGTTGCACAGACAATTCCCCTAACCTCTTCATTGTTCAATGGTTAACTTAATACACAGAGAGGGTGCATGAAACAGTTAACCCTCATGCGTATTACTACCGCCACAGAGTCAAACTTATCCGTTCTAACAGAAGAGATCTTTTAAAAGTCTTATCCTTCTCTCAAGAGATCCAAGTTGGTACTTGAGAACCAGCATGTTGGCTAGGGATTCACCAGTGAATGGGACAAGGGAATTTGCTGAGTGGGTAAAGTGTTATCAAGGCCTGATCTTTGGGGGGCAATAGTGACATAACCCTGATTTACCTTCCTGCTTTGTATAAACAGAAAATGTAAAACAAATCACACTGACCCTAATGCTTTAGCAAAATGATACTGAAACTCAGGAACTCCAATTATTGGAGGAAGTGACATTGAATTGGAGTCCCAACTATTGGTGTTGTGCAGGTAAAGGGGATGTCATAGCCATGTTTGCTTTTAACCGGCTAACTACATCTGCACTGTAGAGAATAGATAGGTACATATCAAAGTAGAAGAAAGATCATTTAGGGAAGTCAGAAGTGGAGGGTCATACAGTAATGCATATTTGGAATAGTTTATGTGGAGAAAGGGAGAAAAGACTGCTTAGGGAATGTAGTAAGGTTATTATAGCAAGATGGGTGGAGAAATCTGGTAAATATAAATGATATTCACAAGACTCAGTGGCTGATTTTATTGAGCTTATGAATGTAAGGTAAGACTCAAAAATAAGTTTCAGGTTCCTGGCATGAGCAACCCAGAAAGTAAAGTTCATGTTATTCACTGAAATAAGGAACACTGGAGATAGTTTTAATCATGTTCATATTGAAGAACCTGCAAGGCATTTAAGTTGATGCTCATTAGGCATTTGGTTATATGAGTGTGTATTTAAGAAGATATTTAATTGGAAATTAGATATTGGTACTGCTGAAGCCTGAAAAATCAATCAAATTACACAAAAGTAAATTTAAAATGAGACATAAATGAGGATAAAGAAAATATTAATGCTTAAGGACAGAAAATAGGAACATGTATATAAGATAATAAAGCAATGCCAGAGATATAAAAGGAAAAGCAATATAGTGTCATGGAAGCCAAGGGGAGTGTTTCATGAAGAATAGAGTGGCCAAGGGTATCCATATTTTCAATAAATCAAGTAGGACAAAAATGATGAGTCAATTGACTTTAAATATGAAGAATTTAACTATGAAGAATTTATGTGAGGTGTCATTTAAAGGAGTTTTATTTCAATAGTGGGTAAGTCAGAGATTAATCAACTCCAGAGTGGATGTAAAAAGTGATGAAATAGTTTGTGGTAAACTCATTCAAGAAGAATAGCTTTGCAGTTTAGAAGCTGAAGTTACTAGATGCAATGGATAAGTATCAAATGAATTTAGAGGAGGATATCAGACACTTGAGCACACTTTAAAAATGGAATGAATAACTACTTGGAGATAAGGATTGGGAAGATGATTGAGAGAGTGCAGTTTCTAATAGCCTGATGCCTACTGGATCAGGAATACAAGACAACTTAAATCACCTTGGAGATTTTACAGTCACTTGACCCAGTGAAAAAGGAGAAATGTAGGAATAACTGAGCATAAAGAAATCTTTGCTCTCAGCTTGGATGGCTGGAGGTTGAGAACATTCTCAATTTATGGCTTCTACTTTCTTTGTGGCTTGTGAGACAACATCATAGAGAAAAGGGATGGTGAGAGAGGAGGATTGCTCTATTGTGAAACCTAGGTACATTTGAAATAGCTCATGTGGGCAAAGGCAGTGAACACTGCCTATGGAATGTAGTAAGGCTGTTGGCCATTATTACTCTACTATGGTTTATGGTTTTTAAAGAAGAACCTATGCACATGTTCACTCCAATTTTTGAAAGTTAAATAACCAGGATTTTTTCAAAGCACAACACTAAACGTGAGGATACCAGAATCTGTATATTTTGTTATGAGCCAAGGATTTCCAGGGAAAATATGAAGTAAAAATTAACACCAGGCACTGCCCCTCAATTCACTTATGTATTGAAAATAGTTGAACATTTGAGAGGTGATAAAATTGGAGAAGACTAAAGGATCTAATATAACGTTAGGTTTTATAAGATGATGTTTGATCCAAGCTGGTATAAGGTCATGGTAACTATGACCTTGTGTATGTTAAAAACTAAGATTATAGAAAAAAGTATATTCTTTTGCCTAATACTTGTCCTGGGGTCCCAGATGGCCACAGTCGTTGGAGGAAATGTGAAAACAACCACATCTCTTCCAATTATCTCATGATTTTTTTTATGCTTCTCTGATTCCAGTTAAGCTCAATAATTCAAAATGTAAAATAATGAACTATACAGTTGGCATATCTAAATAGGGGTATTTAAATATTTCTTCAGGATACCAAATAGTAATGAATATTAGCTATGCCCCAGAGAAGTTCTGGAAATACGATCATGCCGTGTAAACACACACCTTCCAATGAACTCCCATTAAAATAAATAAAATAAAATAAGATAGATCAATTTAATAGAAAGACAGAATCTCAGATATTATTCCGTCTGCAATAAATAAGCACTATGGAGGCCTCTAGCTACATGGGGCTTTTCAGTGCTATAACTGTAGCTAGTCTCAATTGACATATATTGTAAATGTAAAATACATACTAGATTTTGAACAATACTATGAAATTAAATATAAAATATCCTTTTAATAGTTTTAATATCGATTATATAGTTAAATAATAATTTTGATATATAGGGTTAAATAAAATATATTATCAATATCACATTTCTTTTTATTTTTTTAAATATGAATACTAGAAAATTTACATATGCAGCTCACACATATTGGACAATGTGCCTAAAGTATCACCTTGTTAATCTGTTTTTTTTTACAAAGTATTAGTCTTTCTCAAATGTTGGGGGAATTCTAAATAAATTTTATCACTGCAAAAGTTGGAGTTCCATCTAGATAACTAGACGGGGCTAGCAGAAAAGGAATAACAGGGCTACTTTGCAAGCCAATGGTCCACTTTCCAAAAAGAATGATAAAGAACTAGACTAGATAGGGAATGAGAACATTGGTGACTTTGCCAGATGTAACTATCTAAATAACATTCTCGAGCTTTAGAATCAATCATCCATTGACTTCATCAAATAAGTTTTCTCATTGTGTTTAAAACTATTTTTAAAGCAATAACCCAGGAAGTAGAATCTAATCTGGAGAGTCCAACTGATATACTTCTGCTACAAATAACCAGATGTATGTATGTATATTTGTATTTATAAAGAGAGAGAGATCAGGCTTACTCATTACTTATAAGACAGGTAACTTATACTAAGTTCTCTTTATACATAATTTAATTTAATCTTCAATTAAAACTTTTTTTTTTATTAAAGAAGCCAGTTCATTTTAGCAGTAATATGATCAATGGGGAAGCAGCTATGTTATATTGGCACAGTTAGAAATAAGACACAGGACTGTGCTGGAGAAGCAGTAAGAATCTACGGATGTTCCAGCCACTTTAAAAATCACCTCAAAGAAGAGTGCCTGGCACATCGTAGATACAAAACTAATTAACTTTGGATTTATTTGTTAAATGAAATGATCGCACATTTGAGCATTGAGATGATGTCCAAAAACTGACTCTTTTTGGAAATGCATTTTCAGATAGGTATCCATCATGGATGTTTGCAGTCTTGCTGATGAAATGTCTCCCCAGGAAAAAAAAATGTAGAAAATATATTAAAGTAATTTTAGTAGTGACAAATTATGTTGATTCAACTGAAAATTTTAGAAGGTTATGATTAGGGATCATTATTTTAACTGATTTGAATTGACTAACAGACATGAAATCTCATGGTAAAGCCAAGCATTTCAGCATTCAGCCACCCCCTTTAGACTGCTGAGTATATTTGATAACTTCAGATTTGACAGTGAGAATCGAGACTTGCACTTCATTATTTCAAAGCTACTAGAGATATTCTGATAAATCCTGATCTCCTGACTGCAAAATTAGAGGAGTTAAATGAGACAGAATTAATGGCTTTATATAGATTTTAAGCCTTTGAAACATCTTTCGTCTCAACTCAATATCTTGTATCTCAAATTCCACTATGTCAATTATCAAGATATTTGAAATACCTGATACCTGCTGGCATTACCTTCAAGCCAGGTGGAGTATATGAATGAGTGAATTAACTTTTTGAGTGTATTAATATATTTATAATGTATAAATAAACACAGTATGTCTGTATATTTTAACTTAAACGTCTCTACTCTGAATGCCAAGAGTTAAAAAGTACAGTAAATGGTGACCAATTTTGACTAAAACTTGATACAGTACCATTTAATAATAATGTTTAGAAACATTGTGGCCTGAAATAAATTGATGATACTTTAAAAAGCTATGTAAGAGGGAAAAATCTATATACCTCTCTATATGCATATATGCATGAACACCTAAGATGCTTGGAAAATTGCGAGGACTGGTATAGCACTAAAATGCCCACTCTGTTCTAAATAGCATCAGTGATTCACAGTCTTGCTTCCAGAATGACAATCAAACTTATCACATAACATTGGCATCCTCAGTCTGTAAGTAATAAAGTTCATTTAGTTTAAAAAAAAAATGCCAAAATTTTTCAGACCCAGAAACCATAGTGTGTACACCATCATAAATACAGTATCCTATGTCTGAGTAACTCTGCCCTTGGCATCTACGTAGACATAAAGACTAGGCTGTATGCTTGAGGTAAACCTCAATTCAGAAAATCCATCAGATTTTATAACTGTGCATAACCAACACTGATTTTCCTGGTGCCTCTGAACCCCATCAATATTCGTTGCTTTTTACTCAATAAACAGTCCTGAGCAGGAAGTTCCAGTGCTTGATCTGGTACATACACTTCAGCCAGATTTTAACTTATTAGATAGACTACAATATCTTGAATTATATGTTACAAGGAGAATTGACCAAGGCAAATATTCAGACATCCCCAAAGGCCACACCAGTTTTTAATGCTTTCCTTCAAATACTGAGCCAAAAGTTAGGTCATGTGGGAATGACTTAATTGAATAGAGAAAAACCACTAAAAATGTTCTTCTATTTATCAGGCAATTTTTGAGGACACATTTAAAATTAGTGTTTTCTACTTTTATATTATGAAATATATTAAGTACATAGATATAGTTATCATAGCATAATCATTAAAGCAATTGTTCGTGTGGAGTCAGTTAAGTGATTGGACCAATTTGAAATTTATTCCAGTCTTCCTCATAAGTAAGGAAGATGGTAGTATCTAATTTCTTATGAAGACTGACATTCGCTCTCTTTCTCATTTTCCAATTATATTTTCAGTGAATGAATTTTACAAATACTTTATGATTTACTGACATTTAACAAATTAGATTTGTAATTGTTGATTTTTCCGATATCTAAAATAAAATTTTTGGTGTAGACATTATTATCTTTAATTTATAGATTAAAAAAAATTGAGAAATTTTTATAGATTAAAAAATTTATAGATTAAAAAAATTGAGAAATTGAGTGTCATATTGCATAGAGCAAGCAAGTTGTGAAGTCAATTTACTGCTTTGCCCTAATTCTATGGCTTTTTTCATTCAGATATGCTACCTCCTTAGGGGAAAATAATATCAAAATTTGGGAGAACATAGTCCCAATCTTTTAGAACATACATAATTGCTGAAAACAAATAAAGTTTAAATTAAGAAAACAAAAATAAGTGTTATACAAGCATAGGGACTACATATAATTTAGCTTTATATGCTCAACACTGAGCTCAGTATAGTACAGACATTTAAAGTTATTTTTTATCCCACCTGATAAATAAATGTATTATACTTCACACAGTTAAAAAAGAAAGTGTGTATCCATGACCTGAATTGATTCTTGCAATAACCCTGACAACAAAAGTTCTTAAGGTCTGACTTTCTAGGTGAAGAAAGTGGGTCTAGGCAGTGAGTGACTTCTGTAAGATGAGGATCGTTTTCTTTCTTCTTTGAGATTCAACTTGTGCTAATATTTACAGATTCTAACTTAATTCTTAAATTTTATTTAAAATGTATACTTCTATGTTAAATAAATAATGTGATAACTTTACAAAAGAGATTTATTTTGTTGTGTGAAGATGCTTTGGTTTAGGAGATGCAAATTTTTAAAAAAATTACATGCTTTTCTGAAATTTGGGTGCAGAAATGTTCGATATTGTGTTTAAGATAAACTCTGGAGACACATATGACTGTATACTCTTCATCATTTTCAGAATACTATCATCATTTTCAGAATACTATCATCATTTTCAGAATACTATCTTAGAATTTTTTTTTTATAGTAGGTCTTTGCTGGTTGTTTATTTTAAATAGAGCCATGTGTACAAACTCCCGATCTTATAATTTTATTAAATTTGATTCACATAAATTTCCCCAATCTATTATGCAAAGTTGCTCCTTAAGTGCCAGCGTAGAACAATATAACAGGATTCAGAATGTTCTTGCCCCTACTAATGAATATGTAGCCTAAGTCATCATTTACAATTGCTATTATTTTATTTGTCATGTGGATTTCTTCCACGTGGAAATTTTCCCAGTGATATGGTATATGTATTCACTCTTGAAAATTACCTAGATGATCAAGTTCACATAATTTGTTTAAGGTTATTTAAGTGAAAGCAAATAAGGCTTGGGTTTCAAACCCCGTGCTAGGATTCCTGACAGTCTCATCAAATCTACTAGGAAGAGTCCTATCAAATTATTCACAGTGTGCCTCATTCATTATTTTCAAGGTCATTCATGCTTATCTAACAGGCATGCTTCCTGACAACAGACCAATCAGATATATGAGAATGAAAACAAGAAAAGAGCTCCAACAGATGTTTTAGATACAATCATTGATCCCAAATGTAAAACACTTTCCATGCATAAAATGTGGCACTGATCCAATACCTCCTCTGGTGAGCTCTAAAGTTGGTTAATCACACTAATTAGGTTCCACTTGATGACATTCATTTATGATCACCATCATGAGCACAATCATAAGAAGAATTTTCTACAGCTCATTAATGAATGTCTGTGTCATCACATCTTAGGAGGTTTTATTATTACCTTATATTCTTTTGGTTTGATGAAGCATTCCTTCTACTGAAAGAAGACCTTTCAAGAATACCTATGCTGCAAGCTAAGATGTTTTTAAACTATCATTAGTGTCTCACAAATTTTCTTCTGTTCCAGAATAACAATTTGATTTCCTAGGTAACAACATATTTTTCTTCTTTTTCTTCTTTGGTGTTTCCCTTAGGCCTGCTACTAAAAAAACATACTTCCGTATTAAGGATGATTTCTTAATGACAACAGTGAATGTTTATATTTTCTAATGGTGATATAGACAATATGATATGCATCAGATCCCCTGGAGAAATTTTAAAACATACATACAGATGCCTTGTTTAACATGACTAGAAACGGGCCTTTGAGGATCTGTGTAGTTCTTAAAAATTCAAAATATGAGTAACCTCCCATATAATGATATGACCTGGCATCTTGTCTGTCTTGCTGTTTGCTGAATTTAGTAATTCCAGAAATACCTGTTTTATGCTTTCTCTGTTCTGTGTGCTTGGGATATTTCAGACAATGATCTGCTCTCAGGGAGCTTAAATTATAATAGAAAAAGACATAAAAACATAAAACACAATAAGCAAATCATACAAAATACTGCAATATATGTGATCCTCTCTTCAGAAAATATATAGCATTAAAAAATTAGCAATAACAAACTTGCACAATTTTCACTGGCACATCTACACATACAACTTATTATGAAGCACTTTGCCTATATTGGACGCATGCAAAATTTTATACATATGGAATTCTATATCACATTAACAATCTATATCACAGTTTACAAGCTCAGATATTTTTTGTGCACACACATACAATCATAAAATCTTGTACTAAAATTTAATAATAAAAGTATTAAGGTATTGTGATACACATAAAGAAATTGAATTATTTCTCCTAGCATGAAATTAAAAAAAAAAACCAACTCTGCAGAATTGGATTAACAAGTGCCACCCTGAAGTTACAATCCTGATCCTTCAAATAGCTATACATGTATGTCATGTTTAATTAATGACCCGACTTTACAGATTGCATCGTCATTTGCTGAGCTCTAGGGCAATCCTTTAAGACAAGTACCTTTTGAGTTTGTTCCTCCCTAGTGTTTTTTAAGCTTAATTAGTAGTTTGAACCCATGTTGAAAGTATCAAGGGGTATATGGGAATTTTGAGTAAACCTATCTCCTGGCAGCAAATAAAATACCACAAATTGGAAAGCTTTGTTAAGGTAAACCTCATAATGAAGGATAATAAAATGAATTCTAGAAAATGGTACAACATTATCAAAAGTAAAAGACTTGAGAGCATTTTTGTGATCATGTTTTTTAGAATTGCTAAAGTATGGAATACAACGAATAAGAGATGAAAGAAGAGGCAATGTTCAGATCATGAAGAATTTCTACACCCTACAAAGCAGGTTTTTTTTTTTTTCTTTAAGTGCTGAAATAGAAAATCATTCAATATGCTGAACAAGTCTACAGCTTTTGGACTTTAATGCTGTAAAGCTCTTCCTGGTGGCATGTAACAATTAGAATTGTAATGGTTGGCTACAGTGGTGTTAAGTAGTTCTAAACCTCATCCACAGCTGTAGATTCCTATGCAGAAAGGGAAGAGATAGGTTTCTTATAAGTCTCTCCTTTGTGATAAGATGGTGGGATAGAGTAGCGTTCTCAAAATGTTGCCTGCAGATCTTTGGGAGTTCCACTAGACATGTTCAGGTATTCTGTTGGGTCAAAACTAATTCAAAATGCTGTTACTTTGTCCATTTGACTCTCATGCTATCCATTGAGTTTCCCAGAGACTACATTACATGGGTTGACATTATTACTCTGGCAGGTAGTAGAATGTGTACTTGGGTACCAGCTTTTTTGTATTTAAATTTTTTATGTTTTAATATATATGTTGTTATCTACTGATCTTGCATCAATTTTGTTCTCAGTACTCCTTTTTATATATTAAAATATTGAGGATCCCAAAATAATTGAGAACAATTAGAATAGAAGATTGTAATTGCTAGACCAGTAGATAAAGAAATAGGGATAGATGGATACATAGATAGAATTTGTTTTCTTCCCTATGTGCATAGCCATCCCATCTTCTGGTAACAGAAACTCTAGCCTGTAGTTTAAATAGGCATACTGTTACCAAGTCCAAGCTCGCACTGTGCAACTGGCCAATAAATCAAGAGAAGAGGTGTTGAGGCAAGGAAAAGCGACTTTATTTGGAAAGTCAGCAGACCGAGAAGATGGTGGACTAGTGTCCCAAGGAAACATCTTGCCTGGGTTTCGATGCTAGTTTCTTTTATAGAACAAAGAGGGGGAGGTGAGGAGGCAAAGTATAAAAAGGCCATAAGTCATTGCAAATATTTCCTTGGTTCTGGAGAGGATGTGTTAATTTCTCCTTTCCTGTAGCCATTCATAGGTGGATCTGGTTAGAATGTTTCCTGTGAGCTAAACAAAGGTATTTTAGCTTAAGGCTCAGGCATGGGAAGCAGGGTTCCCGGACATGAACCATTATGTATACTTTAAGCTACAGGCAACATCATTTTAGTGATTAACTTGTAGCAAAAGCAATAGAATACAAAGATTAAAGAAAAAGACACAGATACAATATGGAGTGAGATTTGTTCTTCCCTATTACAATACCTCATACTCTCCTGCCATAAAGTGGAGCATTTGGCCCTGCCTAGCAGATCAGAGAGCAGCCGATTCCTGACCATACAATGGTTTAAGTTTGGGATCTGACTCAAGCTAGGCCTACCAAAGCCCTTTATCAGAATTTTGCTACTGCTGTTGGAAAGGCCTGTGTTCCAGAATCTGTGACAAATATGTGTGTCTGAACAAACAGACAAGAAACTTGCTGTAAGATAGAGACATCCTTACTGAGAAAGAAACTAACAAATCGGAAGATCCGGCTCAGAGATGAAGAGGTTAGAACTCAGGTGTCATGATTTGAACTCCTACAATCATATTCACCAAATCTATAAATTAAAAAAAAGTGTATCATTTGTTTGTTTAAACTACTCTGAGTTAGATTTGAATTACTTGTGAATAAAATAACCCTGATAAATATAACTTGATTATTTAAATATTATAGATCTTTGGATATTTTATTTTTGAACACGTAATGCTCAGCAAACTTCACACATTAAGATCAATTAATTTCTCAAACTACTCTGTTTAATGTCAAATTAATATCCTGATTTAAAAAAATAAGCAAACTGAGTCATACAGTCATAGAGTAGGTCATTTTCTGCATAGTCACATTAAAACACAGGATTTTCTCTAGAAACCTTGGTCTTGTTCACTGGCTGAAATTCCTTCTGATCTTGCAGCGGCAGCACTTAGCGGTGGCTTGAGGTGAGATCTTAGCTCTCTGCCCAGGAATTGGACCTGGGTAGCCTGAATGAAAACCAGGAATCCTAGCCGCTAGTGCACCAGGGGCTAGAGGATAGAAGAACAATTCCCCTGGCCCTTGCCCCCATTGAAAAATGCATTTCTCAAGGAGGCAACAACTGTAAAAAGTTTATTATTAGAGACACAACACAATAAGTGCGAGAGCACACAGAGAAACGGTTTAGTTAAGACAGAAGCAAGGCAGAGATGCACACCCAGAGAGAAAGGGTGCCGGCATCCTCCCTAATGAGGAGGAGCACAGGAAATGAGTGGTTAGATCATTTACATAGGGCAGTTCTTCCGGGTCTTTGTTTACCTTTGGCCAATTATCTGGTTTCTTTTTCCATGCCTGACCTGCCCTAGGACGCTCCCAACATGCACGCGCAACTTTTTTTCCAAGATGGATTCCAGCCCAGAGGCCTATAAGTGGCCTTGGCATCACCTATTATGGGCTGGTACCCCCTCCTTTTTGACCCCCAAGGAGCCTTTCTGCTCGTGTGCAATGTCTCCCTTGCCCCAAGGATGGGAAATATGTGACCTCTTGATCTTTTACTACAACAGGGTTTAGCCCCCTGCCATGACTGTTATCCTAAAGTGTCCTCAGGAGACAAAGCCTGTCTATTTACCTTGTTTCTGTTGTAATTTCTATTTCGAAGAGCAAACAGGAGGCAGGTTGTAAATATCTAACCTGGAGCCCACCTATCTCCTGTCTCAGGAAATGCAAACAGGAGGCTAGTTGTAAGTGTCCAGCCTGAAGCCCATCTTTTTCTTCCCCCAAGAAATATAAACAGGAGGCCAGTTGTAAATGCCTAGACTGGAGCCAATCTATCTCCTGCCTCACTTCCATTTCATACATTAAATTATGGAAAATAAAATTTAATAAATAAAGTATAAAGTGTTGGGAATACATCTAAAGCCTCCTTGTTTATGCAGCACTGAGAATATTCTGCTGCAAAGGTCATGTATTCAATTCATTTTCCAAGTTCAGAGCATGTGAATCTGGTTGTTTTCTACAAGAAGACATCACAGTCAGTATCATGTAACTTTGTTTAAGACTTAAAGGAGAATTATAAATCTCATCCCGGTGTGTCTAGGAAGAGAATGAAAGTAGTCATTTTCTGAGCAAGTAAGTTCAAATGATCCCATAAAAATTATTATTAAGTTTTTTCCTTAAAGATGCAAACACCTTTTTTGCCTCTGATCTAAATTTTTTTTCACAATAGATGTAATCTCAGGGCAGTATTTGTGTTATTTCCATCTCTGGGTATAGAGAAGGAAAACAATGGCTTAACCTACTTTTCCTTCAGGAGGGAAGAAAATGACAACATTCTCAACAGAGGCTACCCTCTAAGAAAGAATATTTGACTGGTTCCAAAAGATTCACGGAAATTGTTTTTCTAAGAAGTCCCACAATTAAACTTTCACATCGACTATCATCAACAATATGCTGTAAGCATTTACTCCACTCTAATTCAGCGGTTTTCGGTTTCCCCTCTAATTTCTTAAAAATATCAGCAATAATTTTCCTATAAATCCATGACTAGTTCAGTCATGCTTAAATGGAGAGGGTAGGTCAAGGGAGGCAACTGGGCAGACCACTTGAAATTCAAACTCTCCTGTGTTTTTGTAAACATCCAGAGGGACACAATTAATGTGACTTCAATACTAGTTGTACTATTGATTTGATTTATTTAGCAAATGTATTTATTTGCCTTTATTCAAGAGAATTTCTACTTCTGAGAAATAATGTCAAATGAATAAATTTATAATATATGAGCATTTGATTACTTAAGAGCAAATGGAGGCCAGGGTTAATATGAGGAAAGTCAGTTGCTCAGAGGAATATGTGTCTTTTTTAATGGCGTTAACCAGGAGGAATAAAAGCAACATCCAAACCCAGAAAAATGTTCTTTTTGGCCTCAACATTTAGGCTGCCAACCAGCTTCCCAATTACTTCCAACTGAGGTAGTGACATCTGTCTGCCAGAAATGTACAAAAACAATCACGTTTCTTTATCTGAATGCCTGTCAGGATGAAATGGTCATTAAGGAAAGCTATCTACCCTTCATCCCATGATCCAGGATTGTGTGCACATCTTAGAAACCAGTGTGCAACTCAGTGTGAATCATGAGTCCTGATTGAGATTCTCTTCTAATCCTCTAAATTTATTCAATTTTATTCAAATTCCAAAATGAAACAAATTTCCTTTTTAAAAATTTATTTACTGGAGTACAGTTGATTTACAGTGATGTGTTAATTTCTGCTGTACAGCAAAGTGATTCAGTTATACACACATATATATTCTTTTTCATATTCTTTTCCATTATGGTTTACCACAGGATATTGAATATATCGATGGTTCCCTGTGCAATACAGTAGGACCTTGTTGTTTATCAATTCTAGATATAATGAAACAAATTTCCTTTCTGTGTGTGTGGTGGGGGGTGAAGGAGGGGTGACAAAGTACAGAATTCATTTGTGCACTATCATTTTACATATGTGCCTCTTGAGTTTATTTCTTTATTTCATTTATTAACTTGTTAATTTAATGAATACTTGAGTGTCTACTATTTGCAAGGCATGGCTCCAGTTCCTATGGATAGAGATGAAAGTACAAGAGATAATAGAACTTTACTCATAGAGCTAACTAGCTATTTTCAGCCATACTTATTTTAGGTTGTGAATTCTATGTCCTTAAAGAATTCATTAGAGGAAGAAGAATTTTGAAATCGAGATTTTCATTTTTGATTTACCACAGACATTTTCTTCTCATTGTTTTTGCCAAGTCTATTAACTTTTCCAGAGCCAAAATATACAAAACTTACAATCAAGCACTATTTTTCTTTATACTCAGAACTATTTAAATCCAGTCAATAAAGAGACAAAATAAGTATTTGTTTTGAATGGATTAAAAAAATGACAAAGCACAGGTGTAGCGTTAAGCATGCATATATATCAAATGATAGGTTTTCTGTCTTGCAATGCTTCAGAATCACCTGAGTATCTGACTTTTAAAAAGCTCCTTAGAAAATTCCAATCTGCAGCAAAAATTGAGAACTGCTAAAAACTTTCAGCGTCTATGGGGATATGCAGAATGTAACATACAGTTAGAGACTTTTGCAACATGGAAACAATAATATGTCCAAGAAAAATCATTAAATTGAGGAAAGAAAAAGGAAATTTGTGGGAAAGTGCTGCTATAGTCATCTTTTTCAGGTGGTATTCAGCTCATAGTGTCCAAAATAAATACACAGTGTTTACAGGCAGTTCTCAGCACTGGCTCTCAAATTTGTTTATATGTTAGATTACCTAGGCTTTAAACATGACTGATATCTTTATCTTACCCTCTAAGATTCTGAATTAATTATTCTGGGATAGAGCTTAGGCATCAGTCATTTAAAGCTCTGCTCAGGTGATTTCTTTTTACATTCTAAACCACAGAATTTGATAACAGTGACTACAAAAATTAGCGTGCATTTCAAATAAGTGTTGTTAGCAGAAATAGGTAGACATTTGGATCCATAAGTCAATGCTTACAAAGTGGATTTATAATAAATCATCACTTCAGGTAAAAATACTGGGACATTAAAATTCTTAAAATAAGACATGGATTTTTCCTACATTCTTACATTTGAAAAGGCAATTTGAGCACAACTATAAACATATATACATACATATTAATATTTACAAATTATTAACAAATAAGTCCTGAAAGCTTTAAAATTATAAGATCAAGAAATTTATTTTAAAATTATTGAAGAGAGATTGCTTTACCATTGACACCCAGGATTCTCTAAACAACAATCATTTCCTGATAGGATTAAGTTATTACACTAAAATTTGTTTTATGCAATGGATTAGCTGCATTAGTCCACACTTTACATGTTGTGATTATGCAAAATTAATTGATAATTTTTTATATAATCATGAGTTATCTTCTGCATAATCATATCATCTTCATGTGTTAGACAGAAAATGAACAGCCATCTATCTAGTTCTTCAACCAATACAATAATTATCTATCTGTGGCAGGTCACCATTTCATCTGTTTAACTTCAAAAGGAATTATTCATGCAAAAAATACAGTGTTTTGTTTTAATAGTATAAATGATGAAGTCAGTATATTTTATGAAATTAATCACAAATAAAGTAGATTGGCAAACCATGATCCAAAATTATGTGGTCATGCTTACCACACATGATTTTTATAAGTGTGACTTGTGAGAAAAACATATATCGATAAATAGCTATAAAATGTGTATATGTATAATTTATTCTCTTCCATGCATAATCTAACTACAGAGAAAAGGAGATACAAATTAAAATAGAAAATTCATCACATATGATGAACACATAAGAATCTCCTTCCATCTGGGTTTTTCTGAAAAGGAAGAATTTTTAAAGTTATGAATGCTTTAATAACACGATAGGAATACTTATATGGTTTATCCTCTTGCAATAAAATCATACTTCAGCAGTCTCAAGTTCTGCCTATTGCCAAAGTTAGAAAGGATCTTATAATTTTTTTAGAATAATGCTTTATAGAATTACCTTTGCAAATATTTATCTTGGTTTTGCAACGTGGAGTTTCAGTTTTAGAACCTACCTTCTGATCCTGCACCTTGAAATTCAGTTTGTTGCGAAAATAGTGAGCTGACTGGCTAAAGACGACTTTCTACACTGTACACTCCAACCACACAGTTCTGAATTTTTATTTTTATTTTTCCTCATGCCATGAGAGAGTTCATTCTGAATGAGACTAGTAAACATACTTCCTCAGGTATCAAACTGGAAAAAAAAAATGGAAAGAAAGAAACATTCTCAAATTTGATTACATTTTATTCTCAACAGTCTGGTTGGAAGTTTCATTGCTTGCCTATACCAATGGTAGCTGAGGGCTGTGTTTGCTGGCTGGGCTAGGGAAGAAGGGAATCATCTCCACTGTCCTAAGCAAGTGGACACATGTCTTGAGAGGGTGCTGTTACTCACTACTACACATGCATGTTGTTAACCCTCATGTACTCTTGGCTTATTTCCCACAAACCAAATCTCTGTTAAGGAACACACTGTACACTCTTATATCAGATATCTGGTGATATCTCTGCAAAAGTCCATGTCGAGACCCCACAATCTGCCATAGAGTTTTCATATTTCAAAAAAAAAAATAGTAGTCATTTTAAGAAGTAGTTCTTTCTTACACAGATGGAGAGAAGCTTCTTCCCTCTCACCTAGTTTCTGAAGCTCACATTCTGGCAGAACCCTACTGGAATCCTAAACAGAGGAGCTCTGAATATAGAAAACCTGGAGCTGAAATTCATCAGGCCTGTCTCTTCCCATGTAAGAAACAAATTTGTGCAACTCACCCTGTCTAAGGCTAACATTGACCCAATGATGCAGTTTTCTGAGACTTCGATCTACAGTCAGGTGTGCTTTATTTCCTAGACCTGTTTTGCATTGGGTGTGGGTGGGAGAGAGAGAAATAGAACTAGAGCAAGAATGAATGCTTTAACCTTGTAAATATCTCAAAAGTGAATCTAATGGAAAATCAGTTTTCTGATTCTTTATCACATGGGTACACCTTTTGGTCTATAAAATACATCAAGTGTCTTTGAGTTGATTAAAGATTATATCTAACACTTTCTATCTTCATTCTTACAATATGCATTTACAGCATCATATTATGTTTTTTCTAATCTGAAATTGCTTTCATTTTTCATTCAGTCAGTCCTCAAATGCCATCAACAGCATCAAGCAGACATATGTGCACATAATAGACTCGTCCCTGAATTCTCAGTTCACGTTCTCTTAACCTACAGGCCGTGTTCTCTTAAGACATGATTATGGAGTGGTATCCCTCAGATCAAAGAAATAAATGTTCACGAGATTTCCCAGGTACGATCAGCTAATCATTTATTTTTCTACACTGATCATCTCAAAAGGGACAGGGATTTCTTATGGTACTTATGGCTGAGTCATAAGTATTGGAAAACCCAGAAATATATTTTAAGAAAAAATTTCTTGCTTTCCACATGCAGTTTTTCAGGTCACAGCCATAAAATTAGCAGAGGCTTTCTCTTCGATATCTTAGTTCAACCCCATTGGATTACATAAAAATAACTTCTACAGAGTTGATGCTATAAGTGTATCAATTTTACCTTAACTGACATGGGAGTTTTTGGCATTCAGAAATATATCGTAAATGCATGGCATAAAGAGCAAACTCTCAAATAGAGAATACAATTTAACCATTATTTTTTTAAAAATTCTCTACCCAATTTGTAAAAATGGAAGCTAAGTAGAGGAAATATGAAAGAAAATAGTCTTTTCTTAACAAGTATAATTTACTGACATTCTCCACTGAATAAAAAAAATATTCACAGAAAATATACTGATTTAACAGGTAGGGTGAAAGGCTTATCAGGAGTAAATCTGTTATCTATCTATCTATCCCATCTTTATTTATCTGTCATATTTTATTCATGTTTTTAATAGTATAGTTTATGTCCTCTTTTGGGGGTACTTCTGAGTTAAAGGAAGGGTAATGAAAGAACTTGATCATTGATAGATGTTGTCACTTTTACAGATGGTCAACTTATTAAATCAATTATTAATTTTAATGTTTGGTAGACAATCCCAAGTCTGCATAATTATACACTCATGGTCATAATAAACACACACACATATACACTCATGGATAATGTTGAAGTACATAAAATTATATCTAGTCATCTACTGAGTTTTTATTAACTGAGATGTTTAATATTTACTTTTTATATCCTCAATGTGTAACTGGGTGTGGGTGGTTTTTTTCTCTCATAATCCTATTTCGTATGAGATTGGCTCTTTTAAGAAGAATACTCACCTCTTCAGCTCAATGAAATTTATTTTTATTATTAGTTTGACTTTGTTCTTTTACTTAAACTGGCAAATCTCTCTTCATGGAGCCTGTTGACCTCCTCTCTTAAGTTTCTCAACCCCCAGAACATTACCCAAATATCACCTTTGTTACCTTTTTAATGAAACATAATACATCCTGTTATTTAAAATAAAAACTGCCCTCTCTCTTCTTATGCTCAAACCTCTTTCAGCTGTACTACTTCTTCTTCACCCTCTAACTTTTTATATAGTTTACTGATTTAGTGTGTCTATTGTTGTCTGACTACTCACGTTATTTCATAAGCTCCTTCAGAATAAGGTCCATTGTCTTTAGATGCATTGGAACAATTTCTGGCACCTAGCAGGCACTTCATAAATATCTGTTGAATGAATGAAAAAACATTGAGACTTTTATGTCTTTCCTCTATGAGTCAACTTTTCTCCTGTATTTCCTTTGCATTACGTTCCAAGTTTATCTTTTTGGCTTTTAGTTCCCTACTTCAGTCATCAGGTATAGCTCTTTTGATAACATTTTTCTATCATTGTTTGTTTCATGATTAAATATACAAAATGACATTGTTAGGTTCCTAGAATTCTATTTCTCATGACTGCTTTTCATTAGTATCGACATAGTACGCTTTCAAATCTCTCTGTTCATATGAATTATATTGATTTTAAGTGTGCTTCTGTTTTGCATATTACCTCATTATTTCTCTGGATTTACTTTTCTGCTTGCAGTGTTGTGTTTGTTTTTTGTTTATTTTTGTCTTTTACTTTATTCAAGTATTTCTTTAGTATTTGTTCATCTTTGTTACCTGTCCATATACAATGATGGGAAGTAGATGAACAGAGATAGAAACTATGGAAAATGTTTACAAGTCCACCTGAAGATTCAGGTTTGACAGTGAATATAGATTCTGCTGACAGCACGCCTAGGGGAAGAATGTGCAGCCAGGTAGAGTGTGCAAATTGCTACTGTCTACTTGACACTGTGCCTGCTCCCTGGGTGACTCCAAGAAACCTTGGATATTGATCCATTCTCTGGTGCCAAAAATCTCATTGTTCACCGTGAAGAACAAAAGAGAGCCCATTACTCAATGTTTAACACGTATGTAGAAAGTGTTCAATAAATATCTGTTGAATTAATTCTTCATGCTTTAATATCCCAAACATGAGTTGTCCAGCTACTGATATGACACCTTCCTGACCCTACAGTACTATCAGAGAGTTCTCTGAACTGACGTTTCTATAGATTCAAAAAGGAGCCTTTATCAGTTATTAACATTTTAACATTTATCGCTTAGGGCCAAATCAATTCACTTGGGTCTGGCTTTGCTCTACCAGAAATGATTTTTAAAATTAGCATCTAGAAAACCATAAAATGAGCTGTCATGAACCAAGATTAAATTTTTGTTTTGTGAGGGATCTAGTTAATCATTTAATAAATTATGTTCAGTAAAACATAACTTATGGAAATGTGAAATTCTCACAGGTGAACTTGTTTAATCATAAAAGTCATCAGAGTAAAACAATGGCAAGATCTTTTAAGCAAAGAAACTTTGTTTCCACTTAGGTTTTGATCCTACTCTTTGTTAAGGGAAAGTCTACCCTCAGTGTTACGATTTGAAGATTCTCTTTTTGTCAATGTTATTGTTGTTTCCTTGACTGGTTACTGCCACAGAACTGGGTTGTTACCATGTGTGTTAGTTTTCTAGAGGTGCTGTAACAAAGCACCACAAATTTGGTGACTTAAACAGCATAAATTTTTGGTCTCAGTGTTCAGGAGTTTAAAACTTCAAAAAAAAAATTGATATATTGGTTGTGATGCTTTCTTCTGAGAGCTATGAGGGAAGATTCTGTTCCAGGCCTCTCTCCTTGGTTTGGGACAGATGCCTTCTCCCTGTGTCTTCACATCAGCTTCTTTTATGCATGTCTGTCTCTGTGTCCAAATTTCCCCTTTTTGTAAAGATACCAGTGACATTGGATTAGGACCTACCTTAATGACCTCAGCTTAACTAATTATATCTGCAGAGACCAAATTTCCAACTAAGTTCACATTCTGAGATTCAAGGAGTCAGCACTTCAACATATGAATTTTGAGGGGATACAATGCAGCCTATAACACAAGTGAATGTATAAATCTCTAGTCCTCCAGTGCTTTGGAATGCAACTGTACCATCCTCCTAATCCCCTCATTTATGAGTAAAATACATTCTGGGCACATATTCAGCCTACATAAACATGAGGGTTGAGTTTTAACATTTTTGAAAGTTTCTGCGACTGGGTAAGTAAGTTACTTTTGGATGAAGTAACAGGAACCCTGTCGTGACTGTCTGTTTCAGCAATAGTCCCCAATCTAGCATTCTCTGGCAGTACAGTTGGTATTTTCCTCTAACATTTTGATTTCTGTGACTTATCTCTCAGTTGGTTCTGAACACAGAAGGGGAAGAAAGTATATGAATGTTATCAATCTAGAACTCAGTATCAATCATCTAACAAGTCAGGTTTTTTCCTTTATTTTCAATTGTTATTAAGTTTGTCCTACTTCCTATACAACATACATTAAGCCAGTGCTTATCAGACAGGGGTTAGTAAATAGTCTTTTACTTTTTATTTTTTCCTTTTTAATCACTTCCTACCATACACTCTGCCTCCTGAATTCACTTTCATTTAACTATACTTACATTTTATGATCTGTTTCTTCTGTCCTCTCTATGAGAAGCTCATTCACCTCATTGCTTTTGGTGAGAGAGTAATTACTAGCTGAGCACCACTAGGAAGATTCTCCTCCTAATAAGAAAAGACATCTTTTCTGAGAGTTGTAAGATGCTCGGGGAATTTAAGTGTTCAGTCCCAGATGAGTGCTATACCCTATGCCTCGCATCTTATGGGGAATCATGACATGTATTAGAATAGCAGTAGTTTTAATAGATCTTACCGTGAAGAAACCAATCTAATGTTGCTTAATCTAGAAGTTTACAAATATTTTTCACAGCAGGAGATTTTGTATGTTTATTTATTTGTCTGTTTGCCCCTAAAACGTTATCTTGTCCTACCTCAGGGATTTTGTTCTGACTTGTCCTGGCTTCATTCTTCATTGTAGTAGTTATCAATTTATTGTTACTTTTCTTTTAGTTTAGCAACCTTTCTCACTACTCTAAATTCTACAAGAGCAGAACATTACCTGTTGAGTTTTTTTGTTTTATCACCATTATTTAGGAATTTGTTTTCCTATAGCAAATATTGACACTAATGAATCAATCTTAAAGAATGAGTGTTTCATGGAGAATTCATTACCTAATGTTTCTCTGTCTTCTTTATTTTTATATTCTAAACTACTACTATATTGTATCTGATTCAGTATTTAAAACCATATTTCACACTATCCAAAGCTATCTTATAGAGAAAAGTCTATTTTCTATTTTATTTTCTATGCCTCCTTTTCTGCTGATACGTACAGTTATATCATACGTCTGAATAATAAAATCTACAGTTATAATAAGTCAGAAGTTTCCTATTACATAATGTATACTAAGAAAAATGATTAAGAATGCTTTCTGGCCAAATTTTTTATTGGTAATATTTCAAAATTAAAAGAAACTGTTTTTGTTTTTAGGTCTTTTTTTCCTCATTTCTTCTTTGCCAGTGCCATTTTAGAAAGTTCTAGCAGAAACTTCAGCCATTCTATTTCATGAACCTGGCCGACTTCTCATCCAGTCTGAACAAAATAATGATTTTCCAGATCAGATTAAGCTGCATTTTTAATAGTGGATGGTGGTCTTAAACCAGGAATGGGATTACTGGGCCATCTGTACATGTTATGAGGTCTGGCTCTACTCAAAACGTTGTCCTCTCTTGGTTTGCTTCTACAAGTCATATGCCAGACAGTTAAATGCCTTTCAGCTGAGCAATCTACAGGCCCTCTTTCCTATAAAATGTCTCACTTCATATCTGAGCACAACCAGTGCTTACTCCTCTCAGTTAAGACTCTGGTGTTGTTCTATAATACTATAGTTTCTGATAGAGTTTCTCCAGAAAATTCCATGCTTGTGCTAATCATAAAACTTTACTATTTCTACCTAGGAGAAAGGTAAATCTTGCAAGGCTTTCCTCTCTATGTATTTAATAACAACTCCTTTAAAAAAAATCTTGCTTTTCACAGAAGCATGAAAAGAGAGGTATTGAATATTTTGTAGATTGTTTTCAAAGTAAATGTCACTATATTTAAGGTGGTTACCAAGCCTCCTTCTTCCAACATTTTCCATAGTGCTTTTTTGCACATAAATACATTTCTATGTTTTTGTCCATTATAGATTCTAAAACTTCATGTCATAACAGGAGGGCAGTTTGGATATAGAGGAGGAATGTGGTGCTCTGATTTGCTTGACAGAACTTTGTTTTACCTCATTTGGACAGATTTTGTTTTACTGTGCAAAACACTCTTCCATTATAGATTTTGTCCAGTTTACAAAAATAAATAGAAAAGAAAGAGTGATATATTTTCTTCTACTCAGAATAGAAAATTCAGCGGCTTTCATTTATCTTATCCTTACTAGAAGTTCCATTTTGAAAATTATTTTTCTGAGAAAGTCTGTGTGCTCTGAGCAAAGATAAATCAGTTCGATTTTAAAGTATTGAAGTTTTGATATGTTGTTTGCAAGATACTTTCTCATAATTAGTGTTACTTGAGATGGAATTTTAGCAGAAGTAAAGGTTAATACTGGATTAACTCTCTCAATTACTTTCTCATATATCTGCCTCTAAAATTCTTTTACATTGAAATATGCTCTGATGCGCATTTGCACAAGAGCTCTTTTCTGTCTTTCATCTGATTTCTGTTACCAACACTCTTAATAAATGCTCAGATCCTTGAGATCATATAAGGCAGTCTTTTCTGTGTATAATGTCTGTAATGCATTCTCGTTTTATATTTTGTAATGGGAGAAAAAAATGAGAGAGTTGGTATAAATTAGAAGATTGTAATTCATATGATTTGTGAGAAAGTAGCTCTGCTTAACAGAGAAACTTACAATATATTTGTAGATATAATAAGTTCTAAATCATAATATACAATATGCATCTGCTCAGGATGCCATAATAAAATATCACAGACTGGGTAGCTTAAACAACAGAAATTCTTTTCTCACAGTTCTGAAGGCTGGGAAGTCCAAGGTCAAGGTGCTGGCAAGGTAGATTTTATTCTTAAGCCTCTTCTCTTGGCTTGCAGGCAGGTACCAGCTTGCTCTGTGATCACATGACCTCTTCTTCTTCATGTGGGAGGCAAGAAAAAGCTCTTTGGTGTCTTTTCTTATAAAGACACTAATCCCATAGGACAAGGGCACTAACCTCATGACCTCATCTAACCCTCAGTACATTTCAAAGGCCCCATCTCCAAATACTATCACACTGGGGGTTAGGAGTTCAACATATGAATATTTGAGGAATACAAACATTCAGTCCATAACACACAATATCAACATTTTAGTAATTTATTAAGTCAGAGCTTAAGACCTTTATTTCCTGTAAGTTTTAATGAATGTTTGGTGAATGTGTGTGTCATCTGGATGTTTTGGAAAGCAGATATAGAAATGGAGTTAAGAGTCCACACAGTTTATCAGGGGTTAATTTCAGTGAGAGATAAAAGAAGGAAAGAGAACTTGGCAGGGAAATCCTTCCAACCAAGATACAGATCTCACACATGAAAAAGAGTGAAGTAAGAAAGATTGGGCAGATAGAATATCAGACTGCAATCTAGATCTGACACAGTTATTCCAACGGGGAGGTGTAGAGGAAAGATTGTCTGTCAAATGGGTCCTGCATTGGACAGAAATAGCTAGTCCATAGTACACTTACATTGTCACTTATTGGCTCAGGCTTTCTGAAAGAGCATGATCTCTTTTCAAAAGCTAAGGCAGATCCTGAAGACACTGAGGCTGCAGGCTGGCAGTTAACTGTACTACTTTGATGAGGATCCAAGTGGCGCATCTTCATGGTTGCCACAGTCTCTCTCTTGTGCCATGTGGACTAACTTCTACAAATATGTTGAAGGAACAATTTTTCCAGAGTTCTAGTGGACTTTTCCTTTTGAAGAAAATGTAGAAGAGGAAATTTAATAGCATAAATTCAGCTCCAGTTGTTCTTGGTTTCACACTGGTACTCATCACCCACTATCCATTCCAAGTCTGTTGACCTCAGCTGGAACATCTATTGGATCCACTGGCTTACTTGGTGGTAAGATCCAAACTCGCCTTCCTGAAGGAGAAGAGCCTCTGATAAACATTCCTTTCTTGGTATGTTTTGCTTCGCTCGTCCATTCACAGTCCTAACTGGTTAATGGAGTAACAAGATGCTCCCCAGTAGATGACCTGAGTCCCAGGCATTGTCTTCCCTGCTCTTAGTGAATAAGAGCAGCCATACCTCCTCCAGTTGATCAGGGTCAGTTACCCAACCAAGACAGGTTCCTCCTCTTGCCTGGTTCTTTGAACACAAGGAGTACAATGTGCCCAACTGGCTGGACTAGTTTGTAGTCCAAAGTAACGCTTGATGTGTCATCTGGCAAGAGTGCATAACCCTTAGGTACCAAACCTTCTAACCATGAAGAGCCCACATTTGCAGATATGGGAATGACAGCAAGCAAGGCCACTCCTGCTACCAAACATTAGCTACCAGTCTCCTGTGTCCTTCCTATTTGGAACACAGCTCCACACATAAGTCTCTGATTTAGAATTTACACTGAATTCTGGAGAATGGTACCTCATCTTCAGGGACGCCTCATGCTGGTGCCTCAGGTGTGTCTTTAGGCCATGTTAATGCTCTAACAAGCCAGCTGCATCTGGTTGGAACATTATGAGATAGAACCAATAGATCCCACTGTCATGGGCCCATGCTTATACATCCTTTGCTATAAAGTGTATTCTTTGGTCGGACACTGTTTTGTGTGGGATATCATATTTGTGATTAAGCATTTGATTACTCTGGATGTTGGTGCTGGCTGAGGATCTATGGGCAGGAAAAGCAAACCTATACTCAGAATAACTGTTGTTTATTCTTGTGAGAATAATTTAATGGTCTTCAAGGAGAGAAGAATTCCAATATGGCTGATTGGACTCCTCAAGGAATAATGTCATAATAGTGGTTCAGAGTTCGTTTCTAATTGCTGACAGGTTAGAGGTTCAGAAGAGAGAGCAGCTAGATTGACCTTGACATTTGTAGTCCATACTTTTGGGCCCACGTGTTGTCTCCATGCTATCATTGTGGCCACTCCATTAATGCCCATATCATGCAATTTCTGGAGTGGGTGAAGACAAAGGAAGGAAAATATCAATTGGCAGTCATTTAGTCTACTTGGTTATTCAATGTCTCTTCCATGATGGGTGATCTGTACACTTTGTGCTCTCTCCTGGATACTCACACACATGGTTCTGTCACAGACCTCCTTGTCTCTGATCCACCAGTCCTTTCTGTTCCAGGTCATTGTGCACTTGGCCACATCATTTGCTGTTGCCCCTCAGTAAATATATGTTATAGTTATCCTGCCTGATAATCATGTCCTGGTGTAATGTGTGTGAGTGTGTGTGTGTGTGTGTGTGTGTGCATGCACGCTATATTGACTCAGTTTTGAGCCCTGGCTACAGGCCAGTTAGTTCCCCTTCTTGAGCAGCCCATTAAGCCCATACCTCTGATCAATTTTCTCTCTGGTTCTCATACTTTGAGCAATTATACACCTCTGCAATTGCCCCAGGACCAGGTACCTGCTAACCAAAGACAGCTATTATGCCCTAGAATCCACCACAATTATGTGCATTATCTAATCCTAAGCTTGTTTTCCCTACCGTAACCTTTTCTTCCCACAGAAACCACAATAAAGGCTCTTTCCCACAGCTCCCCCTCACCTTCCGTCTTGTGATGGACCCTAGTATTTCCCCTGAGTGGTCCTACATGGCATGCTGTACTCTCTCCAGAGGACTGTAAGTATAAACAAACAAACAAACAAACAAAAAACTGTAAAACTCTTTCCAGTCTCTCTCTCTCTTGCCTTTCTACATCTGGCCTCATCATACCTCACTCAAGGTAATATGGTTAAAATATATGGATGAAGTTGATCAATGTGATGTACTCTGGTATATCCATAGGATTCAAATATTTTTAAAGCTGTATTATGACAGAAGGAATGACAGTTAATAGACCCTTGGGACCTGGGGACAAACCAAACATGTGTATTTTAGTTTATTTCATGTTAATAAGAACACTTTCTGAACATTCTAGATTAAACACGTATTTGTCAAATTGATGGTCACATACGATATACATGCAGATGTATTTATCCACTCAAGCCTGTTTGCCATGGCATCTGTGATTGAGACTACTACTTGATTGAAACTGTGGTGTTATGCATTCATTCTCCAGGATCCCTCAAATTTCTACAAAGGCCACACTGGCAAATTAAACAGAGATATTATAAGAATTACCTCTATGCATTATTTAGATCTTTACAGGTGACATAAATTTCTGCCACTTACTACCTCTCTGGAGATACAATCCTGGTTTTGATTCACTATCAAGGTGAAGGTATGGGCAATTTCAGAGATTTGACTCCCCCATAATCATAATAGATCTTATCCTACAGATCAAGGACTTAGTATCAGATATATTTCAGCTTCCAAGGACTTCATCTTCAATTATACATTCAGAACCTGAGGGATATAACTATTGGTTCCACAACCAGACTTTGACCATAACTTCAATAATTACCTGCCTCCCGTCTGCCCCTACTTTAATAATGAAACCATGATGATATTTCTCTTCTTCAAGCATCAAACCTAAGTCAGATCCTGTGTCCAGTTGTTCTTGAAATGCTGGGGGAACCCCATTTCCTGATATCTCATCTGAGTAAACACCTGCATGTCCCTTTGGGGAAAGGCTGGAGGAATCTATTCCCTGTTTAATTACGGTGGATCTTTCTACTTCAATTAATGCATTCTGGGTTCAAGAACTGACTTAAGTTCTGGAAATTGAGTAAAGGATTATGACTCTGTTGGAGTGGCTTCCCTTAGGCTCCTGCTCATTCAACCTTGCTTTCTTTTGTTTATGTATATTTAGTAGAATGTTGTTGGCGTCACATATTTTATTCAGACATGCTATGTGCTGTTAGCTATCTTCTCAACTTTCTATGTGTCAATCCTGCTTGAATGTCACTCTGATCTCCCCACTTAGTATAGTAATTGTGATCACCACCTGCCCCTGCTTTGGACTATTAAGAGTTGCCACTGGGCTTCTATTGCTTTGATGCATCTCTGTCGCCCATCATTGCTATCAATATGCTGAGCACAATGGAAAGTTCTCCGGAAGTGACCCCTGGCCAGGACTTCTGAGTGTTGCTGGGGTCTCTCTTATGAGGGACCCCAGCATTTGTTTTTTATAAATTTATTTATTTTATTTATTTATTTTTGGCTGTGTTGGGTCTTCGTTGCTGCACACGGGTTTCTCTAGTTGCGAAGAGTGGGAGCTGCTCTTAGTTGCGGTGTGTGGGCTTCTCATTGCGGTGGCTTCTTTTGTTGTGAAGCACGGGCTCTAGGCACACGGGCTTCAGTAGTTGTGGCACTCAGGCTCAGTTGTTGTGGCTTGCCGTCTCTAGAGCGCAGACTCAGTAGCTGTGGTGCATGGCCTTAGTTGTTCCACGTCATGTGGGATCTTCCCGGACCAGGGATCGAACCCATGTCCCCTGCATTGGCAGACGGATTCTTTTTTGTTTGTTTGTTATTTATTTATTTATTTATTTTTTTTTTTAAACATCTTTATTGAAGTATAATTGTTTTACAATGGTGTGTTAGTTTCTGCTTTATAACAAAGTGAATCAGTTATACATATACACATGTTCCCATATCTCTTCCCTCTTGCATCTCCCTCCCTCCCACCCTCCCTATCCCACCCCTCTAGGTGGTCACAAAGCACCGAGCTGATCTCCCTGTGCTATGCGGCTGCTTCCCACTAGCTATCTATTTTACATTTGGTAGCGTATATATGTCCATGACACTCTCTCACCCTGTCACACCTCACCCCTCCCCCTCCCCATATCCTCAAGTCCATTCTCTAGTAGGTCTGTGTCTTTATTCCCGTCTTGCCACTAGGTTCTTCATGACCTTTTTTTTTTTTTTTTTCCTTAGATTCCATATATATGTGTTAGCATACTGTATTTGTTTTTCTCTTTCTGACTTACTTCACTCTGTATGACAGACTCTAACTCCATTCACCTCATTACAAATACATCCATTTCATTTCTTTTTATGGCTGAGTAATATTCCATTGTATATATGTGCCACATCTTCTTTATCCATTCATCCGATGATGGACACTTAGGTTGCTTCCATGTCCTGGCTATTGTAAATAGAGCTGCAATGAACATTTTGGTACATGACTCTATTTGAACTATGGTTTTCTCAGGGTATATGCCCAGTAGTGGGATTGCTGGGTCGTATGGTAGTTCTATTTTTAGTTTTTTAAGGAACCTCCATACTGTTCTCCATAGTGGCTGTATCAGTTTACATTCCCACCAACAGTGCAAGAGTGTTCCCTTTTCTCCACACCCTCTCCAACATTTATTGTTTCTAGATTTTTTGATGATGGCCATTCTGACCGGTGTGAGATGATACCTCATTGTAGTTTTGATTTGCATTTCTCTAATGATTAATGATGTTGAGCATTCTTTCATGTGTCTGTTGGCCATCTGTATATCTTCCTTGGAGAAATGTCTATTTAGGTCTTCTGCCCATTTTTGGATTGGGTTGTTTGTTTTTTTGTTATTGAGCTGCATGGGCTGCTTGTAAATCTTGGAGATTAATCCTTTGTCAGCTGCTTCATTTGCAAATATTTTCTCCCATTCTGAGGGTTGTCTTTTGGTCTTGTTTATGGTTTCCTTTGCTGTGCAAAAGCTTTTAAGTTTCATTAGGTCCCATTTGTTTATTTGTGTTTTTATTTCCATTTCTCTAGGGGCTGGGTCAAAAAGGATCTTGCTGTGATTTATGTGGCAGACGGATTCTTAACCACTGGGCCACCAGGGAAGCTCTCTTTTTTTTTTTTTTTAAGGGCACATGTGCTTTATTGCTTACTCTGCATATTCAAATGAATACAATAAATCCCTTTTAAAAAATAAGGCACATGAACAGCATTCTGTGCAAGTTCTGTATTATTTAAAATTCCTATTGGCTAATAGAATATTTCCACTCTAGAATTGGAGCTAACTAGAAATTGGAGCTATCTCTCATGAGAACGTTCCCAATAGCCTTCACAATGTTGTGTCTTCTGAGCCTTCCCTTGGAACATAATCCTTCAGTGATACTTTGGCCTCATATAATATACCAATTCCAGCATGACCACTTTCCTGAGACTTTTTGTTTCTTCTATTGTCTGTCACAACAATTCAAGCATTTCAACTTAACTCAGCATAGGACATCACTTTCTTTAGGCTTCTATGAGATGCCCTCCCACCAATTTAGATGGCTATCCTACTCATCAATGTTAGATGAATCTTCCTAGTCCCTCCACCACTGTGCATTCTTGGAGGGAAGCTGTTCAGGAAGAACATGGCCTCAGCTCCAGACTCAGATCCAGCAGATGTTGCAGCTGGAGGCTGTCAGCTATCTGTACCCTTGCATCTGCACAGTATGACATCCTTGAAGGGACATCTGACTGGCATATGTTCAGGGCTGCCTCAAGATGTGATGATAAGAACATAGAATTAATAAGGGGAATAACATTTTCAAACTAAAATTATTAGAAAGATTCATTTTGGCATGGTTTTCAGAAAATGAATACTTGAAAGTCAAACAGTTTAGTTATGTGACCCAACATGAGAAGGGTAATTTGCTTGTTTTGATAATTTCAAAATTTCAACTATTTTCCATTCTGCTAAGAGCATGATATTTGACTTAAGTTATAAATATCTTATTGATGTGGAATTATTATGATTTATTTAATTAACCATACATATGTGTTTGAGGTTTTAAATATTAGTATTGGGTCACCCTTAGAGTTTTACATTAATGGTCCCGAATAAAATATGCCTCTCTTTAGCCATTATTCGTTGGAGGCCACATCCACATCAACTTCAAGACATTGGCTAATGTAAGGCATTGGGATTTGCCCTCATAAATGTTGCCATAAGACCTCCAGGCTGCGGAGAATCCCAAGATTAAAGCTCCCACCATCCCAACTGTTCCAGCTGAAATCAACCTCTAGCACATCTGCCAGCTGGCTATAGCTGCCTGAGTAAGATCTAATGATGCCAGGTGATTCCAGAAGTACTGATCAAGCATTTCACAGAATTGTGAGAAAGAGTGAATTTCTTTTAAGACATTAAATGTTTTGGTGCTTTGTTATGCAACAATAAAGGATGCAAGGTCCTTTCACAAACATTGAAGTGTCATCCATCAATTATCTTTTCAAAAGTAAAAACTGAAATGTCAATTCCTTGAGGTAACAGATACCATCTGAGAAAAAAGTGTCATAACCTATGTTTAAAAAGAGACTCTAAAGTATTCTTAGAAAAAAATACTCTAAAATATGTCTGTTACCATATTTTTCCCTCTGATAGAATATAGCATCTAGCCTGTGCTTATGAAAATGATTTTTTAAAATTCTATGGTAGTAAATTTATTGTTTTAACGTCATGTTTCATAAAATTTCAATGCACATATCCATAGTACTCTGTAGAAATTCAATAATGGATAAGGCTTGTAAATATAGACAGAATTTATGGGTGTTAAAATCTCTACTTAGAAAAGGAGATATTCCTTAACATGTTTTGATTTCACTGCATTTTTTATTTTATTTATTTCACTTATTTATTAAATACTTCATACCTCTCAGTCACTATGTTCTACATTTAATATATAGAGTTGAATAAGAAATGTCCTCAGATTTCCCTAGAGGGAGAAGTAGACAGCAATACCATAATAGTAGGGGACTTTAATATCCACTTTCATCAATGGATAGATCATCCCAACAGAAAATCAATAAGGAAACATTTCTTGAAATGACATGTTAGACCAGATGGACTTAACAGACATATTCTTCTTTCAAAGAATCAGCAGATATGTAAGCTAACAATTATAATACAAGGTTGCTTTAGGAACAATAAAAGAGGAATGAGTTCCACAGGAAAAATATATAGAGGTGAGATTTGGCTAGCCTGTACAGGAGCTAGAAGGGTTGTAGAATTGTATGCTTGAGAAAATATCTTGAAATCTCAGAGAAAACTTCAATAATGATATTATTTGTCCAAGAATAAATCGTGTGTTCTGATCTGTGTTCTCATCCTCATGACCTCTCTCCTGACAAGTTAGATGACTGAAACAATCCACCATAAAATAAGACTAAACTCCATTCTGGTATTAATACTATTTCCTTATGTTCGAAGGAATTAAATGAGATAATGACTTTGAACCAGTTCTGAAAACTGAAGTACTATAAAAATTGAACATTTGGATTTCTATTATTTTTCTCTATTTTGTTAACTATGGATGACTAAACAGACTTGTAAAGTCTTTTAAGTATATCTTAATATTTAAATATTCACTGTTGATTTTGAAGGTGTAAGTTGACTAGAAAGGCCATATTCCCTGAGTTTCAGAAATTTTAAGGTGATATTTATAACAAAGAAAACTCATTTACACAGCTTCATTTTCTCCTGCATCAAATTTTAATGTTATAATTTTATAAAAGAAAAATACTTATGTCATTCTCAAACATTACTTTTTAAAGCTATTTGTTTTTTTTTAAATATTTTAATAATCCTATCACAACATTTCCATCAAGCTTTCAAAATGATGTTTCTGTTATTCAGAGGAAAATGATTTGCTACCTGAATGTGATAGACAATATGAGAGTTTTAAAAAGTGGGAGAAACAGAAATTATCAAAAGCATATTTGCTTCAAATGTATTTTGAAAATACATACATATTCGTAATTTGGCTATTAGCAATCAGGTTTGGTCTAAATATGTTATAATGATTTTGACATAAATATATTGATGTATCAAACAAGTGCAATCTACATTTTCTAAACATTAGATTTGACATGTTCGATGTGACATATTAATCATAATATATGACTTAGGCTTTTACATTTCATTAAAATTCAAATATTCAATTATATTATATTCAATTATAAATTCAATTATATTATTGAATTTGAATTCCATAATATAATTGGTTATATTCCCTTGCATAGACCTTTGAAATGAGTGTTACATATAAACATATGTTCAGTTTAACAATAAAAAATGTTAAGCCTTCAAGGTTATTTCTGCCTTCAAGGTTCTACTGCCATTCCAGAGATTCTGAATATTTTTGTTGGTTTAGATAGAAAAAAACTTGAGGTAACCTTGATTTAATCTACTTAACTCAGCGAAAAACCAAGAAATTCCTCCCATGTCAGCCATTATTTCTCAAATTCCCCCTACAGTAAGAAGGATTATAAACTTTAAGTAGCCCCCTGGGATTGTTGAGCTAGTGCATTTTGGAACATAGGTTGATCTGATCCAGTTCTATCACCTCCCATTATAAACTTTGTCAGCATAGTTCTAAAAATACACGGGAGTGCAGTTTAACCTTTCCAAAAGCTGCAGTGTAGAAGTGTCCACCACTAGATTAAATGTATCATTTTTCTCCTTTTGCTTCCACAATTTCCTTTTTGCATTAATTATATACTATAGAGCAATCTATATGATAGCCTAAACTTGTTGGGAAAACCAAAATAAATTAATTGATCCATGTCATTTGATATGTACAAACAGTTGTATTTCAGCTACATTCTCTGACTTCACTAGCGTTTCAAACTGATCCTTGAAATGTTCATTCTTTTTTTTCTCCCCTGGTTTGAGCTACTAAAAGCCTCAGCTGAATTGCAAATATACTATAAAGCGAAATAAGTAAAATTATTATCTATTAACCTCCCAGACAGCATTTGATTAAGAAATAAGACATTGTAGAGATTAAGGAGAATGGAAAATAATTGTACACACGTTTTGGTATGTACATATACATCAATATCAAATAGCAGGTAGAAGAGAGAAAGATAGAACAAGTCCCTGAAGTTATCTTCATGTTTCAATTTGAATTTTATTGCTATTACATATTCATTGTTAACATTTGTCTCTTTTGATAAATGTTTTTATCCTAAATTATAGTTTGGATTAATATTGCAATGCCCTTACTTGAATTTTGTTTGAATTTGCCTGAGGGAAGTTTGATTTTTAATTTTTCCTTATTTGAGTCATTTTTATTTGAGATGTACATCTCAAAGTAGTGCACAGTTGGACTTCTTGTAGAGATATAAATTGGTAGTCTGAGGTTTAACACATTTTGCTCTGTTAATATATTTGAGACGCTTGGTGGGTTCTCTATAATATTTTGTTTCCTTTTAAATGTTTTGTAAATTGATTTCTTTATGGAATATGTGAATATTTTGATTTCTCAATGGTGTACCAAGGGGGAGGGGGGGGAAGAAGAGGTGTTAAATGTCTTGGTTATACGGTTTAATTTGGGTCTATGACATAGTGTCATCTATAATATACTTTATTTTTTATATTCATACTTGTTTAAGTTTGACTCATATTTCTAGCATATGTTAACTGTTAAGGTATAATGATACTTGTTTTACAGAAAAGCTGTTAATAATCCAGAAACAAGAAAACATCTATTTGCTGAAATTTATGGTAGAAAGCCCACCCAATGTCTTTCCCTTGCACATTTTTCCCCCATCTGGTCGAGTAAGAATGTTTCTTAAAACAAACTGACCTCTGGAACCAGTGGAATAATTGCAACCCCGATCCTCTACTACTCACCGTCCATGCTAAGAAATGAGGAATTATATGGGACATGCAGAGTGAAAGTAAAATTTTCCTCATTTTACATATAAATGTCTAAAATTTAGAAATGCTGACATAGGGACAAAACCATCAAGAAATTTGGTTGTAACACTTCAGAAGATCAAAGTATAAAATAGTCGCTGTTTAAATTCACTAAATTTTTTCAAATTGCCAAATTTTTATAAATCACCAATTTTTATTTTGCATTGTAATGGAAATATATATAAAATAGTTATTTTACAAAAGGATTTGTGAAATTTTAAAAGGTGATTGTGTGCTGTGTGTAAGCATTTTCTGTAATATATGATGGATAAGGATAATTTAGAAATTGTGTGTATCTATTTATTATGCTGAATATCAGAGTTCTAACACCAGAGATGACCTAAACTATTATCCAATTAAAACAGAATGTCATTTTGAAGATTATAAAGAAATGATCATTTTTCAGAAATGTAAGTTCTGTCTTTCAAAACAAGAAATGCTATTATTTAAACACCTGCCCTAACTTTAATATTATGCCCCTTTCACTTATGTAAGGAAAGTATCTTAAGACTACTTTCGTATTCTTTCCATTATAGTATCAACATTTGGAATGGCTACAAATTGTGTTTAATTAATACCATAGGGAATATAGGGAAATGTCCTTAAATGAGCAAAACAATGTTGAACAAATGTGAATAAGGATGTAAACAAATAAACTTAACATTAATTAATTCATCTGAAATCTCAATTCATTTATATTCTGAGGAAATAAAATTTAATGTCTTTTAAGGAGTAATTACTCCTTAAAATATGTAACTGATTCACTTTCTATAGGAAAGGAAGTATATTCTTTCTCTAATAGAAAAGCTATTATTGTTACTAGCCAGTAATGTTTTTATATCCAGTAATGGTATTCCAAATAAAACAATTCTACAATTCTAAAATATATGTTATGTGTATATATATATATATATATATATATATAAAGTCTCAGGCTAATTCTCTTTAGGTGGATATCAGTATAAATCAGAAATTGACGCTGAGAAAATATTATATGCTGACTGGAAATAAAGTCAGAAACAACAACAAATGATTATTAAGAAGACCTCTGAGAAACATGATGTAGTGAAAGCAAATGGACAATTCTCATTTTCTAGACTTGATAGCAACTGGAGTTATCAAAATAATATGTATGAAACAAATAAACAAACAAACATAATCCCACTATATTGCAGTAACTAGGGAAAGTACTACCCAGAGTCTTAAATTGAGATGGATTATTGTAGACTTAGTACATTAGGACAGTCTGGAAAAGGACAGAGGATCAGTGTTAGAGTTCTCAGTCCTGTGAAAGTGAATTTGTGGGATGTGAGATAAGAGGAGGAGAATCTGGAAGAACTCATCCAGCCCCCTGGTTTCCAGGAGTGAGAAAAAAAAAATGGGTAGCTCAGCAATTACCCAAGATACTTAATAAACTCAGAATGACTTAGCCTTTCTAAACATGCATGATGCTGTTTCTAAAGAAAAAAAAAGAGTGCAGCCGCTCCAAACAAAACCTTTGTAGAACAGTTGAATTTTTTGTGCAGATTTTCCTGATACAATAGCTGGCTTCATAAACCATTAACTCACTTTCTTGACCCAATGGATTGTTGAAACAAAAAGATGTCAAGCCTACCCATATTGGTACCTGAAGAGGAAGGTGGTATGAAAATTAAAAGTAAATATAGAAAACTAGTTTCTAGCTGAGTTGTTGTTTAATTAACCCAGAGAAAATATTTTATGCAGATCTAATTTTCTAATTCCTCAGAATCTCACCCAAGATGTCTTGACCTTGAACTGGAAATACATGTTGCATAATCCATCCATCTAACCTAGTGCTATACTGTCTATAGAGTAATTCATTTGAAATACCCTTCAGTATGAACAGTTTTATATAAGTGTGCATAAGTGGACTCTAATCTACAATGTAGTAGAGGATGGTTAGGCTTTGAAGCAACTCAATCACTGAAGCATGCCCCAGACCTGGCCTCTTAAGCACTTCAAAAATCATTATCAATATTTCCATCATACTGTTTGTTAACTAGTATGAGAGGTGTTAGAGAAAATTTAAAGAAATAAGTGTTAGTCAAAATATGTGATCTGGTAGAAAGTCCTTGCATGAAAGATGGCAAAGCATCTAACAAGATCAGCAACTACTGCTTTTGAACTTGTACTCCCAAAATAGAGCTCCACTGGTTTCTGTGCCTTCCATCTGCTGATCCAGCTTAACTGTTAGCCAGTGTGGTACTAAGGCTGTATTGGAATTGTCTTTCATGTAAGATACTTGTTGGAATTCCTTAAGAAAGAATGAGTTCCCTGAGCCTAGAAATGAATGCTCTTTGAATCATTTTTACCTGCTTTCCAATACATTGTATTTTGAAGAATTTGGTCTAAAAAAGACTGACTACCATGGGGACATATAACCTAATAGTGAAATCATGGAGAAATGCACTCCCCATCTGTCTCTAATTTTCAAAGGCATCAATATTTAACAAAAGTTCCTCATGAATGTTAAATGACTAAATTGTCTTAAATCAGTTCACAACATACATCCCAGAGGATGATTTTTTCCTATCCATAACCAGTTGAGCAATGAGGGAGAGAGAAGAGTAATTCAACCACAGTTTTGTGGGTTTTTTAGAATTAAAGAAACACATACTCAAACATGAACATACACACACACACACACACAACAATGAATATCTAGGACAATATTCTGAAAAGTAAAAGATAAGACACAAACTATAGCACAAAAGAAGGAGATAAAGAGCATAGTAAATATCAAAATGATTGCTAAAATGAACTGAAACAAATTATAAGTATCTTCTGTTTTGCATTTTCTCCATTGATGAAAGTTCTTAAGACGTTAAGCATTATTTTCTAAGACGATTGAAGTGGAGGGTGTGCTAGCAGCATAAAATTTTGTGTATTGTCTATGTTTTTCTTTCACATCACTTTACCCCTGCTCACAGACCCCAATCCCAGGTCGCTAGCTGTGAGCAGGTAAGCCATGATAAAATCAACCTGTCTTTAGTCACAGTGACTGATCCAGAGGTGAACATATTCATAAAGCAAGAACTACAAAAGGCCTTCCTTGGGTTTGTTCTTGCAGGAGCTGGCAGTGAAATGCCTGCTTTCAGTTCTTGGATGCCTGAGGCTCCAGGCACATGAGCCTAGAACTATTTGTAGCTGTGGGTTCAATCTAGCCTGAACAGCTGGTTTGACAGAATCAAGCCAACAGGCAAGGAGAAACAAACAAAAGAAAGAGGAAGTCTCAACAATATTCAAGTGTTTTATGACCCTCAAAGCCAGTTTCATCCTCTCCATAATTCAATAGAAAAAAATCAGTACAAATCCCAGCATTCCTTATATTGACATGTAGGGTTTCTGTCCATTGGAACCTTGATTAATACAAGGAGGAAGAGGGAGTGTTGCAAAAGGCAGACCATAAAATGGGAAATTGGCTTTATCAAGGGGCTGGGGAATAGAGTCCCTTTCACACAAGCCGAGATGGTGTTATAGGGTGAATTGTGTCTCCCAAAAATTCATATGCTGTTGTCCTAATCCCCCTAACTTCAGAATGTGAGCTTATTTGGAAATAAGGTCATTGCAGATGTAATACAATTTTTAACTTAATGTGAGGTCATTAAGGTGGACCCTAATCCGACATAATTGGCATTCTTATAAGAAGGGAAAATGTGGATACAGACATTCATAAAGGGAAGACAATGTACAGAGACATAGGGAGAAGATGGTCATGTACAAGCCAAGGAGAGAGGCCTGGGACAGATCCTTCCTCACAGCCCTCAAAAGGAACATATCCTGCTGACACCTTGACTTCAGACTTCTAGCCTTCAGGACTGTGAGACATTACATTTTTATTGTTTAAGCCACAGTTTGTGGTATTTTATTATAACAGCCCTGGCAAACAAATACAGATGGTAACAACCCAAGATCATAGGCAGTAACCAGCTATTAAAATACCTCTGTGATATCCTGGTACTTGGACATTGTACAAGCTGAGTCTCTAGCTGACTTGGAGAAAAAAAACAAAATAGGAAATTAAAGAGAATTGCTCACTTCTTTCTGTTTTGAGTAAAAAATGCTACAAGCTAGAAAAACGTCGAAATAAAATGTAGCCTGTCTAGAAAGTAAGAAGAGAGTGCAAGACAGATCTAGAGCATTGTTGAGGCAGGTTATTTCTTTCTGTAATATGCTGAGTCAAGGAAGAATAGCAAAATACTATGGCCAGTTACTACTGACACCAGCATCTACAAATACTGGATAGGCTTTGATTCGAAGCTGTTGACTTTAGACATTTTCTGGCACTGTTAGTTGTTGAAGTTTACATTCAGTCAATTGATATTTTGAGGTTCATAGATTTCCAAAGAAATATCTTGGGATTCCTCAACATCTGAAGAAATTCTCAGACACTTTACCTACACAGTCATAGAGATGAAGCCAAAGTTTGTCAGTCTGGTAGGGCCATTTTCTCTGAACTAACATAGGGATCAGGTTTTTTAGCTGGACTCCTATGGATCAAAAATCTTACCCAGAATCAATCTTGATAATAATTTGAGGTATACAAGTAATGGAGATTATCAGGTCAAGAAGGGGGAGGTCTAGGACATTGTACATGATTCCCAGGTCCTTCCTTTTCACGTTAGACAAACATCCTTTGACCCAGAATCATGCATGTAATCTCTACAAAGGTGTGAAGGTTATTGCTTCACATAGCAGGGAACATTTATGTTATGAAAAAATGATTTTATACCCAGATAATCACCTAGCTTGTGTGATAGTTTTCTGGAGCCATGTACGACCAATCTATAGATTCTAGCATAGTTTATCATAACAAATCCTAAATCAAAGACATTCTGCTGGCAGCATTTTATAGATAAGGAACCGCCTACTATAAATGTCATCAGTCTAATTACCAAAAGGCAAATGTTTTCAGAGGGATTAAAATGGCTTAACTACTTTCTTTCCTTCAATGTGAGCATCCCTCTGCTTCAGAAATGCTTAACCAGGAGGGGAACGCATCCAAGGCCTGCTGCTTTACTGCCATTCTCCCCAGCCCCAGTGGCCCTCTTTGGTGGGCAGAAGACAAGGAAGAAAGGGAATATTTTCAGGTGGTAGAATCTGGGGCAGTTTAGAATAGATAATCCATTTATTCATTCTATTCTCTGTAAAGTAATGCTTTAGTTCCTTTTATACCCAGCCTGTTGGAGGATGAAAGTTTTAGGTGGTGACTGTTATGTGCTGTTTTCACTTCTATTCTTTTCTGGTCGGTTGTTTTTTGAGAGTTACCCAGCTTTCCATCCATAATTAAACATTGGCTATATAAAAGGTAATTAGGTTTACCATAGAGTCCATAAATTTCATGATTATATAGCGACAAATCTAGGCCTAAAGAAAAAGAATGCCAATGATATAGGCCCCCTGAACTAGGATGGGAATGAAAAGAGCTGGATCTGACTTAAGGATTTCTCCTTTTGTGAGTGTGTGTTGAGTTGCATGTGGATGATAGTATCACATAGGAAAAGTTTATAGAGTTGTGTGTATTAAAAAGTGTGTGTGTGTGTGTGTGTGTGTGTGTGTTAGAAAGTAGAAAATTATAGCTATTGTTGGCATCTGCCTACTTCCTTCTCACCTTTTTCTGGCATCATTCTTGTTTCCCTGAACAAAAGAGAAGGTAGTTGTGACCGGCTGGACCAAATCCAGAAAATGATTTGCAAGCTCCTACAAATAATTTTCCAGCAGGTAGGAGACTCCTTATTTCCCTGCTAATTATGAAAAAATATTAGGGAACATTTTGCTTCAAGAAGTAGAAATTCAACACAGAATGACTTAAACAATAGTTAACACTTCTCATAGCACTTAATATGTGACAGAGTGAGAAATGCTTTATATGTTAGAATTTTTATTCTCATAACACCTCATGGGGCTTATGATAATTGTGATAGTTTTTTGACAAATCAACTTTGCTAGGCTATAGTCTACAGGTATCCAGTCAAACCCTCATCTAGGTATTGCTGTCAAGGTATTTTGTTGATTTGATTAAAATTCATAACCTGCTGACTTTAAGAATATTATCCTAGATAATTTGCATGGACTTGATGCAATCAGTTGAAAAGCCTCAAGAGCAGAGCCAAGGTTTCCTGAGAAGAAAACATTCTATTTTATTCGTGGAAGAAACAGAATCTTAAAGATGAGTTTCCTGATTTGGGTCCTGGTTTTCCAGAATTGGTTCTCTAATCTTAGAGATTAAATTTACAGGTACTAAATACTTTATTGCCAGTGATTAAGAGAGCACTAGTAATGCACATCATGATGTGGTAATAGAGACACAGAAAATATTGCCACGTGGATATGTCTAACCAAATATCCATAGAAAGTGAGGTTCTGGGTAACCATGTATTTACCATCTTAGAACATTTTAATCAGACTGAGGAGTATCGTAGGATTGGCTGATTGTTCCTAACTGTGCTGCAGAATGTAGGGAAAGAAAATGATGAGCTCAGGGCTTAAATTCCCATCTCAAGTCATACATAAATCACCTAAAAGTTTCTATTACTGCCCTGAAAGAAAGCCTTTTCTCTTGTAGCTAAAGGGGGTCAGGGGGATTTCTGTAACAAACAAAACCAAAATCAAACCCAGAGTCTCATCTTGTGAGTGACTGAATTACAACACAAATTGAATTTCCAACTTTACAGAATGTGTTCTATCCAAGTCAAGATGTGGACTAGGAAGGAATGGGGTCCTGAAATTTGAAGTGAGTACGTATGGGCAGGTCCCACTGAAGCTGGAGACATTGAATCTTTAAATTCCGATCAGTCTTCTTAGCCAGTAGAAGTAGTCCTTTCACCTGATGAGGTTTAGCCCACCTTTGCCTAAAATGTTTGTAATGGCTTCCCCTGAGGTATTTTCCTTTCACGGCACTGCTAATTCTCTTCAGGGCCTATCTCTACCATTCCTCTTTGCTTCTAAACATATAAATAAGTTCAAGTTCTGGCAGGTTCCAAAAAGTGAGGTACAAAGGGTTACTTATGAAGAGTTTGCTGCATATCGCACCAAAACTGCATGATTTTTATAACTTTTTCTTATAGAAATAGGAGGAGTACATGTAGTAATGGGTATTAATTGTGTGGTATCACGGTGATAGGAATATAAAGTTGAATTAGGCCAAAAGTATTGAATGAGCCCATTAAGAATAGATTCTAGATGTTTAACTGGTTGGCAGAAACATGGGCCCAAAGGAAGCCTATAACTAAAAGAAGTTGAAATGCCCAAACTGCCTTGGATACTGCAGAGAAAGGGATATAAAGCCTTGGGGAAATTGGAGTGTCAAAGAGCATTTTTCATGTAAGATTTCTTTACCCACCCTGGGAAGTTCCAGAAAACACAACACAATTTAACTATGGCTACAAGAAAAAAATTTCTTAGGAGAGGCCCTGTATTCTTAAAAGGGTTTATGGTTGCTGTTCTCACTAGGTCAGATATTCCAGGGAAAATTCTAGCATCAAATTGAATCCTTAAATGCAATGGGAATAATAGGAGCCCAGGGTTGCAAGGCCCAAGTGGTGTCACTTAATTGCCGAAGACAAGGTGAGCGCTGTTACCAAAAAGGGCAATGGAGCCAAAGCAGTGATCAGAATAGCCTAACTCAGAGACCTATGACTGGTTAGTTGAGCATGGTTTCCCTAAAAGTACAACAGATGGGCAGTATACTATTATTACTTCACCGGTGTAAGTGGTACAACCCACTGTTATTCCTAATGGTTCGCTAGCAAAATTTTTGCTTCCACTAGGAGATACAAAAATGATTATATTGAACTGGAAATCAAGACAGCTGCCTGGCCACTTGGACTCTTCAGACTTCAGAATGAAAAGTCAAAGAGTGTTACTGTACTGGCTGGAGTGATTACCAGGAGCAAATCGGGCTGCAATGGAGACACAGTGGAAGTAAAGAAGAGTGTGTCTGAATAAAGGACATCCCTTAGGACAGCTCTTAACACTACCATATCCTGTGATTAAAGCCTATGGAAAACTACAATAATCCCATTTAGGCAGGATTGCTAATGGCTCAGACATCTCAGGAATGAAGGTTTGGGTCATCCTACCAAGCAAGAACCGCACAAGCAGAGGTGTTTAATGAGTGCAAAGGGAATATAGAAAGTGTAGTAGTACATACTTGTTTTGAATTAAAGTTTCTTTTTTTTAATACCTTAAAATTCACTTTGAAAATAAAGAAAGTTTGAGTCAAAGAAGTCAAGTCATTAGCTGAAAACCTTATGACTAGTAAGAAGCAGATTCTGGAATGTATACCATGACTCTATAATTCTAAAATGCATCTCTCGTCAAAAAATAAAATAAAATAAAATAAAATAAAATAAAATAAAATAAACCAGAAATGCAGGATTCATGGCACATTAAAAAGTAATAGGTGATAGGTAAGTAGAAAAAACCATTAAGGGGAAAAGCAAAGAAGCATTTTGCATGAGTTAATGTTGCTGTTAGCTGAGTATTAGTAGCTAGAACTGGTCAATTATGAAATGGATGAAAAAGTGAATGGAAGCTACTAAAGATAGTGTGATTCTTCCAGTGTTTTGTCATAATAATCAAAGCATGGACTTCTATGATGGCTGAATTTAAGTGTGAGGACAAACACCAAATTAAAGGAGTCCCCTGCAGACAGCAGAGTCAGACACCTAAATTTCACACACTGCTGATTATATGAACAACTTACAACAAAGGATTTTTAGAAAAGAAATGGCAAATCATTAAGTATTGAGGTCTTCAAACTTCTAAAAGTCAAAATAGCCTGCTGCTTCTATCAACTCAACTGCCAGAGTCTCCAGGACTTATTATACTTCTAGTATTCAAAACCGAATACAGTCTTTAGGGTTAATGTCTTTAAGAATAGGGACAGCAGTGTAGATATATGATTCAAAGGCAACTGTGTAAGATTATTAGCAAGGAATGGATTTCATATTTTTCAACTACTCATGGAGGAAAATTAGTTGGAGAAGGTTTATTTTCCACATAGCATTAAGTAGCATTCAACTGTACAACTTAGTAACCAAATTACCCCCTCACCTAGCAAGACTGAATGCAGGTCGTGGTTATGTTATCAAAGTCCCCTGGTCAATGGGTCTCCAAGGAATTTGAGAGAATGCAGGAAGCTACAATTATGAAGCACCTGGATACAACTGTTTCTTTTTGAAATAAATGTTTGCTGACTGTTCCTCAGTGCTTTTACCATGCAACAAAATCCATTATCCATGTAGTATTCACTTCCCAGTAATGTTATCTTTACACCTTCTTAAAAATATTTTCCCTAAAAATATGCTACTGAAAAACAATTACAAAACAATTAATTTTAAAAATGCTTAAACACTAAGAATCATGGCTTCAAGGATTTTAAGTTTATAAACTCCTTTACCTTTTATAATATTTTTATAAAGTGACTGCAATCATATTCCCATTTTAAATAACTTTAAGTAACTTTCCCAAGACTACAAGCTAATGAGAGACAGAACCAGGATTTCAAAGCCACATGGTCTGAGTTCCAGAGGTTCTGCTTTTCAACCTTATCTTAACAGTAATTATTTTTCAAGCAAAATATTAATAATACTGAAAAGATTAAAGTATTTATGGAAATATTTTATTAAAGCTAATAATTTTATTCAGGAAATTTAAATAGACATTCACATGAGAGCTTTGTTTTCACTTTACTGAATAGCCACGTGCCACTATGGAAAATCCCAAAGATGACACACTAACTCCTAGGTTCCTGTCAATGACTTAAACACAAACATCTCATTTTGTTTGGATTAGCCAAAATAAAGAGACATTATTTACCCCTGATAATACTGAGAAAACTAATAGTGAGTGTTGCAATGTAGGATCATTTGGATACAATTAATGAAACTTATTCAGGCTGACTGAATAATAGCATTTCATTCTGAGAAACACAAGGACATAAATTGCAAGCAAGAGTCTTCAGGCTGAGAACAGAAAATAAAAGCAGCATTCAAGTCATAGAGTAAATTTTTCTCATTTTCACCACCTGACTTCTCATTTATGTTTTTTCTCTTCCTTTTAGTTTTACTTTTCTCTTTTCCATGGCACCAACTTTTTCTGCTTTGCCAAGCACATATTGGAGGATATATGTCACTCATCTTGGGTTCAAACATCCCCAATTCAAGGAATCAACAAAGACCAACATAGTTGCAAATATCCAAAACAAGAGGGTTTTTGTTGTTGCTGTTTTTGTTTGGTTTGGTTTGGGTTTTTTCCTTGTTGTTTTGTTTTGTTGGTCAATGTTTATCTCTTATCCAGTCAGCTATGGCTGGGTAAATAGAGTCACGTGGTAAAAACATGGCTTACTAGAAGACAAAGAGTGGTTAAACCTGGAAAATACTTGGATGTTAGTGACTCATTTCAAATTCTGAGGAATTCTGAGGAAGAGCTTTCAGAGAAATTTCATAACAGAGAGTTAGGTATTGAAATTATATATAAACTCAGGACTGTCTATTTAAACTAATATACTCCCTTGTTCAGGATATACCACAGAACATAAGGTACCTAATGATATTCACCTAAAAGAAACAAATAAATCTTAAAGTACTTCACAGATGTTGTTATATTTTCTTCTTTTGAATAAATCCAAAAGTCTGTGAAATTAATCTAAGTGGATATTTAAAAGATATTTCCCATTGTATACCAAAGTTTCTCATTGTCATATTTTAATGTACATTTTCTTACTCTTTACTAGTTATAATAAAATCAGTGTTTTCAGGGACCAAGAATAGAAGGTAAATAATTGAATAAGTCTGTTGTAACATAACTGGGAATGGCCCAAGTTTATTATCCTCACCTATAATTCCGTTTAAATTCATTATAATATATTTTATCTATGTAGTCAATTAAATAAGGTGGAGAGAGAGGTAGGAATGTAACAAAAAATAAAAACAGTATTCTAAAGCAAGACAGATGCAAGAATATCCAATGTTGACATCTCGTGTGTCCTAGGCTTCCATCAGTCTTAAAAAAAAAAAAAAAAAAAAGTGAACTCACAGAAATGGACGATAGAATAGTGGTTACCAGGGCTTGGAGGTGAGGGTGGAAGATAGGGATACAGGAAAGGCTGGTCAAAGATTTCAAGCCTTCAGTTATAAGATGAATAAGTTCTGGGAATCCAATGTTCAGCACAATGACTATACTTAATAATACTGTGTTTTGTACTTGAAATTTGCTGACTGTAAACCTTAAGTGTTCTCCTCATTAAAAATAAAAAATTGAAAAGAGGAAACCACAAGGACTTCCCTGGCGGTCCAATAGTTAAGACTCCCCTCTTCCACTCCAGGGCGTACAGGTTCTATCCTGGGTCAGGGAACTAAGATCCTGCATGCTGTGTGGCATGGACAAAAAAAAGAAAAAAAAAAAAAAAAAAAAGGAAAAAAAAGAGGTAACCACGTGAGGTGATGAATCTGTTAATTAACTGATTGTGCTAATCATTTCACAAAGTATACATATGTCAAATCATCGTGTTATACACTTTAAATATATACAAATTTATTTGTAAATTATACCTCAATTAAAATAAATATAATATAAATTTTAAAATAATATGACTGCATAACAGAAAAAATATTATTTTATTTTCCATGTTTATGAAATGAATATATGCAAGGTGAGAAAGAGACATATACACCCATAGCTTTTCTTTTTTTTTTTTCTCAGAATCACACAAGCACATATGTGGCAAAAGATACAAAAGACACGAGGGAAAGATTAGATCATAGGGAAAGAACTGCTTTATGGTAAATATGATAAACAACACAATAAAACATTGCATTAAATTTTTATTTATTTCAATATAGGGGAAGGGAATTGGGAAGAAGTATATAGCTATTAGCCTTCAATAGCATTTTTTTTTTAATGAAACACGTGTGGCCAAATGTTACATTTGATAGAGAAGGGTGGTAGCACACAGTGCTTCTCATGTTTTTATTTTTCTAGAAGTTGTAATAATTTAATAATTTATAGAAGAAATAAAAAAACTAAATTCATACAATATTTATGGCATGCTGACTTTCAATATACTTATCTTACTTATCTATATAGTTTTGACTTCATATTTGCTTGATAGTCTTATTTTAATTTGAAGGTGAGGAAAATCATTTTATGACCAAATGAATCTCAGTCAATTAATCTTTTGACCTTCTTTAACTCCTTGTAAAACTCATTTCAATTGTTTACCAATTTGATCTAGATTCTACATATCACTTTTCTCCCTTTGCTGGATTTTCTTTTTATTTATAATAGTTTCACATAGATGAGAAAAGGAGATTCAAACATAGTCATATTCAATCGATCTTTCTTGAGTGCTCAGAATGGCTCAGGTACTGTGGTGATTCCCCATGTAACTTCACATGTGTTTTTTTTTTTTTTTTAATAGCTAATCTATTTATTTATTTATTTATTTATTTATTTATTTATTTATTTATTTAGCTGTGTTGGGTCTCCTTTTCGTGCGAGGGCTTTCTCTAGTTGTGGCAAGCGGGGGCCACTCTTCATCGTGGTGCGGGGGCCACTCTTCATCGCGGTGCGCGGGCCTCTCACCATCGCGGCCCCTTCCACCGCGGGGCACAGGCTCCAGACACGCAGGCTCAGTAGTTGTGGCTCACGGGCCCAGTCGCTCCGCGGCATGTGGGATCTTCCCAGACCAGGGCTCGAACCCGTGTCCCCTGCATCAGCAGGCAGATTCTCAACCACTGCACCACCAGGGAAGCCCACACATGTGTTTTTAAAAACCAGTGAAAGATAATTAAAGAAAAAATATCCAAATATCAATATGTAGTATTTTCTGTAACAAATCATTCACTAGTCCATTTGGCTTTTTTTGCATACTTAGTTTACAAGAGCAATACGAAAAATGAATTCTGGTTAGATGCATTCAGATCATATAGGAGAGACTAGAAGAATTATCAAAAGAAATTATGTAATAATAATTTTATCACTAAAATGGTGGTAGAACATCAAATGGGAAGATTAAAGACATTCAAATAAATAGTAAAAGTAGTATATAATGTCACAGAGCTGAACGTAATTCTACTAATTTGAAACATTGCTTTGAATGATGGACTAAAAAGACCTCCCATTGGCATTCAGGTGGGCCATTTAAAAAAGTGTGTATCAAAAATTCAATGTTAATAAAGATGAGACCTTTATAATATAAGAACTTTCAGTAAACTCTAAGAGAAGTTCCCATAACCATCTTTTCTCTATTTAAATGCAATTGCCCCATTTCATATTGAGATGTCGGTTGCCCACTCATTAAATACATTGCACACTGCTAATAGTCTCCTTTTTAATTAAGGTTTCTCGGCATTGGAAGATTAAGAGTTCATAGAGAGCATACCCAGAGGAAATTGTGTGATCATGTTATTTAGCACTAAATCCCACATTTTTTTTTTTTACTGGAATGAATAAGAAAGGACCATACTGCAAAAAACACAACTTAACCCATTAATATTATTGTATCTTTTATAATTTTTCTTCTTTGAAATTACCTAATCAATGTAAATTATATATATATTATCTCCAAGCTTCCTATTACAGAAACAACCCTGTGGTTTGTTGCTTTGACTCACCTAAACTTTCCAATGACTGTCTGAAAAAAAAAAAGAGAGGGATTTCCCTGGTGGCACATTGGTTAAGAATCTGCCTGCCAATGCAGGGGACACAGGTTTGAGCCCTGGTCCAGGAAGATCCCACATACCGCAGAGCAACTAAGCCCATGTGCCACAACTACTGAGCCTGTGCTCTAGAGCCTGTGAGCCACAACTACTGAGCCCGCATGCCACAACTACTGAAGCCCACGTGCTTAGAGCCCGTGCTCCACAACAAGAGAAGCCACCACGATGAGAAACCCGTGCACCACAACTAAGAGTAACCCCCCCTCGCCACAACTAGAGAAAGCCCGCATGCAGCAACTAAGACCCAATGCAGCCAAATAAATAAATAAATAAATTTATTTAAAAATAAAAGGAGAAACACAAAGAATCTAAATTATTTTCATATTTAGGAATAATAATAATTTAATAATAACTACAACTGAAATAATATTCATAATTGGTGCTAAAAGTTAACGAGAACTTTTTATCAATAAATGAGCTAATTGCTTTGCAGTTTTGATTGACTTAATCCTTACAAAAATCTTATTCACTTGAGGTAACTATTATACTTTACACACAGAGAAATAGACGTGTTCAAAGCTACACTGCTCTCAAGTGTGGGGCTAAAAATAAAATCCATGCCATTTTCTCCTAGGGCTGCACTCTTATTTTACTGTTATGCCTTACTATTTTCTTTAATCCATTAGCATTTTGGTGAACCTGTTACTAAACCAACACTTGGGTCCACTCACCCCCATGCATGTGCAGTAAAGCCAGTCTACTGACACTGGTTTGCGGAAGGAAAGTTGAGCGTTTATTGTAAGGCACCATACAAGGAGCCCTGGACAGCTAATGCTCCAAAAGCCCAGTCTCTCCTGATGGGTTTCAGGAAAGCATTTTTAAAGGCCAGGTGAGGGCGAGACATCCCAGGGTATGTGATCAGCTTGTGCACAATTTTCTGATTGGTTGATAGTGAGGCAACAGGGCAGTGTCACAGGGGTTAACATTATCAATCCTCAGGCTCCAGTAGGTATGGGGGCTATGTGCTCATGGTCATCAAGTAGTTAATTTCTTGCTTTTGGGGGGAATTTTAGCATCTGTATGACAAGTTAGGAAATGTGCAGCAGATACTATGATTCAGGTACTTCAGAGGGGATCTACAGCAGAGGATATGGGGGAGGAGTCTGTCACAGGAAGGTCCCATAGGGTCCAGCTTGGTTAAAAACCTAAGTCAAAAGGTGTATTTTCCAGGTCCCAATAAAGGCAAATCTCATGGTAGGGGAGGGATTGATAATGTGGGCTTATATTCTCCATACAGATTGTTTTACAGTTGCAAGGAGAAATCATAATTATACAATGGAGAAATTAAAAATACCTTGACCAGATGGCCAAAATGAATGTCAGCAAAAGAGTAGATAGACATTATAGCTTCTGAGTGTCTTACAATGAGAATGACACAGTGACATGTATGGAGTATTTTGTTTGAGGATGGTAAACCTGAATAAAATAAATAGAAATTATTAACAAACTCAAAATAGACATATTTTATGTAAAAAGAATATGGGCTTATTATTTTTAAAAAATTAATCTCAAAGAAGACCAAGGAAACAAACTGTTTTCAATTAAAGGAGATTAAGGAGAATTGACAACTAAAGATAGTACTTGATCTTAGACTTGATCCTGTAGTGGAGGAAAATAATTACCATAGAGAATATTATTTGGTTAATTGACTAAAGTGGAATATGGACAACAGATTAGGTAAAAGTAACCAAGAGACAGAGTAACAAAAGTCAGTCACATGGGTGTTCCATGACTAAGTAACTGATTCCACAATGGAGACACTTTACTTTTCCAACTGGATTTTAGAATCAGCTTGTCAATTTCTAAAATAAATAAATAAATAAATAAATAAAACCTGCTGGGATTTTGAGATTGCATTATCCTTTTAATATGTTGCTGAACTTAATTTGCTAATATCTTATTAAGAACATTTACATTTATATCTATGTAGGATATTGATTGTATTTTTTTTTTTTTCTGTCACAATTTTTTTTGTTTTTGGCATAGGATAATGCTGCCCTAATAAAATGTGTTGAGAAATACTTCTTCCTATTTCATTTTCTGAAAGACTTCATGAGGAAATGACATTTTTCTTCCTTATGTATTTTGTAGAATTAATCAGTGAAACTCTCTGGACCTGGAGTTTTCTTTAAGGAAACATTATTATAAACAATGATTAAATTTCTATATATATGGAGCTTTTCAAGTCACTAATTTTTCCTTAGTTGATTTTTCTGGCAGAATTTGCCTAATACATTTAAAATATCAATTTTACTGTCATAATGATGTTTATAATATGCCAGTATCATCGTGTAAATGTCTGTGAGATCTGTAGAGTGTGCTCTGTTTTCTTCTATATATTGGTAGTTTGTATTTTCTCTCCTTTTTTTCTCTTTTTGTCTAGCTAAATTTTAATTAAATCTGTTGGTATTTTCTAAGAATCAGTGTTGATTTCAATGATTTTATTTTTTCCAATTTTTACTGTGATTAAACATACACAAGATATTATTCACCATCTTAATCATTTTAAGTGTACAGTTTAGAGGTATTAAGTACATTCACATTGTTTTACAACCATCACTACTATTCATTTCCAGAACAATTTTCATCTTGCAAAACTGAAATTATATACCCATTAAATAATAACTCATTTCACTCTCTCCCCAGTCCCTAGATATCATTCTAATTTCTGTCTCAATGATTTTGACTACTCTAAGACTCCATAAAAGTGGGCTTATACAATGTTTGTCTTTTTGTGGCTGGCTTATTTTACTTAGCATGATGTCTTAGAGATTCAATCATGTTGTAGCATATATCAGTATTTCCTTCCTTTTTTAAGGCTGAATAATATCCCATTGCATTGTATATGACATTTTGCTTATTCATTCATCTGTCAATGGACATTTGGACTGCTTCCAGGCTTTAGCTACTGTGAATAAACCTGCTATGAAGTGAGTGTACACATTTCTCTTTGAGACTCTGCTTTCAATGTTTTTATGTTACATCCAGAAGCAGAATTGCAGAATCAAATGATAAATCTATTTTTAATTTTTTGTGAGGAACCGCCATGCCATAGTGTTTTTCATGGCAGTTATCTCATCTTACATTTCCACAAAGAGTGCACAAATCTTCCAAATTTTCCTGATCATCACCAACACTTGTTATTTTTTTTTTTGTTATTTTGACAGTAGCTATCCAAACAGGTTTGAGGCAGTATTCCTTTTTGGTTTTTAATGTGTTTCCCTAATTATTAGTAATGTTAAACATCTTTACATGTGCTTATTGGCAATTCAAACATCTTCTTTAGAGAAACGCCTATTCAAATTATTTGCCTATTCTAGAATGAGGTTATTTTGTTGTTGTTGTTGAGTTTTAAAAGTGCTTATATATTCTGGGCATAGTTCCGTATCAGATATATGGGTATGCAAATATTTTTTCCATTCTATAGGTTTTCTTTAAGACACAAAAGTTTTTAAATTTCATGAAGTTCAATTTGTCTATTTTTTCTTTTGTTGTCTCTGCTTTTGGTGTCATATCCAAGAAATCATTGCCAAATCAATGTAGTGAAGCTTTTGTTTTATGTTTTCTGCTAAGGGTTTTGTAGTTTTATCTCTTAAATTTAGATCTTCCATCCATTTTGAGTTAATTTTTGTATGTGGTGTTAGGTAAAAGTCCAACTTCATTCCTTTGTATGTGAATATCCTGTTTTCCCAGAACTATATGTAGAAGAGACTGTCCTTTCTCCATTGAATGGTCTTGGCACCCTTGTTGAAACTCATTTGACCATATATATGAGTTTGCTAAGTATCTTATGATCTATGAACAAAGATTAGTTTAATTGTTCCTTCCCAATTTGTATGGTTTTTCATTCTCTTTCTTCCCTAATTTCTCTTCTCTCATAACTGCTTTTGTTGTTATTGATTTCTGTTTTGTTTTGTTTGTTTTATCTTGGCTGGTTTATACCACCTCCAAGGTGTCTGTGAATTAACATGTCCTCCAGCCCCTTTCATTCTTGAAGCATCCTTAATACCATTGCTAAGACATCTGGTATCATAGTTTAGTAGTTGAACCATTTTAAACCTGTCAACTGCACTCCTCATTTCTTAGATAACATTCAGCCAATTTTGCTTATTTCTGTTTCTGCTTTCCTCAGGATATGAATTATGATAAGCTTAATTCTGAAATTTTTTTTTCCTTCCCAAGTGGTCCCTTTTAACACTATTTAAAAAACTTTTAATTTGTGCTTTAATAAATCCTAGATATATTATCAATTATATTCTATTTGACTTTTAGCATTATTTTTGCCCAAATCAATACATTAGTAATATTCCACAAAGCTTGAACATGGTTAAAACATTTAAATATTGTCACTATAGTGAATTGATTTTTAAATTCTTAAAAGAAGTAAAAACTATAAGAACTTGTGTAGAATCACCAAAAAGAAAAGAAAAGAAAGGAAGAAAAAAAAGAAAGAAACATCAAAAGCGTCTGGAAACTTGCATCAGATTCTTTTTCAATGTACCTTTGTTTTCCACATAAAACGTTATTTGTTTTTGATATATTCACTTATTTAAAAATTATTTTTTGAGTGTCTTTCATATGTGATATTCTAAACATTGGGAATGGCATGGCAAACAATATAATAAGATCACTTCTCACATGCTTGCTTTATGTGCTAGTTGAGGAAGCAATCAAAAATCATAATGTTAATATGAAGATTTCAATTTAAATCCTGTAAATAAAATTAAACAATTGAATGGAATAAAAATCAGCAGAGGTGGGGAATATCATCTTATAAAAGCTAAAATACAGCAAAGTGGCATTTCTGTGAGGAATTCAGTGAGCTGTCACATGACTGGAGTCAAATACCAAGTCATGCAAAAATTCAAAGGAAGAATCTAGCAGTTGAGTCAGTAAGTACAAAGGTCCTGAGGTAGGAATATACTTTCTATGGTCAAGAAACTAAAAGAAAAAAGGTAACTTAAATATAGTTCAAGTGGAGAAGAGTGTAATTAAGCAAAATTAGAGTGCTGAAAATAGATCAGAATATCTTAATTTTCTGAAGTCCATTTTAAGGAAACAGAAGTCATCGAAAGAATTTTTGCCAGATGGGATGTGATGTGATTTCCAATTAAATAAAGTTATTCTGGTCTCTAGATAGGAAATAGTGTATAAGAAAGCAAAAGTGGAAACAGAAGACCTTTTCACAGAGAAATTTAATTATCTTGGTGAGATATCAAAGCAGGTTTAGGTGAGAAAGAAAGAAAAGGAGCTGGTTGTTTGTAAGAGCAAAATAGGTCAAATAAATGTATTTCACTGCTATATGCTATAATATGTGGGAATTTTGCAAATGTTAATCATATATTTTCTGATAACTGTCAAATTGCATAGATAAATCTGAGATTTGGAAGAAAATTATTGATTCAGACCTATACTTTAACACATTGTAAACAAATATTTCATATCATTCCATTATTTTGTACATATTCAAAGACTATTGAAATGTTCTAAATATTAAATTTTTCTACAGACTTTTAATTATATAATTTTTATAAACATGCATCATCCCACAAAGCATATAAAGAATTATGATATTCAATTATTTAAAAGTTATCTGTTTGAATAGGAAGTATTTATGTATTAGTATTATGATGACCTTGGAGCTTACTTTATAGTGACAAATACTTTATAGTGAGAAGATGGAAGAAATGTGCTGTTATAAAATGTTTTTCAAATATGTTATTTCCTTCCATTCCCATCACCTTCCCACTGAATTAGCTAAACAAGTGACATACTATTTAATGCAGCTCCATTTTATCCTTCATTTTTTGATACTAGTCAGTTTTGGGACATATTGGAAAACAGTTTTGAGAATCTAGGATTAATGTTCCTCAAATGACATATTATTCAAAAAATAAAGGAAGATCTTAAGCAAGGAGATTTCAGATATGTTCTTGAAGGACATATGATACTCGATCTGTGTAGAATTAATGAGCTGCCTCAGGCCAGGATCATTTTAATATCTATCCCAAGTTCTTAATCCCTTATGTTTGAAACACTATATCTTTCAAACGTTATGATGTACATTTTTATTCCAGGTATTACAAGATATTCACATTTCACTATCATTTTCATAAAAGAAGTTTGAGAATTCTTTGTGATAAAAAGTAACAAAAGTTTTTTAAGATATCCCTGAGTTCCTTGAAAATTATCTTCTATTTATTCTTAGAACTGGCACAACTACTTCTTAGATAGATATTCAAAGAGCAGCAGAGTCTGGGTAAATTGTCATATTGCCAGTTTGTCGGTGGAAGTAATATGAATTGTGCATGAAAGTGAGTCAGCAGCATATGATCAATGGAAATCTCAAAGCACTTGATTTTATCATTAAATACTTTCAGTTAATAAAATGCTCATTGGAATGAAATAAATGACGCTATTTTGTGGGAGATAAGTGTTCATTGTCAAGACATAATGGATAGGACTCAAATATACTGTGTTGTGAACATTTTTTCCAGCTCAGAAAGCAAAATAGAATGGAAGAATATATTTAAGATGAAAAGACTGTAGCTATCGTAGCAAAACTGGAAGATAATTTAAGATAATATTGAATCACAAATTAACCACTTCAATTCTTAGAAGTGAAAAAAAGTAGTTATAGGATTGAAAGTTGAAAAGTAGGGGTTTTTTTCACTATCTTAGGAGAGTCCAAGAATGAGAGTCTTAGAATAAAATGTAATCTTTGAAATATGTCTATATATGGTTTATTTGTGTGTATATGTGTATAGATTCACCAATTACTGTCTGTATTTGTTGTTATTCTCCCTGGAAAACATTGTGTAATATGCTCTTTCTTTTTCCAAATTATTGCCATTAAATCTTCCTGTTATTTCAATGCATTATTTCACCAATGTAAATAAACACGTGTAGTCTGCATACAGACATTTTATATTAATATAATTCAATATTTCTTCCACTAGCTCTTTCTATTCACCCAAGTTCATTATGCATGATTCACCTAACTGTTCTTCAGGCTATTTACGTCAGTGAGTCACTTATACCTTCCCTTTAGGCTCCTTTTCTCTTCTGTTTTTGAATTAGAGTCCTTCAAAATGGAATTCTAGAGTCATAATTCTAAAAATAAACTAAAAGAACTTCTCTGAAACATTTTGGACAGAGGAGCACATTTCTTATTTTAAAAGACCTTCAGAGTCTTTCCCAGAATTTTTTGCTAACTTATGCAACTGTTTGCATTGTTTCCATTCCATTCAGATTAGGCAAACTTTCAAAAAAATCACAAGCATATTTGTAAAATGCATCCATGTTAACATCATAAGTGAATTTTGTCCTTGAGTACATGTGTTTTTATATGGCTTTCCTCAAACTAGATTCTTGATAAAAATCCGTATTGCTGATAGCTTTTGTTTTTGTAATTGTGTTCTGAAAGTCAAAAGGGAGCTGGCAAAATAAAAAAAGTCTATGACTCTAGCCTACACAAAATTAATTCACATTCAAAAAGATAACATTTAAAGTGTAACTCACAAAATTAAATTTAAAAGAAATTACAAAATGTGCTTGATAAGAAAAAGAATGATTAAACTCTAAGATCTTTCTGTATAATTCAAATAATTAGACCATTTCAGATAATGAAAGTCAGTAGGCTTTCAATGATTCTGAACAACAACTTAGACCTCTGGGCAACCTAACAGATCTGTTGAAGCTTACAGAATGTAAATTTTCTAATGATATGCACTAAGGTTATTTTGGTCACAATGCATGAGCATCATTATTGTGGAACTAATGATAGCACATATAGACTTTTTATGTTCATTAAACGAAGCAAGATTGAATGGAATCAATCTTTTTATTACATCGTTTCATATGATATAAATGTTTTATCCTCTTTTCTACATATATAGGGATAAAAAGTCTCATAAAAGAACAAAATGTGTTATCAAACCAAACTTGGGTGTGCTTGCCCAATGCTCAGCAAAGCCAATCTACTGACCCCAGGTTGTGGTGAAAGAAATCACAGCGTTTATTTCAGGGCCAAGCAAGGAGAATGGGCAGCTCATGCTCAAAAGACCTGAACTCCCTGATGGCTTTCAAAGAAGGGTTTCTAAAGGCAGCATTAGGGGTGAGGGTTGTAGGGTGCCTGATCAGCTTGTGGATTAGTTGGTGCTGAGGTAACACAGTGGTATTTCAGATGCCAGCATCATCAACCTTCTGGTCCCAATTGGTCTGAGGTCTGAGTGTTTGTGGTCAGCATGCAATTAACTTCTTCCACCTGGTGGGGACTTTAGTACCTGCAAAACAACTCAAAGATACGGATCAGGTTATTATCTAGAGCCTCTGAGGAGGAACTAAAGGTCCTTGACTTTGTTTTATGACTAAACTATTATTATTTTGTCTTGCTTGGCTGTTTTCCTTTGTTTCTGTATTTTCTCACTTCTCAGATTAAATTTGTTCTTTGGAACTCAGGAAAACCTAGGAGGCTCAGCTTATCTACAAACAAGGAGCAGGGGCCATGGCAACAATGGGGGTCTGTCCCAGGAAGGCTCCACAGGGTCCTGCTCGGTTTCACATGTATGAACTTGGTAGGACTAATTCCTAAGGAGTATAATCTATTCTCTTTTACTGTTATCTATCAATATCTTGGTAGTAAACCAAGAATATGCCTATCACACACTCACATACACATGCACAATCACACACATATATGGAAATTATATTTATATATTGGTTTAAAACTGACCAAAAGAACTGTAATACATAAACCTCACTATTTTAGCTCATGAGAGAATTATTGTTCTTTGCTTTGGCATTATGTATTAACTCCAAGAGAGAATATTTTTAAGATGTGTTACCCTAAATAAAACTAGGAGCCAATAATAAGGAAGAAAGCATTTATTTGGTTTCAAAGAATTGCACTTCAGGGCTCAAAGATTTGCTTAGCAATCCAAAGAGTGTCCCAATGAGGAACAAAAGTCTGGGGCTTTTAAAGACAAAGAAGGGAGTTTTGCATTACAAAGAATTTGAATTGGATTTGGAGGCAGAAGCTAGTATTGACTCAACAGGATTGAGTGCTAAAGCTATCCTAGAGAGGGGGAAAGTCCGCTGTTCCAACAAGTTGCAGGTGTTCTTTCAGAATCCTTGGAATATTTGCGATTTGACTTAGTTCAAAAGTTCATGGTTACACCAGGTAAGGACATGCATAACAACTCCTTACAGCCTCCTGGCTCCACTTTAAAACTCCTTGATATAAATGACTTCGTTTGGGACTTCCCTGGTGGTGCAGTGGTTAAGAATCCATTTGCCAATGCAGGGGACACAGGTTCAAGCCCTGGTCAGAGAAGATCCCATATGCCGTGGAGGAACTAAGCCCGTGTGCTACAACTACTGAGCCTGCGCTCTAGAGCCTGCAAGCCACAATTACTGAGCCCACGTGCCACAACTACTGAAGCCCGCATGCCTAGAGCCCATGCTCTGCAACAAGAGAAGCCACCACAATGAGAAGCCCACGCACCACAACAAAGAGTAGCTCCCGCTCACCGCAAAACTAGAGAAGAACCCACGCACACAGCAACGAAGACCCAACGCAGCCAAAAATAAATAAATAAAATTTAAAATAAATAACTTCATTTTATTTCACATTTCACAAAGGAGATAGCTTATTGAATAAAGTCGTTTATTGATAATAAAGGCAATAGCATGTTTTTTCTTTATCTAAAACAATTTCCCATTTTAAAGACCTACATGAGAAACTTCTTTTAGATCTCAATAATAGGAAAAAATATATATTGGCTTCCCTTGTTGCTATGTTAAGTAAATTAACACATTTTAAATATAAATACTTTTATTTGCATTTTACTAGGAAGCTTAAAGCCAAATATGTTACTCTTGCTAAACCTAATGGTATACATTTTTTACACTAACTTCATTCTTCATTTCATCTAATTTTTCTACTGTTATTTTTTTCCATGTTCAGGCTTTCTCTTGTTATATTGTGAGGTATAGATTACTGTAGGCAGACTTCTATTTTTCTTTTGGTTGTTTTATATACTTTATTATATAGGTTAACAAAATACTGATTAGGTTAAAATTTTTCAAAAATATGTTGGACATATATAGCTTTCTTCGTGCTTATGCACTTCAGACTTTAAACTATATAACTTTCTTTCAGTGATTAGAGAGGCTGTGCACATTTCCTGAATCATTTTGAAGCTGGAATGTGATGTGGAAACTCAAACAGTAACAGAATATCTACCATTACTGGAGCACTTATTCTAAACCAGGAACTATTACAGACTTTATATGTGTATGTCTAATTTTACAAACACTGTAAGAGTAAGTGCTGTTTTCAAATAGTTGATGCTGATGCATGAATAATCTAAGATCACAAAAGTGATCAAAAATTACATAAAATGAATGTGAAACCAGTGTTCCATGGTTTCCTGCCCACTAACTTGCTGTTTCTGTGATGCAGCGGGTCCTTTATAATTGAACTGCTTCGTGTTCATTCTATATCCAATTCGGTTAGCTCATGAAATATGGCTTCGTAAATGTCACTCCTTTTAAAATTGTAAAGTAAAAAATGAACCAAACAAAGTCATTTATTAGATTGTTTGCCATGAGATATGTTCTGTGTAAAGGTCCAAGGCAAAGGAACACAGCTTCCACCTTAAAATCCAAAACAAAAATACCTCCTTTAGTGCTTTGTAAGTCAATTTGATTTCAGTTTTGTTCAGTGAATGTGAAGACAGGGAATTCAATTTCAGTAAAGAATATCCCCATTACTCTTTATGAGATTATTGAGAAATACTACTACCCATTATAAGCTTAAATCCCAATCAGTTTAAGGTTTTCCCTTGTCTGCTTCTAATTTATGATTATTTTTTGTGAGGCACAATTTCAATAATTATTATCACACACATTAGTATCTACTCTCATACTTCTTGGCAACACAATTCAGTTTCCCAATTAAATTATCTGTGGCATCTGATTTTTTTTTAACTACCTTTTTTTATTAACAAACATTTTTTAAAGTCATGCAAATGCTCCTATTTTGATACGATATTTATAGGAAAAGAAACTAAAGATGGCCAAACAGTGATGTTCTTGCTTGAATGCTGATTTAAGATGCAATTCTTATACAGGAAGTTGTAATTATTTACTTCAATATAAATATCTCCTATCAGCTGTAATCCTTTTTGTCAGCATCAAGCTCTTCTCAATTAATTTCTTTCCTTATGATCTGTTAACAAGAAACATACATGCTTATTATAAGCATGCATGAAATTTCTCATCTTATGTTCATAAAAGTGATATATTCATTACTGTGTACATAATATAAAGATATGGATACTGTAAAGGTAAATACAATATTTAAAAACAAATTATTTCTGATGGAAAAAAAGGAAAGAGACACCATTTTCTTTGAGCATTTACTTTGGAAAACTTGTAATTTTAAAGTTCTTCTCTGTTTCTCTGAAATGTATGTAAACCTTTTTTACAAGTTAAATAAGCCTCTTAGTTTTACAACCTAGTAATGTTTCTTCAACGGCCTAGGAGCCATCTCTTTGAAATGACATCATCAAGGAAAATGGCTCCCCCATCTCCCAGTTTTTGTGAGGGTAGGAAGCTAATTTGGGCTGGTGCCTCTAAGTTCTGACATAAAGATATGAGAACTTTATATTCCCTTTGGAAAAAGCCAATTAGCTAATACAAACGGTCATCCTAATTACCAGGTGAATTTGGGATGCACTACATGTGACAAATAGTGCTGTCAAGCCCTCTTACTGGAGGACTAGTTATCATTCATCTTGCAAATTTGTATGTAATGACTTGTGTCTGCTTGGCTGTATAAAAGGGTGAGATTTCTTTCTGACTTTGCAGTCTCTTTAGTGGATTGACTGTGATTTCACATCACATCTCAGTTTAAAACTTATTCAATAATGGAGCTGTTTTCTTTCTCTTCTACATTTGTGGAGAAGTTTTTGTGAGTTGGTAGGAGACTTTGTTTTTAATTCCCCTACAATACTCTACATAATTTCATATTTCAAAGCTTCCCCCTGGTCAAGATCTTCAACGATAGGGACAATATACATTTCAATTATTTTTTGCTGAAACAGGAATTTCCAGCTCTTAGAAAATTGAAACTCTCCATGATTTAATATAGAACTTAATAAATTTATGTTGTAATCATGCAATAGGAAAACTCCACACAGGTAATGTTAAACATATTGTGCCTTCATTGTGTGGAGGCATCTAGCACTATGGTATCTACCTCTAGAAGTGATTTTTTTCTTTAACTGCCTATAAATTCATATATGTGAAATATCAAGCAATTTCTTAGTAGACATCACGGTCTAGCTAGAACAACCAGAAGCAGTTTTGTTTTTGTTTTTGTGTTCCCAGGACTACCCTATTCCAAACATCTGGAGACTGAAACTAAATTTCCAAGTACAGTTCAAGGAGTGGGAGTCTAGTGATGTTTGTTTTGCTTGGACTATAGGGTATAATATAAATCAATCTTAGAAAGAATTTAGATTTTAGAGTCCTCCAGAATCATGTGAAATAGGAGTCATTCAGCTTCTTTCCTGCATAACCTTCTAAGATAATGGATTTTTTTAAGTTAATAAAAAGGTTGCAAATCTGGAAAAAAAAATGAACTATTTTTTACTTGGTACACATTAATTTATATATAGACTCTGCCCTTTAAGGTAAAACCTGCTGGTTATTTGAAATCTTTTATCTGTGATTTCTCAGTCTGTATGGCTTATTTTATTTGAAAGTCAAAATCCCGTTGAATTTAGGCGTACAGTAAAATGTGTTAAAACTCTTAGCAGAGCGTGGTTCTTGCTGTCATTCCACCCCACCTCCAGCACCTAGAGCTCTCTTACAATGTTATATTTGTTTACTCCATACCCTGATCACTTTAAAACTAACATATACTTTACATATTTATTGCATGTATTTTTATCGTTTCTTTTCTCCTACTGGAAAGTTTATGAGGGCAAATATTTTTGTCCAATTTTCTCACTACTGCATGTGTCTGGCATATAAATTGTGATCAATAAACGTTTATGGAATATATTTAAAAAATACTATGAGTTCAAGAAATGTTACTTGAATTTGAATATCAATTAAAATTGTAATTGATCTTTAATTCATTACCCATTCATAACGAATGTTCTTAGATTTATCTATCTACTTTTATTGGATGTGACCTCAGTGAATAATTTTTTCATTGAAAGAGACCTCAAAAAGCACCCAAACAACTTAATTCCAAGGTCTCTGGAAGAAAGCTGTCTAAGCCCTATTTGAACAGCTTCACAGAGCTGTCTACTTGACATGTATCACCCTCCATTTTTTATCCAGCTATGCTGGAAACGGCAGCTCTTAGAGCTTGCCAAGCTCTTAATCATGACTTTCGCTCGGAATTGTTAAATTCTCACCCTAGCTTTCAAGAGTGATTGAAGGAAGGAGCCTTGGGCTTAGCCAGGACATGTGCTAGAGTTAAGACTGTATGGTATTGAATTCAGAGGTGCTAGATCTAAAATAATGTACAACGTCTGAGGAATTAGCTTCCTAGGACATTTAAGGAAAATGTGAGCGCTAGTTTTTGGAGACAGTGGATGGGAGTGTTTTCTGGCTAGAGGAAAGCATGGGAATAGACCGTAGGCAAGAGAGTTTTTAATGGTTTCCTTTACCAGTCCATATCCACTATAAAAAGCCAATTTTAGCACTAAATACTCCAGGTCAGCTTTGATAAATACACAGTAAACTATGGACTTCCTATAATTCAATATTAGGATTGTATTAATTAAGCTCAAGTTTATTCTTGATTCTTAAGAAGCATGGACTTCTTTTGGTAAACAGCATTTAATATTGAGCATAGAGACAACTGACTCCAACAGATATTTTCATCGGGATTTATTGTTAAATCGGGATTCTCTTAACCTACTTTGTAAAATTGCGTCTTTGACTATAAAACCAGGGCTTACATTTATTTTTTCCCATTTTAAATCTAGTTGGTGGAGACTATCCTCTTGCTTTGCCAATAATTATATTTTGATTATGGCAACCAATTATTTTAGCTATTCCTTCTAGATGTGTTTTCATGAACTGTGTTAGGTATGCCTTCCATGATTTTTCAGTGATAAAATGTTCAAAGGTCGGAATGGATGGAACAAAGAAAAGAGAATGTGTGTCATGCTCTTCCCACTGTAAAATAGCTATGCCAGGTACCTAGCTATGCTTTCGACTTTAGTTATTTCCTTTAATTTCCACGTCGCTCTGAGTAGATTTTATAAATAAATAAATAAATAAATAAATAAATAAAGCCCCAATCCAGTTAGGCAGCTCATTCAAGAACCGTTTATTTAGTAATTGATTGAGAAAGAATTCAACCAGGTGTAAAACAAAAAACTAATATTCTACTCTCTTCTATCTAGTCTATTCTATTCTGCTCCATTCTGTTCCATTCTATTTCTGGTTTTGTTAAATTGTTTAATTTTCCCCATCACATTAATATTAAAGAAAAACAATCAAATTCAACTTTACATTTACAAAGATACTGAAAACTACAAACGGTGTTTTGATCAAATTTAGGTATCTTGTTAATGATGAAAGTATAATCAGTACAACTGAATTGTCTTTTCAAGTATGTTATATTGTCTGTCATTGTACTAGAATTTTGTCTCAAAACATAACAGGTTGTTGTGACTCAGGTATTGATACTAAGACTTCATTTCCCAGGAACAATTTATAGTAATTTCTTTCAGATTACTGATAGAAAATTTTAAATAATGATCGCATTTTTGTTTTTTGCTGTTTTGTCTTGTTTCGTTTAAGTTCTGACATAAAATCACTGAGCCTAGAGGTAAGTTTATTTAAAGCCATAAAATTTCCTGTTACCATTTTCTCCTTTTATTTGTAAGTTTAAATGTTCTTGATCAACTCCATAAATTTAATTGAAATTGATCTAATCTTGAAGTTCATTTTATTTAATGGGAGAGAAAACTGTGAATTAGGTCTGTTCTACATGTCTCTGTTAACATTGCACCATCAGCTCCAAGCAGGGGACCTATTCCTTCCTTCCTTATTGCTCTGAATAGGTATCACATATTAACCAACATTTTTAAAAAATTACATTAGAAATAGCATTAAATATCTGCACAGTAAACAAATAATTCAATTATGCTCTTTTTCTGATATTCCCAGAGGGGAAAAACATTTCTAAATTGATTAAGCCATGAAACTGGGCACTCATCTCTATTCTTCATAGCTCAGTGTCAATTAAAAACCAGATTGTTCACTGGTTTTGGAGTTCAAGACTAAATTAAAAATATATTAAATGTTTTTTGAGAGATAAATTGTTAAAGAAAATGTGATGTATGTGATATATGTTATATTTATATGTGTCTATATGTGTGTATATATATATATGTATATATATATATATATAATTTTTCAACCATAAAAAAGGAAGAAATCCTGCTAATTGCAATGATGTGGATAAACCTGGAGAGCTTTATGCTAAGTTAAATAAGACTGAGAGAGAAGGACAAATACTACATGGTATCACTCATATGTGGAATCTAAAAAAGTTTAACTCACAGAAACAGAGAGTAGAATGGTGTTTGCCAGGACTGGGGAGTGTGGGAAATGGGAAGAGATTGATCAAAGGATACACACTTTTAATTACAAGGTAAATGCATTTGGGAGATCAAATATACAGCCTGGTGACTATAGTTAATAACGCTGTATCATATACTTGAAATTACTAAGAGAGTAGCTCTTAAGTGTTCTCACCACACACACACATAAAGGAACTATGTGAGGTGATAGGTGTGTTAGTTAATTCACAATGTATATGTATATCAGATCATCACATTGCACACTTTAAATGTATACAATTTTATTTGCAATTATACCTCAATAAAGCTGGAAAAAAAAGAATTTCTTGAAGAAAAAGAGTATATTAATATTTTGATAATTTTTAGTAATAGAGAAAAACATGGTAAAAAAGATATTTTTACTGTATATAAAATATGTATATAAAAATATACATATATATTATATATGTAAAACTATATAAAATATATTTGGATTTTATACTAAAAATAATCATTATTTATATGTAATAATAATATATGTATATGTACTAATTAGGAATGTCCATCTTTATATGTCAATAAATATAAGAACAAACACATTTGAAATCATCATTTTTATTTCTAATTGTATTGCATAGCTGAATATGTGAAAATATGTTATTATTAACATTTTCTTAGACATTTGGATTGTTTTTCTTTTGGAGGTGTTAAAAAACAAATTTCAGTAAAAATTCTTTATAATCTAGATGGATTTTTTTAAAGATTAATTCATCAAATTGGAATAGCTGAGTCACAAATTGGTACTAAGTTTTGAAAATATTAAATAACTATCCAGAAATGTTTCACCAAGTTACACTGCAAACTGCAACATACAAACATCTACTTTCCCAAACTGTAGCGAAAGCCAAGTATTCCTATTTAAAACAATATTTGGCAATCTATTGAATGAAATATATTATTGCATTGTTTTTTTTTATTAGGTATATTTGCATACTAATAAGCCTACTCATTTTTTTGCATATTTTTCTCACTGTGCTGAACCAAAGTGTTTCCAGAACCCTCAGATGCCTGGTTCTCCAATGTTGTCTCCAACATTGAGAGACATAAAATGGAGAAAAACCTGAGTCACAATCTCTTGAAATAGAAAAAAAAATGTCAAAGCAAATATTCATATATCAAATAGAATTCAGTTACTAAAACTAATGCTGGACATCATTTTTCTCTTTGAGAACTCCTCAAACACATTGTGCGTTACCAAAAATAAATATCAGAAGGGACTTTTTCAACCACTGTTGTACTAATTCTATAACATTTAAAAAGCACAAACTTCTCAGTACTAGTAATCTAGAAAAATTTCAAAATAATTTGTCTTCAGCAAAAGATAATGACAAAAAGTTAAATGTATTAAATAAATACAGGTAGATAATATTCAACTTTATAGGACGAACATGAAGTAACTGGAAAAAACAATTCCACTCGTCTGACTGCTTCTTATCTGTTCTGAAACTCTAAGTTATCTGGGTGTCATGCTCTCTCAAAATGAGGAACAGATGCTAGATAACTTCTAGCCTCCCCTTTCTTTTCCCTAGAACACCTGTTTTACACTGACCACCTGCTCAAACGTTTCTACCCCATCAGAATAATCTGAGATCGGACAGACTCTTGTCAACACAAGATGGAACAAGAAGTTTTGTTGCTTTTGTTGCCAAAATAGTTACAAATCTCATTTCACTAACTTACTTAAGAAAGAAATGTCACGTCATTCTATTCTGACTCAATTACTTTTTGCCCTCAGAGAAAAAAAAGATTAATATATGAAAATAATTGTTTTAAAAAGTAATGTCCTATGGCCTCAGGTGTGGCTTTAGTGAAAACGCAGTCATAGTCAAGGTTTTCTTTCAATGCAGTGCTGGCCTGTGTTCTAAGAGCCCAGAATGAGGAATCAGAGGTCAATGCCTCTGCTGGCCAGCTGTCATATTGTCCCTGACCCAGGCAACAAGTGCAGTGATTTTGGTCAGCTCTCTGCTTTCTGTAGTATAAACAGGTTATTATTCAAAATGGTCCCTTGCCGCTAACCTGTCTGATCAGTCCTGCTGGGTGAGGGTCAGCTCTCCAATCTCCATACAGTAGATATTATTTTTATTGTTCTGCCTGAGAGCTTGTGACATTTGCCCTTTGTCCTTGGCATTCTGTAGCTAGAGCAGGATATGCCTAGATCTGCCCTTTCTTACCAAGCTTCCTGGGACTCTGTGAGCCTTTTTCATTTGCTGATTCTTCCTTAACACAGGGAAAATTTCTATTATTATCTCACCTCCTTGGTTCCTCTGCCGTTTTCATTTTCCAAACTCTTATTATTCACGTGAAAATTTTCTTGGATATGGAAACATCACCAGACAGAAATCTAGGGATTGTGCTGTGTGAATGGTTCCCATGAAATTGTGTGAGTAGTGGCCCAAGTTAGTGAGACCTCTGGATTCTTGGCTCGTCCCTTTTGATTTCCAAGTCTGTGAAGTTTTGCTTTGAATTTTAAGATATATCTTTCATTTGGTTGTCCAGGTTAACCACTGGTGTTTTAACATTGACCATCCTTTTTTTCTATCTGTCCCCTAAAATGCGTGGACAATTTTTTTTTTTTTTTACTGAAGTACAGTTGATTCACAACATTGTGTTAGTTTCAGGTGTGCAGCAAAGTGATTCAGTTATATATATATATATATATATATATATATATATATATTCTTTTTTTTCAAATCTGAACAATATAATATTTAAGTTATATGAAAATTTTTGTGTGATAAAGTGGACTTTCATGAAGCACTCATTATTATGGTTGTTGTTATTGTTGTTTGTATTGAAGTTGTCTATCTTTTCGTCGTTTGTATTTCTCTAAGAGCAGTCCATTTCTGCACTTCTGCTTCTACATATTGGATGCGAACTACACATTAGTGTGCTCTCATTGGCCTGAGCTATGCATAGGTGCTCAGATCTGATTTTTGGTGGATTTTAAGCAGCAGTAATTCCTCCAGGCAATTGGTTCTGCAGTGGTCTCTGGCCCTGTGGGCCTGCAGTGTTCCAGCCAGCAAATTGCCAGTAGGAGTGCTAGGAGAAAATACCCTCACATCTTCGTTGATTCTGATGCAAATGTCAGGGCTCTTTCAGCTACAGGAGTAAAACTTACTCAGTGTCTCCTACTTTCCTCAGGAGCCAAGGAAGTCAGCTGGTCTTCTGCAGAACTCTCACTGATAGGGCTACACTTCCACTCCAGGGAGTATGTGCACTTATACCTGTTGAATGTCCTCCAAAATCAGTGTACTCTAATCATCTCCTATTCATCCTACTGGTGAGGGAGGGATTGTTGCTCTAAGATTATGAGAAGAGCCAAACATGATTACATGACTACCTGCCCTGGACAGAGGAGATAACAGGGGTTGCTTAGTCTCGGGTACCCACAGCCTAGGAAAGGAGGGTGCTTCTCCATGCAGGACTGCTTGGAACAGTGTGAACAGCCAAGGGAGTGCGGCTTCGTAGAAACAAGAGATCATGGTGCCCTTGAGTCCTATCCAAGGATGCGATTGGCGTGTTTGAATAATCCCACGTGCTGACAGGAAACTGAAGCCCACTGCTCAGGTGTAAGCAGGCATCATGCTTGGTCCCTTTGATAAGGACAATTGTTTGGCTAGGGAAGCAGAGCAGGGAGAGGAACTTGCCCTTAGGCCATGCAAGGCCCTCCCAATTTCACCAGATATCAAAGCAACACACAATATTGGGCCTTTGTTATAGGTCTTACATCACACAGTTGGATGTGGATCTTTATCCTGGGGCTCTCAGCTACTTGCCACCTATGCTCGTGTCAATAGAGGAGCTGAGTCCTGGTCACTTTATTTGTCCTGACAAAGCCTTAGTTCTGGCTTTTAATCCTCATGAGCTCAAGCAGCGGCTCAGCCTGGAGAAGTCACAGGCAGGTAGAAAAGTCAAGTTGCAAGGGCAAAACAGGATGCTGAAGTCTGCCCAACGCTAACCCAGGGATTCTTCTTAGGAAGCACATAGAATTACATTTATTAATCTCTCTGTTGATATGCCTGTTACCATTCACTATTAGAAATTCCTGATACCACATTAATGTTAGGTATGATTTTTCTTAGCATTAAGCGCTATCCTGGTGAAAAGTATAAAGGTAACATCAATATGTATAAGTTTTAATCAAAAGTTTTAGACAATTTGTATATTAAAAAGAATAGACATTCCTTCCAGATATTGCGGGTTTAGTTCCAGACCACCATAATAAAATGAATATCACAATTAGCAAGTCACACAGATTTTTATTTTGGTTTCCCAGTGCGTATAAAAGTTATGTTTGCACTATACCATAGTCTATGAAGTGTACGATAGCACTATGTCTGAAAAGACAATGTACATACCTTAATTTAAAAATAGTACTGTTGGAATCATGGCATAGGTTGCCACAAACCTTAAATTTGTAAATAACACAATATTTCCTAAGTGCAATAAAGTAAAACAAAATAAAATGAGGTATACCTGTTTAAAAAGAAAGCATTCACAGTAGTAGTGATTTGATAAGTATACTATCTGTGAGAACCAATCCCACCTATTAGATACATGTGATTTATTATTTATTTGATATTGTAACATCAACGACTTATTAGTTTCATCCTAAAGAACAACACTGCAAGAAAAACAGATGTAAAACAAATCATGATTTATGTTTGGATGGTTTGAGTCACAACTTAATTATTAATTTTTGCTTGAAAGTATAAACATAAATAAAAAGCTACTTGGACATTTTAGAACAAAAAGAAAATAATTTTAAAGCTTATTTGAGTTTTGGGTAATAAAATACATCTGAAAATTTAAAGGAAATAAATATTGATCAATCTGTAGCTCATTGTTTAAGATATATAAATTTTTTAAGTTAATGAATACCTTTATATTATGTACGAATATAGAGTGTCTCTTAGGATGGGAAACATGTTTTTACCAGTCTTTTTGGATAATCACTTTTGGAATTGTTTTACCTGTCTGGCATGATAAATTCTGTTATCTTGAAATGCTTATATATTTGAAATTTTATTTCCTAAAATTTATAATTATTTTTTCTAGAAAATGAATTAATTTCATGTTCATTTTTGTTCATATATTCTCTTCTCTCCCCTCTTTCCCTCGGGGTTAAGATCTTTTAATGATCTAGCCTGGTAAATAAAGTAGCTCCACAAAAAACATTACATCTATTAATTTCATTCTTTACCCATGCAGAAAAGTACTAATAAATTATTCTGAAATATAATATGTTCTTGGTATACTGAATAAGGTGAATTAATGAAAAAGTACATTGAAAGATTCACTAAGAAATGAAATGATAAAGTGTAGCCATGGAAACTGCTTTCACTTTATTAATTTTTAAAACTTCTGTATGCCTTATGTCTGCCTAATTAATAACACTGTCATGCTTATTTATAGATACGTAGATTAACTTATTCTCTGTGTAGTATTAATACATTTTTTTCTCTTCAATTTTAAGTGGTAGATAACCAATGCCTAGCATTTAGAAAATTTAGAATACACTAATTGGTTACTATGTGCCTTAAGTCCAACTATCAGAGAAACTATTCTCTAATTAGTGAACATTATATTTCTCAATGCTTTGTCTGCATATGCTTAACAGAAGTACTATATATGTACCATTTAAAATCATGTTTTGATATAAAGTGGTCATTTCAACTTGTTGAAAACATATAAAAATAAGATCTAACATGAGGCATTCAATATTAAGGATTTTTCCCATATCTGGCTTCAACAGTAATAATATCTCATTAGTACTGATTACATAATATATGGTAATGACTGGAGTGCTTCTTTAGATATCTCCCTGAATTTGTCAAACCACCTATTATGTGGATAATTTAAGTCTGTTTTATAAAGTCTGTCTGGATCCAAAGGTTATGCTGTTTCCCACACAAAAATTTAATAATTACATATATTGTGTACATTTCAAGGTTTCATAAGTATTATTCAAACCTTATTTAAAATAATATGAGAAAAGCATTATAAAATAGGATTTTGTCCATATTTGAATTCATGCGAACACACAACCCAGATATACTCACTCAAAGCAAATGACTTATGCTTTACAAATGAAATACATGGCTCTTCCTCACAAAGATGCATTATGATCTCTTGTCTACTGTCTCTCACCTCATCATACAAAGCCTGCACACCCACTACTTGTCTCACACAGCTGTTCACAGCTGATTGGAGTCAGAAGAGTGTTACATTTCATAAATACAGACTACATACACATAGTTTAATAAATAAATATATATATAGACATATATGATAGACACAGTTTTATATTATATGTTTAGATAAGTTAGAAACAATCTAAACTGCCCACAAAATTGATGATGCCATTATAGATTTTCACTTTGCTATTGTAACTTTTTAATGATATAAATCATCATAAAATTATTGATAGGAAAACCTAGTACAAGATCATAGAAATAGGTATAGTCCTAAAATGTGAGTGTATTTTGCTTTTAATGTTTATGAACAAAGTAATATCGCACATTATCACTGAGATTATTTCAACATAATGAATGTCCTCCATCTAGAGCTACTTTGACTCAGAGATAGTAGCTTGATTATAAGAGAATTTTTTCTCAAATATGAATTACCAACAATTAAATTGGGGTAATTAAGGTATCTGCAGAAACAAGAGTCATGTAGCCTGTAATTTTTTATTTCTAAATGTATTTATTTTTCAAATACTGCCTTACAAAATATTCATATTTCTTTAAACTTAACTTACAATTTGATGTGTCAAAAGTGTAATCTCAGAAAATTTCACTGGTATTAACCTTAATGATTCTGTATTATTTATAAAGACAGTTATAATTAGATGTTGAGACTCACAATAACTTGGATGAGGCATCACAAACCAATTGTGATATACATCTCTCTCCCTAGCTAAGCTTGCACTGAACCTAAATTTTTTTTCAATATACTTGGATAACAATTTCTAATGCAAAAGAATGAGCTTTGGTTTAGTCCAAGTGAAATCAGCACTTATAGAACCAGTGAGGAAATAGGATCTGCTTTATGCCAATTTTTCTATGACAGAAACATCACAGAGAAAATTGAAGTAGGCTGTTATTCCTTTACTTCTTTAGAAGGTTACTTATTAGATTTATAGACAAAAAGAAGAACTCTAAAAGGTGTAGCGATGGAAAGCACCTCTTGAATATTCTTCTGAAGAATGCCACAAAGAAACATCACAGCCTGCAATTGAAAATTAAATTGAAAAAGGTTTCTGTGTTCCATAGACATTGAAATGCAACAATATTGGAGTCTGTCTTAAAGAAATGATGTGCTGTCCATAGGCTACTTGGAATTGTATGTCTTTAAAATCCTCAGAGGAAGATTTGTCAGGTATTTACATACGTCTGTGTGTTTTATATCTATAAAAATAAGCCTTTATTTCTAAAGTAAAATTAAAAGAAGTTTTCAAAATAAAAATGTATACTTCAAAGTAAAGAGATTATTATTCTAAAAATCTTGATTCTTGTAAAAATATAAAATATTCATGTGTCAAAAGTTTTATTTAACTCTAGTGAAAAGGGAGCAAGTAAGATGTAACCAGTATTTCAGAGAAGATTCCAAAGGCAGACACCCATAAAAGCATTAGGGATGCTGAATGAATGTACAAATAAGTGCAAAGGTGGGAAAAGTGTCAACATCCATAAGGTGCTAATAGCTGATCAACTGTGTTTCAGTGAAACAATTTGCATTCTGTCAATAACAATGATTAGGGTACTAACAATTTTAAAAAGATCTCAAAGACAAGGGAAGGCTCAGAACTCCCATAGAATCAGAATAACCCAAAAGGCCATGCTTGGTAATGCCTTGTGTTTCATTGAAGACATTCCATAATCTTTTGGTTCATTTCAAAGCTTCTACAATTTTCCCTTTACTGCCCTTATGCAATATTATTTACTGAACAACTTCTTTGAGTTAAAAAAATTTTTTTAAGGATGCTTCAGTTTTTTTCTTTGTTTAATTAAACTTCACTGCATCCCTCTTGAGTATATCTTTAAAATAGATTGGGAGTTTAGGATTGACATGTACACACTGCTATATTTAAAATAGATAACCAACAAGGACCTAGTGTAAAAAAAAAAAATGATGTTTACTCATTAAAAATGTTTTTGAGGGACCATTAAAATACACTAATAACAAAAAAATAAAACTCAAGAAAATGAAAACCTACCAATTATCTTAATACTCAATAACATTGAACATTTTAATATGTTTCATTTTTATTTGTCATTACTTGTATATCACCCTACTTCTTTTTCTGACCAATCTCATTGGGCATATTTACAAGACATTTACAATTTTCATGATCAGCAGCCTGTAATTGATTCTCTTCTTGTGCACCCAGAGCAGCAAATTGTGCTTTACCTCTTTCCCTAAATCCTCCCCAATCATCAATCTTAAAGTTCTACTGATTTTATCTTCAAAATAGTATCATGCAGCCACTAATCTCCATTTCTTCTGCCCTGGATTCTCTCTCTAGTCCCATCATTTCTCTGTAATGAGTAATGTTAATTCTTTATAATACATTGCTCACCTCTCCACTCTTTTATTTGAGAATTACATCATTTTCCATTACTTTTAGGGGAAGTGTTGAAATCTTAACCAACAAAGTATTACTTAATCACTGCCTTCCTCTACTTATTTATTACCCATTTTATTGCTGCCTCTGATACAGATACTGGTTTTCCTTGAGTGACTTAAACATGCCAGGTTCACTCCCATCTCTGCTGTCCTGTAAACTATTATCATGCTATTTTGTAAAGAACTAGTTATCCCCTCCCCTGAACTAGTTTAACTCCTATTCATCTCTTGCATTTCCCCTTCAAGTGTCGTTTTCAAGGAAGTTTGCCTACATCTCCCTGAGTAGAGTGTCTTTCGACTTAATCTCTCTTTCTCTCTGTGTCTCTGTGTCTCAGTCTCCATTGGTTTCTCTCTCTGTCTCTCAACTTCTCTCTCTCTCAAATAGGTAGGTGGATAGATATAGATATATAAAATATTATATAATATATTTTAATGGGTGGGACACTCAAATTAGTCAATGCTATATTAAGACTCTTTTTCTAATTGTTCTCTTGTATTTCATTCTCTTATTGTTTGGCTTTAGGATCTAACTGATGTTTTTCAATTTTATCTTCATGTCATTCTGTTGGATTTTAGCATTTTATGGGTTTTTCACATCCTCTTATCTCACCCTTCAAGGTAAAATATAGTTGTAATCCTTATGAGTATAACAATTAGAATCTTTTGAAGTTTTATTGCTGTTGTTTTTGATATTTTTGTTTCCTAAATTTTCTCCATTATACATTTTAGAAGGAAAATATGGTCATTTTTTCTGTGCATTCATATTGGTCTTTCTATTTCTTGATACTGGTTCTTGTGTTATGCCTGGCAATCACATCTTCTCTGTTTTTATTTGAAAACAAAGGACTGTGTACTCATGCTGCTTTCCTAAGCTCATTATAAGAAAATTTCCTTCCAAATCCTCAGATTCAAAAGTCTGATAGATCTTTCTTTAAAATAAACTATTGAGGAGCCAGCTTTCCTGATTCCAATATATGACAATTATTCTCGGTTACTGATATCCCGTGAGATTGTTTCAGTTTATTCAGGGTTGAGCCCTCCTTTTTCAAAGAAGTAAGTGCTGGACTGTGAGAGACTGAAGATACAAATGAACAATGGCTGGACCATATATACAAATCAAACACTGACCCGTAGCCTCTGCAGCAAGCAACCAGCTGGGAAACCAAACCACAACCTTTGTAACAACTGACACCAATCTGCCAGGACTTGGTCAGCAACTGCCAACTTCTCTAATTGTTGCCTCTGCTTCCAATTTAGGACCTAACCAGAGAAAGCACATAGGTTCCCCTAACCAAGCACGTAGGATGTCGCTCTTCTACTTAGCCTTCCTCCAAAGTCCTCGTGCCAACAGCTTCTACTTGTGACGCATCCAGTGCTTTTTTTTTTTCCATTTAAAAACGTTCCCAGTTCTCTGCCTGCCTTGGAGCTATTGCCAAATACAAGTGATGGGGGCTGACTCCCCTGCTATAGCAAGTTCTGAGTAAATAGCCTTGTTTATTCTCCTTTGGACGGTTAATGTTCATGTCTGTTCTAAGTTTCTTTTTTGTCTTGCTAATTCTGGAAGACTGGCTATTTCCAAGATGAAATACACCTATATTTTTAAGGCAATTTGTATTTGCTATAATTTCATGCATATAAAATTAAATTTAAACAGATCCATTAAGCCTTTAGAACTCACACTAAAGAGTTGAAAAATGAGGCAAGTCAAAAATAAAAGAAAATTCTGAGGATTTTAATAAGAAAAGCAGTTCTTTACACTGTTTAACTCAAGAAGTATTTCTGAATGTGATTTCTCCTTCTCAAACATTATAATCTGTATCAATATGTGGTACATTTTTGGAAATGTATTTGATTGTTGTTCATGCTTGTGAACTTTTTATTAATAAAACGCTATTTCTGTAGAATATGCAGCTTTAAAGGTTTCCTGCATTCTGCAATGAAAGGTGTAAAATATGTGTGGGTGGAATTATTTTCTGCATAAACATGTACTCTATTTAAAATGTTTCTCCATGGACAAATATGTTTTTTTTAATAAAGTAAGAGTTATGTGCATTCATACAAATCTTGTATTTTGCATAAATTGAAGTGGAATATATAATGGACATTAATCTTTGTAGCTGTTAAACAATGCATGCTCAAACAGTAAAAAATCTGTTTTACAGATTAGTAGTAGGTAAAGACTGGAATGTTGTCAAGAATACAATGCGTTCATGGTAGCCGTCCATACTTTGAAAAGGAAGTAGACACACTGAAATAAATTAACCTCTTGGGAATCATGAAGCTATACTTTATTTTATTGTAGCAAAATTGTGAATAAAGTGCTCTATCCTGAAAGTAGAGAAGCCTGACATGAAGTGGAATTTAAGAGGATAACCTTACAAGAGAATAGAAGTTCAAACCATTTACCCCTGAGGTTCACAATTCAGCAGTGTGCCAAAACTAATGACGGTGTCCATTTGAACTCTGCCGTGACTATTACAGAGAACATGTGTGTCCTTTACCAGACCTGATCGCATGCCACCCTGGGCCTATTATGAACTGGCTTCTCTCTGCTCCAAATATATCCCTCTATATCCTGCTTTGTGACCTTGGGGCTGCGACTCTGCAAATTACTGCTCTCTTCCCCAGCTGACTTCTGACCAGTTTTTGCTAACAGGTGGCACAGAGCAACACGAAAGCAGGAGGAGCAGAATGACATCTGACTTGGTGTACTCCTGATGTTACTGTCAGATACGCCACAGCAAAGCTGCTTCACCAACAGCACTCTACAAGCCAGCCCCACTGTGATAAGCAGGTGAATTTTTCTGCTCTCTGAGAGATCTCGATCTAACTTCCAAGAGGAACCTCCACTGAGCCTCTAGATTCTGATAATATCAAACCATCCTTTTGTTTCCTCAGTCCTAGGAATAGAGGCTGCTCTGTACAGCTATTATTTCTGGGTTACCTAAGTAGTCTCTGTGTATACTTCCATGTCTCCAGTTCTGGGGTTACAAATCCCTGTATAAAATTCAATTTGTTAAAATATCTAGCAGGGTTTATATTATCCTCACTGTACTATATGCAGTGACTAATTATCTCTTACAAATGTAATTAAATATACCAATACCCCAAGCCCATGCTACCACTATCATTTATACAGCTTGGAAAATAAACTGACCACCAAAATGTGTTCTGCCTGGTTTAATCTATCATCTTCCTTTCTATTAGACAGAATTAGTCACTGAAATAGCATCTCCCAATTAATGGTGATCAATTGTTTTTATTTTAAAAATATTCTGCTTGTTTTAGTTTACGTCCCTCTTTGTAACTGATCACCTCAGTGACTTAATAATTCAAGTTTTTATTGTTCAGAAATAAGATATATACATTGTCAGTGCCTCAGCTGTAAACTATAGTTAGGTGTCTTAAACATATATAAATATAAGAAACAAGTTACTCCGGAGAGATAACTGCAGTACAAACAGTAGCTTGGAGACAGTGAAGGGAAAATTGGATGTAGCCCAGTTTGGCTGGAGAATAATGCTTATTGTAAGAGTAATACTGAATGATAAGGATAAAAATGTAGAATGAGGCCAAACTGCAGAGGATCTTTAATGGATCTCAAACTGATTTAGCAGACATAGAAAATACTGTTGAATAGCAGAGGCATATCAAACATCACTCTCAGAAACTGAATAATATAGTAAATCGACAATTTCCCATCTGTTATGAGAAAAAGGGAAGAGCACCATTTGTACCTGGAGTGGTGCTGTGTGCACATTTCAGATCTGCCTTCCAAGATGTAAACACTCATGGCCCCGCTGTCCAGGTTGTTTGCTCCTGACTCCATAGACACAAGTGTTGCTGCTGTTTCCAAACCTATGGGAGCTCCCTCACCAAAGGTTACAAAACCTCCCCAGGACAGTACACTCCCATGACTGATTGATATGGGAATATGAAGGACCAGCCACACTGGCTCAACTGGGAAGTCTCTAAGACAGAATTCAGAGCTCTCTGTGTTATCAGCCAGCTAAAGATCTTGTTGTAATTGCATCACAGTCAAAATTATCTCTCTGCTCCATCTTGTGTCCCCCCCTCCTTCTCTTCCTTGCAGATAACAGTTCAGAGGGCATTCAACTAACTGGATCTGCAAGGAAATCTCCACCTCAGAATCTGTTTCCCAGGGAACCAAATCTCAGAGATTTTGAGCCAAGCGTGGTCCTAGGAAGAAGACCCTGAAATGTGGCCTTGGAAGTGGAAAGTCTGCAAGCAGACCGACAGTGAAATTCTTATCACCAGTTGAAGGTAGAACACCATTATAGCCCAAATCATTCTGTAGTACAACTACAAAGTTGCTCTAGGGCAACTAGTAAAGTTTTCACTACTGGTAAATTGCATGGATAGAAGTGGAGAAAAGTATGTGATGGGTGTTTTATCTTAGATGTTTGTGCAATTGTGAGAAGTGTTCATTGTAAAGACAAAAGAATCAGATGGCTCTATCTGGGAGCTGTCAAGGCATTGAAGAAAAACAATGGAAGGCTCGGGTGATTAATCAAAATCTGGAAGAAAATGTGTAATCCAGGGGGCTTAATTGGCAGCTTATAAAGAAATTCTCATCTCCTGTACTCCCAGGGCAGAAAAAAAGTGAGGATCAAGTCCAGGGCAAAATACAGCGTTAAGAGAGCTTAGAAGAAAGTTGAATGATCACAGAGAACAGGTCAGCTATAAAAATGTCAAGTTCCTAAGGTGACATGTGATTCTGAAATTTGGGTTGGGAACAACTAGGTTGTGTACATAAAATTACTGAAACCCAGGATTTCTTGTACCTTCTGGTCATGCAAAGGCAGTCCACTCCTTCCTGTAAAAGTGAAGGGCTCCCTTCTTACTAGAAGATAAAGCAGAAATGTCTCTCTTACAAGACAGGATGCATCCTTTGCCTTCACCTCTCCTCCCGGCCATCAGGCCATTAACTAAGGTAATATCAAAATATATCCCTGTCATGGAAATGCTGAATCAGCAAAGGAGAAGAGTAACTATGCCATGAAGGGGCCACAGGACCTAGTCAACATTGATTGACAGTATCTAACAGAGTAGGCATCGGACTAGATTCTGAAGTGGCCAGAACAAGGGGAGATGGCAGAATATAAAGTAGGATAAAGGAGAGTTTAACAGTATGAAAGCTCTCCCCCATGATACAGAACTTAATCCCGTGACAAAATCTCAGCAGCCAGTGTAAACATGCTGCAAGATGGCATTTGAAAGCTTGAAAGAAGTGATGATCCACACTAAGTGAGATAGAAATGTCAAAACTACTACGGAAGAAAGTGGAAGAAGTGTCCTGAGAAAATAGAATGCTATATAAGACTAGGAAATGCATCCCCCCGACTATGATCTGTGGTAGGACCTGGGAGGCAACACATTTACCATAATGATTAGTAAAACACAACTGAGAGGGGCACCAACATTGCTGACAAAGTCATTAGTGGGTCTTCTCTGTAAGTGAGGGCTGAAGGGATGAGATGTTGTTGCAGACTTGGATTCCCTGATAACAATGAGGAAATAGATCTCTAAAATCATAGAGGTCAGGGACTTCCCTCGTGGCGCAGTGATGAAGAATCCACCTGCCAATGCAGGGTACACAGGTTCGAGCCCTGGTCCGGGAAGATCCCACGCGCTGTGGAGTAACTAAGCCTGTGCGCCACAACTACTGAGCCTGAGCTCTAGAGCCCGTGAACCACAACTACTGAGCCTGAGTGCCACAACTACTGAAGCCCGCTCACCTAGAGTCCATGCTTTGCAACAAGAGAGGCCACCACAATAAGCCCACGCACCACAATGAAGAGTAGCCCCCGCTCTGCGCAACTAGAGAAAGCTCACATGCAGCAACAAAGACTGAATGAAACCAAAAATAAATAAATAAAAGAACAGAAACAGAAAAACAGGTGTTGCCTCAAAAAAAATAAAGAAACAAAATAAAACAAAATAAAATCATAGATGCCAGAATGTGGTGATTATTAATCAGAAGTAAGATGAGCTAAATTATTTTAATGAGTAGCAGCATCCAACTGGCATCCAGGGGTGCCTGACCTGCAATGAGTTTTGAGGGTGGTTAAAAAAAAGATAGCAAGCTTAGGGCAAGAATGATGCATATTCAACAAAGCTAGTGCTTCATCTATAGGAAGAAATCAAGGATGTATGGTTCAAGAGATGGAATGCAGCTGACCCAGTTAAAAACAATCACAATAACTTGTCCAGTGTTTTTTTTTTAACTTAATGCAGTTTTCAGACTCAGAACCCAGTGACTAAAGGCATGTCCAACACCCCAGAAGAAAGGATCATACAATGCCATAGCAAATGAATCTGGTAATGATCCAATTTATTCTTTCCCAAAGTGAGATACAGCCTTTACAAGAGTATCTGTAAACTGGAGAAAGGTAAATATTCAGATATTTTGAGCACTGTGAATAGAGGGTTAAAGTTGACATTACTACACAGTAAATGAAATATCATCATGGTCTCCAACTAAAGGGGTATATTAGTTTCCTATGGCAGCTGTAACACATTATTACAATCTTGGTGGCTTAAAGGAAAACAAATTTATTATTTTACAGTTCTAGAGGTCAGAAGTCTGAAATACATCTTACCATTCTCATCAAGGTTATTGCCAAGGCTGTGTTCCTTTCTGAAGGCTTTAGGAGAGAATGCATTTTTTTGCCTTTCCATCTTCTAGTGGCCACCCACATTCCTTGGCTCATGACCCTCTTCTGCCATCTTCAAAGCCAGCAACGCATGGCTGAATTCACACATATTTCTATGACCTTGATTCCAAAATGTCATCATATCTCCTCTGACTGACTCTGCCTCTTTATTCCACTTTTAAGGATTCTTCTAATAACGCTGGGTCCCCCCAGATAATCCAGGATAATTATCCTGTCTCCAGGTCAGCTGATTAGTAACCTTAATTTCATCTGCCCCCTTAATTCCCTATTACCATATAACAAGATATTTACAGGTTCTAGTGATTAGGACATGGACAACTTTAGGGTGCCTTCATTCTGCCCACCACAGAGGGATAATATATTGATTTAGTAACAAAGAGAGAACCATGTCTGGTCTGGCATATGGTGAGTCAGTAGGTCAATAGAACTTCTCAGTGGTCATTTTTCTGGTCTCCCAGTACATAATTGGAATGGATACATTTTATGGTTGGTAGAATCACCATGTAAAATTCTTGGCCTATGAATAAAGAGCTAATTAGTTGGGAAGGCCAAGTAGAAGTCTCTAAAATCACCCAAGTTGTTGTCCAAGAGAGGAGATCAAAACCATATCATATCGAGGGGAAATGGCTCTGTATATCACTAACCATAAAGACCCATATAATTCAGTGATGGTGTATCCCATTGCATGCTCATTTAATTCACTCTTTTGTTCCCTACAAACCAAATGGATCTGGAAGATGACAGGGTACTACACAAACTCAACCAAGGTGAAGTCCTACTGAAAGCTCTTCTACCAGTCAACATGGATTAGGATATATGGTGTACAGTCATTCACCTTTTCTTTCCCAATGAGAAAGAATAATCAAAAGCAGTTCAAAATCATATGAGATAGACAGCAATATATAATCATATTCTTGCCTCAGAACTACATTAACTCTCTCGCGTTTGAAGAAATTTAGTTCAAAAGGAACTGGATCATATGTTCAGTCCCCAGAGTAACAAAGTATCCACTATTTTGATTATACTGTGTTATTTGGACCAAATGATGGATAAGTACATATATTAAAGGTCTTGATGAGATATATATATGCTCCAGAGATTGAAAGATAAATCCTAAGAAGATTTAGAAGGAGATAAATAAAGTTTTAGTGAGTTAATAATTTGGGAATGCTGAAAACTTCCCTCCAAACAGAAGACAAATCATTGTTTGTATCTCAAATTTCCCTCCACTAGGAAGGAAAGGGAAATTCTTGGTAGGTCTCTTCAGGTAGTAGCAACAACTTGTCACAGACCTGGGAATATTGTTCCAACCCAATTACCGAGTGACAAAGAAGGCTGTCAGCTTTGAGTGCGATAGAGAGCAACACACCCTACAGCAGGTCCAAGCTGAAGTGCAAGCACACTGCCTATTGACCTATGCAACATGGAGACTCTGATGTAATGTGATGTTTGTGACAGGATATGACACTGTTAGAGTTTATGGTAAAAGCCAATATGAGGATCTCTATGAAGATCATTAGTGTCCTGGAACAAGGTCCCACCATCTGTATCACTGAAATACACATAACTTGAAAAACAGAAAACACTTTGTGGAACTTTATTTCAGAAAAAAAATAAAGTAAAAGGGATCAGATTTATCCTTCCATTTGATAGAATAACAACAAAAAATATATGAAAAAATGGTTTTCAGGATCTAGCCATCCAGGGACTTTCCTGGTGGCGCAGGGTTTAAGAATCCGCCTGCCAATGCAGGGGACACGGGTTCAAGCCCTGGTCAGGGAAGATCCCACATGCCACAGAGCAACTAAGCCCGTGCTCCACAACTACCAAGGCTGCTCTCTAGAGCCCACGAGCCACAACTACTGAAGCCTGCGTGCCTAGAGCCCCTGTTGTGCAACAAGAGAAGCCAACGCAATGAGAAGCCCACACACTGCAATGAAGACCCAACACAGCCATAAATAAATAAATACATACATACATACATAAATAAATTTATATATTAAAAAAAAATCTAGCCATCGAGAAGTGAAGAACAATGATCCCTGAAAGGAGGGAAGTAACCAATAGGGCCCTACAATTGCCTTAGTTTACTGCCTTGGGAGATTTTATATATATATCCTTACAAAGACTTTTACATTAGATAGCCATAGTAGCTTCATCTGTAATAGACAAAAAGGGAAACAATCCACTCGTCAATCAACAGCAGAACTGATAACTTGTGTAATATTCATACAGAGGAAACTTTTCTTAGCAATAAAAATAAATGATCTATCGATACACACTGCAACATGGATGAATTTTGTTATAATTATGTTGTGTGAAAGAAACCAGACAAAAAGGAGATCATACTCCACTTCCATAAAATTTTAGAAATGCAAACTAATCTATGGTGACAGAAAGCAGATTGGTTGTTGCTTAAGCAGGAGAGAGGCAGGAAGAGACAGGAAGGAGGGACCATAAGTGGACATGAGGGAATTTGGGGGTGAAAGAAATGTTCACTATCTTGACTGTGGCAATGTTTTGTGTATATATAGTTTAATTATTTTTCTAGAAAAACTACGTTATAACTAAATTTACCAAATTAAACACTTTTTATAATAGTTACAAAAGTTTAAAAGGCAGCTATTTTTTCAGCATTGTAGAACAAAATGAGTGCCACCAATAACCCAGATTTTTCATTGACGACACCTATCTCCAGAGTGTCAATTTTAATTGAATGGATATTTATTCTCTCTGAGGATTTGAGTGATAGCCCACATGCAGGTAATGAATTCGTTTAGACAATAAGTCTTTTCCAAGGGCTCCTCCAGACTTCTAGCCCATGGTAGCCTTAGCGGGTTTATTTCTTAGAGTGCTTTCCTAGCAAGTCGTTGCACCTCTAGCAGGTCAGCATCGATTTACGGATATGGTGCAGAGCTTTTATTATGTCCTCTCAGATCCCCTTCATTGGATCAGAAGGTAGCTTAGTAAACTAACCCTCTTTTCCAAGCTATTATAAGTAAATGGAGGCGAGGGTACTGATTGTGGAGAGAAAGAGAGTTGGAGTAGGACTTGTGTTTTTTTCACCTATCTTCTAAGTACCCTTCTCTCTTGATGGCTGAATGACTTAATGACTAATCTACTCTGTCATACTTGGGAAGATTATTTTATTAAACCAAAATCTCTTCCACTCTGGCTTTCTTGATTGGTTCAGAGTTACATCTGATACACACATAATGTCTGACATTAACCTAGGGGGAATGAATTTCCTTCTTCTTAAAAGAAAAAAGTAAAACTAAAATATTCTCTTAGGACTTCCCTGGTGGTCCAATGGTTAAGAATCCATGCTTTCACTGCCTAGGGCATGGGTTCATTCCCTGGTTGGGGAACTAAGATCCCACAAGCTGTGTGCCATGGCCAAAAAAAAAAAAAAATATATATATATATATATATATATATATATATATATTCTCAAAGTTTGATCTTCGTACAGATTCTGCCACCTGTTTTACATTTTCAATCCTATCAGTATCTCAAACAGAATATTAGCCCTACGTATTATGCTAATATTGTACAAGTGCCAGGTGACTCCACTCCAACATTTGTACAATATACAAAAACTACTCCTCCTCCATCACTTGTGATGGTGATGTCTCTTCAACAGGATCAAGGAACAAACAGAAAGTTATATAATTCTAGATGAAATATTACAAAGTGTGTATACATTTATATTCATTTTGGTGGCACATTCATATAGATAGATTTGATGAAATGGAACATTTTTTCCAGGAGACACTAAACTCTCTCTCACTAATTTTTTTTTTTTTTATCTCGATAGATTTAATGGCATTTACCTCTTTTAGTACTAAAGCAAGACTATTTGCACCAACATATATATCCTTAGAAGATCTTTTTGGTTGTTTTCAAAAGAATATCCTACTTCTTTAGTGTAGAGTATCTATAGAGTATATCAGCAACCTATTAGCTGTGTGAACCCAAAAAGTAATTAATTCATATCACTAAATTTGAATTTTCTCATTTGTAAAGAAGAGACTACAGTGACTAATTCATAGTATTACTGTGAAATTTCGCGAAAAAAAACACTGTTACCTGATATCTATGGAAAAGAAAAAGACTCAGACTTTGCCCCCAAGATATCCAGCCCTGTTTGTTTATTTGCCTAATTGGAATCACTCATCAGCTGAAAGAAATCAATTAATTAAAATTACAAAGAGTAAAAATGATGGAATAAATAAACATAATTTAAAGTCTTGTTTGGGTCATGGTCTCTCTTCTGTGTTGATTAAATAAAGGAGCATTTGGAATAAAGTTTGTCTCAAACAATTAATGGTTGCTAATATCCTACTCCAGGTTCCTACATTCACTTATCTGACAGAAGCCACTTTTATTTTTCATAAAAAAAGAAAATAATTTAAAAAATTTTTTCTATCTCCATTCGGATAGAGGGGTAGTGAGTAGCTTTTAAATGACAGTTTCTTTTGGTCATTTATTATGTTAATATTTTAAGACATCTAGACAGGTGACATTAAACATGATAAACAGAATTGGGACTTTCCTGGTGGCACACTGGATAAGACACCATGCTCTCAATGCAGGGGGCCTGGGTTTGATCCCTGGTCAGGGAACTAGATCACACATGCATGCCGCAACTAAGAGTTCGCATGCCACAATTAAGGAGCTCACCTGCCGCAACTAAGGAGCCCGCCTGCCGCAACAAAGGAGGTCACCTGCTGCAACTAAGATCCCGCACAACCAAATAAATAAATAAATAAATAAACCCATTATAAACAACATTAAGTAAGCATTGCTGATAAATAAGAAAACCTTAGAGTTCTCTCCTTTCTCTTATTCTTTGCTAGGTAAACTTAAGGCAGGAAAGCTTGAGCACACTAGCATCTGCCTATATGAACATCACCTTTTCCCTCTTCTTTTGGTCTTCTTCATTAATTTCAAATAGACCCAGTTAAACACATATGTCTGATGTACTCTTGTCTAAGATACAAAAATAAAGTGAAGAAAAAGATCCCTATGTTTATAGGAAGGTTGAAGGAAATAGGTATATACATGTACACACACAAGCGTGGAATACCTGCAGTCAGAAGAACATATGAAAAACTAAATTTCCAAACAAGATTCTAGATCACTTACAGAAGAGAGATTCAGATTAACATTGCTCTTTTAGATAATCTTATTCCCATTGATATTATACATGGATCAGAGGGGAAAAAATATTTGTTTTGTTTTGTTTTCAGAGTATAATGCATCCCTTTCCTTAATGAATGAAGGTAGAAAAAGGAAGCAGTGGTCAACAATAAATCCTGCATCATAAATAGTTTAATTAAATTGATTTTGATGCCCATAGACTATCCTCAGATTTTGAAATTTACCTGATCAAGGATTGATTTCTTAAATATATTTACAGATGAATTTAATGAGAGTCCAGGGTGGAGAACCGCTAAATATAATGAAGCAATTAGACTCCTAACCAAAAGGAAAAAGAAAATACACATTCATAGAAAAGTTCAAGGATACATTGAGGGGAAACAGATTTTCAGACAAAGGAAATACATGTTTCTCAAATACCTTAAAGTGTACTTATTATAAAGTTAAGTTATCCACTTGAGCTATGTTTGTGACATAAATTATAAATCATAAAACAAAAGATAAAGAAGTGAAATTGGACATCATAAGCAGCCTTGGAAATTCAAGGGAGGATATTGGTAACTTAAAATAGAAATAAGAAGTTATGTGTGTGTGTGTGTGTGTGTGTGTTAGAAACAACAAATTAATATATCATAGATATGTATATATATATGTTCATATGTACTATATACATTGTTAATGGTGCTTGTAATATTTCAATTTTTTAAAAAAAGAAAAGGAGGACAAACAGCAGAATGGAAACAACTAAAGGCAAACAGTAAGTTGGAAGGTCCAGTCAGCAAACACTTCCATAGGCAGAAGGAAGTAGCAAATCCAGGGAAAATATATTTTAAAATGTTAAGTGCTATGGAGAAGTAAAAATGCCAACATCAAGGAAATAAATGACATAAACAAATGAGAGAGAGAGAGAGATTTGATGAAAAAATGACATAGACTAATTCTAACAAAAGAACTAAAAACTAAGACATAAAAGAACAAAAGAACATAAAAAGAACTAAAAACTAGGACAAAAAAGACATAGAACTAACAAAAGATAAAAGTCCTCAAATTTAAAGGGTTAAAAAGTGCCAAACAGGATATATAAGAAAAAGACACGACTACTCTTGAGAGGAACACTTAAAAACTCTAAAGACCAGGAGAAAATTATTAAAAGATTCCAGAGAGCTGATACCCTAAAAAGAAATGAGTCATATTGACATCAGACATTACAAAAGCAACATTGAAAATGTCTATTGCCTATCCGATTAACTCACCAAATATGAGAGAACAAGCAAATAATATTTTCAAAATAATAAAGACATTTAAATTTAAGCCTAGATATTTTTTGTACACCAAACTTTTCTTTAAATGTGAAAGACAATAAATATATTCTCAGTCATACGGGTTCTTATATATTTAACAAGCAAAGATAGTTTCTGGATGTATGAAAAGATATTTTTGCATTTATGGATATATACACCCTCCCCCTTTTCAGAGGGGGAGTACTCTGAAGAGAAACAATTCAAGAGAGTTTCTATAGGAGGTAAGAAGAGTAAGTGTTAGCAAGAAAATATAAAGTATTGTGAAAAGAAACAGAAAGATCATAGGCAGAGAAATATGTGCAGTGTCTTAAACCACTAAATATCTAATATCTAAAATATACAAGGAATGCCTCCATTTCAAGAAAAAAGCCAATAAATGAAATATTGGTATTACTTTTAAATCTCAATAAAACATAGACATTATTCTCAATATTTCACTAATATTGAAATGAGAAACAGAAATGAGAGAAATTACATGATTTTTACAAGGTCACACTTCCAGAAATCGATTTGGTAAGGAGAAATCCCCGGCCACTAGACATCAGAAATAATATTCACCACAAGAATGGAGAAATAGGGGATTCTTGAACCACTCTTGGGAACCAAGTATAAAGAATATTTTGCATAACTTAGGATGGCTTCATTTTTCACTTAAAACTTGTTAAGATTAAGTTTATTTCTGTTTATGGATAGGAAGTTAATAAAATCATTGCACTAGGAATATAAGAGAAGTACACAATCCACTGTACAGCATGAGGATTTCCCTGGATTTTGCTGTGAGCATCTTCATTGATCCATTCATTAAGAATGTATTGAATGTCTTCTTTGTGCCAAATCAATATTTCCATTGTAAAGTATAAATGGGAATGATGCAAAATCTTGCCAGGGAGTAAGGGAGAATTGATGATGTCTTCAAAAAGGAGGTGGGGCTGCCCATCTGCATTTTTTAGGTTGATAAAATATAACTCTATTTCTGCTGTGAGTAAAGCAGAAAGGCTACCTCAAAGAGCAGAAGAATTTGTAAAGATAGGGAAATTTGATTGCATGTGAAATGTTAATTGGAAAAAGAAACCATGATATGCAATTGATTCTACTGGAAGCTAAAACTCTAAGCTAAGGTAAATATAAAAACATTAATAGAATGTTTCGCATACTAACTGCTTCCTGGGTAAGGCAGTTTTCTGAATATGTTTCTTTTTTGGCAAGGCTCATAGAAATCATAGATGAAATGTAATGGCAAAAATAAAACCATAGTAATACTAGCTTATTAGTGAGAATAGGTGCCAGTGAAGGACAAAATAGTGAAGATATCTACATGGTATAAAAGTGAATATGAAAAATAAACTGAGTAAAAGAATCCTTAATGAAGTATAAACAAAAGAGATTACCAATAAAATAACAATGTTTGCTACCCCATAGCAGAAAAAAAGGGGGAAAGTTTTAACAAACAAAAATGTAGCATGTTATTATCAATAATGAGTAAATATCTATTTTCACAGTTAATATGATTTGATCAAATTCCTCAAAAACAAACTCTCATTATCTAGACATAAGGAGCAACGAAGTTCTGAAACATGCTACAACATGCATGAACCTTAAAAATATTATGCTAAGTGAAAGACGCAGTCACAATGGGCGAATATTGTATGGTTTCACTTATACAAAATATTTAGAATAGAAAAATCCATAGAGAGAGAAATAGGTTATAAGTTACCAGGATCTGGGGCTGAAGGGGAAATGGAAAGTCATAATTTAATATGTACAAATTTCTGTTTAGAGTGGTGAAGAAGTTACAAAAATAGATGGTTGTGATATCTACACAACACTGCAAATGTAATTAAAGCTACTGAATTGCACACTTAAAAATGGTTAAAATGGAAATTTTATATTATGTATATTTTTCCGTGATAAAAAATTAAATTATAATTTAAGAGTATATTTACTCTTAAAATGAGTAAAAACACAATCAGCTACTACTTTTAAAACACTATAGCTAAAATAATGTCACAGAATGGTTGACTATAAGGAATATTTAAATCAGACTGTGAAGATGCTAAACACAAAAAATATGGGAGTAGTTATGTTATTAATAGCCCAAAAAATAATTTAAAATGAATAATTACATCTTATTTCAAAAAGAAACAATATTTCATGAAGTTCTAATAGTCGATAAATTGTGTATACTTTATTCCATTAATTTTCAAAATAAAGAAAACTTACCAAAAATAGAGAAAATATTTGTAAAGTTCACACCACACTGGTAAGGTAGACATCATATAAAATATCCCATTTCTTTGATATTTACCTCTTTTCCTTGAATTTTTCAGCACTATTTGATATTACAATGTTATAATTCTCAGTATTATGATATGGTTAATATTCATTTTCTCTCCTTTCTTTTCTTTTTTTTTTTAATAACATGTCAAAATACCTGTTCAGACCCAATCCCAGGCCTAGCACTCTCTTTATATGTTAACTTAAATGATTTATTTATTCTTCCTGAGGTGTGTACTAGGTGTAGACAGAACAGAACCACCAGTCGTCTCTTTGGGAGGGGAAAGGATTCAAGGGAGCTTTCACAGTGGAGATGACATCTAAACTACTTCCCTTTGAAAAATAATAGAATTTTACTAGGAAAAGAATCTTGATCTAAACTTGACTCCTTAACATTTTTGTAGACATCGGACACAAGAAAGCTTTCACTCTCACTTTTCTCCGTAGCCAGTGATATTCAAGTATGTTTTTTTTTTTTTTTTTTTTTTTTAGTATATAGGCTGTCCTTGCTCTGCACAGCAGTACTTGACTATAAAGATTACTACTGATCCATAAAAACTGTGCCAGGCAATTTTGATAACCAATGGGAAAAATCCAATAGTTCTATGATTTTTAAAACTGTTCGTCAAAACATTAGAGTACATTTTACTGTTGCTTATAAACATATAGAGAAATGAAAGAATAATTATATAGTTAGTACTCTGAAATTTAAAACATGAGAAACATTGAAAATTACGGTGTTTCAATTCTTTGTTTAAAAAAAAGCATCAATAATAGCTTGAAGAGTTTCTGCCTCCTCACCATATAGATCATGTTATGATACTTGCATTGTTTAAATTAGCGTCAAACATTTTCTCCTTTGTGCTTTAAATGTTGTGAAATACTGCTAAACATTCCTTTAATGTAAGTTTTTTTTTTTTCTGACTCACTCCTTCTGGGACATCTTCATCCTTTCCCTGACAACCACTTTCCTAGTACATTATGTCAATAACTTTGTCTTTACTGTTTCTCTGGCTGCATACCTGGAGTCTCTCAAACATGTCATGCCAGTATTCCCACAGTCAGCTATTTCTTATATAACTCTATTTCTTCTAATAAAACTCTATTAGAATTTTATTTCCAGAGTTATTACTTTTACTTCTTTGCTGCCCTTTCATCTTTGTTGGACAATTTCCTCTTTCCATTATTTATTTTCTAAAAATATCACATGGGTTTACCACTGAGAGACAAAGAGGCAACACTGCCACACACTTTGCTGTCTGTGCATGAACTAAATAAGATGTACTAAGAGGCATCTTATAAGATGACCAGTCACCAAGAAAAGAGGTGATTGATCATTGATTTTCCTGCACATCTGTTATTTACATCCATTTGTGGATTAAAGAGCTGGAAATGATGTTTGTATTTTATGCAATTATTCAGTTCACGTACTATAACAACTGAAATTCAAATTGTATTGCTGAGGGATTGCTGTTAGTTAAGCAAACCATAGTGGCTGAATTCTATGTATATCAGAACTGTGCAAAGTGAGGACTGCCTATACAAGCAGTTTACAACACTCTTCTCCAATATTATATAATAAACACTTTCAAACCAAAGTTAAAGGAAATTTAGAGTGAACGCCTGTATTACCACCTCTTAGTTTCTAAAAGAAATATTCTACTCTCTGTGTTTTATTCATATCTACCCATTTATGTATACATCTACCTATTTATTCTTCCATCAATTTTATGTAAATTTATTTCACAGTTAATTGAAAATATCATTAAACTCCTCTCTAAATATTTCAGTATGCTAGTCATTAAAAATAATTCAATATTTGCTTCAGTAGTTCTTACATTTTATGTAAGCTTTACACAAATGAAATGCTCATATCAAAATTGTACATTCTCTGGGATTTGAAAAATGCATACACCTGTGGAAATCAAACATTTAATGACGTGTAAAACATTTCTATTCCCTCAGAATTCCCTCTTATGCCATTCCCAGTCAATTCCCACACCATTCCCAAGACACAGTTACTCTTTGATTATTTTTGCATTACAGATTAATTATGTCTATCCTAGAATTCATATAAATGTAATTTAATGTAATTATATTACATATAGCATAATATAAATGGAATCAAACAGTATATACTTTTTGTGTCAGTCTCTTTTCACTCAGTAAAATATTTTTGAGTCATTCAGGTTGTTCCAAGTATCAGTAGTTTATTCTATGTTCATCTTGCTGAGTGACATTACCTTTTAAAACCATATTGCAATATTTTCAGTCATTTTTCCAATTGATGGAACTTTAGTGTGTTTCCAGCTTTGGGCTATTAAGAATAAAACTTGCAGTGATCATTCTTGTGCAAGTCATTTTGTGAGCTCATTTTCATTTATCTTTGATAATTTTGAGGAGTAAAATTGCTGGGAAGGTGTATATTTAGTTTTATGAGAAGCTTCCAGACATTTCTCCATTGTGTGAATGATTTTACATTCCTGTTGACAACGTGTAAGTGTTCTGGCTGTTCTACATCTTCACCAACATTTGATGTTGCCTATGTTTTCATTTCAGATGTTTTCGTGGGGATGTAGTAGTATGAAATTGTGTACCTAAATTGCACATCCTTTCATAACTGATGATGTTAAGCTTTTTTCCTGTGCTTTTGGCTATTAATATAACAATTTTTATAAACTGACTGTTTAGATGCCTGCACATTTTTTATTGTTTGTTGCTTTTTATTATTGAATTGTAAAGTTCTTTATATACAAAAATAACAGTCTTTGTCACATTGTTTGTTTAAAATTTTCTCCTAGTCTTTGACTTGCTAATTCATTTTTTAACAATGTGATTTGATGAGTATTTTTAATTTTGACAAAGTTAAATTATGAATTTTAATGTAAAGTTATTGATTTTGTTTTATTGTTTAAAAATTATTTCCCCACTCTCAAACCCGAAAGATATTCTCCTGTGTTTGCTTCTAACAATTGTATGGTTTTAGCTTTGATATTCATATCTATGAATTTTTGGACATTATTTTTGTGTATAGTGTGAGGAAAAGGTCCAGAGCCACTTGTGTTTTAACATGGATAGCCATATTGTTTGAGTATCATTTGTTGAAAATACTTTCCTTCCCTTATTGTGCCTTTCTAAATATTACCCTGACAATAGAAAAATGGACCTATTTCTGGCCATATATTAACCTCGTAGCTAAGGATATTGATAATATTTGTTGTTAGTTCTAGTGCTTATTTTGGAGAGTTCTTAAATTTTCTACATAAACATTAATGCCATCTGCAAACAGAGAGTGTTTTACTGCTTTGATTTTGACCTTTAAAGCACGTTAATTTTTTCTTTCCTTAGTATAATAGCCAGGATCTTAAGTAACGTTCACCAGAAGTAAGGAGTTTAGGAATCCTTACCTTTATCCCTCTACTGAGGTTATTCAATATGTTCACTATTACATGTGATGTTACACATGGGATGGTTTTATTATTATTATTTGGAAACAGAGAGAGAGATTTAAAATTTTTTAAAGATAATTTACACACAATTATAAGCATGTGTATTGTGTATCTCTAGTGATTGACTATGATTCAGAGGTCAGTGGTAGCTCAGCTTACTAGAACTGCAGAAACAAATGAAGACTGTTGAAACAAAACCACAAAGAGACTATTTGTTTTTTTTTGTTTTTTTTTTTTTTTTTATTGGAGTAAAATTGCTCCACAACGTTGTGTTAGTTTCTGCTGTACAATGAAGGGAATCAGCTGTATGGATACCTGTATCCTCTCCCTTTTGAACCTCCCTCACACCCCACCCCCCTCACATCCAAGTCATCACAGAGCGCGGAGCTGAGCTCCCTGTGCTATACAGCAGGTTCCCACTAGCTATCTATTTTACACATGATAGTGTATTTAGGAATGAAATTTGTACAATGCGTCCTTATTAAATGTCTCCTTTAATCTTCATTTTAATGATCTAGTAGAGTAATTCTCCATTAATTGAATAATTTTACTTTTCTTCTCACAGGGCTTTTGGGCAATATTTTGGCTACAAGTGTATATTTCATATTTTTTGGTTGGAAAAAAAAAGAAAACATTATCATGTCATTAGTAGTTGGCCAAGCATTATATGGTGATTTATATTGTTTTATGTAACATACAATGTAAAAAATGAAATTATTGCTTTTTCTAGTTTGAATTAGCTTATTTATATTCAAATTTCTTGTTTTTTCAACAGTATTTTCTGCTTTTCTTTTGTACGCCCCATCAACACTTTAGTTAAGCTTGCATTATTCTCTTCAGTTACTTTTCACTGTGGAAATTAAAGCTATACATGACTAAAAACATCTCCTTATCAGGGAACACATCAGTAAACCCCAACTGCAAGTGTCTGGAACCAAGCTAATCAAGATTAATGCATTCATTTAACAGATGGTTACAATGTTATTAAAATGCAAATGATTGGTTTCTGCTAATTGTTCAACATCAGAAACAATCAGGAGATTTTTTTCATTTTCTAATAGGCTTTGTGGAGTTTACCTTCAGAGATTAACATAAAAGACAAATATGTAAATCTCTCTCACTAACCTCAGGAGAGTCAATCAACTTGAAAGAAAAGTAGAATAATGATTATATATTTATAGTAATGGGAAGAATCCTTTTAGTACTGTAATTTGCTCCTGAATTGTTTTGCACCCAATTTAACTAGTCTCCATATAATTGTGTGTACTGAAATATCTATTCAAATGTGATGGAATTTGGTGCCTTACTTTGACTCAAAAGAGACAAGCTAACTGCTTGAGTAAATAAACTAAAATATGATGGTGGTTCTCACCAGAATAATAACTTTGTAACATTGAGGTAAAGAATATTTCAGATAAAGTAAGTAATGTGAAGTTAAGGCCCAAAGTATTTCATCCATTCATTCTTTCACTCAATAATTTTCTATTGAGGGATTTTTTTGCATCAGTGTTATTTCTCTGATAAGCAGAGGCTAAAATCTAATTTGATGTGCAACAGATTTTGGGGCAGAAATACTGGTGGACAGTAAAAGGTGGAAGGAGGTGGACTAAGGAGGGAGATTTTCAGAGCAGAGCACAGGTCTGAAACCTGTGCTTGGAGAGATGGAAGGAGGATTAGATGGGACGAGCCATGCACTGCAACACAACCCTGACAAAAGTCTTGGCTGGCCCACTGTGGGTACCCAGAATGAAAATTGCTCATCAGAAGGGCACCATGTAATCTTTCCTAGATCACAAAGTTTCAAGTGATAGAAAATAGTATAATCAGAACTGACCTACCAACCTTGCCTTCTCTAGCCTTAACTCTGTTTAACTATTTACTAAAAGTGATGATGTAAATTCCAATCACTCTTTTGAAACAATATAGTGTATATTAAGTCCATACTGAAGGGTATTGTTCCCCACTAAACTTCATGCACCAGGTGTATTCAGATCATTAAGAGGTACAGTGGGACTATTACATCTTTGTCTAGGAGACTATCTGTTGTCACAGGTGAAGTTTGTTATTTGAAGGGGAACATTTTGCAAGGATTCAGAGAGCAGATATACAATATTACAGCTCTATTTTGGCTTCATTTAGTTCAAATACATTCACAACTATTGTTTTTAGACTGTGTACTTCCTGACCTATACTCAGACAACTCAGTTTGTGCTCCTTGACATCTAAATAAAATAAATACAACAGAGGATTTTCCAAATTATAATCAGGCATTTAAAATTAAGGATCATAGTTAATTGCAAAATCATGTCTTCACAAGTAGAAAAACAACTGGGGTCGTCCTAGTGTAGAAAATACAAAGTCATATTATGAAGAATATACAAATTATATTGAACTGAATTTGCAATTCCTTTGCAACCTGGATTTGCAAAATGATGTAATGCCATTCTACATCTTTACTAATATATAATATTGATTAATACACACTCAACTTGGCAATTGTTTGTATATTAACTTAAGAAAAGGCTGGTGCCTAAGTGATTTAGACAGTATTTTTATTTTTCAAGATGATCAATATAATCTCAAAATCAAATATATCTTATCTGAAAATTGTGGTGCTAAAAGAATAAAGATTTTATCAAAATAATGGATCCTTTTCAAGCTTTTCAAATTTCAAAATTATGCACTTATAGTTATTGAATCTATATACTCAGTACATCTGAATTTGTCTTTAAAAATTGTCCCTTTTGGTACTATCTAATCATATGGTTTTCTTTTCTTAAATTTTAATATGTTACTACATGATAATTTAAAATAAAAGCAAAATCTATATGTAGTCAGTATATTTAAAGATCAAATTATGTTATTATTATTAAAATGTGTAAATAAAATTAAAATGCAATCTGAGAATATAGATTATAGAGTAAATAAACCACCTGGTTGTTCTTATTTTCTCATTACCTCCTGCTTTCTCCTAAGTTACCAGGGGATGGTACATTCTCACTATTCCTATTTTGTGGGTGAAATAGCTACATTTTAAAGGGGGTAAGTGTAGTATGTACATTAACACAGATAGTAAATTATGTATCCAAAATATAAAGCTAACTTTGATCACACTCAACATTTACGTTTAATATTTACCTTACATTTTAATGAAAGCTGACTGACAATTTAAGTAATTATTAAATATCGCTATTTTTTCACAAATGTCTGAAAGACATTGATTTTTTAAAATTGAGTTACTGTCGGGCTAAAATTTCTGGTGAATATTCCAAGAGTAGATATAGTTTACATCTTTTCTTTTAACCATACTATAAGGGCTTTAAGATGTAAAAAGATGCAAAAGGATAGCTAGGATCATTGTAGTTGGGACTGGCATAATATTTTTATAAAACTAGTAGACTCAAAATAAACAGGGTTTTATAATGAATTAGTGTCAAACAGTTTTACAATGATAAAAAGCACTATGACACGCAGAGCACACATTAGGATGGGCCTGACTCGTGTATTCTTATTCTCTAAGAAAGCATATATAGGAATCCAAATCCCAACAAAGTGGTGAGTTGTTGGCATGGAATTACAATAAGAGATTTAAATATATGTTAAACATAATCTAAAATAGAGACTGAGTCACTGAAATTATATGAAGCATCATCTTAATTTAAAAAAAAAAAATCAAACTTTACATTTTCTGTTTCTACTCCTGAGCACCCATGACAAATCTTCTGACTGACACAATCTTTGTTTTGGTGCCTAGATATTTCAAAGTACATTTTCTCCAAGAGCCATACAAGGATATATTTCTAGAATATGCAAAATTTCTATAGATGTATTTGTTTTCATTCTCATTTTTATGCTAATCTAGCTACCTAATCAGATACTCACATATGACAAAAACACGCATATTGAGTCCTTTTAACCTAGACTATGATATCATAATTTTTAATATTTGCATCTTCCTTATATTCATAGCAGGTAGTATTATTTTAATTGTTTGTAAATAATGAGAAACAAAGACAGGTGGACTTATTCAATACAGCAAGTATTGTTTTTAAAGAACAACTTCAAAACTAATTGACAATAGTTCAAGTAGAGCAGAAATGGCAGAACTTCTAATTCAAGCTTTGTTTTTCCTATTTTTTGGCAAAATGGGTGATTTTCAATTATATCCTGGACATTTTGACTGTTATTTGAGAAGTTTGAGTCCTATTTTATTTATTTATTTAGTTAGTTAGTTAGTTAGTTAGTTAGTTAGTTAGTTTAGTTTAGCAGGCATTCACCCTATTTAGCTTTATCATGCAGGTCAGGGCCTACTTTTGTGGGCTATTGTGACTATGACAATCAATTTTCAGAGCCTCCGTGTTATTATTTTGGTCTGTTGGCTGACCTCCTGCTGATGGTCTTTGTCCACACTGCTTAAGACAGTGGAAGGGGCTCTTCCAAGCCAGACCAATCATTGCCTATACGTGGGATAAGAGTGTCCAACTCACAAAAATGGAAGTGCTTCACTAGCAGGTGCTTGTGGCAGAATACTCCCCTGATTTTGTCTTCCCTGGCTGGCGGAGGACAAAGAGCTCTTTATGGGCATTTGTGGAAGTCAAGTCACCCTTCCCAGTGCCCTGGCTGCACAATGTCACAGGGTGCACTAGGGGAGTCTCAGGTGTGATGGGGAAGGAGAGTGCTCTTCTGGCTCCTAATCGTCAGCGTCAGCAAAGTACCCAATCAATCCTTCTTGCTCATTGCCATGCTTGCCTGGTACTGCTGTCAGGACACTCACTCAGTCCAGCAGATGATTGAGTCTGCTGGGGCCACATTGTGTCACTAGGTAGGGGGTCAGAAATGCCAGACTAGGGTTGTCTTCTTCCATTTACCATACTAACTTTCAGAATGTAGGAAAGATTCTAAGATGTCTTCCCACTATACTGTTCCTCCCATTTTTTGGTCCCTAGGCGATTTGCCATCCTCTTTCTACTTTTCAGAGTTCTCTTTCAGTTTTCTCTTGCATTATTTCCAAAGATTATACTTATTTTTGGAGGAGAGTGGAGAGACTAACTCTATGCCATCTTAAATGGACCAAACATAGTTTTGTTTGAATATCATTTGCATACTTACTTTTTATCTTTTTGTTTTGTTTCTTGGGTTTTATTGCTTAGTTTTGGGGGTGTTTTGTTTGTTTTATATGAGCTACGATCATAATTGGTTCATATCAAATCTAGATTTAAATATATTTAATTAAAATATATTTTAACAATATATTTAAATTGACGCTGGGTACCTTCTGACTGTCTTTCTTGTTTGGGTTATTTTTGAGTTTTTAAAAAGGGTTACTCCATTACTTAAATGTGAGAAACATTACATTAGATACAATAGAGGTATTAAAACCTTGGCTTTCTCTATATATTAAATCATATTAAAGGAAGATTTTGCTGCCCTGAGAGGCATTTAATCTATTTAAGGTGACTCAACATTACTTCTCAGTTCTATCATGCATCCATTTTATAGTTGAACTCTCAAAAATCAGTAATGCTTTCCTCATTTCAAATGTCTTCTAACTCATATTACTGGAACCATTTATTTTAGATAATACCATGTTTAAGCTTAATGATCACTCTATGTAATAGTTTCTATTTTCCATTTTTCATAGAAGTTCAAAGAGGTTAAATAAACTTCCCTGTGGATAAACAGAGATTGATCCACATTTCTTTCATTTTATGCCTCCTACTTTTTCCATGATATATTTTAATAAATAAACCTGTTTAGGAAATTTCCTAAAGTTTGTGATCGTACTACCTTAGGAAACTTGGAAATAAAGCTAAATAGCAATTTTGTTTATTAATGCCTGTTACCATGATAAGAAAGCAAGGACAACTTATAACAGAGGCCAACTATAATGTTTTACTTCCTAGTGTTAGTGATCTTGCTTCTGTAAGATAACATAAAGATAATCAGTATGGAAAGTGTTTTCCTCAGTTATATGATATGACTTCTTACCTTCAGAGGCAGAAGAGGCTAACGTTATTTTTTTTTATTATTAAACGGCAATTTCAGTGGAAGTTCCTTCTACCTACTTCAATTTAACCAACTCTTAGAATAAGCGATGCTCTTTCCAGCTTCTATAACAAATCCTTACTGGAATCCTCTATTAGTAATTTTCCTTCTGGCACAACTATGTGTTTTTCTCACACTATTTGAGTTATATATTTAGCAAGAATCAATTGTGTTTGTTCCCAAACCTAGCTATATAAATTACCCATTTTACTACCATTACATATTTTAATTAAATAGTAGCAAACTCATGATCTATGTGTACAGAGTATTGTCTTTTTAAAAACTACTTTAATAACATGTAAATATTTATAAATTTAATCAATAAAATTGCTAATAAATTAGGTATCTGTAAGAAAACATTAGAATATGAGAAAAAGTAATAAAGTCTACAGGATTATGCCCCTGATTGGCTTCATAGATGGCTTTGAGAATTTTTTATAATACTTCAAAGCAATTGAAACCAGAAATCAGACTTTGCACTGCTGATGTAGTTCAGGCAAGAAAATGGACTATACAAACCAATGAACCTTGTCTTAAAAATATTTTTTAATTAAGAGATAATATTAATGTATTGGGCATCCTTAGTCATCTCATTTAACTGTTCACTTCCATTAGTCAAATTCTAAAGGGGGGCTTTTATTATCTCTTATTTTTCACTTGCATTAATTTTCACTTTTTTACTATTTAGTATAGTACGAATAAATTTCTATGTCAATAAATTAGATTTACATTAATTTTATAATACTTAATGATTAGAAACCAATATTAGCCAGTCTTTGTATATAAAGTGATTCCATAAACCATCTATTTTGCGTTATTTTCAATGAAAGACTGAAATAAAGGGTATATTCAAAAAGATGGAATTGCTATATCCAAAGGCACCATTTTTTTAAGCTTTAAAACCTATTGCCAATCCTAACCTTCAGGAAGTATATTTCAGTTTACATTGACAATAATTTAGCAAAGTGGAGAATTAGAGTTGGCATTTAATAACTGGGTCAATATGGTTGGTTCCCTTCATGACTTTCTGATTCTCATAAAGCCCAGGATATTATTGAACTCCAAGACAATCAATCACAACATTCCCCTATACTCCTCTGATACAGACCTAAACCATAAACTGGTTTTTCTCTAGTTTCTTTCTCTGTAGTCTGTATGGTTACAAATCTATCTATATCCAGGCAAACTACCTATTTCCTATATTGAGTCCTATTAGTATATCTTCCACAGTTATGCTAATTGGAATGTCTCCATATCAAGGACAAAATCCTACATAGAATCATATTTCAGATTCTAAACTGTTGACTCCCTCATATTGAAGGTACAAGCATCTTTGCTTATCAGTTAATTATTAGCCAAACCATGTATGAGTCTACCATGTCCTTCAGGCACTGTGACCTTAACAAATCCCCAGATTCCCCAGAGCCAGCCTCTTGGTAGAGGAAAGTTATCTTTCCTTCTCCAAACCTCATTCCACATATTCATGAATGAATTATTCGCAGGTCTTTCTTTTATCTCTATTCTTTTTATTATCTCTCAGTTAGAAGGAGATCTGCCTTTCTTCTAGCAAGGCTTAACTACAAATAAAAGTTCAAACTTAGGTCACTTGTGAAAGTTCATGAACATTTCAAATCTAACAAATTATTCGAACATGCATATAAATCCCTTTTGTATAAAACTGATGTCGAAATTAAAGGAAAAAAAAAAAAAAAAAAAAAGACAGGCTTCAGATTTAGAAGTTTGTGGCTTACCAGAACCAGGCTTAATAACTTTACCACTTTTTCGCCCGCCCTCAGAAGAACCAAACTTCAAATATAATAGATACTAGTAGGTGAACATTGCGCAAGCTGGAAAATATTACTCTATAATTAGAAGTGTGCAATGGATTTTAAAACGTAGCATAACAAGGAACTTGTGGACATTAATTTAACATAAGGAAGAATAGTTTTCCTCATTTTCCTAAGTCCCCTGTTGATCTGGCCTCTTAAATTTTCAATAGAGGTATGTGAAGATATTGCCACATTCGAAGTATCTATCCCCATCAGCCAAAGAGTAATGCCAGAATCACTGCTCTGGAGTATCAGCCAAAGCTCTTACTTCACAAGTATCTTCTTTCACTTCCCAGCTCACAGGGTTTAGCAAACTGCTTCTAATCAGCACTAAGAGAGAGAAGGACCAAAAGAAACATGTTTTCACATTCATCATAACCAAAAATGAATCTGTTAGTCACAATCCTCTATAAACCCACACTAACTTATCCTTCCTTACTTCCCCATATTCCAGTCATTTATGTTCAATTTTACTCATTCCATGTGAGGATTTTATAAATTTTCAACTTTATACCAATGCTCATCTGTCTCTCGCCTTTTAACTACCATGTGCCATGCGACTCATTCACGTTTTTAACACTGATTCATTTATCCTACATATACATTGAATGCTTACTATACAATAGACGTTGTTCCAACAAAAGAAAAAAGAGTGATGATCAATACCAACATTTCTTGCTCTCATACAGCTTTTATTACAAGATGTGAACAAAAACAACAAGAAAACACATCAAACTGTTAAAATCTTTATGTAGAGGATTAAAAGAGGGTGTAGGATAGAAGTGACTAGGTGATTAATTTTTATTGTTGTAAAGAAGAACACCATCAAGTGGAAATATGAAGGACAAAAATTATTTGGCTTGAAAATTTTAAGGGAAAGAACATTCTTGGGAAAAGAAAAAGAAATGATTAGTAGATGGGCCATAAGTTTCCCCAAAGCTTGGTCAGTTTATGGAAACAAAAAAAGCCAGTTTGGTTGAAGCACGATAGGTGAAAAAAAAAATTAATGTAAACTAGAGACCAGTTGATAGGCCTGGGCTGGGCCATGGAAGGTTTGAAAGCCAGTCTAAGAATTGTAGACTTTATTAGAGGGTAAAGAGGAACCAAGAGAAGATCTTAATCACAGGGGACAGGTGAGGTAATGAGGTATATTTTACATATCACTTTGACTGCCACCAAGTGAATTAATTGTAGGGCTGAGAGCTGGACAAAAGCGGAAGCAATACAAATGAATATTTTGGGTGAGATATTGTCAGTTCACAGTTGGGGGGACAAAGTATAAGATACATTACAGACTTCAGAATTTCACAGTCTACTCAGGGTACTTGGTCATTCCTCTGCAATAACTGTACACCCAAACCTCAGAGTTTAGAAAGGCCATTTCTATCCCCCCAAGACTCCCTGGGTCCACTCCAGGGAGCTGCCACTTCTCCCTGCAACTACCTTGAAAGTCAGTTGAAGGGAATAATCTCCCTTTTTTCAACTCCCATGGCAGTTTTTGTGCATCACCTACACGAAACTAAGCAAAACTTTCTTTACATAATATTTAATTGAAGAAAATACTAATTATAAATATCATTAAGAAAAAAAAACTGCAACACTCTTGCTTCTCCACATGACACACAATGGTGCCTTGCAGAAAACTGTGGTTACTAATAAGTGTTCGAAAAACGAAGGGTGTGGCCAGTGTGGCAAGGGCTGAAATACAAAATGGTAGTTCAGAGCTGAGAGTATAGTAGAAGGCAAGTGCAGGATCTGCAGAACACCATCTCCTGGGACCAAAAGAAAAGTCATTCGCTACTTGGTGTGTAACACCTGAGGTTGGCATGTTGCAGGGTTCTGTGAAGGCACCAGCAGTTGGGTAAGGCTGGGGTGAAGATGGGGAAGGTTTAACCATGGCCATTTGATGTGATCTCCCATCTCCTCTCCTGCTCTTTCTCCCTCATCACTTTGACTCCTTTCCTAGTCTTTACCTATGCTGATCCTTCTCAGGGTCTTAGTACTGGCTCCTCTTTCTGCTTTGATGCTCTCACCTAAAAATCCAGTTATCTGTTCAGACATTATTCAGTTTGCTGCACAAACTCATCTCATCAGAGAAACCAGCCCTGACTGTGTTATCTGAAATGCCTCCTGTTGTATTCCTAATTCCTCATCTTTTCTTTTTCCTTCATAGGTAACACAACATATTTAATCTTTGTTTGTCATCTGTCTTCACTAGCAAAGAAGGTTTGTGAAATCAAGGGCTTTACCTTATTGTATCAACCAATTCAGCCCCTAGACCTTTTCACATAGATTGCTCTTAATAGTTGCTGAATGAGTGGCTGGGTAGACGGATGCATGAAAGCACCCTCTGGGTAATGTTCTGAAGATTTAATAAGAGTTAGGCACAAATATGGAGAAAAGGTGAAAGGACATTCCAGGTATAGTTAGAAGCATCTTTATAGGTACATTCAAGACACTGTAGAGAGTTCATTGTTTATGAATATGGTGTTAAGTGATTGATAGCTATCAAGAAGAGATCAGGGTGTGTTGATATTTGATGAATAATATGACAACGTGTTTTAATTTCATCTTGAGACTAATCGATGCATTGAGTGATATCAGTTTTACATTTTAGAAGGAACAATGTGCATCACATGGATACCAGATACTTAAAATTGATCAAATTCTATGGTGATTGGCTCACTTTAATAGTTCATGACAGAATAGGTATATGCAGCTACCTTTCTCTGTTTAACTTTCTAAAATGATACTTCTCACAATCATCTTTTAAAGAAAGAATTACACTACCCTTGAACTCATTAGAGTAGTGTCAACTGCCTGCCATACGGATAATATACTCAAGAGAAACAACCTAAGAAATGCACATTCAAGAAAGGAACCGAGATTTTCTCTTTTTTTTAAAAAATTTATTTATTTATTTTGGCTGCACCAGGTCTTAGTTGCAGCATGCAGGCTTTTAGTTGTGGCATGTAGGATCTAGTTCCCTGACCAGGGATCAAACCCAGGCCCCCTGCATTGGGAGCATGGAGTCTTAACCACTGGACCACCAGGGAAGTCCCCCCGAGATTTTTTATATATATTTTTCGATTTCCTAAATTTTGGTTTACAGCTATCACCAAAGGTGATATAACTGCTTTCCATAAGTTAAATGTTTTTTCAGACAATTTATTTTTCTGGGAATCTCTATTTAAAAATAAAAGTACGTTGAAACGCTTGCAGTAGATTTGTTACATTATTCTCCTTAACTATTTATTTATTTATTTTTCAAAGCTATCTGACAGAACAAAATTTGCTGTATTTTCAGAAGAAATTAACTTAGATTTTTTAAGATAGAATTCAAGGTTAAATTTGAAATTTATTTATTAATTTTACTGAATTTATTTAAGGTTAATTTTGAAATATATATTAAATTTATTAAAATGTAATGAATATTCAACATCTTAACAATTTCACAAAAAATAATTTCTAGGAATTCACATATCATTTGTAAAATAATCTATGTAATTTTGATGAATGTCAAATCTTTGTTATTATAGAAATCTGAATTGTAATTAAAAGAACACACACACACACACACATACACAAAATCCAAAATTAGCTTGAGCAAGAGACTAGTCAATGAGAAGTGATTTGAAATAAATTATATTCATCTACCTTTTTCAAGAACTATAAAAATTACTTATAAATCACTTTTTTTATTTTGAATAAAGTGTGAAGTCATAAAAATAAGTTCTTGTCCATGTTACAGCCCATGGAACATTCTGGTACTTAAAATATTTGTTGTTTACCTGAAATTTCAAATTTAACTAGGCATTTATGTTGTGTTGTTATTTGTTAAATCTGACAACACTACTTTCACATGATCCGCATTAAGCTAGTTCTCTCTAATCTTGTATTTTTAGGAAATATTATTAGCCTAAGCGCTAAATTTTCTTGTTCCCTATTATATAACAACTGAGTCTTTATCAGTAGATTACAAATTCCTCGAGGGCTAAAACTATGTTTTATTCATTTGTATATTTATCAGATTACCAAGCACAATAACTTAGTAATAACTGTTCATAGCCCAATAAATATTTGCTCTTTAAAATTAGATAAACATACAATCAAGTTTAAATCATCCATGTATTTATTATGCATGTTCGTTTTTCCAAATACACTGTATCTTATGGAAGTGCAGAGAACAACTGGCTTTGAGTGGCTACCAGGTTTAAGCACTGTGGTAGGTGTTAGGTAGGTAACTGTCGCAAGGCAGTTTAAAGCCACATTAAGGAGACGAAATGACTATACTGGAAGCAGTCAAGGAAAACGGAAAGTGGATTATTACTGTAATAGTAGTTTGATTATATACTAGTAAGGGCACTAGACTAGCACTCATACTTTTTGTTTTCATTACATTTCCACTACTTACTACACAGCGTCTTAGGACACTTCAGTTGTTACCCTACAGATCTTAGATGAATAATTTTAACATAAGTTACATGTTGAAGGGATAATTTTTGGATATACTACGTTTAACATACTACATTACCAAAATTAACGTAATTGGTTTCATTTTATGTTTTTTTAGAGTGGATATTAGAAGATTCTAAATAAAATATGTGGTTTGCAATATACTGCACACTGGATGCCACTGATTTAGTAGTATTGAAATTAATTCTGAAAATTGTATCTCTAAATGAAAAATCTGTTTTTATTTGCTCTTAACACTTAGAAAGAATATTTTATTCCCTTTTTTGTTGTTTTTTTTTTTTTACCTTTATAAAGTGATAAAGCAAGAATAAATATAAGAACTAACTATAAAATAATAAATTTATTTTCAGAATATAGTCTTCATATTTATGCATAATTACTAATAATATTTTGAAATTTATTTCAATACAGTAATTTACTGGAAATATATCAAACTAATAAGGAATAAAAAGCATGTATCATCTGTTTTAACTGTCCATAATTCACATTTTAGTATATTTGTTCCTCTGAGGAAAACATTTACATAGCGGAGCTTAAATTATCATGCTAAACTAAAATAAACACATATTCATACTTTATTTATAATGTAGTTGACATATAGACGCTGTAAAATAAATTAAGAATCCTACTACTAATAATATTTCTTTTAATTAATAAAAGTTTGCTGAATAATCTTTTTAACATTCTCTACCAAAAATGAGAGCATTTTGTTAATGCATGATTAGCATGTTTTAACTGTTTCATTTTCTTATAGAAACCACAACATGAATCTTGTGCTAAAATTACAAGCTGCTATCCAGAAATTGTAATCAGACTTTGTGACCACAGTTCTGGGTACAAATGGATTTAGAAATAGAGGATCAAGATTGAATTGATCTTATCTCACCCTCCAGCTTACGTCATGCACTGGGAGAACTCAGATATTACTAATTATTGCCTCACCCACCTCCACCCGCCTCTGCTGCTCTGTCCATCTCATCGGGCCCAAAGCCCAGAGGTAACAGGCCCTCTGCAACAAAAGTAGTGAACGTTTATGTGAGCTGAGAATTTATTTATGTTTTGTATTAATCATTTCATCCTCCCAACAGTTTTATCAGGTAAGTACTCTTATTACCATATTATAGATAGGAAACTATGGCACAAGAAGCTTTAACTTGCCCCTGTTTTAAGGTTGGAATTCATAGAAATAGCATTTGGACATTGACAGATTGCACAATGTATGTGATCTTAACCATTAGGCTACACTGATTCTTGGTTACATTTTTTATGTCATTATACTTTACCTAACAGCTCAAATATGCAAAGCTTAAATGGTATTTTATAATACATAAGATTAATAATTATTAGTAAATGCTAATTAATCAAGATGTGTTTAAATCAAAATAGTTATTTCAGTTACTGTTTATTACACATTTCACAGATATTTCATTTAACGATAAATATACAGAAAATTATTTCTGTGTATCAAACAATATGTAAGCCGAAGTAACATCAGGATTTGTTACTATATCAAGAAGACCACTGGATGTTTCTATAATGTTAATAGAAACATAGGCTAACATTTATCTCACAGTGATTCTTTGGTAATATTGTACCGCTGATTGTTATTTTTCAGCGTATAATGTGATATTATTTAAGTAATTTATGATTGTAATTTAAACGTATAGGCCTGAAATTTATTGAATATTGTTTTCCTTGCTCTATCACCTTTCCGCCTTACTTTATATGTTAACATAATTAGAAGTTGTTTTATAGCTTTGTCAGAATTGTTAAAATATTTAGAGCCTTAAAATATTAATCAGGAATCATTACATATTCATTTAATGATTTTCTAACTGACATGAAGGGAAATGAAAAATGAAATATCTCCCATAAAGCCATTGAAAGAAAATAAAACTGTCTATAAAATATCCATTACATGAAATGAATCCCCACAGTCCTCTGGACTTGAACTCGTCAGACTGCTTCATGATGAACATTACTTTGTCTTTTTAAGTTAAAAATGTATAGTTTTCAATTACAGGGTTTTAATTTACTTTAAAATTTAAATTGCTAATTAATCAACTTCAAACACTAAATTTCTGATGTATTGGGAGCTTTATACTCCTATCAAAATGTATATAGATAAACCCTGCTATAAAGATTATTCATTTATATTGAGATGACTATCTGATTTTAACCCCCGATTCAGATAAACTTTTTCATTAGAGAAATTTTACATCTCTATGGTTTTTTTCCTTTCTAATCATATCAACCACCATGAGTGTCAGCATGCCCCAACACTAGTTAATAAGTACTTTTCATTGCACATGGAAGATGAGTAATCTAAACATGTGTTCCTTCTTGTGTATATCAGCTTTCCATTTGTGATGTTTTTATTTCAAAATGAATGCTAGAAGGGAAAAGAGAAAACAAATATTGAGTCTCAAATTCCTGAACTGTTTCCACTATATGTCCTTTCAGAATGGTCTCCATAGTATTTTCTCTGGGCATCTCTTTTATGTTCTTTCTCTAATAGAAACATGCTTCTCTCCTGAGGACACTTCTTCCTTTGTGGGCTTCTCAAAGGATAATTGTTTAGCTCATGCAGCTCAATATCAAAAAAACAAACAATCCAATCCAAAAATGGGCAGAAGACCTAAATAGACATTTCTCCAAAGGAGATATACGATGGCCAACAAACACTTGAAAGGATGCTCAACATCACTAATCATTAGAGAAATGCAAATCAAAACCACAATGAGGTATCACCTCACACCAGTCAAAATGGCCATCATCAAAAAATCTAGAAACAGTAAATGCTGGAGAGGGTGTGGAGAAAAGGGAACCCTCTGGCACTGTTGGTGGGAATGTAAATTGTTATAGTCACTATGGAGAACAGTATGGAGGTTCCTTAAAAAACTAAAACTAGAACTATCATATGACCCAGCAATCCCACTCCTGGGCATATACCCTGAGATCACCATAATTCAAAAAGAGACATGTACCACAGTGTTCATTGTAGCACTATTTACAATAGCCAGGACATGGAAGCAACCTAAATGTCCACCGACAGATGAATGTATAAAGAAGATGTGGCACATATATACAGTGGAATATTACTCAGCCATAAAAAGAAATGAAATTGAGTGATTTGTAGTGAGGTGGATGGACCTAGAGACTGTCATACACAGTGAAGTAAGTCAGAAAGAGAAAATCAAATACCTTATGCTAACACATATATATGGAATCTAAACAAAAAAACAGAAACAAAAAGGTTGTGAAGAACCTAGGAGCAGGACAGGAATAAAGACACAGAGCATCTTGGGACACCTTCTAGGTGTTGGGGAACGCGTCACAGCAGTAGGTATTCTTGGTGTCGGGGAAGGCGATGTGCATGCCCGGGGTGAGCGGGAAGGGCAGCACCACCATGGCGCGCTGGTAGCACGAGGCCAGGTCCACGGTGGCCACCGTGCTGATGATGCTCTGCCCGTACAGGACGGCGCTGTCCGGGCTGATGCTGTACTTGATGCGCAGGGCCTGCCAGGCCGCTGTCGGTGTAGAGGTTCTTCTCCGAGGGCTTGCCCAAGCTCACGCTGCAGCCGGAGTAGTTGGAGATGTTGCAGTTGATGCGCGTGCCCAGGCCGATGTAGAAATTGCTCATCTGGCCCAGGTCCACCGCGTTGCCCTGCGAGGAGAGAGCCGTGTACCCGGCGCTGGGCACACAGCGCACATACATGCAGGAGACGCGGTTGCCCCGGCTGCTCTTGGTCGCCAAGACCTCGATGGTGTCCAGCTTGCGCTGGCTGTACCAGAAGTCGGCGCGCTCCAGCAGGTGGAGTTTCCAGCGCCCCGGGGGGTGCCGGCCGAGGCCCGCAGGTTCCCGAGGGGGAACTGGCCCTGGCCCACTGGGCCCGGACTCGGGCTCAGGCATCAGCGAGTAGGTGGGCCCTGGAGGCAGGAAGGCGAGCTTGGTGGCGATGCGGCCAGGGCAGGGCGGGCAGCAGAAGAGGCAGCAGAGTTCGGTCACCAACAGGCTGTTGATGGCGGGCGCCAACCTCCTGAGACCCAGAGGTACACAGCTTGTTGCTGGAGCTATTCTCTGAGCACAGGGCATTGATTGCTTCTCTTCTTAGACACACGGCTGCACAACTCCTAATGCTCTACTGGACTGAATTCCCTTCGTTCTCCTCTTCCTCCCATGACATAGTTCTCTGACAATCAGAAGAGTCGGAAATGTTGAAAAAGTCTAAATTCCACCAGGCACTGATGCTACGCCTATCCTTTTCTCTGGCTCACCTCCTGTTATCTGTGGAGACTATGTTTTCCAAAATTCAAAGTAACTTTATCACTCTTCAACCTATAGCCTGTCCACTCATTTAAGCTGTGTATCACTTCTTCATTAATGCACTTTTTTACTTTTACAGGATTTACTGTTATGGGGAATTCCCTCTGAAATTGTAAGCTATCAACTATTGCACTTAGTTTTCAGGTGGTGAGCTTTTGTTATATGTTTGACGCACACCCCCCTTGGTATTTTACTTGTAACCAGGAGAGACTGACAAGTACCACTCATCAAATGTCATCTGAAACTAAATTTTGAAAACCATGTTGTATAGCATTGTTTGAAGTTTATGTGGGAAATTTAATCATTATCTAACTCTTTTAAGAGCCAAGAGAAGTGTGTTGAAGCATGGTTTTCATGAGCCATAGGCGTTTGATTCAAATATCCATTCCAGCCAAACCTGTTTATACTACCTATGTGCACACTTCTCATTTGTTATCAACACATAGGCACAGGAATTGAGTATATCATGTAAATATAAACTATACATCATATATGTGAATATATAAGAACAATTTTCATTTAAAATGTACCCTCTCAATCCTCTAATAATTAATTAACTTTCACACACTTTCTTGAGGGCAGGGACATTTTTAATTACTTCAAGTAATACACTGAATAATTTACATATATGTATAAATATAGTTTAATTCTTTTACATTTATAAGAAACAGAAAAAGTACTCTTGTGTAGTCTAAATATTACTTGCATTTCCAAAAGAGTAGTTAATTTTATTGCGTACCCTAGAAAAAAAAGACATACTAACACAGGATTTTAGATGTCTCTTTGAGCATGAAACTAATTCAAATTAATAGAGGGATAATTACCCCTCTCTGTTGCTACAGGTATTACTTAAAGAATGAACAAAATGTCACAGCAAGGAGAGTGACATTTGTTTAACAAGAAATCATTAACGTGTCTGTTCCTATTGAGCTCTGTACTCTATACTCTATTGAAAAGCTATACAGTTGAATATGCCTGATAATCTAGCTGTGTCAGTTCACTTCAAGCCAAATAAAATGTGAAAAAAGCCACAAGTCCTTTTAAACCTATTCTTTGGAAATAAAACTATTTATTTGTCCTGAAGAACAAATAACTACCGAAAACAAGAAGTAAAACAAAATTTCATAAAATAATTATATTTTATTCACGTCTTACTTCTGTTGAGATTGTTAGCCAAGGTTATAAAATGAGGTTTTACTTATTGATCTTAATATTAAAAATTTGAGTGTATTGTATCATTCATTTATGGTCTGGATTAATTATTATATATTAAAATTCTCAACCATTTTCTTTTATTAAAAACAATGAGGGGACTTCCCTGGTGGCACAGTGGTTAAGAATCTGCCTGCCAATGCAGGGGACACGGGTTTGAGCCCTGGTCCGGGAAGATCCCACATGCCGCGGAGCAACTAAGCCCGTGCGCCACAACTACTGAGCCTGCGCTCTAGAGCCCGCGAGCCACAACTACTAAGTCCACGAGCCACAGCTACTGAAGCCTGTGCGCCTAGAGCCCGTGCTCCACAACAAGAGAAGCCACCGCAATGAGAAGCCCGTGCACCGCAATGAAGAGTAGCCACTGCTCGCCGCAACTAGAGAAAGCCCGCGTGCAGCAACGAAGACCCAAAGCAGCCAAAAATAAATAAATTAATTAATTAATTTAAAAAACACTGCTTACTTATCAAGTTATCATTTGTAGAATAAGGAATTGCTTGTTTTCTTTACAAAACTTTAAAATGTTTTAATTTATTTTTAAGACTTGATAGTGAATTTAAATGTCATGATTTTATTTCTTCACCCAACATTTACTTCATTATTCAACTAAGATCAAAAGATCAGACAAATCTTATGTAGAGTTGTAAACTGATAAATTATTTCTTAGAGACCCTACAATTTTCTTCCCATCCTTAAAAAAATGACCACCTTACCTTGCTTCTCCCTTTATCTTAGAAACATAGAGTTATGCATCTACTTCTATTTCCACAAGGCTCCTCCTCTTTATGTTTCCCACATTATATCCTTTCAAGTAGAATTTGGTATTCATCATATTTCATGATTACTGCTACTAGCCAACAAATATATTCTATTTTTCTCTTTATTTTATTTTTATTTTGCATTTTCTCAGAATTCTCCATTTCCTAAAGTTAGTTACCACTGGCAACAATAAATGCTTTCTGTGTTAACCTAAGTTTAGTTCCTATTTTTTAAAATATTTTCATACATCTTCTAAATTTGAACCTGAGCCTGATGAACACAATAGTTTGGGAATTCAGATACTACAACAAAAAAAGTATATATATATATATATATATATATACATATATTAGCGCCAGAAATAGTCAATGGAATTGAAAATATCAGTGAGAATATCTGATCCTGCTCCACATTTGCAAACATTGGGATAGATGAGTAGTTTCTGAATGGAATAAGGAGTGTGGTCATAGCCTCTACTGTTAGTTCAAAACTTTACATTTTTTCAAAGCTTTTCCATATGCATTTTGTTGTTAATTCCTCACAATTGTCCTATACAAATATTATTATTGAAACTTAATGATGATTTCAGTGTTTTATCTGATAGTATGCTAACTCAGAAGCAATCTTTTGCAGCTAAGTCCTTGTAACTTTCCTGTATTCACATAAGTTGATTCTTTTTATATATTGTTGGATTCTGTTTGCTAATATTTTGTTGACGATTTTGCATCTATATTCATTAAAATATTGTCTTGTAATTTTCTTTTTCTTAGTGTTTTTTTTTTCTGCTTTTGATATCAAGGTAATGGCCTCAGAATAAATTTGGGAGTGCTCCATGTTCTTCAACTTTTTGGAATAATTTGAAAAGAACAGGTGTAAGTTCTTTTTTATATGTTTGGTAGAATTCTCCTCTGAAGTCATCTAGTCCTGGACTTTTGTTTCCTGGGAGTTTTTTTTTTTATTACAAATTCAATTTTACTGCTAGTGATTGGTGTGTTCAAATTGCCTATTTTTTCTTGATTTAGTCTTGGCAGGTTGTATGTTTCTAGAAATTTGTCCATTTCTTCTAGGTTGGCATATAAGTTTTCATAGTATTCTCTTATGATTTGTTGTACCTCTTACCTTATTAATTTTATCTACATCCGTTCCTTGGTAAAGGGGGTATTGGTTCCAGGAGCCCACTCAGATACCAAAATCCTCTGATGCTCAAGTCCCTTATGTAAAATGGCCTATTGTAGTTGGTCCTTGCATCCTGCAGTTGATTGAATCCATGGATGGGAAACTCAATGATAGGGAGGGCTGACTGCATTTCTAATGTTCCAGAAATTTAGTTAGGTTCTAAGAGTTAAGGTAATATTATTACTATGAAATTATTCACTGGCACCACAAGTAAGAACCAGGAAATATAGACAAAAATCTATTGTTTCCAACAATCCCTGTATCTCCATTTTTTGTGTATCCCATCCATGGCACCTATTTTTTTGGCCAAGTGGCCTGCAGTGACCTTAAACTGACACTAGCTCCTCTTACGAGCACATGCCCTGGAAAGCAGCCGGGAGAGGCATAAGCAAATCTAAGTTCGTGACGTGACTTCCCCAACCGCCAACCATATCCACTATCTCCCAATGCCTTCTCCTGATGCATGCCTTAGATACGAGCCCCATGGGGCTTACCAAAACTCCTCTATTTTGGTTTGAATTGACCAATTGGTCTTAGCCTGGGACCTCAAAAGCACACCACCCACAGACCCTTGGGCATGTGCCCCAGGTCCTGTCTCTCCCTTGCTGTCTGCACTCTTCCTTGACTCCCTCATGCTAAGAAGTAATATGGAATGCCTCACTTAGACATATGCTTTGAAAAGTAAATGACAACATCAACATGAAAGTTTCAAATACTCTTTCATACGCTCTTTCCGATATCCTAATGCCGATGAAATATTCCAGTTTTCTTTGTGACTCATCACACAATTAGTGGCATGCAATCCCATCAGAAAACTCTCCTAGAGTCTCCAGCCAAGAAGATCATGCAAAACTTCATTGAGGAAGTGACATTAAACACCTAAATCTGTCTTGTCACAAACTCAGAGATTCTTGCAGAGGCCAGACTGTGAATGAACATGGATGTATGACCAGTGATACTTAAGGCAGAGTGCTGGGAATTAAGGTCTAAAGCATAATGGAGCCCTTCTCAGCCTCAGGTACTGGTGTAATAAGGGTATTAGAGCCCTATTTTACCAGATAATTGAGTTTTTCAAGACAAATTTGATATATGAATGTGTATATGATGAATCATAAAAGATATAAGATGATAGCTAATTAAAACTATTTGAAACCAAAGGGTAAGTCAACAAAATACATCTGACAGGCCAAGTAAAGGCTGTGTGTTTGGGATCCCTCCTGCAAAGAATGACTGGATTGGGCTCAACAAAGAATGTACCAAATGACGATTTCAGGCCAAATGTATGTGTGCATATGGCTACATATAGGAAATAACAAGACACATTTGGAATGGTGAAAAATTAAAAAAGACAAAATAGTGCAAGAAAGGGCAAATTCCATTATAGGTACAAAAAAACCATATCATTCAAGGGTGTTTTATCTGTGCTGAGAAATTTTTTAACTTTATCAAAAGCACTATATCTCTAAGAAAGTACTTGACTCTATGATATATTTATGAAAATTGATATTTGTATCAATTAACAAATATATGGTTGAAGACAATCTATAATAGAAGTAATAACAGATTTTTAAATTTTTTTATTCCTGAAATAAATCAATACTTACATTCATGCAATGCAATAAATTATTATAAAATGGTATATAATTACCTAGGTGTAATTCAGATGATAAAGAATAAGAGTATAATACCTAAACATTCAAGTTTAGATTCTATCAGTGCACAGAAAATTTTTGAAATTAATTATCTTTGTTTTATTCAAAAACATAATCATCAGTAGCAATAAAACCAGACTAATTTTTATAATCACAAATATTTTTAAGTTACCTGTTTTTTCAATTCATAATAAAATATTAATTTTTACAAAACTTTTAAATTATTATGTATACTTTAAAAAATTAAGCTGCATGAAATTAGCAGTATGAAAGATTGCAGAAAAGAGGGTATATTTATTATTTTTCTGTGTAAAACTCAGTGCCTAAGACAATACAAAGGTTTTTGAACAATCCTATTTCCAACTTCCACAATGCATAAACTAAAATATTAAATATTTTCCCTCAGAGTAATCACTGTTCAAATTACTTTACCACTTCAATATATTTCTTCATTTCCTTAGAACATATTAATTATTGTCATTCATCTTTATAAATAGCTAATCATCCTTGTTTTAAAAGAACCAGATTTTAGGTTTTTTTAAATAAATTCTAATGGGTTTTTTTTTTAAGTTTTTTTTCTAATGAATAGATTTCAACTTTCATCTTTATTCATCCCTGGTTTATTTGAAATATTGTTTACTGTCATCATATCTGTTCTTGTTTTAATTTCATAGATCATTTCTTTTTAATGTCTCATTTAATCAGGAAAGTATCTTTTTGTCCTCTGAACACAGATTTGAACATTTTAGGTATTGTGAAATTTTTGTTGTTGCTAACAGCTAAATTATCTGTTTTACAATTAAAGTTTGATGTACTTCTGGGTCCAAGAAGTTTTTAAAAAGCCCGTAACAAATGTGTAGCAAAATAGGTTTACTTTTGGTTTTATTGTTCATCTGGTTTTCATTGATCACTACTACTTTTACTTAACTGTGATTTAATTTGTGGGCACATATATGATTAATTATTTCTATTGTTCCATGATCAAAAGTTAAAAGTCTTATTCTGTAGTTTTAAGTATTGGGTTGGCCAAGAGGTTCATTTGTTTTTTTCTGTAAGATGGCTCTAGTAGCACTTTGTTGTCTTTAACTTCATTTGAAACAATTTTGTTAGATTATATGTGACAGATGCCATATCAGTATGCATTTTAAAAATGACATCAAAATTGGTGAATTTTTGTGTATCCATTTTAATATCAAAGATGGAAGAAAAACAACATTTTCGGCATATTTTGCTTTATTATTTCAAGAAAGGTAAAAACGCAACTGAAAGGCAAAAAATGATTTGTGCAGTGTATGGAGAAGGTGCTGTGACTGATCAAACATGTCAAAAGTGTTTTGCAAAGTCTTGTGTGGAGATTTCTCACTGGACGCTGCTCCATGGTTGGGTAGACCACTTGATGTTGATAGCGATCAAATTGAGATATTAATTGAGAACAATCAACGTTATACCACGTGGGAGGTAGCCAACATACTCAAAATATCCAAATCAAGTGCTGAAAATCATTTGCACAAGCTTGGTTATGTTCATCGCTTTGATGTTTGGGTTCCACGTAAGTTAAATGGAAGAAAACCTTCTTGACCATATTTCCAAATGTGATTCTCTACTTAAACGTAATGAAAACGTTCCGTTTTTAAAACAAATTTTGATGGGCAATGAAAAGTAGATACTGTACAATAATGTGGAACAGAAGAGATCGTGGGGCAAGCGAAATGAACCACCACCAACCACACCAAAGGCCGGTCTTCATCCAAAGAAGGTGATGTTATGTATATGGTGGGATTGGAAGGGAGTCCTCAATTAGGAACTCCTTCCAGAAAACCAAACTGTTAATTCCAATAAGTACTGCTCCCAATTAGACCAACTGAAAGCGGCACTCAACGAAAAGCGTCCAGAATTAGTCAAGAGAAAATGTATAATCTTCCATCAGGATAATGCAAGACCGCATGTTTCTTTGATGACCAGGCAAAAACCGTTATAGCTTGGCTGAGAAGTTCTGATTCATCCGCCGTATTCACCAGACATTGCACCTTCAGATTTCCATTATTTTGGTCTTTACAAAATTCTCTTAATGGAAAAAAATTCATTTCCCTGTAAGACTGTAAAAGGCACCTGGAACAGTTCTTTGCTCAAAAAGATTAAAAATTTTGGGAAGATGGAATTATGAAGTTGCCTGAAAAATGTCAGAAGGTAGTGGAACAAAAGGGTGAACACGTTGTTCAATAAAGTTCTTGGTGAAAATGAGAAATGTGTCTTATTTTTACTTAAAAACTGAAGGTACTTTTTGTCAATCCAATATATTCACACTTGCACAAACATATTTATGTCCCACGAGGATATAGTCAGCCCTTTTCTCTCCTTTTGGGTGCTAAACTCGAATTGCTGGATAACCTTGAAGTCAGCCTATAGCTGAAAACTTAGAAGGTCCTATATTTCTACTTATGAGGTGCCCTATTCTACTTACTAGCAGCTCTCACTCCACACCAATGTTCAAACAAGGCAGTAAAAGATTTCAGGAATGTAAAGATGAGTTGCATAGAAGAGAAGTAGACATTTCTCTTCTTCAGTTTGGACATGGTTCTGAGTACAAGCAGTGGCATTTGCTCTTTTCTGAGACTTTGCTGTTGGACAAATAGGTAGTATTGGACTATGAGGTAATAGATCAGTTTCCAATGTGGTACAGGTAAATTTGATCACATGCAATCATAACTTTAGCCTCTGTCTGTAGCCTCTTATCTCCTATTTAACCACTGTTAATGGTCAACTCCATTGCTCCTACTACTACTCCCACCTTTTCTACTATAACAACTAAACCCACCATTGTTACTGCTTACCACCTGAGCACACATTCACACACACATGATATTTTTGGCTTGCAACTGATTGTTTTTTTGTCTATCTTTTTATTTTGAACTTTTTTGGTTTTTTGTAATAATCAATATATAATGTGTCTGAAATTATGCAAATAAATGTCATTATGCAAGTAAACGTATTGATACAAGCATTTGCCAATTTTCAAGTGTGTGTGTGTGTGTGTTTGTGTGTGTGTGAATTTCTAGAAGTCATGGGATTTATTATGGTGGTGGTACTTATTGTCTATATAGGAGAGAGGGAGGGATAATTAACACAACTCTCTAGTGTACGTTCCTGGTAGCCTGGTGTTATTATCACCTATAGGCAAGAGGGACTTAGTGATATCTCTACTTTCTATTTTTCTTCTATCCTTATTTAGTCACTTTGGAAATTTTTACACATTTTGGGGCAGATCTACAGTTATGTAGATCTGTCCATTGTTGTAACTTTGAAATAGGTATATTAACATCCATATAGAGGGTTTTACTGTATAATTAACCCTGCTTTCAGAGATAGAAAAGTCTCCTGCTCTGTACCATACAAATTTATATTTTCCCAAATCATATGAGGTTTAACGTCAAACTCATTCCACAACAATTTTTCTTCAGCCATGGTTGCTGAGGTCTTGATGAGCAAAAAACCATCACTGCATTTGTTAAGATGTAGTCATGTTATGTTTTTTCATTCACTCATTTAAGATAGATATTGACAAAACCAATCCCGCGCCTGGGTTTTGGCATCTGACACTGTAAGAATTATAGGGCTAAGGTCTGCACTTGAGATGAAGCTCTTGCCAGATACAAGGTCATAGTTTTTATGACTCCACGAATATGCATCCGATCATGAATTCTGATTTCTCTTTGCTACCTATTTTGTTAAATGTTAGGCTTGAAGAAATCCAGTTAATTATCTGACCAAGGCCGTCAAGTTTTTAGGTCGTAGAGCCAAGATCCACACCAAATTGTGATGGTCCCAAGTCCTCGCCCTTTCTTCTATCCCACAGTGCTACTCTAATTTTGTTTGGTTTAATTTCTCTCTACTGAATTAATTCTAAAACTTTCCAAATGACATTACAAGAAGCTTCAAAATATTTAATAAACCCTCCAAGCCCCACATGTGTCTTTCTGGATTGATTCCCCTGGTCACATGCCATAAATCCCTCCCCATCACCCTCTCTGCTCAGCCTCAAGGATTGCTTTCTGCTTTTTGAATATCCCACATTTTCGTCTGTATCACAATCTTCCAACAGGCAGTTTTCCTTTGTCTGAGAATCTCCATCACCTGGCAGGACCTGTCCTACTGCAGGCCCTTAAACTCTCAGCTTCAGAGAAATCCTCTTCCAGGTCTCAGGTTAAACATGCCAGAAGGCATTCTTAGTCCACAGCCCTGATTATTTGTGCAGATTTTACATGCTCAAGCAGTGACTGATCGCCCTTCATTTCCTAATACTAAGGAAAAAAACATCCTTTACACTTAAGATATATGAACTCAGAATGCTGTTTACAACGAAAATGCAGGCTTATAGAGGTAGTTGGTTTTATTATGGTGGTAGCAGTTGTTTTCCTAAAATGCTGTGATTAAAGATTCATATCTTGTATCTTAAGAGATATGTGTTTAAAAAAAAAAAAAAACCTGCAGTGATATTTCACAAATAGCCCTAAGCAGTTTTCACATATTTTATGACATTGTAGTAAATGAAGAAACTGAAACCAAAACGGAAGGGGCTAAACACATTTCTTGGTGGTAGAATGAATGAATAAATCCATCAAGTCCTTTATGGGATCAAACCACCCTCTCTGTGACAACTAGCTTGTGCTTGCATATGTCAAATAACTTCTCCCCCCTCTAATGGCAGTGTCCCTGGGCTTGATGGGGGTTTTGTTTGCTTCTCTGACCTTACCACAAGACTGCTTTCCTCTTGGAAGCCTTTGCTCTCAAGTCAGCCTATGGAAGCCTTCTGCTGCCCTCTGCTGGCCACAACTAGTGATTGGACTTTTCCTTCAGATTCTAGTTCTATTTTAGAATAAATCAGTAGAAGAAAACAAAACAAGATACCACACAGCCAATCACTACACTAAAAATACTGTGTTTAATCATCAGAGAGGTTATGATATTTGTCATAGGAGATACCAATTCAATGTTTTTTCTTTCCCTTTTGAACAAACATATTTGTGTCCTTCCTCTATTGAGGGTAGGACCAGCATGTACAAGAAATCCATACCATTTAAGGGCTGGACGGTTAATGGCCTATCTTTCCCTTTTGCTTCTGCTATCACTCCAAAACCAAGCTTGTAAACAACATAGTAAAAGTAAAGGTGTTCCAGGAAACTATGACTCTAAAGATTGAACCTTTATTGCAATCTTCTATATTCTGACTGAAATGGCACACCATCCAATAGACCTTGTTAGCCATAAACAAACGTAATCTATGGATCTATGAGATGGCAGGGTTCCTGTTCTGCTGACTGAATACAACCTGCTTTGCTTCCCACATATTTTGCTGCACCATGCAGATCAACACATGTTCCTGAATCTTGCCACGGTGAACTAAGATGGTCATTCTCTCCCCAAACTAAAAAGAGCAATAATACTTCTCTTATGAGTGTTACTCATTTCACTCTCATGCAATTCTTCTCTGCAGATGCACTACTGGGAGTTGGCAGACATTTTTTTTCCCTGATTCTTTTTGATTTGCCTGGATTTTCTAAATTTTCTGTAGTAAGCAGTATTACTTTTGTGGTCAGAGGAGGACAAAAACTCTAAAAATAAATCCATGTGGAGTTGGAAGCATGAATGACACAAATGACAGACAGCTTCAGTTTTTTCGCTACTAAAACAGGGATGATATAATATACAGGACCACGTTGGTGAGAATATGGCTATCTCCTCTGTTTTTTAAATTATTTTTAAATAGAAAAAAATGCTGACTTTTGATGACCAGTTCTATAAGTTATAAAAATATATACGGTTGTATAAATACCACTAGAGTCAAGATATAAGGTTTCATCTGCCTTTAAAATTTCTTTTTGCTACCACTTTATAGACAACCCCTAAACCCAGCCTTTACTTCTGGCAAAAACTGATTTCTTTCTGTCCCTTGTAGTTGTCCCTTTTCCAGAATGTCATATGAATGACATTATAAAGTATGCAGCATTTTGAATCTGACATTTTTCACTTAGGATACATTTGAGATTTACCCATGTGTTGTGAATATTAATTTTTTTTTTCATTTTACTACCAAGTAGTATTTCAGTGTATCACATACTGTTTATCTATTCACAAGGTTGGCTCTAGTTTTTCCTGTTTAAGAATATAATTATTATAATTAATACATGTTTTGTGTGAACATAAGTTTCAATTTCTCCTGGCTAGGCTACCAGCATAGAAGTAGAATGAACTGCTCATGTGATAAGTATATATTTAACTCTATAATTAACTGGGAAAAGTTTTATCAAAGTGCGTGTAGCATTTTGTGTTCCCACAGGAAATCTGAGAGTTGCAAGTTCTCTGTATCCTTGCCAGTACTTATTATCATTTTATTTAAAAATGTTTTAGCTATTCCAATAGGTTTATAGTGACAGTTCATGTGATTTTGATTAGTATTTACCTAATTATTAATAATGTTGATCACATTTTCTTGGGCATGTTTGCCATCTGTATACTTTCTTTGGTGTTATGTATGTTCAAGTGTTTTGTTGAATATTCATGGAGGTATTTACTGTCTAGTTGTTGATTTTTAAGTGTTCTTTTTTTTACATGTTTGGATACAAGTATTTGTCTTTTCATTCTCTTAGCACTGTCTGTTGCAGAGCAAAAGTTTCCATTTCCATGAAGTTCATTTTAACAATGTATTCTTTGATGGGTCTTGTTTGGGGTATCATATCTAAGAAAACTTTGCCTAAAAAATGTTGCAAGATTTTTCACCAATGTTTTCCTCTACTAGCGTTACAGTTTTGTTTTTTTTTTTTAACATTTTTTTGATGCAGTCCATTATTTATTTATTTATTTATTTGTTTGTTTATTTTAGGCTGCGCCAGGTCTTAGTTGTGGCATGTGGGATCTTTTTCAGTGCAGCATGCGGACTCTTAGTTGCGGCATTCATGATCTAGTTCCCCAACCAGGGGTCGAACCTGGGCCCTCTGCATTGGGAGTGTGGAGTCGGTCTTACCCACTGGCCTACCAGGGAAGTCCCGGTATTACAGTTTTAGATTCTACATGTTGCTCTGGTATCCACTTTGAATAAATTACTACATAAAGTATGAAGTATGCATCATTTAACTTTCTGGTATTTGGATGTACAGATATTCCAGACCATTTGTTGAAAGGAGTGTTTTTTCCTTCATTGAATTTTCTTTTCACGTTTGTCAAAAATCAACTATTTTTGTTTGAGGCTATTTCTACACTCTCAGTTCTGCTGTATTTTTCTATGACTTGATAATCGCACCATTAATGTAGGTCTTTAAATCAGGTAGTGAGTCCAGCAAGTATGTTCTTCCTTTTCACAATTATTTTGCTAATTGTATTCCCTTTGCATGTCCATGTGAATTTGAGAAACAGCTTGTCAAAATGTACAAAACAAAATCCTGCTGAGATTTTGATTAGGATTTTGTGTAGAATAATGCATTGTCTGTATCTCTTTTTATTTTTAATTGATACCTCTAGAAATTACGAGATAAATAACTAACCTTTAAAATTCTAATTAAAGCTATTATTTAAGCAATTCAATTAAATGTACATTTCAAAGCCATATAGGTGTCTTTTTCCTCCTCATTTTATCTTATGATTGTCATAAATGTATTACATCTACATAGATTGAAAATCTTACTAGACAGATTTATAAATTTAGCTTCCAATATTCATAATTATTTTAAATAATAAGAAGGTAAGAAAAATAGTCTAATATCTACCAAATATTTACCATGTTTTTCCTTCATTCTTATAGTTCAAAGATTGACTCTGTAACCATTTTTCTTAAAGAGTTTTAAAAAATCATTTTTCTAGAAGAATTTCTTTTAGCATTTTTGGAGAGAAATACTGTTCACAGCTCTTCTTTCAATTTTTCTTCATCTGAAATCATTTTTTTTTTTTATTTTTTTTTATAGGGAGGAAGTGGGTTTATTTAGAGAGACACACATTCCACAGACAGAGAGGGGGCCATCTCAGATGCGAAAGCGGCTTGAGTTTCATTTCTTTTTTTTTTTTTTTTTTAATTTTTACGCTTTATTTATTTATTTTTGGCTGTGTTGGGTCTTCGTTTCTGTGCGACGGCTTTCTCTGGTTGTGGCGAGCGGGGGCCACTCTTCATCGCGGTGCGCGGGCCCCTCACTATCGCGGCCTCTCTTGCTGCGGAGCACAGGCTCCAGACGCGCAGGCTCAGTAGTTGTGGCTCACGGGCCCAGTTGCTCCGCGGCATGTGGGATCTTCCCAGACCAGGGCTCGAACCCGTGTCCCCTGCGTTGGCAGGCAGACTCTCAACCACTGCGCCACCAGGGAAGCCCCTGAAATCATCTTTATTTAACATTCCTTTCCCAAGAATATTGTCACAAGATTTAGAATTCTGGGTTGAAAATTTGCCCCCTTCCCTTCCCCGAAGCAATTTAAATGTTCCAATGTCTTCTAAATTCCATGTGTTCTAAAAAGAAATTAACATTAATTCAAATTGTTATTCCCCTATATGCTAGGTGCCCTTTTCACTATCTACATTCAGGATTGTATATTTTTTATCTTTAGTTTTAACTCTTGGTCATGGTGTGCCTGGGTATGACTTATACTTTCCAAAGTTTGCTGAACTTCTTTAATCTGTACATTCATAATTTTAATCCAAATTTGGGGCATTTTCACCACTGTTTCTTCTTTTAAATTCTGAAACAAACTCATTTCTTCTTTCCTCTTAGAACTTCAAAGTGCTAAATGTTTGACTTTTATGATATTGTCCCCAAACCTTTGAGGCTCTCTTCCTCCTCTTTTTTTTCTCTCTTTTCTTCAAATTGGATACATTTTATTGATATATGCTCAAGTTCTTTGACATTTTTTGCTGTTAAGCCCTCATGATGAATTTTTATTTCAGATATTACATAGTTCAGTTCTAACATTTTTACTTAGTTTTTTTTTTTTTTATATAGTTTCTATTTTTCTGTTAAGAATTCTATCTTCCCTTTCCTTTTAATAGTTTTCACCTCTACCAAGTGGAGCACGATTGTAATACACACTTTAAAATCTTTCTTAACTTGGGGTTTGACGCTGATAATCGGTCACATTTTGCAGCTTCTACTATCTCAAGTAATTTTGGATTGGAATCTGGACAGTCTTAATATTATTTTGGAGACACTTGATTCTTTTAAAAGCATTTGGAGAATGTCTCTTGAAATCTTGTCTGCTTGCTTTTGTAGGCAATTAACCAGGTTAGGCTAATTCTACAAATTTGTCTCACTTCTCTGGAAGCAGTGATTCCAGGGTCAGTTTGGTTTTCATGCCTTTGCTATGCTGGTCATTTCACCCAGTGCACATGCTGTTGAGGTTCATCTGGGATTTGGAGAGTTCCTATCAGGGATCAGCAATTTTTTTTCTGTAAAGGGTTCCATAATATTTTAGGTTTTGTGGACCACATATGGTCTCTGTTACATATTCTGCTTTGTTATTTGCTTGCTTACTTGTTTTACAGCCCTTAAAAACATAAAAACTATGAGCTCCTGAGCTGTACAAAGTCTGTCCGTGGGCTGGATTATTCTCTGGGGTGTAGTTTTTCAAACCTGGTTTACAAAATATTTAGTTATCAGAGCCTCTGCAGTGCTTCTTGGAATCTGCTCTGTGAATGGCAAGTTCAAGAGTAAGCTTGAGATTTCTACTGACTCACACCCAGAATTACGGGGTCAAGGGATCACGCTCACTTCTCCCCAGGATCTCCTTCAGATTCTCTTGATCCCAGGAACCACTTTTTCTGATTTCTCTGGCCACACAGATTTCTCTGAGTGTTATCGCCAACTGTGCTACACATTTCCACCAAAAAATGAGCTACACGCAGCAAAGCAGCAAGAGAAAGGAGGGGGAAAAAAATAAGAGGACCCTTCCCACACTCTGGACAAAATGGACCCAACTCCTGGTCCCTCTGGCCGGAGATACAGGTGTTCTGTCTCAGCTGTTCGGGGCCTGCACCAGCGCTGCAGCAATGCAGTTTCATGAACGATGCTGTCCTTGGAGCAGGGCAGGGAGGGAAAAAATGTGTCACCCTAAACTCTCCAACTTGTAGCTTAAATTGCAGTTTTTGTTGTTCACACATGGTTCACAGTTGGGCCACCCTCAGGAGAAATAAGGAAAAAGAAGGAAAAAAAAAAAAAATAGGAAACTCACCAGCAAACAGGTCTTTCTTCAGTGTTGACTTCCCGTGCCAACCCACCTGCTATTGCTTACCTTTCAGAGCCCAGGAGTTTTCGTTGTCATCAATGGAAGGAATAAGATGGAATGAGTTTGCTCCTTTTTTTCTGACAACAGGTCACTCCACATATGTCTTTGAGATTTTTTAAACATTTTTCAGATGTGTCTGACTAAGATTTGTATGCTTGCATTTTGAAGGTCCTTCCATCTTGAAATACGTAGAATCATGAGGGAAAACTGAGTTGACTAAATACATCAGGAACTCCGTATTTTACCAGATTACATATAAGACCCATACCTCCAAAGTGGACTCTATAGGGGTTTTATGAAAAATGTACTTTATAAAAATGACAAAATAAAATTGCCAAAACTTCTGGAAATTATTAGAGACAAATTACTATCATGAGAAAGTGGAAGATCATTTAAAACTGAATCTGTGTCCACATTTGTTAGGAAAAAACCTGCCCTCTGATCTCACACACACACACACACACACACACACACACCTTCTCCATTTGATTTCACAGAACAAACAAAACTGGAAGTTGATTATGAAAAAATATGACAGCAAAAAATACAATTTTTTGGTTTCAGTAGCTTTTGCATCGTCACCCTTTCTAAGAAATGGGTCTAAGGCACACACATTCATCAACAGGAGACATTTTTCTGGTGTCAAACTGAATTGGAGATGAATAAATATAACTTGCCAGGTATCAGGAAGTCTACAGAACGTTAACTGTTATAAAACTGTCAACATGAGCAACACCTTATGAGAACATACATCGCCACATTTTACAACAGAATTTCTACAATATTTACCAGATAACAAAGGATTTCTACAATATTTGCAATTAACATTTAAAAAATGATGTTTACATGTACAGAACCACACTTTTACATGTATTTTCGTTATGTGAGATTGAGTAATTACACGGTTAATTAGTATACACAAGGAGGAATAGTTCAACAAGCAACATAAATATTAAAATATACCCTTAATGAAAGAAGACCCTGATACACATAAAGTGATAATGTAGGTATTCTGGGTAAATATGAAATTACTTAATTTTAATTGTACTAGAAATAATGAATACAGGTGCGTTCATTCATATAATCACAAAACAAAACCTTTAGTAGATGGGATAAATAATGTAAGGATGCGGAGAGTTTTATAAAGTTCCAGTCAGGATACTCTGGCTTCCCTTTTAGTTAACATAGCCATATTACTGATTTTGGGGAAAAAAAGCATGTGAGATTTAAGGGATTTTTATTGTAGCAGTTAGTGAATGTTATCTTAACTAACACAGGCACTGTTGCCTTGAAATGGTTTGCTGCCTTTATAAAAATATAAATATGTGATAATTTCTTAGCGGCCAGGCTGAAAATCTAGTTATGAAGGGACAGTGTTTAGAAGACAAACCAAATACATTTAAGTTTGTATCTATGAGTGAAGTGACTGAAAAGAATCAGAATATTGTATGTGTTGTTTGTCTTTGGCAAGGTGTTGTGAATTAGAAATGAGCCCAGATAAGAATCTGCTGTTTACTTAACCAGTGATCAAATAGAATAGAAATTTCAATGTTCAAAGTAAAGGATGAGACTCTAATAGCAAGCAATGAGACTGAAATTGTTTTGAGCAACAAAGGCTGGTAAAACTTCTCAACTGAATAAAATGTTTAAACAGCCATGAGTTCAAATGAGATAAAGGGTCTCAAAGCAGTTGCCATTCACTTGTGAGAAAGAAAGGAAGGGAGTGATTGAAAATGACTTTGGGAACTGGGTCTAGGAAAGAATTTTGGATGTAGAAATTTGCATGTGAGACCGCATGGAAGCAGACATGGGGAGCTCACTAACACTTTTAGGAAATTGTATTCCCAATGGAATCTCCAAACTAGGACAAAAATAACCTTAGGCAATTCAAGCATGTAAACACCATGTGGAGCCCCAAATTTGCAAGTGCAGGAAGCAAGCTGAAAAACTCTAGAACTGTAGCACACCAAAGAGAGAACATCTCCAGACACGCATTTTACCCATAACCTGGGTGGAATAAGGGATGCAGAAGAGCTGTAATAGGGAAGAACAAATCTGACTCCATATTAGATCTGTTTCTTTTACTTTAACCTTTGTATTCTATTGCTTTTGCTCTGAGTTAAGAATGTTGCCTATAGTGTGAAATACACAGGATAGCCCATTCTCAAGGTTCTGACCTTTAAGGAAATAACACTTTTCCATTCACATAGAGACAAAAAGTTACAGCACAGAGAATAACATTTGTCTTGTTGGAGGTTTAAGGACCATCACAACCTGACTTATGTGGACAGCTGCAAGAACAGAGGATTGCGACACCAAGAAGTTTTCAACAACCAACCATGCCCCTCCCTCACCTTGCCTTTAAAAATGCTTTGCTGAAACATTTTGGGTAGTTAGGGTTTTGGGGGGTGTGAGCCAACTATTCTCCTCGTATAGCCCTGCAATAAACCTTCCTCTGCTCCAAACTCTGACTTTTCAGTATTGTTTGGCCTCACTCTGTGTTGGGCACATGAGCTTGTATTTGGTAATAGAGCCTCTGAGGGGCAAAATCAGGGTCTCATCAACAACGTTCCCTCTTAGAGAAAGGGGCCTCACAAAGGTGCCCAGCTAGATTTCCTTTGTAAGAGGAGTTTTAATTGCATATATCCTGGTTCTGATCCACATATTATAATAATTGTTTGGGAGAGTCTTTTGTCTTTTTTATTTTGTAGGTCACCAGATTTCAAGGTAATAAAGCTTGCTTGAAGAATTTTGAGTCCAAAACATGGTGAGGAATTCCATATTAATGTTTATTTTTTCAACTCCTATGTTCAACTTGTACCAGTAAGTCTCTGGATATGTGTGTAATGCCAAATGATACACATGGTATTAAAAAGATAGGGACCTTACACAGATGGTCATCGGTTTAGGTCATCTGATGGTTTGATGTTCTTGGGTGATTGGGGGATACCTACTGAAGGCAAACAGAACCTCTGTCAGACTGGGTTTCTAAATAAGCAAGTGGAATAGAGCCTTTTGAGCACCAAGTCCATGGCCATTTTGTTTTATAACAACTATTGCATTAAGCCATAGAGATTTGAAGATTTATCAGTTATAAATAGTATTTTTATACTCCTATTTCTTTTCTATAATCAATTAATTATTAAAATGGGGCAAACATTTGTCTAAAGGAGACCTTAGCAGTATTTGAGTCATGGTGATACTCAGAATCATTACTATGGAAAAACTCCAAAAGAGAAACAAAATACATAAATATTTTTTATCTTCTCCTAAAATTAGTAATGTTTATATATTATACCCTAAACCTTGTTCTATGAATGTTTCCTTTATAAAAGAAAACCACAACTTAAACATTTATTTCTTCATTGCACTTATTTTTTATAAGGTTGTATAATAATAATGTAATCTTTTTCATCAACAGGGATGTCAGGACCGTTTCTACGCTAGTGGAATAAGAGCTGGGATAAATCGGTTCCTGATGAGTTGCAACGCCATCAATAATCAAGCTGTAGATTCATGAAATTATTTGATTTTTTACTAATTATTACTGAATAGTGGATCTTGTATGTATGTCTCTTAAACACATATTTATTAGTTTCCCAGGGCTGACAACACAAAGTAACACAAACTAGGTGGCTTCAAATAACAGATATGTATCGTCTCACAGTTCCGGAGGCTAGAAGTTCAAGATCAAGGTGTCAGGAGGGCCATGCTGTCTCTGAAACCTGTAGCAAGAAATCCTTTCTTGCTTTTTCCTAGTTTCTGGTGGTTGCCAGCAGTCCCTAGATTCTCTCGGACTGCCCCTCAATCTGTTGTGGTCACGCGGTGTTCTCTCCCTGTCTGTCTCTGTCTGCTTTTTACAAGGACACCAGTCATCACATTTGAAGCAATATCACATTGTCATCACTGAAACCCTAAAAGCAGATGAGCAGGAAGGATAAGAACCCAGTTCCATGGATAAGCATATTGAAGCCCATAGGACCACATGACTTTAAACTGTTAATAAATAAGCAGGAAATGAGATCTCTAGTACAACATCCTAATTCTTTTACATTATGTAAATATGGACCATATGATTCCCCTTATTTTTCTTAAGAGTAACTGCAATTAAACAATGAATCAATTCTATCAAACAGTACATGGTATAATAGTAATATTTTATTTACATGCAGAGATGTAAATTTATGTGCTAATTTTATTCTCTATTCTTTATTACTATTTTACTGGAAAAACAATTTTCCTGGGCAAACATAGCATGAAATATCTATCTATCTATCTATCTACCTTTCTATCATCTATTTATCTACCTATCATCATCATCTATTTTATTTTGCAAAGAAAAGAATAAATATTTAAGGTAATTGTAGATGGAAATGTCAGTGTAATTTGCTACACAGAATTGTAGTTTTTAAATTTGATTTTTTTGGAATTTCAGTTTGATATAGATGCATTTGTTTCCATTCTTAAAAAATCCCAAGCTTAGTGTTTCTACTTCGGTATGTTTCTATTTTATTATAAATGAAGGAGAGTTCATCTGTCCCTTTAGATAGTACCTCAGAAGCCATAGAAACAGCCTGTTTACATTACCTCTTCTCTCCTTCCTCTTCATAAGCCTTTCCAACAGAGTGAAGATACATTTTAGTTTTATTAGGCCATAAAACTTGGTGCAATACATTTCATCCTTTTACGAATTGTCTTGAGAACATTTTAATTGCATTTCATTGTGCTTTGGTGTCAGATCTGTTCTTTTATGACCTACTCTTCAAACCTGACTCATTACTCTTCTCAGTTTCTCTACTAATGAGCAATATTGTATTTCCTAAGATCTTTTCTCAGTTCAAAAGCTGTAAACTTCTCTGTGCAAGTAGTTTTGCTTGTGTGTGCTTGTGTTTAACCACAGACTTCAATCTCACTCTTCTGATTCTTTTCCTAGCTCTTTGCTACATCTCCTTATTTTACTCTGACAAATTTCCCTTGTTTATTTTCCTTTGCCTGTAAAAGCCATCTACACTTTTTAGAAAGTTATTTTCAATAAAATAATCAATATTAATTTGCACAAATTAATTGTAAAATTTAAAATGTTGAAATTCTTTGATGGCTAACATTGTGGAAATTTTGTTATTCCTGATAGGCTGCAAATGCAAATAAGGCTTCATATAGTAAACTGTTAGTTGGATGTAATACGGAAGTAAAATTATTAGTGGAAGGAGTGCAGTGTGATGATGCTTGGGAAAGAATTGAGGACAAATAGACCACCTGCAAAGAAAGCTCTGAAAGGCAAACCTTCTACAGAAAATGGAAATCCTTGCTTATGCAGGATAAGAAAATTTAGAGACAATAAAAAAGTAAATCATGTTGTTTTAGTTATTGATTTTTTTTTTCCCTCTCCCTCTGCACCAAGCTTATAGAGCTTCCAGAATTCTTTTTTCCCTTTATCTACACACTTATTTCTATGAGGTAGAATCTGAGACTTCAGGAAGGGTACCATGGAGTGGTGACTAAAGAAGCAGATATTCCCTTAGACTTCCAGAAGATACACACAATTCTTCAAACAATGAATGAGGGATCTTGAACAATGCAGAATACTTTTTCATCCTCCAGGATGGAGGATGTATGATCAACATATTTTAGAGCTACCTGGAGAGGGAAGCAAAAGGCTGGGTCATTCTGGAGATAAGAATTGTATACGTATCACCTATTGACTGTGATGTCTGCAGCTGAGGATTCAAGGAGACAAAAAAGCCAGAAACACTGCATAAGAGAGCAGACGCATGGGAGGGAAAGAATGTGGACTATCTATGCCTCCACTGGACATGAAGGAGATGAATTTGCAAAACGAAAATTGGGATTTAGTTCATTTATTTCATGTATGATCTGCGTCTATCTTTCAATATTTATAGATCATCTCTATATTACTTTTCTTAATTTTATGCGTGTCTTAGAAACAGTCTTAGAGATATGGGTAGAGAGTGCAAGGTAATGACAGAATGACAGAAACTGCACAATTCATGTAACTGATCACAGGGAGAAGTAGGTGAAGGTTGCCTAGGCAAGAGTTAAGCTACTTTCCTCACCATTACGTTTTAAATTAAGTACATTAAATATCCAGTTAAGTGGTAGATCTTATCTCTTGCAGATCTACTGGGGATACAAAATTGTCTAATCTAATTGTTACGCTTTTTCTATTCTACTTTTTCATTAACTGGAATTCTATTAAATGCAGAAACACTATACTAAAGAGATGATGTAATTTGATTTAAAATTGATTTCAGTTTTCTTGAAAAAAATCATACCAAAGTGCCTTCTTCCTAAAGGAAAACAATTAAAAAACTGAGAACTCACTTTACTTTTATAGTATTTTCTTAGGAATATAACCGTGAATATAATGTTAATTACACTAACAGCTATTATATCACACCTCGATTTCTTCAAAGAAATTGTTTGCTCACTGAGAATATTTATATTTTTGTTTTTGATTTCTTTACTATTTGCAATTCAAGTAGAAATCTATGAGATAAATGAAATTGCTTTCATATTATTCTTTCATCTTTAAAATATTTCTTAGAAATCTATTATATAAAGGTTTTTTTTTGTTGTACAGCATGGTGTTGTAGAAAGACAATAAACAACATTGCCCACAAGGATTGCAGGTCTTTTTGAATTATGGCTTTCTTCAGGTGTATGTCCAGGATGGTTCAAAAAGATACACACACGCCAATGTTCATTGCAGAACTACATACAATAGCCAGGACATGGAAGCAACCTAAATGTCCATCAACAGAGGAATGGATAAAGAAGATGTAGTACATATATACAATGAAATATTACTCAGCCATAAAAAGGAACAAAATTGTGCCATTTGCAGGGACATAGATGGACCTAGAGACTTTCATACAGAGTGAAGTTAGAAAGAGAAAACCAAATATCATACAGTATCGCTTATATGTGGAATCTAGAAAAATGATACAGATGAACTTATCTGCAAAGCAGAAATAGAGACACAGATGTAGAGAACAAATGTATGGATACCTAGGTGGGAAGGGAAGGGTGGGATGAATTGGGAAATTGAGATTGACATATATATACACTACTACTGTGACATAGATAACTACTGAGAATCTACTGTACAGCACAGGGAACTTTACTCAATGATCTGTGGTGACCTAAATGGGAAGGACATCCAAAAAAGAGGGGATATATATGTACGCATAACTGATTCACTTTGAGGTACAGCAGAAACTAACACAACATTGTAAAGTAACTATACTCCAATAAAAATTAATATAAAAAAGAAAAAAAAAAAGGCTTGCAGGTCTTCAGGCATAAAAATCACTCCATTACAAGGAAATATTCTTAAAATTAAAACAAAAATATTATGAATGCAATTTAATTTCTTAAATTAGAATTTTTCAAGATCTGCTGTTGATTTGGTATATGACTTGAAAAAAGTATACCTATGGTACTGTAGCTTTGCTGTTAAAACAGAATCAAAGTTCATGATATTTTATATAATGCTTAGTAAACTATATAATTGTTCTTCTTATATAGTTCAACAACATACAAATGCACTCTTAAATTCATTCAGTTGAATAATTCACATATGTGGAGAACCTCTTCCTTCAACAATTATTTATTATACATCTACTGTGGACCAGACCCTGACTTCCCTGCTGAGGATACTGCCAGGAAGAAATCCAATTCTCTCCTCTCTTGGAGCACCCATTTTAAGGGAGAGGAGGAGATGATAATTATAGAAGTTTTATATGCCAGGTGGAGATAAATGATATTAACATTTATAAAGCCAAGTCAAGTACATGAGGTAAAGGGACACCGAAATACAGCATGAGTATTTTTTTCATCGCAGGTCCAGGAACAGCATATCTGGAGCAGTCATATTTGAACAGAGGGCTGAATGATGTGAGCATGCTGGCCATGACCATAACCGGGAGGAGAGTGCTCTAGGTAGAAGGACAGCACGTGCAAAGGCCCTGAGACAGGAGTATACTGAGAGTGCAGGAGGAACATCCAGGGGCCATTTGGTAAGAGTAAGGAATGTGGAGAGTGACAGGAGGTAAGTTCAGGTGAAGAAGTGTAAAATGAGAAGCATGCTATGATTCAGATTAATGATTCGGACTTTGATTTTGAATTACATGGAGTGCCATTATGTGCTTTTGAGCAGTCCTCTCTGACGGCCCTGATCAGAATAGACTGAGAAGTGCCAAAGGAAGAAGCTGAGGGCTCAGAGGTCATTGTTATTGTCCAGACAAGAGTTTACAGTGGCTTAGACTAGAGTTACAGTGGTAGAGAAGGTTTAAGAAACCAGTCAGATTTTATAACTAAATTACAGATGGAGCCAACCAAATTTGTTCAGGCTTTGGGTATAGAGTACAACAGAATGGTCAAAGACAACAATTACAACTTCTATTTAAAAACTTGAAGGATGTTGCCCACATCATAGATGAAGAATGATGGTTTAATTTCTCTAAAAGAAAATGTATGGGGAAAAGTATTGTCATATATCAATTCAATATTCAAAATGATAAACTATGATTCTATTATACTGCAGAACTCTCTAACCTGAAGTAAAATTATAGTCATATTTTTCCTAGGTTAAGCTTAGGTAACTTATGAGGTAAATAGACTATCAATATCTTTTTACTTGATATGCCACAGGAAAAAAATACATTGGAAATCCAGGCACAAATACAACAATATTGCTTAAACTGCACTAAAATTATTTTGCCAATCAAACAAAATTACCCAACAATTTATAGTCACTGATGGGTAGTTAAATCAAATCAGAACAGATGCAACATAATCATACATTGCCTCTTATCCAAAGGATGTACATAATAATTGATAGTCTTAACTTGCATAACGAGAAGATCTTTAATATGTACAAGAATAAATAATTATTTTTGACGATGCTGTTACCTTCAATTCAATGGTAAGCCACTTAATTTTGTAATATATATCCATAAGTTTCAGAGAACATAATGTTTAGAATAAAATGCATCCCCACATGGATTTGAAGTCACCATAAAACATTTGATCTATTCTTTAAAAGTAATTCAACTCAGCATAACCAAAAAGAATACATTAGGTGATTTAGAACTATTATTTATCTTTGCTGATATTTTATGTTAATTTTTTAATCAATTTCTTGTTACATCATATCTTCAATGCCTAGCAGTGATATTATTGCAACACTAGACTTTTTTCATGAATACAAGTTACAAGAAAAGTCAGAAACAGTAATGAAATATACCACTTACTTATAAGGAGTGGTATTTTTAAACAAAATAAAATTGTACTAGCAACTGTTTATAGATAAGTATATAAAATACTGTATTTTCTACATATATTTTTGCAAAGTCCAATGTCCTAAAAGATGGAATCTCACAATACTTTCGCTTATAACAGTAATGGATTGTTTTTCTTCTTTTTTGTAAAGGAAGACTATCAGGAAGTAACCATTCATGCGTCATTCCTGATAGTGTGTGGAATTATTCTTTAATATTGATTATTGACATTAAACTGTGTTCTCTACCAGGTTTAGACTAAGCAAGCATGAACTGCTAGATATGAGAATCACATCCAAGAAAGGGATCCATTTGACATAGAATGTGGGGAAATTTGGCATCACTAGTATATCAATACAATACAGTATTATATATATATAATTTGTAGTTATATATTAATTTATATAAAAATATTATATATATTTATTCAGTATTGTTAATTACGATCTTCCTTATGAAAATGGGAGGAGATATGAGAACATTATTTTAATTTCTAATATTTATTTCAATTTTTATAATACCTTCTTACCCTAAATACCTTTCTTCATTCAATAATTCATAACAAAAATAAACACATGAAAACAAAAAAATTTGCTGACTGGCAATTTGGGAGTCAGTCAAAAATGTAAGCCCTTTGTTTATAGTGAAGAGCAAGATAACATTTTCCTCTGTCATCCTGGATTCCAGTATGTACAAATGCCAGTATTTGTTATTATTTTAAAGAGATCCTGAAATCGGTCATTAATCAAAAGTATTTTGAATAATTACACTTTCCTATGCTAAAATGTTTACCAAATATATCAAGTAGCCACACAATCAGTGTGTGTGGAGTAAAGAATGCAGAAAAATAATTCAAGTATACAAATGCAAGAATTATATTTAGTGAGAAGACTGACAAAACTTCAAATATTTTGCCAAATTATATTCGGCTAATATTGAGAAAAGTATCCTATGAAGTGGAGGGTAGGATGGGGGATCATTCTAATTCTTAGTACTCCACCCCATCAATATATTTGCTGAATGGAAGAAATTAAAAAGACAACAGTAAATTACAATAAAAGAGAAACAAGGCTGGTAACTGTGATGTATAAAATCAATCAGGTTGATAATGATTTTCAAAACTTCTAATGTCTCACTAGATTTTTATTTACCTCTATCAATTATTGAGGAAAGAGTGTTGAAATTCCAACTATAATTTTGGACACATTTTTTCAGATATTTCAGCTTTTACTTTATGTTATTAGGGGTGTACACATTTATAATGATGGTTTATTATGAATTAATCCCTTTAGCATTATAAAATATAACTTTTTTCTCTGATAATATATCCTGTTGTGAATTCTATTTCTCTTTTATTAACATAGCAACGCTGGCTTTCTTGTGATTGTTGTTTATGTGGTAATTATTTTTCATTCTTTTACTTTGAACCTGTCTGTGTTCTTTATATTTACAAAATGTGGTCCTTTTTAACAACATTAAAATTAAATCTAGATTTTTTTTCACCTATCTGACAAACTGTGAAATTTAAATTTACTGTTAAGAATATTTAAGTTTAATATAATTTTTGAAATTATAAGGTTAAAAAATACCATCTTGGTGTTTGTTTTCTATTTGCCCTTTCTGTTGTTTCTTCTCTTTTCCTACCTTCTTTTGGATTAACTGAATATTCATTAGTAGTCTATTTGTTTCCTTTATTGGATTATTAGCTACATTTCTTTCTTTAAATGTTTAGTGGTGGCTCTTTATTCTAAAATGTGCATTTTAAAATATCATAATCTAACTTCAAATAATAAACATCCTGTATATAACATACAGATTATTCAGCAGTATTTCTTTTAAAAACTCATAATTCATTATTATCATTACTGCTTTAAGCAAACTTTTAAAGATGTTAGAACACAAGAATAAAAACTCTTTACTATTAACCTATATATTTCCCATTTTTGGAGGTGTTCATTGCTGTGAGTAGATCCAATTTCCCCTATGATATCAATTATTCTTCTATAGCAGTAACTTCAATTAACATTTCTTTTACCATATGTGTACTGAAGAATAAATCAGCTATTTACATTTAAGCATGGCTTTAATTCATCTTCGTTTTTTAAAAGATGTTATAACTAGATAAAAAACTTTAGGCTGATGGAGTATTTTTTCTGTGATTTAAAGATACCATTCCACTGTCCATTGATTCTCATTGCTTTAGATAAGAAATCAATGAAATTTCTTATTGTTTTATGAGTGTAATTTGTCTTTTTTCTGGTTGTTTTTATGTGTTTTCTCTTATCACTTGTTTTTAGCAATTTAATTATGAACCCTTTTTTATGCTTTCTTGCTTCCCGTTCCCCACCCCCAACGTGTGTTAAGCTTTTAGGATTCACGGCCCAATATTTTTCATCAAATTTGGAAATTTACAGGCAATTTTTTCTTCAAATATACCTTCCAGTCACATTTTGGTTGGGTTATTCAGTATTCCAATTACATGATTTCATACTGGTTCTTTTACATTACAAGTCACAGAAATTACTTCTATTTTCAGCATTTAAAAAAAATTATTATTAGAGTATCACTTTATGTATTTTCTATTGGAGTGTTTTCAAGTTAACTGATATTTTTCCTTTTCATTGTCTAATATGCCAGTGAGTGTATCCGGTGAAATTTTAATTTGGGATGCTATATTTTCAGTTCCATAATTTTTCCTTGATTTTTTTATATCATCTATTTCTCACTTCATTTCCTACATGTCTTACTTTAAATTCTTAAGCATATTTATAACAGATGTTTTAATGTCCTCATCTATTTCTTCCATAATCTCTGTCATTTCTTATTCTTTTTCCATTGACTAGATATTTCTATTGCTTGACATTGTGAATTCTTTCCTATTGAGTGTCTAGATATTTTTGCATTCCTTTAAAAAAAGATTTGAATTTTGTTTTAGGGGGTGATTAATTTATTTGTGGATCAGCATGGTCTTTTAAAGACTTGTTTTTAATTTGTGTAAGGATAGAATTAAAGCAGATTGCATTTGTTGTCTTATTTGCACCTATGACTCGGGTATGACCCTTCTGGGGTCTCTGTTAGATGTGCAAGGTGCTCACAAACATCTCCTCATTCTGGCTTCTGGGAAATTGAATGTTTCCCAGCCCTGTGTGCAGGCTGATAATACTTCATCTTACAACTTTCTGGTAACTGCTAATTTCCCAGACTAGGGTGTTTTATTCTATGCCTATGAAGCTTACAATTCAGACAAAGACTTAAGGGGACAGCAGTTCTAATGTCTGCAATACTTTCTCTGAATAGACTTCCCCTTTCCAGGATTCTGTCACTCAAATGCAGACATTCCAGTGTCCCTACGTTCTGATCTTTTTCTCTCTCCTCAGCTCAGAATAATCACTGTGCTCTCTTTGGGTATCTCCCTTACACCTCCTGCTCAGTTCTGGAAAACACCTTCAGGTACAAAGTCAAACAATTTGTATTGGGTGAATAGTGTCTCCCAAATTCATGCCCACCTGTGTCTTTGTCTACTCAGGCTTCTATAACAAAATACTATAGACTGAGTGGTATAAACAACAGAAATTTTTTTCTCACAGTTCAGGAGAATGGTAAGCCCAAGATCAAGGTGCTGGCAACTCAGTTTCTGATGAATTCTCTCTTCCTGGCTTGTAGGCAACTGCCATATTGCCGTGTCTTCACATAGTGGACAGAGAGAGCAAGCTCTCTGATGGCTCTTCTTTTAAGGGCACTAATCTTATTGGGTCAGGGCCCCATATTTATGACCTCATTTAACCTTAATTACCTCCATAAAGAATCTATTCCCAATCTAGATCCTCAGGGTGTAACTTCATTTTAATATAGGGTCTTTGCAGATATACTTAGTTATGGTTAGGTCATGATGGATTAGTGTTGGCCCTAAACCCAATATGCCTGATGTTCTCATAAGAAGAGGAGAGGACACAGAGAGACATAGACACAGAGGGAAAAGTTGGAGGCGGAAATTGAAGTCATGCTGCTACAAGCTGAGGACTTCCAGTCACCAACAAAAACTAAGATGCCTGGGAACACAAGAAGATAAGAATAAGCAAGGAAGAGTTCTTTCCTAGAGCCTTCAAAAGGAGGATGGCCCTTCTGACACCTTGATTTTGGACTCCTAGCTTCCACAGCTGTGAAACAATAAACTACTGTTGTTTTAAGCCACCCTCTTTCTGATACTTTGTTACAAGGCCTCAGGAAAATAATACACAATTACACAGTTACCTCATTTGTTTTCTTTCTCTAACTGATCAGAATCTTGCACAGCCTAGTATTCAGTATCTGAAAAAAAAAATGTTTTATATGTTTTCTCCAGTTTTCTTTTTGTTTTCCTGAAGAAGACTAATCGATACTATTACTCCATAATGGCCGGAAGCCAAAGTCTCGCCAAGCCAATTTTAACTCTGAAACGGATGTGCACTCCTTCCCAGCAGTGTATAAGAAATATTTTCTCACACTTTAATCCCCATTGTGTATCATCATCATTTTTCATCATCACAAATTCAGTATATGAAAGATGTAACCTTATTGTTTTATTTGGCAGTTTAAGCATCATCAATGAGATAAAGTATTGATATGCTTAATTCCATTTATATTTCTTTATTGCCTGTTGTCTATTGATGTCATGAGTCCATCCTTCCAGAGTCGTTAGTGTTTTTCTCATTGATCTTTGAAGTTCTTTAATATTAAGAACTTGTTTTATGCATGTATATATAATCATTTTTTCTAACTTTTTGTTGAACTATGCAAAACATGTTTATTTTATGTAGTAAAATTTAGCAACCATTTTATTTTTTGCTTATAAATAGATGCCTTGATCATAAAATCTTCCTACATTTTAAAACTAGAATCTGTGTTTTCTATCTAAACTTTATATTTCAAATTTTACATTTAAAACTTTGATACCTTTAGAAATTAATATGAAAAGCAACAGAGGTATCTCTGTTTATTTATTTTACATATGTGTCCAATTTTACCAACCCCATTTTTTGAAAAATCTGTCTGTCTCCTCTGATCTCATTTACCACATCTGATATAACAAATTTCTATATACATCTCTCTTACACTAATTCCAAAGGACTTGAACTATACTCAGGATATGCTATAAGTCACAAAATACATGCTGAACAAAATGCAAATCTTTCAGGGCATTTTCCTTTCCTTTAAAGAGATTTCTAAAACTCTTAGTTTAAGTACTATAACTTTTAAATTTGTCATATATATCCCCAGATTGCCTTCCAGAAAACAGCTAGAGTTTACACCTCTACCACAACTAATTCATAGGTAACAATTGCCTAGTGTTTTAACTGGCACTGGTTTCATTAACTGGTCTTATTATTGGTGAGGCCACAAAGTTTATCAACTGAAACTAAATCTTTGCTTATTTGTCTTTGCACACTTTTTGGCCATTTTCTATGTGTTTGTTATCATTTTTATTGATTTATAAGACCTTTTCATATATTAGGAGTATTAATCTTTTAGTTGTTATTTATATGGTAATTACATTGCCTGCTTGTATTTAGTGTTCAATTTAGGTTAGAATCTTTTTTTCTGCACAGCTTAATTTTGCATAGTGGAAGTAATCATGCTTTGCATGCATGTCCAGCAACCCTCCCTTTCCTGAAACGTGTCCCTGCTGTCAGCTCTTCCTTAATGAACAAGCATGGTCATTATATGGTATAGAATTAGATGTCCTCAGCACAAATTTAAGTCATGTAGACATTACATGTACCCAAAATGGGTACACTGTACATTCAAAGCCTTAGGAAGGTCCATTTATAGTGGAATAGAGCCCATGAGGAAACAGCAAACCATGATCTCTCCAAATTACTTGTGCCTTTTCAATGAAGATAGAGAAAGGCATGCTCTAGAAAAATAGAGATCGTGATTTCCTGATATTTAAGTTTCCCTAAGGTCTGTCTCCTGTCCCTGAACCTCTTTTCAGTAAAAATTTTGTTTATCTTTTTATTAATTTTTATTTTAAATTTGAAAATTCTGTGAATTCCTATATTTTGTAGCTATAGACATTGTCACCATGTGTTTGTGCTCTGTACAAAAGAATCTGGTCAAGGAAATTGGAGACTAAATTTGTACTCTGTACTATAGAATTCTTCCTACTGCTGAGAAAGGTTGATACATTTTTTTAAAATTACATAAAGGTGTTGTATACACTAGCTAGTGATGGGACTGCTTACATGAGCCCTGGTTGAAATATAAATAAATATGAGTAATGACTCATAACAAAGTGACAATAGTGAACATTTCCCCAAACTAGTTTGCAAAGAATCTGTTCTATATTTTGCGATGAGAAAAGAGCTCAATTATAAATTGATTCCATCACTTAATACCCCATGCCCAGTGAAGGTGAGAGATTGGTGAGATTTGTAGCCAAAGATAAGAATCTATGACTGTGTGTGCCATTCATACTGGACTTCAAAAGATACAAAAATTGCCTTGAGCTACCTGGTAGAAGTCCATAGGTAAAAAGATAATTAGGTAAAATCATAAAATCCAATTTGCCTAAAGCAGAAAGTAAAATTATTGAAGTGGAACTACTAGATTTTATTTGAAAACTAACCGGGTACTCTATTGACTGACAATAGTCACAATCTTTGTTGAAGTAGCTTTTTTGTGACTTAAGTGCACAGATTTTTTTAAGAGATTGAAGCTGGCAATTAGAATGGGAATATGAAGATGGAGCTCTAAGAGATTCTGGCATCTTAGGTCTTTGTAGGGTATATTCTTCTACACCCAACTTTCCACCTCTTAGCACAGTCTGGCCTAGTGTTGTCCACTCTCATTCTAAAGCTGGGGAAGGTTAGAGGATGAGGGTGATGTGCAAAGTTTTTCTGCAGCTTGTCTCTGTCTTTACTCTCTAAATAGGAGTCTGATATGAGGACAATTTAGTACATAGCAACACTGGAAGATGGAGCCCTGTGCCATATTGTTCCTAAGCAACAGAAGCCCATCATTCATTTCCCTTCTATACCAGATGCAGCTGTTTAGAATGGGTAGTCTAGCTGTGCTGAGGATTGAGAAAGCAAATGGAAAAATCACAGGATCACACCTGCTCTTGGTCTTAACATTGGTTCCCAAGTACGAATCTGATAAAAATTTCACAAAAGTTTCAGGAAGGTCATACTGCCAGGAGAACCCATGGCCCTTTGAATAGGGGTATCTCTGCCTATTCAAACATCACAGCAGGAAGTCTTGTCTCTCCAGAATTTTCTGCCTGCAGATGAAGGAAGTTAGCACTGCTTTGCCTAAAATATCCTGCTAGACCACAAATCAGTTCCATGTTAGTGAATCCCTGATTTGTTGAGATTGTTGAGACGGAACAGTCTCCTAGCAGCCATTAACTGTCGTCGTAGAAATCTCTGAATATGGAAATCAGTTCATTAACTGTTAAGTATGTGAAAACTGGTGTTCTAGTATGTAGTTCACAATTTACCTGACAACCCATAAGTGGCTTTCCTCAAAGGCTGTGCCACATCTGTAATTTGCTAGCTCAGAGGAAGTAGTATGTCTTTCTTGCAGAAATGGTCTCTTGCAGTGTGGTTATATTCTGGAGAACTCTATGTATTCCATCTTGTTTCGTTTTGTTTTCATTTGTTTGTCTGCTTACTACTACAATTTTACTTTTCATTACTGTTATACATACAGCATGTTGACATCATTTAATCATTAGCTAGCAAGATGAGAATGGTGTACACCTGACTGTGATTGTAAGGGTGTTCCTCTGAGTACTGGGAAATATGAAAGAAATGGCCCCATCACATCTCATCTGTATGACTAGGGGGATAAGATAGTGTGTTTCCTCCTCTTCAGAAAGTCTGAGTGCTCTAGGGACTACATAGGTCATAGTTGGTCACTATGGATGGGATCTGGGGGACGATATGCATAAACATAAAGTATATTTTTAAATAGGGAACAATGTGAAGTATAGTAGATAAGTTTTAAGGTATTTTATATCAGTTAGGTTTGTATTTGGCTACATATATCAAATCCAAATACAGTTTGGTTGAAAAAATAGGATTTATTTGAAACCAAAGTCCAGAGATAGGTATTTCCAGAATGATATAGCTGTTCAAGAAGCCACATTAAAGATCTAGGCTTTTAGCTTTATTCTCTGTCATATTTTTCGTTAGAAAAAGAATTTTGTAAAAACATATCTTTTTAGGACCACACATTCAGTAAACTTTTTCTTACTTCAGCCAGAAATGTATCATGTGCTCATTGGTATCTTCAAAGGACATTAAAATGATAAATTTATTTGTATTGCTACCCCTTAACTAAATTAGAATTCATTCACTATGGTAAAACAGAAGAATGGAGTATTGCTTAGGAAATTAATAGTGTCTGCCATACTTCTCAACAAAAATCCTTTCTTTATAGGAACTAGTTACTCTCTACCAACAGACATTGCAGAAAGCATTAGTTTAGAGGGCCAGACTTCTAACATATGATACCACCTAATACAAGGAGGAACCATCATATACATTTTTACAGAATATTTTTTAGCAAATCAAAAGGATATTGCAAGTTTTATGAGCCAAATTGCAAATTAAAGTGGTGCTAGGCCTGGAGATGACATGTAACCAATAAGACTATTAGTCTAACAAGCATTTCAGAAGAGTAAAATTTTGAGGCAGTAGAAGCTGTAATGCAGAGAGACATCTGGAGTAGATGTGTTTGGAGAGCAGAGATGAGGAAACATATCATCCCCAAGAAAGAGGAGGAAAGAGTCACAGCAACGTACATTTTCAGTTGTATATGTTGTGGTTAGTTTCCATATGACCTTATCATCTAATAATTTACCATATTCCTTAGGTGTTTAAAAATTGTATTTGGTCCATTTGTCAAGTATCTATTTCACATTGTTTTGTAAAATAAACTTATCATTTACTGTTTCAATTTTTTCTTTTTCTTTTTGTGTTCCCCTTATATAGTTCATTGATTTTTCTATGTCTTATCATGCCAATATCAAACCTATAATGTTTTTTAATATACTATCAAACAATACATCGGATCCTCTTTGTTCTTAATTTTCAAATTATAACAAAATAGTATTATTTGAGTATTCTTCCAAGTATGCACACTATTGTGAATATGCAAGCTGAAAAATAGAATCTGCTCTTCAATTCATTGGGTTTTTTTCTATTATTTTGTGTTAGATTCTGATTGTATAATTTTCAAATTTCAGAGAGTTCTTAAATGAGAGTGATAATAATGAAAATCCTTGTGAATTCCTGATTTTAATGGGATGCCTTTTCTGCAGTAAGAGTATCAGATATTGGTTAGAGATTAATATTTTATATATCAATAAAGCATCCTTTTATTCATAAATTACTAAAGATGTATAAATACACTTATTCTTAAGTTTACGAAATGCTTTTTAAACACATATTCATACATATGTGAGATAACATGTATAATATTTATCTAGCCATCTGTCTCTCTGTCATTTTATGTATCTTTATATTGTAATACTTTTAAGGAGAGTCATTAAAAATACACCTGCATACATACATATTTGACCCTGTTTTAGGCATGTACACATTATGGATTGCTGAGTCTCCTTGGAGAACTGACCCCTATATCATTATGTAATGCCATCTTTCCCCTGATACTTTTCCTGCTCTGAAGTCCGTTCTCTCTGTGTTTAGTGTAGCTATTCCAGCTTTCTTTTAATTAGTGTTAGCATGGTACATCTTTCATTACCCATTTACTTATAATATACATGTGTCTATATTTAAAGTGGGTTTCTTGTAGATAACATATAGCTGGGTCTAGTTTTGTTTTTTGTTTTTTAATCTACTATGACAATCTCTGTTTTTTAATTGATGCCATTAATTTTTGGAAATTCTCTGTCATTACTGCTGCAAACATTTTTCATTTCTTTTCTCTTTTTCTGGTGCTAGTATTATGCATAAGTTACACTTTTTGTAGTTGTCTCATTTTTGTTGGATATTCTGTTTCTTTTTGTTTGTTTGTTTTTCAGTTTTTCTTCTCTTTGCATTTTTATTTTGGAAGTTTCTCTTTACATATACTCAAACTCAGATTCTTTCCTCAGCAGTATCCATTCTATTAATAAGCCCATCAAAGCATTCTTTCCTTCTGTTACAGTGTTTTTTATTTCTATCATTCCCTTTTGATTTTATCTTAGAGTTTCCATTTATCTGCTTACATTACACATATATTCTTCCATGTTGTCTACTTTTTCTGTTAAAATCCTTAGCATACTAAACATGGTTATTTTAAATTCCTGGTCTGATAATTCCAACTTCCCTTCCATGTCTAACTATGTTTCTGATGCTTGCTCTGTCTCTTGTAGTTTTTGTCTTTTAGTATGTCTTGTTATTTTTTCTTGATAGTTGTACATGATGTACTTGGTAAAAAGGACTCTGGAAAATAGGCACTAGTGATGTGGTTGTATGGTCTTTTGGGAGGAGAAGTGCTCTATAGTCCTATGGCTAGGTCTCAGTCTTTTTGTGAGTCTGTAGCCCTGCCCTGTGAACTTCGCAAATGCTTCTCTACCTCAGGTGGAACAGGATGGCTAGAAGAGGCTGAAGTTGCACATTTCCCTTTTCCCAGGCTGATCAGGTACTGATAAAAACCTTTAGTTCAGGCTCTGGTAAAATATTGATAGTTTATCTTGAGGGAATGCTTTGTTAAGAACAGAATGCCTGGGCATATTTCAAAACGGCTGCTTTTCCCTCCCTCTGATGGAAACATGAGGGGTTTTCCCTCTGATTTTTACTGTAAAAACCTGGTAAGGTCCTTGGAGGTAAAGCCTATAAAAGTGTGGGGAACTCCTCCTAAGAGTGGGCTCTTAAGAGTGGTTTTTTAACGCTCGGACTTCTTCACTGAGTGGGCAGCAATTCTACAACTACAGATTAGCTTTTCCTACCCCAGTATCGGTTCTCACAGAGATTTCTACTCATGGGTTTCTGCTCAGGTAAATTATGATTCTCTGTATCCACCTGTCTATCTCTCCAATCTGGGGGACAGCTGTTTGCCCTCTGACCTCAGTTCTCTGACAGATCTGAAAAGAGTTGTCGATTTTCAGTTTGTTTCACTTTTTACTGTTGTTAAGATGGAAGGAATAAACAACCTAACCTTGCACCTAAAGCAATTAGAGAAAGAAGAACAAAAAACCCCCAAAGCCAGCAGAAGGAAAGAAATCATAAAGATCAGGTCAGAAATAAATGAAAAAGAAATGAAGGAAACAATAGCAAAAATCAATGAAACTAAAAGCTGGTTCTTTGAGAAGATAAACAAAATTGATAAACCATTAGCCAGACTCATCAAGAGAAAAAGGGAGAAGACTGAAATCAATAGAATTAGAAATGAAAAAGGAGAAGTAACCACTGACACTGCAGAAATACAAACGATCATGAGAAATTACTACAAGCAACTCTATGCCAATAAAATGGACAACCTGGAAGAAATGGACAGATTCTTAGAAATGCACAACCTGCCGAGACTGAACCAGGAAGAAATAGCAAATATGAACAGACCAATCACAAGCACTGAAATTGAAACTGTGATTAAAAACCTTCCAACAAACAAAAGCCCAGGACCAGATGGCTTCACAGGCGAATTCTATCAAACATTTAGAGAAGAGCTAACACCTATCCTTCTCAAACTCTTCCAAAATATTGCAGAGGGAGGAACCCTCCCAAACTCATTCTACGAGGCCACCATCACCCTGATACCAAAACCAGACAAAGATGTCACAAAGAAAGAAAACTACAGGCCAATATCACTGATGAACATAGATGCAAAAATCCTCAACAAAATACTAGCAAACAAAAAAAAAAAAAAAAAAAAAAAATACTAGCAAACAGAATCCAACAGCACATTAAAAGGATCATACACCATGATCAAGTGGGGTTTATCCCAGGAATGCAAGGATTCTTCAACATACGCAAATCAATCAATGTGATACACCATATTAACAAATTGAAGGAGAAAAACCATATGATCATCTCAATAGATGCAGAGAAAGCTTTCGACAAAATTCAACACCCATTTATGATAAAAGCCCTGCAGAAAGTATGAATAGAGGGAACTTTCCTCAACATAATAAAGGCCGTATATGACAAACCCACAGCCAACATTGTCCCCAATGGTGAAAAACTGAAACCATTTCCACTAAGATCAGGAACAAGACAAGGTTGCCCACTCTCACCACTATTATTCAACATAGTTTTGGAAGTGTTAGCCACAGCAATCAGAGAAGACAAAGAAATAAAAGGAATCCAAATCGGAAAAGAAAAAGTAAAGCTGTCACTATTTGCAGATGACATGATACTATACATAGAGAATCCTAAAGATGCTACCAGAAAACTCCTAGAGCTAATCAATGAATTTGGTAAAGTAGCAGGATACAAAATTAATGCACAGAAATCTCTTGCATTTCTATGCACTAATGACGAAAAATCTGAAATTGAAATTAAGAAAACACTCCCGTTTACCATTGCAACAAAAAGAATAAAATATCTAGGAATAAACCTACCTAAGGAGACAAAAGACCTGTATACAGAAAATTATAAGACACTGATGAAAGAAATTAAAGATGATACAAATAGATGGAGAGATATACCATGTTCCTGGATTGGAAGAATCAACATTGTGAAAATGACTCTACTACCCAAAGCAATCTACAGATTCAATGCAATCCCTATCAAACTACCACTGGCATTTTTCACAGAACTAGAACAAAAAATTTCACAATTTGTATGGAAACACAAAAGACCCCGAATAGCCAAAGCAATCTTGAGAACGAAAAATGGAGCTGGGGGAATCAGGCTCCCTGACTTCAGACTATATTACAAAGCTTCAGTAATCAAGACAGTTTGATACTGGCACAAAAACAGAAATATAGATCAATGGAACAGGATAGAAAGCCCAGAGATAAACCCACACACATATGGTCACCTTATCTTTGATAAAGGAGGCAAGCATATACAGTGGAGAAAAGACAGCCTCTTCAATAAGTGGTGCTGAGAAAATTGGACAGCTACATGTAAAAGTATGAAATTAGAACACTCCCTGACACCATGCACAAAAATAAACTCAAAATGGATTAAAGACCTAAGTGTAAGGGCAGATACTATCAAACTCTTAGAGGAAAACATAGGCAGAACACTCTATGACATACATCACAGCAAGATTCTTTTTGACCCAGCTCCCAGAGAAATGGAAATAAGAACACAAATAAACAAATGGGACCTAATGAAACTTAAAAGCTTTTGCACAGCAAAGGAAACCATAAACAAGACCAAAAGACAACCATCAGAATGGGAGAAAATATTTGCAAATGAAGCAACTGACAAAGGATTAATCTCCAAGATTTACAAGCAGCTCATGCAGCTCAATAACAAAAAAACGAACAACCCAATCCAAAAATGGGCAGAAGACCTAAATAGACATTTCTCCAAAGAAGATATACAGATGGCCTACAGACACGTGAAAGAATGCTCAACATCATTAATCATTAGAGAAATGCAAATCAAAACTACAATGAGATATCATCTCACACCGGTCAGAATGGCCATCATCAAAAAATCTAGAAACAATAAATGCTGGAGAGGGTGTGGAGGAAAGGGAACACTCTTGCACTGTTGGTGGGAATGTAAATTGATACAGCCACTATGGAGAACAGTATGGAAGTTCCTTAAAAAACTAAAAATAGAACTACCATACTACCCAGCAATCCCACTACTGGGCATATACCCTGAGAAAACCATAGGTCAAAAAGAGTCATGTACCAAAATGTTCATTGCAGCTCTATTTACAATAGCCAGGACATGGAAGCAACCTAAATGTCCATCGACAGATGAATGGATAAAGAAGATGTGGCACATATATACAATGGAATATTACTCAGCCATAAAAAGAAATGAAATGGAGGTATTTGTAATGAGGTGGATGGAGTTAGAGTCTGTCATACAGAGTGAAGTAATTCAGAAAGAGAAAAACAAATACAGTATGCTAACACATATATACGGAATCTAAGGAAAAAAAAAAAAAAAAAAAGGCCATGAAGAACCTAGTGGCAAGACGGGAATAAAGACACAGACCTACCAGAGAATGGACTTGAGGATATGGGGAGGGGGTGGGGTGAGATGTGACAGGGTAAGAGAGTGTCATGGACATATATACACTACCAAATGTAAAATAGATAGCTAGTGGGAAGCAGCCGCATAGCACAGGGAGATCAGCTTGGTGCTTTGTGACCACCTAGAGGGGTGGGATGGGGAGGGTGGGAGGGAGGGAGATGCAAGAGGGAAGAGAAATGGGAACATATTGTATATGTATAACTGATTCACTTTGTTATAAAGCAGAAGCTAACACACCATTGTAAGGCAATTATACTTCAATAAAGATGTTTAAAAAAAAAAAAAAAAAAAAAAAAAGATGGAAGGATGACTTCCAAGCTCTTACGTGCTGGATCAGAAGCAGGAAGCCTATATTTTCTTAATGAATCCTTACATTATGAATATATATATCTTAAATTGGCTCACAAAATAGAAGTTATTGATCATGTTTTTAAAAATATATATGTGCTATCATATATCATATATTTCTATACACCAAACAACCTGTTTAAGAGCTACCACCTTATTCTACTATAAGCACAGACACAAGGAAATATTTTTAAAATATTATTCTTGAGATGTATACTTATCACCTTGGCAAAAATTAACTTCAAGTGTTCACAACTTCCATACACCAAAATTTAGTCCAACAATTGTTCTGGTTATAAACTACATGAACTTGAACATTGACACATACACGAACACACACACCCAGAGGTGATTTGCAATATTTGCTGAGTTTTAAACTTGGATTGTCTTAGTTTGATGTTAATTTAAAGATATTAAGAAATTCTAAAATGATAAATCAAAACTTATTCATATGCATAATATTTAATTTTAAATGCAGCTGTATAATTATATGCTAGTGATGTGAACTATCCAGCAAATTAATGCTACCCATAATATCTCTAATTAAATAATTAGGTAATAGCACATTTTAAGTGGAGATGTGGAAAGGGTATAACAAGTTGGATTAGCATCTGGGAAGAGACATGATAGCAGATATTGATCTGTTTAGCATACTTCTTGAGCATTATGCCAGAGTTACATTGCAAAAAGATTAAAAAATAAAAAAATACAAGAAAGTAGTAATTGCTTTCTTTTGCCTATAAGCAAAACATTTAACTGATCAAACTCTAAAAAAGGGGCGGGGTGATTTATTGAAGCTACCTTGGGTTGAGCATCCTCTCTCTCTTACTCTATCCCTCTCTCTCTGAAACACAGAGTGTTTCTTTTCACAGGTTATCTCTTCACTTTTCCCATTTCTCTTCTGCTATTGATTAGCTTGACTTTTTTTGTTGTTGTTCTGTATATCTTTCTTACTATCTAGTACCTGCTTATTCATAATATTAGTTTCCCTATAAGTATATTTTACCATGATCCTTCATGGGATTGACTATAGCACCTGTCTTTTCTTTTTCCTGTTAATTATTTTATGTCTAGCTCCTATTGTTATATGTACCATTTGACTTATGTTTTCCAGCTTAAATTCACGAGCACAGAATATAATTTACTCAGCTTAGCTTTTGTGCTTATTTACATCATATATCTTGTTAGTCTACATAGTTTGCTCTTGAATCACAATTAAACATGTGGCTCAATAAGCTATATTCACAATCATCATGGCATTGACTCTTCAAGTAAGAGATTATGGTGTGTTGGACTAAAATTTTTCCAGAGGATATGGAGCAAAGTAGAGGGGAATCCTGTGGTAATGATGTAACACTGGCAGAGTTTGGTATTAGATTGAAAGTATGACATTTACACAAAAGATGGGTCAATGATGACTCACAGTTTCTTTCTTTCTTTCTTTCTTTCTTTCTTTCTTTCTTTCTTTCTTTCTTTCTTTCTTTCTTTCTTTCTTTCTTTCTTTCTTTCTTTCCTTCAATCCAGCATATAGAAGTGCCTTTTACTAGAAACTTGGGCACAAAAACAGATTTGGTTTAGGATGTTGGGGGCCTAGGGTTTCTTGTGCTCACTCTTAACTGGTGAATTTAAAACATTAGAGCAAGAATTTACCATGTGGGAAGACAATATCCCAAATGGTCAGTTATTGAAATCAACTAAGATCTCTAAAACAAAGGAGCCTCAGGGGGGATTTGGCCTGGTTCTTCATTTAGTCTATAGTTGGCAATGTGTTTATTTGAGATAGGCATCTTTAAAATGGATGCCTATTTGAAGTGGAGGTCTTGGGAATCAAAGTTTATGCCAGGCACTTATATTGCAAAAAAGGAAAAGAAAGCTGTATGGGTTTACCTTACACATGGGAAGTGAGTATGTGTCTATGAAAAGGACTAGGAAGAGAACATTCAAGGAGAGGAAACTAATTAATTAATCAATTTGAAGTTGTGTTTGAATCTCTGGGATAACAATATTGAATTTAAAACTCTGGATGCATAATGAAATCATAGAAAAAAGATCATTGAGCTGTGATATATAAAGGATAAAATGAAACATAGTAGGAAATGACATTGGATAAGTCAACAGTGGTTAGGACCTGTAAGATCTTTCAGAAAATAGAAAGGAATTTAAAAGTAATTCTAATTAAAATGAGAAACCATTGGCAGATTTAAAGCATGGGAATGTTATATTGTCAACTTATCTTTTTAAGAGATGGTTCTGTATTTCTGATATTGGATTGTAGGGAGTAAGAATGGATAGTGAGATCCAGTTAGGAGACTGTAGAAGTTCTTTGAGAGAGACAATGATGCCTTGAACCAGGTAAGTAGAAATGCAAGAGTTGAGATCATGACTATACTCATAATATATTTGAATAGTTTTACAAGGCTTATTGAGATTGTATTTGAGATGTTGGATAATGATGATACTTGTCTATGATTCCTAAGTTTCGATGTTGGCCAACAAGGTCATTTGTGATGCCCTTGGTAGAGAAGAGGAAGTTTGGAAAAGGTGGTTAGAAATTACCTGGTAGAATTGGAAATTGATAATGTTGGTGGAAAGAAGAACTATGGAAGGAGCCAAAGTCTTTATAAGACCAGGGAGAATGTTTTCCTGATAATAAATTGAAGGAAACATCCACACAATTGGTTTGGAGAAGTACGAGGCTTGAGGGGAGAGGAGAAAATTCAATTCTGTTATCCCAGAAAATCAAAACGTAACTTACTAGGACATGCAATTAATTGCTGGGGTGAGGGTACAGGTTATTTGAGGTTTATGCGGTTCAGCTTGAAGCAGAGCTAGTATGGAACATTCTGTTCTTTTAGTTCACATAGGTAAAGGGTAGATATTTTTGTTCAACTGGCACTGAAGTGTTCCCAAGTATTTAGGATGGACAAAGAAACACAGGGATTATAATGTTTTGAAGGATGCAATTTAGAACTCGACCATGGGGACTAAGCTAGACAAAGAGGTAAGTGTCTTCAGAAGCAGTGTGTGGATGGTGGAATCAGGACAGTAAATTGATTAGAAGCCTCATTGAGGTTCAATAAATATACAAGTAATTGTACAAGAGGTAGGAAGCTGAAAAAAATAAGAGGCAGAGGTTGATGAATAAGATATTTAAAGTAAGTGTTTTTAGAAATAACTGTTTTTAGTCAAAATGTACAAACTGATAACAAAAAGAAATACACCAACTTGAAGAGTTGCTTTGATTTGTTTTGCTTAAGTAAATCAACTAGAAATTTGAATTTTAAATCCTTTAGTTTATTATCTTCTGTTTGTCACAGTTCCCTTAACTTCCTTCAGGCTTAGACCTGATTTTTCTATATTTTATCTTACCTGACATATTCCTAAAATCATCTAAGGTAAGCTGTAGCCTAAGGCATGACCATAGGAATAAATGAACAAAGTAAGGGTGAAAAAGTCAAGAAACTGAGTTTCCAAAGTGTTAAGTGGCTCATACAATGGATTCTGAATCTTTGAGAGCTTTGACAGAAATAGAAGTGAACAGGAAGACAATGTCAATATTCAAATTATCCATGGACGAGTGAGAATAAAGATAATTCTACAGAAGACAACTTTGACATAGGGAGAGGATTGCATAATTGAATAATAAAAGCTACAGAAAGACAGGAAATTTTACTTTCAAGTTTCAGCCTTTGTCTTTAAATACATGAAATATAGGAGAGGTATGCTCCTCTTGAGTTGGAAGCAATATATATGGGTTCATTTAGAGAATATTGAGATGTCACTTGGAGAAAGTAGGTGGAGGTGATACTATAAAAAAAAAAGGTTTGTGATATAATTTTGGCAAACATAGAAGGAATTCAAGGTGTACAGGAGACAATTGGCTAAGGAAGTGTAGGGAAATAAATAGCTTAAGATAAGGAATGTACAAAACCTAAGAGGAAAGAGAGTTTAAGTGATAAGAAGGCTTGATATTCAGGAAGTCACTGGAATACATAGGTATTATACAGTGAGTTCTGACCATTACCCGGAAGAATCTGGGCAAAGTAGTTTAGCATTGTTAGGACAAACACACTTGGCTGTAATGTAGTTTGGGGTACTGGCTGCTTCCTGGCCTACACAGTGGAGCTGAAGCAAAGGGGGAGCTTAATCAGTCATAACATAAGAGGACAGGAATAAAGCCCAACATAAAATTTGGACTGAATGTCCCTGTCAAATGACAAACTCTTAAATCAGATTAAAGAAGAAAACATCAGCTATATATTTTATAATAAAAACTGATCGACTCAAAAGTAAAGCAAAGTGGAAAAGGCATGGGGTGGTCAGATATATCTCAGATAAATGCAAATGTATTTGTGAGGTTGGCAAAGCAAACATCCAATAAAGTGGATGAAGGGAGGGTTGCCTTTAAAGAAAATCTTGGAAGTGTTTTACTACCCAAATTTCCACACCCTGAGAAAGCTAGATCAGCTATAAGTCTTAATGAACCAAAAATAATAGTAGTGAAATACATAAAGCAAAACTCTTAAACTACAAAGATAGGTTATAAAATCACAACACAATGGGTGATTTTGATATACAGCTTTCAGAGGTGATTCATGAAGTAAATCTAATTGAAAAATCATTTATGAGGTTTAAGTAGCATGACCAACTAGTTCTATTAAGTAACATGCTCTAAGACATTGGAATTTATTTAAAAATCTGTACTTCCAGTGCTAGGAAGAGTTTACAAAATGAAGAATTTTATTATTCTCTTGGAGAATATAAATTACTACAGCATGTTTAGAAAATAATCTGATAAGAAACATATCCACTTTTAGGCTCCTAATTACATTCTGAAGACTATCTTACAGAAATAAAAGTAAAATCCATGTGTGTATTAATTAAAGAACTACTGTAATTACAATAAAAATTAAAACTAATGTAATGGAGGGTAAGTTTAAAATGTTATTGAGTATTATGTAACAATTAAAAAATTAAAATAATGTGATGTATTCTTAATGGGGGAAGATTGACTTGGAAGAATTTCAAAATATATTCAGGCAAAATGAAACATTTCAGATTAATATGACTGCTATGTTTTAACTTCATTTTAAATACCATGTATGGATGTGTGTTTCAATAGCATATCTATAGAAACAACATTTTGTTAAACACATACGAGATTTTTAAGTGTTTACCTCATGCAGTTAGAATTGGAGGTGGTGAGTAAAAGATTTTGTAATTTTGGAGGTTAGAGACAGAATGAAGATGGTAAGCCACAGGTGCAGCCCAAAACTGTCATATAGAGCCAAAGTAAGAGCATTATAGGATTTCTTCCTTTTCAAAGAAAGACACAGCTAATGACACTTTCATAGGTAAAGGAAAGTAAATATAACTTCAAATTTTTGCATTACAAATTTAGTTTTAACTTCAAGAGAAATAGAAAATTTAAATGTAAATAAAACCACTTTTAAAAATTGAATGATGGAATATTGATCAATTAAAATATGACATAACAATTTTTTAAATATTAAAAAATGTAACTCATGATTTTGAATGTTTTCAGCCTGTCAAACAGTATTATTACACTTTTACATATATTAAATTAATTCTCATAACTCAAGGGGTGTGTCTAGAGGCAGCTGTGGGCTCAGGAAATCTTTAGGCAGCCTGTCTGCTGATGGGAGGTGCTGTGTTCTCACCCTGCTGGTTGGCTGGCCTGAAGCATCCCACCATTGGAACCTATAACTGGTACCAAAATGTCAACGTCCAGGAGAGCTCATGCTGATGAATCCTCCCTGATACCCCTGCCACCAGTGTCCTTGTCCCCAGAGTGAGCCACAGCTGCTTCCCCCCTCCCTTCTGCCTCCCCAGGAGACCCTCCAAGACCAGCAGGTAGGTTTGGCCAAGGATCCTAAGAAGTCACTTCTTTTGCCCTGGGTCCCGGTGCACGTGAGACCTTGTGTGTGCCCTCCAAGAGTGGAGTCTCTGTTTCCCCGCAGTTCTGTGGAGTTCCTGTAATCAAGCTCTGCTGGGCTTCAAAACCAAATGCTCTGGGGAATCCTCCTCCTGATGCCAGACCCCCAGGCTGGGGAGCCTGTCATGGGGCTCAGAACTCTCACTCTTGTGGGAGAACTTCTTTGATAAAATTATTCTCCAGTTTGTGGGTCATCCACCAAGGGGGTGTGGATTTGATTATATCATGAGTGTGCCCCTCCCACCATCTCATTGTGGTTTCTTCTTTATGTCTTTGGATGTAGAATATTTTTTTGGTGGGTTCCAGTCCTTTTTATCAATGGTTGTTCAGCAGTTAATTATAATTTTGGTGTGGTCGTGAGAGGAGGTGAGCTCAAGCTTTTTCTACTCTGCCATCTTGTCCTTACTCTGAAACCTGATAACTTTAAATTAATGGAAAAAATGTACTGAAAGGCAATGATTACCAAAGCTCAATCAGGAAGAAAGAAAAATCTAATAACATGATATCTTTAAAAAAAATTATATATGTCATGAAAACTTCCCAACATAAATCCTGTATGCTAGATTAGAGACAAGAAATATAAATTTATTGTCAAACATATATACCTAGGTACATATATATTTACACACGTATATACATACATACACACTTAGAAAAAATTTTTTTTTAATTTTTTTTATATATGTATTTATACAGATTAATATACAGATGTATACATACATACATTGCAAAGCCCTGTCTGATGGGAGGGTTTAAAAGAAGCAACATCTCAGGAGCAAAAAGCACACCTAACATATTCAGATATTAGTTTCTAAATATCGTTCCTCATTAAAAGTAACCAGGGGTCCTTGGAGAAATTATTGCTTTTAGACAGAGGCAGGTAAAATACAAAATATATTTTCTTTTTTTAGAAGACACCTGTAAAAATGACACAGGAGTCAAACTTAAAGAACTCCAGCTGGCCAAAACTGGAAAATTCTGAGATAAAAATAAATAATAATATTGAATTATACCCCCCCAAATAAAATAAATATCCATAAATCCACCAATATAAATCAATGATTGAATAAATAGTTAAAAAGGGGAGAAAAACAGCTCGTTCTTACAGAGAAATTCCAAATTTAAAATGTAGAAGGAAGGAGGGAAATAGAAAATTACCATTAGAACAACCAAGTAATAGTTGCTGCAGACAAGATCATCTGATGAATATTAAAATTAGTAGTGAAACCTTAAGGAGTAAAAGGAGATTTTTATATACACAAACTGTCTCCCCAAAATACTTATTAATTTCTATGATCGCTTAAAAATACGCCCCGAAATTATTTGGCTTCTTCAAAAGATGAAGTTTTACCTCCCAAATCTCAGCTTGCGTATGGACAGTAATTAGTGATTCATTGATAAAGAATAGAGTATGGAAAGGGGAAAATGGTAATTTTGCAGTGGCAAAAGCTGAAAGACCCAACTGTCACCACCTGATCAAGGTAAACATCACTGGTAATAAGATATATTTATATTCTGTATCCTCTAATATGATGCAATGAGACTGGAGTATTTTCTCAAACATTCATATCAGTCTAATCATGAATAGATATCAAACAAACCCATAGTATGAGTGTGATATTATGATTTATTATAAGAAATATATATTTGGTCTTTGTCCTCATTTCTAGCACAGGGCTCCTTGGAATTTCCTAAGTGATGAGAGCTACAAAAAGTGTCCTTTGTTATGTTAATGTGGTGACTTTTGGAAAGCCCCTTAGTAACCTAAGGTTGGGGATGGTTGCCAGTGGAGCCAACCATGTGTTTAGAGGGTTGAAACTTTCAGACCTACCCCCTGACCTTCAGGGAGGGGAGAGGGGCTGGAGATTGAGTTCAATCACCAATAGTCAATGATCTAATTGATCATGCCTATGTAATGGAACCTCCATTAAAAAATCCCAAAAGGGAGGTGTTTGGAGAGCTTCTGGGTGGGTGAACACTTGGAGATTTGGGAAGAGGGCATGAAGGCCCTGCTCTGTTACTTCCCTCCTTGCCCTATGCAATTCTTCCCCACGTGACTGTTCCTGAATTATATCCTTTTATAATAAACTGGTGACCTAGTAAATAAAATGTTTCTCTGAGTTCTATGAGCCCCTCTAGCAAATTCATCAAACTCAAGGAGGAGGTCGATGGAACCTCCTATCTACAGTGGCTAGGTCAGAAGCACAGGTGACAACATGGGCTTCTGATTGGCCTCTGAAGTGGGAGGTGGTGGGTTCAGTCTTGTAGGACTGAGACCTTAATCTATGGATCTGATGTTGCTATCTTCGGGTAGATGGTGATAGAAGTGAGTTGAATTGTAGGACACACACATGGTGTCTGAGAATCGCTTCGTGGTATGGGCGAGAAAACCCCCAAACACATTGGAATTGGGTGTAGAACCCACTTTAAAGGGGCACTCCACAAAATACATGACTAGCTCTCTTCAGGTATAAAATATCTGGAAGGGCATAGATCATATATACAACAGAGTAGAGGTTCCATCTTTGAATATGACGAGAGGTTGCTGCACATTTTCAGTTAAAAATTTTAATTAAAACAATGCATAAATGTGCCCTATATAATTCTTGCTCTGAGGGCTTATATATTCTAATAGGTAACCTCCATTAATAGTCTATAACCTCTGCTAAGAGTAAAATGATGTTTATGTGAATCTGTGTGCCTGGAGATACTTATTATTTCTTCAAGTAGATTAGAGTAGTATTTCTGACAGCCATATTTTAACTAAGTCACTCAGGGTTTCTTTTTCAAAAGCAAGTTTATAACATTTTTAAAGAAATATTTTTTTATTAGAAGCCAAGTTATTTCTGTAAGCATTAACATATTTATTCCCACTTTCCAAGAGAGTCTGTTAGCAAATCCAAACACTTTGTTTTGTTTCGGAAGACCAATTATTATCATACTCCATATCGAACAAAGAAATATCCTTTGCAATTTCTGCTTTTGTGTTAAAAGAATCACAAATGATACACAGATTTTTCTCCCCAAATACAACAAAACCTGGTTAAAGTTATTTCATGAAAATGCTGTTCTTTTCTTAAAGTTTACAAAATACTCTATGAATGTGTATCATCCAGAGACCAGGGGAGCAGGTGCTTTAAACAAAAACACTCTCAGCTATAACAGCAGTGATAACCACACTTCAGTTTTGCAATAAAATATTCTGCAAAATCTAATAAACTGTGCAAACTGCGTTTGTGTGAAACAATCATATTTCAACATTAAGCTACCTCAGGATGTCTTGGGAGAAACAGGTTCCTGCAAGGACGATATACAGCACAGATTCACAAAGATGTTCAGCAAGTGGTAACTAAAGGGAACAGAATAGCAGCTGCCTGGTGTGTTTTACTGCACAACCGGGAAAAGTTCCCAAATCAGAAGTCGATAATTATATTGTATATCTAACCCATACATTCAGGATTGACCTTGCAGACTCAGGAAAAGAAAATTCAAGTGTAAGAGCACCCCCTGGATCCAATAGGGTTGGGGAGAGAGCCAGAGTGGTAGAGTAGATTTCAGGAAGCAGTAGACATGAAAGTTGAGGATAGGGAAATTTAGTATCTTAAAATGATCTGATTCCTTGGGAAGAATTATCTCTTGTGGGCCTTCCCCTTTGAAAGACTGTTGGACTTTATTTAGTCTTGGTTCTTGGAGACAATTTCTTTTTTTTTTAAGATTCCATTTTGGGAGTCTTATTTTAACAATTTCTTTGTGATCATCTACAAAGTAGATTTGTTTGATTATTTCCTTTTTTTCAAAATTTTTATTTTATATTGGAGAACAGTTGATTACAATGTTGTGTTAGTTTCAGGTGTACAGCAAAATAATTCAGTTAAACATAGACATGTATCTATTCTTTTTCAAATTCTTTCCCCATTTAGGTTATTATAGAATATTGACCAGCATTCCCAGTGCTGTACTGTAGGTCCTTGTGGGTTATCTGGTTTAAATATAGCAGTGTGTACATATCAATCCCAAACTCCCACTCTGTACTTAGCTAAGTGTCTTTTATTTCCTGCCTTTTAAAAATTCCAGTTAATATGTTATTAAATATTGGCATTATCTATGGAAGTCTCATGTTGACTCCATTCTCATTTTTACTTACTTTATGTTGGGATTTTTTTTTTTTTTTTTTTTTTTTTTTGAGGATCAGCTATTTCCTGAAAAATACCCAGAGAAACAGGCTAAGAATCTAAGTCACAGTAAAGGGCACACCAAACTTTGCTATTTTCCTCAGAATGTTCTCACTAGCACAATTCTGCTCCCTGGGGTATGCCTTTTCCATTTAGGAAGCTCCATTTGTCTTTGATTTAAAACACCATAAATCCAAGGCACAATCTATGAACTATAGCTTCCAAACAGAGGGACAATTCACTAAATTGAGGCAGGATGCTGAGAGCTGGCTCAAGCCTCTACAGCTCTTAGCAAAGGGAGAGAATGCCTCAATCCTTCCATTACCAGCAGGATGTCGCAGAAAATGCGGCATGTGCCGCTCAGCTCTCTGTCAGCTAAAACAAAAAAAAAAATTAAAATGTAGTAATAATAATCAATCTCTGGCCTATAGAACTTCAGATACAGACCAAGAAACCTCTGGTACTTTAGTTTTCTAAAGCAGTGTTGCTAATTTGTAGCTTATTTTATCACTGGAATTAAGCCTTTATTTTGTTGTCCAAATCTTTTGTGTATGTGTGAATTTTTCTAAGTTAAATGTAGAGAGCTGAAGAAAAAAGAGGAAGAAATAAGACTCCATCTTAGCCACTGCCAACAACAAAAAAAGAGCAAAATAAAAAAGAAAACCTTTAGAAAAATTTTCTAACTCTTTTTGATAGATGGGAATGATTTTAAATGGAGAATGTATTCATGAAGTCCATTTTGGATGCCATTCCTTCCAGCATTTATTGGAATCATATTTATTCTTTAAGAAGACCTTGATTTTCTGAACTCTTAAGGTATAAGAGTAGAAATGTTTAAACTTTCATTGAGATCCACCGTATAGGGAAGCACCAAGCAACCACTGACACTCGAATTAACAAATAATTGGCACAATTGATATATTCCTTTTGTTTAACTTTTTTTCATTTTGGTGGTATATTGTTCAACTGAGGTTCCTTTTATTATTTTTTACATATTATTGTGAAGTAAGTTTGTATTTTTTCTTTAATATTCTTTCATCTACCTAAATTCAATTCAAATGCAACTTGTATCAAATATTAGATTCAATAATCACTACAACGGTATTTTCTTCCTCGCTCCTGCTGTATTAAAATTTATATTTTTCACAAAGTGTTATTCTATTCAGAGTTTCTGAGCATTTCATTGTCGTGAAGTTTGCTTCTCAATTATAAAACTAGCCCTCATGCCTAGAGCCCGTGCTCCGCACACAAGAGGAGCCGCGGCAATGAGAAGCCCGCGCACCACAACGAAGAGCATCCTTCGCTCGCGGCAACTAGAGAAAGCCCGCGTGCAGCAACGAAGACCCAGTGCAGCCAAAAAAACAAAAAACAAAACTAGTCACAGTATTTCATTTGTATATCCAGGAACACCTGTGCCCACATTGTATTAATTATAGTTCTTAAGTTGAAACATTGACACAATTAATTTACAGCATCTGTAAAACGTTGTCTAATAAAGAACAATTGATGCAGTGACTGTAAATGCACTATTTTTATAAAGATTTTGTAGCAATAACAAAGCAGAGATGAAAAACGAAGACCTATTAATGGAAGAATTTATTTATCTTTCTAAATTAAGACAGTAGATTTGTAACATTGATTTTCTCCTTTCACAGAAATAATTCCATACACATAAATTATCTGAAAAGGAAAATTCCTATCTTCCTCAACAGCCTATTTTCTCTTAAGATTTTAAAAGATATTGAGGAAAATCAATATTCTTTCAAGGAGAGGAATCATTGTACCAAACCGTCTGCTTGTGGGCTATTTCAAAAGTCACTATGGTCTTGCAGGAATTAATTGTTGACTTTTATGCACTTTGTGTTCTCATTTGCAAAAAAAAAAAAAAAAAAATGTGATCATATCAAAGTAGGCAAAATGCTTTGCACATTTGGATTCATTGCCTGAGTATTATAAAACATAAGCTGCTAATTTATTTAAATTTATTGAATGTTTTCTTCATGAGTATATATTTATTAGTGTTGTGATAAACTTCTGCTACAAAGAATATCTGAGCAGAACTGTGGCCTAGAAAAATTTTTTGTTTTGTTTTGGCAACGAATCTGAGACACACCAATTGGTGATATTCTCACTGAAAACTCTGCTACCTTTCCTATTAGAATCTTATGATCTAATAGTATCCAAAGAACTATTCATTTGTATCTATATTCCCCGCTCAATTTCTGGATATTCTGTACAATCCAGAATTTCTTATCTCCTTATCACTGTAACATTTAACTCACGTGGGCTAAAGGAAAATAACTAGAAGTCCCATTCAACAAATGTTGATGAAATTCTTCTTATATGTTAGACTGTGGACTAAGTATTTTGGGATGGAAAAAATTAAATAAGACACATTCATTAATCTTTAACCCTCCCCCCCAAAAAAACCACAAAAAGGTTAGAAGAAAAATAAAGCTTGTAATGAGGTATTTCTCTAATAGCTTTAGAATGTTACAAGGAGGTAACAGAAATTCACCTAAGTAATAAGTAATCTCTATGCCCATATTCCTTTCAATGTGAACAACTGTGTACACTGTGAAATGAAACCATACAGGTGACAGGCACCCTAACTTTCATCCTAATCTAAGAAATGGAAACACGAAGGAGGAAAGATCAGATCTGATTCAGCGATCAAGACAAAATTGCCTGATCACACTTGTAAAAGTAAATGAGCCTGGCAATTTGGCAGAATTGTTTGCAAAAACTAAAAGGTAAACCTTTGAAGAAATAATATTTATCTTATTTCCCTCAAGATTAAAAAATATAGTTGTACTAGAACCCAGAATTCACAGAAATAAATATGAGAGAGAAGGATATGAAATTGCATTGGGGTCAAATTGTGTAACATTTCTTTTTTATCAGTAGTGAGAAATCATTTAAGGTTGAGATTTATTTAACCTTAAAAAACTATACTTTGGAATTCCTGGAAAATAAAGACTCCATCCAAGGATCATAATCCTATAATCTCCTCTAACTTTTCCTGATTCCACTTTAAATGACCAAAGGAATAAAAAGGTTGGCAGAGAAGAAATCAGTCCCAGAACTAGAGAGTGGGTAACTGTGACATATTCATGTCAAAAAAAATTTTTTTTAAAAACACAAGAAAAGGAAAAAAAAAACTAACCTAATAAACATGGTACCCTGAGGAGAGAGATACAGTAGCTCAATTGGACCCCCTTTTTTTTTTCAGTAATAAGTGAGAGCGCACCATCTGTTTCATTTAGAGGTTCAAGGTCTTGAAGACAAGGTGGATCTTTGGATCAATTGGCATTGATCCACTTAGAATAGAATAAATAGAAAGTAAGTATGTTCAAGGTGTTAGGGCCACAAGATTTAGAAATTAAACCCATAATCTACTGGACAGGCCTGGCAACCACACCAGGTCATACAGGCCATTCAAAACAAAACACAATATATGATTACCTCCAAAGAGAGCTATGGACACTGATGGTGGCTTCCTAGTACAGAAGCTTCATCAAGAGATAGAAGATGAATGCATTTGAATACAAGTATCCATAACTACAGCTCTCGGTCTCTAGTCAGACTACGAGTTCACTAGAAAACAATTCAAATACAGGAATCAACCCTCAAGCACCAAATCTGACAGGTGGATACTAAAATTTTTCAGTAAGAGGTGATGGACCCCAAAGGCAATGCATCCTACTCTGGTCAAAGGCCACCTGCTCCTGGTGTGCACTGGACCCAATCTCTCCTAAGGCATTGCTCCAGCAATTAGATTCTCTCTTTAGCCTCATCATTCTTTTTTTACTCAACCAGATTTGTCACACCTGAATTTCAGACATGTTTCACTAACATACATTACAAAAAAAAAAAAAAAAATTCCTTCTGACTCTACCATGTAATAGATTACCACACTATTTTTCTGTTCCCCTTTATAACCAAATACCTCACAACACTTCTAAATAACTATTGTGTGCATTTCCTTTCTTCCTATGTTCTCTTAAATTCACTTCAATCAGGTTTTGCCCCACCGTAACACCAGAACTGCCTTTGTCAACTACACCAATAATCTCCAGATTGTTAAAACTAATGCTTAATCCTCAATACCTATTTTACTGAAGTTATCAGCAGTTTCAGAATCATTAGTTTACTGATTCCATCTTGAAAGAATTCTTTCCACTGGACTCCTGGAATGGCACACTCTCTTGGTTCTATTCTCCCATCAGCGGACAAGAGTCCCCAGTCTTCTTTCATTGTGTCCCTTTAGCTCCCCAAACTCTAACACAGGAACGCCCCAGGACAGTCTTCCAGATTCGACCACCTAATAGGTTTCAGTAGTAATAGACATTTCACACTCTATACAAATAACAATAAGACTCCTGTTTTCCTTCCAAAATTGGTGATTTCACAATATTTTCCCTCTCAGTATATGATGTTGCTAGTCTACAAATCCTTGAAATAAGCCTTGATTCCTAAATTAATCTGCCAACCTGTATGCAATATATCAAAAACGCATGATGTAACCTTCAAAATACATCCAGAAGCCAACCATTTCTCGTCAGTACTCAGCACCCTCAATGCTACCACTCTAGTACAAACCTCTATCGTATCTCTCTTATGCTACTGCAAACATTCCTTCCCATGTTTTCACATGTGCCTTTCTACATTTTATTATCAATACAGCAGCCAGAATGACCCATTTAAAACATGTTAAATCATATCCTTTCTTCAATCAACTCTCCAGTGGTTTTCCATGGGATCAAGAGTAAGACATAATGTCCTTAAAATGACCTCAAAACCCTGATTTTATCTATTACCAATCCATAATCTCTTATACCTCATGCCATTCAAATCTCTCCACAGCCCACTCTGCTGCAGTCATAGTAGCCAAGTAATCTCTCAAAAAAGGACTTTTAAATTAGTGGTTCTTGCCTCCTAAAATTTTCCTTCTGAAGAAAGTCTTGGAGTTGACTCATCTCTGCCTTTAAGTCCCTGCTAAATTCATCTTATAAGAGAGGCTTTCCCTGACCAGTCTATATAAGCAGGAACACTCTTTCTACCAAAAGCACTCTGATGTCTATGCCCTACTGTATTTTTATTCATATGATGTATCACTACCTAATGATTTATAAGAATTCATTTATGGTCTTCCCTACCCAGAATTTTTTCTCTCTCGTGCAGAGTTCTATTCCAATATCACAGGTACCCAATAAATAAATGATGAATGGTTAAATGGATATGCCAAACAAATTCATGAATAGAAATCTATATGTGCTTTCAAGAATGAAATAAATCGGTGAATATATTTTAAAATGGTCAACCTAAATGAAGATATCATTCAAGAAGCAGAGAACAGACATTGCATATTTTGTTGAATGATATTTGCTATGGTCTAAATGATGGTGTCACCCACAATTCATATGTAGAAATCCTAATCCCTAATGTGATGGTAGTAGGAGGTAAGGCCTTTAGGAGGTACTTAGATTATGAGGGTGGAGCCCTCATAAATAAGATTAGTGTTCTTATAGAAGAAACCCCACGCAGCTCCCTAGCCTCTTTCTGCCATGTGAGTATACAATGAGAAGTCTGCAACCAGAATACGTCCCTAGCTTGACTATGCTGACACTCTGATCTTGGACTTCCAGCCTTCAGAACTGTGAGAAATTTCTGCTATTTATAAGTTACCTAGTCTGTGGTATACTGTTACAACAGACTAAATGGACTAAGAAATATTTATCACCAGATCTGTTTTATTCAAGGAGGGAAATTTGAATCAGTACAAGTAGAAAGCATGAGGTTAGTGATTTTAGAAACACATATTCTTTCCTCCAAGAAATGAAAGCCAAGAAGATAAATAAGAGGACCCTCCAGAAAATGTGTATTCTTTAGTAAACACCTCTGTGTTCTCTCTCCTGTATGGGGAATAAGTTTTTTTACCCTCTTTTATGTCCCTCTACTAGACATGTAATACCCAGTTCATGGAACTGCTTCAAGACTTTAGTTTCTTAATGCTTTGTTTCAAGGGATATATTGCTCAATTATTTCATATTTTCCTCCTCCTTCCTCTCTCTCTCTTTGTCTCTCACTCTCTCTCTCAGTCTTTCTTTCTATCTTTTATTTAGGCACCAATTTAGAGTTGTCTCAGGAAGCATTGTCCTCTTTTGGTCTCTTGTGTTTTATCCTTTCCTTCTTTCTCCTCCAACTAGTTTCAGCAATCTGAGTTGCATCTTCCCTTTCCTTTATTTATGATCATATAGTCATATGCACACGTTGTTATTTAGGCAGTAACAATGGGTATGTGTTATGCTTTCTTTGAATGTTGTAGGTTTCTCTGTGTCTTAATAAAATTAGCAAAATCATGAACAAGAAATGTACATTACATTTAGAATGAAAAAATGCAAAATAATTACCAATTAGCTATTACCAGTTACCATCAGTGCAATTACCAGCTACTATTAATTACCAAATTAATATCAACTTCTCCTGAATCAGCTTTAAAAAAATATGAGCAAGACTTGTGCAGAGAAACAGACATGGGAAGCTGGATTAAAGGGGAAAGGGGAAAGGACAAAGTCAGAAAAGATAATTTAATCTACCTAATAATTAGAGAGAGAGCAGAAGTAGGAGACATAGAGGAGAACTTATATGGCTGAGTGTGAAGTAGAGTTTCAGAAGGATGTGGTGAGTGAGAATCTTTAGGATGACTATAGGATGCAATTCCATCCAGGTATCTCCAGGCAAATTGACTCCCATCAGCCAAGGGCAGTTCAATAGAGCAGATGCAGCTGTGAGCCTTTGTCAGCTAACTCCACAGCAGCTGGAATATGCATGCTTAGGCTCAGTAGCAGTGTCTATTCTTGAGCTAATGTAAAGAATAAGACTGTGGCAATCTGACTCACCAAATCAAAGATATTACCCAATGACATAGCTTACAAGTAATTTCTAGGATACAAGCAATCAAGAGGCCCAGGAGAACTAGAGAGAGATCCAAGAGACTCCACACAGCTCCCTAGATATTTTCTTCACCAGACACATGTTGATTGCTGAGAATGAAGATGAATTATCTAAATGAGGATAACATTCATCCCACAAAGAGGGAGCACTTTAGGTTATGAAACATTTTTATTATATTATAGTATATCCAGATATTTACAGAGCTCATGTAAAATTTTCCCAGGAACCGTGCCCTATAAATCTACAGATACTAGGTTCATTTAGCATAAGCAGTTCTGAACTAGAGGTCAAAAGCATCTCTTACATAAGGATTTATCTTTGAGCAAAATCATTAGTTGGTGTATCAGAACTTCTATTACCAACATATTTACATGAAGATAAGACTATGTCATCTGTTTTCTTTCCTTTCTAGAAAGAAAGTGATACATCACAAGACAGCTGTTTCCCAATGTATATATATATATATATATATGTATATATATACACATATATATGTATGTACATATCTCAACAGCAGAATATATAGATAAACTGTGTGTTTTCAAACATTATGAAAGTATTCAATCATTGGAAATAAAGAAATTTTGCAAGCGATCACATAGCTAAGTCTCTTACAAATTTTTGAACAAGTGAAATAAGACACAGAAAAGAAGCTACAGTGTTATTAAATTTATATTATGTTCCAAAACAGAGAAAACAGAACTATAAAGAACAGCAAGGAAATGGATATCACAAAAGCAAGGACTGTGGTTACTTCTGAAAAGGAAAGTGTGTGATGTGATTGAACATGGGAACACAGAGCCTCTTGGGGCACTGGCCAAATTCTACCTCTTGATGGATTATGCTGTATAACAGTGTGGTTTAGAGTTATGTTTCTCCTGCACATACATGTTTTGGCACTTTCTTCGGGTATGTTCTTGTTACCAACCTGGGTTCTTGGACTCCTTAGTCAGTAGAAATTGATAAGACGCCAGACAAGAAATTCAGGCAAGGCATTGTTAGGACTTGTGCTGCAGCATGATGGAGCGAAAACAAGTAACAAGTTTCCTTGCCTGCTGCCTGAGGGAGGGGGGTGAGTCGGTCCCTTAAATGAGGTGAGCATAGGGCTGGAGCCATGGGTCAGGCAGGAAGGGTGGCTTAGGTGGTCTGCCCACCCCCTTGGTGGTGCTGTGTGCAAGGATCACTCCCAATACCCTGATTTTGCTCTCAACGCCTCAGAAGCAGCAGTTGGGCTTTTGGGCTTTTGGTATCTCGTTGTCCAGAATTTGCCCCAACTGTGCATGCACACACTTATCTTTAGTCCCTTAGAATTTCTTTGTATCCTGTTGCTGGAGAAGACGTTTGTCCAGGTGCAAGCACTGCAGCAAATGGTCTGAAGTCCCAGGTCCCAGCCTGTCTCATTCTCACAGTAAGACAAAACAAAACCAGAAACAAACAAAATTTTAAAAACTAGTGAAAAAAGGAAAAGTGCAAGGGGGAAAAAAATCTCTTAAGATGCTCATTCTCAACTTCCTCTACCAAGAAACTTTCTGTTAATATGACTGATGCACCTTCTACAACTCTCTTTATATTTCAGAACTTTACATTCTTTTTAAGTAATCTTTCTCAAAGGACAAAAATCATTCCATAAATATGTCTTGTACATTACCATATGACCCAACAATCCCACTCCTAGGCATATACCAGGAGAAAACCATAATTTAAAAAGATACATGCACCACAATGTTCATTGCAGCATTATTTACAATAGCTAGGACATGGAAGCAACATAAATGTCCAACAACAGACGAATGGATAAAGAAGATGTGCTACATATATACAATGGAATATTAATCAGCCATAAAAAATTACAAAATAATGCCGTTTGCAGCAACATGGATGGGCCTAGAGATTTTCACACTGAGTGAAACAAGTCAGACGCAGAAAGACAAATATCATATGATATCCCTTATATGTGGAATCTAAAAAAAGGGTACAAATGAAATTATTTACAAACAGAAGTAGATGTAGAAAACAAACATGGTTACCAGAGGATAAGGGGTGGGGAAGGATAAACTGAGAGATTGGGATTGACATATACACACTACTATATATAAAATAGGTAACTAATTAGAACCTACTGTATAGCACAGGAACTTTACTCAATACTCTGTAATGGCCTATATGGGAAAAGAATCTTAAAAAAAAAAAAAAAAGACTGGAGATATGTACATGTTTAACTGATTCACTTTGCCGTACACCTGAAACTAACACAACATTGTAAATCAACTATACTCCAATAAAAAATTTTTAAATCAAAAAATAAAAATATATTTTGTGTCTTAAATGATAATGGTAGCAAGCAAGCTCATAATGTTAGATGGTACTAGCATCTGACAACAGTGAGAAAACTACCTAGGTTACAGGAGCTGGCCAGACGTTATCTCTGACAACAATCCAGGAGCTTGTTGTCTTGTTTTACAGAAAGAAAAAATTGTGTTTACTCTTTTAAAACTCATTTTAATAAACAAATTATAAATGCAGAGTCATTAATATCAAGCATATCATTAATTTTATTATATTCAAGCATGGATTAAGAAATGTATCTTTTCCTGATCAGTAGTCTTATGTCTGTTTAATAAGATGAAGTTAATCACATTCACTTTACCAACAAGTTTTAAAAAGTGAAATTCTAATTGCTTTGGAAAAAACAGCTTGCCCAGCACATTGCAGCAGTGTGCTCATTTTGCTTTTAAAAATACTCACAGGAGGCTACAGCCTTTCTCCCTGGATGGTAACCAAATTTCAGTGACAACAAATTGTTTCAAATTTTGTCACATACCTCATGGAGGAATAAATGAGGAGAGTACTACTTCAGAAATAATATATTTTTTCATACTATCTTAGCTCAGGTTGCTGTAACAGATACCATAGACCGGGTGCCTGAAATAACAGACATTTTTATTTCTCATAGTTCTGGAAGCTGGGAAGTACAAGATCAAAGTGCTGCTGATTCTGTTCCTGGTGACGGCCGGCTTCCTGGTTTGCAGACCAATGCCTTCTTGCTGCATCCTCACAAGGTGGAGAGATTATTTGTCTCATGTCTCTCCTTATAAGGGCACTAATCATATTCATGAAGGCTACACCCTCATGACCTAATCACATCCTTAAGACCCCATCTCCAAACCATCACACTGGAGATTAGGGCTTCAACATACGGAATTTGGGGTGGGGGGGAAGGGGGAGGGGGAGAAAACATTCAGTCCATAGCACATATTAGTCTCTGTTGTGGCTTCAGAAACTAATTGAAAATTTATGCACTTTTTATCAGCTGGTGCAGATACTTTTCACAACTGAATATGTTTATGTAAGTAGGACTCAATATTTTATCTAATGGTTTTAAGAGAAAGAAAACAGTATCTTTATATAATGTAATATTTTGAGCTGATTATTTTTGATAGATAGAAGTATTTAAAATGACTTTTTGAAAGAACTCAAAATAAATTCAGTAGCAGTTTTCAAGATGCCCTTTATCTTTTCTGTCTTTCAGAATCTGAAAGAGTTTTTTTGGTAATTTCTAAATCATATTTAATGACAAAATGTTGATGCCAAGTTACCAAAATAGCCTAATATTTCTGACAGCCATCATAAGGTTAAAATACATGTACTTCAAAGGAAAAAATATATATTGGCAGCTCCTTATTTAGAAATTAGTGGCATTATTATCATTTATATCAGTTTACTTCGTTGGGAATTCACATACATTTTATGAAGGGAAAAATCCTACTGAAGGTGAAAATCTGAAAGAAGAATGGACTTTAGGTGATGTGAATGTATCCATATTGGTTTGTCAATTGTAACACAAGCAACACACTAATGGAAAATGTTAATAATAGACAAAATTGATATGGGATATGTGGGAATTTTTTGTACTATCTTCTCAAATTTTCTGTAAATCTAAAATAAATTCTATTTTAAAAATACCATTGGAGATAATTGCACCCTGAAGTCAATCAATTAAATACCTTTTAAAATATGTAATATACATGTGGAGTTCAGCCATTACGGTCTCTTTTCATTATAAACCACTCACCCCACAGGGAGACACACCGTGCTTGTCTTACGCTGAAATGGATGGTATCTGGAATACGGAGCAAACTTAAACAGGTTTGGAGGTGTGGGAAAGCCTTCCAAGAATAATTTGGTCTGGGATTAAGGGGAGAAAAATTAAAAGTTGCCCCCCAAAAAAAGTTAGCTATGTACTTCTGTATCATTTTGTAAATTAAAGACAGCTTGCCTTTTTATTTATTTTTATTTTTTAAAAAATTTATTTATTTATTTATTTATTTATTTTTGGCTGTGTTGGGTCTTCGTTGCCGCGCACGGGCTTTCTCTAGTTGCGGTGAGCGGGGGCTACTCTTCGTTGCGGTGTGCGGATTTCTCATTGCGGTGGCTTCTCTTGTTTCGGAGTATGGGCTCTAGGCACGCGGCCTTCAGTAGTTGCGGCACGCGGCCTTCAGCCAGTGGCTCGTGGGCTCTAGAGTGCAGGCTCAGGGCTTAGTTGCTCCGCGGCATGTGAGATCTTCCCCGACCAGGGCTCGAACCCATGTCCCTGCATTGGCAGGTGGATTCTCAACCGCTGTGCCACCAGGGAGTCCCAAGCTTGCCTTTTTAGAGATTTTTTAAAAATCTTGGCAATAGATACTGATATATAGACCCATGAAAAATGTAACATCAAAAATTTGAATCTGACAGTTTTGTTTACCACAAATGGCTGATATTAATTGTAACTAACACTATGGCTGATATTAACATAAACAAGAAGTTAGGTAAATTAGTATACAAAATATCTTATTTTACCTAAATTTGTAGTCATGAGCATCAGCTAACAGGTGTTGTTGTTGATGTTTTTATTAATGTTATCATAAAGAGATTTTTGAACATTTTATAGTTGCCCTTCATTTGTAAACAAGCATCTTACGCATATTAACCTTAACATTTGATTTACTAAATATATTAAACTATAATCCATAAATATGTATAAGAGAAAAATATATTATTTTAATTGATAGCTGTGGGAAGAAAGCATTACTGTTAGTAAGACAAGTGCTTTTTGATGAAAAAATAAAGACTCCAAGCATTGTACCAGTGAGGAAGCTTTAAACAAAGAAATTAATAGGAATTTGGTGTTTCCCACAAGTGGGCTTAAAAGAGTACAGTTTCAAGGCACTGAAACAGACAGTCAAAGAATTTAGAGAAAGAGGGTTAGGTAGTGAAGAGAAACTGAGCAAGTTCATTGTAGGAAAAGAACATCATCCGGGACCCCATGAGAAATGCCCTGTGTCAAGGAGCAGTAGATGCATAGCTAAGATAAAAATTCCAATTTTGAACGTACCCTTTGCTTCGCTGTGCAGAATCACCACTGAGTAAACATAGACCTTCAATAAAACCTATTATACACAACAGCTGTGTGTTAGGGATATGCATTTTTAGGTATTGGAGGTAAAGAGGTAGTGGATTTACCAGGGGTATAGGACAACAGCTGTAATAGCGGAAAACACTTAGAATCCACAGGATGGTAGGCAAATAAGCTGTGGGATGGATTTCCACAGAAGCAGATGTTAGGCAAATTCTCTAATGAGAGTTTCCAAATTCGTTGGAAATTTTACAAGCTGGAATAGGGGTGCAAGGAGTGGTGAGGGCAGAGAATGTGTTCATTTGACTTCCCAGGTTTGTGAGTTCCTGGAAATTGTAATGTGGCTATTGAAATCAAGGATGACACAAGGAATGTGAAACTCATCGGTTAAAATCATAATGTGAGAAATGCAATATAGACAACCTTCAATTATATACACCTTCAAGGACAAATAACTTTATATGATCCAGTGTGTAAGGTTCATTAAGAAGTGTGTTGACACTACTGTTTTGTTTTGAAATTTTATCACTTCAAAACAGCTATTTTCTCACTCATACTTCTTTTCTGCACTCTCTTCAAAGAGAGGAAACTGGTACTTACAATGATTTGTCATGAAGTTATTAAAAGCTAGGCACAGTCATTTCAAACGTATCATCTTTTTCAATTTTAGGCAGATATACTCATTTCATTTACTGACTCTGAAATTCCCATATTCACATTTTCCTGCTAGATCTTTTTTCTGCCTATGTCTTTCATATAATCTTAGACGACTTAGAGTAATTATAAAGAGGATAATAATATACGTATAATACATAGGCAATTCATATGGGATAAGGGGTCTATAGCTATTAAAATAAAGAGGTTTGATTCTCAGATACTGCTATTTCATTATATTTTCAAGTGTGGATTTAAAATGCATGCAGCCTAACATATTCTACAATTCTAAATTTAATTCAATTTCCATTCTCTACTTTCCTTGCAGTTCCTCTGAAAGGACAATAGAGGATCGTCTTAAGACAATTGAGACAAAGACTAAACTGAAATTCTTGCCAGCATTAGTACTGTGCACATATACTTACTGACAGTTCTCATTTCCACATTGGCTTAATACATTTTAGCTTCGTTATAAATCACTTCAGAAACTTATGTCAAATATAAATAACTCTACTTCCCACGTAAGGATTTCTCTGTTTAAAAATGTCTACTTTATCCATAAAGCAAGGTTGAAAACAAATACAGAAAACAGTCCATCAAAGTTATAATAAAAATGTAAGGTTACCAAATGTGGAAATTCTATGAAAAATCTGGTATTGAGCATTTGCTGGGTGCCTGGGATTAAAGAATTATTCCATTTTAGGCCTATGTCTTATTAAATAAGTATACTTTAGCTCGTTTAACAATAAAATTTGTGACCTCTTTGCAATAGGAAAAATCCAATTTCCTTTTCAGTCAAAGAAGTATTATACCAAATGGCTTTCTTCCCACTCTGTTGCTCTCCTTTATGACTCAGAGTTCATAAAGCAATTCCCTAGCCTAAGAAGAAAATAAACAAGAAAATGGCAGCGCTTAAGGAGCCCGAGGCATAACACCTAGAATAATCAGTAATATAACATTTATCAAGCAATAGTAAGTTACAAAACATTTGAGAAATTTGTTTCTGGAGGGATTTGAGGGAGCTCATTTGAATCCACTTTGTCTCATAAAGCAAACATTGTGTTCATAAAACCACAGGAACATTAGGAAAACAGCTGTTTCCTTTCAAAATAGAGTAGCCACGTCAGGTGTAAATTTCACCAAGGGTCTATCTTAATCAAGTATCCCATATTATGCAAAATACAACCCAGTCTGTAATTTCCAAATAGAAAAAAAATACAACTTTATTTATATTTTCTCATCACAATAAAACCTGCTATATGTTCACAAAGAAACATTTGCCATTTTTAAGTTACTGCCTTTGAAAGTGAAATCTTATTTTATCTAGCTTTATAAAATTTAGAATAAAATTTCTTTATCACACACGAAATATATTTTAAATTTACTTTTAGAAGCTCTTACCAAAGTTCTTTCTCTGTTGGTGTTGTTAATGGTAGAATTAATTGGGAGTATATGAAAAGATATCAGTAAAAAATGGCTGACTATAAATATACCCCCCTCAAAATTACTATCTCAAATTTTAGGTGGAAATTCCTGCTATCCACTTGTGTAAAGTTTGGGATTAATTATAAGAAAAAGTTGCTTATTTTGCTATAATGATCAATGTAAAAAATTAAAGTCATAAATCTGTGCATATATTTTTAATTAGAAGCTTAAAGAAAATATACTGTTAAAATTTATTTCATATGCCATGTGTTATTATCATTTACCAAATAAATACAAAATTAATGATTTGGGAACGATTGTGTTAACAAACTGCAATTAACTCAATGTTGGAACCAGGTTATTATTTGGAAAATTCAGAGCACATTAATAATGGTTCAGTTGTCAATTACTGAAAAGTGGGATGTATGGTGAGATAACGTACTCGGACCTGATTTTGATAGAGCAATAAAGGTGAATAAATTAGAAAACAATTGCTTGCATATAATTATATGGGTTTGAGGGAAAAATAAAAAGGCAAGTAGAAAACAAAGTAAAAGGAACACTTATATAGATATTATGTTGTTAATAGACCATATCATTCTTAACATTGTAGCAAATCATATGGTGGACAAATATGTAAAAGAAAAAGTCATTTAAAATATTTTTTTTATTTCAGTTACTTTCAAAATTTGCTGTTCTTCTCCAAAATCGTATTCTAAACGGGGTAGAGTGATACCTATCTACATTTGTAACAGATTTGTTATGTACCATACAAACAGACAATTCACTCGAAAATTACACATGATGACATTTAATATTAAATAATCAATTTAATATAAAGGAATGATATATTTCACTTTGGTAATTTAATTATTTTTATTTTATAAATTGTGCAAATAATATTACTGGCATTGTTAAAAAGTGTTAGGATGGATATTATTAAGGTTTTCAGTGAATAATATTTGTTATTATTATTGTTTACATCAATAATTGCCTGCACTTGACTCTATCGCAGGCTTTTAGATCTGTAATTTTACTTCCATCCTTACTTTGATGCACCATGTTCTAGGGAAGATAAAATTAATGATAATGATTGCTCATCAGTCACTTACTAACTTACTGAATAACAGATTTAACATTCACAAATATTTGTTAGGTACACACTTTGTGCTGAACACTATATAGGGGTGGATGGATATGAATAATTATTCTGAGTCTTGGAGCTCATAAAAATGTAGAACTTGAAGATATTTTGCATCTCCAACATCATGAATCCTTCTAGTTCCTAAAACCATTTCAGTGCTCTCCAACTACTTATTGAAGTTGAAAGCATACTATGTATCAGGCATTCTGTTATGCAACCGAGAGAGAGAAAGAATAATAAAAACCAGGCACCTGATTTGTCTACTTGTATCAGTCTGGGCTAGCCAGAGAAACAGAATCAATGGGCTACATACATCTATCATTAAAATAAATATCTTTACAAAGAGATTTTATAAAGTGGCTCACATACAATTCTGGAGGTAGCAAGTCCAAAATCCGTGGTGCAGGCCCTCAGGCTGCAGTCTCAGACAGGATTTGATATAGCCTTGAGTCACAAGTCTGGCAGTCTGGAAACTCAAGCAGAATTTCTATGCTGCAGTCTTGAGGCAGAATTTCTTCTTGGCCAGTGAAACTTCTGTGTTTGGTCTTAAGGGCCTCAACTGATTGTATGAGGCTCACCCACATTGTGGACGGTGATTTCTTTTTATTAAAATTAACTGATTGTAGATTCTAATCACATCTACAAAATACCTTCACATTACTTCTATACTAGTGTTTAACCAAACAAATGGGCACCATAGCCTAGCAAGGTTGGCACATAAAATTAACCATCATTCCACTCCAATAAAACCTCAGTATTGCATTCCTAGTAAACAAAACATATGTAAAGAAATACATTGACAAAAAATCTAATATATTTATATATATTACACATCAGATTGTATAATCTATTATATATGCCACTCTATGGAACGTTGAGATCTGAATCTTCATTCAATCAAGAGAAAAAGAAAAATGAATCTATTTTTAGAAACCTATATTTAAGAAAATAATATATCTTTTCTCCATACCTTGTCTGTGGACTTCAAACTTTATGTTTACCTGTGTACTTGATAGCTCTACTTGGATATCTGGAAGGCATCTCAGCCTTAGCATGGAGTAACGGCATGGCACTGGAGAAATGCAAAAGTTCTGATCTCTTTGTCGAATCCAGCTTCTCCCACAATCTTCTTCATCTCTGTTGCCTCAGATAGTTTGCATTTGCTGGAATGATCTGCCCCTCACATATATAACGTACTTCCTCACATCTCTCAGTCTTTGTTTAAACAGAACCTTCCCCATGAGAATTTTTCTGATTACCCATTGAAATAATCCCCAAAACATACTCCTAGAAATGTATGCTTTATTTTTCTTATCACCATGTGACATTCCTTACATGTTACTCATTTGTTTACTATATTTTATTATTTTCCTACTAAAATGTATGATCCATGAGGACAGTGACCATGGGCTTTTCATTACTGTGTCTTCCTTAGTGAGAAAAGTGCCCAGTTCAATTGAATATTTCTTTAAAATTGATATATTGACTTTTCATAGTCCCCTTTCATTAAATTCCCCATAGTTTTGCAATCCATTTCACAGTCTATAAAGAGAACTGGGAAATTTGGCAAAGTATGCTAGTTGTGGAGTATAATGTGAAACAGAAGAAGATGTCCTGAAATGCTAAATCATCACGTGCCTTTTTGTGAATAAATTAGCTGTAAACTGAAATTTTACAATGCTATTTTCATTGTGAATTTGGCTCTCATTTTTGCTTCTGCATTTAACATTAGTTACTGAAACGACATAAAATGAAACTTACCAAATAACATAAAATGAAACTTGCTTGAAGCTTATCTATGTGGCTAGTTCTGTAAAGGACTGCAGGACAATGGGGGCTACCTATACCAGCTTCTACTGTGAATAAATCTGTATACAGTGCCTATCTCTTTGTTGAAGTATCATTCGATGTTTCCTTATGTTTGAAGAGAAATTGAGCAACTACAAAGTAGAATTTCAAAGACAGGTCAAACATCCAAACTGGGTGGTCTAGAGATAGGCTACCTATTTGTGAGGTATTGGGGATTCTGTTTTTGATGTGATCCAATGCCGAAAAAGAGCATACATTTTAATTACAGATTAAATTAATTATTTCATTGTATATTTCAATGCCAAAATGCAAATGGCTGTGTGTTTAAAAACATATAAGAACATATAAATTAATGACTTGAATTAATGACTAATAAGAGGCATCTATTAAGAAATAATGTTAAAAATATTTGTGTTAATTAGAGATTGCCAATATTTTTTATGTAATGGATCCATGAAGTTCAAATACTAAAATTGTTAGTATCCCAGAAAAAAATAATACCTTTAGATTTTTTTAGTGACTAGATTTTATCTATATAAATTTTAAATTCAGCAAGATATATGACACATATAAGACAATTTATCAATATACATTAATAACCTTATGTTTAACAAAAAAACTATCAATGATTCTTCAAGCAAAATATGCATTTTCCTAACCTTATATTTTGCAATTTTGTACACACGTTTGCCTGAAATTTCCTTCCTTATTTTAAGACTTTTTCAGGAGGTAATTTTCTAACATATATCAAAAGACAATACACATTAACCAAGTTGAAATATAGGAGTTTATCTTCAGACAATTTTGATGGACACATGTCAACTTTTATTTATGACATATCAGAAATTTCTGTTATTGCTTTATTATAAGATTTTTAAAATATACACACAATACAAATGTTTAACAATAGAAGATTGATAAAAGAGAGCCTGAGAAACTCATACACCATGGTTGTTTTGTTACATATCCACAATTTCTTTGTATTCCTCTTTTTAAGAGATGAAGATTAATTCCCTTTTCCCTTTAAAGTGGGATGGACTTGGTGCTCACTTCTAATGAAGGGCATACCTCCAAAAGCGATAGTGAGTAACTTCCGATACTAGGTCAGCCTTTCACTCTTAGATAAATTGCTCTGGGATAAGCCAGCTACTCTGTCTTGAGAACAACCAGGAAGCTTTGAAGGGCAGCTTATATAGTGAGAAACTAAGTCCTTTTCCCAATAGCTGGGAAGGACCTAATTCTTCTTACCAATAACCATGTGAGTGAGATCCTCCAGCCCGGATCAAGCCTCCAGATTTGGCAGCCTTGGCTGACAGCTTGATGACCATGTCCTGAGATTAACTAGGAGGCTGAGCCATGTTTCCCTGGTAAGCCACCCCAGACTCCTGACCCTCAGGCACTACATAAGATAATTAATACCTGTTGTTTAACCTGTCAAGCTGTGGGGATAATTTGTTACAAAGCAGTATCTAACTAATATATATTTATTATGTATATATTTAGCAATGTATATTAATACAATGGGGTGGTACTGTAACAAATATTTACAAATATGAGAGTGGTTTTGGAACCAGGAAGTGAGGCATAGCTGGGAGGACTTTGAGGATAGGATTAGCAAAAACTTGAAGAGCCTTGAAGAATCTGTTTTAGAGTTCTGGACATTGAGGGGTCTGCTAGCAAGTGCTTAAAGGAAAGTCAGGAAAATATTACTGGAAACTGGAGGAAGGAGGTGTTTGTTCAATGGTGGCAGAAAACTAAGCAACACTGTCCCCAGTGGTTATGTGGACAGTAGTAAATGTACCTTTTGCAGCAGGCAGCTCAAGAACACAAGGTGCTGAATGCTCTTTACCCGCACTATTTCTTGGAGTTGTGTTTGCAACTAGCAGCTGTGAGAGATGAGTTAGCAAAGGGCAAGCTTGATTACTGACTGCTTTAAAAGAGGAGACTTCCCCAAGTTCAGTGTTTCTCAACTGCCACACAAGCCCACCATAGGTGCAGCATCTCTGAGGCCGTCCTCCGTGTTGCCACCTGGGACTTTGGGGGAAAGGGGAGCCGATGCAAATGTGCCGTTTATGCTGCTTCCTGGGCCATGAGTAATAAAGGTCTTTGTCTCTGTGCCTGCATCCATGAAACTGTAATAGGCTGATTTATTAGCTCAATATCAAATCAAAGATCAAATAAATCCAATCAAACATCAATAAAATCATATATCAGATGCAACCGTTTTGGTAATGATAAAGGAATGCTGATAGAGACATGGATTTCTGGAAGAAGAATGAGGGCTTCACAGGTTGGGATTGATGATCTAAGAAGACTCCCTTGTATCCAGGAGCAGAGAATGTTGTTGCGTGGGGTGGGGGGAAGGGGAGTAAGTGTTTGCCCCTGTCTTCGCTGTTCTAGAACTTGAAAGTTAGAGGTAGAAATGAAACAAGCCCAATGATGGGTGCCTCTGTTGTTCTCCCACTCCCCTAGGTGGGAGAAGGAAGGGGCGTTGTCATGACACGGGGGCAGAAAGCCCTGCAGCCCCAGCTGAAAGGCAATATGGCTGTTGGAACATGCCATTCAATAGAGAGGTTTGATTGAGCAAAACACATTAGAAGGTCTTTTGGTCGAGACCAAGTGGGTGGCCATTCTAAACAGAAAGCAAATACAAAGCCTGTTATCCTGTAGCGTGGAGTCACTCTCTCCTTCTCTTCCCTCTGATCCCTCCCTCCCCTCTGCATTGATCTCATCACTCTAAGATGAAAGATGATTGAGGCAAGATCTCCCTGCCTCCAAGGGACACTGAGAGCCATATGCACCCTTCTGGCTACGCATGGGAACTTTGAGAAGGCAGGGACTCAGACTTTAATGTGTGCTTCATTCAGGCTCCTTTGTCATCTTCCCACCAGGTCTCAGGAGAAAACAGAGTGTTGGAAACAAGAATGGCAAAGACACCAAGAACCAGAAGGGCAAAGCTGCGGTGCCCTGTGGAAAGGCAGGGAGAAGGTAGTCAAAGGGTGGAAAGAAAGTTCCCTCCTACCGCTTTCCCCTACCCCCATCTGAGCCTTCACTCCTCAAATTCCCCACCCAGGAATACTATGCTGCTGTTTTCCAAACTCAAGCATATGTCAGACAATTTGGTTTGTGTTCTTGTAGGGAGTGAATTGTTCACATTCAATTAATGGGGGTTTGCGGTGGTGAGAAGTTTAAGTGGTGTTTTTGTGGGCCCGGAAGGATATTGAAAGGCCTTTTGCTGTACATTTCATTGAATGTAATAGTTACTTTACTGTTGTTCACAAGCTTTTTCTTCCCATCCATTAAGCATAAGAAAGAATTCTCCTAATTCAGGGACAGTCACATGTAGGTATGCAGAGAGGTCCCCTCCAGGGTGGTACAGCAGAAGCAACGTAGAATCTCAGGAAGACAAAGGGGAATCACAACTTTAGAGATGCAATTGCTGCTGAAACAGAGAAGTCATTTTCCAGTAGAAGAGCGCCACCTGTCTGATACAGCCCCCAAGTACACCACTTGAAAAGAGACCGCTATTATTCTGATCCCGACTCATTGAGCCCATTTATGGGTGAGTCGAATGGGATTCAAGAACTAACGAGGGAAGGGACCGATAGTCCTCAGCGGGAAATGGAAATTCTATATTCAAGAGCACAGCCAACCTGGACAAACGTCAGCTCATGCTATGCTGATGGCCAAAGGATAGAAAGAGAAAGTGGGTGTTTCATCTTTGGGGAAGCTTTACACCTCACTCCACTTTTGAAGCAAAATCATTAGCTCCATGAGGACCTTGAGTTGCAGAGATTCTCCTAAATGTCTGGGCTTGGTTAACTGACGGTTTGGTTAAGGTAAAAGCTGCTGTTGTCATTTGGGTGGTAGTAGCAATCCAGCCCCGGTGAGAGCTCTGGAAGTCCAGCCGTTCTAAGAGCCAGTCAGCAGCACAATGGGATCAATTAACAGTCATTTTCTTTCCCTTAGAAAATACTCCAAAGGACCTGTCAGGTTATATTACTAACACTTGGTCTGCGGTCAATGTCACAGCCATCTGGTCTGCCACTGGGAAGTCTACAGACCAGCAGTTTCAAATGCCCCTCTTTGGGGTCAAGAGCAGGACTGTGGATTGAGCAGCTGTGCACTCACAGAGATGCTCACCTGTGGATACAGAGACCAGCTGGAACCAAGCTGCTGATCAAGCGTGTGCTGCTCATTTTGCCACAATTGCTTATAGAACCATCAGCGCGCTGGACGTGGCAACACATTGCCCTCATAGGCTGAGCACAAATAGAGCTCTATGTTTCCGATGCAAAGCCACCACTGTACGCCAGACTTGTGACTCCTGCAAAAGGGTGGCCCATATTTCCTGTGGTGAAAGAGGCCACACAGAGGCATCGTCTTCACCCTCTCCTGTCAAATTGACCACATCAAATCAAATCAAGTTTAACAACAAATCCCAAACTGAAAAGACCTGCGCCGCTTTGGGTTATATGTTTGTATATAGAGCGAGCGGCCATGGACTGTTTCCATTGGGGATGGGAGTTGCTTGTTGGTTCGTTTTGTGCCCCTTGTCATTACTGACAATACACCAAAGATCAGGTGGTCTCTAAACACTCTTCCTTCGGTTATAGACCGGCCTCGGACTTTATCTTAATTGTCTGAAGTAAAACCTGTTGGTACCCATGGAACTTATTCCAGTGACTGAGAGACCTGCGAGCAGAAGGGGTGTGTCTGAGGTCAGTGTTACTTCTTGCAGTCCTGTTGATATCAGTCTACGTTATCTTCAGGATGAGACCAATTGGTCCAGCCACTGTGTGCTACTCATAACTGAGAAATCGAGACATTATAATTACTCTTCCCATATTGCTAATATGTATAATAAGTGTAACTGTGTGTGTGCTGTTTTTACTTGGATATTTGCAGGGTTCTCTCTTTATTCCTGGATTTCAAAAATTCACGATATTTACTCTATAGCTTTAGGATATTTCCTCCTATATCAATGAATCCTTTCATCTTCAAATTCAGGTGAAGTATTCTTCCATAAAATGGGTGATTATCTTTCAATCCTGTCTGTCTGACCTCTTCTTGCTGGATCTCTCATTTCAATTTTGCACTTATAATTACTTATTTCATTATTTTCTTCTTTGTTTTATACTTCTGCTTAGAGGAGGAGAGATTTGAGTTTTGAACTCAGCTTAATGGTTGTATAATATTAATTTGGCTCTTGAGTGCTTTTGGCCCAGATTTAAATTCTACTATTGCATTTTGATTTTTCTAACATATTATATACCCCATAAGGTTTCTGAGATGTTAAATAAATATCTGAAATATTTTGATGTAGCTATTAGAATTTTTATCCTTAATAGCACCTTATTATTTCTACTTCACATTAGAAATTCTTCCCATTTGTATATCTTTCCTCTTAGTCAATGAATTTGTACTTCTGATGTTCTCTTGTTTTTGCAGTACACATTTACATGATTCTTATAATAAAGTAAAAGCACAGGCTTTGAAAGTTCTATTTATCATCTTTTACAGCATGGTCTTTCTCTGCAATGAGAAGCCTGGCTTCACCTTAATTTACTGTTATACTGTATTTTTTTCATGGCCTGAAGTCAATGTATTTCTCATTCTGCAATGAAGAGGAAACACGTGAAATGTTGTGTTTGTTCATGAACAATATTTGTGGAGTCATGTTTGATACCCACAGAGTACATATATTTACCATTTAGGTCTCAGATTTGACCCGCTCTTTCTGGGAAAACCTCACTGACCCACTTAAATTGAGACATGTGTCCCAATCATGTGCTTCTGAACTCTCTGCATGTGCACTCTCAGAGCCTTCCCGAGTTTATTGTAATTGTTAGATTACTATCATTCTATACTATGAATTATGTTGAAATGACCGGAATTGTGCTTGCTTTATTCAACATTCTCTCCCCCCCATGCTTAGTACATTGACTGGAGTATAGTGACCCCTTTAGTACACACCGTGACCATGAATGTAACTGATTGGAATTGAATGGAATTTGTTTGATGTGGCAGCTGAGAAAGTCGAAGTTAAGGGGAATCTGAGAAGAGCAATTTTATTTCTGTTCATTGTCTCCTGTGTTTGGTAAGTGTACTTAAATGAGGACCAGATTTCTCTCAGAAGTTCTGTTCAGCCTGACCTTCAGATAAGGAGAATGAAATAAACTCCAAAGTGGATGCACCTACCTGCCTTTTGGAGTGTCCTCATGTTCAACCACCCGGCACTCCTGCAAATGATGGGTTAGGGAGGCTTTGGCATGACCTCTTCTACGAGAACATTAGGGTTTTTGTTGTTACTCTTGTTTTTGCTTAACTTCTTCCCCTCTTCTTCCATCAAAGTAACCAGCAGGACCAAAATCCTTCCACATCATGCACCTTTTCTTATTACTCACATGTATCCGATGCAACTAATTTTATGAATGCACAGACTCCTTGACATTTTCTATTTTACAAAAATTATAATAAGTAATTTATTATATGCACATCTCCATACTTTGCTTTTCTCATTTAAAAATACATTGCGTTTGTAAATCCTATCCCTTTTCACTCTTGCAGTTCTTTTCTGTGCTCATTTTTTTGGAAAACCTAGCTAAATAGAATCAGGAGGAGTTAACTCACACTGCCAACATCTGACTCCCCACTTGTCCCTAAAGCTACAAGACAATAGGAAGGCACAATAAATATTAATAAAATATTAATGGAATATTTCTCTTCTGCCCTAGAGATATTTTGGTCAATGTTAATACTATAGTCCTCATTATCCAAAATTTATCATCTTAGTTAGACAAATCTTTTTCATTACCTTTATTCTAAAGTATTTTGGACAATTTTCCAATACATGTTGTTCACATAAAATTGAAATCATTAATTAATTTAAAATTTGAGATGCTAAGTAGAATAGTATCAAATATATTTACTACCACTAATTTGTATACTTATGATTGAATAGTTTATATATACTAAATCTTCCCTTCCAAAATTATGGTATAGATTTTTACTTGTTCAGGTCTTCTGTTAAGATTCAATACTTTTTTTTAAAGTCCAGAGCTTTACTGTTGCCTTTAACTCTAAATATTTTAAAAATTCTTTGTCATTTTGTAATGGGATCATTTTTACATTTCATACAAGTTGATCATTTTCAATACAAAAATTGTAATGTATGCTTATTTATCAATATATTTCATTCACCTAGCCAAATGCTAATAATTATTCTGTTTTTAGTGTAATTTACCAGAAAATGGATTTCTCCAAAAGCAAATTAACCTAGCAAAAATTAATGATTTCATGTATTATTTTTGAAAGTTTTTTAAAACCACTTATTTTACTTTACTGACTTATTAATCAAAATTTCCCAACTAATAATAAATAATTATGATATATGGAATTCCTCTTTCCCTCATTTACACAAAAATTGACATTTGAATTTTGGTACTGTCATGTGTAGGCTTTTCGAAAAAAAATTCCTCCTTCCTCCATGGGTTGATGTGAACTTGCCCATCCCTCTGATTTTGTCTTGGTCAGAGATGTGCTTTGGACAGAGATGTGATCAGATGCAATTCAAGCAGAGGCTTTAAATGGGATTGTATGCTGTGTTCCCTTGTCTTCTGGCAGACTTGTAAGAATCCACTGCCCCTTCAAGTTGGGCTTGGGGTGAATTCATGTGTGGTAGACTTGAACCCGAGAGAAACAGAACCAATGAGGTATAGATATCCCAGATCTATTTCATATACATATCCCAGATATAGCTTATATGTATCCATATAAATACATAAATTCATATATATCCTATATAAGACATTCTATGAATTCATAGGTATATATGAATTTACATATATGTTCTGTATATAGGATATAGGATATATAGAGGGGAGAGAGACAGAGACAGAGATCGAGACAGAGAAAGAAAGATTTATTGTAAAGAATCATGAGATTTTTGAGTGCAGGCAAGTCTGAAATTTGTAGTGCAGGCCAGCAGACTGGAAACTCAGGCAGGATTTCTATGGCAGTTTTGAGGTAGAATTCCTTCTTTGGGACATCTCAGTCTTTGCTCTTAAAGCCTTCTAATGATTGGATGAGGCCACCCACATCATGGAGGGTAATCTGCTTTACTTGCAGTTGACCGATTATAAATGTTGATCACATCTACAAATACCTTCACAGCAAATCTAGACTAGTGTTGACCAAGCAACCACAGCCTAGTTAAAAGTTAACAGGTAAAATTAACCATCATGGTAGGAAAATAAATGTGGTTGTTGGAAGCCACTGAGATTTGGAGTGGGTTATAATGAAGCATTATCTTTGCAAAAGGAGCCTAATTTTCTGTTTAGAATTATAACATGAAATAAGTCTCTTCTATCTCTATGCTACTTAAGCCTGTTTGAAGAAAGTTTCCTAGACATTCACAAGCTCCTTTTAAGCACCTATTAATATACCATGACTTTTTTAACAACATTAATTTCCTGATATAATAACTTACTTTGATGATTTTTCTAATATTGACTTTATCCTTCCATTAAAAGAAATACATTGTAATTATTCTGACACTCTACCTGACTATATTTGGCAATAATTTATTTAAAATTTGGATATATATCTATAATTAAAATAATCGATGATTTCCCATTTTTAATGATACAAAGTTTTTCGTATAAAGTTTTTCAATCAGTAGAAAATGAATGTTTCTGGGGATACTTAAGTAACTTTTCTTTTTTAAAGATTAGATATATCTCAGCTGTGAAAACATCATTTATAAGTTAACATTAATTTATCTAGTAATTAGTTTAGTAAGGACATACTTCTTTAATAATTTGGTAAATTTTGCTGAGCTAGAGCATTATCTGTTTCATTACTCCTTAAATTTGTTTCCATAAATTCACATGTAGTAAATTATATTAATATGATTGAATCAATCACTTCTGTACCTGTCTATGTATTCTTTCTCATTTCTAACATAATATTATTTTATATTAATTTTAACTTTAATTTTTAGTGCCTGCTACCCCAGCTAATTTTGATTTGTGTTGAGTTTTTGAACGTAAGATACATGGAAGATTATTTTATTTTTCAAAATCATTCTCTCCTTTCCTATCCCTATAAGAAGATGATATTTCCCTGTCCTTGTCTGGTGAATTTCAAAGACTCTGAATAAGTAATGTGTGTGTCACTGACCACATGTGATTTGTTTGGCAAATAATATCTGAGTGGCAAAGTGCAAGCAAATGCTGTAAATGCAGTTGTGTGTTTGTTGCTTCTCCCTGTGCCATGAAAATGGCACTCTCCATGTGGTTACTGATACCTCAACCTGAGTCCCCATCCTAGGTCCATGTAGCCTGGAGAAGAGCTGCAGCCAATGCAGCCCTCCTATGATATCAGCAAGAAAGAAATCTTAGATGTTGTAAGCCACTGAGATTTTAGGCTTATTTGTTAGTGCAGCAAAGCTAGCTAATACAAGATGAGGATTTACTCCAATTATTTTTAGTCAATTTTACATACAAAAGCTTTTAAAACATGTTCAAGTGATCTGTCATCAGTTTTGTTAATAATTATATTCCCTTTTATTGCCTTTCCTGAAGATTGTAATTTCAGGAATATTTCCTTTTTGGATTCAGGTCATTGAATATAACCATGTTTCTTATATTAAAGCAGTTCAAATTTTTATAACGTATTTTTACAATTTATTTCTAAGTTTTTTAAATTTGTGACCATGGTTGTAGCCTTTGAAATATGCACTTTTTAAAAAACTTTAAGGCTTACAGCTAAGTACATGATCAATTTTGTAAGTGTTCCTTGGACACTAATAAAATATACATGTATTCAATATTCATAGAATGCAAAATCAGATATTTATGTTTGAGTGGAGTTTTTATAGTATTCAGTTCCTATATGTTCTCACTTATTTATTTCTATTAGATCTTTCTAATTCTGAAAAAAATATATTCTAATCCCTGAGTATCATTCTATTTTTATCAAGTTCTCCTGCATTTCTAATCGATTGAGCTTTATGTTTGGAATTCTAAATGTTTTGGTGCTTACAGTTTTATGAGGAATGTGTCCTCCAAGAAAATTGTCTTTTATCATTACACAAAATAATATTTTACCTTATTTAAGATATTTCAATCTTAAAAGAATGTATTCATTTCCCCTTGCTCCAGCTCACCTGTTTTTTTCTAAAATGTTATTGTGCTATCTATAGTAGTTTAGTTTTATTCTTTCCTTTGCTATATGAAAACTCCATGTCACAAATATTGCTTAGCCTTGATAGTACAAAATCCCAAGCACACTATCATTGCATTAATTATATATAAAATGTCATCAGTCACTACCTTTTCTTCTTTCATTTTATCTCCTCTTAAAGTATCTATTTTGAGTCACTTAGAGTTGCTTAGAACATTTTCTGAAGTATTTTTCTTAGATGAGGTAACCAAAACTAGGAGTCCTTAGTTTTTCTTTCAACTAACAAGTAAATGATAAGTTGTCTGCCAATAAGATTCTATGGTTCTTTTTGCCCAGTAATCTACTAAACTAATTTTTAAATTACCGTAATTATATATTTCTTTGAAATATAAATAAATTGTTCCATTTAATTGGAAGCTTCAGATATTTTTTTTTAAATGCTTGAAACTCAAAATTCATGGGAGATCCCCTCTCTATCCCTTCCCTCCACCAAGACACACGCACACACACACACACACACACACACACACACACACACACTCAAAACCCATCCTTTCCTTTTCTGGGACATATGCATAGCATCTAGTTTTCTAGCTCTTCTAGTAACTAGACTGAACCAAGTTGCTACAAATGGAACATGGTTGGAAAGTTGTGCAACCTCCATTTTACAGATTTACAAACAAAATAATTGTCTATGAATTTTTCTTTCCTCTTCCCACAAGCTGCAACATGGATAGACTGGCAGTCATGTTGATGGAGACAACTTCCTTGAGGATGGTGTTAACCACAATACGGCAGAAACTAGCTTCCCGATTCATCTTGGGAAAAAGAATTCCCTTTCCAGATTACATTGGTCAGATTGGTATGTGGGAAAGGAATAAACTTCTGTGTTATTTAACTTCTCTGCTTTGCGGTGGGGTAGGGGAGAAGTGGGATGTCTCCTTCCTAGTGGTTCTCAGAGTGTGGTTTGTGAAAAATTGAGGGTCCCAAAGACACTTTCAGGATATTCCTAAGGCCAAACCACTTTCAAAATGACACTAAGATGGCACTAGTCTTAAAAAATGGTGTTTACGTGTGTTGGCACCAAACTGTACCAGTTGCCATTTTATTGTTCACTGCCATGCACTAACAAGAAAAAAAAAGCCTGTTTCACTTAAGAATGTCCTTGAGGAAAGAGTAATAATTATTAATGTTATCAAACTTTGACCTTTGTGAATATATCTCTTTAATATTCTGTGTAAAGACGTAGGAACAAAGCATGAAGCATTTCAACTACATACTGATATAATTGTTACCCACAGCCAAAACACTCATGCAATTGTGTGAGCTCTCAGCTGAACTAGCTGCTTTTTTCACAGAACACCATTTTTACTAGAAAGAATGACTGAAAGACAAACAATGGTTATTCAAACATGAATATTTGGCAAAAAGTAAACACCTGACAGTATTTACTGATGATGATAAAATTTGAACTTTCAGGGAAAAATTAGAATTTTAAAAAACTAGTGTCCACAGTGACAGCTGGCCGCCTCACAGTACTCAAACACATTTAAAGAAATGGATTTTAGTGTATGTGTGTATTTTGATAGTGCATAATAAAATGGGTAACTATTAGGAAGATTCATGGTTAGGCACTATTTTCCAAGTGATCAATACATGATGTTACAAACCTGTGCATAAATAAAAGATTTGGTCAAAATGCAAGAGAGATCAGTGAACTTCAATATAATAGAGTATGAAAAGTGTGTTGATATGGACTTAGATTCTACATAACAACTAGCCTTTGAGAAATTGTCACTTGTCAAATTTTGGTGTAGTTACAAAAAAAAGAATATCAACAATTATCTGAAAAGGTTTAAAACACCCTCACTTTCCAAATACATATCTATGTGAAGTCAGATTTTTTTTTCACGTGCTTCAACCAAAATAATGAATCACAACAGGTTGAATGCAGAAGCAGACCTGAAATCAGCTGCCTTTTGATAAACCAGACGTTAAAGAGATTTGCAAAAATATGAGATAACATCACTCTTCTCACTAACTTATTTGTTTGGAAAAACATAATTTTTTTTTCTTTAAAATATCTTTTATGTGAACAGGTACCAAACGTATCATTTTATTTTTAAATAAATTAGTAAATATATTATTTTTGAAATCCTTCATTTTAATTTCCAATACAGTACATATGAATAGACATAAACAAAAACTCTTCTGGATCACTAATGGTATGTAAGAGTGGAAAGGATTTCTGAAAATTAATCCTTGGTTTGCCAAAACCAATATATTTGAGAACAGCTGGCCTAATCTTTACTAAAAATAACACATTTTCCATCATATGTCTAAATGTGTTCTACTTTTCATCAATATTTAGGTAAATTAGTGAGCCTATCCAAAATGGACACTTAAATCTGTCAGGTATTTTTTTTTTTTTTTCATTCTATATATTGCCACTATATCATCTGTTCCCTTTTATCCTTGTGGAACTCATCTCTCATTAATTCCACCTTTTTAAATTTTACTTCTGATGATTTGACCTATTCATTTTAATTGTGCTGCATTTCAATATTTTTTATTCTGTTACCATGCTTTCAGTATATTGATATATTTTAAAATTAGAAACTAATGATTTGAGTCGCAGAGCGTATATTTATGTTCTAAGGGAATATCGTTAAGTGTTCTTTGGATTGAGTGGACTTGTTGGTTGCTTGTTCTAATTCCTGTCTGCTCATGAATTCCCCCCATCACTTGGCTTTTCCTAGTCTGCATGGTGCTTTGTCTTCCTCTCCCCGGTTAATAAATTTTCCTGGGCAAGTTGGTATTTTGCCTGCTCTCAGCTCAATACAGTCTGTGCATCATGGTGGTATTCCGTGGAGAGGCAGCATTTTTTTCTGTGTTAGACGTTCAGCTCCTGTAGGACGATGATGTATAAGCCTTGCCAGTTGCCAGTATTCGTTGGGAGCTACAGAAGACATCCCCACTTCCAATTGTCCTCATTTTTCTCTGAACTCACTCCCACCCTCAGATATTGTGAAAAATTCAGCCCAGAGTATTTTGAGGACTTAAAAAGCACAATAGGATTTCCTAAGACCATAAGTACATCAAGGGAAGGAGCTGCACTTTTTTTTCCCACAGAGGAGCCCAGCTTTCTCTGGGAACCATGGAATTATGATCTTCACCTTGGTCCTGTCCCCCCTGGTGGTCTTGGGCTCAGGAAAATTCTGTGTTACAAAAGATCAAGTTCTTGGTTTATTCTCACTCCTGTTGGGATTCCTGAAAAATCCAGGAATCCTGCATTTTCACTGCAGGCTTTTCCTGCTTCCAAGTCTTAGTCTGTGCTTTGCTCAGGAGAACTGTATGTCCACATCTCTTGGCCATAGTGCTGAAACTCCCAGAAGTCTGAAAACGAAAAGTCTTTAACAGCAAAACCTGACCTAGTGAAAATATGCACAGGCCTCAGCGTAGAACTATGTATGTGTTTGAGGACACGGTAATGTCCCAACCTCCCTCCCCATGGCTCTATCCAGTGGACATTATACACACTATATTGTATTTATAAAAATTTCTAAATTTGAAAATTTCTAAATTTTCTAACATATGTGGCCTCATGATATTGTGCCTTTGTACTTGAATCTCTCTAAATTCGGTTGTTCTTCATGAGGTTTTGTTCTGTGCTGTGGTTTCTCCTTTTTCATTACCCTCCCCAGTCATATTTGACTAGAGAGTACACACCCTCCTTGCTGCAAAACTAAGTTTTAATTGGCCGTTGTTACTCAAAGCATTCATTTGTAACTTCACTGCTTGCTCCTTAGAGTTGAGAAACAGTTTCCTTTTCAAGCCACTAAGTCCCTGACAGCATGGACTTCTTCATTAATTATAATTCCCGCTGTAAAAATAAACAGAAACCTCAATTAGATAGAGTTGGGAGACCAGCAGGGGGAGCTCTCATGCCCTGTGACTATAGTTGAGCCCAACAGGAAGAAGAAAGACTCCTCTTCTTTCCTGGCAAGGACTTAGCCAAGAAGCCATTACCGATTGCCACGCCCAGGAAAACCAGGAGATGCTGAAGGGGCTCACACCAGTGGGTGATTAAACACTTTGGTCAGTTTACAATGTATTGGCCTGACTTAGTCACATGGCCCCATTAAAGCCCAAAAGGAACATCGAAGTGCAATGCAATATTTGCCCAGAAATGGGGCAACCGGAAATATTAGGTGAAAAGTATGAATGAGTACCTCAGACTATAAGCCAAATATATCCTACAGATTCTGAAAGTCAGAAAATTGACTAGGAAAGACTTTTTATTAAGCTCACACAAGTATTTGTGAATTTGAAGACATACACAATCAGCAAAATTATTTAATTATGCACCATCTAAAACTCATATTGTGAAACAGGTATTTACTAGATAGTTTATGGAAAGTATGATGATAAAGATAATATGATAAATTATCATCCTTATTTTGAGTTATTAGATAATAGCTTTTATTGACAATAAAACTTGTCTAAGCACCAAGGTGTTTTTTCTTTTTCAATTCATGTAATTTCTGCTAATAATGCGGCTGGATGTTGTGCAACTTCTGTGTTTACAAGTTTCAACTACCCATTGGGTCACTTGTAAATTTTCACACAGATTATAAACTGCATTATTAAGATTTAGGAGAATAAACAATTTAAAGGAACAAGTTAATATTCCTTTAATTAGAAAATTATACTATTCATTCATTACCTATGGTAAAGCTTAAAGAATTTACCTTCTCAAGAAAGCTTGCATTAAAGCAAACATTGTAGCTACCACATTGGATCTCCAGTTGAATAATTAAATAAAGTCCCAAGTTTCAACTTGCAGCGTATTAAATAAACCAGCTGAAGTAGTTTTATTCTTCTTACAATGTGAATTTCCTCATGAAAAGAAAAATCACGCATCTTTATTATTTTCTGAAAAAAACTTTGCCCTTGGTTCTTAACAGTTTTTCCAGCTGTTTTTAACATCAGTTATTGCTAGCTTCCTCCTGAAACTAATCAAAATTAGTTTCTAGAAATGGCATAATATACAAGTAAAAATTCTTACTATAGAATCAATAATCTGGCAAAACTCATGTTATTTTTCTTAATCTAAGGATACATTTATAGATATTTTTCTTGGAAATCTGGGAGAAAATGAATACAATCAGTATTATAAAACATATAATCATATTCTATTATCTTCAATTATATAGCAAGAACATTGCACTGATAACTATATTTAAAATAGATTGCATAGTCATTTAGAACTACTATTAATAGGAATACTATTTTTTGTCAATTGTTTCTAAAAATGAAATTGATTTATCTCTAAAAGTTAACAACTTATTTTCTAAATATAGTTACATACTTTTACATGAAATATGCCAATTAACAAAATACTCAATACATGATGACTATGCCACACAACCTTCTGAAAATCCTTCAGTTATTTCCTAAGTCTCCTTTACATGAGCTACAAATCTTTACACATTTTGATCCCTATGTAATTTCCAGGTTATCTTGCACCTGCTATGTGTTCTTTCTCTCTCCTTGCATCAATTTTACTGGCCTCTATTCATTCCTTAGTACTTTTCCCGTTTGCTCAAATTTAAGAGCTTTAACATATGCTGCTTCCCCTGCATGAAACTCCCCCAACCCTGTCTGCCTAGTTACATGTTAGTAGACAATTTGGTGTTTCTGTATTTATTCATTCCCAGTTCTTTGAGCAACATTATCCCAGAATTGCACCAGGAATCATCTGTCTCCTTATCCTCAGTCTATGTGGTTTGTGTGGGGCTGCACTCCACTCCATGGGAGAAGCATGTGTCCCTGAAGTGACTAGTCATCGTAATTGTATCTTCTAGTCTCCACAAAGATCGTTGCAGGGTTGGATGCAAGGACCCAAGTTGGTCCAATTAGAATGATTTCCAGAAATTTTATGAGAGTGCCTAGTACTCAGAACTACAACGATTACACTTGGGCTGCCAGGGGGTCAGTTGGTGCAGAAGGGCTGCCTGGGAAAGAAGCCAATATAGAAAAGAGCAGATGGAAGAAATGGAAATATTCAGACCTAATGGCCTTGTCTGGGTCCCAGATCCATGCAGCCTGATCCCGTGTTATACCATTCTCACCCTCTTATCTCTAGTGCCACTTTACATACGAGGCAATTAACATATTTGTATTGTCTCAACAAACGAATATCAAAAGTGTTAAAATGTTTAAATATATTTTAATGTGTGTGCTTTGTATAGACATTCTTCATAGTCTGAATTATTAATCAATCAGTTCACTCATTTATCAGTAATATTTCATTGCAGAACCATTTACTGTGTGCTTAGCAATTAGCATGTCCTTGGAACAATGCAGTGGTGATCCAGACTAAGATCATTTATTCTGCTTGAGAAGGGTTTACCTTGTACTTAAGGAAGACAGAGGGACAAGTAACTAGAAGTAAGGTGAGAGTTGCGAAGAAAACATAGATTGCCATTATTGGGAATGTTAATCTGATCTGTGGGATGAGAAGAAGATGGAGGTAGGAAAACCTTGACATTTAACCGAAAACCAGAACATGAAAATATTGAGAAGGAACAAGGCGGTTATTCCTCGAGCCTTCTGTGTGAAGGTCAAGAGGAAGGGTGGTTACAGAGCAGAAAAACAAGGAGAAAGGATACAAATGGCTGGTGAAATAGTTACAGAAATTAGCACGTGCAGGGGCTTTTAGGATACATTACATTTTCTGAACTTTAGCCTAAATGCAAAAGAATTTTATTAAATAGTTCAGGTAGGAAAGTAGCATGTCAAAATGTGCATTCTTAATAATGACTGTTGGGCAGGATGATTAATGACAATAGTGGGGCAGATTACAAGAGTCCTGTCAAGAAATCAGCCTATTACAATGATTTAGTCCACAGATGACATTTCAGTAATGTTAACATAAATAAATGTTTCTGAGAAATTTATTTTAAGAAGAACATACTTAGTAGTAGAATGTAAGATATCTTTGGCATTTCATAAACTATAAGTGAAAAAAATGGAGAAATAAATATTACCAGATTTCAAGTATAAACATCCGGCTTCCATTTACCACAAAAAGAAGCCTAATATACCATTTTAGGGGAGGGAGTTATAGGGAAATAATAATTTTTGAATTATTCTTAAAAGTAAATTGGCACTAAGGAAGCTATTTTAAACCTTGAAGCACTACAAAAAAGGAATGGTTTAAGAGGTTTAAGGTGTTTGTTGAAGAGTTTCCTTTTATAATTTTGTAAATGACTACATAATTTACATAATCACTAAATTTCATTGGGTTTACAATGTATGAAATTGAAATTATAAAATTGTATTCAATACTTATTAAACTCATATTCCTGATACAATGAAATATGTCATCTTGCCTTCAAATATTTGGTGTTCAAACCGAGTTTGCAGGCAGAGGGGAGGGGTGAGCTAAATGGAAAACATTGAATAACAGAACAAATCATTATGAGATGTCCTAAAACAAATAAAGATTATAAATGCAGATGAAAATCTGAAATGAGAGTGAACATTTTGGTCCAGAGTGGTAATAAGAATATGGAGAGATTTAATCCCAGAACAATGAATAGGCCTAGAACCCACCAAACATAGAAGAATACAGTGAAAACTGTAAGCAAATCTTCTAGTAGTGGCTTGAAAAACAAGACACAGATCTGCTGTTTATGCTTCATTTTCACAGAGATGACATAAAATCAAGCATACACATACACACACACACACACACAGACCGCTGTCAAAATTACTCTGGAAATTTACCCACTGGTGGTCTAGGGCATAATGAGCTGTGGGACTCCAAAAGTGGCCACTATTTGACGTGCCCTCTTTTATTTCAAGTCTTCATGCAAATACTGCCTTCTGCTTCATAGCATATTCATGTTATATGTAAAATTATATTTTAGGCAGTTAACTGTTTGATCATCTTGCTCTCTGCTGTCAGTGTTGTTCACCAGATTTGTAGGTTGGCTTCTACTTCGTAGAAGTATGAACCTGCTTTTTTTTCAGCCTGGGGTAGTCTATGTTCAGATCTAAGCACAGCTTATAATCTTCTTTCATTCAAATTTCTGCTCAAATGTCACCTGATCAGAGAGTACTTCCTCCAGACTGCCCTATGCAAATTAACCATCTCCTTCTCTCAGCGTTTGCAATTCCCACGCCCTGCTTTCTTTTCCTTCATAGCACTTTTCACCACCAGAGAAGTGTTTGTTCATTGGTTGTTATCTGTTTGCCTCTCTAGATTGTAAACTGCATGAGGGCAAGGACTTTGTTTTGTTCAGTGCTGTATCCCTAATGCCTATTGCCCAGTAGATGATCAATAACATTTGTTGAATTAATGATTAATTCATATCATTTATCTTGTATAATTTCATACACTCAGTGTTTTAAAACGCTTTGGCTCTGTGCATGTCAATTTGATAAGTGAAGATGGAGATAAGTAAAGGAAAATAAATTTGGAAAAATTAATCAATGTCTGGTTGTGTTGAAACTTTAAACTTATGTCAAAGACTATTGATTGTTTGCAGAAAAATAAGGTTTAAAATGGTAAAATCTTTGAACTTTACTTCTGATGCACATATCTTTGGAAAATGAATATTTTTACTTTGCAAAGAGACACATTGGCTTCCAATTGCACAAAACTCATGCATCTTATCTGTTTTGGTCTGTTCCTGGAACAGTGGCAGGCACGTAATAGGCACTGATAAATAATTGCTGGAAAAGTGAATGAATGAATGAATGGGCTAATTTAGTCATGGTTGTTATCACTGTGTCTAGAATTCTTCAATTTCTGTGTTTGGTTCATCAAGAATTGTGCCCCCTTTTTCCTGAACTTACAACCTCTCTGTACCTTGAGCCCTCACCTCCTTACAATTACCAGATCAATAACCAGCTTGAACTCTGAAGTTCAAAGACTTCAGAAATTAGAAATATAATTAAATTAGAAACCTAATTTAATTAAACTAGAAATTTTCTTAAGGTGGTTATTGTACTTTATGCTGTTATTATGCAGTTGACTAAAAGGGAAATGACCTGTAAATAACTTGGGCTGATTATTTAGCACATGTGGGGACATTTTCTGTAAAAGTGCAGGGCATTTTCAAGCCACATCAGCAAGTATACACAATCTGGTTTAGTCAACTTGAAAGCCTGCATAGTAGGGGTGTTACTTCTGTCTTGAGGATTTTAGACTATGGCTATAATTTCTAGAGATGTGAAAAACAATTATAAGAGTCAATTTATATAAAGAGCAAACAACTCTAAATGGCAGCCTTTAAGAGTTAAAATATTTACACTTGAGACACTTCTAGTCTAAACTTGTAAGAATCATATGCTTTTCAGAAAAACCTTTCATTGCAAAAGCCATATAAAACGTCCAGCCTCTCTAAATATCCTCCCCTGGAATGGTCACTAAGTCATCTCAAAATGTTATCAGGTCATTAAGAACTGTCCAAGGGACTTGAGATTTTTCCCAGGGCCTATTTACTGACTCTATTCAAGAGTGTACCATTTCACTTGCAATTAGGAAAACTTTATTGTGTAGGAAATGACACTTTCCAACAAGAGTGCAGCCAGAAAACATTTTAAAATGTGAAATAAAAAGCTCCAGAGACAGAGGAGTGTTTCAGAGAAACAGAGCTCATAGTCGGTTGTTTCTGTATGGACTGACTAGGTAAAATCACAACTTAGAAATCTTTGTTTTGACCCCAGATGTGGTTATTATATCTCTGATATCCATTCAAGTTTTTTTTTTAACTCTTCTGTTAAAAGAGTTGGCCTCACTCCCTCATGGTCTCCCTTTTCCTATTTCACTTTCTTTTTAACATTAAGAGAAATCCCGCCAATTCCTTTATTATCTTTAGGTCAAAAGATTATAGTCTGAATGCCTTTTATTTTTCAGGGGAGTTTACTGCTTGGCATTACTCAAACTAAAAGTTTGAAGTTCTAAATTCTAACATGAAAATCTAAGAAATCAACCAAGAAACGGTCAAGAAGCAAGTATATATTTTAGTTATTTAAAATGTGATCACCATCAAAATTGGTGGGATGCAGTAAAAAAAAGTACTCAGAGGAAAATATACATCATTGAAAGCATATATTACAATGGAAGAAAGATCTAAAATCAATAATCAAACTTTCCACCTTAGGAAATTAGAAAAAAGAAGAGCAAATTAAATCTAAGTAGAAGAAAATAAATGATAAGTTAATAAATGATAATAAATGATAAATAAATAAATGATAATGTTTCTTCGAAAAAATAAATAGAATCTAGCCCTGGTTAGGCTAACAAAGAAAAAAAGAGTGGACACTGATTACTAATATCAGAAAAAAAAGAGGGGACATCACTACAGATCCTATGGGCATTAAAATTATACTAAAGAAACTATGAACAACTCTAGAAACTATGAACAACTCTATGTCCACAAATTTGATAATCTAGATGAAATGGACAAATTCCTTAAAAGACACAATCTGTCAAAACATACACAAAAAGAAACAGATAATCTGAATAGGCCTATATCTATTAAATAAAATTGAATCAATAATTAATAACTTTCTAAGACAGAAAGCACAAGGCCCAAGTGAGTTCATTGGTCAATTCTCCAAACATTTAAGAAAGAAATTATACCAATTTTCTACAATCTCTTTCAGAGGATAGAAAAGAGGGAATACTTCCTAACTCATTCTATAATGTTAACATTACCCTAATATCAAAAACCAGTCAAAGATATTACCAAAATCCCCCCAAACTACAGATCAATATCTCTCATGAACATAGATGCAAAAATCAAATTGAATGCAAAAAGTATAAAAAATAGTGATTTTACATTGCAAAATGTTGAACAAATGAAAATCCATAAATATGTCATGATAACAAACAAATACACAAAAACAACTAAACAGGTAAAACAAAATTCATTTTTTTTTTTTAATTAATTAATTTATTTATTTTGGTTGTGTTGGGTCTTCGTTTCTGTGCCAGGGCTTTCTCCAGTTGCGGAGAGCGGGCCTCTCACTGTCGAGTCCTCTCCCGTTGCGGAGCACAGGCTCCAGACGCGCAGGCTCAGTAATTGTGGCTCACGGGCCTAGCCGCTCCGCGGCATGTGGGATCTTCCCGGACCGGGGCACGAACCCATGTCCCCTGCATTGGCAGGCGGATTCCTAACCACTGCACCACCAGGGAAGCCCAAAATTCAATTATTAACTAAGGTACCTAGTAAACCAAGTCTTTATTTTAAAAATATTAAAAGTATGGCCAAAACCTTGGGGAAATTCTTGAATTATTTCTTTCTCTTGCACCTCACCTCCAGGAATTCCTATGGAGTCTACCTTCAAATTACATCCAGAATAAGGCCACAAATCACTACCTGAGGTGGAGGCACAGTTACAATGTCTTTGTAGCTCTCTGAGTTCCAGCCCTTCTTGCCGATTTAAAGGTTTTTGCACACAGCATCCAGATGTGTTGTTACATAAGCCAGGTCAAGTCACACAGATGTTGAAAAGCACATAAATGTTTGATGGAAGCATAACTTTATGTAGTATCAAAGGAACCTCACACCCTTAGTAACAAGGGAAATAAACAAATTTAACAACACAATACAAGGGTCAAACTGTCATCACTTTAGTAGTTAACTTAAGAAGCTTTTATATATCTTCTGAATAAGATTGTCTAATTTAGGAAATAAAAAATATGTAGCACTCAGTTAAATTTGAATTTCAGATAACATAATTTTTAGTATCATTATTTTCCACACAATATTAGGGAGTCTTGTATTTTGTCTGGCAACTCTTCTTGTGGAGTGATGCAATATGTGATATATAAATCACCTATAATGTATTCTAGTCAAATGTGGTCAACTTGAGCCTATGGAAGCTCTAGAGTTATCTTCCTGATTAAGTGATATTCAGGGAAGAGGATAAAATAGTCAATGCTAACACAAGGGAGAAACCAGGCAAAAAAGCTGACAACTGCCCCCATTCTCTTCAACAAGTCAGTGAAAGTTTAAACGGAATGAGTAGGAATGAAAGATGGAAAGGAATGAAGAACAGATACAATAAGGTATGACTTACAGCCTGGTTCACAGGAAGGACATGTTTTAGATATGTGGGAACATTTGAATAATGATTGCACATTAACTGAAAAGAAAATATATTGCCAGGCAAAACTGAATATTATTAATTCATAAAATCAGGTTACTCCATAGCATGTATAGAATGATCTCATTTGTTTAAAAAGTTATATTACATTATAAAATTAAATTTGATTATATATTTACACAGTAAGATATAGGGAGGTAAGTTGTTACTCGGAAATTCAGAATGATGAAAATATGCTATTTCTTTATAATAGCTTAAGTGTGTTTTCAAATTATATACAATGTTTATATTGCTTTTAAAGTCATAAATAGCTTTTTTTGAAATATTTGCTTAAAAATATAAGTATACCATCATCCACAGAATTCTCATAGTAGTTATGGTTTAGAATTAGTGTTTTGGAAAGGATTATGAATTTGACTTTGGCATTTTCTTCAGAAAGTTTCAAAGTGACCTTTGGAATTATCTAGTCCTAATGGCTCTCAAACCTATTCCAAACAAGTCTCCGTTTATTGGACTGATAGGAATCACGCTGATATAATATCTTGTCTAACACAGTAACTGCCATAACAAGCAACAATGAAAATCATGTACTTTTAAAATTTATTTAGACTTAAAGCAATTCTAAATCAGGGTTGTATAAGGTTTGCTTAGCTGATCAGCATACTCAGAGGCTCAACATCTTTACTGCAATGCTCAGTGCAAATCGTCCTAGAAGAACCATTTTTATATATTGCTATATTTGGAAAAATTACATAAAACTTCTACTTCCATACTTTGTAGTAAAAACTAAATACTTATTAAGAATGAATAAAACCATACCACATTTTTAGCATATTTGACTCTTCTCAAAATTATATACCACAAAATGTAAGGAACATAAGTGAACCTCTGCTATGATCTTTGAGTTTCCTTCAGTCAGAATTGCTTATACTTTGTCCCATTGTGGTTAGAATTAATTCTGTTTTTTGTTCAGTTTCATATTCTTCTGCCTCTGTCATCACCCGGTGTACCATTATGATCTCCTATGATCTCCATGACTTTTATACCAGCCCATTGTTGGCAGTGGTGGTTGCTTACTTGTTCCAAGGCCTTACATTATGACTTAGAAAGAATGTTAGAAATTTACATCTCCATCTTTCAAATTTTGGGCATTTCAATCAGAAACATCATTAACTGGAATTGGAAGAGGTTGTTTTCCTCCACTCTCTGCAAGATGTGGGCCGCCATTTACTTATGACCTCAGAGAATCCTTTTCTAATATTTGTATGGCTCTGTTGATAAGCATGTCTCTCTGTGCGGTGGGTGTGTCTTAGCCAGCTATCTCTTCCTTGTGAAATTTGATTCTTCATAAAAACAAAAGAAATACCCTCATGCTCAAAACATCCATCATACTCACAAACACGTAATTTTACCACTTTCTGTGTAAAATAAGTAAATACATAAACTCATTTCTGAAGCTGCAACAGCTTACAATTGTACTGCTTAATTGTTTCATGCTACAAATTTTGCAAGTTTCAAGAGCTGACAAAAGTAAAGTGTGAAAAATCAGCCTCAAGGAAAATAATCAGCAATATTGTTAAATCAAAGAAATAACCATTTAGATAAGTGCACTGTATCAATTAAGTTCTTTCAAATTCTGATAACAGCAAAAGAGGCCCTATTATTACCCTTATGTAAAGTTAAGAATCTGGTATCTTATGTAGGAAAACACCAATCTAAAATAATCTAAACTAGCCCTCATTTAACAGCAGAAAACATGGGGGATCTGTAGGAGGTACACTGATTTGACACGTCAAGGGGAAAAAAGAAAACAAGGCAAAGAAGTCAAAAAGAGACAGAGCACTCATTGAGATTTTAGGTAATAAAGATTTAGAGCTGTTTCACTGATGATCTATACGTATATGAGTATTTTTTTATAGAATACATTTTTCAAATGAGGACAAAACAGTTTCAGTAAACTTCTCAAAAGGCATTGCAAAGTAAGTTACCTCTCCTTGTGTCTGAGTGCAATCTCACATTCATCTCTTTAAATCAGGACAATAAAGAAAATTTTATCTGGCAAATGGCTTGAATCAGGATTTCTAATATTAATTGAAAACACTTCAATAAAAATATCCACTTAGGGTTTATCCTTGAACAACCAAAAGAGAAAAGTTGCAAGAAAAAATAAAAGATTTTAAATTTCTCTCCACTCTCACACTGTTCTAAACTCTCCACTCTGGCTCCAAAACATAATTCCATTAAAAAGTCATTATCAGGGCTTCCCTGGTGGTGCAGTGGTTGAGAATCCGCCTGTCAATACAGGGGGCACGGGTTCGAGCCCTGGTCTGGGAAGATCCCACATGCCGCAGAGCAACTAGGCCCGTGAGCCACAATTACTGAGCCTGCGCATCTGGAGCCTGTGCTCCGCAACAAGAGAGGCCGCGATAGTGAGAGGTCCGTGCACCGCGATGAGGGGTGGCCCCCGCTCGCCGCAACTAGGGAAGGCCCTGGCATGGAAACGAAGACCCAACACAGCCAAAAATAAATAAATTAATTAATTAATTTAAAAAAAAAAAGTTATTATCAAACATGATAAATATTGAGAATAAGAATCCATTAAGCACAGAGATTTGATTAACTATATTGTTTTATTTCAAAAATGAAGCTTGGGAGTAAATAAAATAATGGCTGGTAGCATATACTATGGTTTCAATAGTTTTAGATCAGCTTAATATGTGATTCCTATTCACAAATGGGTCAAACCATCAAACTGGCCAAAGGTGGGGAAAGGAAGAGAAGAAGGGAGGGAGTGGGGGGGGAAGAAGGAAGGTAGGGAGGGGGAAAGTGAGGAAGGAAGGAAAGAAGGAAGGAAGGAAGGGAGGAAGGAAAGGAGGAAGGGAGGAAGGAAGGGAGAAGAAAGGAGAAAGGAAAGCTTACTGCTGAGAACAAAGCAAGACCAGAGTAATATGTGTTATTTTGCACCCTGAAATGGGGAGAGTGACTGTTCATTACTCTCTTATTGAATCACCCAGTAGTTGAAGGATCAACTTTGTTTAGAGCCATAGTCTGGCAGCAACATTATTGAGGTTGGATGGGCTTAAGTCCTCATTTATCAGGATTCTTTACCAAACAGGTAAACAAATGTCTTCTTGATTTAAGAAAAAATACGAATTTTTAAAAAAATATCAGGGCCATATTTCTTATCCTATGCTACTCAGTGGAGAACATTTTTGACAAGTGTCTATGCATTTCACATTTCACTCTCCCATTTCTCTTCTTGTGCAATAGGGACACTCTATGAATCAGAGTACAATGATTACCAACAGGGAAGAAATTTATTTCAAGAATTTAACTATTTGAATACATTGTGTAAAGGACTTTTTTCAGATTAAGCTGTTCAGTTTAGCAGAGACAATTAAGGTGTAATTGTACGTGCTGAATCATTTGTTTCTCTCTTCCTTTTGATGATATCACTTCTTGGAAATAAATGATAGTACAGAAAAAAGAAATAAATGAGGACTATTTTAGTTCTTGGTTACCTTACATGATTATTAAAAAAAAAAAAAAATCGCATTGAGTAATTTCTGATTTCTCAGCAGGTATACATGACAGTAGTTTATCTTAATTACTATGTATTAAAAAGATTTGTTGAAATCAAAAGTTTATGTGCAATACTAAACTTATTTAGTTATATATTATTATGAAAGGGTAATATGGATTATAAATAAACCACCAAGTTTTCAGAAAAATGTGTTATTTTTAAGAACCTAAGGAAATTTCATGATTTTATTTTCAGTTACACAATATTTTAGATTAAGTTGACTCATCTAGGAATCATTTATTTTTTAATTATTTCTTCATGACAGCATGAGCTCTACTCATGTACATGTCAATTTAGGCAAATATAATTCTATTTAGGCTTTATACTATAAAACATCTTCAATAAGGTATGTGCCTGGCACAGTCCCATTAGGAAATTCTTCAATTACTAAAAGTGGGGATGTCAAGAATAGTGTTTCCTTCAAAATGTGCAGCACAGCTCCCCAAAGACTCTGTTATGCCCCCATCCAACGACCTTGAAAAAATTGTGCTTATAAAAGACACACTTATTCCACTGCTGGGAATAATTTAAAAGATATTCTCTAAAATAAGAATGCCAGGCATATTAGTATGAGGATATTCATTGCAACAACCTTCACATTTTAAAACAAATCCTGACAACAACCAGTTTGCCAAAAACAGGGGTCAGATAAATTGTCATTTGGGTCTATAATGAAACACTGGACTTTTAGAAGGAATGAAGTATATTCATACCACTGACGTAGAAAGCATCACAAAACATATTAAGTGGAAAAGTACAGAGCCCTGTTATGATATTGCCATTTTTTTGCGTTAAAAAAATACATCTATATCCTTGTTACTGCATGGGCCAAAACCCAGTATACTGAAAGTTTACAAAAGAAAACACAAACTGTGAGTTACCTTTGGGGTGATGCACTGGGAGTCTAATGAAAGGGCCAAGAAATATTTACCTTGCCCATATATCTAGTACAGTATTGTTTTATTAAAAGATTATTTGTGTAATTATTATTACAAAAGTCAATAATTTCTGGAGTAGGAAAGAGTAAGAAGACGATGTGGATGGGAACATGTACATGAGCATAAGTATTTTTAAAGATAATAAAAATCTTCTGTTGCTTAACCTGAATGGTAATTGTACAGTTATGGTTTTACAGTTATTCTTAAGAATGTAAATATGTTTTTATATTGTCTTCTATGTTAGTATGACATATTTCACAAAATAATTTTTTACGGAACGCAAAATTTCATAAAGCAGTGTATTTCATCCGTGTTTTTAAAACTGAGTCTGTCTTTGACTAAGTTTTCTGTTCTCAAAATATTAGTAAAGACATTTCTCTGATTCTATTTTCTTAAGATAACTCATTACAAATTACACATTGTACTCCAAGAGATATAATTTCTGTCATTGAAATATCATTAGTTTTTATCCTATAAAATATAGTTCAGTGTGAATATAACTTTTATAAGTTGACAAAGGTCCAAGATAAACATAAAATCTGTACATATATATATTTTGCCTCTTATATGTCATTTTTCTGTGCTATGGCCCTATTTTTAAGAAAAAAATCTTATAGGTACATATTCATTAAAAGTTAAACTCCATTACTGGTGTGATGCTAAGTTTTAAATTTACTTGTGGTTCCCACCACATTCAGAATTTTCAGATTTTATTCTGAGCATTAGTTACTGCCTTCTCATGCAAGTTTTCTGGAAACATCATTACATACTTCACGCTTCTAATTTCCTTCATCATCTACTGTTCCTGTCCTCAAGTTAAGTTTTTCTGCATATCCTGGATTCTATTATAACATCCAATTTTTTTTTAAACTGGTAATTAAAGTAACTTTTGAGCTGACTTGGGGAAAATATTTTATTAATTTACAAAGGAAGAGTAAGAGGAAATATTTCATGCGTTTGGAATGTCCTAAAATTATGGGTTCACTATATTATGACAAAAAGAGGGACTTACTACCTTTATATAGATATCATGCGTTCCCCATGCTCTAGTACCTTCCTGATCAAAAGGGAAAACTACATTACCAAGCTTCTTTTATAGTTTGGTTTTGTCATGTAACTGAGTTATTGTCAGTGGACTGTGGCCCTAATAAAAAGATGCAGTCCTCTCTTTCCCTGCCATGTAACCAAAGAAGCCACTTGTAATAGCAGGCATGGGTGCTTATACAATGCAAGAAACTCAGATTTTTAAAGCACCACCTGGAGGAAGATGTAGGCAAGAACTTGTTTTCATACATCACACAGTGAGGTGAGTAAAACATATATCTTCATAATATAAATAATATCATTTATAAAATAATTAAGCCACTTGTATTCCAGGTGTGACTTGTTACTTCCATAAAACCTACTTTCCTCTGTCCTATAGAGAAATAGTATCTTGAAAGATGCTGCTATTAGGAAAAAAATCTTATAATGTTAGGACCAGCAAGGGAACTAATTTCAAAGATTTAAAACTTGGGTAATTCTCAAGTATTTGGTAAATCTCTTACATGCAGTAGCCTACAAATATCACAAGAACAAATGAACCCATGAAATAATTGGCTGATTGGACAGTGTAAACAAAAGAAAATAAATTGTCCAGAAATTTGAGGATCTCCGAAATAGAAAAAACTGAATGCTTTTAGACCCCAAACAATGAAGTATTGGATTTCAAAAACTTTGAAAACAAAGGCCTAGTAAAACTTTTTAGGTAAGTAACGTGACTTGAAGTAAAGATTAGATTTAGGGTGAAACTTCCTACTTAGTGTTTTTTAACTGCTTCAAGGTGGCTTCCACTGAGGTAAAGAGACATGAAAGGGAAAAAAAAGTAGCTTTTAGAGTTATATCATGAAAAAAACTTTTGGACAGGACAATATTTGGAAGCACAGGACTAAGTCTTTGAGGGGACGGTATATACATATTCACATGTATACATATCTGTATCTGTATCCATGTATATATCCACATAAACCCTGAAAACCTTCCTCCCTTTACAAAAGTCCTTACACTGCTTGATATTTACTGTGGAATAGGTGGATGGAAGAATGAGAGCAAGATCACAATGTCAAGGTAGTTTTTCAATCTCAGAGAATCCCTTATCAAAGAACAAAGCAAATAAGCAACTGTAATGACAAAGCTGAAACCCCCTAGATAATATCTTCAAAACAAAAAAGTGAAAAGTATCCCATAAACCTCAAAATCCAAGAAGCTGGGCCACTCTCAGCAACCAAGCTGACCTGAAATGAGCAACTCTGTGGCATGAAACAGAAGACAGTGAAACCACAGATCCAAGAAACTCGAAATCCTTAACAAAAAGAGAAGTCGTGATGCATAGTAAAAACTTGATGGGATGACTTGAGGACAAGAGCTGACATTGGGAAGAGTTCAATAAAGGCCACGGGATTGAAGAAGGTCCAGTGGTGCTGATTTGGCCTAGGAGGAAATAACTCATCAGAATAAGCAGCCCGAGCTCTTCTTGGGAGAAGAAACCATTGGGAGGAGAATCAAAAATGTGAAGGACAGAAAAACTAGGATCAAAAATAAGAGAAGATTCAAATACATGACAGGAAAGGAATAGAAAGGAAGGTCTTAGAAAATAGAAGCACATTTTAAAAATATATTTTTATGATAACAAAAGAGAGAAACTTAGAATCATGAAGCTAGAAAATGTTTCCTGGTCCACACCCAACCACCTACATAGAAGCTTCCCTGTAAATGTGCAGAAAAACCATTGTGTTCAAACATGGGATATGAGTAACGAATGTCATTTGTAGCTCACTCAAAGATCAATGAAGAAAAAAGAGAATAATTAGTTGAATGAGATCCCAACAAACATGAAGTCACTAGAAAGACATGGTCACAAAACGTGAAAAGCAAAAATATATTATTTCAAAATAAGCTAAAAAAATCAAGAATACAATCGAAGATGTGAAAGAAGAGTATAATCAGAACTAGAGAAACTCAGGTATGACTGATCAGAGAAAAATGAAAACACAAAAAATAAACTGATGAAGGGAAATAATTAAAATTCAGTAGAAAAGATTTACAAAGAAAAGAAAAAAATGATTGTAGGAAAGGAAACTAAACAGAAAAAATCACAAGTGAATAGAAATTAAACAGATTTGAGAGCAAAGATGTAGAAGATAGCCCCAGAAAACCCAACATGGGGTCAACACAAAGAAAACTGAAGCAATGGAGAACAACACACACTAACTTCTGTAATTAAAATCAACTTCCCTTATTAAAAAATGTATTTGAACTTACACATTTATAATGAATACCATGTATTTAGGAAAATCATGCCATAATTATAAAAATGTAGAAATGTTTTTACAAAACTACTAAACTTTAAAAAAAGGAAAATATCATTTGACATCCAGATAACAAAGCCAAAATTGTTTATGAGGGAAATAAAATCAGGTTGGTAATAAGTTGTTTCAAGCTGGCTACGAATACAAAAGGGGAAATGCAGAAGGCATTTGTGTAAACCATGAAACACCTCCCACAGACATGTTCTTAAAGAGAATACCCTTAGGAATTACACTTGATAGAGACATTCACAACTTTATAATACATTTTTCTGTGAGTAATTCTATAATGTTAACCTAGTTCCAAGTACATAATACACTGATTATTTTATGGGTTAGGATTATTCTAATTTTATATCTGAATCATTCAATGTCTCTCCCATCTATGAGATCTTGGCAAAGTGAAAACTTTCTTGTCCCAGGTTATCCATCTCTAAAATAATCATAACATGTCATCATACCTTTGAGAATCATAATTATTAGAACTTCAATGCTCTGAAAGTCACTCTAAATATAATAGTGCTTAATTATGAGGTTTTATGATATTAATTTATGTGTAGTTGATATGAAACTATTTTCCCTCTAAAAGATCCTTAGTAGGCAAAAGAAGAATCTGGGCTAAATAACCTTAACCCTGCTGGAAAAGTGTTTCCAATCTGATTTACTAAGGTTCTCAGTTCTGCATGAGGCAATTACAGTGGCTTAAGTCCCCAAATGCATAGTGGCAACATCCTCTCCCAATCATATCCCCATCAACTTTTAACAGTCGTTATACCTGTATTTTTCCTTTAAAAACAAAAGGTGAAAAACAGGAGGCTACATAATATTTTTTGAAAACATAAATAGCAAATCTACTAAGGAAATAGTTTTATCTGGGAAAATCTATAAACAAGTTGTAGTACTGAATTTTTACTCTGAAAAAATATCAGTTCTATGATGGTGGGTGGTCCATAAAACAAAATATTTCAAAATGTAAATAGCCACTAAATGTTATTTTTAAAGGTCAGAGAGAAATTAGTCTTTATTAAATTTCTTTCAGTGAGTACTGTTATAATGCGGAATATCATAAAAACAGTAAAGTGTGAGATAATTGAGATGGGGAAGTGGAATTTTCAATAGCAGTTTTTACAGTAAAAAAAGAATATGCTTGTTTCCATTCGATAAGACAAAAACATAGAGAAAGCTTTTATGGATGTCCATAGGCAGAATGATACAAAATAATTCAACTTAAGAAAATCTAATTATGACATAGCATGAGTGTGTTTCGTGTTTGGTAATTGCAATCATTGTTGCTTTTGTTGTGGTCATCCATTTACAATGCTTGGTGTCAGTCTATTTATCTCTTGTAAAAATAAAATACAGTGTGTGTGTGTGAAAAAAAAAAAAAGAAAATCCAACAGCAAATGAAATAATATGTGTGAAAATGATTTGTGATCTTAAGAAAATGCAATGTATACCCAAGATAGAGATTCGAAGTAACATATAGATGCTGGTTCTTTTCTCAAATAACATTTGTACAGATATACCATAAATTTTACCAAAATTACCTAAAACTTCTTCAGCAAACCAAATATTTTAAAATGTTCTCCAACTTGAGAGCAACATAAACTTTAAATTTCCTGGAAAGTAGAATTTAGGTACGTATATAAGAATATATCGATTTGTCAAAGTAGTGCAGGACCAGAATTTAAAATACCCTGTAGTTTAAAAATACACGTTTAGCTGCTTTTCTGTCCATCTGAAAACAGCACAAAACAAAGCACAAGACTATTAAAATAATGTGAAAATAAAGCATGAAAGTATTTAGCAAACTCTGCTACTATCACTCTGACCAGATGAAATAAACATGGCATATTTTTACCTAAATCTATATCTGTATCTATATCTATATAACTATTATAACTCATACCTCATGTCACACTTATATGTATTTTCATGTAGAAAAAGAAGAAATCATTATAAGTACTTACTCCTTAACCACAAGGAGTGAAGCACAATTTATCAAAAAGCATGAAGTTTTCAAAGTCATAAAAGATCAACTTAAAGCTGAATGGGGCTTCCTTAGTGGCGCAGCGGTTAAGAATCCGCCTGCCGGGGCAGGGAACACGTGTTCGAGCCCTGGGCCGGGAGGATCCCACATGCCACGGAGCAGCTGAGCCCGTGCACCACAGCTATTGAGCCTGCACTCTGGAGCCCGCAAGCCACAACTACTGAGCTCGTGAGCCACAACTACTGAGGCTCGCGCGCCTAGAGCCCGTGCTCTGCAACGGGAGAAGCCACCACAATGAAAAGCCTGCGCACCACAACTAGAGAAAGCCCGCTTGCAGCAACGAAGACCCAACGCAGCCAAAAATAAATAAATAAATAAATAAAAATTAAAAAAAAATTAAAAAGCTGAATGAAAGTAGAGCATTATGGAAATAATGTTTTAGGTGCAAACAGAGACATTTACTACAGTACATTTTATGCAGAAAAAGGTGGAGTATTTGAAGCAAGAAAAACTAAAGAATGAAAACTTGCCAGCTGGTTTTAGAAATTTATCATGGACTTGCCCAAGAAATAAATACATCTAGAGTTCTGTCCAAATACCTCTGATAAATTGTCCTTTCAAAGCTTGCTTTCAACTGCTTACACCAGTTTTATTCTATGATTTCTTTGGCAATTAAAGAAATCCATTAAGGGTTTCTCAATCCATGCTTATAAATTTCCTTGAAAATTAACATGTCTGATTTCCAAGGAAATCAGACAGGAGGAAAAAATTAACATGATTATTTTTACTAACAAATGTGTAGCTCTTAGCCACATTTTACCACTTGTTAAATACTGAATATTTAAAGGGAAAAAAAAAAAAACAACACATGAATGGGAGCTGTATTTCCAGAGAATGTACATATAAGAGATAGGGAAAGCAAAAGATGATGAGCTAGGAAGTTACTTATTTTCTAGAATTTGAGAAAAAAATCAAAATAAAAGATAAAAATACATAATAGACTTATTATATTGACATTGATAAAGGTGAAATTGTTCAATGGCCCCATACTAAAACCAAAAAACAAAGAAAAAAAAATACTCTTGGTTACACCTTCATTTAGAGACTGTCATAAACTACAGAGAAGTTCATAGACTTTAAATTGTACTGTGATATATCAACTCAGTTTAAAGGCCAGAAATTATTATGAAAAGTATACAACTTGTATGAATGCAAATATCTCTACCATTCTATCTCATAAAGCATTGTATTTTTTATTAAGTAATATAAGAACATTATTTTAATTCACATGGCATTACTGTTTAATTATAAAACTTTTGGTAGAAAATAACATGAAATAACTTGTTTCAAAACAGTGAATATGTAGTAAAGCAGGTTGAGAGACACCACATGCCACAGTCCTTAGTGATACTGCATATTTTACCTGCCTTCAGTAACCTTTGTTTTCATGACATTAGATTCATAGCTGCAGGTGAGCAAAATCCATAGCACATAATTTCATTTTCTTGTGTTTTAGTTAGAAACTGCTCTCACATTTAACAGCATTAGCAGAGCCACTGCTCTGAAAGCTTGAAGTTCAGGGACAGAACCAGGAAAGTGTGACTCGATGTGGAAGACCACTCCACCCAAAGCCAGAGTCATGACAGCCCCTTTGAAGATATTTGGAATTTGAAAACTTTGATCATTTAGGAGCATCAACGTCCTACAATCCAGGAAGAGTGACGGCAGAGCATGTGATACTAGAACTGTGGCCCTTACATATGTGGCAATTTTATTCACGCTTTAATGGAATTTCTGGCTTGAGAATATGTCATGTCGGAGACATTATTTTTGTATATTATTCAAAATTTTAGAGATGCAAATGTGAAGTCAAATCATTAATTAATTCATCATTTACCGACATTTTAAAAAATCAAGCAACTTCCTAAGCAAAAGGGATACCAATAAAGAATGCTATAGACCCTTTCTCATCTTTAATTATATTCTCTGAAATTTCACTTGTTCTAATCTCTATAGCAAGTCTTGATTCTCTTTACAGCAGTAAAGATTCTATGATGTGCTGCCCAGATACCCCTTCAGATATGTAGTCTTATTCCCCCAGCTGTTGGGGGTTCTTTCAGCAGACAATCCTGATTTATTTCCTCTTCTGTAACTGTCTCACTCATAGTCTGTGTCTAGTGACTAATTAGTCATATGCTATGTATATTGGTCTCATGAAAGTTATCAGTCTAATTTCACAGGTGACTCATTTCTGGACCCCCTTTCCATCATCAGCCGTTACTGATGATCATTTCAGCATCACAGTGTCTGTGAAGTCAGCTGGGGATTGGCTACACTACATGGCAGCTCCACCTCTCCCAGGGCCTTCTGTTTCCATACTTTTCTGTCCTCCGGTGTTCATTCCCAGACAATTCTCTGCCTACTAGTATCTATCTCAGACAGCTGCTTCTCAGGGAACCCTGCTTGTGATAAATCCAGTTCATCTATATCCACAGATGCTCTCCTAGACTAACAACCCTGTGTATTTCACGCTCACCACCTATTTTGCTTCTTTTGATTCACCTTTGGAGGAAAAATAGAACAGCAATAGTCCTGGTAGCTCATACAAATGAGTGTTATGTTCTTCCCATTGATTACTTATACCTAAACTCCAAAGTGGCAGTTACGTGCCACCGTGAGAAAGAATGTAGGCCCTGAATTCAAACTCCGTGGTTATAGGCCTCATGGAATCTGTACATGGGTTTATGGGTGTATTAAATGTGGAGAGATGCAGTAAATACCTAGGACATGGTAAGTGCTAATTGGAGTGACCAGTTGTCCTAGTTTGCTTGCGACTTTCCCATTATCCGTATTGAAAGACCCATGACTAGGAATCTTCTGAATCACAGGCAACTGAGACAGTTGATAATCCTATTGCCAGTAAACATTAGCCATGACTATTGTGTGTATAAAATCCAGAGCAGTGACTGAAAATTGTGTTGCCTATAGCAACTTCCACTCAAGGTTGTTTGAAACATATTTTAAAAGCTCATGTGATGTTTCACACAATGATGTTATTAAAAAATATGTCTTCTTGCAACATTCTGTTCTCACTTATTATTCTTGAACTGGAAGCATAACTAAAAATTCCAGTTTTCAAATTGTGAAAAGTTTAAATGTGAATGACTTGGGACAATACACTAGGCTCCTGAATTTGAGACTCATCTCAACTACAGTCATCAGCCCTTTGAGCACATTTTGCCGTGACAGCTTTCTGCCCAAGGAGGGTGTATTTCTCCTTCTCAGAAAGACAATGTGGAAATGTGAAAACCTTCATCCAGGGAGCAATTCATCTGTGCATGAAGTTTTATATATTTATAATATTGAATGCAAATGAAAAGCCATTTCCCTCAGAGAAAATAAATCATACTCTTCTTCCTAAAATTTGAGTACTTGAAATGGTTTTATCTTACATAAAAATGTATTTTATAATTACTCTTAGGAATTTTTCTCACTTTGTAGGTTTATGCTTTTGGCAACATACCACCTATATTTCTCGCCCCACTAATTTACTTTGGCTTCTCAGCAATATTTACAACCATGGTTTCTCTCTCTCTCGAAATTTTAAAGTAATTCTAAAGTATTCATATCACCCTGTTGCATTATTGCTGTTGTTGTTGTTATAAGCTGTAATATAACCTTGTCTTTGTGTGGATAAGGTAAAATTAAGTGTTAGATGGCTGACAAGACCACCATTCATGATGAGATTTTCAATTTTCTAAATAATAACAGGAGATAGCAAGAGGCGGATATTCCCAGGGCAGGCACCCAAAGTGTTACTGACTTACTTCTCTATTTTCTACCAGTTGTACAGAGTTTGATAATCATACTCATATGCCATAAAATGTAATAAAATCTATGTTAACTAAGAATTTTAGTAATGAAATAAGCTATCTAGAATGTAAGTTGTAAATAACAAATAGTCAATATTTTGCAAAGTGGCTTTAAATACTTTGCCATAATGAATAAATGAGGTTCTCAGAAGAAGATGTAAGAATAGTTAGAAGAGTTGATACAAGATTTCCTGTTTTAGCTCCAAACCATAGAGCTTGGAATTTAACATTCCTGTTTTACAACAGCAAAAAAGCCGAACAAAGAGAAAGCAATGATTTTCTTAGACCCATCAGAGAACAGAAGTTTCAGAGCAAGCCGCCACCATGAAATCTAGAGAGAAGTTATTTCCAGGGTAAACACAGGACCTAACATTTGCTTACCTAGAGCAGAAGTAGCAGGATGCCCTAAATCAGTAGGAAGATTAAAGCAGAAATGTTCACAAACTGTAGAGGCCAAGTGTTGGCTAACAAGAGAATAAGAACCTCCTGGGGCTACTGTCATAGTTCTCTTTTCCCAGAAGCTTTTACTCCAGTCTCTCTCTCAGGTCTTTATTGTGAAGATCAAGTTTAACCCCTATGACTCCAGCAGAGGGACAGAAGCTGTAGCCATTGTGAAGTTCACCCAGACCTTTCTTCCTTATGGAGCAAAGGTTTAGTTTAACCCCAGGAATGTCATCATCAGAGGCCAATAGGAAAACCCTTTCTGGCTGGTGCGTGGGAGCACTGCCTCACCAGCCCCACTCCAGCTCTGTTCCAGCCTTCCTGTCTCAATTAAAAGGAAAAGAAAGAACATAGTTTCAGAGGAGAAGGCTTCAAGAACATAGATGGAGAAAACTGAAATACACCTGCTGCAGCTGGGGAAGGGATTAAGTGAAATGAGTAAAAAGCTCTACTACTCGAAAAGGGACAGAAACACTCCTGCAAGCCACAGCTCCAAGACACAGGCCCACTGTGCACTCCACAAATTGAGTATCAATCAAAAGATAGACAATGCCTTCCCTTCCCTACATGCTATGGCCTTGCTAATAAGGCTGCACAGCAACAGGAAATGCCAGCCAAGGGAGAAGTACAGGGAAGCCCTAAAGTCAAGAGGGGAGACACAAAATCAGTATAGAGATTTGATGCCACTGGAGCCCACAGCTACACCAAATATCCAAAACAGAGCAACCCATGGAAAGACTAACATAAATTCTCACATTAAAAGCCTACCACCGTAGAACATGTCTGACTCTCAACAAAAAGAAATTACAAGGCATATCAGAAAAGCATTTGATAGAATTCAACTTTCATTCATGACAAACACAGTAAAAATCTATAAATAGAAGGTAACTTTCTTAATCTAAGAAAGGATATGTATTAAAAACCTACCCCTTACATTATATTTAATAGTAAGTAGTTGAACACTTTATCTCCTAGCATAAGAAACAAGGCAAGTATCACCTTTTTCCCCAATCCCATTAAAAAAGTACTGAAAGTCCTAGTTAATACAATAAGGCAAGGAAAATAAATAAAAGGCATGAAGAATCAAAAAGTGTGCAATAAAACTGTTTTTATTTGCAGATGACATGATTGTTCTTATAGGAAAAAAAGTCTGCTAGAATTAAAATCCAAGTTTAGTACAGTCAGATACAAAAGCCAATGTAGAGGGGCTTCCCTGGTGGCGCAGTGGTTGGGAATCTGTCTGCTAATGCAGGGGACACGGGTTCGAGCCCTGGTCTGGGAAGATCCCACATGCCGCGGAGCAACTAGGCCCGTGAGTCACAACTACTGAGCCTGCGCGTCTGAAGCCTGTGCTCTGCAACAAGAGAGGCCGCGATAGTGATAGACCTGCGCACCGCGATGAAGAGTGGCCCCCGCTTGCCACAACTAGAGAAAACCCTTGCACAGAAAAGAAGACCCAACACAGCCAAAACTAAATTAATTAATTAATTAATTTAAAAAAAAAACCAATATAGAAACTTTGTTTTTCTACATACTAGCAATAAATAACAGAAATTCAAAATCATTAAAATATCATTTATAATAGCAACAAAAAAGAGAACTTAGATATAAGCCTAACAAAATATGAGCATGCCCTGTATGCAGCTTACCAAAGTCTGATAAACAAAACAAATGAAATTTCAATAAATAGAGAGATAATCCAAGTTCATGGAAAAGACTCAATATTTTTTAAATCTTGATAAGCCTCTGTCTAAGCTAACAAAGAAAAAATTGTATCTGTATATTCAACATAAAAGCAGTCAATTTGCAGCAATCTTTTTGTAGATATCAATAAATATGTTCTTAAAATTATATGGAAAGTCAAAGGAAGTATAATACCCAGAACAATTTTTTTAAAAAAGGTGGAGGACTCACATTACCTGATTCCAAGACTTTCTAGAAAATTTTAGTAATCTATTGTAGAATACCAGTAAAAGGATAAACACGAAGACAAATGGAACGGGATAGGGAACATAGAAATACACTGACACAAATATAGTCAACTTATTTTTGTCAGTCTTGATGGAAATTCAGTGGAGAAAGGATAGTGTTCTTAACAAATGGTACTTAAATGATTGGACATTATATATTTTTAAAAAAGAATTTCAACACATACCTCCCACATTACACAAAACTAACTCAAGATGAATAATAGAAATAAATTAAAATGCAAGACTATAAATCTTCTAGAAGAAAACATATGAGAAGATCTGTGTAATTTTGAGTTTCATGATGAGTTTTTAGATACAACACCAGAAGCATTCTCCATTGAAAAAAAGAGAAAAATTAGAATTCATTATATATAAAACTTTTGCTCTGTGAAAAATACTATTAAGAGAATGAAAAGACAAGTGACAGATTGGAACTAAATATTTGCAAATTATATATCTGGCAAAGGAGTTGTATCCAGAATATATAAAGATGTCTTAAAATTCAATAAGGTAACAAAAACACAAATATTAAATAGGCAAAAGAACTTCACAGAGACTTTAACAAAGAAAATATACAGATGTGAAATAAGCATATGAAAAAATGCTCACCATAATTTATCACTAGAAAAATGCAAATTAAAACCAGAAATAGACATTACATACCTATTAGAATGGATGAAACTAAGGAACACAAATCCGAAAATACCAAATGCTGGTGAGAATGTGGCGCAACGACAACTCTCATGTACCTCTGGTGGCAGTGCAACGTGGCAGTCATTTTAGCCCCAGTTTGGTGGTTTCTTAGAAAGTCAAACACAGACTTAACACATGACCCAGCAATCCTGCTCTTAGGTAATTATTCAACTGTTTTTAAAACTTGTATCCACACAAAAACTTGCACTCAAAGCAACTTTATGCATAATCACCAAAACCTAAAAACAACCAAGGTGGCCTGCGATAGGTGAATGGATAAACAAATTGGAGTACACACATTAAATGGAATACTAGTCAGCAATGAAAAAGAACAGGCGTTAATCCACAGAGCAACTTGGATGAACCCTAAATGCATTTTTCAAAGTGAAAGAAGACAGACCAAAAAAGTTACATGCTTTGTGATTTCATTAGTGAGACTTTCTAGAAAAGGCAAAACTACAGGAACAGGAAAGAGATCAGTGGTCACCAGAGGTTTGGAGGGAGGGGCTGTATGACCAGGAGAGGCACAGGAGATATTTTAAATTGGTGGAGCTATTCAGTATAATGGTGAATGGTGGTGGTGGTGGTAATGTCTTTGTTGAAACCCACAGAACTCCACAACACAAAAGGTGAAACAATCTATGAAAATTAAAAAAAAAACAAAACAACTAGGAAATCTAGGAAATCCCAGGATGGAATGCAAACTGCAAAATAAATATTCAACTGTAAAACAAATATATGATACTATCTTACTGAAAAGCTGTCAGGGGGTGGAGAGAGTGTTACCTGAAGTAACTTTGGAGAATGATCTTTTGGCTGGAAATTCTAGGCCAAAAATATACAGTTACTCTAGATATACACTGTTCTTTAGGTGGTAAAATCATTTCTCATAGGTATGCGCATTAACAATTCTAAAACTGCTGTATATGTATACTGGGATTAAACCAACAAGTAAATGTAGGGCAGATGGTAAGAACCAGTTTTCTTACTGTTGTACTGGGAGGTTAGAAATCAGCAAAGGAGGAAGGCCAGTAAAAACCATGTGGGAATTTATTATAGTTGAAGACATCAATATAAATTCATGTTCACCTTAATATACATACAGATGGAGAGTTTACAGAAATAAAGAAATGTGTATATACATATGTTAATATAAACACATATATTTCTTAACTTTGCTTGCTGAGGGGGTCTAGAAATAATGACATCCCAGTAGCAAAGAGCAAACTCAGCCAGGATCTTGGATTCTAACACTATTCTCCAATGAAAGAAATCAGGGCTCCTTAGAAAAGTGGCTGATTCTAGGTCTCAGGCAGGGAATATACCAACTGAGCATGGAGCATCTTGTCATGACAGAAAGCAAGAAAGTAGTTAAAAAGCAAAATGCTGTGGACATGTCAAAGGGACACAGGAGCCAACTTGAAAGAGTTCCCAATGGCCGAAGCTAAAAATAGCTTCAATAGGGCAATATTAAATGAAATTCATGAATATCTACCGATATCAATAAATGATTGAATAAATGTAGAAGAGAGAAATCTCCTGAAGAATTGCAAATTAATTGTGTAAATACTCCCTCCTCAAAGATGAAGCTTAATTCCCACCTCTGGAGTGTGGGATGAGTTTAGTGACTTGCTTCAGAAAGTAGAATATGGAAAGGGGTGAACAGAAACTTTACAATGGAGAAATCTAGCAGACACTACTTCAGCCAGCTGGTCAAGACTAACATCGTCAGTGATGTCATGTTGAGAACATGTACCACTGATACAATGTAATAAGAATGGCACTTCACCTCTGTGGTTTTCTTCCCAAGAGCCCATAACCCCAACCTATGCATGAGAAAAACACCCTTGGAACTCAGGTGATGTGAGAAAGTCCAAACCAGTCCAATAAAGAGACAGCACAGAGAAAACCACATGGAGAGGAAATGAGGTCCCCAGTTTACAGGCAATCTCAACCGCCAGACCTGTGAGTAATTTCAAATGATTTGAGATCCCTGCCTTTGTATCTTCCAACTGAGGCTACAGAAATCACAAAGCAGAGTTAAGACATCCCCATTGGCCCTTTTGATCCACATACAGAATTCTTGAGTACAATAAGCATTAAGTGACATTTAGTTTGGGGTAATTTATTATGCACCTATAGTATCAAGGAAAAAAAAATCTCAAAAATACGTTGAATGAAAGAAGCAAGACACAAAGCTGTAGATATGAATAGCACAATTAATCTATGGTGAACAAAATCAGAGCAATGTTTGCTTGGATGGAGGGGTTTCTAGAGAGCAGCATGAATAAACTTTCTTGGGTAATGGAAACAGTCTATGTTTTGTTTGTGGTGATAGTTAAACGAGTATTCATTTTTCAGTATACATATTCAAACAGTACACTTAATCTCAGATTTTTTCACCTCAAACCCTTTCTGGAATCATATTCTTTAAAACGCTGTAAAAATTAATAATATGTGACATTTTTCTTATTCTCTTTGATTTCTCTGTGGCATAATAGACAATAAAATTTAATATTCTAAGTATGATTTTATCGGTTGAACTGTGGTTTTTCACAACTAGTCCCTGATTAAAATTTTGTTATGGATGTTTCCTATAAAATGATACCAATGGCTTTGCCTACTATCACACTGAGAATGTCATCCTGTTTTGGGGCAAACTGGCCTGATTCTGTATGCCATGCCAGTAGTGTACCATGTAAAGTTTCACTTGATGGTTTTTTAATGAATACCTGATCTGTTGTATTCAACATTCATTCAACAAACACTTGATCACATGTCTGCTAAATAGTGGAGATTAAGATAAGCATAGATCAAACAAGAATGAGAAGGGCAGTAACAGTCTCTCACTGGCCTATAGTCAGTAGTTAAAACTATAAGTTAATAGCTTTATTTTAGGCTACTAAGTATTTTCATTCTAACTTCTCACCTTTCAAGTTTCACTGTTGATACTGAGGAAGTGTTTTTATAGTGTACTTCACTACAGTTTCTTCAAAGACAAGTCAAAGGCTACACTTCTTTGATAAACCTCAAAGCTGATGCTTTGAACTGAAGAGTCAGTGACTTGGAAACGAAGTTATATATATATATATATTTTTTTTTTTAATCTCGTAACATCTTTTTATATAGATTATTTCTGAAATTTTACGTAACAAGATTCCAGGGGGTAAAATAAATAAACAAATTTTTTTCTTCACCCCAGCCCCAAACCAAAATGTTGATGTTTGTTTCTAGTATTACTAGTCTAATTTTAAAATTCCAACCAAAATAATGACATAAAAACAAATAAATAAAATGAGTGACTATAGGTTAGAAGAAAACAGAATTTATGAAATTATAATAAGAAGAGTAAGTTAAAATTTAAAACGCAAAACTTGCATTCAACAACAATGGCTCTACACAGACTATAAAATATGGGTATGTATATTTGGTGAGGAAGTTTCCGTCATATAAATCTTGAATTTCAGTCTATAAAAAAATTCGGTCCTCATCAAGATAATTTTTTAATCAGTTACATAGAATATGTTATATCTGTAATCTTAAATCTTATATTACTATTTAGAGGGAGAAATTATTTTTCTATTGAATGTAATATTATAATAATGGGTCAAGAATGGTTGGTGAAATTTAACTGCTACTGCCAAGGAAGAATTATCACTACTAAATGCAAATTAACTAGCCACTCCCTGGAGTGCGGAAGTTTATGTCTGTCTTGTGTAACAACAAAGCTAAGAAGTATCATGACCCTCACACTACATCCTCTTGTGGTTGTTGAACATACATCAGACACCTGGATTTTTTTTCAATAATTCTATGAACACTGTTTCCCACAGGTTAAGATTTAAAATCCTGTGATTCAGTTATTCATTCATTCAGATACCAAAATTAATTTCAGAATTAACTATTTTTAGAGAAATCACATTTGTAGAAGAGTAACATTTTTACTCCTCAGAAAGTTCATGAAAAGCAGAAACAGCTTGATTATTCAGCTGTGCCATGGGCTTCTCCCAGAAAAAAAAAAAAAAAAGAGAAGTTAAAGAAGGCAGTGTGAAGCACTATATCCAGGTAATAATTCTCTAAACTTTCATTTTTGTATGATTTCACATTTATGGAATAAAAGCAAAGAGAAAAATCATTTTTACTCTATTCCCATTTTAATTGGGACCTTTAGAGATTCAACTTTTTAAAAAAAATTTCCAGTAAAACTGTGGAATGTGTGGATCTTGGCTGTATTTTTTTTTTTCTTTAAAGTTATAATTCATTGCAAACTGAACTTCGTGGGTTCCTCAAACGCCGGGAAACTCATTTAAATATGCTGTATGTGAACCTGTCGACAGATTTGAGAAAAGCAATTTTAGATGTCAGAATGAGAAAGTACTGGGGGGAAAAAAACAATCTTTTAAATGCAATCTCTATGTTAAGATGCATTTTTATTCCCTGAAATGTTACCCTTTGATGTATGTACAATTCCTAGAGTAGTCAATTAAAAGATTAACAGACCCTGTGGCCACATTATGAATGATAATTATTTGAGCAATCTGCTGCTCAGGTAGATAAATGGCTGTGTCTGAGAAGTACTTTGAAAATAATGATTGCAAGTACAGAGGGAAGTCAAAATATGTTTTTCTTGTTGAACTCAACAGTGTGATGTAATTTCTTAAGCACTTTGTCTTTCGAAGTCAGGTCTTTGAGCCACAGGTCACTGACTGAAATTTTTTCAGAGGAACTCTGCAGGTAAGGATGCCCATTCTTATTTAAATAGCACCACAGATAAGAATCCTAGTCTATGAAAATAATTGCCCTTAAGGGCTGCCCACAGGCCTTTAGGAAAGCTTCAAAGAATTTGTTCCTGCTGCCAAAATCAACTGCAACCTTTCCAATCTGGCCCTTTTCCAATCTGATTGCATTTCTGTATTTTCCTCTGTTAGCAGAGGCACATGGATCCAACTGACAGTCAGTGGACACTTGGTTTTGAGGTTTGCAAGCATCACTTTAGTCATAAAAACTTTACCAGCAGTCATGAATCTCTCATCCTTTTGGCACATCCGCTATCCTTTTTTGTTGTTTTTTTTTTTTTTAATTGATTTATTTATGGCTGTGTTGGGTCTTCGTTTCTGTGCGAGGGCTTTCTCTAGCTGCGGCAAGCGGGGGCCACTCTTCATCGCGGTGCGCGGGCCTCTCACTATCGCGGCCTCTCTTGCTGCGGGGCACAGGCTCCAGACGCGCAGGCTCAGTAGCTGTGGCTCACGGGCTTAGTTGCTCCGCGGCATGCGGGATCTTCCCAGACCAGGGCTCGAACCCGTGTCCCCTGCATTGGCAGGCAGATTCTCAACCACTGCACCACCAGGGAAGCCCCGCTATCCTTTTTTGGAAACTATCCAAGTTAGAGCAGTTACAGAAAGTGTCTTTTGTTCAACATCAGCAATATGATGTACACTTAAAAGCTAGACAGAGCAAACACTTCGTTTCATTTCTCTACATAGAGATAATAGTTTATGAATTGTTTTATGTTTTTGAACTAGGGGGAAAACAGGAACTTTTTGCCAATTTCTCTTACGGGACATAAAATGCATTAGGCAGTATCCGCCATGAGTGCTGACTTTCTCTGACACAAGGGCAGAGAAGATAAAGCAATAATAATGGACCCTGTTGCTTTGTTATCTGGAAATATATATATACACATATACACATGCACACACACACACATATACCTATGTATATATAGTCAAACTCATTTCAAAAAGATGCATAGAACTGCATATTTTAAAATATATTTCAAGTAAAACAATTTCTATGAAGTTACATATAATTCCCAGCATTTTTAGTGCTATCAAGGTAACATATAGAATTTCAAAAGTACATTTATTGACATGACTTTCAAATTAATAATTTACTTTAAATGATACCAAGCATCACTTCACATATTTTGTGTTCTATTATGCCGAATGTTAGCAATTTAACCTACTTTACAATGAAGTATAATAGTACAGGCAATTTCTGGTACATATAAATGACCTAATAAAAAGACAAAGGTATATAAAATTCTAGGGGAGGTAAACTGAAGTCAAATGGGCCTCAGTGTGATCAAGGGGAAGCTGAATGACTTAAGAAAGTGTTATATAAGGAGTAATTGCTGACAAAACTGTGCTCCTGGGAAGATCAGCATGACTGTCATAATTGACTGCATAATTGTCACCATATTATCCCATTTCTAACCAAAAACTACTACTCAGTCCACTAAAGGAATTTGTTCAATTATAGATTCAGTATATATTTTATAGAAAATATTAATAGATAAGGAATCATTTACAGTAACACATTTTAACACTAAATTTTCTAGAACATATTTTGATAATTTCCATTATTGTTTAGCATTCTTGAGCTATTATGCTATTGTTTATACCTTAAAATCTTATAAATGGCAGTATAAAATCTACAATTTTGTACAAAATTTTGGTAGAGCAATGGATAGGTTTAAAAGTGTCATGAGGAAAGCTGACTATTGCTTTTTCAATGTATATTTTATAACACAAAAGTCTATAAATCATGAAAAGGAAAATCATAATTTGCATTGCATTACTCAGTCCTCTTGCCTTACTTGGAGATATCTGATATTTTTCTGGCCAATGAAAGGTGAGGGGATGTGGTGAGTAAGATGGTCAAGATCTTGATCCATTCCTGGCCCACCTTTCCTTTATTCCTTCTTCCTTTTCACTGGAGAATCTGGGGGACAGATGTTGAGAGTAATTATATCAGGATTCAAGTACCCTTGAATCTTGGGTGGAGCTGCCCAGAAGATAAACCAGACAAAGAGTTTTTGCGCTGGACTTGGTATGTGTGGATTTGTAAGTATATATGGAGTGCTGTGCTACTGAGATATTAGCACAGTGAGCCTACCCAGGCTAATAAGACATTTAAAACAGTGTGAAGGCTACCTGTGCTATGGATGAGGCTAGAATACAGCCAACATTCAGTTAACATAAGCAACCTTTATTATTATTAATAGACAAAGTAAATCACTTCAATTTGAACTCACATTGCAGGAACTAGACAGAAGATACAAATTAAGAATAAGAATAAGAATAAGAATAAAAGAATAAGAATAAGAATAAAGGAATAAGAATAAGAATAAGAATAAGAATAATGAAAGAACTCAAGAATTGAGAATGCCTTGTCTGGAAGAGCAGCTCAAGGAGTGTTTAAGGGACATTCCAAAAAGTGAACGTGTGCTTCATATTACTAAAAATGAGAAGATTGGGACCATACAAGAGACCTTGTTGACTGAGAGCTTTATGAAAACCTAAGGTGCTGATGATTAAAAAAATTAAAAAGGAATGCTTAAGTGGAGGTAGC